>NC_092189.1:12430832-14830832 GCF_043641665.1 Enoplosus armatus
TCTATAGGACGTTATGTTTTTTTTAAATCTATTTTGGATCCCGGGGTAGCTTCATACTTTGGCTTATTATTTTGTCAATGTAACAGACTTATAGCCATGCCATGCATGAGTGGTAAGGACAGCTTAAAAGATAATTAACAATTACTCTTATTTTATAGTTCATCATATATTTTGTATATAAAATGAGTCTACCAACTAACTAGTAACTGTGGCTGTAAGAGAAATGTGGAGTAAAAAGCATAAAGTTGAGTACTCGAGTGCATGTACTTCATGTATAGTACTTTTGTGAATATATTTATTGTTCATCTCAAGATGCTATACTTTATTGATTCCTTTGACCTCAATCTCACCTCATCAATAAACCTCCAGCCAGAAAGCAGAATTGCCAATCAAGTGATAAAGTTGTATTTGATCAGTTTTGTAATGAATCACACGCTGTTGACCTTTCCCAGGCCCTTGATCCATCCTGACCAGGATTTACACAGCGATCATGCTCATCTGAAACTTGCACTTAACTCAAGACAAAAAGAGCGAAGAAAATATGGAAAAGAAAGAGGAGCACAGGAGAGTGAAGGAAGGAGAAGGAGGATGCAGGGATGTAATCCTATAATGTCCTGAGATATATTTAGTCCTGAATCACATATGGTTACTGGACTGAGGGCTGGAAAGCAAACCACAGAAAAAACAGCAATAATGGCAAAGAAGAAGAAATGAAGAAATAGATGTAAACAGACACTATGGAGGGAAGAGAGAGAGAGAGGTATGCAATGAAACAATAAAAATGCAAATGTAAGGCATAAAAAACGCAAGCAATGGAGAGAATTGATGGAGCAGAAGGGGAATGAGCTGAGTAGTCTGCCAAGAGGAGGTGGGATGTAAAGTCCCATACAATCTCGGGGTGATTTGCTATCAAACTGAAAGGTTCGGCATAAACTGGGATCAATACTTTTCCACAGACTCTGAATGTTATGGCTCACACTTCATGAAAGCAGAGGAAGGTAGGATAGAGGAAACAACATGAGAGCAAGAAAAACGAGAGAAAAAGAGGAGAGGCGGGGGAAATAAAAGCAAGTCAAACGGTTGAGCGGAGAAGGGGGAGGATTGTTTTCTGAGGCGCCACCACTGTTTTGGCTATTAAGCATGAAGGAGATTACTGTGTGGGGGAATTTGCATAAACATGCCTCTCTATTACTGCCCCCATTGTTCATGATTAATGAGATTAGGGTTGCCTTTGCGCGCAGATTCGAGGATGTAATAGCAGCTAATTGCTTGTCTCTTCCCAAATTAGAAGTTCACTGGTTTGATGTTTGTTTCAATATGGATTTGCTCAAAGTGAAGATGAAGCTCTCGTGTCTCTGCCTGGCAGGATACAGAGTATACAGAGTACCTGATAGGCACTGTGGATGATAAAGATGTGGAGAAAATTGAAAGGGAAGAGTGTAGGAGAGAAGAGGAGCTGGAGTTTCATGATGCACAACAGCAATAAAGCACTTCAAATTGAGCTGAAAAAGGGAGCAAACTGGCAAAGAAAAAGTTAAAAGAAGAGAGAGAGAGAAAAAGGCAGCAATATCAACTACTAGAAAATGGTAAAGATAAAAGGAGTAAATGAGGATTGTATGAAAGAGATGGAGTTGAAATAGAGAGACTAAGGTGTATAAAGCAACAGTACAAACAAGAAAGAAAAGGGAGAAAAAAAGAACCGAGACTGGCTTGAAGTATGAAGTATTATAAAAAAGGAGGAAAGAAGAAGAGATGGAAGGAGAATGGAGAGGACAGTGAGGGGGGTGAGAGAAAAAAAGAGAGAGGGGGTGGAGATGGGCAGAAAAATGAGCGAGACAAAAAGAGAGGAGATTGCTTTGAGAGCTGTAGATCTGTCAGAATTGAATCACAGGCGGCCAGCTGTAAGCTCTGATAGTGCTTCGCCTCTAAATATAACAGACACTGAGATGGACTGATATGGACACAACAACAGAGACAGAGATGGTGCGCGTAAGAAGCATCACGACACTGAGACAGGATACAAAATGCCAAATCTGTGCACATAAAAAAAGCATACCCGCTCAGCAGCTGGTTATTTTCATGTGATGACATTTTTAGCATGCATAAATGTGTTTGCATAATACGACAATATCCATGCAACCACACACACACACACACACACACACACACACACACACATGCCTGTAGTGACACACACACACTCATAGTATCACAACTACAACACTACTGTACGACAAACTCAACAAATCAAAACACAACCACCTTCCAGCATCAAGACCCATCTGCCCAGACGCTGCAGTGGGAGAAACCCTACTTTTAGAGCTCATCTTTGGGTGTGAGCAGCCAGCGCAGCCCTGGAGGTCTGGAAGTCGACTCCAGACCTCCACCCCCCACTTGAGCTCCAGGACGTTCAAGGTGTCAGTGGCAGTGATGGAGTGACAGCGTCCCCTCTGGGTGAAATTAAAACCTCAACACACCGTCCCTCCACTCCTCTTTCTCATCCCCCCTCGACACACCCTGCTGATGACAATTGTCTGCACACACACACACACACACTCCTGCAAGAGGAAGATATCCCCTGCAGTGCTGATACACTCTCATATGCCACATATGCAGAGCACACACACACACACACACACACACACACACACACACAGATAAAGCTCCAGAAGCGTCTTTAAACATCACAACTATAATATTTCTGCAGGAAGCTTGAGCCCAGCTGTCGTTGTCACCGGCACCCCTGTGAGAAATCGCGCTTACACACCTCCTTTTATCTACAGCTCCTGCTTTCCTCCTCTCTCCTCCGTCACTCCCATGTTGGCCTACATGTGAGGAGTCAGAGCTGAGCTTGGCATCATTAACATCCAGCAAGGAAAATTAATTCACACAGAGGTCGTTAACTCATGTAAACAAGACGTTAAGCCCACACTACTGTGCTGAGGCGTGTGCATCATATATGTTGGAGAGTGTGTTAATAATGGAGATGAGTCTCCCAGGAGGGCACACGGAGAGTCCTGTGGGTCCAGCTGAGCTTCTTTGTGCTGATTCAGAGGCTGGTTGCGTCAAGCAACTGCACTGCAGCTTTTACTGAAGTTGGTGAAGTGAAAGACTAAAGTAGACCGCCAAGTCATCTAAAACTTGGGTCTAACCCAACAGGTATAAAAGACCCAACATGCAATGCAGAAAGAATACACCATATTCTTTTCCATAAGTACGTGATGTGATTTTTGATGCATGCAAACTAAATGTTTGCCTGTCCATGCAGACACTGATTGTGTAGATGTCCTCAAAGGCCTCATATACAGTATCAATAAGGCCGGTGCAGACTTTCAAACGTCAGTATTCTGTACTGAGCAAGTTTCGCTCATGTAGAGTTTGGACTATTGCCCACACATTAGTTTTGATTTTATGATACATTTTATGATAAATAAACAGTATCGTCAATATTCTAAAATCCTGGCGTAGATGACTGGGGCTCATATCGCTTGGCTTTCCTTTACCTTCAGTATGAGAATTGTTAATGCATTGTTTTATTTCTTTGTTTTATTGTGTTGTTCATGCACACATGCAAGTGGTGGGAGAGGTATTCAAGTACCTTACTAAAGTAAAAGTACCAATACTACAATATAAAAATACCCCATTACAAGAATGAGTAGAAATGTACTTTTACTTATGAGCAAAAGTACTCATAATGCATAAATACAGCGTAATCTGTAAAGATGTCAAATATAGTGGAGTAAAAATTAAGTATAAAGTAACATAAAATGGAAATACTGGAAATTATAAATGAGTATATATATCTTTTACTTCCAGTTGAGGCGTACGTCCTCCTGAACTCATACATCTATTTCCCACCACACAAACACACCAACACACTCTTCCTCCTCCACCTGGTGCTCTTTCTGCTGAGCTCGAGAGATGACGTTCTCAGATGAGCTCTCAAAAGCTGCTGAGCAAAGAAGGTGATCGTTATTAAGCTGTTTTTTTTGTTTTTAAAGCTGCTGATGCTTCTTCTTCTTCTTCTTTTTCTTGGTGTTGTGCCTGGTTTGTATTGAATAGGAGAGCAGACACTAAGATGTTTTAGGCTACTCCAGCACGTCAGCATCATCCACTCCACTAAAGCACACGTAAGATACTACATCTGACGTGTGCTTTATTTATTGAGTTGGCTGCCATCTAGTGTCCATTAATGGGAAGTGTTTCAGTGAATTAAACAGGTATGTTAGAAAACGGTAAAACTGAGAGGAGTTTCATAATTCATCATCTACATCTGACAAATGTATTGTCACTGTCTTGTGAAAACATGTATCTCCAAAACACCAAGAAAAACATGTATCTCCAAAACACTAATTTTTCACGAGTTAAGAACAAAAGCCCTATATTTCAGCTATGTGAAAACACATTTATAAGATAATCAAATTAGTTTTAAATGGTTTATTTGGTTTAATAAGCAGGAGATTTGTTTCAGCAGATAAAAGAAACAATTGTTTATTGGAAAAAATCCAAATCACCAAATTTGGAGATACGTGGTTTTCTCTGGACAGCAATGTATTGTCAGTTTTGCCAAATCTCAACTGTGATTCGGTTTGAACAAGAATTTATAAACCAAAACTGTTCATGTTTCAACCTCTTACATCAGTTCACACACACACACACACACACACACACACACACACACACACACAGACACTGGAGTGACAGTTTATATTATATAAACATTTATTCTCTGTACAGTTGTAAGGAATCAATGGGAAATCAATATTTTCAATTACTGATAGAAAAATACCTTTGCTGCACCGTGATCACTCCACACCCGTACATACAGTGAGTAGCAAAAGAACATCACATAGTGTGTCGTGAACATCGTGTAAAACAAAAAAAACATTGTGAGCGTGCATAACATCTATTAGGTATGAAATAAAAGTGTCACTCATACAAAAAGACAGTATGTGGTACATTGGCATATCTTTATAATATTCTCTACAAAAAAATATTAGTGATAATCTCTTTTTTTTATTTCATCTTCTAGATATCAATAATGACTGTGTGCAAATTTCAGAACTTAAATAACATCTGGCTTCTGTGTTTGACGTAATCCCGTAGACCTGTGAGGAGGAGGAAACAGAGGAGTCTTTGGAGTGAATCATCTTTTCTCATATTTGGCTTCACGTGTAAAAATCAAGTAAGATGAGCTTCGGGTACAATGTTGCACATTATACAGTAAGTGTTGCTTTAAAAAAAGGCTTTTTATACAGTGAATGTCCCGTTAGCCAGCTGTTCATGTCACAGAGTCCAGAGAGGCAGGTGATGCAGTATGACACGTGATCTCTCTGCGTTTAACACAGTGTTAAAATGATGCGGACGTCCCTCCATCTTGGTTGGACAATGTAAGTAAATGTTGGCGTCACAGGCAGCGGTTGACAATGTGACTGATCTTGGCTTCATATAGTTTGTAGTGAAGTAACACTTTTTATCAGTTTGTCAGGATCTGTTTGATTGGCAGCCGCTCCGACCTTTCACCTGGCAGTCACAACGTCCTCTCCATTCAACAGGTGAATCCAGTGACTCTGAAACAGGAAGTTCTTCCAAAAAGGAATCCAGCTAATCATCACTTAACTCTGACTGCAGAGGCAGGACATCTTACACGGCGTTTTGTTTGACATCTTCAGTTAAACGTTTTGAGGTTTTAGCGGCCAGCCACAGGTTGCTATGACCACGTGAGACAAGTTTTTCTGATTGGTTGACCTGAGCCTGAGGCAGTGTGATGGCGTCTCCCTCGCCGTCGCTACTGAGGTGGAGGTTAGGGCGGTCCCTCAGAGGGCTGCAGCTATAGATGGCTGAAGGGCGGACACACACATACACACAGGACACAAGACAAAGGGAAAAATAGATAATCACACAAGTGTTGTTATCTTTAAGCTCTTTTAAAATATCAATTAAATTACTTTCAATTTCACTTGAATATCACATTTATCTGAGATTTTTTTTGCATCACAAACACTGTTTCACATACGTAACAAAAAACAAAACATACATGACAAATGAAAACATTCAACCATACTTTGTGTAGACTGACACAAAGACACACACACAACTTACAATTCAAACCTCGGCCACTGGCAGTGAAGGTTTTCACCAAGAAGTTCCTGTAATCCTACAGAAACACTGACAAAACAATAAAATGTTAAATACCTATAACTCAGATGTAGTAACACTTAATTAAACATGTAGAAAACAGGGGCATCTACTAGATTTACTTACTTATTATGGCACCATTGCGTTTGCTGTAGTCAGTAGTGTGTTCTGACTGAAGTCCTGTACATGGTGTGGACACTGTTTGAACTGAGACCATTCGAGCCCAGCGTTTGGACACTGATGTGGACTGGGACACTCAGGTCGACATTCTCCAGGATACACTGTGGAAAGAGAAACCACATATGCAGTACATGAATTGCTGTTATTAAATTGAACAGGTTGCAATAATGCTCAGAGGGGGACTGATACCTTGGTGCACGCTGAGCTCATGACAGATTTGTGGAAGTCCCCATCTACAAACACCTGAGAGGTGACAAGAAATAATAAGTTCAAGAAGCTTTTAGACAAATAAATAAAAAACAAATCTAAATCCATGTGTCAGTCTGCCTGCTACTGTAGTTTGTTCTGCCTACCCTGTATCCGTACACAAACGTGCCATTACTGTAGCCCAGCTCGTCGAGCGACGGTCTTTCCCAGCCAATCATGAGGCTGCTCTGGCCCACTGTTTTGATGACCTCAACAGAGCGAACCTCGGCTGGAGCTTCTGGAGGTGATCGGACAAAGAAAGTTCAAGCACAGCTCCCTATGTTGCTCGTACAATGCAATGCTTGTAAGGCTCCAAACACAGGGTACAATACAGTCTAAATGCCTACTAATGTATTTTTTGTTAAATAAACAGGACTCACTGAATATTGAACTCACTAAAGAGTCCAAGCAATTTAGTTGAGGTTTATACTCATGTACTCTGCTGCAGTGTGTTAGCGTATGTGGGCAATAAACAGGGCAACATCAAACTGCCAGAATTTGTGCAGGAATTTTATATGACATTATTTCTAATACAAAAAACAGAAACAGAGAATGGCCTGTATCTTCACTGGGTATAATCACATTGCAGCAGAGTACAACCAAAAAGTAATATTCTACAATCATTAACTGCAATAGTATGCAC
Source organism: Enoplosus armatus (assembly GCF_043641665.1). NCBI lineage: Eukaryota > Metazoa > Chordata > Actinopteri > Centrarchiformes > Enoplosidae > Enoplosus > Enoplosus armatus. The sequence continues at coordinate 12,438,040 of NC_092189.1, forward strand.
CAAAGCTACAACACGTACTTGTGCAAAGTTTTATTGTCAAATCAACAAAGGCATTTCAACTTTTTATAAAAACAAGAATTTCTTCTGCAATGGCGTGTTTTGCTTTTGTGTAAATAATCTAAATTATTGAATATGTGCGTTACCTGGTTTGGGTCTCACTGTCTTGGTCTTTTCTAGAGCATCTGTGGACCTTCTGGGAGACTTGTTGGATCTCTCAGGAGACCAGTGAGCAGACTGAGTGCAGGATGCAGCAAATACAAGTCGGTCATATGTAGGGGAAGCACCATCCGTTGTAGAAGGCATGTTAAAATGGTTAGCCTCGGGGGCAGTCGATATGCTAGGGGCAGTTGTGTCTAAGGCAGTGGTTTTAGGATTCGTGTCAGAACATATTAAGACATCAGAGTCAAAGGTAGTGGTCCTCAGAGTTGTATGTTTAGCCTCAGACACATCAGGTATAGCAGTGATTTTCTTTGTCAGTTTTGGGGATATTGTTACATTAGCGGTGCTGCTCAAGGTGGATTTGCTCGGTGTCATAGTGGCAAAAGGAACGTTAGAAGAGCTAGAAAGAGCAGACGTTGTAGTTTTAGATATGTCTGCTTCAAAGCGATGCTTAGTGAATGTGTTGGGACTGAATGTAACATCAGCAGATCTAGAGGCGACTGCATTAAAAAGTGTTGTTGACTTATTAGTGGCAACAGGTGTGGCTGTCACTGCTGGAGTGCGCTCAGCTTGGCTTGAAGCAGTGGTGACTGGGAGAGAGCTGGTGTGTGGTGTATTGAAACTAAGGCTCTGCGTCTTTCTCTGAGAGGCTGGTCTCAGGTCTGCAGGAGCTGAAAATGAGAGATTTTTCCTGGGCTGCAGTCCTCTTCCTCTGCTCACTGGAGCCTTGAAAGGAAGAGAAACACATTCATTAGACATGTACTAACATAATATTTGGCTACATGCATTTTTGTGAGCATACATCTTCACATCTGGTGAGACATCTGAGCTTCAGTGTACCTGATAGCTGCTCAGTAGAGTCTTCTGCAGTTGCTCATGTAGGTTGATGATCTTCTCAGGACTACTCAGCCTCCCGTTCCGACTCACACGTGTGCTGGAGGAGGGAGGAGTGGGACTCAGTGAGGATCCTGTCAAACTGGCCGGTTCTGGGGAGGACTTCCCTTTCATGTCTGGATGATGAAATCCAAATTTCTCTGGTCCACTGGCAGAGGGAGAGAGCTGTGGTGGGATTGAGAAAAGGCACATCGTAGTGTCGAAGGTGTTTTTGTGTGGCATTTTTAAACACTGATATATTATTATGTCAAATTAACTTCAGATTACTGTAAACAAATGACCCTGTGGCTGAGACAACTGGCAGCTTCTAGCTCACATTAGTATATTACTTAAAGGATGGGTTCACATTTTTTCTTAAAACAATACTCATTTGTTCATATGTACATTGGAAAATGTTTGCTTATGAACAAGGGGAGTGATTACAGCAAGCATAACCTGTTAATGCTAGTGTTTTACAAACAGGATCGTTGCTTCTTTGGTCAGAGGTTTTTGTTAATTGAAAATGTTGGAAGTGATTGTCTTGTGAAAACATCAAAGAACAAACCATAAATAAAATAAATGTTTTTGTTCTGTAAATCAATGTAGAATATCTTTAATTAATTCAGGTAACACAAAAAGACAACAGAAGTCAGGAGCTACTGCCTATCTTGTTTATTTATGAGAGTTATTTCACAAAAGGATTGCAGTAATGTTTTATTGCTGTTAAAACGCTACATCTACAAACCTACAATACTAAAATACTACGTATTTGAATATATTTGCATCATCTCACCTGTGCTGTATAGATCTCTCTCAGTGCTGGAACAACAGCAAGTGTGACATGCTCTTGCGCTGGTGAGGCTGGCACAGCTGAGTTGGTGTTTTTCTTTACTGTTCCCATCGGTGCAGGTGTGACTTCACTTCTGCAGTCTTGATGATTTGTTGTGGATTCAGTGGTGACTAAAGACGTGTGTTTTTCAGATTCAGGAGCAAATTCATTTTGGTTTTGCTGATTTACAAATGGGGGTGTAGTAGAGCAGGTCTGATCAGGTGTAAATCCGTTGGTGTAGTCTTGAAATTTTGAAATAAATCCTGGTGTGAACTCAGTACTGTAATCCCAGGTCTTTACGATGCTCCCTGGTGTGAATGCTGCAGTGTAGTCCTGCAGAGCAGCGTCACTGAGCAGCTGTTCGACCTGCTGTGTGAGTGTGGGGTCCACACAGCCTCGTCTGTGCATAGCTTTCCTCATCTGAACCAACAAGCTGTTCCTCTCCTGACACTTCAACACCAGGCAAGACAGCTTGGCCTGTTATTGGACGAAACATCTGTCAGTCAAACTCTATTGACACATGACAATAGTTACCTGACAGTCAAACAGAGTAAATGAGTTGTCAGTACTCTAAAGTGTCACACTGTTCAGAATACAAGAATAAAGGAACAAATAATGAAGGAATGAAAAGCTAAATGTCTCTTTCCTCACCTTTAAAGGAGCTATATCTAGATCCCTCTGGCTCCTCTGTTTCAGGAGTGCATCATACTACAGTACAAACAAAACAAAACAAAACACATGAAAACTACTGTAAGTAAGATACAGATAAAAACATATAAGCTCATAACATACAACTAAGTGCTTTGACCATCATGGACTGACTGGTTACTCACCTTAGCTCTGATGTCGTTGTAACGTGTCCTGAGTGAGACGAGAACAGTGCTCAGATCCTCCTTGCTGCCCGGCCCTCGTTTTAGAGCGATATACTCTGAGTTTAGCTCCTCTAGAGCCACCGTCTGTGAGGTTCAACACACACACGCACACACACACACACACACACACACACACACACACACACACACACACACACACACACACACACACACACACACACACACACACACACACAGGAACAGATCTGTGGTGAGAACTGCCTCATGATGTTGCTGCTTCTAATTCTTTTATGTATTTGCATTTATCCATCCAACAGTGATACACTCAACACCCTCAATTTAGTCACAAACGTGAACTAAAGAATGTGAGTATTAGTACAGTCTGGTCTGGTTGTGCTGCATTAGATGTGGTGTATATTTGAACAATATACATCACAATATACACTCCGTGGACTTAAACATCTGCCGATTCAAAATCAAGTCTTGCTAGGTTGATTTGATTTGTCAGAACAAATCGGACCAGTTTTTGTGCCACACGTTTTACACGTCTTTGTTCAAGAATCAGATCAAATTTGTCACAGTGCCACATACAGGCACTTAGAGCTAATTTATGGTACATAACAAATGAAAAAGAAAGATACCTTAGCTTTGAGCTGAGCTGTAAGGATGTTGTATTGCTCCTCTATTTGTGCCTTTAGTGACAGAGCATCAGTCTTCTCCCTGACCAGGCCCGCCAGTTTGCTCTGCAGCTCCTTCACCTGCGACACACACAAACACTGGTGAGGTCTAACAGATAAATAATAGAGAGACACACATAACAGATAAACAATGTTTTTAATTGGGTTTGCACCTGAAGCAATACTAAAAACAACAGAGAGTCCAAACTACAAGACATATTCAGGGCTTTATACAGTCTTAGGAGGGCTAAACCTCTGTCAGAGCAACTCCAAACATGTGATGTTTTAACAGTTTTTAATGTGTGCATGTTGATTTTTTCTGAACTTGTACATGTACTGAATATGTACTGTACTTAATAAGCGGACCAAAGGGCAATGCTGGATCAGACAAGACAACATTATGGCACAATGTTGAAGTTTTATGGCATTTTTGTGATGGATATCTAGTTAAATACCTGGATTATGAGGCTGTCACTGTCCTTCCTGGTTTCCTCCATCCGATTGGCCACATCTGTCAGCCTCATCACCTCGTCAGCTGCTTGGACTGCTCCTCTCTCCGCCTCCTCCCTCCGGGCTTCTGATTGACGCAGTTCACTGTGCAGCCTCTTAGTCTGAACATGCCACAAACGTAAACACATTAAATTAGTGACATCTCCAATGATACACCACTGCCCTGTAAATATAAAATGGAGAGCCAAAGATAAAAAAAAAAAATTCTGTTCCTAAATCACACAAAAACATTTAAATGTGTCAAATTAAAAAGTCCAACTTTTCCCAAAAATCCAAACACCAAGCGAGCAGGAGCTCTGTAGAGTATTAGCATGATGAAAATGCTGGGTCATCTTTCTCTTTCAGATCATGGTTAACAAACTATATGCAGTGAAAATTGTAATAAAAACCCCCAACATTTATTGTATTGTTATCTTTAACCATACCTCTGCTGCGATGATCATTCAGTTAAGCCCAGAAGTTCATTCTTGGTGGAAGTAGTTTGACAAACAAACCCAACTCAAGTTCTACTGAGTTTTCTAACACCTAAAGCCAGTAAGTGGACCTTGAGTTGGGATTGTTTTGTCCAGCTACTATTATTTAGTTTAATCAACAGAATGTCTGAAGTTAATCTTATCTTCTATCACCACAAATGTTAATGAAGAAAGGGGAAGTTGCGTCAACTCACATCTATATGGCTCTTGTCCAGTTCGCCTCGCGACCTCTTCAGTTCTGCTCCCAAAGCTTCAATCTCCCTCATCAGATCACTTTGCTCCTGTTTTCCATCAAAACCATGTTGTATAAATACACTATAATCCAACATAATGACACACTATGAGCCATAATACTTAAAGAATATTTAAATTGACCACTCTTAATACCTGTACAGGGTTTCCTCTGTGGTCATCAGTCTGACATCTCTGTGTAGCATATTCATCAGTCCCAACACAAGTCTCAGTCTTTGTCTTCACAACAGTGTTTGGATTCAGCAGATGCTGCTTCTGATTCCATCCCTCTGATTGTGTTTGTCTGGGGAGATCAGCTTGGAGGCTATTTCTTTCCTCTCTTAGGCCCTGGAGTAATAGCTTTATCTGATTTTCTTCCTGTTTCAAACAAATTATTGAATGTTCACTTCTTTCTTCTTCTTCTCTCAAACTGCTAACTGATTTTATTAACTTATCGTGGTCTTCTTGTAAAGTGTAAGATGATTGTTCCTGGTCTCTCTGTTCCTTCAAACACTTAAGGGAATTGGTTAGTCCGTCTCTCTCCTGTTTCAAATACTGCACTGCCTGGCTTAACTGGTCCCTCTCTGTCTGTAAACTTTGTAGTGACATCATGATTTGATCACTCTCCTCTTTTCCACTTGAGAGATATTCTAACAGTTTCTCTTTTTCTCTTTGGAGACCAGATAAAGACTTAGTTAGCAGCTCTTTCTCCTCTTTCAGGCCACTCATAGACCTTATAAACTGGTCTCTCTCGTCTCTCAGCCCACAGACTGTCCGGGTAAGTTGCTCTCTCTCTTGTCTGAGACCAGTCAGAGATTGAGAGACGCCGTCTTTCTCCTCCTTCAGTCCCCAAACTGTCCGAGTTAACTGCTTCTTCACTTCTGTCTGTGTTTGGACTGACAGAGCTACCTCTCTCTGCTGCTCTCTGAGAGAATTCAAGTCGTCTGACAGTTCCTCTTGTTCCGTTTTGAGGCTCTGGACCGACTTGGTCAGCTGGCCCACTTGATCAGTCAGTGAACTAACATGCAGACTGCTTTGTAGGCTGTTTTGTAACGGATCAAAGTGATAATTATGTTGAGAACCAGGTGCTGAAGCTGCAGTCGAATCGCCTGGTTGTTGACTGGACATCAATTGTGGTTCCTCCCCTTTTAGCACACTTTCCACCAAACGGTCCACACATTCTTCGAGGTTGTTCTGTTGAAAACTTCCTGATATTGCAGGTGCATATTCTCTTTGCAACTGAGATCCACACACTTCCTTGTCATCCTGTGATTCCTCCATATGCTGTTCCCTCTCCTCTAACCTTTGCTGCAGCTCCATGATGGTATTGAGATCATCCTCAGTCTTCTTGGTGAGTTCTGTAATCAAACACGCATGTTCCTGGTTCTCCAGCTCCAGCCTGACTCCGTCCGCCTCTAGTTTGGAGATATGCTCCCTCACCTGTGTTTCCTCCCTCTTGATCTCCTCTTCTCTGAGCTCAATGTGAGACAGAAGCTGCTGGATCCGGTCAGCCAAGGCCCGGTTCTCCTGATTCAGGGCCTGGACAAGACCATCCCCTCTGTCACTGGTGGGTAGTGTGCTAATCTGAGTATACAAAGAGGTAGAATTCGAACAGTACTACTTTATTGAAAGTTGGTAACTTCAGCTATATAAAACATTTGGGGATACTGCAACCCCTGCGACATACCTTTTCTCCTGAAGGCCCCAGGTCCGCCTCTGCTTCTCGTTCCTCTGCCTCTTTCCTGAGTTGTAATTTCAGTCGAGTATTCTCTTGAGCCATCATCTGCAGCTGCTCCTGCGTGTACTGCAGAGCGACCTCCAGGCGGTCCCTTTGTTCTTGAAGTGCTTCGAGATCCTCCCCCAACCCCAAGCTCCTGTAGGCTTCCATCAGGGCATCAGATTCCTCACTGGGGCTCTCCTCCAGGTTTAGGGTCCCTCTGGAGCACCAGGTCCCTAGTTTAAACTCATCTAGTGTCTCTGTAGTCAAGGAGAGGGTCTGGAGGCTGGGGTTGGTTGGAGTTTCTGATTTGGCAGATGAGGAGTGATCCTCTGTGTTGTTCTCAGGTCTCTCTGCTGGAGCCTGGTGGTGAACAGGTGGAACTGCAGATGAGTGAGGCTGGCCTACTTCCTCACTCGAGGTTAGATGGACCTACACAGAGATCACAGTTGTGGGACAAAAGTTGTTAATCATTTAGGTAAACATGAAAATGACAAAACATTTAACATCAATCTAAATTCATGTCTCAGTCTGCTATAGGGAAACTCTGATATTTAGATACACGTGTATAAGCATTTATATTAGGGGAGGTGGTTATATAACACTCTAAATCCTATCAACACAGCTTTCACTCTTCGGAGGCATTCGCCCTTTTTATGCTGTAATACCTTCTCATGAAATAACAAGAAGGAATTTACAACATTAAGCCAATAATAACACCACACTGAGCATCTATAAATCCTTAAGTTATTTTTACAGTGGAAAACTGGTTAAAATGAATCACAGACAACAAATGACTACATTCAAAATAATAATTTGTCCCAGATCGATTAGTTGAGCAGTTGATCTTAATTGTGTTTCATCAAGAGTAAATAGGAACGCAGGAATTTGTCACTTTTCAAACTAATGATCCCCAAGAAATGTTCCGAGTTTTTCTCTTGAGGACAGGAAAAAAAACGTCATGTCTGTTCTTGACTCGTGCTTGTAAGACCCTGTACTCTCACGCTGCTGATTTCCACCTTTAAACAACTTGATGCAGTTTATCTCTGTGCCCTGCATTTCGTTGCAGGAGATAGATATCGTACTCATCACTGTGTGCTGTATGAAAAAGTAGGCTACTCCTCACCAGCAACAAGAAGAGAGCTACACACAATCATTTTTGATTTTATATGTCTGATACTAAAGCTGCCTCAGTATATTACACCTCTTCTGAAATTTAAAACCACAGTTCATCAGATGAGCTCTCAGGACCGGCTAACTCTTAATACCCCACAAGTAAATACTGAACTTGGGAAGAAGGTTATAACAATCATGTCTTACGCACCTCTCCAGAGCTCCCCACTGAGGAATGTCCCTTGGCAGTGGTATGTGAGAGAGGGTTGGAGGGCACTGGACAAACAACGGGACTGCAGCTGGGCGAGCTGGCATGTGGACCCAGGCATGTGGACTCAGGGACTGTGGATGACTGGCTGGGTGTTTGGTTAGCTATATCTATACGGATCTGCTGGAGTCTGTGGTTCTCCTCTCTCAGCTCTTCAACCTCCTCCATCAAGGAGCTTTCAGACAGCTTCATCTGGTGCACCTCTGCCCTTATCTCCTCCACCTTGCAGCCCAGGAAGTGGCTGTTCTCCTGGGCCTCCTGGAGCTGCTCCATCAGTCCCCTCCGCTCAGTCACTCCATTCTCCTCTCTCTCCAGCAGCACCCTGAGATCCTCCTGCAGGCTCAGGATGAAGCCTTGCAGCCTGGCTTCATTTGAGTCCTGTTTTGTGTCTTTGACCCTTCCCGTTGGTATCTCTTCCTCTGTCTTTCCCTCATCACCCGCTCGCCCTCCTTCTCTCTCAGTCCCCACACTTGGCTGCCATTGCCTCCTCCTCTCCTCCTTTCTCTCCTCTTCTCCTTCACCCTCTCCTCTCATGGAAAGTTCTTCCCAGTGTGTTACTGTCCCGGCAGTGATTCTGGCGGCACTGATCGTTGACATGCCAGTGGCAGCACTCACAGTCATGTCCAGTAGCTGCTTTTCTAAAGAGTAGATCCGGTTCTGTAGGCTCTGCTCTCTGTCCCGGGCCAGGCTGAGCTTGTGTTGGAGTTGGGTTTTAAAGTTCTCAAAGTACTGGGACTGGCGAGTCATCTCCTCCTCTTTGGCCTTCAGCTGCCTCTGACAGCGCTGCAGTCGATCCCTCCAAATTCGCTCCCCTCGCTCCTTCTCCTGGGTCTGAGAGAGAGACGAAGACAGAGAGAAAATATTAAAGAGAGAGATGCCACAGTGGAGTCTGGAAAACCAACTCCTGAGTCATCAGTAATCCCAACACTCAAAGCTTGCTTTACAACATGTTTTAACTCTGGCTAAGTGGTGTCCTGAGCTACATCAATGTCCTCTTAGACTATGTATTAGTTTGTGTGTTAATGTTAGTATTGTAGTAGTAGTCTTCACTGTAGATGTTGTCTGTTGTGCCTGTGTTTGACTTGTGTCTCTTCTGTTGTTTACTGTGCATGAGCAAACAAACCAGTTTCCCCACTGGGAATGAATTGGGAAGTTATCTATCTATTGAACCACCACAGTGTAATTGCTTAAAAGCAGATCAAATTATATTATAAGGTATCCCCCAAATTCCTGTAAATCTCAAAGACCTTTGTAGCATTGTTTGTAATTTTAATCAAGTTATATCAGAGTTAAAGTCCTTATCCATTATTCTGTCTATCCCTTGTACATTGTACATTACAGTCTTCATGTTTTACAGTTTGTATATCCATGCCTACTGATGCACTCAGAGATCCCGAGGACTCACCATGGCTCTGACCTCCTCCCTGAGCACGTGGAGTCTCTGGTCCAGCTTCTGGGAGTGTTGCATGCTGGGGAGGTGGGAGGCAGAGGCTAGCTGGTAGAGCTGTGGCAGCAGGCTCCTCTCTGACCTCTCTAACTCTCTGATCCTAACACCACAACACAACACATTACATCACCTTATTAACTTCACACCAATTTGCACCTGTTTATTTGCTTCCTCTGTGAATTCGATCTAAAAACTACAAATTTGACTCCGTATTTACCTCCCAATGCGAGAAAAGATGAAAACACACAAACAAAATCTCCTACAGCGAATAATTCCAGGGGAGATGTTAGCAGCAGCGTGCTTACATGCAAGTCAGGTGCGTGTGATATGTGATATCACCTTGGCCAAAAGTACTATATAGTGGCAGGTGTGTGTGTGTGTGTGTGTGTCACTGGATCCCCCCAGTCTCTCACCTGTTCCTCAGGTAGCTGTCAGACTGGAGGGTTGAAACTTCATTCTACTCCAGGACCTTCACTCTGTCACACAGAACCTGCAGATCCAAGTCCAGGTCTGAGTCAGTTCCCATTAAGTCTGTTACCGTGGTAACAGAACTGCATCCGGTACCCGTCGTGTCTGATGAGGTCATGCGATCCTCCACTGGTTAGCCTAGGTGCCCACTAAGTGAGTTATACCTGTGGCACAGGAACTGATGGTGTCAGACTTGGTTCAGGAAGAAGAAAAGGAAAACTGTAACACATCTTCTCTACACGTCTCTGTGATGCTTGTTTTTTTTTTCTTATCTACATGTCCATCATAAACACACAAAACAGATATATAGCGACATAGAAAAAGATACACAAGCACAAAATGCAGTCATCTATTATTCACAATGTCAACAGCTTGGTAGCAAGTTGTCGAGCACAGGTATCTCTCAGGTTACCCCGCCTCCCAATCCTCCTGTCCCCTCCTGCACCTCCAACCATATATCACAAATCCTTCAATCCCCAAAACTTAAAGGGTGGGTTCACATTTCCCCCTGTTCACACTGGTTGTTAAAAGAAAGCTGACTATTAAAAATGTCGGTATTACAACAACCTAATAAGCTCTACCTAATAAGCAAGCTAGCAAGCATGTTTGGCTAATGCATAACTAAATACAGGCAAGAATACCAGTTCACATTAGTATACATGTAATCACTTGCAGATTTTGGGAAGTAAACTTGTTTTCTAAAAACAGTAAAACTCATGTGACCTTAAATTAGCACAGTAAATGTACAAAGGAGAAAACTCTCAAAGATAAGATTAAATAATAACCTGTTTTTTGAGCTCCTTCCTCACAATGCAGCGACAAGCTTCCAGTAAGTTCAGCTTCTGCTCTGTGAACTTGGTTGCACTGTTGTTTCCTTAGAAACACCACAGACGTTGGACTTTGCCAGAATCCTCCATATCCAGTTGGTACTCAGCTTGTTCACCCCCTCACTCAGCCCTGTACTTTCACTCTTCTTCACCTCCCTCCGTCTCTCCTTTTCCATTGTCCGACTGGGCATTCCTTCATCTGAGGCTCTTCTTCCTTTAATAAATCCTCTGATTCAGAGTTTTCTCTCAGTAAATCCATATGTTTGCTTCTCACAGAGGAGTTAAAGTTTTGTGTTCCAGGTCCAAGAACCACTACTGTATAGTAAATGTTATTTATAAATAAATCTCATTTTAATCTCATGTATATCTGGTTATTTATTACATTTCAAATATGTTTGCATTCCAGGTAAGGGTCTTCTGCAAAAGTGCACATTTATCAAAAAGGCCATAGGGTTTTCATGAGCTGTCTACAAATGCATAAAAAACAATTAGGTTTTGTTTTGTCCTCGCTTGCCTCCACAGCACCATAACACCTAAGAAAAGGGAAACATTTTAAAATTATTTTCTCATCATTATTATTGTTACTATCAACACCATAATTGTGTTAAATGCTGATATGATACAGTGAATAAAGGCGCTACCTGATGTGGGTCCACGGTCACTTGCATTAAGGCCAAAGAATAAATGCTAAAGAGAAAAACAAAAAGAGGAACAAAAACTAAAGGAACACAAGGGGTTTAATCAATAGGTGGAAAAAGAGAGAGAAGAAAAAGAGTGTCAAGAGGTTAATAACATAACACACAGCATCAGTACAGTAGATGTAAACTCCATCACGTTCTCTCTTGCTAATCTTAGCCTAGTCAAGTAACAGTCCACACTTCCTCTACCAGCCATAACAGAAAGCTTTAAAATGTGAATATGTACCTTTTCCTCTATTTCCTTTATTTGTCTCTTTTGCAAGTCAATCCTGTCCTCCAGCTCTCTAATTCTCTGCAAGGCAAAGACAGACGTGGTTAGGAGGTCAAAATATGTTGAAAGATAAAACTAAGACATTTGGCCAGATCTCACACAATCATCCACATTTGTACAAAGAGGAGCAGTTGTTAAACAGTTAATAAGACCGTGATCCAACTATTCCTGTAAATACTCTGCCCCCTTCCCATCATGCCCTCTGTCTCCATGGTAGCTGTGTTGGGTAAGAATGAGCTGCCATGGCAACCGAAGAGCATATTTAACAGTGCACAGTGGAAGTGACTCCATCTTTGAGACTTTAAACTTGAGCAGCTTATTCATTGACTGTGGAATACCACATTAGTGTTCTTGTCTTTCATCTAGTTGCAGTATCTTTAAGTATATTCAGGGTTAAAACAGGAGGCTACAAATCCATTGGCAAATACCCGTACATGGAATTTTAAATCTAAAACACAAACAACAAACACAGCTTAATCATTCATTAAGGTAGTAAAAATAAGCTGTTTAGGACTCAATTACTAGACCTTTGAGTCAGCCAGGGGACTGAGAAAGTAACTATTTTACTGGATGTTTAAGTGACAAGAGATGTAGAATTTGATGACAGATGTATAGTTTGTGGCCTACTTAAACTCCGATTTCTGGGTGCAAGAGCAAGTCAAGTGCACAAGAAATTGTCCTTTATTTTACCAGTAGTTTCCACAAATGTATATAATTAGTTAGTATATTTCAAGAGTTGGTTAAAATGTCTTTTATGTGTTAGAGATTAGAAAAATATGTTAGTAAGTTACAATAGAACTGATTCAAATGAGGTTGAAGGTGCCGTGGTTGTTGATGTACTCAATGAATAACAGATACCGTACGAGCCATGAGTGTAAAACTACAGTGAGGGCAGCGAAGTGGAGGGATACTGAAGGAGTGGGGGGTATTCAGATCACAATGATAGACACACACTCACACACAGAGCCACAGAGTCACTCTGTCTCATCTTTCCACTCTTCCACTTCTACATATGCACTTACAGATAGAGTTACAGGTTGCACACACAGGGATACTGCATCTTTTTCAAAGCACCAGAGGTCTGGTGGGGTCAGACGTTTCAGACAGGGACCAGGGGTCAGATTGAGGGAGGGCAGGACTCAGTAACCTGACTCGATTTGTTTTAAGCCTTACCTGCTGGGCCTGCTGTAGGAGCTCCATGCGCTCCTGTAAGATCTGACTGTCAAACTGCCGGCTCTGCCGGAGAATCTGACGCCGCAGCTTGTCCACGGCTAGCCTCAGCTCCTCCCTCTGCCTGTCTGTCAGCGACTCGGCCACCGCCCGGCATGCCGGCTGCTCCTGCTGCAGAGCGCTATACAGCGTGGCCTCCAGCTCCTCGATCCTCTGCACAGCCAGCCACATACACACACAAACAGGTACACAAACACACACACACAGAGATGTGCACATGCGCATGCAGAAAGACACACAGGCATGCACAAGCACACACATAAACGGATACACAAATGCACACACACACACACACACACACACACACACACATACACACAGCACTGTGACCATGGCAGATATGGGGAACACTGTTCCACTTTATATTGGGGGTTATTTAGGCTTCACCTTCACATGGTAACTTCATTAACAACACAAACTGTGTCTCCTACATACTGACTGTTCCAGCAAAGTTACCATGTAAAAACCAAGCTTTCACCAACACAGTATGAAGTGGGACCATAAACACAAACCAACACCAAAACTGACCAAATAAAAGGGTTAGCATTATATGGAGAGTGACCTAAGTGTTAACTTCTGTTTTCTGGGTACAGCCTATTCGTGGGAGGGGAGAATGTTTTAAGGTAATTTATGCTAACAAATCATTAAAATCTTATTAAACTCACTAGTTGTCCATTTGAACCAAGTAACACAGGATATTCATAAAGGTATTATATTAAGAGAGTAAATCAGTGATTGGCCTTCTTAGAAGATAAAAGCACATTAGGCCAATAAACAGGAAGCCAAACACCACGGCCAATTCAGTGGCTCAGATTGTTCACAGAATTTAGACTTCAGCGGTAAAAGATGCAGTATCCCAACACAATGTGACAAATTTTTACCTTCATGGAGAATGTCGCATTCATGATGTTTAATGGGTTCCAAATGTTTATGTGTCATGCTGGAATGACAATGTTGCACCCCTGCATTCCTGTATCACTTTATCATGAACCATTATGCCTTGTACACAACTTTGGTTAACATTGTAATTAATATAAATTGGTGCATTTTGTCTACTTGAGAGGCTTTGGCCAACTTTTGTATAAAAGGGACGGGTCATACTGCTCAAGGATCCGTACCATGTAGGCCTGGTCCAAGGCCTGTTTCCTATAGTCCAACTCTTCCTCGAGGAATCCCTTCTGCTTACTGAACAGCTCCTGCAGCAAGATGTGATGATATATAATACAGGAGATGGTATCACAGCTGAATGGTAGAATATATACTAGAATCAGAATACATAAGAACAGCAGAAAAACAAGCAAATAAAAAGCTTGTTTTGTGTATATAACGATGAAGAGTCAAGTGTATTTGCATCTGATACAACTTAAACATTCAGTCTGAACATTTGAAGATTGTGTACTTTTGATTTTTCACCTTGTCATTTTCTAGGTCGATCATCTTCTGTGTGAGGGCGACCTCGGTGCTATCTATCTGCTTCAACCACTGTACAGGGAGGATTGAGATGACAGAGGAAAGGTGAGGGATTAATGCTGTCTCAGAAGCTAAAATAACTGTACCATTTTAATCCATATTCAACTCAACACAGGCACACACTGTGTTGGGAATAAAAGTGTTATGGCCATGTGCGTCCACTGTGTGTCAGTAAAAACACAACATGTCTCACCTTTTCACACAGTGAGATCACCGTCCCTGCCTGGATCACCGCTACCTGCTCCTCATTCCTGAGATTCTACAGAAAACATAACAGGCAGACAGAGTTATCAGAAATCATAAGAATAGTTTGAGAAGTGAAGTCTAAAAGTGTGTTTGAACTCACCCCATTATCTCCCAGGATATCCAGTTTCTTCATCAGCTCAGGAATGATTACGTCCTGCACAGAGGTCAAAACCAGACATCATATTGACTGCGTGGAGGTCTTCAAGGAAAGCAGTCTGTGTTTGTGTTAAGTGTGTCACCTTGACTCCCTCCTGGTGGCAGTAGGTCTGCAGGGCACTGTTAGTGTTCTCAGGGAACGCAGACATGTGGAGATTGAGGGCAGGAGATCTGCGCTCCCTCTCCTACAGAGAGTACACATCATGTTTACTCTCATATACACACACACCTAAAAACATCATGACATCAGCCAACCCGACATTTCTACAAGTCCTACAGTAATGTAAGAGTTCATCATAACATTGGTGGTGTACTGAGACATATAATGTAAATGAGAGTGAAAAGGGAGTGAACGAGGGATTTACTTACATGACACTGAAAACATGGTCAGGATCTGCCAAAATGAGGGCGGTGGAAACCCATAGATTTAAACGGGAAACCAAAACAAACCACAGAAAACCAAAAGGAAGTCTGAAAACACATGCTGAAACTCAAACAGATGTTCCTCCGTCTACATTCAGACACAACTGCTAAATAAATAGATGCAATATCACCTGATATGAGTGGTGGTTGATTTAATTTAATGAAGTTAAATTTAAATCTCTAGATCTAACCCTAACTTCTTTCAGTATATCTATATTTCTAAGCTTGGCAGATAAACAATAAAAATCCCCAAATTACACTACACTGCCAATCTTTCCTTAATTATCCACGACTTGTATCTTATAGAAAATGTAAACAAAACGTAGGACATGCATGAAAAAATGAGACAGAATGAACAAAGATGGGATTGAATGATGAACTTAAATACATTTTTATTCAATTAAAAATTATATTCATCTTAACACAACATTAAAAAAATATTCCAGTTCAGAGGAGGGGGTGTGCACACAGCTGCCATGCAAAACACGGATGCATACAGAGGACTCAAGTGTGTGTATAAGTGGACAGTGTGTCTGTCTGTCACTGAATGTAGGTCTTGCGCCTGGAACTGAGATTGTTGTTGTCGCCTCCTGGTGACAGTTTGACGTTGGTACAGTCTCTTACTTCCAGTTCCAGCACCCTGAATTCCAGAAGCTCGTTCTGATCCCGAGAGTCCTGAACCTCGGCCTGCAGCCGTGACTCCGCCTGCTGCAACGCACACATCTACAGACACACACACACATATACGCATCTTTGTTATACAAGTTCAATGTTTGTATAACAAACATTGTTATACAAACATTGTATGCTTGTATAACATACAAACATACAATGTTTGTATGTTATACAAGTATTGTTTGGTATCAGTGCAGAGAATATACAATACTATCGTATCAGAAATAGCACTGAAAAGTCTTAAACGATACCAAGCTCTAGTTGGCATTAAGTCTGCAAGGATGCAGCGATACAGTATCTTGACACATTGTCTATGTTGCCAATAAAGTAATGCATTAAAAGTGAGTACTGGCTAATGCAATGTACCTTCTCATGAAGTTCTTGGTTGGTCCTGAGCAGGTACTGCTTCTCCTCCACCCACTTTGAATCCTGCCATAACAACCAAAAACAACATCAGCAAGAAATGACACGGATTGGAACAGGAAAGGATCCCAGACAACAGGGTGTAATGAACAAAGCTGTCAGAAACACATCAGCCAACTCAAAACCCAACACACGGTGAACATCTACTGCATTTCCAAATGACACATGCAATTGTACCATAGACACAAACAGACAGGAACAGAGTGGCAGTAGCACAAGTTTATTGATCCAGAGAAATAAAGACCACTTGCGAGATAACAGGCAAAGGAGCTGCATTGATAGTCATCAAGAGTTCACAGTAACAGGAGGAACAGAAGGCAATCTGAGGTGGAAAAACAGCAGAGCAGAAAATCAAAATAACAGAGCTGGATCAAGCCACAGTGGAACAGGCAACATGCAGTGACAAAGGAAAAACTTCACAACAAATAAAGAAACTAAGAGTAGTGATATGAATTCATGATAATAATTTCAGTGTTCCTCATGATGTTCAGTATAGGTAATAATTAACGTTCTTTTAACCTACTTAGTTTTGACAAAATAGCCAAGGCATTTCTTTACACATGCTTAGATTTGGCTTAGTTCCCAAACCAAAATGTTTTATGATGACTTTTCTACATATCAAATAAACTAAAATAAACTGAATTGTCATATTCAGAAAAGGTGAGACATTACTGGACTAAGATCTTGTATATCAATCTATTCATAGCTGACAGGAATCACAGTGGTTTAAGTCTCCTCTCCAGGCTCAACAGCACCGAAAGGCCCAATAAGAAACAGAACCAACACCAGGAAGGACAGAGGGTGAGGCAGAGCATGCAGGCACAGAGCTGTGACATCACACACGCAGGAAGTGACACGTCACAGGATTCTGCGGCAGACCTGGTCGGCATAGCGCCAGCCCAGGAGCAGAGCAGCCAGACAGACATGCAGGAGGGCCAGTGAGAGCAGAACCAGTGAGCTCCTGTCACCATCCCTCGTCTTTGTTACCTGCCCCCTCTCAGCCAAGGCCTTCTCCAGGTCAGCGATCTTGGCCTGGCAGCTGCTGAGCTCCGCATGCAGCTGCTCCCGAGTCTGCGGGAGGAAAGATCGGCCATCAGAGACCAGTGTGGCTAGACAACAGATTCTGAAAACTTCATATGGTATTACTGCAAAATTTAAATTCCAATAATTTACTAGACTTGTGGTTGTAAAGAAAAATGTTTGAGAACTGCGAGATGATGCGTAAAGCTGGCAGAGAGGTTAAAAGTGATGGTACAAACCCTGGCCTCCCTCTCAGCATCCAGAGAGCCTCCCGTCTGTTCTTGGAGAAGGGCGTAGGCGCGCTGGAGAGCCTGGTACTCTCTGGTCAACTGACGGAAACGAAGCTCCGACTCTTCACGGGAAACACTCTTTATTTAAGAAAAATAGAAATTGAAGATAATAAAGATTTACTTAAGAGGGAAAGGGTCAAACACACACACACCTTTACCTTAACTTATTTGTAAGCCTAATTATAAATTCTTAATTAATTTTAATGTTCTGTTTTGTTTCTGTCCTGTCAGTCATCTCAATATTTATGCATCTTTCAGCTGTTGGAACTATAACATATAGTTTAAATGATTACTTTCAGTGTAGACAAAGGATTTTCTTACCTCTTCCAAATCCTCCTCTGGAGTTGCAGGCGTGCGGTCAGTGAGGTCAGTGTTATAGGAGGTCAGAGAGGAGGTCTCAGAGTCTATCGACTCCTCATCAAATCCAAAATATGTCTCCACAACATGCCTCTTCAGAGAGGAAGAGTGGAGAAAAGAGGATATGCACATTGTTAAATAAAACCCAAAACTTATAGAAAGCCAAAAACCTGATTTCAGATTGAATAATTTGAGTTCATAATGAAGATCCACACACTAAATCCACCACACGTCTGCTTATGTTTAAAAACATTTGCTTCCTTTTGTGCAGTAATAGTTGTCTAAAACTTAACAAACAGATACAGTCTTTCAGTTGTTTATCTCAGGAAAAGTAAATCATCAGATCAAGTCTCTGCTTGTTTGTTTACTTCTTTCCTGCTATTAACTTTTCCAAACCCTGCAGAGTCCTTACCATCATGTTTATAAGTCATCTCCTGGCAACCAGAGAAGTAGAGGCAGACTAGGGCACAGAGGCAAATGAAGGCAGAGAAGTAGAGGATAAGGAGGATGTACTCCGTCATGTTGCGACTAGAATAAAAAAACTACACTATAAAGAATCTCCCCAAAATACATCTATCATGTATTCGACTATACCAACTTCTCTATGCAGCGTTCTACAAGGCTTTAATAATGTCCAAAAAGCACAATTGCTTTCCGTTGCACTCCTACGCAAAAAGGAAAAGCAGACAACAAAGCTTCTGGTAACAATCAAAGTACTCCTACAGAAAAACCAAAAGGTCAGCTTCTGTTTTTTGTCTCCAAGCTCATGTATTCAGCTCCTGCTTTAAATTCCTTAAAAAAGAGGCACAATTCCAGGTGCAGGTCCAAGAGCCAAGCCGCTGTGCCCAAAACTGTCTCCACCTCTGGTTCCCGCAGGAGAGCTGGGAGAAAATATCTGACATGCATCTACAAACTCCTCCTCCTAGCAACATCATAGACTCTGAAATGTCCCCTGGTGTGCCCAAACATGCACACACACACACGTACCACAGCAATTATTTTTTCTAACACAGTCACCTCACCCAATTAGATGTCGTCATACCTTTCCCCTCTTTATTCAGGAAGCACAGATTGCTGCACACAAATTAAGTTGTAATTTTTGCAATAAATGTATTCATGATCCTACAATAAACTAAATACACAAAATAAAACAAAACCACAACAGAAAATAAGTTTCCACTAGCTGTGGGCACGGTTCATGCAGGAGTTGCGTGTGTGCTCAGCGTGATGCTCCCAGCTGTGAGGAATACTGTCATTATCGTCTCTTGAGTCCAATTAAACACAAACATACACAGAGAGACACACACACAAACTGAAAACAGTACTTAAGGATCAGTCAACCACAGATGGGTAGTTGCTTGGTTACGCACCACTGGATTGTTTTTAAAACACTCAAGGACACTTACTTTAGTCAGTTTGAGAGGTTTCCTCCTGTTCTTTTTGTTCATCACCAATCGGTCACGTTCCTAAAGACAAACACACACAGATCAACATCTCAAACTTTGTCCATGGCAAGACCAGCCTCACATCGGATTTTACACATGGTTTACACATGACTCTGTGAGCGGCATGGGCTTCACGCAGTTCAGTCAAAACCTTAACGGTCTTCACAATTTAATATCTCATGCAGCAATTTTGTCTGTTTCTACAAAATTCAAGGTTAAATGAGAACGAAGGAAAATGAAAACCAAACTGTACTGATAATTGAGATGAAGTGGTAATGATGGACAGCAAACTATATAATAATAGGAATAAAGCTTGTGGGTTGAAGCTCTTTATAATGAGGGAATTAGCAGTTTGTGATGAGTCGGTGAGATGGCCCACACATCAAGAGCTGTTAAAGGGAGAGCTACCACAGTACAAACAGTAAGAGATGTCTGACGGGAGACAAATTCATATTATCTGACAGCATGTATCGTTATATCGCCCATTTTAGACAATCTTTGTTTTCTAGAAAAAGTTTATTCAAGCTCCTTCAAGAAACACTACTAGAGCATCTGACCCTGGTGGTCCTGACCTGCGTGAGCTCATCAATGATGCCACGTTGCTCAGAAACCTGCATCTTGAGGAACTCCACTTCTTGTTCCTCGTGGGCATGGCTCAGGTCTGTCAGGGAGCTTGGCCGCTTCAGCTGGGGCTGAATAGATTGTTGCTGTGAGGGGGGCCGAGAGGAGGAGGCTTTTTCCCTCTGATGGAGGGAGACAGAGAGAGTGTATGGAGAATGATTTCGCACATTTCCTCAAATGACCAGCAGAGGTCCCGCTTCCTTTTTGATGAAATTCACAGTGACAACCGAAGTACAGTAACGCAATCCCTTTTCCTCTACAGATTATATTATAATATTATAATATCTTCTATTTTCTGCAAGAACTTTTGTATCTTTAACTAGAGAGAAGAGGGAAACAACAGCGAGTAGAAGTAAAACACATGCTGGTTGCAACTCACCATCTCAGCGTTCTCTCGGCTCAGGTTCTTCAGTTTCTCCTCCATGCGTTGCAGCGTTTGCAGGAGGTCGTCATTCTTCTTGGACAGCCGCTTGTTCTTCTCAAACACGGGCTTCATCTGGCTCTCTGCCTCTCGCACCCGCTTCAACTGGACAGAGGAAGGAAACAGGGAGGTGAAACACTGTAATCTTAAGTCTTGCCTTCTAGTGACACAGAATTTCCAGTTTGAACAGGAGAGTCAAGATCGAGGCTGGAGGGCTTAAAAATAAACTACACGTACACGTTTCATAGATATGTATGTTTCTTTATGTGTTTTCAGGTGTATATGTGTACACATGCAAGTGTAACAATATGTGTGTGTGTGTGTGTGTGTGTGTGTATTTGCATGCCTATAATCACTGCACGTATGTACTTCTGCATGTGTGTTCCTCACTAGTTCATTCCTCTCGTCGGCCAGCAGTGCGTTTCTGTCCTCCAGTTTCCTGATGACCGAGTGGAGCTCCGCAATCTTCAGCTGGAACCTCCTCATGTCACGCTCCTCCACCTCCTGTGGAGTAGGGGGGAGAGGAGAGGAGGAGGAACACAAAATCTAAAAAAGGGTGTACATGCAGGCAGGCAGGTAATGGAGGTGGATGGGAAACAGGAGGTGTTGGGACGAAGGATGAGATATCATTTCACAGTGAAGCTGTGAACCTGTATTTGCAGCAAACACAGTATATTCACTTGCTTGTCATGAATGTACGAGCTGTACATGTATGTGTGCATACACGTACATTGTTGTACATCACCAGTATGATTGATGTGTCCTTGTCACTAGGAAAAAATGTATTATGCAATCCAAGTCTAAAGATAGACCTGAGTTTCCTTTAAAATTAAAATGGTGGGGTGGGTCAGCCTGCTAAAGAAACAAAAACACACACAGTATAGTGACTACAGGGAGAAGTCCAATAAATGTTTAAATCAGGGGATTTGATGATTATACTTTTTCTCTATGATACCTGGGTGGTGGCAGCTAATGCCAAGAACCAATGTAAAGCCAGTGTTCTTTCTTTAATTTCAATGCTATTTTAGAGGCTTTGTCACCCTTCAAGAGGGGAAAAAAGATGTATGTTTGTCAAATCCTGTTACATAACATTAATGTCTGTATTTTGGTCTTATGCATGTAAAGCATGTGCACATTTCAGAGCTCCTGTCATATCACAAGTGTATGAATGCATTCATGCACATGTACAGACGCATGTGTATACATTTGTATTTGGCGTCTGTGTATACCTGGTTGTTGAGAAGGTCTGAGCTGTCCCCCAGCCCAGGCACCACCTCTCTCTTGGGACTGCCGTGGTTGTATCTCTCAGCTTCTCGTACCTGGCCCAGCTGCTCATCCAGGGCATCCTTCTGAAGCTGGAGCTTCTGGGCGTAGCCGGCCTGCAGCCCCAGCTCCCTCTCCAGGGCACACACCACCCGGTCCTTCGCCTTCAACTCATCTATCTATAAGAAGGATGGATAGGAACATGGTGGTGGGTGGTGGAAAGAGTGAGTGAGTCAAACAGACTTTTTCCATGAAATCCCACAGCCCAGATTAATATTACTGAAAATGTTCACAACAAACCATGAAGATCATGTTGCAGAAAATACATCAAAAACATTTATGAAATTCAGCAAAAATTGAGCTTGATCCATTAATTTCACTCGTTTTACCACCAATGTGAGAGTATCTAACAAGCTGCACGCTCTGATGGCCGAGAACAGAATAAGGGAGCGACAGTGTTTTAACTTTTAAAATATTGTGCTTCAGCGGTGATTAATTTATGAACCTTTGTTCTTGCTCTACGTTCACACAACTTCTTCTGACAAATGTTTCCACTTCTACTTCCCTCCGTATTTTGTTCTTTAACACTGGTATTTCCTGCACTGCCTGCTCTACATCAATCAGCCATGCTTTACTCTTTAACCACTCTAACTCTAAATATTATTCTCCTTATTCTCCTTGCTGAAGCACTCCTTTACTGACAACAGTGCTTGTTATTGTAGGCCTACTGTATGTAATGGAGTCAATGAGTAACTGCAGCAGGTAGACAGACTTTTTATTTTTGCAGATAAGCACCACATAGTGAGATAGGCCAAGACAGACAGTGCAGCAATTAGTCTCTAACCTTCATACAAAGTCAGTGAGACAAACCCTGAGCTGGAACTGAACTTCAGAAGCAGGAAAACAGATGTCGGTGCGTGAGGGACTCTTGGCGATAGTCAAATGTGGTTGGGACAGACAATCACTATGGAAATAACAGCTGCTGGGTTTGTCAAGCTATCCTATCACAGGAAAGGTAATACATGGTTTACAGGGCAGTGTAAGATCTGTCATATATTATGGCTCCATAGTTTGTAATTTGATTAAGGTTAGCTCATTGTGATGGACATAACAGGACAGGTTTTACTCTCCAACAGAGGCCCAAAGGGGAAGTGATCGTATATATTATTGAATTTTAAAGGCCCTGGAAACCTATTTTATATTATAAAATAGGGCAAGTTTACACTCTGGGCAAGTTTATACTTTAAATACAAATGTGTTAACTGGTATAACAAGGTAAAGAGAGGTTAAGGTTAAGGTTATACAGTGTCTTTAGGCAATATTTAAATTTATTAACCGTTATCTATAGACTTAGCTCGCAGCCAGGTCAGTGTAAGATAAGACATATGTAGTGTCTGTCTTCCCAGCAGCATGTGGTCTCACCACTCGGCGGATGTCTCTCTCACAGTCCCGTTTGATGCGGTGCACCTCATCCTGGTGCTGCTGGTAGGCTGTGCGGAGATCTGCTGCTTTGGCTTTATCTGCCTGCAGAGCATTTCCAAGCGCCTCCTCAGCCTGCTTCCTGGCTGTCTTCTGTTCCTGGATCTAAAAGACCCCCCCCACACACACACACACACACACAACACGCACAATAATATTAATACACACAAAACCAAAAATAACAAAGAGAGGGATGCTCACACATTTATAAACACATGTCCTATCCCATTAACAGTTGTAATGATAGATGCCCTGTTTGTCTGGAAAGGCTACAATGGAACAATAGCTTGGCAACAGGCTTTTCCACCCTGCTTCCTGTTTTTCAGCAGCAAATTTACAAGCCCCACATCAACACTCAATCAGACACACACACACGTGCACTAACATGATGGTTTCAACTTTCCACAAAAAACTCTTAAGAGAAATTCTCAAATCTGCATCATTCATTCCACGATTTTGTGAGATCACAGCCTAAATATAACAGAAACACCAAGACAGCCACCACAACTGTGTGCTTTAAATTTGGCAGGGTATGTCCAATGACATTGCTGCATTGACAAGTAGCAGAATTTCTAGGCACATTAGGCTGAGGTCTACTTTGCAAGAAGCAGAGCATACCAACTGTGGTGTGAAAGCAGCCTTAGGATTAATACTTGGGTGTATAGGGTACTGTTACCACGTCCAAATTATTCCACAAACTATGATGAAAACATAATTAATATTATTATCTACTGCATTACTATCATCTATATACACGCTACAACCGACCTCCTGCTGTAGCTTTAGCCTCTCCCCATCAAAAGCTCTCCTGGCCTCCTCCCGAGCCTCTCCGAGAAGAGCATTTTTGAGCTTGTCAGCAGCTCCATCTCTCAGTGCGTTTACAAGCCCCTGGAGCCTCTGCACCTCAGTATCCCGGATCTTGATGGCCCGGGCCAGTTCGACTTCGTGCTGCCTCGCCAGCCCCTCGCGGACAGCGGCTACATCACGTAGCTTTTCTTCGTGGAGTTTGGCGCGCAGGTCAGTGAGTGCTACAGCATGTTTGTGCTGCTCAAGCTCCCGAGCCTGCCGCTGCTCCTGGAGCCGTTCACGGAGCTTACATATCTGGGAGAGCGACAAATTTTGCCATTAGAGTTGCATAACAATCCAATAAGTCGTCATCATACATATAACAGGCCGCCAGTGTGTTCATACATTTTGCCCATTTGATGTCTCTGTATACTTGTCCCACCCTAACTGTCAATATTATGTTTTATGAACTGCTGTTGACATTCTTACACCCATTGCTCCACATGCCATCTTGCAGAAGCTTTTTGTGGAAATCGCATAAGTGTATACATTTTAAGCATGGCGTGCCCCAGTAAGAACTGGCCTATCATAGTATTTGCAGAGGTATAAGCTCATACTGAGTGCAATCATACTGTCACTGTCATAATCCTTCTACACACTTTGCCTCCTCTTCTTCCTCTTCATCCCCCTCACCTTGCCCCGCTCCTGCTGCATCTCAATCTGGACGTCCATGAGTTTGCTCCTCAGCTCCTCGTTGGTGACCTGCACCGAGTCAGCCATGAACTCAGATTTCTCCGGCTTCCTTCCCTTCTTTAAGGGTGGGGCCGCAGGGGGCGTGGTGGATGACATAGCACTCCCGCCGCCCAATCAGGACGAACATAGAGTGCCAGGTGTGGCGAAAAGGAGGAGAGAGTCAGTCGCTGCTCCTCCTCCCTGCGAGCATCATCATCGTGTCGTTGTCAAGTCTACATCATTGCTGGAGGTTGCTGTGAGTTTCTATTTGAGAGAGACAAACAGAGAGAAAAAGAAAAGATGGAAAAAAGGGTGAGTCAGTGTTAAAAACTGGGTTACACAAAACTACTCTGCACAATACTCTGGGCCCAAGCCACATGACACACTACAGCCTGGGGAAAACGGACTATTTTTGGGACTAACATTTACACTCTCCTCTGTCGCCCTCTTCTCGCCAACATATACAGGTGGGCCATTTATCATCATCCTATTCTAGTCCCTGGGCTTTACTTAGAAGCTCCATTGTGCATGAAAATGTGTCTGACCACCATAGTTTTGGTCCCTGGCCTCTCAGATCGCCGTCAACACTTCTCTCTTTCAGTAGACTAATAAATTCGTCCTGTAATCTGTTCTGGACCTGCATACATACTGTACAGAATAAAGAACTCTCCTGTAGTCCACTTAAGCCCTGCAGAATAAACCAATCATCACATATCAGCCCTCCTTTACCACTTTACTGAACACTGACAGCCTGTAATGATGAGTTCAAGAGAAGTCTGCTTGGAAATTTTGATCGAGAAATCTTCTCTATTGCCTTCTTTTTGTTTTCAGAGCTCCTCATCATGAAATAAATTACGGTTTTAAAAAGAAATCTGATTGATTTTGTCTGAATGTTAGACGGCAGCTGCCTCAACTACTGACATTCAATCCTTCCACTTTATCCATCAGTGCAATACAATAGCAAGATTTGTCTCCACCTTTCTCTTTCCAGAAACAGCGGCCTCTGCATTATTTTTCTAGTTATAAGAGAGAAGCTCAAGTGAGACAATGTTTGGTATTTAACTGATGATAATCGATTATTCGACTAATAGTTTATCGATTAATAGTTTCAGCTTTAATGTAAAACCAATAAAGATGACTTCCAATTGAACCACACAAACCAAAGCAAATACAAAAAGATTTAAATGAATGATTAGTTTACTCTCTACTCTCCTCCTTTTTCCCGCTGAAGGCAGGCTACAGTTGTGTGAGCAGGTGAATTTGTGCACACTATGTTTTTGAAAGTGGACTCCTCTAATCTCTTCCTGGAATGAATTGTAACCCAGTAACCTTCCAGTCTTTCTGCTAACTATTAAATAAATTATGCAACGATGAGGGAGCTCAAGCATTAAGACCGCAGGCGCCGCCATCTTTTTTTCTACACACACACATTACCAAACATTCATACAACATACACAGATGGCAGCAATAGTTGCCAAGGCAACCCTTGCTCTCAAAAACTCTATTCCTCTCATAGCAAATGATGATGGTGGATTTGAAACACACACACAGAGAGACATGGTGCACACACAAAAACACACCGTATCGTATGGAAGCTTCATATTTGAAACACACACGTACAAGCACACATGATTTCCTTATCTGGTCCAATCTCTTAGCCGAGGTTGACTGAGAGACAGAAATGCATTGATGCTGGAGGGCGAGGGAGCTCTCTTCCACATGGATGTCTACACAGCACGCATAGTCAAACGCTGGGAACCAGTGGGGATGGGAGAGGAAAAAGAACGAGAGAAAGGATGGAGGAGGATTAAGCCTATACGAGAGAGGCAGAGAAGAGGAAAGAGCAGGAGCAAAGTGGAAAATAAACAGACCTCTTCCAGAGAAACCAACCTTCCACCATCTCCCCCCTCTCTCTCCTCTTACATTCTCTAACCTCTCTCATCCCCCCACTTGCTGGCATGGTGATGTTACCGAGCACAGGCAATCACAGTGATCTCACTCTCATTCACAGAGGCAGAAAAAGAGAGAGGGGGAGAGAGAGAGATCATTCACACACAGAAAGCACTGACACAAGCACACATTCTTAAACTGAACAACTAGGGACAGACACAGCTGAAGTCTATTCACACAGGCACCAAAAGCTCTCTTCACTTATTCACAATGGCAACAAACATGTATTTATTTATAGTAGACTTGACTCAAAGCCATGTGTACTGGGATTTGCACACATAATTTACAAGAGGAACACTTTCCACCCTGCCACTGTTTTAAGCATGTTTATGCATGTCTGTGCCATTATCAGGTGAGACCAGGTGTACCCAAGCTGAAAGCTGAGAGGCACACAGGGGAAGGAGGCGTGGATGCTCAGCTCATCCTACCAACATCTGGATGTAACGCGCTTCCTCAGTGGTCTGATGCATGTCAATCATTTTTATACATATTTGTCTTCACATATTTTGCATCAGAGCTTTACTTATATCCTGTGCTTGCATCACAACAGAACTCATGGTTAATAATGTATAAGACATTATGTATAGCATAAATACAATATTAATATAATAATATAATACAATACATATGCCATGAACCACACACAGTTCCCACAAAGCCTCCTGGAGCCATGTGTTCCCAAGCTGGCAGCCAGAACCTAACTCTGAGAGTTTATAGGGGAAACTGGAACATTTTATAGGGGCACCAAGAAGCTAACATGCTGCTTTAATGGCCTCAGAAGCAAACAAAAGCCAGCACAGGTCAAAGACCTTAAATTACCTCACCAAGTCCAACTATAAACAGTTACCCTGCTTATATTGCACTAGAGACCCTAAATGTTTAAACAAAACCTTTCAACAGACTAAACTGACAACCAAGATCAAGAAGTCATCCACATATAGCTGATATAGCTAAAAATAATAGCAAAGAAATCACTACGACTCATCAAATCAATCACAAGTCATATTTTGCAAAGAGTTGTATAAATTGAATAATACAACAACAAAAATGCACCTTCAAGGCCTATTTATAAAGCAGTGAATGTAGCACTGAGACAATCAGCTTAAACAAACAATGGAGCTAAATCACTTCATGGAGACTGCCAGAAAGAAGTGATGAAGAAATTCTGCAGCTGTCAAGGAGTTAAGCAAATTAAGCAAATTGCAGCTTAAGAAAAAGACTCTGGGCCACCCTGCATCAGCATCAATACAGCATAAGAATATTAGCTGAAGCATAGCATAATCAAGGCTTTAGGCTGGTAACTGGTCACCGCTAGCTGGTGTTGAAACCTTGATCCTTTCTAAGCAGGCTGAACAAAGTGTGACAAACATATAGGTAGTTTCATAACAGCACCAGGAAATCCCCCCTCCTCTCTATGAAATGGCGAGCCAGTATAGAGTTACAACAGTACACTGGTTGGTGTGTGTTCCTGCGCTTTGACTTTTAGTTGAAAGATTCAAAAGTGGGACGTGACAATGCTTGTTTGTTTTCTTTGTAATAAGAGTTTTTGTAATAAACGTCAGTAGTGAACGGTACAGTAAAGTGGACACAAATGTCCATCATTCTTTCTCAGAGATTTTTTCTTTGTTCAACCAACAGTGTAAAAATCAAAGATTTACTACTACTGCTACACATGAAGAAGCTGCAACCATGACATTTTTGGCATCTCTACTTGAGAATTAACTTGAATGGTTAATCGATTATCAAAATAGTTGCTGCTCACTGCCTGTTTCTGATATATCATACCTCAAAATCCCTATTAGGTTTACATTAATGTAAGTCATCTATTAAAAGCAAGTCAAGTGTGGTGGAATAAGTATTAGCATTAGTGCAATAAACCTGTCCTTGGTGGACGTGAAAATTTAAGCCTGCAGAGAGATATGCAATTGTATTAAATGACAGTGTTGCTGAGGGTTGTCACCATCATGATTAATATACACATTGTGATTTAGACATCACAAAAAGTCATGATGTAAGATGCAACTGTCTCTAAAGGGCTACAAAAAATAATTAATAAAAACCTGACCATTTTGAGTAAAACAAAACATTTTATGTTACCTTTCATGACTTTTTAGTGGTTACGTGACTGTGATATAAAAATATATAATAATGCACTTTAAAGGCTAACGTTTTCCTTTAGCAGAGGATCTATTATAGGTTAGAAATTAAGAACAAAATGTTGGCTTGACAGATGTCTCTGCAATGGGCACAAGCTTATTACACTCTTACAGATGGACCTCCTCAAAGCTAGACGGACCACACACACACAGTGTCAAACACTAACTAGACTTCAGTGAGACATGCAGGCCCAATAAATGCATAAAAAAGCTGCTCATGGGAGCTCAAACAAAGACTCCTTGCTTCTCCTTCTAGGTTACAAATCAACAGTGAGGGTGTGTGGACAGACTGAGATATACTTCTGTTTATACTACACATTTGTTACAATGCCTCATAGGCCTATATATGGACACAACACACATACATTCTCATTGTATGCATATCAGCATCAGCAGCATGTAGACTGTCAGAACAGGTCTGGCAACAGTCCAGACATCCCTCCACAGTCCACACACACTCAGCAGTCTGGTGAAACTCCAAAGACACTGTAAAGAACCCATTGAGAGGCTGAGTAACCCAGCCAAGTGCAACACTAGTGAAGCATATGACCTAAAAACGACTATGCCAACAGAATGACTACAAGTTACTGACCCCAATGACTAGTCAACCCAAACAGATAAACAAGAAGTCTCTCTCTCACTCTGTCTCGCTGTCACACACATACAATCAGTTATGCTATTGCTAGTTTTATTGCTCAGGGTTGAGATCTATAGTACCCACTAACGTGTCAATTTGGTCATTCATTGCTAGAGGCATTGGGTGTTTTTGGCTTGTGCATGTACATCTACGTGTATGTATGCTTTTGCATGCATGGGTGCATCTGTGTGTATGTCAGCAGTGATAGCCTCTCCCCCCTCACAAAGACATAATAGTGCAGTCAGTAATGTGATTAAGCTTGCCTCTCTCTCTCTGACTACACAGCACTTTGGTCAGCTCTGGCTGGTTGATATTTACCCCCTGGGTTACATTAATACACACAGGACAGACATTTACTCATCTTACCCACTCTTTGCATTAAGAATATAGGATGAACTTGTATGTCTTCATGGAAAGGTTAAAATGAAGGAAGTGAAACAATGAGAGAGGCATGCACATGTGGGTATAGTCCTGGCAGCAGCCCGTTACTCAAAGTGTTACGCTGACAAAGGCAGAGGTATGGAGGGAGAGATAGGATTATGAACGAAGAATAAGTGGGATGAATTAAGTTAGGGAAAAAAGTGTGGATAAAGGTAGGGGGTGAGGGAAAAAAAGAGGGGAAACTATGACGTAGACAGGAGTCCCGGTGAATGTCAGCATTCATTGACATTATACCTAACATAGACTAGACTGACAGGTTGAGGTCAGGGTGGAAAAAAAACATTACATGACCATAAATAGACAGGAACACTATCTTCCTGTCACAATAATAATCATCATAGGTGTTCCAGCACCTGCATGAGAGCTACCCCTTTCTTAGGATCAGTTAATACAACACATGCAATGAGCACAGCATGCATCATAGTTTTTGCAGCATGTCCTGAGCGGGATGATCAAACAGGAGTGAGTGTGCAACACATGTTGGCTGTCCACCGGGGCAGATTTACGAGCCTTTGAGGGCCAGTCTGCTACAGCTGCAGAGCTGTTATGACAGACAGAGTCCCTGCATGGCTAGAGGACTGGTTTGGTGAAGGGATATGGTGGGGATGTTGGGATGGCTTAATGCGATGTGGGCAGCTCTCTAATGAGCTGTCAAATGGGAGATTATGGAGTAGAGTGCTGCTAGAGGAGGGAGCGCTTTTTACACTGCTGACAGCCTGCCCGCCTGTCCGGCTTGCCAACCACACCCCACGGCGACATGCACGGGGCTGCTGCTGCAGCATCCTCCAGCCACAGAGGTCGGATGTCCTTGCACTCAGGCTGCACAGTCTAATGTGTTGATGTTTCTGTGTGAACCACCGTCATGTAGCATTTCCACCGTGCTGTTTCTGGTGTGACCACACACTAAATGCGGTCCATATAAAAAAAAATAACCATATCAGCTAAAATAACCATATCAGGAGCACGAGGACAGTGAGAGCAGTTGAATATTAATTACTCGTGTCGGGTAACGTTATCATCACGCTTCATACTTCCTCTTTGGCTTGCTGACAGAGTCGGCCTGAGATGCCACACTGGTGAACGATGCAGCCAAAAATCCACATCCCTGTGTGGGTCGATATGAGGCTTGGCAGTTACTACAGCTTACCAGCCCAAACTCGCAGCGAAAGCCAGCTCGGAGGCTCCGTGTCCGTTACTGCACCGTCAACACATGAAACGATGATGTCGGTTACATGTCACCGCAGCTAACCGCCTGTCAGAGGCGGCACTGAAGTTGTCTATCATTACACACCGAGCAAACTTACCTGAAATGGAGGTCCAGTGGTCACAAGTGGCCCGATGTTGAAACGTCGTTGCCTAATGTTGCTTCACATCCAGGAAGGGAGGCTGAGCTGTATTAACTCACCTCCGGCACTTAAAGGATGTCGAGCTCAGCTAGCTGCTAACAGCCACCGTTTACAACTTTATTCCTCAGATATTACACGCGTTTTCCAGCAGCTTAAACACCGGCTGAAGTTGTATTTCCACCGCTGATATTATCCTCTAGCTGCAGACTGGTTTCAGCTCCAGGCTTCTCCTCCTCTCGCGCCGCACGTTGACACTTTGCTCCACGCCCACACACACACACACGCACACACACACACCGAGTTCACGCGCGACGTCATCCGTTCCCATACATGTCATCCACATGAGTGAAAAAAAGATAAATAAATAAAATGCCCGTGTGGGAGGGAGAAAAAAAAGCCGGGCGGGCGTCGCCGGTAGCGTGATAGAAGCGCGACACCTGACTGCGTGTTCAAGAATGACACCGCGCGCAGTGAATGCGTGAACACGCCGCCGGTGCGGGAGAAACGTACGTCGTCAGAGCGTACGGTGGAACAGACATGCACCAACATAAAAAGAAGACAGTTCGTGTGTTCCCAGGTGTTTCTTCCAATGCGTTTCCATTTATTGTCTGGAAGATTAGGAACCAAAATATTGATCATTTGTGCATAAAGATTAATAAACTTAATATATATTCTAGAGGTTGGTTACCCAGAGCAACACATCTTTATAAGGCTAAAGTGAAAATATCTTCTTACTAGATGTCTTTGCCTTTTATGCAAGTTTTTAAAAAATGTATTTACTTGTTAACTTATTTTTAATGTTTCATTTCATTGTTTTGTCATTAATCTGTTTTATTTTATAAATACCTTTAGACTATAATGTTGAATATGTTATTAGCACTCCTGTATTTTATATTGTGTACTGATGTGCAAAGTAGCCCACACTTATTGTACATTAAATGATGATGATGATAGATACCAATGTATTTAATGTAAGTGCCACTGAGTCTCTTACTAGTCATCACTTTGAAAATAATGTGTTCTTTATAAAAGAAGGTTAATATAGGTTAACCATCATCATTATCATTATAAACTCAAAAACATTCATACAGATATTCCATTTTATCTTCTTCTATAACACTGATGCATTGTAGCTAAAAAGCTTCAATTACAGGTACTGCGGGCCTAATTCTATCTGGGACAATATGACTCGCCAAATCATAAAACTAGGTGAAATAATCTGACAATATGAAAGTGGCGTGAGTGTGACCCAGATTCTGGAGGATGCATTACTTACGCACAGCTGCCTGTCTCTGCCTCTCCACACTGCGTCTGCCTGTCTGCCATTCACAAGCAGCAGCACACTCATCATCACAGCTTTCTGTGGCTGCAGCATATGCAGCCCATTGCTGCAGGGCAACATAGGCCATAGGAAGTGGAAGAAGAAGAGCACACAATCAGGGATGAGTAACAATTGTCTGCATCATGTCCTCTCCTGCAGTGCTCATTCAGAGTCCCAGTGGGCATTTTGTCCAGGTTGTACAGGCTTGTGCTGAACATTGTGTATATGTGTTGAACATTTTTGAGTGAGGTAAAGCAGACAAGCAAAGGGGGTGAGTTTGGAGTATTAAGCTGCACTCCATTCAGGTTCCTGCTGAGGCCAGCAAACAGACACCCAGATGGGGAGATAACGTGAAAAAACATTGTGGTTGCAAGCAGAGAGGGATGAGGAGAGGAGGCATGTGTGTCCTGTGTTGTTTTGGTGAGGGATTGACTCAGAGAGCGAATGTGTGTCAGAGAGCGGTAATGAGTGTTTCTGTTAATTGTTTGGCCTGAGGTATTTTTACTGTTTTCCACCACATGGTATGTTGTGAGCCTGATTTTTTTTTACCATGCTCTCTCTGATCATGAGAACAGGAGATTTCACAGGAGATTTCACAGAAAGAGTATAAAGGAACCCTCCTTTTCATTTGACGTCACAATAACCTTGTGATTAGGCCTTGTGATAAAAGAACAGCCCAAGGTGTTATTAGACTCAGGTAGTCTAAGTATAAACAGTATAATACAAGTATAAGAAGTGATGGTGAAAAGCATCCTGAGCCTGTGTTGTGTGCTTCGAAGAGAGGGTGTACTGACTAGGCTGAATGGTCAAGTTATACAAACATCTTAATGACAGATTTCTTCAAGGGAATTAGGAAACAATCTCACTCATTAGCAGTGATAAAGGTAGATCTAGTCAGTCAGCCGATTTCCTTCTCTTCGGCCCAGTTACGAGTAACACAGTAATGTGAAGAGTCACTGTTTTCATTAACTTAACATAATCATCTTATGGTTTTCAGCATATCCATGAGAGCTGTCCGTAATAAGCTTAACATATTCATGACGGCTGGCAGATTAAATTTATTATAGCTCTCAGAGACAGCCTTTGGTATTCAGAGGGGACCGGAGAATCAAATGTGGGATATATCTAGCCAACCTTCTGTCCATACAGCGTTTAGTTTAAGCACATGGATAGAAAACATTAGATACCTCTGTGTCCATTTGTAAAGCCAGCCACCAAACCGACCTATTTTCCACAATGTAACCCCAAGTCTCCAGTCTGGAGTGCTTGTAGTGACGTAACACTTTCATATGAAGGCAATTAGGCTTCCCGGGGAATGAGTCACCACTGTTAGTCACTAAATATCTGCGTCTGATGTTCCATGGTCCATCCCCAAAAATCTTAATTCACAACATGAACAGCAAGAGGACAACCTCGTGTGAAACAGAAGAACGACGTTTCTTTGATTTGTAGAAGCATTTCAAACATAGTAACAAAGATCTCTCTCTGTTTCTGACTTTTTGGATAAACTGTGAGGTGTTTAATGGAAACGCTGGTGTTAAATGTTCCATTAGACCGTCCAATACTTTGCTCTACAAATACACTATTACGGCCCACACCCAGAATGATAATGAAGGCTGTTTAATGTAGCCACAGTACGAATCAACAAGGAGAGTTATACAGCTGTATTAGTATTACAGTGTAGTTCCAGCGGCTAGAAATGTAAATAAACAAACGTTTTGCATGATTGTCACCACAAAATCACCACAATGATATTGTAGTTGGTGATTAAGTGTCTGTGAGTATTGTGAACCACAAATGGTTTCTATCCCTGCTTTGTGCCATATTCAGGACATTAACAGAATGATTCTTTCGCCTTTGTTTTAATATCTTAAAACAAAGGCCAAAGGGGCGTTCCACCAATTTTATACATGAAGTTTTGTAATCCATAATTCTGATGAAGTCATCGAGGGTATCTGGGCTTGAGACTTAAACATTTGAATAGAAAATCTGCGTCACAAACTGGAGGTGTGGGCTTTGAAAGAAGTGGGCATTTAGGGGGCAGGGAAACGAGTGTCTAATAAAAGACACTATTGAGTTGCATTATGAGAGATGCAGTATTTTGGAGTTTGAACCATACTTTTCTTTTATTCAGTTTTCCTCTCTCTCTACGTCTTTTCCACTCAGGCCTCAAAATAGCAATAGATCAATACATAGAGGGCTGGCAGCTGAAGAAGGGACACAAGCCACAGGAAGGAGTTGAGTTTTCCCCACTTATAAAGTGTGGAGGAAGTGCCAATAATAGAGTTTATAATAACAGGTTCATATAAAAGATGGGTCATGTTCTAAGACGATTAGTCAGTGGCACCAACATTACGAGAGTTGGATTAACTCCCTGTCTGAGAATTTCATCAAAGTGTACCATAACATAAACATACATGAGTACAAAGTGTGTAATTAAAAAATACCATAGGTCTTGAAAAATGACTAAGTATCAGCTGGCTGCAATCCATCCAGCATTAGAGAAACTCCCTGCAGAGAGAAACTTCAAAGGTCAAAATAGCTTCTGGGCTGCATTTGCGACGGAAACTCATCTTCACTGCAGTCAGTGTCCGTTCTCACATAACCCTTCTGGTTGCTATGGTTACTGACCATACCTCCTCTCCTCCTCATCAAGTCTCTCTTCCTGTGAGAGTCATTGGCAATGTCCGGAGGAGACCGTGGGCGGGGCCTGCACTGTATAGGGACCTGTTACCTAGACATAGAAGGAGTCGAAGAGGGGGGTGAATGTATTTTGGACAGACAGTCTCCATTCAGTTGTGTCATACAGCAGCTTTTAATAACTGCAAGTCTCCTTCACTTGATTAAGAAAAAGAGCAGACTAAAGTAAAAAGATCACTTTGTTTCAATTTTCAATCACCTAAGTAATGACAACATGGTAAAAACATACATGTGTTGACTGAGACCGTCTCAGACAGGGTGCAGGCGGACCCCAACATACTGTATGTGCTAGGAGATTTGCATAATCAAAAGATTTGGACACATAACAAGCTCATTATTACAAATGTCTGTCTTGAGCTGCTTTGCCTGATTTAGATGGGAATTGAGTCAGTGAGTGCATGTGTGCCCAAGCCCATTTAAAAGACAGATTGCCTAATATAGATTGAAGGTGTGCATGTGAAAGACCAAAACCAGTACAAGGGTCCTGCTTATCCTCTCAACTGGATTGTGTTAATCTACTAATCGAGAGCCATTTACATAACTGCTTCAATGCAGCTGCAGTTAAGCAATTACTGCCCCCATTTCCTTCTTTTTCCACAATGTGGTATCTACTCTCAGTCCCAGACTTGAACTTTAATCTCACTCTTTCCCCTGAGTCCTGTTGCTTATTCTCCTTGTAAGTGCTTTGATTGTCTGCTCTCCTTCCTTTTTTGCCTGGGTACCCCTCTAATGAACTTTAATGTTTTCCTTTCCTTGTCTGTTCCCCAGAGCTCCAGATGGCAGGTTGCACTGTACATGTATGTAAGCAAAAAGCTACACTTCCAAAACCCTTCCAAACCCTTATGTTTGGGCTTAATCAACATATTGTTGTCAAGAGTAAAACTGGCAGAAAATATTGCACCAACATCACAGATTTAGAGGCAGGCTATCACAGTTTTTACCTGTTTGTTCTGCAGAGTAACTGCATTTGCCTGTACTTTTGCTGTGTATTTACATATAGCCGTTGGACAAACACTAAATCCGAAAGAAAGACCTTAAACTTTAAAGACCAATTTAAAATTTTAAATGGAACTTTCATGTGCTAATACTATATACCTAGATATAGTACTAAAGTATTGTATAATTCTTAACAATAATAATAATAATAATAATAGTAGTAGTAGTAGTAATCATGGGTATATTAAAAATAATTCAAAATTTGTATATGACAACAACGTGTCATGTACTGCCATCTCCTGGTAGAAAACTTTTACTACATTTTTGCAAACAAAAAATAAATCGAATAACGATTAATAAAAAACGTTTAAAGAAACATCAATCAATATAATAGAAACTTATTTTATAATTAACACATTTAAATGAATGTTATATGCTCAATAAACTTGATATAACTGCCCCTGATATCACATTGATATCAGTAATTTATCTGTAAGGTAAAGTCTTTCGACGGTTGATTGTTCTTGACTGACAGAAATTATTTGAACTTCCTACCTTTGCAGCCAATCAGATCGCGTTTAAAGAAAATCGAATCCTCAGCATTGTCCAATCGAAACACGCAGAATACGAAGTGGGCGTCGACTTCAAGTGGAGCAGCTGACAGACTTTCTTGTAAATTGTGTATGTTTGGAGTTTGACCACGCAGAGCCAGCGGACAGGCAGATTTTACAAAAGCGAAAGGGAAGAATGATTTGGGACACTGAATAGCAAAGAAAGTGAGATATTTCTCGAAGCTTTTTCACTTGGATGAAATAAAATAAACTGGTGTGATCGTGGTAAAGGTGAGCGGACAACAGCAGTGACATGAACATGCATGTTAGCATTAGCAACAAAACCACTGGTTGTTTTAGCTACCTGCCACATATGTCACTATCATGTAGGTTACATAAAGACTGGCACTGTATATACACTGTAGATATTGCATTAGTGGAAAACGTTAATAAACGGTAGCTAAATTAGGATCACTTGATTATTTGGCACTCCACTCCTCCGGTTACATCTGTGTCATTGGAGCCTCTTCTTGCTGGCCAAGGGGGGTTCCCTAAATTGCAACAGGACACATCACGTTTCCAGTCAGGGCACTTCAAGGATGTCACCTTCTCTATGTAGCTGATAATGTCTAAAATAGACTGCAGGCCATATGACGGGTTTGCTATCACAGAAAGCATAAGGTGTTGCACAGCTGAAACAAACTAATGTCAAGTACAACATGGATTTACATTAGGGATATTAACCTTTAAATAAAAAGAAATTGTGTTCACTCTAATTATCATATCTTGTCCTTATCTTTATCTTGTCATCTACTTAAACATTCATGACATTAATGGGACAAATTATTTCTTGTTTGCAATATTGTTACATCACTACTTTGCATTTGTGTATCAATAAAATATTCTCTCACTAAATATCATAATACTTTGATTTATCAAAATTATTTAACCAACCTGTAGTTTTTGGTGAGGATTGAGGAGGAGATTCAGTGATTTGTTTTGCTGATTGTTGAAATGAAAAGGGAGAGTGTCAATTCACAACAGCTGTTACTCCACCACAGGTGTCAGTCACTTCCTTGTCCTTGTTTGGCCGGGATCATGTGCTTCCTTTGACTCTGCTAAACACACAAACACAATACAATATCATTTACATTTTACCATTACTCTTTCCAGATACTCGTGAACGTCACTGTGATTGTGATTAAACCCTTGAATTTTCTTTTTGACTTGTCTGATGCGATTTTCAGCCATGGAACCATCGCTGACCGGCAACCCAGCAACCCCAAAACCCAGCCCCTCGTCTCCCTCCACCCTGAGGCCAGGCTCTTCCTCTTCCAGCTCATCTTCTACCACAACCGCACCAACCTCAGACCGCCCTAGGCCTAAACTCACCATGCCAACACCTCCAACCACAACCTCATCTTCTCCCTCCCCTCGGACCTCTCCAGGTCTTTCCTCTCGTTCCTCCTCCCTGTCCACGCCTCCCACCTCCCCTCTCCGCCAGCCCATCAGGAGCCCCTCTCTGGTGGGCAGATCTCAGCTTAATGCAGCCTCTACGGGGAACCCCCCAACTGTATCCACTGGAGCTGCTGCCAGAGCTCCACAGCCTCCTCCCACACCTGAACCAGGTGAGAATCCAACTCTGACCTTTGACCTTTTTACACTTTTAGTCACAAAATCTTCACTTTTTCACTTCCCTCTTCTGCTCCAATCAGTGCAGCCAACACTCCCCATTTACTGTGTGTACTGCAGTGTCTCCATGACAACCACAGACATTTACCACAACATGGAAAGCAGCCTCTCCCACTCTGACTTGCTGACTTGAGAAGAAAAACCTGTCTCACCCTGTCTCACCCTGTCTCACCCTGTCTCACCCTGTCTCACCCCTGTCTTTTCACAGACCATTTCACCTCTGCTTGTTTCCCACAAACCAAATCCTGCATGTGAAGCTCACATAGTAGGAGATCTCTCAGCTGCTGTGGGAATATCACATTTCCATTTGTTGCATGGCTTTGCAGTGACGTCTAGATATGTAAATATGGAGTATTACTGGAAAGTGTGAAATCTAACACCCCAATCCTGTTCCCAGAGAAATAAACACCCTGTACCATGCAGCTGTACATTTGAACAGATAATCATAATGTAGCTAATGAAAATTGAAATGGGGGACAAATTGCATCACTGTGTGAGCGTGTGTGAGCAGAATACCAGGAGCATTGACGGGCATCTGATGGAAGTTACCGGACACCATCGCGTTTTCTTTTGCTTCCAGAGACAGGCAGGCACAGACAGACCACCACCACTATCACTTACAGCCCGTGGGTGTTTTGAATCTATCTTGGAAAGTGTTTCCACATTTGTTGCCATCCATCTTTTTCCTCGTAGACATGATTAGAAATATTTCCTATCATCCAACAAATGTGACGCCGTACTTTAAAGGAAGTAGATGTATTTTGTAGCTCCGGTAAGCCGCTGGGATTTGAGAGTAGCTGAACTCATCAGCCAAAAGAAGATGATAATTAGACCAAGAAGGTTCAGAGGGACATTCTTATCAGGACAGAAGCTGTTTCTGGAAGGATCTGACTCATGCTCACGCTTTGGGAACTGGACTGTTTCCATGTTCCTCTTTATGTTTATCAAGTCCATGTGTGCAGAGTATTTTAAAACCTGAAGAAAACCTCATATATTTCTCAGTTTGTTTCTTAAACTTCAGGCTATAGGCATAAAAAATGAAATTTTCAGTTTAAGTTTAGATATTCTTGTCATTTGTGTCAGGTGTAGACATTAACTTGAAATGGAAACAGCTTGGTCAGCAGTTTCGGGCCCTGTGCCATCATTGGACAGTTGCGTGCGTGCGTGCGTGTGTGTCTGTTGTGGGGACACATACTTGGTTTGTCTTGTTTCCTTTTATATATCTTCTCTTAATGCCCTTTATGTCTTGTTGTTAAAAGGTGCTATATAAATAAACTTGCCTTGTCAAGAACAGTTGATATAAAACTTTTTTGTGTTTAGTTCAAATCTTTATTGTCCCACGAGATGGAATAATTTTTGAACTGTCCTTTTGTGTTATACACCTATGTACAGAAGACAAACTTTACTAAACCATTAACAGCCAAACACATTTTACCGAAGAAGGCATTTTGTTGGACACTGTTTTATTAAGAATCTGTAGTAGACTGTGTACGATCCATGAAATCTACTATAGAGTGTTATAATAATTATTTTCTGTTTCCGTCAGAAGAGCCAGAGGAGGAGGTCAGTTTTGAGGATCTGGAGGAGAGAGCAAAGTCAGGAGAAGCTAAAGCACAGACTAAGGTCAGTGTCAATGAACATATTGCAAATACTATTGACTTTAATGACCATATGGTGGGCACAGAACAGATCCGCCAAGCGATGATAAATGTTATTTTAGAGTGACGTATTGATGGGAAGGATGGGTCATGAGTCAACTAAGTCACAGTAATGCTTGCCTTGCAAGTCTAAGAGTGTGTGTGTGTGTGTGCGTGTGTGTGTGCGTGTGTGTGTGCGTGTGTGTGTGCGTGTGTCTGTGTGTGTGTCTGTGTGTGTGTCTCTCTCTCCAGATGGGGCGTTACTTCCTGGCACTGGCAGAAGAAAGAGATGAGGAGCTGAACAACTGTACAGCGGTCACTTGGCTCATCCAGGCTGCTAAACAAGGCCGCAAGGATGCCGTCAAACTCCTTCAGCAATGCTTAGCCTCCAGGAAAGGTACCAGAAATCTCCCTCTGCTCCCCTCAATCTATGGCTACCAGCAAAGAGGCATGAAAGTCATTGGTTTGATGTTATGAATTCAACTTCACCAAGTTGTCCATCATGAGCGTGCACATTTGTGTTCTTGTTTTTCAGGCATCACTCTGGAGAACTTTGAGGAGGTGAAGAAGTTGTGTACAGAGACGCGCTTTGAGAGAGGAGTGAGGAAAGCAGCTCTGCTGATGTACTGGAAGTTGAACCCGGAGAGGAAGAAGGCAGTGGCTGTTTCTGAGATGCTGGAGAACGTTGAGCACGTCCACACAGAGCCGGGTACGGGAGGGGATATAGGTTGCTTAGTAAAACAAATGTATAGTAGTAGAAGTATTATACTCAACATGCTGCAATACTGACCAGTTGCATGTTAAGGGGAATTCTTTTACCCTCTTGTATTTACAGGCAAACCAGTCTCCCCAGGCCCACTAAACAGCTCTGCCAAGAAACAGAGGAGAGTCCTGGAGACTATGGTCACCAGTGAGGGTATGTGTGGTTTGAAACATGGACCCAACTTGTAGGCTTTTTTTGTCTTTAACAAACCTTAGAAACAAGTGTTTACTAATAAAACTGTCTGCGCACAATTTGTAATTTATTCCCCTTGTCTAATTCAAGTGGAGTAAAAAAATATATTTTTATTTACTCATGTTTTAAGGGATTCATTTCGTAATTTGCAGGTTTAAATTGACGTTTGCTCTTAAGTTAAAGTACGTCGTGTCCTCTGTGTGTCTTGCATGTAGCCAGCTCCCATGTGGGTCTGGACGACTTTGTTGAGATGACTAAGAAGTATGCTCAGGGTATTGCACCTTCACCGGTCATGGCTGCAGCAGGAGGGGACGATGACGATGACGACGATGATGTAGTCGTGAAGAATCCGGATGAATTGCCCTTACACCAAAAGGTAGGAAGCTCTCAGACTCTGTAAGGATGTGACTGTGTCTGCTGTTCATTAGACGCCACGTTTAAAGTCACCCTCCTCTCAAAAATTGTGTTGCTTGTTGTTACTTCACTCGGATGTTTGAGCTTCACTGTGCAGATTGATAAAGGCTGATGTACTGACCCCGCCCTGCTCCTCTCTTGTGCCTCCCCCAGCTGCTGAAGTTCCCCCTGTACGCTCTGCTGGAGATCAAGGAGCACCTCATCGACTGGGCGTCACGGGCTGGCATGCAGTGGCTCAGCGCCTTGATCCCCACGCACCACGTCAACGCGCTTATCTTCTTCTTTATCATCTCCAACCTCACAATCGAGTTCTTCATCTTCCTCATCCCTCTGCTGGTGTTCTACCTCTCGTTCTTCTCCATGGTCATCTGCACGCTGCGGGTATTTCAGGTTAGTGAATACTCGTATTAAAGATGTACACTCAGCTCAGTTATATCGTTTTCTTTCATTGATTTTGGTTATATTGAACGCACGTAACTGTAAATATGCTTTTTTACCAGCAGACGTATTAGTATATATGTACTTTTCTGAGGTTCAATTAAACAGAAATGAACGAGCATCTTTTTCTACAGAATTCAAAAGCATGGGATAATTTCCGGGCCCTGACGGACCTGCTGGCTCACTTTGAACCTGGTATTGATCTGGAGCAGGCTGAGACCAACTTTGGATGGACACACTTGGAGCCATATCTGTAAGTACATCTCTGTTTACATGAATCCACGTGGAAACACGTTCATTCCTTTGCTCAGCTTACTCTGTTTTGTTTGCAAATGTAAAGTTTAGTTTTTTTCAGGTTTTTCTAGTTTGAGTACAACAGTTCAGTTGTCATGTACTTACAACCATGCAGGTTTTTAAACTTGTTTCAATGTTACTGTAACTAAGTGAACAGTTTTATTTAACTTACTTAAACTGAACATTAATAAAACTAATTGTAAGAGCATAAACAATAGAAAAGGTGTAAAGGTGAAGTATTATTCTCAAAATAAACAGTAAAATTAAAGAAGGTGAATTAAATCAGGATTACAAATACACATGTGCAAAACTGACTAAATTATATCTCTTTGTGCTCTCAGGTACTTCCTGCTCTCGGTGGTCTTTGCGGTCTTCTCCTTCCCGGTTGCTGATAAATCCTGGATCCCCTGCTCAGAGTTGGCTGCCGTCGCTCTCTTCTTCACCGTCACCGCCTTCCTCAGCCTTCATGCCTCTGCTCAGCTCTTCGCTCGTAAAGCCCTCCTCACAGAGGTCCTCTCCGGAGCGTGCTCCCTCACGCATCTCCTGCCGGACTCCCTCTGGTTCCTCAGGGTCTTTGGGATGACGTTCATCGCCGTGCCTCTAGGGGACATTGTGGCATTGAACATGGGGATGCCATGTCTGCTGTATGGACACCTTTTCTATCTCCTCTTCCGTATGGCCCAGCTGAGAGGCTTCAAGGGAACCTACCTGTGCCTGGTGCCCTACCTGGTTTGCTTCACCTGGTGTGAACTCAGCTTGGTGCTCCTTAATAATGCCACTGCAATAGGACTCATCCGCACTTGCGTTGGCTACTTCCTCTTCCTGTTTGCCCTTCCTGTACTTTCACTGGGCCTGGCTGCAATGCTCATCATCCAGTTACTGCAGTGGTTTCTCGCCCTAGAGCTGACCAAGATGGTGGTCACACTGACGGTTTGCTTCGTGCCAGTTGTGTTGAGGCTCTGGACCCGCTTCAGCCTTAACCCCATCGTGGTTTTTCGGTCTTTGTCACGGAGCAACGTCGTCAAGCTCATCCTGGTGTGGCTCAGTGCGGTGGTGCTCTTCTGCTGGATGTACGTCTACAGGTCTGAAGGCATGAAGGTTTATAACTCCACCCTGACGTGGCCCGAGTACAGCAACCTCTGCGGCCCTCTGGCCTGGAAGGAGTCCAACATGGCCCAAACTCAGATCCTCTGCTCTCATCTCGAAGGACATCGTGTCACCTGGACTGGGCGCTTCAAGTACGTCCGCGTGACCGACATTGAGAATGGTCCGCATTCGGTTATCAACCTGCTGCCTGTATTTGTGGGGAACTGGATGCGGTGCCTGTATGGTGAGCCGTATCCTTTGTGTGAAGAGGTGAAAAACATCACCACTGAGCCTCAGCCTCTGCCTGCCCCGGCTCCTCCTCCAGAAGATCCCCTCTGTAAACTTAAAAAACTGGCCAAGCACGAATGCCACATCAAACGCTTTGATCGATACAAATTTGAAGTCACGATGGGCATGCCGCTGGAGAGGAAGACCAAGAACGGGACGATCATAGAGGACGAAGACGCGACGAAAGACATAGTTCTGCGGGCTAGTAATGAGTTCAAGTCTGTGCTTTTACACTTGAACACAGGAAGCCTGGTGGAGTTCAGCACCATACTGGAGGGTCGTTTAGGCTCCAAATGGCCCGTGTTTGAACTGAAAGCCATTCACTGCCTGTCGTGCGCCGACGCCCACGTGCCCCGCCGCCGGCAGTACAAGATTGAACACGACTGGAGGCGCACGGCTCAGCATGCCCTGCAGTTTGGTTTTGACTTCTTCTTCAACCCCTTCCTGACCGCTCAGCTACAGCAGCACTCAGAGACAGAGAGCGAAACAGAGACAGGGACTCAGGAGGGGGGGTAGAGGGAGAGACGTCCGGCAAACAGAAACAAGATAATGATAATACTATCTTCAGTTGGAGAACATTAAGTAGATTAGATTAGAGAAACTACTGTTCTGAATCTAATTGCAATACTGGCAAGTATGCTCAGATGTTCCTGTTGTAAATCTGAGTGTGTGTTTGCATTCTTATAGCTTTTGAGCCAAAATGTGTGAGAATACATAATATAATGAAATTAAATTGACAAAGGGGAGACATTAATAAGTAATTTACTGCCTAACACTAAAGTAAAGAAGTGGTCAGTTGTGCATTTCATCGAGTTTACGCTACACTAGTTCTCATCACAGTGAGTCTGTTAATTAAGTCATTTCAGTTTAGTTTGTTCGTTGTGCAAACACTATGTCTGCTGCACCCATATTTATGTGTGTTGATTAAATATTTGAGGCCAAAATCATCAGTATTGACATTTTACAGTTTCCTTGTTGAACTGTACTCTCGTTGTTGTGTCTTCGGCCCTTTTAACATCATGCCGTGTATGTCCAGTATGTCATTTTGAAATGGGTTTTTATTAAATTATTTTCAAGTGCCTTATAAGACATAGTCTCAATTCAAAAATCGTTTGGAAGAAAATAGACTAAATCGTGTCTTTAATCCTTAACTTTTAGAAAAGCTCAGCTGCAGCTTCATTGTATTTATTACAGAGCAGTTATCCAAGTTTATCTCTGCCGTCTTTGTCCTCGTGTGTCCTGCCTTTTCTCCTCTAGCTGTTCTTTCTGCTCCCTTGTTTGTTTCCTTCTCTGCTGTGCAGAGATTTAATATATTGAATATTTGCAGTCTCTGAGTGATGATGTGTTTTAAGTTAGGATGTTGCTACTGTTATACTGTGGCCCATAAACATAATGAAAACATTTGCTTGTTGCTGTTTTTATTTAACATTAGTTGCATTATTTTAGTTCACTTTCAGCTCATTGTTTCGCTGCCCATCCCGTGACTTTACTGCTTTGGTTCACTCGTTTTCAGCTGCAGCAGACAGACACAATCAGTGACTGGCCAGAAAGAAAAACTCCAAAAGAATGAT
Organism: Enoplosus armatus; assembly: GCF_043641665.1. Taxonomy (NCBI): domain Eukaryota; kingdom Metazoa; phylum Chordata; class Actinopteri; order Centrarchiformes; family Enoplosidae; genus Enoplosus; species Enoplosus armatus. Next base: position 12,482,884 of record NC_092189.1, read on the forward strand.
AATGTTGCTCCGTACCTGCTAATAAGTTTGCCATATCAACATAAAAAGTGATGCGTCACTGTTGCCCCCAAGTGGCCTAAAAAAGAAATCCATTATTGCAGGTTTAATGTGACTGGTTACACCAGTACTTTTCCTGCTATAAGTCAAAATATCTGCTGGGAACAACATGATTTTTCAGATATCAATACAATTCTATCAAAATTTAGGTGTGAAATATTTATTCAAATAGTAAAATGACATGTAAAGTACAAGATGGACAGACTTAAGTCAGGGAAGACAAGAAAATGTATGTAGTTATAATATAGCAGGAGACACGTCATTTGGGTGTAGAAACTTTTTTATTTGCAATCAAGAAAAGAAATGTGGTACTTTTTGTTAATTACTAATTTAGCAAATTAGTAACACATTATTTCTTCAGCTTCCAAAGGAGGCATTGCAGAAAAGGTTTAGGAGGTTTACAATCTGCTAGAATTATTTTGTTTCCAGATGTAGTAAGTGTGTAATGTCACTAGGTGGTGCCTCAGACCAAATGACTTCTAGTATCACAGACTGTAGTGATGACCCCTTATAGCCCCACATAAATTGAAGCTATAAAGTGCGCACATTTCCATAATGGCCCTGGCAATTATTACCAGTCTAACATAATTACTTTGCAATAAAAATCACAGATGTACGCTCATTGGATGCAATTTCGTTGAAATCTTTATTCAGAAAAAAACATATTAACATTATTTATAACTGTCCATTTGACAATTTTGTAATCAACATACATTAACACAAAAATATGTGAATCAACATTAGTTTGGTCGGAGTGACGTGGAGTGAAACTGACAGATGTTTCCAAAAAAGAAAAGGATAAATAAAAGAATAAACTGTTCTCTAAAAATAAAAGCTTCTGCACATCAGAGAAGTAATCAGTGAGAAAGGCTGAAGAGATCAGAGTATCATCTCTCTGCTGTAGCTTTGGAGGCAATCATCAATGTAGATGATCGAGTCCGCAGTCCGTTTATGGATGTTAAAAAAGAAACAAAACCTCATACATGTCAAAAACAGAACTGATATATACAGACACCATTTAGGCCCTTTGAATTTTTTTTTTCTTTTTTCTTTTAGAGAACAACATTAATGAAAACATTCCCCATTCTTCTTGGTTCTCAGTTTCAGTCGAGTAGAAACTGATTCTTGGACGGCTTCATTCAAAATGTACATGTAAGTGTATGAACCGAACACTGGTAAACATGCTTCAGTGTCCGAAGACACAAATAAAGGTAGGAGAGCTCGGTCTATGGTCATCTATGGTTGCTCGTGCTGCACGGGGCCCCTCGGGGCCCCTGAAGCCTTTGTACAGCTGGGTCTAAATGGTTAAGAAGGCAGCCAAGTCAGTCAGTCAGTCAATTTATAAACACCTAGGCTAAATCGGTTTTACATGCAGCATCTTTTTGCTTGATTGTTGAAATTATTTAGATCATTTTTTTCTTTTTTTTTGCTTGATTTGACTTGTATTTAACGGCAAAGTAGCACACGACGCAGCCCCCAGACCAGAAGCAGAATCCACTATCTGAGATGTTGAAGGGCCTGTTCCAGCAGAGAAAACATTAATGACTGAAACACAGTGTGTGGAGCAGATATTATGAGAGTGTGTCCTCATATTAGGCCGCGGTGTAATAATCTATTAACTTCTGCTGCTATCTGCAGGACTGTAAGTGTTATGCCTCACTGAACACGGTCCAGTTGAGCTCAGAGGCGTCTGGGTGCACTTGGGTTGAGGGGAGGGTCCCGAGTTCTTCATCCTTGCACATCACACATATCATTTTAAATTCTCATTGTCATCATAATTACCAACATTAACATCATTTAACAAGAAGTTACAAAAACAGAAGTGGGGTAGCTGATTAGCTGATCTGAAATCAAACAAACAGCCAGTTACATAAATGCCCCAATTTTTCATCAGTGCCGCTGGTAGACAACCACGAAGGGTTTTTGTTACACAAAACAGTGGGCAAGGGATAAGAATAGGCTTTGCTCGAGCACACAAATACAGAAAAGAGAGGAGGAGGAGGAGGAGGAGGAGGAGAAAGCAAAAGAGCCTGAAGAAACAAAAAGACAAACATGTAAACGTCTCTCCAGTCTGGGAGGGAGGGGGGGGTTAATTCCCCTCAGAAGCTGAGCTGTAGCAATCAACACACCGTCAAGCACAATCCAGAGGTTAACAATCAGGAAATCCACAGTTCGGACAATTTTGCAATCCATAATCCATTTTGTAATCCAGCCTGTTCCCTTTCTAGCCCTTTCTAGGTCCTTTCAGTTCTGGGGGGGCTGGGGAGGAGGTGAAGGGGGGTGTGTCAGAGAGTAGACCTAGATGTGTGCATGTTTTCTGACCGTATGCGTGTGTGTGTGTGTGTGTGTGTTAGGCATATTCCTGTGCGTGTATGTCCGTAAATGTGTACATTCTGGCATAGTTGTGTGTTCAGGTGTAAACTCATTTGTATCCGCCGCTGACATCCGTTCATTAATGCATCTCAGAGTTGAGTTTGTCCTGGAAGATGTACAGATTGTTGGTGGCGGCGATGGCGATGATGTTCTCGGTCGGGTGCCAGGCAGTGTGGAGGATCTTCTTGGTGAAGTCCAGGCTGTCCACGCTGATGTCGTCCTTCCGGCGCTTTCCTCCGGCGGCGCAGACCCTCCGCGGCTTCAGCACAGCTCGGGGTTTGCTGCTCTCTCTTGACGCCTCCAGGGTCACGTCGCGTTTGGTGTTCCGGTCAAACATGCGGAAGAAGTTGTTGTAGGCTCCGGTCATGATCACACTGGCAAGAGGAGGAGGAGAGAAAGAATCAGTTACTGCAGTCTAGAGACACACTAATGCCCTGATCTCTCTCAAAGTTAAACTGGTTAGAACTACATTAATTTCCCAAACTACCCTTAATGCTCCACTACATGCCTAAACGTAAAGGGTCACTTCCTACAAATTACATAAAGACTTCTTAGCCATCGAGGTATCTGAACATGCAGATGATTACACTAGTTTTAAGATATTCAAGATTCATTTGTGGTGCTCACAGCGATGGAAGTATTCAGATCCTTTACTTGAGTAAAAGTAGCAACACCACACTACGAAAATATATATTATATATAACAAGTAAAAGGACAGCATTCCAAATTCTACTTGTGTAAAAGTACAAAAGTATTATAAGCAAAATGAACTCAAAATATATAAAGTAAAAGTTCTCATTATGCTGAATGTCCACCAACTGCTTTATGTACTGTTAAGTAATTGATTCTGAAACAATGCATCATATTTTATAAGGTGATTATATGTTTTGAAAGTAAAATATTAATTTGGAAAATGAACTAGTGTGGCTGTTAAATAAATGTATTGCTGAATTCTGGGGGCGTAGAAATCAAGTAAAGTACCGCAAAAGTTAAGTTCCACCACTGACTCACAGCATTTAAAAACAAACTTTTGAAACACTCAAAAGTAACTTGTCTTTTCAAAAACAATGTCCTGTTTTTACTGGAACTACTTTCCTTGGAAAACTGTTTTTTATTATCCAGAGCAACCATGACTCTGAGTCTGGAAGGAGATATTGCTGCTTTTCAAATGTGATATTTTTCATAGACAGATGGATATCATGAAACCTCAGCACATTAAACATCTGCATGGTGAGATATTGCATCTTTATGGATAAGTAGAATATTATAATTTGGGTGAAGTGACCTTATATATTAACTTATAAACCACCAAATATATAAGAGCACCAGATGTACATGTTCTCATCTTGGGACATTTAGTTATCTAAGTATAGAAACACATGGAGATGCTTCAGGTACCTGTCCGAGCCGTTCCAGGCACACTCAAACTTGTCGAAGATGCAGTCATTTTCATAAAGGGAACACAACTTGCTGCGGAGGTAATCGTGAACCTGGAGGGATAAACACACACACAGACACACATAGATATGATTAAAAATGAGTCCAGCACACAGCTGCTTCACTCCCAGGTATTGACTCTCTATGTAAAGGATAAATAGAGGAGTGAGCAGAAGACACACACACACACACATGCGAAGCAGACAAAACACATTAAAGGTGAGCAGGTTGTAACACAAACCTCCCTGAAGGCAACTCTAATAAGATACAACACCAGCCCTCAGCAATACGAGGGCCAGGAGTATATTTTAATCTAAACTCCTTTTTCCATATCAGTAAATCCATTAACATCCAAACCCGCCGAGGGCATGCTAATAGAGACACACATGTGAACACACACACACACACATATATATTCACTGACTAATAACTCTTTTCCCTGGTGCTTTGGTCCGAGCTGCCTGTGTCAGCACTGTGTCCGCTCGGTGATGCAAAGGGTGGAAACCTACACCTTCCTCCAGCTGCCGCGCTCTGCATTAAGCCCCCTCAGCCCCCTATTTTCACATTCTGCATAAAGTCAGCAGTCAACAGCCGCCTCACAATCGATAAACGGTCAAGCTGAGGTCGGTTCACGGTTGTACATCAAACCTGGTGACATTTTGGTTTTCCCCTGTGGGTCTTTCTGCTCGGGGTGAAATGATACTGTGTCAGCTGAAGTCGAATATACAGTCTTTTTTTTGTTTTTTCCAGTCTGCATGATCTCTGATTTAGAGTACAGTGCCTCATCACTCGTGGATTTGTGCATATTTTTCCAGTTCCAGCAGGAGTGTACATTTACCAAAGTAAGAGCAGCTTAGCTGTGAAATCCCTTTTCTGCCCTCCTTTTACTACATTTAACCTCGGCCATCCCTCTTTCTCATCCTGTCATTTACAAACTCTCCCCTCATCCTTCTCTCTTCCTCCCATCACACCATCCTCACACTCCCTCCTAAACCCTCACCCATCTCTTCTCCCTCCCTCCCCCCTTGTCCTCCCTCTCCGTGCTGCATTGCAGATCTAGGTGTCGGGCGCTGTGTAAGGTATCCCTCCTTCCCGTTTCACTTCATGAGTGGAGGCTCGGTAGCCCATAAATAGCTCCAGTGCGTCTTAGCCTCCCACTCCTGGCTACCTCATGGGCCCTCACACGTCAGGCAGACACACACACACACATGTTCACCCACATGCCCGTGGCAGGAATACTAAACACACACTGAAAAAAGGAGTTGATAAATACTTCTACTGCTCATAAAAGCATAAACAGAAGCTGGTGTGGCCTATTGTAAACATTTAGAAGTGACACAAGAGACAAAGTGAGTGTGGATGTGTAAAGATAACAGGCAAAAATAGAAAAAAATGCTCTTTTACCAGCTTAGTAGTTTTTTGTATGTGTACATTTTCAACAGCATGTCAAGCCCACTTAATCTGTATCCTGTATACACGGCATAATGATAATTTACTGTTTGTGTTTGTCACGCATGCATTAATCTGCCAAACACACACACAGATGCATCAACAGATAACAGTTCAAAGTTAAAAACTGAGGCCAGAGCGAGTTACTGGTGAGAAGAAGAAGTGCATTCTCTGGCGAGTAATCAATCCAATTATCCTTAAAGGGTTTGGGAAAAATCTAATCTTCAGTAAGTACTGTGATTCTGAGAAACAACCGTCTTCCCATGATTCATTTCTGTCTGCAGTCAGGAATATTTCCAGGATGACAATGCCCTCTTTCTGCTGGTCATCTAGCAGTTTGGACAACGTAACAGTCAAGAATGTGAACATTTAATTCAAATGGCTCTTTCGTACAGTTTGATTAGGTAGAAGAAGCTCTGTTCGAATAATCTGAGCAGCAACATGATGGTGGAGACTCAGTCCAAAAGCTCCTATAGGTGTTCAGTTGAGATCTGCTGACTCCAAAGGCCATAATATATCAAAGTCACGAGACCATTCAGTGACCCTTCATGTTGTGCATAGAAGCGCCTGCATTTGTTATGTTTCTTCACTAATTTGTTTTCATGTTTTTCCTTGAATTTGCTGCCAATCTGTAACTTTAAACACACATAAACAAAAGGAGTTGGTGTAAGAGAACAGAAGGCACTCTCCCCAAAGCTCTGTGGGACTGCTCTGTGCTAAACCTTTTATGGGAAACAATACTGAACTATATGGATTGAATAAATAACACAACAGATGTGGACAAATGAACTGTAATCCAGGTACATTATAGAAAAACTGAAAAACATGTCCATAATGGCTTTCAAGAGAGAACAAAAAGAAATGTTAGGAAATTGTGATTTGTGATCTTCATTTATGTATTTAAATAAAATGATGCAGCAGCATGTGGTGTTGGCATGAGAGTATCAGCAGAGTAATAATGAGAAGTGTCGGGTTACAAAGGCTATTGGCTGTGATTGAATGTTAACAGTCGGCAGATGAAGGAAGAATAAAGCAGCCAATAAACTAGGGCAACCACAACTTCAATGTTCTGCTTGAACATGCAGCTGTATATTTGTGGTGTGCCAAAAGTAGTTATTGGAACACCAGTCCGCAGTGTATACAGTGTATACCAGCTTATACTGGGTTAAAGTTGTAGAAAACTGATGATCATTATATTAGTATGATCTGCAATGATTTCAGCCCTCTAGGAGATGAGTGGACAAAAATATGTCAATGCTTCCTCGACTACTGATTACTGATTCTTTCTCATGTTTTTTGTATTGTAACACTCTCATGCTTTTCACACACCTGGTACGTCTCCAGGGGCTTGCTCTCCATGTTGAGGTCCCAGACTTTGGCAGTCAGGTAGTCTCTGGTGAGCAGGTAGCGACCGCTGTGGCTGAACTTGACATCCGACACCGAGGAGATGATCTCGGAGAAGAAGGAGCGGGCGCTGGGGTCCTCGGGCTCCTCGAACACTGGAGGGAGAGAATAAGGGAGAGAGAGGGAGAGGAGGGTGAGTGAGTGAGTGACTTCATCCGACTGTAGTCTATGAGGCAGACAGACAATACAGGCGACGTCTGTATGTTTATGGACAGGTGCTGCTGTCTGAATGCTTCTGTGTATAAACATCAGCACATTTCAACTTTTCATTGAATATAACAATATAAAAATTAAACCCCTTGCTGCTTGTTGGGATGCTCAGGGACAAAAATGGTTAAAAAAGGAAAACCATAAGCCTTTAGTCCTTTAAGGACACCAGATTTGTGAGTAAACTAATTCTGTTCTATATTATGGATATAATGGACCTGCTGTGGAAAGAAATATCACTAAATGGTGAAAATTTTTTCCAAAAGAGACATACTGTGCTCCTAAACTGTACACATTCCCTGCTCTTAACTACATATCCATACACAAATGAAGCAAACTAATGATAATGTTCCACTGTGATGGATATGGTATCTTAAACAAGTCTTTGCAAGTTGATTTTCATGCAATAAATGAAAAGTCAGGGGATCCCAAAGTGATGACAATTTATTCTGCCGAATGTCTGTATAAAAGGTCATAGCAATCCATTCAAAAGTTGTTGAGATATTTCAGTCTGGGAAAAAGTGGTGAACCAACTGACCATGCGGGCAATAACTAAAACCATGGGCTGTATATTCTGAAACTTAAAGATCGGTCAAATACATCTAAAAGCTTAGAGTATGCTTTGAAAAATGATCAGCAGCTAAAGCAAGTTTCTCTTACTCATACTCTACTCTCTCATAGACTAAAACCTGCTAAACTACCAGTAAAAACCAGCTTAAAGGCCCATTTGGAGGGAAAAAAACACAATATGTATGTCTCGCAGCTCTCAGCAGGTTTACTCACATTTGGAGTGTTTGTCGCACAGCGCTGCCTCTCTCATGTCACAGAGGCGCAGGGTGCCTTTGCTGCTGCTATAGACAAACAGGTTACAGTGGTGGGGGTGAAACTCAGCCGCTGTGATCACCTCCGTCAGATCCTCCATGTTGGCTGGCTTGATGTCCACAATGTCTGAGAGAGCGCGTCGCTCAGGAAAACGACAAAGAGGAATTGACTTCCCAGGGCCTGCAGTTTGTTTCACCTGAACTGTTTTTACCTGTTGAAGTCTACCATACTGTGTGTACATATTCATCCATTCATTCATTCACCCTTTTACCAATTTTATTCACTAACTGACTCAACAAGAAACTAATTAGATTGTGTTTGAATTCATGTGGAAACCCCCACATCTCCATGATCCACATACACAATAAAAACATGAGTGTATGCAAATGTATACAGAATGAACACAACGTAAATCATTTACAAAAGAAATAAAGCAAACCAATATTAATATGTCTTGGGGGGGTTGTTGAGAGGAAAGTAATTCCATATTCAGATAAATTGTAATATTATAAATCCTGTCTGGGTCAGGGATGTGACTGTGCTGTGTCCTATTGAGCTGGATTAGAACTCAGAACGGGGCTGAAATATTTATGCAGGCTTTGAATTATTCATTAAGCTACATTTTCACTCCTCAAGAATAATATTCCCCTCCCCCAACAATGTGTGTCTTTGTGCATTTCTTTAAAGTGGGATTTGCAATGTGGGAATTTATCGTGTGAGTGTGGGTGTGGGCAGGGATCGAGTATTGAGCATGTGTAAGTATCAATGTGTGCATGAATTATCTGTGTCCTTGTGCTTTAATAAATATATTCCTGCTTTTATGTGTGTGTTCTCGCTCATGCCTACATGACTGCATGTATGTCGTATGTCTTCTATTCACTCGGCAGGCACCCTACGGCCCACAAAGGATACTGAAGCTGCGGTCGGTGATGTCCAGATGCCAGAGGTTGATCCTCAGGTCGTCAGCTGACATGTAGGTCTCATAGTCGGAGTTGACGGAGATGGAGTTGACGTGGTAGGTGTGGGCGTTGGCAAACACTCGCCGTGGGCTCACCTCCACCATCAGGTCCATCGGCCTCAACACCGGCACCTGGCAAAGACAGAAAGAGAGGACGGTTTGTCACCACATTTAACTGATTAGGAGAGGAACGATGACAAAGATACAGACAGTAGATTCAATTTAAATAATTTTATTGTATCATGAATACATTTTTAATGCATTTCTTCCTCTGACATCAATAATGCATTATTGCTAGAAACCTAACTTGCTCGCTTGATGGCAAAATCAACAGCCAATTCAGTGCATGACTTCAAGCTCGTTTGGCTGCATTATCATATCTTGACATTTGCATTAACACACAACATCTTTGTCGATGCATGATTTACATTTTTATACACAGCTTAAATGTGTGTCCTTATTTTCATGCGGCACAGTGGGAGCACCATCACCAATCACACACATGTCTACAAAGAAGGACATACTATACATGCACACGCACACGCATGGGCACAATGTGTGTGTACTCATGCTTTGACTAATTTAGATCCAGATGTTGTGTTGCTGTTCTGTATAGCTGCAAATAGAGGTTTTCTCCGCCCCCACACACTCACGCATACACACATGTACCATTGTGCCAGTGACCCATTTTTGCACATGCAAACACATCTGTACCCACTGACCCAGTTATGCTGCACAAGTGACTGCATTTGTGAATGTTTTAAAGTGAGATGGATAGATGGATAGATAGATAGATAGATAGATAGATAGATAGATAGATAGATAGATAGATAGATAGATAGATAGATAGATAGATAGATAGATAGATAGATAGATAGATGGATGTATATGTATGTATGTTACCTGTAGGGAGGTGACAGTGGACATGTCCTTGATGCGACCCTCCTCATCCTTCAGGTTGTATCCCTCCGGCCGTTTGTCTCTTTCACTCACCTTCCACAACTTAATGGTCTTATCTATGAAACACACAGGGACATTAAGCACTCAGAAAAGAACAAATATAATATGAAAGTGGAATAAATTAATAAAAGGTATCTGGAGATGTCAGATTAGATGTGATCAAACATATAAAAGTAGGGTAAATAGAATTTCATCTCAAACTGGTAACGTTAAAAGCCTAAAATTATTCAAAAAATAGCTGTTTTAGGATTTTAGCATAAAGACACAGTCAATTGAGGCACTTGAACCCAAAATAAATGACTTAATAGACGAGATAATCCACCACACTTCAAACTGTCAGCTCTGAAAGACAGCTTGGACTCTGAAGCTCTGAATGAGCTATCAGCGAGGTTTTGTTTTATCAACACTGGCAGACACAGAAAGCCTCTGTATTATATTGAAAAATTGACAGCAAGCAGTCCAGCAGCAGCATTACCCAACTGCTGAGGCAGGGCTTATATTTTTCATACCTTCAATCATAAATAATATAGTACTTAAATAAATCAATAACTGGACGCTCAGGGAAAATCTATAGATCCTCCAATATAGCCATAAAGTCAGAGTGTAAACTGATGATGGGAACTCCTAATGCACCATAGAAATGTGACGCAACAAGAGCAGCAACTCTTCCCTCTTTAGATGAGGGAAAAATCTGCTCTCCTGAGAAACTCAAATAACGGTCTTAATTTCAACTCAGCACTCAACACAGCTGTTTCACAGGCACTTCACTCTGTCACACATTTGTTAAAGGGAGAAACAATGGTAACTTTGATGTGAGAGCTCAAATAATGCCTTTTAAAAACATGAACATTTGTATTATCCAAGCACATCACTACTTCCACATCTTCCTGGCTCCTCTAAGACGGATGTGTGTGTGTGTGTGTGTGTGGTCTCTCACCATTGGTGGAGAGGAGGAAGTGTGCGGCGTTCTGCTGAGGCAGCCATCGGATCTTATTGATCTTCTCCTCGATCTCCAGACTCTTAAGGTAGTCGAACTCGGGCTCATGGCTCTGGAAGGTGCTGTAGACATTGTACTCTCCCTGGGAGAATGGCTCAGTCTTGCTCTGCGGAAAGAAAAGGAGGTGAAAATGTGGGGAGGAAAATGTGCACGTGCTCACAATGTACAATCAAAGTGAGCCAGTCTGTGTCACCTTGATTGTGTGAAGAAATAGCACGGACTCTGCACAGCTATAATGATACACTCTCTGACACAGCAGGAGGATCAACTATTTATCAATCAATCTAGACTGTAGCTGGAGGGGAACAGTGTGTATATATATATATATATATATATATATATAAATAAATAAATGTTGTGTGAGTGCCGGTGTGTGTGTGTCTACCTCAGGTTCCCTCTGAAAGATGACCACACGGCCTCCTTTGTCCCCTGTGGCCAGGAGCTCTCCTGTGTGGTTGAACTCAACAGTGGAGATGATATCAGCTGGGGAGAGAGAGACATAGAGACAAAGATGGAAGAAGAGAGAGAGAGAGACAGAGAGAGAGAGAGATGTAGCATGAGAGCAAAGAACGGCAGAGAAAGAGAGTAGCCATTAGCTAACTGACCACACATCATCATTCATCTGTATAATCTGTTTATCTGACTCTAAATTATTAAACTGAGTCAACAGTCAATGCATTAACAAGTAAGTGGATTAAAATATGCAAATTAATAAGAAGAATAAAACAATATTTGTGCCCTAACACAAATATTGTGCTATTGTGTGAAAAGTCAGATTATACAGTACACATTAGCCCGTCAAAACATCCAATCCAAGAGACACACACACACACACACAGCCGTTTCACATTAAGTGTTCCAGTATGACACATACACAATGACTCACACTATGACACTCCTGTAGATTACAGTAGCACTTGAGTTCATCGTGTGTGTGTGTGTGTATAAGGAATAATTATATACTATATAATCTCTGTAGTGTCTTAAATTATAAATGTAACTCAGTGTGTGTATTGACCTTCGTGATTCAATATCAGTCAAATGTCATTTTCCATATTTGCGACATTGTCTCCATCACTGGCTCTGTGTCCCGAAACACCAACACAGTCTGACTCAGTGACAACACTGTAATACGAGGAGTACTTTATTATCCACTTAGCATTTACCGTCTCAGTGCTTTCAGTGGACCTTCCTGCATCGCCCAGTACACAGAACATGAAATAGAAAGCACTTGGTTGTGTCGTCTAATGAAGAGATCTGAAGCTTGAATCTGGTTTAACGTTGCATGTAATCTCCTCCTTGTCCTTCTGTCTACTTATCCTCCTTCCACTTCCCCTTTGTACACCAGATTTAAGTTTTATTTATAAATATCTATTTGCAGACAGAGCTGCTCTCAATGGTTGAATCTCTTTCAAAGAAATGATAAACTGGTGTTCAGTGAAAGAGAGGTAGTATGAGAGGATGTAGCTAACCTGGTATCATCTAAGGTCATCTAAAACTTAAAAAGTTCAAACTAGCCACACTAGGTTAGGTCATTTGCTAGTCTGCTGACCCTCCAAAATCAAGAACGCCATGGTCATGAATGGATAAATTTAAAACTCCATCATCATGTAAATATTTGATGTAGGCTCATATTTTGACCTGCTCTGTCGTCTTCCTACATTCAGGCTACATTTAGGCTTCTCAGTCACCCTAAACCTCATTTCTGATCAAAGCAAAAGTCCAGTCAGTTTACTGACAGAAGTGAACTGAATGTTCAGCTCAGCTGTGAAGTTTCAAATCTGTGGTTGGACTGTTTTCTCACTTGTAAATACAAAGGCAGCGTTAAGGACAGACTGCTGATCACCATGGCGATGACTTCAGTGACTAGGTAATCTTCAAAATGTTCATAATCAACCACAGTCACAACAAACGCTCTCAAGCTGTCTTTATGCCAATTTTCCTGCATAAAATTGTGGGACATAAAAACCAGGCAATACAGTCTTTTTTAGTGAAAACTAGTCAAAGTATGTTCAAATTATGTTCAAGCTCCACAACCCACAGGCATATCTGCCACCAGGTGCATTCTCACTGACCTAGAGTTGCGGCCTCCAAACCTCATAGAGATTTTTATACAACAAAAAGCTCAAATCTGCTACTGCTACTACCAAATAATCAAATAACATCTTCAAAAATGTCATAGATTAGATTTAAAAATAAGACTCATTTCAGATTCTGTATCCCACGAAGCCTGCAACAAAGGAGTCCACTGAGCTCAGTTTTGATAGAAAAGAACATGGTCCTCAATAAGCATTGACTGTAATATAAATAGAGCGTATTTGTTGAGAGTCGCAGTGATTCAAAGCTGTAGCCTTTCCTATTTTGTGGTGGCCTTGAGAGGGAGAGATTTTATGATGAGGGGAGGCAGGGACTACTCCTCAATCTCTCCACCAACACAACCTTATTCACAACCTGTTCCCCACACACTTCATGTATTACTGGTTGCCTCTTTCTCTCCATCATTTTCCACTAGTCATTGCACTCTTTCTTGATCTCTCAGTCACTGCAGTACCTTCTTTATTCTCCACTTTCAATTTCTCTCGCTCTCTCAATCCCTCTCCCCCCACACATTCTTTGTCATCTCTCATCTCTTGTTCCCCAGTTTCTCTCTTTTGCCCCATTTCACTCTCTTATTTTCATCTTGGTTGTCTCTCCACATTCATCTCTCTCTCTCTCTCTTATTCCTCCCCCACGGCACTCTGCTGCCTGGCTGCATGTTAGTGTGAACGTAGTGGTGGTGATGCTGGTGGTGGAAGAATGGGAAGGATGGAGAGAGAGATGGTGGAGGGAAGAGGCGCTGGGGCGGAGGGGGTCCTTCGGTGAGCAGGGGTTGCCATGGTAACAGGCTGAGCCAACCAGTAGCAGCGGTACTCGTAGCGGTTAGCCGTATATGGCAGTCTGGCGAAGGAGGAAGTGGGATTCATCAATCCAATTCTCGCAGGAAGAAGGAGCGTGGTAAAATAATTATGCCGCAGCAGTTTTGTCCACTAACAAACATTGTTAAATTAATACCAGGAGGTGGAGCACACGCTATAGTCCAAATTGAGGATATTCGGTAAATGAATGCATGCGCACACACATGATGGCCATACAAAAACAGACCCCTATACATGGACTTCAAGAACACACAGTCACGTAATGATGCACAGCTAATGTGTGTGCTTGATGCTTTTGTGTGTGTGCACACCCAACACATTTACAGATAACTGTCTCCACTCAAGTCGCACAGAGAAAGAGCTAAGCTAAGCAAAACCACAGGAGCAGCACACAATACAGCTGAATAAAATATGGAGCGCACACACTCTCCTCTCTCATCCTCTGTCTGTTCTCAACCTGAAGCCTCTTTATCTTTCTGTGGTTCCCTCTTTCACTCTCTCTCTCACACACACACACACACACACACACACAGCTCACACCCATCTGTCTCTCTGATGCTCTTTATTAGAAGAGCACTACAGAAAAATAAACCACTAAGAATACAAACAACAACTGAAGAAACAATCATCATCATGAGCGCTGTGGCTCTCCTCCAAGAGTGGAGTGCACTGTACTGATGTAATATGAGTGTGTGTGTGTGACTGTCTGTTAGGTTGTCAAGCTGTAAGTCAATGTCTTATAGTGTAGATGTGTGTGTGTGTGTGTGTGTGTGTGTGTGTGTGTGTGTGTGTGTGTGTGTGTGTGTGTGTGTGCAGTATAGCCAGCTAGCTGTGTCCGTCTCCCACAGACAGTCCATTAGCATCAGCAGGCCTGTCTGACTCATCGGCCCACTGCAGGAGCTGGGGGAACACACTGTGACTGCAAGTGCACGCGCCCACACATACAGTGTATATCAACACAAAACAACACACAAACATGAATGAACCCAATGACACGGAGAAGTATAAAAGAAAACATGCACAAGTGATAAAAAACAAACACTCAAATGCACTGTCAGGTGTTTACAAGGATAGCAGCTCCTCAACAATCAAAAGAATGTCGTAGGGAGAAACGATTAGTTGATCAAAAGAAAATAAATCACAACTATTTTGATAATTCATTAATGGTTTAAGTAATTTATTAATTATAATCAACAGAAAATAAATCACAGCTATTTTTTCTAATTCATTTGATACATTTTCAAGGAAAAATTACAAACATTCTCTAATTCCAGCGTCTCAATTTGCTGTTTTTGTTGTCTGATGTGATAATGAATGAACAGACCTGAATATCGAAGTTTCAGACAATTAGTTGGACAAAACAAGCAATTTGAAGATGCCACCTGGGGCTTCAGGAAATTGTGATAAGCATTTTTCAATATTTTCTGACATTTTCTAAAGCAAAAATGAATCGATTAATCAAGAAAAGAATAGGCAGATTAATTGATAATAAAAATGACCGTTAGTTCCAAACAGTCTGTATTATTCACATTAAGATTAGTGCTCATCTGGGGCTACAAAAAGGCAGACACTCTTGAGAGGAGAGGAGAGGAGGTTTATGGGATGTCTGAGGGTGGTGGCGGAGGTCGAGGGAGGAGGATTTCCTTAGTTCTTTTTGTTAAGGCTACTGTGGGGACAGAGAGGGGAGCAGACGTCCTACAGTCCCAATTATAGATATCTTAGGTCTGGGTAAACACAGACCATTAAAGCCGAGCCAAAAACACACACTCCTTAAAAGCGAGGACAAGCCACCACTCAGCAGGAGATGGGTGTGTGTGTTGGCGAGTGTGTGTGCACGCTGCAGCTCCAGCACCCCGCATTTCCTGTGTATGTGTGCACAAGTGTGTGTACTCAATTACCCTGTAGAGAAATAAACTGGTTGGAGGGAGAGAGGAGGGAGCGAGGGAGACGAGGGGGGAGACTGCCGGAGGGAGACGTTAAATTGATCCCTGTCCTGCAGTTTTGGAGTTATCTGGGAAAAAAAACTGGTGCATGTGTTTGTGTTAGAGGTACACATGTGTGGAGAGGAGGGATTTAAGCCCAGCACAGCAGGGAATCCGCCATTTCTCCAAACACACATCGGCACAATGGAGCAGAGCTGGTGTGAGCCTAATGGTTATAGACACAAACAATTAGAATCATAAACCAAGCCAGCTTCATGTGTGAAATACACCTGTAATCCTGCTTTGACTTCTTCTAGCTGCATGAATTCTCGAAGCTGCAATGTGTGATTCATATTTGATAAAAATCAATTTGTTTTTCCAACAGATTTGTGAGACTGTAACATAAAAAAGATTAGAAGCTTAGCTGGTTTACATCCAATATAACCCCGGCGATACTGAAAACTGAGATTATGTGTCGACGCCTCATAAATACTGAAATGTAATCCCATATTCAGAAAAGCCCTTTTTTTACGCTGCCACTCGTTTCTCTCTGTGCCGATGTGTGTAGAGCAGAAACAATTAGTAGACAGGAAATTACTCTGCAAACCAGTTCGATATTTGATGAATTCGTTGTCGTTTTTTAGGCATTTTTTAAAATTCACTGGTTTCATCCTCTCACATGTTAATCTTAGCTGTTTCTTTTTGTCTTTTACAACAACAAACTAAACACCTTTGGGTTTAGACTTCTTGTCAGAAAAAAACAAGCAGTTTGAAGGCTCTGGAGGATTGTGACAGGCATTTTTCACCATTTTCAGACATTTTATAAACCACACGGTTAATTAACAAATTGAAAAAATAATCCGCAGGTGAAGTGATAAAAAAAATGCGAAAAAAAAACGTTAGTTGTAACCCTATGTATGTGTGTGTGCGTACGAATGTCTGCACTGTACATGTACAGTATATATGTGTGTAGAGGTTTAGAGAGTGTGTCTGTGTATGTGTGCATGGATGTCTGTGAGTATCTTCCGCCGTATTAAGAAGTAAGATAGCTGTGCTTTGAAGGAGACGGGGTGTCGTCTGGTCAAACTATTTAAAGAAATCAATCTCACACAAACACACACACACACACACACACACACACACACACACACACACACACACACATACACACAGGCCACACTGAAGCAAGCAGACTGAGACAAAAATAAAAAGGCAGGTACAAAAATAGAGACACACAAAAAGGATGAGGCAGACAGACAGAGACAAAGTGATCTTTAAGATATTTATAACACTCAGACTCACCTGACACACGCGCACACCTAATGACACACACACATTCTCACATCCAACCGCCCACACACATTAGCTCTCATGTCTCACACTGGGGTCATGTGGCGCAACTGTGCGACATAGATACGACCTTCGGGATAGAAGAGGATAGAGCACACACCTTCAGTGTAAGAGGCAAACGGCTCGGGCTCCAGAGAAAGGGTAGTGATGTCGGAGCACAGGACCTGGATGGGGCTCAACATCCTGGGGGAGGACTCCAGGGTGGAGAGGGGTGGACAGGATGGGCGGAGCTCTTCAGGCTATAGCCAGGAGCAGCCCTGCAAGAGGAGCAAGGATGGAGGGGAGGGAGGGGGGCAACAGGGAGGAGCAGAGGGGAAAGAAGGAAGGAAAGAAGGAAGGAAGGGAGGACCAGGGAGGACCAGGGAGGACCGGGGAGGACCGGGGAGGACCGGGGAGGGTGGGTGGGGTTAAGGGTAGGGACTGAGTTACTGCATCACCACATTTGGCCATGAGTACTCACCAGAGAAAAAAATACTGACGGTGTATTTATGATCATTCTGTATCTATACAACATGATGTATCCACATGTTGGGTTTGGCAGGAAGGCTAAAAGACATGCAGGATAGACAGAGACAGACAGCTCGTGGGACAGAGTCTCAATGTGTCTTAGTAGGTAGAAGTGTAGATAGCTCTCACATTTTCCCAGAGGTGACAATGACTGACAATTGCAAAAGAGCAGTGACAGCTGGACAAAGCTCACTTACTTACATACAGGTATGATGACTAACAATTATTTTCATTATTGATTAATCGGTCAGTTAAATCTGCTCATCACAGGTTTCTAAAGCCCAAAGCAATTTATTTAAATTGTTAAGCTGAAACCCAAAGGAATACAGTTTGAAATTATATGAAATGAAGACAAGCAAGTGAGTATTCACGTTAGAGATGCTGCTATCAGCAAATGTTTACTTTTAGAGTTACATATACAATTCATATTTATACCTATTTGTTGTTTTTACATTGGGCATAGTACACATTTGGCTTTAATTCAGTTCTTATTGGTTTTACCTCCTTTGCTCTTGCAGTATGGTGTCCAGGCGCCCTCTCTACAGGTAACTGAGGAATTCTCCAAGCTCTGAGGTTTTCTGAAACCTTTTCAAAATCAACTACATTCAATCTAAAAACTAGGCTGTTTTTTTAGTTTAGCTTTACCTTTAGATTTACTATTAACAGCATTGATACTTTTGTATATGGAGCACAATAACAATGGGGTTAGTGTGCTTGCATTATTTATGAAACGGAAACAATCATAAATAATCTATATGCAAAATTGTCAAAAATGTCAGAATTCTGAACTTTGATGCAATGTACAATTGTAGTTATTATTTCCTCATTCATCCTTGAACCCAAGGCCACTCCAGTCGGAGGTGAGGTTGTAGCAAAGAGGGCAAAAGGAGGAAGGGAGTAAGAGATGGAGGGAAGAAGGGAGGGGAGGGACTTTAAGGTAGAGGGAGGTTAAGCATCCCTCCCCTGTAAGAGTTAAAGGGCAGGGGAATCCCCATGGGAAGATCTACAGACACAGTTATGTATGCGCACACACACATATACACACACACACACACACACACACAGAAAACCCTAACAGACACACACCCACACACACACACACACTCACAGACGTGAGCAAACAAAAAGACACACAGTATGCACTCAAAGACATGGACATGAATATGAAGGCAACACAGACCAAAAAAAAAAAAAAAAAAAGATGGAGACACACAGGAGCTAACAAAATACACCCAAACATAAAATCACATGCACCACCTCACTCTGTCTGTCTCTTTAACACACACACATACAGAGGCACATTGTGTTTGAGCAGCCTTTAGAGCACTGTTGGATAATTGTTTGGCAGACGCGCCACTTCAGCACCGGGCAATGCTGCGAGTTGCATTAGAGGACCGATGGGGAAAGAGAGGGCGGGAGGGGGAGGCAGTGGGGGATGGAAATGGGGAGGAGTACGGGGGATGGGGTGAACATGGAGGAAAGGTGGAGGGGGTTGGAGTGGATGTAGAATAAGAGGCAGGTAATGAATCATTTTGTTTATTTGTGATAGGGAATTATATTCTTTGGTCATTAAGGGAATTCCTGTGAGATTGATTTTTAGAGCACAATTTGCACTTCTTCTTCTGCAACTATCTCTTTTTAGGCCGTCCATATGTTGCACAGCCCTGTCAGACCGATAGTGTTCAGTGGTGTGTTCACCTTGGTGTGAGCTCATCAGCAATTCACCCTGAATATTGTCTGTGCCTGCCTGAGATGTGTGGAATAATTAATACTGCCATTATTGGTGGGTGGAGACGACCTGTCAATCATATCGGCCAAGCATGAAAAGCAGCATGTTTATCATCACGGACTGTTGCTATGGCAATAATGGATGGTTGGTGATGGATGTTAAGACTGATTTCCTGCCACTATTTCAGGACAATCCTTGTCTGAAATGGACAAAGACACATATTGGTCATGGAAATACTGTATGTAAAAGAAGAGACAGACACTCGCACACACAGACAAACAAAGACAAACACACATATACATTCTTCAATCTCAGCAATACAATATGTTGAATGCACACACACACACACATTTACACACAATCAACAGGCAGCACTACAGGTCTCCCCTGACTACAGTATGTGCTTCTGTGTGAGGGAAATTGTATTATAGCACAGGAAGCATAATTCCCTTTCTGCAGTGATACGATGATCACAAATGAGCTCACAACACATTCATGACCCCCAAATGATAATCCGCTGTTCTGGTCTGAGAGGCGTGGCGAACAATGAGCTGAGTGTAAGAAACAGATTGGGGACAGACCGACCGACAGGCAGGCAGGCAGGAAGGCAGACAGGGAAGCTGGTGTGCAGGTGAGATTAGTGGTGTAATTGAGATTAGAAGAAGGTTATCCAGGGTTATAATCCATCGGTTTTACGAAACAAACCAAAGGAATTCAGTGGTTTGCACGGCTTGAGTGCTGCTGGACTTCCCCCGCCTGTTATATTCAAGAGGAGAGACTAACAGCGTGTTCATGTGTGTGACTCTATCACAATATGAGAGATGACATGAAGAACAATGACCACAAACGAATGAGGGGGACATTTCTGGCTAGTTTTTCTGGAAATTTCTGCTGTCACAGTAAAAAAACAATATTCTCCCACTCTCTGTCTCTGACATACAGACCCAAACAGAGATATACAGACGGACACAGGCCACATCAATTCTTCCCTGCGGTGTAACAAAACAGCTGTGTTACACAAGGAAAGAAAGTGGAAAAGAAAAATACAAATAAACAAAACAGAAACAAAAGGTGAAAGACACAAAAAGAAAATAGTATGAGAGGAGGGAAGGTCGAGAAGAAAACTTGCCTCAGATGGTTTTATTTTGCAGAGAGTGTTTTGCTCCTAAGTTCTTGTTGTTCTGTCTGTAACTCTGTCTGAACACTGATCAACACAGAGCTTACAGAAGATTATGAAGCCGTCCTGATTTTGTTTTGTCCAACAGACACACACACACTCTCTCCAGAGGTCCAATACATATATACACACTCACATGGGGGCACACTTAAGCACACACTTTGTAACATGTAGACACATGCAGCTTCCTCTGTCATCTTCTTACCTTCAGTCACATAGTTGTGGTCGGGGAGGAAGCCGCGGTGGTTGAGCGTCGGGGTGGCGTCAGTGTCTTCGCCCATCAGCGGGGCTGGGGGGAGCGCCCGTCTCGGTGGGGCAGCGTGGTGGTGGCAGATCGGTGGTGGAGGGGGTGGTGGGGATGCCGGCCAGCACAGCGCCCATACTGCTGCCCGCTGACGCCTCCTCAGCACAGGGGCGCAGAGCCGGGCATCCTATCCTTAAATGAGGACGAGGGGCAGGTAGGGAGGGAGTGGGCCAGTCCCGGAGGAGGGATACGTGTAGGAGGCCACACAACTGCTTCTCAGAGCCAGATGCAAACCTGCAGGAGGAAGATTATTTGAAAACAGTTCAAAAATTACCAGGGGTGAGCTTGATTTGTGCCTCACAAGAGCACACATCACTCGTGAGGCAAGAAAAATCCAGCGCACCTCATGTCCACCCTGCAGCTGCTAAAGTCCAGGTGTGGCCAGACCAATTCTACTCTCTCACAATCACACACAACATACACGGCCTTGTGCTCCCAGAAATGGGTCCCTACTTGTTAATGGACGCTCCAAGAGAAGAGAGAAGAGGAGATGAAGAGGAAGAGGAGGAGGGTGGGGGGAGGGGAGAGAGGGATGAGCTGAGCCCCTGGTCGGTGTATCTGCAGTGCTGCTGCTTCTGCAGTGAACTCACACGTATGGACACACATATACACACATATACAGTGGGATAAACACGCACTCACCTACACAGTGGGCAGCTTGTGGGTCAGGTACTCCTCAGTGGATCCTCCATGAATAACGTCTGTCTCCTCCTCAGCGGGTAACTGTCTCTCTGGTTTCTCGGCTGTTTCTGGATGAGGAGGAAGGAGGAAAACCCTACTGGCCCTGCGTTCTGCTGCAGTCTGCGCTCTGGCGTATGTATGAAAGGCAGAGCGAGAGGTAGAGAGAGGGGGAGGGAGAATGAGAGAGAGAGAGAGAGAGAGAGAGAGAGAGAGGGAGAGAGGATCAGTCCTGCTGTGCTGGTACGTGTGTGATGCATCAGAGCAGACCCCGCCCACTCCTCAGCACAGCCAATCATCGCAGAGTTGAGATCTGCCTGACCACTGACTGCAGGTGATTAAATATGATAAGGAAACAGAGAGGGATGGAGGAGTGGATGGCTGAGCGGAAGTGGCTGAGTGTCTTATAAGGTTGTGACTAATGGGAGAGAAAGCAGAGAGGGCAGGAGAGAGGATGAGAGTAGGACTGTTTCACTTGACTGAGTGCAGAATATGAACCACAGTACAGCGACTACTGGTGGATTCACCTGGAGACATAATTAAATTAGCACAAAGACGACTAACACACCACTGACACACACACAGGTTTTAATACACAGCAGAATGTCTTCAACGCAAATCTGCATAGAAAGTAGGGCTGGGCAATGTCATGATATGATCTTATCGAGTTATTGTTCTACAATTTTCTGTTGTTCAACTTTTGGGAAATATGCTTATTCACTTTCTTGCTGAGAGTTAGCCTAGATGCAAAAATCGATACCACCCTCATATGTGTCTGATAAATATGAAGCTACCGCCAGCAGTCTGTTGGCTTAGCTTAGCATAAAGACTGAAAAGTTTGCCTACCAGCACCTCTAAAGCTCAGTAATTAACATGTGTTATCCTGTTTGTTTAATCCATACAAAAACCAAAGCATATAAACAAGTTGTGGTTTTATGGGGGTTTTATTTAATGGTAAATGGTTTAATGGTAAGAAAAAAATTATTATCTGTATTTTCTGACCCAACAAAGTGATTTCTACACTCAAACAAAGAGTGCAGCCACTAAAGAGTGTTCATGTGCCCAGGACGTGCGCTAACATGAGATGGATCAGTTGTTTTGTATTGATCTTATTGATAGCATATAGTGACTAAGACTGACTTTCATTATCGATTTTGTTGATTTATCTATATATCATTCAGTCTAAAAGACGTTAAATAATAGCGCAAAATGCCCATCACAATTTCACAGTGCCCATGTTGACGTCTTCAAATTGCTTGTTTGGTCAGACCAACACTCCAAAACTCAAAGATGTTCATTATTTAACAACATAGAGGACTAAGAGAACTAGCAAATGTTCACATTTCAGAAGTTGGAATATGTAAAATTTGCTTGTGATTAATCAACTATCAGAAGAGCTGCTGATTCATTTTCTGTCAGTTAACCAATGTATTAATCGTTTCTGTTCTACTTGGTAGTATCCATACTCAAAATAAGATTTAGTATCAGTAGTATAAACCCTTTAGGTATCGATCCACTCCTAATTTGCATTAATCAGTTTGATTATTTCATATGTGATCTTGCATTCATTTGCCATATTGCGATATACAGCATATCAATATAAAAAAATATCCACTACCAGAAATGACCAGTGACTGTAAGAGAAACACTTACATTCACACACCAACACACACACGGAGGCTTCAGTCAGCGTGGCAGCAGAGAGTGAGGGGCTGCCAGTGACAGTTGGTGCCATCACTGGTGCTGGCTGTCTGCCATCAGGCTTTAAACCCCCCCACAGCAGGGAACAAGAAGAGCTGTTTATCTGACTTACTCCAAGACTGCCAGCATCGCCCTCCCCCATCCACTACTTACCAATGATGGGCAATGCTCCACACACCACTGCCATATCTGCCCTTCTAACTGCCCCCCACCAGTCTAACATCCACCACAAAGCTCCCCTAAGCCCACCCACTGTTTCCCATATATAGCTACTGTTCTACCTGCGCACCTCCACCTATTCACCCCAACCATATGCCACCAAAATCCCCCTCTGGTTAAATCCATAAACCCATAAGGTTTGGTGTTTAGCTCTTACTGAAGGTCTCATCAGTGTAAGATCTGACCCTTTTGCCAAACCCAAGGCAGAGAGGGAGAGGTGAGAAATACTACAGATGTTTTATTGTTTCCAGTATTCTTTGACACGCTGTTATATCTTTTGGTATAACTCTGTAGATTGACTAAAGCTATAAAGACATATTTGGATATCATCAATGTTATAGTTCTGCATAAAGTATCTAAAGTTGTTCCTTTTAAGTCCATTTTGCAATTGTCCCTGTTCAATCTGTTGTTCACTCAATTAAGAAAGGTGATTTGTAATGGTGAAGAGGGTGGTTGCACAAAATTAATCATTTTGGTAAGCGATTAAGCATTTAAGTAATTTGAAGTACAAATGCCAAACACAAGCTGGTTCCACCTCAAGTATGATACTTTTCTTATTTTTTCTGAGTTAAATCATTTTAAATTGAATGTCCTTGAGTTGTGTACTGTTGTTCAGACAAAACAAGCAGTTTGAAGACCTCACATTGGGCTCTCAGAACCTGTGATGGCATCTCCACTATTTCTGACATTTAACAGTTATAAACTAAAAACAAATCAATTCATGGAACAAAGGGATAGATTAATCAATCAAAAATAATCTTAAATTGTAGCCCTGGAAACTTGGGTTTTCATTTAACCAATTGAATAAATAGGAAATAAAATGTCAACCTACACACCATGGTAGTACATACGCTAGCATAAAAGATGTAGACACAATTACACAAAGGATATGGTAGTTTTGAATTGATTGCAGTGGGAATAAAATCATAAATAAATCTCTTCAGGTTTAACCCCCATAATTTTTCTGTCCTTTGACAGTTGACGGAAAACACCTGCTGTGACATCACTGATTAGCATTTAGCCAGAAGTACCACCTGCCGGAAATATTCAACCCATAGAGAGCCACACGGCGGCAGTTTGTAAGACATAAACAAACAGAAATAACTAATAGGTAAACATAAAGCAGCATTAATCAACTTTCGGCTATTTTGGAGCACAAAACTCTCCAAACACGCTCCAAAACATTCTTGACATATTTAGCCGTAAAGCATTTCCTATTGCTAACGGTTGCCTAGTAACTAAACATTCAGCAGACACACAGTGTTTCTAGCCGAATTACTGACGTTCACTGACCTTTTAGCTCTGGCTTGTCCTCCACCTACAAATGAGAAGATAAATATCTGCTTTACCTTGCTACTGTAGATGTTCAACTTTCCTCACCAGCTAGTAGGTATTGTCTGTCTGCATTTGGTGCTGACAGGTAACCTAGTGCGGATACAGTAAGTTGAGCTTGTTTGCTGAAAACAGTTGCCTACTGCTGCTGGAAAACGGGGGTTAAAAACTGAAACAGGATTTAAAACTGGGTGATGATTCTCTGTTTGTGGAGAGAGAAATGATGGTGTTGAATTTTCCACAGGTGAAAAAAAAGTTTTTTATTTTGGGTGAAACAAGCCTTTAGGGTTTTTTTTTATTTAAAAGATGTGTTTGCACAACAGAGAAAAGCCAATGAATACATTCTGTGATCAACGGCTGATCAGAGATTACACTAAATTTAAAAATCCATTTGACATGTTTATTTCAATGTCCTAAAATCCAATTATTTTACTAGAAAAATCTTAGTGGCATGGGGCACAGGCAGTTACAGTAAGACAAACACTAACATCATCAGCCAGACTCCCTAACATGTCCTCAGTCTGGCACTGTAACATCCTCACCATCAGAGTAATAATCCCTTTAACACAGTAATCACCATCATCATCATCATGTGGCAGGTTTGTCCAGGTACAGTAAATCTGGCTCTGTTTGTTAACCTGCCATGTCTGACCCTGGGCCTGTGTGACAGCAGTCTTGGGTCTGTCTCCCGTAGCGACTGTGCCATTCAGCCGTGAAGGCTTGGCCTCGAACTACTCCCGTTACCTTGGTGACAGCAGAGTGTGACCACCCACCATCCCCAACGTCACTTGGACCCATTGCCCTGGAGTGAATCTGAGCTGAACTGTGTCCTCACATCATCTCCTTCAGTAGAGAGGGTGGGGGTCATCCAAGTCTGCACATTATCTTTTTTAATAGTCAGACTGGGAGAGGACACAACACTCTTAGTTGAGGAAAGGATGTTCTGTCTTGATTGCTGGGGTCTGCATTTTATAGTGAACATTTATGGTGAAAAACAGATTCAAAATGAAGTGAAAAAAAGTGGTGATTTACAGCCGATCTGTTGAATCGCAGAAGACTCATGTTTAGTTCACAGATCAGTTGTAAGTAGCTCCGACCCTTAACATAAACAAAAGGGTTGTGCATAAGATTTCTAATGACTGTTTATCCCAGAGTTTAAGACATTAAATATTTATCTGTGCTCAGCAGGAACAGAACCACAGTGTTTATTATTATTATTATTTTTATTCTGAAGCTTTTAATATGTCATCAGATCAACAGACACAGAAACACACTAAAAAATGGACATAAAGTAAACCCACATTCATCTTGTCTCAAAAAAATACACAAGTGGTACCCAGGAGTTTTGCATGTAGACTGAAAGTTTTTCTAAATGTATGACAGATATTAATTATTGTACCCATCTTTGGAAACAAGGCCTAATATTTGTCCTCCAGTCTTTGAGAAGCAGATGTTTTGGCTAGTCTCGTTCCCATCATCAAAGCTGATTGTATGTGAGAGGGAAGTGATGTCTCTGTGTGGAAGTATAATTGTTTTATATAGATTGGAAAACAGGTCAAACATAGTGGACACTCCCATCCTCACCCCTCTCTTAGCGGTGTGTAAGAGAAGTGGAATATCTGTTTCTGATACTGATAAATGGACTTAACCTTCTGTAGAGGGAGGGAGAGGACTTTGCGACCCAAACACAATTCAGGCAGTCGACATGATAATGATCAGCATCATTCATCAGAAGCACCAATGTGTCCAATCAGACGCAGCAATGCTTGTGAGTGTCTGTCTCTGTTGACCTGCTGCTTCTCTCCTTTCCCACCCCCACTCCAATGTGCAGACACAGGGTTGCTTAGCAACCCAAGAGCAGCCTATGGAGAACACGCACTCAGTCGTGCAGACACTCACACACACGCAGACTTGGAAAACCCAGGAACTCTGACGGAGGAAGATAATGTACTCCCACTCCACCCCTCCATCGTGCTCTGTGACCCCCAAAATGTGAAGAGAAACAGGCAACTCCACTGCTTGGAGGAGATTCAACCTAGTAACCGTGACCCAGTGACTGCTCTTCAGTGCCTTGGATACATACACACACACACACACACAAAAAAAAACATGTACACATAAAGTCCACTGCATTCAGAACCTCACTTACTATTTTGTGATTGTGACTGATTACTGATGGATTTAAGCCGGCAGCCATGAAATCAGCATTTCCAACAGACAAAGAGCTTTAGAAGATGAAAGTTAAAAGCTCTGCTGCGTCTCCCCAGTCTAACACTATTAGCACATTAAGCGAGTGCTTAAATACAGTCAGCAGACGATGGATCAACTCAGTGCCTTGAGCGGGAGACAGCACTGTAATCCCCTAAAGGGGGGTTTCACTACAGTAATGGCAACCCGCATGAAACCACAGCCCCTGGGGAGTGGTGGGACTGGGTAGATTATGAGCAGCCTTGGGGCAACGCTAAAAGGATATAAGGGATAGCACGACACGCACACAGAAAGAAGCTGGTAAGTGTACACACGTAAATACAACCATAACATGCATGAAAACACTCACTTCAGCATGTTTGAAAATGGAATCGATGAAGACAGTTAGGTGCATGCACATACAAAAAGAAACACATACAATATCCAGGAGTATAATGTGACTGATTCCTCACATGCACATATACATCTCCAGCTGAATGGGGGTAAATATTTCCTCCTCCTTTTTTTTTTTTTTTTTTACATCTGTATGACATGTTTGGGGAGGAGGGTGCAGTAACTGGGTGTCAGGGGGATAATTTTACTCCTGGAGGATTATGGGATGGTGATGGAATGACTCTTTGGGCCAAGGGCAAGGAGATGGCAGGAGGTTGAGTGTGTGTTTCTTTTTCTTGGTAAATTAAAGCAGCAGCCTCGGGGGCAGGAGAAATAAACTGAAACATGGTGACATAAAAGGTAAAGAGCACATTATAGCCTTATCCCTGCAGGAGAACAGAATGATAACACCATGGCCTGGTGATAAACACTGACTAGGACATGGTTATTATTACAGGCAGATGGTGAGAACAAACAGAAAGGTCTAATGTAAACCAAGTCAAATCACTGGAGGAATGGACTGTGGACCCATTAGTCCTGGGTCAAATTATTTTATATGGTTTTACGCAGTGCCAGAGGGCAAACATGGGTAAAAATTATTGTTTTGAGTGGGTGTATTGATAAAATTTCTACATACAACGCACCTTTATGCAATGCATTTATCACATAAATTCAAAGCACCCCTAGTGTTTAGTCCTTCCAGTCTGGTCAACTGTTCATTTGTTGCCCCCCCCCTTTTTTTTCTTTAAGCAGCTTTGCTTAAAAAAGGAGATTACACATAACCAAATATACAAACAGAAAACACTGCAAAGCCTATGTGAGCCCTGCCTATGAATACACACACACACACACACACACACACACGCACACACCTATTTTGAGACCTAAAATCTGCGTATAGATTTGGGTTTCTATCTGGCCCGACGCTTTCATCTGCACATAAATACAGTACTTATACAGTTCATTCACCTAAATGGTCTGTAAGAGCCTGCAGCTTTACTTCGTGGGGATTCAATCCTCTCACATTAACAGAAGTTTACGCACGCACGCACATCTGATCTGACTCATAAATCCATAAATATAAAACTCTATAAGCAAGACATGCACCCATTCCTATCAATGTTTGTCTTTCTCTCTGTCCTGCATTAGAGCCATGTAGGGTTGGCCTTTGGCTGCGCACTCTTAAAATGGTTTCATTTTTATAACTGTGAGCGTAAAAACCAGGAGGAGAGACAGGACACAGGTGAGCCCTGGGGGAGGGGAGGTCACTGGATGTGATCTTTCAATGGGCAAACCAAGGACTCAGCAGCCTGGGGAATACATGGGCAGAAGCTTGGCCAAGCCTCGCTCAGCAGTTGAGACTGTGTGTGAAAGGGAGAGTGAGTGAGAGACGGGGTACAAATGTCTCATCAACCTCCACACATCCCATGTGCTCGAGGCATTTTAATGTAGGTATTTGTGTAAGTGATAGGGCACAAAACACACAGCAAGGCTGCAGCAGTCTGAGGTAATCAAATTGAGTCGGTATTTTCCGAAGTTACAGTCTTATTAGTACAAAATCCCTTCTTTGTGTTTCCACCATCCAGACAGTGTTTCCTTGTTGAGCAGCAGTGGATGGATACCAATGCAAAGATTACATTTCAAACTAAAAACAGGGTACATTTGGTAGATACCCACTTGATTTGACTAATTCAGGCTACTGAAGCCTCATATAAGCTTCTGCTGGACTTTTGCAGGGATTGATGATACACGAGGGCATGTGAATATTGTTTCATGACAGACTTGAAAATATGTGAACCTATCCTTTACGAGAGGCTGAGTTAAAAATGTCATGGTTCAGTTAAAGGTGATGGCTATAACAAAAAACTGCTCACGTTTTTACACACTGCCAAACTGTAGCTCAGAAATTCGATTTTGTGACGGTAAACACAATAACCCAAGGACTCTCACAATCACATTTTGACTTTGCCTTATATGCACATGCTTGAAGACCATGACCATGAGAGAGATGGCATGATGACACAAGTGCATACGTCAGGGAAAAAGATCTGAAAATATAGGGCACATGGTAAAAACATGCTGAGAGCAACACTTTTATCAAAAATCTATTTGCAATGCTGTCGAAAACCACTTCTATAAATCCTTTGTATGTTGACACTGCCCCCTGGTGTCTGGCAAAGAATAGTGCAACAACATGACTTCACTGTGCAAAACATTAATGTTTCAGGCTGAGATCACATAGTTTGTCCGTGAGTATATTATTTAATTTCACTTTGCAAAAACAGGATGTAAAATAAAAGCACAGTTCTTCTTTAACAACACGTATGTCATGTACTTGTTGCATTAACACGTTTCCAATTTACAACACAGTCAAAATAAAAGTTTGAGGAGAAGGGCAGTACATAAGCACAACTGTGAAGGAAGAGACGTGCTATCCTACCTCTGCATGCCACGTGTCTAAATCTAATATCAACTAGACTCTTTATTAGCTTTATGAAAAGCATTATTTTGCAGTTATTTCACTTCAAGTAATGTAAAGTTACTCAGATCTGTTCAGTGACTTTCCACTGAGAGGGAGGAACATCATTGGAGGATAGGGTCATCCTGGAGAAAATACGTTCTTTACAACAATAGCCAATATTTCTTATTCACGGATGATTATATCCAGTCATTTACAATACAGTTAAATACAAAGCTTTTCCTTTTAGTGTGACCCATAATCCTGACATTGAATCATACTTAAAAAACTCAAACAAAATTTACTTTACATAAAATAAAATGTTATGGTGGTTAACGCTATGGTTGTCCCACATAAAATTTGAAAAACAAAAATAATAAAACAAAAACCTTAAATACTTTCAAACTGTTTTAAGTGTTCAGTAATAAGTTTAAGTGGGACACAAAAGGCAATCCTGAAACAAGTTCCTTGGGTTTAAAAGTGCAGAAATATTTTCAAATGGGATTAGGGCCCATGTCAGGCTCCTGCTGATCATCCATGTAGTAGGGATCTCCTTGATGGACTCTGTGATTGTGCACCCTCAGGTTCCCCCTGTGGGCAAATCTCTTCCCACACTCTGTGCAAGCAAAGGGCCTCTTCCCCATGTGGACATCCCGTTGGTGGGCTCTCAAGTTCCCACTGCGGGCAAAACGTTTGCCACACTGAGCGCATCCAAAAGGCCGCTCGCCTGTATGTGTGCGAGTGTGCACAGTAAGCTCAGAGGGAGTGAGGAAGCTCTTGTCACAAAACTGACAGGGGTGCAGTCGGACTCCTGTGTGGCGTAAAAGGTGTCTGCGCTGGTGGGAAGGGTAGGTGAAACACTTGGTACAGTATGGGCAGGTGTAAGGTCGCCCGTTCCCTCCACCAGGAGCTGCAGGGTGGCTGAGAGTGTTTGTGTGTCGCAGCGTGAGCGACTGCGAGTTGGACTGTGGTCGGAGAGGGTCTCTGTTGCCAAAGGTTGTGACCCGTCGTGTGTGATTGATGGGGCCTCTACCGCCCCTGTCGTCTCTGGGTCTCCATGGTGATTCGCCAGAGGGGGCTTGGGGTTGAATCTGCCGAGCCCCCCTCTGCCCCACGCCCTGGCCCTGCACTGAGTTCTGATTAGAGTTCTGGTTCTCAGGCTCCTGGTCCAGGAAAGGGAAAGAGCTATCGTCATCTTCGTTGCTGGTCTCGTCAGAACCAAAACCAGGTCGGAAGCAGGGTGCGTCTGTGCCAGTGCTGCTGCTAGCTGGACCAGAGCAGCTGGTGCCATCTGCCTGCAGGTTCTCCAGACCGGACACCCCACCTCGGCTGGCGTCCAACCCTGGTAACCACTCCCCTGGTTGAGCTAGGCTTGGGTCAGGCCTGGGGGAGCAACGTCCGCTCTGGGATATGGAGAGAAAAGGGGTGGAGGCTTGATCCTGGAGGGGTCTGTGGTCTGCACTGCGACTGCTCTGATCCCAATGAGACACTGCAGAGAAATTAGGGGGAAAAGGACAATTGATGCCCTTTCATCTAAACACCTATAATAAAATACCCTTACACTCAGAAGAATTTCAAGGTCATCTTTAGCATCGAAAAGTCAATTTTCAAGTCAAAAACAGTCAATGGCGGGAGAAGAATGTAGTGCCTTCTTACATTTGGCCTTGGCTTGTGTGGCAGACAGGGTATCTATCTGCCGCTGGTCCACAGAAGCAAGGCTTCCCTCTGGGGCTTGGACTGCGACAGACCCCAGGGTATGCCGTGATCCAGCACGCTGTGGAGAATAAGCAAAACAGGTCTGTAAGATGCTCATAAGCCAACAGCAAGGCAGGATCACTTTGTGCTCCCTGTTCAGAAATCATAATGGCTTAATGACTTCAGTTTATTTAACAGCCAACTTTTGAATCAGGACAGGATCTGGTCTGACCTCATGTTTTACTGAAGCTCCGTCCTGGCCTGTGACCTCCTCTTTAAGCCCGCTGAGGCTCTGACTGAGTCCGTCTACTGGGGCTGAATGAGAAGACACATCCTTTCCCACATTCAGCCCTGTGCAAGAAAAGTGTAGGTCAGTGTTTTTCAGTAGTGAAAGTTCTTAAATGCTAGATAATCACAGACAAAAAAGGTAAAGCTTAATCTTAATCTTTGCAACCATGCAAGACATAGCAGGCATAGATAAAAAGATAGATTGGTTTGAGGTACAGCCTTGGAAACAAGATTATCCTGGACTATGAGCATACTGAATGTTTGTCCACTTGTATGAAGCTTTTTTTTTATTCTTCTTTCCTACAATGACATTGACCAAAGTGGGTTGTCCAGTTGTCCTGACTTGAATAAGACCAAGTGAGCTGTGTTACCTGATCCTGTCAGGGTCTGCTGCCTCAAGCTACCATCTCTGTCTCCTGATGACATCTCCCCCTCCTCGCTCCCTCCACCCTTCGCCTTCTGCCTCCTCTCGACTTTCTCCAGCTTGCCTCGGAGGATGGAGATCTCCTCTGTTTTCTGCGCTAGCTCCGCCTGCTGTTCACACAGGCTGCCCTCAAAGATCTTTGCGATCTCGCACACAGCGGCTGCCAGCAGGGAGTCCATGACGGTGGCCAGTTGAGTGTGGAAAGCACTCCTCACAGACTCCATTGTCTTTTGTTTCAGTGGTGATGTTTTAATATCAACGACTGATTGACACCGCTGTTTTCTTCTATGGTTGGCCTCCAGAGGCTGTTGAGGGACGATGTGGTTACCACTGTACACTCCTCTGCTGTGGCATCTATGAACTGCCATGAGATGTTGCCATGCTAAGTAACTACGCCACTTCCATCGTCTTCTATCGCAGCTATTTGCTTTTATAACCTCCTTGTGGTTAAATATATCTTGATAGTCAACCTGTGCGGCGTTTTTAGCGATCTCAATACAGCTATGGTGTCAATGCTTTATCCTATAAGCTAACGCTACTGTTATGTACAGTGATGACAAGTAATGCGGTGTAATGCAGAGAGATAGTTTGCATAGTTTAAGTACATAAACACAGTCAACGCCTATCAAGCTGCAAGAAAACAGGCTGTAAACAGGCAATGCATTCGGTGTTAGCTAGTGTAACGACATGTTAGCTAACGTGTAAACAAGGGAGCCAATGAAGCGTAGCCAGTCCTAGCCCGTTCTAGCTAGCACTCAAGCTAACTGTGTAAATGCAATGGAAACAACCAAAGACGCAGTTCAGCAATGGCTCTTGACAATCGGTGGCCAAATATCTTCAATAGCTAACATTAAAACCATAAAAACACTTCTGTCACATTCAAAGATGTGGCGACTCGTCGTCCGGCTAGCAGGTTGGGGTCTCTGATGTGATAATCGTTACAAGTCTCGCGATAAGAAAGCTGAGGAGGGATTCAGATACTGCAGATACAAAATAAATCATGTGTAATGTTGTATGACAGACATTCAGATTAATCTCTTACTACAACCTTACATTTCTGGAAACTCCATAATTCACATTACTCAAACAATATACAAGACAAGGTATAAAATGTTTTTTTTATTGGGGTTATGTTGAAAACACTTATTTAAGAAAAAAGAACACTAGGCTTCTAAAACCATTTTTTGATGTCCATGTGGATCAATGCAAAAAAAAAAAAAATACAACCCATACAAAATAAAACTTCGCAGTTAAAACCGTAAAATATGTTCACATCTGCTCTGGCTTGTTTCAGAACTCAAGCATCAGATGAAATAACTTTGAATGTAAGAAGTCCTCAACAATGGAACATCTTCAGATATCTGTCAAGTAACAGGAGAGATAAATACAGTCAATTGCAAAGCCTTGCCCAAACGCCTGACTCCACAACCGGGCACATCACCAGACACTCTGGAGCAATCTGAAAGATTCTTTGAGTGATTTTGCTAAAACCCATAGACTTGATACCAAAATAGCACAAGCTCTGGTTAAGGCAAACAGTAGAGAAATACGTACAGATGTCTGAACATTTACTTTCAGTAAATACAACCAGGTTGGGGGATTTAACGATTGTGTATACTGTGAGACGACCGATTTTGTTGTACAGCTTCCACTGAGGTAGCTGTTTTTTTGGTATGTATTTGACCATTGTAGCCAATATTGTTGTAAAAGAGCAGGTCTGCTATAAGGCAATATTGGATTTACATGACTTCCATCAATGTGATGAAATACCTCGATTTGTTAAGAAAGAAGGAATTAATTAGCCAAAAACACACATTTCCATCACATATTTTTTCTCTGTAAATGGTTTCTGAATTGGGTTTCCTGAAAGAATTTACTGTATCACAGTATGTGTCACTATCACAATATAAGATTATACATGTGCTGTGTATGTTTTATTCACCTACCCCTGTACAAAGTTTTTCACATTATTAGTGAATATATTTGTAATATTAATAAATGTTCTTGGTGGTGGACTGGACCCCTCTGTACATCTGGACTCTTACTTTAGATTGAAATGACACAGTAAGTGTGATGTTTAACTACAGTCACTATCAAAAGACTTGCAGGGTTCAGTCTGTGGTTCTATTCCATACTGCTGCATGTGGACAGGATTTCAATGAAGTATGCATTTTTCATTTGGTATCAAAATAGCTTGCTGACTTGACATTTGCCGAAACCCTTTATGTCGCCTGTCTTTTTATTACTGGTTTTACAGTACTGATTTAACCTTTGACAGAGATGGAGAATATGACAACAACATCTCAAAATAGAAAAACAAACAAACAGAACAGCTGAAAAAAATGTTAAATGCAGGAAAAACCCCATCAATCATTACATGCTTAAATGACAACATCCAGTGTTTCAGTTTCCACAGACAGGTGATGCTAACTGTACCCTGGCTTTCTGATTGCAACGCTCCATGTGGTTTCTGAGGCGTCCTTCAGTGACAAAGCCTTTTCCACAAACCTTGCAGAAATTAGGAAAGTTCCTGTTACAATTAGACACATGCTTATTATAACTTCTTTGTGAGGTGAATTTCTTCACACACTTCTCACACCGTATCATGGGATTATGGTACCTTTTTTTGTGTATGTAAAGCTGTCCACGAGAACGAAACTTTGCAGGACACCTGTCACATTTGATGGGCTTCTCTCCTGTGTGGATGCAAAAGTGTTCAATCAACAGGTATTTGTTTCTCGTGAGCTTCTGACACAACAGGCAGGTGAAACCATTAGAGCAGCGTGTGCCCATTGTTTGCCATCTTGAACTGTGCCTTTTGTCTGCTTCGCGTCCTCTCTTAACTTTGGTGTGGTTGACTGCTCGACTTGCATCTTTGCTGGGAGAAATCAAATCCTCTCGATCATCTTCAATCTCCTCTAAAGGTTTGGTCCGTGCAATGCCTGCATTTGTCTCACTGGAACACACTTGGTCTTTGTGTTTTCTCGTTATGTGCATTTTGAGAGCCCGATTAACACGGAATCTCTTTGGGCACATGCTGCAAGGAAATGGCCTCTCACCAGTATGAACACGCATGTGCTCTTTGAGCCCCCAACGTGAACAAAACTTTCTGTTGCAGTGTACACAGGAGTGCTTTTTGGTGGATCCAGCTTTCTGAACAGATGATTCACTGTGGTTGCTAGAAGAAGGTGTGCTTTCCTTAGTAATGATCACCTGTTTTTTGCTTGGTGACGTTGTTTTTTCTTCATCACAGGCCTGAGGCTTTGGAGGGTCAGTGGACTGTGCTTTTTTTGCCAACAATTTCTTGAGTCTTGCACAATATTGTTTATGACACCTAAGCGTACTCGGATAAGGGAACTCTCTTTTGCAACCTTGACACCTTTTGTGTAATCGTGCATGCACACTTCGACCAAACTCTGTATCAAATAATTTCTTACAAAACTTGCAGGAGTACCTTTTTTCACAGTTCTTTCCCACCCTCTCCTGTTCTGTAGACTTGGACTGAGATGCTGTGATTTTTCTTTCCTCTCCTTTACTCTTCAGTGTATTTTCTTGCTCTTTTCCTCTTAAAATTCTCCCTCCTCGTCCTGTAGGACTGCCTGTTAGGTCAGTATATTGCCGTTTGATGTCATTTCTTACTGTTGGATGTTGAGTTCCTTTGTCATGCACTGGTAAGCTTCCACCCATAATGTGTTTGTGCCCTTCGTTTAATGAGGAACCTGTGAAAGAAAAACATTGCAAAAAAAATGACCAGTGAAAAAGGAGAGGTGACATGAATATAACAAAACAGTCTATTATGACTGCCACTCCACACATTTGTAAAAAGGATTGTATATCACAACCCGTACTCTGGATAATCCACAGATCACCCTGAGCAGTTTTGACAAGAAAAAGATTCTAGTGTATAGACAGTCCCTATGAAAACTCTTTACAGTGTGTTCTGTGGATTATTCAGAGTTACTATCTGGAAAGAGATGATTCTGCTGAATTTTTTAAACCTAATGTTTGACAACATGTTGCATGAAGAGACAACCACTCTAGGTCATTTTGGTGAACCAACCCTTTGTGGATTGTGGATAACAGTACAGTTCTTTACAGCACAAAATAATGAGTGAAAGAATTAATTAAGAATGAAACTCACCTCTTTTGGATTTCCTGCAATGCTTTGTTTGGGAGTCAATGTCACAGTTAATCACCTAAAATACAGATGTTATTGGTTATATCTCCAAGTACAAAGAAAACAGGTATGTGCAGAACTGTGTCTGTATAAGCAGGAATTAATGAGATGAACTCTCTGGATGATTTTGCCACCACATCCAGATTTCCCCCTTCAGTTACACACCTCCTTCTTGATGATTGGAAGTTGCCACAGAGGAATGGACAGCTGTCGCAGTCTTATGCTGGGACACATGCTGTCGTCCTGCTTGGCCAAGGTCTCGCAGCCCAGGGGAGCACACCAGTCATCAGGCACTGCACAAACCCAAACACAAAGACACAAACCATAAGCCGTATAATATCGTGATCCATTTTACTGCAATGTTGTCGTAAGAAATTTACATGCACACAGTGAAAAAGGCTTTCTCCTTGCTACCCTCACATGAATTTAAGACTGATACTGGTTACTGTACTTTTACTGTACTTGAAATCACTTGTCGCACATTGATTTAACACAGGGGGTCACCATTAAACTTATTAAGCACCTACTGACAACATCTGGCAACACCAGAGATGTTTTAGGTGTGCCTTAGTAAAGGGCGAGAGTATTTTGTGCAATCAATTATTTTGTGTATTATATGCATTTGTACTTATGATTAGTTTCCACTTTTTCACTTTGATGTCTTTTTCTGAAAACGTCCACTCGGGTGGATACTACAATGGTCTTGAACACACTATCAAGTCAGGTAATAAACTTGGAGTTTCTCTCTTTACTGGTAGCTCTCCAAAAAATACTGACTGTATTTAATCATAAATTGTCTTTCACAATAGAAAGCAGCATATTTTGTCAAGTTATTCACCTCATTTAAAGACTATACCTTCAAAGTCAATCTCAGGAACATCAGAAGTTTGTCCAGAGGCATTTAGAACATCTTCAGGCGCTGTTTGGGTTTCATTCATCTGAGTTTTATTCATTACCGCTTCCCTGTTGCCTCCACAATCACTTTCTCTCAGCTTGACCTCTGCTGTCTGTAACTTTATTTTAAGTTGATCAATCTCTTCTCCTTTCTGCGCCAGCTCCATTTGATGGTCATGTAGGCTGTTCTCAAAGATCTTCATTATTTCGAACACTGTTCTCTTCAGGACCAAGTCCATGGTTGTAGTCAGCTGGGTCCTGAATACTTCGGTTAGACAGTTGGACATCTTTGAAGATGGCTGGCAACAGCTTACAGGTGTCCTCGATCAGAAAGACTTGTGTGATGCTGTACTGGTACAGCACTGTACCTGTCACTTGTCCCCTATTCAGAGAGATAAGAGATCAGGTTAGGGTTGGCTACAAAACATCACGGTTGAGGGCTGCTGTCACTGCTACTGGTGGTGCAGTGGTTAGCACTGTCACATGGGAAGCAGAGTAGGGTAGAGCAGGTTGGAGGTTCGATCAAGACACTGAACCCGAAGTTGCTCCCGATGGAGATCAGCACCTTGGATGGCAGCTCGGTTGCCATTGGTGTGTGAATGTGTTCCAGTCCCCATCGAATCATTTATTTTCACTATAATTCCATCCAAGTAACACAATGGCATAATGTATGACTATTTTAGTCATGGGTCTCATACACTTTCTGTAATAAAACATCTAAAAGCAAAATCTTATCAAATGCGGTCCATGGTCTAATTTGTGTCAGTTTAGGGGTCCTTGACATAAAAAAGTTAGAGAACCACTGGCTTAGACAATACACACCCCAGCCACAGCCTGTTCATCCTGCTGCCGTCTGGCAAATATGTATTTAGCCTAATTGCAGTTCCATTAAATCGAAATTATAACTGCAATTATAATATCAATAATTCAAATCACCGACTGCTCATAGCCTTTAAGTATGCAGCACCCGGATAGAGGTGGTACTGTTTCACATGAGGACATTTGTTTTAACTTGAGGAGATACAGGCAGACAACACACACCGTAACACAGTTTGAAGCTATTTCATGCCGGTATTAGGGAGGACCATCAGGAATTAACGTTGTTAAAATGTATATGCAGTTAGCAAAACCAGGGATGCTGGCTCACTGATTAGGAATGAAACCCAGTTGAGTTGCTTAACCTATCATTTATCCTACATCACTTCTCTTTCTGAAGCACATTGCTGTTAGCTAACGATAGTTACAAGAGGCAGGCAGCAGGCCAAAATTCAGATCCTGTTACGCACAAGTAGCGTTATTAAAAACAGCAGGAGGCTAGTAATGGCAAAAGCTGCAAAACTATGTTAGAAGTTAGAAGTTACTATGTTAGGTTAAGTACACATGGCGGGCAATGACCGTGTATGCAAAATACTGACCGTTTGCACGAGGAGAACTCCCAACCTTAGCCCGGGCCACAGAAACTTTACTACATGAACAGTAAACTGGCTCAGCCACACCTAACATCTAAATAGTAAATCAGCTGCATTTGTTTCTTGTTAGTTCGCCAACGTAGCTATAACAACCACGAGATAGGATGTCTATCCGCCATTTCTATTCAACTTCCCCCAAGAGGATAAAGGGAGAGAGGGCAATGGCACGTCATTACTACGTCACTTCCCCTATACTGCTGTAAGTTGCCACGTATGATCCCGTGTATTTACTGTATGCTAAATATTTAAAAACAATAAAAATAAAAAAAAATAAAAAAAACTAGTTGGAATAGGTAGATATTTTCTTTCGCGCAGGCGCTACCTATCCGTTTGCTACCCAGCCGTCCAATTACCATAGCAACCAGTCTGGTTTGAAACGAGACGACACACAGCGACCGCTGGATCAAACGTACGTTTGAGCTGACCTGGGTCTTCATAGCTGTGTGTGAGGTCAGCTGTATTTCTGCCAGGTCCCTATGTGTAGCTGGTGGTCTAATATGAGCTTGGAGAGCAGTGATGACGTTTATGCTGTCAAGAAGTCAGGGTACAGTGGGCGTTTATAACATGCAGAATGCTGTATAATTGTGTGACAATGTGAAAAACAATACACAATCGAGTCGTTAAAGATGAAAAAACGAATCAACACTCAGAGGGCATAGAAATGTTGGTAATTTAAGTGATACAAACAACTCAAGTTGTCTTCTGGGGGGAATTCTACTGTCAAACGTCACAATGTACAATAGATTCCATTGAAATACATTATCAACTCTGTTGCCAAGTGTCCATAACTGTCAGAATGAAAATTCCAATAAAGTGGTCAATTTTAGGGATATTTTTATGATCCTCAATTTACCCCATTGTGGTGACAGGTAGAAGAGCATACAAACTTTTAAAAAGGATTAAATGCCTGCCATTTTATCCTCTACTTTGAGATTCTGCTGTAAAAAAAAAATGCAGGTTGATTTCTAAAATGTAATTACTGTTAGATTAGCTGCAGTTACAGGCCAGTTTTCTATAGAAAATATAGTTTTTTTTCTATTAAGAATAATTAATTGTTTGTGACTTTCAATATCAGAGTTCAGTACTTAAACCATAGCTCGAACACAAATCTTACTCAGTTAGGGCGTAGAGGGTCGAGGCTACAGCAGACAGGGCACTCTGTGCTTACGTAGACGACCAGGGAACAGCCAGGGTAGACAGGGAGCTGGTGTCTTCCGTCATGCCTTTTAGGCTACACTGATATAATTTAGAGCATTCCTTCTTCTGTAAGTTCTGTATGAATCTGCCCATGTATCAGCAATACTTTTGCATGATGTCACAGACTCTGATATACTGACATATAACACACATTGAATTTGCTTCCCCTTCAAGGCTAAAGGACAATATCCTGAGGTAGACTATTTCATCAAAAAATGGGCTTGTAAAATGTAGTGTGTCTTGGCCAGTCTAGACAATCAAGGAAAACAGAGATTCATTTATAGTCTACAGGGTTTGTTTTATTGCATTTAAATTGAAAAGAAAAGAAAACATCAGTGCAAAGCTAAAGGGTCCTGCTAAGTGCTTTTAAGATACAGTATATTGTCTATCGACCAGTGGATTACCAGGTGTCTTTACTTTGTCATTTTGTCAGTTTTAACTATGTTTGTACTATATAGGAAAATACGGGAATGATCTTCTATTTCAGTGTGTTGACCTCCATCTCAGCCAAAGGTAGCGTTGTTCCAGCCCACATTGGCTGCATCCATGTCTACAAAGTTAATATAAATCCTGAAATAGACACAAAGAGAAATAGGCTAATGAGATTGCACATTAACAGTGAGATACAGGGGTATCTGAGTCTATGTGTTTCTATCACCATGTTACCTTTACTTATCAAATGATAAGCAGTAAATGTACTGGTTGCTGTGTGTGTTTGCTACCTTTCAGGAGAGATGCCCAGGTGTTTGTTGAGCAGTCCACACAGGAGTTTAGAGTATTGCTTGTTGTGAGCGCCGCTGATCTTGCCAATACTGGTGAGGGAGCAGAGTGCGCAGGGGTCTCCCTTTCCTCCAAACATCATCATTTGGTCAGGGTTGATGTGCACAGCAATATACTGGTGTATGCAAGACAGAGACACAAAAGTGATGTCAGTCCACACTGGGTGGAGCAGTCGTGACTGGTGTCAGTTTTTGAAGATCTTATAGAGCCTAAATGTGACTTTGTCATTTCAGCATTATGAAAGGCAGGCACATATTAAGTATAGACAACAGTGAAGGTTGTAGTGAGGATTTTTTAAACAAATCCTCCCCACTGCAACCCCACCCCGAAGAAATTATTGTAAAGTCACCATAAAGAAAAACACCTGTCAAATGTTCTAATTATTTTAAGATTTTTTTCTCATTAAGTTCATTAATTTGACAGCTTAACTTACAAAATTGTTTCCCTACATATTGGTCTAAAATGCTCTTTAATATTATTCTTTAAAAATAAAAATTTAAAGATATTTAGTCTAAAAAATATGCTTGTTAAAATCCCCATTAGCATTACCCTTAGTGGTGGCTACACCTTACCACATTTGAAAGCTGGTTCCTTATATGTGGAATATTTATGTGCATGCTAGTTAAACCTTGGCCTATTAATGTTATGAAGTGTCATAGAGATCGCCGATACAAACTGTTCGTTTTGGATGGCAAATAATAGTATAAATTCAGTATCAGTTTGTATGACATGATGGAAGATTTGCTTTTAACTTTGAGTGTTTAGTGAACTGACGCCGCTGATCAATCATTTACCCATGCTAACTCTTTACAAATAACAGTCAAGTGTTTGCACACTTGCACAACAAGCTAACCTTATTCATTCAGTGGACATGCATATAATCTCTACTGTTAACTGCAGTCAGGTTTCATGTGTTGGTCGTATGGCACTCTGCATGTCAATTAAACCTGTCAAGCTCATCAAAAGAATGAAGGGGGATTTAGTTTCATAGTGATAACCAGTTGGGCATACGTCCAGCATGAATAAGCGCGCTCCTGGCCTACCTGTGCAGGTTTGCCCATGGCTTTGGCCAGCTCCTCAGTGGCCTCGGACAGCAGAGCCGCCGGAACATCGCTTTTGCCCACGTTGGTGTTGACCACGAACATCGGCATGATTCCTCCCTTTTAGTGCTGTCTCTCTCGCCTTTACAAGCTGCAGATGCTGCGACTCTACCCACAGGCGGAAATAAGGACGAAATCTTTGTCTTCCTCTCTCGTGAGTGTGTGCAATCATGTGAGAAAATGACCACAGCGCCTCCATCCATCCTGGAAGACATTTCTGTGGGCTCAGGGAAAACAAACTGAAAAGTATTCAGTATTAATTCCATATTTCATTAAAACAATGATGACCACCCGCTGTTGAGATTACATTAACTACAAAGTGATGTATAAAATCCTGAGTTTATGTTTTTTCCAGGGTGCGGCAGCTCTTGAGTGTAGGGTAATTACGGTACCGGGCATGCGCAGTGGTCTCAAGCATCATTAAGCAGAGCTGAAGGAGGCGAGAAGGAAAACAGTGGCAGGGAGAGAGAGGGCAGAAGTTGGATGGCGCTTTCCTTTGTCGCCGTGTCTCTGCGCTTATCTACAACGACTGAGCTCATCCGTGATCCGTGAAATCACACCGTCTGTCGTCGTTTCACGTCTCAGTTACTCCTCCGGATTTCATCTAACAAACGGTGCGTATACGAAGCTAAATTAGCCAGACAGCTAGCACGATCACTTTCCACCGTTACGGAGGGGTTGCTGCTCCCCTTCTACTTTAACATTATTGTATGTCGATCAGTATTTTAAGTTATTACAACAAGCTAACCTGACGCAGGTTGTGTATTTGGTGTTAAACGACAATACAGCCGCTGTTCTTTTTGAATATACCGGCAGTACAGCCTCTAATTAAATGGTAACAGAGATAGAATAACCTTAATGTTACTATGTGGATTCACTGAGCCCTGTCTCACTTTATTGTCCATATTATAAAGATTGTGTAGCTGC
Source organism: Enoplosus armatus (assembly GCF_043641665.1). Classification (NCBI taxonomy): domain Eukaryota; kingdom Metazoa; phylum Chordata; class Actinopteri; order Centrarchiformes; family Enoplosidae; genus Enoplosus; species Enoplosus armatus. The sequence continues at coordinate 12,525,371 of NC_092189.1, forward strand.
TAGCTAGAAGCGACAAATAAAGTTCATTATTGTAACTGGCTATCGATATTGATACGAGTGGATATATAATGTGGCTAACATATAGCTATGGATTCGATTAGACAGCGAAACTTTTGCGACCTCAGTGGTACAACTGTGTCATATGTAACTCATGATCATGACATCAACTGTTACTGAACCATCGTCAGGTCCGATCCTGCGGCCACGATGATGGAGGAATCGGTGTCCACATTCGAGACGCATCTGACGGCTGTCATGGACAGTCTGATCCGAGCCTCGGTCTGCGAGATCACCAAACTCTTCCAGGAGACGGTGAACGACTACCTGGTGGAGCTGTCCCTCAACAGGAGGGAGAACGAGGCTCTCAAACTGCGACTGAGGCTCACCGAGAACAAACTGAGGACCGAGCGCAAGTACGGGATGGGCTGGGCTGCCAACCGCCGCAGCGCCGGACTGGCGGCGGCGGAGGAAGGAGCTGGAGGGCGGCAGAAACGAAAAGTTGAGATGGCCCGTAAGTATTTCTGATAGCCTTCCCTCCCAAACAAGGAGGCTTACATCACCTTTAGTTTGTATCATGTGTAAAGCTGTCTTTGCCATTAAATGGCAGCTTGCTAAACATGACACATATTTCAGTGAGATTGTGTTTTTTACTGTGTGGTTCTTGCTGTGCAGTCAGGGTTTATGTGAAGACGCACTTGTTTTGTTGGAAACCATCTGGCAAGAGCTGATCTCTCCCTCCCTCCTCCCTCCTCCCTTCCTCCTCCGCCTCCTCTTCATGTTCGCTCCCTCTGTCCTTCACCTCCCCCTCTCCTCTCTCTCTCCGCTGCATTCTGTCCCTCCCACTCCTCTGTGCTTTTGCACACTCTCTCCCTCCCTCCCTTCCTGCCTTGCTCCTCTCCCTCCCCCCACCTCCTTCACTTCTCTCTTTCTCTCTCCAACTCTACCTCCTCCCCTTCCCACTCCTCTCTCCTTCACGCCCTCGCCTCCTTCCTCTCTCCCTGCCCCCACCTCCTCCTGCTCTGTTCTCTCCTCATCACGTTGCACACACACACACACTCCCCCCCTCATTCCCTCCCTCCCTCCCTCCCCCACCTCCTCCACTCCACTCCTCTCCCGCTCCTCTCCACCACCACCATAATTACACACTTCCTCTCCACTTCCACTTCTCCTCTGTCTGTGTCTCTCATTCCTCTTTTCACCCCATCACTCCTTCAACATGTCCTCCCTCTCCTCTTCCTCCTCCTCCGCTCCCCCATGGCCCCCACCAACTCCACTTCTCCCTCTCTTCTCTGCTTCTCTTGCTTTTCTCCTCCCCTTCACGTGTTTTCTCTCCTTCCCGCTCTCTTGTCTGTCCTTCTACGCCCCCTCTCTCCTCACTCGTTCATCATGCTCACTCCTCCTCCCCCTTCTCCCTTTCCTCTCTCCTACCCCCCCACCTCGCAAACTCCCCTCTGCCTCTCCAATCCCCTCCTCCTCATCTCCCACTTCTCCACCCTCTTCTCTCCTTCATCTCCCTCTCCTGGCCTCCCAATCATCTCCTCCCACTTATCTCTCCCCCCTCATATTTCATTCTCTCTTTTTCCTGTCTCCCCATGCCCTCTCTATCTCCTGCCCCCTCCTCACTTTCTCCTTCCGCTCTCACCTCACTCCCACCCTTCCTTCGTCTTCCTCTCTTCTCCACAGGAGGCAAGTCAAAGAAGGGCCCGGCGGCAGCCTATGGCAAAGGCTGGCCTGGAGGTGTGTGGGAGGAAGGAGGAGGAGGAGGAGGAGGCGGCAGCGGTGGTGGTGGTGGGGGAGGAAGTGGAGGATCTGTGGGGATGGTAGCAGGAGCAGGAGGAAGAGGGGGAAAGGAGGCCAAAGAGATGTACCTCATCCAGTTCCCCAGGGATGAAGAGGATGAGGGAGGGATGGTGGAGGACGAGGAAGGGGAGGGCAGCCTCAGCGGTGAGGGGGAGGAGACGGCCAACATCAAAGAGGAGGTGAGGGAGACAGGCTTTCTCAGAGGAGGAGGAGGAGGAGGAGTAGGAGGAGAAAGTGGCACAGTATTTCTTCACTGCTCAGCAGCTTCATATAAAATGAAAAAGAAAAAGATAATACGGAGAGAGTTTTTGTTTTTCAGCCATCAAATCACTGATTTGAGATGTCGTGGAAGGGAAGGCTATTGATTTGATATTTAGCTTGTTGTGTAGGGCTCTCCACATCTCAAGTGCAGCAAGCTTTTAGGTAGAAATACTACTAGAGGTGAGAAGGCGTTTGCTATTCCACCACATGACCAAGTCGCAGGGCACAGATCCACTCTTCACTTCTCTACTGCATTTAAATATTCAAAGCATGCAGACTGCTATTAGCCTGTCAAGTAATTTCAAGGTGTTTTTGATGGCTAATAAAATAGCTTTAATGAAATGTAACCAATCCTCTAGCTTTTTTCTCAGGCCCATTGTAAACATTGGTAGGGACATAACGTATAGCTGTGATGAGTGCTGCTTGTAAGTTAACAAGCCATTTTGAAAATTGCACCTTCTTCTTGGTTTTTGTCTTATAACTCTGTGCTTCTTAATGCAGTTTGCTCAAACAGAGGGCTATCAACCCGCCTCTCTCCGGCTAATCAAGGAGGCTTTGAAGATGGACCTGCCCAACAAGAATCTCCACATTGGCTCCAGAGCCGAAAGCGAAGGTAATGAGCACAGGACAGTCTGATTAAGGGAGGGAGGGAAGTTAGTGAAATGTTCAGAGACCAATAGTTTGAAAGAAAGTGGTAATGATTGCTTACACCAGCTCTATCTCTATCTCTCTCGTCCTTTCTCTGTCTCTACTCAGGAGACCTGTCAGATCGTCCCCCGACCCTTCATCCAGGAGAGAGAGAGGAGGAGGAGGAGGACTGGGAGGTGGGCTCCACAGAGCCATCGGAGGGGGGTATGACCATGGATGAGCTGAGGGGTTTGGAGTCTGCACTGAGGGCTGAGAGAGGCCGCGAGCAGGCTGCCATGACGTCTTCCCAGCCTGTCAGCCCTAACTCAGAGGGAGTGCGAGGCAGCGAGATCAGCCTGGCCCCCAAGTACATTGGTCTTGATGGAATGGAGCAGGATGGAGAGCTGGAGCCTCAGCCACCCACCCTGCAGAGAGAGGAGCAGATAGGGCAAGGCAGGTTGAAGGAAGCCGTGAGGGCTGGAGTGGTTGGGGGAGTGGAGCTGAGGTTAGGCTGGTCGAAGAAGCTGAGAGAGGGCGACTCGGCTGCAGTCGAGACTGGAGAGGATGTGGTGGAGCTGGGAGAGTCAGAGCACCTGCCCCATCTGTCTGCCCCAGGGAGTGTCGGGGAGAGCGGAGGGGAAGAGGAGGGTGGTGGGGACCTGCTCCACTTCTGCCCACAGTGTGGAGGAGGCTTCACCTCAGAGGCTGAGCTGGAGGAGCACCCCTGCCCACTAGGAGGCTCTCAATTACAGAGCAGTGGATCAGAGGACAGTCTTTTCCCGTGTGCCCACTGTGGCAACACGTTCAGCCACGCCTGGGCTCTTAAGAACCATGAGTGTGCCTGTGCCGCTGAGCGGCCGCACTGCTGCGAGATCTGCGGGAAGCGCTTCACACACTCACGCTCACTGGAAAGGCATCATCTGGTGCACACCGGTGAGAGGCCGCACCGGTGCCCTCAATGTGGACGCACCTTCAGTCGTCTCGGAAATTTGGAACGGCACCAGCGGATTCACACAGGTGAACGTCCATACGGGTGCGAAGCGTGCGGAAAACGGTTCAGTCGCGTGGAGTACTTAAAGAGACACCAACTCATACACAACAGTGAAAAGGCGACTCTCCAGTGCTCCAACTGTGGAAGTGGCTTTAATGATGTGGAGCACCTGAAAAACCACCAGTGTTTTTAGAGCCTCTCCTTCAAATCTCATAGAACTGGAAGAAAAAGCAGGTTTTTCATTGAATGTGATAGAATTTAGGTGATGAATGTGACTGGTAGATGCTAATTTTATTCTCAGTGATTTGGAGTTGCCTTTCTTGCTCACTAGTAAATAAGTAAATAAAGAAGGCAAATGTCCAAAGTTGACAGGAAGTCAGTTGTACAAGGCGTTTCTCTGTAGGAGGAGAAATCAAATCAATCTCAGACGTTCAGCCATTTTAATTTGAGGTGTTCTCCTTTGTATGTATAAAGCTTGTATTTATTTATGATGATCAATAAATTGTACATTTTTGTCTTTTTATCAATAATCATGTTAAAGTCGGTGCCCTTGTTATTTTTTCCTGACAATATAATTGACAGCTTGGTATTTTGTGTGTTTGTGTTTTGGTCATATCATTAAGAAATAAATATTTCTACTCATCAGAAGGCTCTTCACCCATTTAGTCTTGTTTCATTGTTTTATTGGAAAAGCATGGGGTTAGTGAGATGACAAGATGACATTGATAAGAGGGAAAATATGAATTTGTAACCAATGAATTCAGTCATTCAACAGTGTGGGTGGGGGGGGGGGGGGGGCTGCTGGCTATGATAGATTTACTGTGTGCAGTTATTGTTATTTACACTGCCCTTTAAACAGGCTGATGGGCATTTCCAGCCTTGTTCTCAAGATGCCTTCAAGGGTCTCTAAGGACATCCGCCTCACATCATAGCCTTGCATGCTGGGATCCACCGGCACAATCTCCTCTCCGCTGTTGCGGTCATTTCTTCCCACTGCAGCATATGTGGGGAAAAATGGCCTCACAGATTTAGGAAGGTTGGGTTTGTAGGATGGGCAGCAGTAAGCAGACCACATGTACTCTGGAACAGACACCCTGTTATTGATCCAGCGGGGTTCAGACTCATAAGGCATGACTCCAGTGATCACATACATCAACCCGTTGCAGTACGCTTTGGATCTTTCTAACACCTCCATCTCCAGTGGATTCCAGGTGTCTCTGTTGGAGCCTTCTTGCTGAGGGACAATGTTTGTCAGGGTGAAGGTGGCCTCACGGTCTTCCATTGTCTTCTGGTGCATGCTGGGATTGAGATGGCCCTTGGTGTAGCAGGAGTTGTTGTAGTCCCACAGCACCGCCTGGCTCCTCTTCACACCCCTATAGATTGATTTTGGGGCTGGGAAAGGCCACATATCTGGGCCGGCTTTGTGAGACACCAGCTTAAAGACAGAGAGACATGGAGATGCCACTTTTTAGAAGCTACATAAAATTGTTTTGCTGCTTATTGTGGAGTTTAATTGGTGTGTGAGTGTACATGTGCTTCTGTTGTGTAAACAGGTGTGTGACTGATTCAGTCATTAATTGGAAAAAACATAATTAATTGAAATAGAAATAAAACAAAATGGATAAAATGCTACTGTTTTTCCTCTGAGAAAAGACAACATGTGTGAGAACATTTATCTATATACTCTGCAAAGACTGCATTTGCACAAGTCACAAATTGACCACAATCACACTTAGAGTATTGAACAGGAACTGCTAGTGTGCTCTCTCTCACCACCTTACAACCCAAAAATAAATTCCTTTTAGATCTACATGCAAATACCGAATTTTCATGTGTCTGTGAGTTCTCCCATTTATGATTTGCATAGACACATTTAACTCCACACCAACACCTCAATAGAAGAACAAATAAACTAATTTTCTTACCTGTGGTTCATACTTCCAAGGGGTGTTGGGCCGTTTGCCATCTGCCGGGCTGAGTATGTAAGCAGAGTACAATGGTGTGCGATGCTGACGGTGATACAGGCTGGCAAAGCGGTACTGGTTTTTGTAGCGCTGGCATATTGGCTGATACTCTCCAGTGATACCCTGTGGTGGAGTTTCATCATAGAAGAATTTAAGGCACTTGCAGAAGTCGTCGCTGATCTCTCCAATGACCAGGCCACCAAACCAGGGTAGGAGAAGCAGCAGAGCTCCTGTTGACAACTTCAGCATCGCCCTTTGAGACATCTGGCTGTATCTGTGCTGGAATAAGGGATGCTTATTAGCGGACAGTGAACACACACTTTGCTCCAGACATCCTCTCAGACTCAAACTACTTACCTAGGTCTTTTCCTTCAAGCGGAGTAGAAAGATTTAGCTGTGTAACAAAACACTGACAGTAAACCTCCTCGTAGCTCTTCCGTTAAAAAGTCTCGGTTCAGCCTCTAAGGTTGGTGAGATGGTCTCAGCCCACAAACTACCACATGACCAAGTAACAGGTCTCTGCGCCCCACTTCTGCATTTTGAGAATGACAAGAAGGGATAGTACACAAAAGACGAAATTAAACACATGTAATTTATTTAAAATAAACCAAAATAAACAATGTGGTGTAGAAATCAATAACAACAGCAATGCGTTGATTTGAGACATCCTGTATGTGCTGTGGTGCTGACTGGTGCAAAGGGGGTGAAGCAAGGTGAATACCAGCTGGAGAACAAGAAAATGAGAGAGAGAGAGCGAGAGAGAGAGAGAGAGAGAGAGAGAGAGAGAGTAGGCTTATGGGCCAGTTTTTATAGCCTTGGTGATCAGTTGAAGACCCTCCACAGCGAGCAAACAACAAGAGAAAGAAATCAGGGCATATAGTCAAGGAAGTTAAGACCCATCTGCAACAAAAATGGGGATCGTATTTACAGATTTATACAGATGTAGAAGTGGCATTTGGATCTTTCCTGAATTAAGAATTAAAAACTTACATAGAATTTCAGATGAGATGTGAGTATTCACAGCAGAGATGCTGACAATATTATGGGCACTTTGGTGGGTAGAGGACAATAAACCAATCATATGTAGTAACTCAGCAGCAGCTTTAAATACAATAAGAGAAATCAAATCCAAGTCCAGACCTGATATACTGACAGAGATGTATCAAACATTATACAGAAGCAGGATGTGAGGTGAGTTTTATATGGGTACCAGCACACATGAGTGTAGAGGGAAACGAGGAAGCTGCTCATGAGGATAGAATAGAAATGCAGACTGTCAGAATACACTTCAATCATAAACAAGTCAGTGAAAGAAATGTGGCAGAATACATGGGGAAAAGAAACTTTACTTTAAGAAACTTACTTTACATTACAGAAAACAGCAAAAAAAAAAAAAGCAATTTTGCCCACGAAAGGAAAGATTCAGTTATTGTAACCAAGCTGAGACTTGGGCATTGTGGGCTGGCTCTGATTGGGAAACACTGGGATGGCTAATGTGAGTGTGGAGGCTCAGAGACAGTAAGACACATCCTCATCCAGTGCAAGAATTACTCACTTCAAAGCAGGAAGCCGTTCTGAGAACCCGGGATCAGCTGGAGAAACTGTTTTTAATCTGCACACTTTACTCAAAAATTAAGAAATTGATGGAATATCTGTACAGTATTGGACTACAGTATATAAAACATAAATATCTGTCAAAAGGAACATTAGTAACAAACAGTAGAGGGCAGCAATACGCCATTGTAGCGTCTAGTCTGCCTAATCCAAAGAAGAAGAAAACCCGGATGTTGGGGAAACTCTCGCCCCGTCACAGAGCCAGCTCAACGCGCAGTCATAACAATGGCAGCTGTACAGCTGTATAGCTACTGTTGCTATGGACACTGAGACAACTAAGACATTTTGAGCACAGGTAGGAAATGAGAACCATCTGTTTAACAGGAATAATGTGTCGTTTAGCATTTAGCTATTTACCCCGAGCTGATGCGGGTCCTCACGCTTCCTTAATGATCTATCCCATCCGGCCCTAATTATGGAAAACCCTACTGTTTACAAATGTCTCGCCTCCGAGGCAAGGAATTAGGAACTATAAAATTTTGTTGAGGAATTTTCATTGTTCAGATCAAATTATTATGACGTCTACTGACGGACAGTCAGGTGTTTTAATCTTTAATTTTATAGTGATATTCTATATTTGACATATTTATTAACACACGTCGAGCCCAGAATGATCTGCACTGTTCATGTTGTGATCTACAGAGATTAAGAGGAAGTAAGTGTCCAGATACCACCTTTCCAATGTGTATTAGTCTTGAAACAAATAAAATAAACTCCCTGAAACAAACTGAGACGTGTTTTTGTTGGTGTACTTTGTTATGAGTGGCTGATAACACAACAGAGCCCTCAGTCACACTGCAACTTCACCTCCTTGATGCCTCACAGAACAAAAACACCCCATTTGTATAATGATTTGAAACTTATTTTATTGGTAAAATCATGGGGTCAGCAGTTGAACATGTTTAGAAGATGACATTGACAAGAGGGAAAAATATTTATTATATAAAAATCATTGGAAAGAATTTCATTTCAAACCATCATGAGATAATCATCACGTCCTGGTTAATCAAACACTCATTCAGTAATTAAAGAGAGAGTTGGGCCACGCACTGCCACACACTGCAGAGATGAGCTACTGACACTGCCCGTGAAACAGACGGATGGGCATGGCCAGCCTTTGTGTCAGGATGCCCTCCAGCGTCTCCAAAGACATCCGCCTCACATCGTAGCCCCTCACAGAGGCCTTCGCCTTGACGTTAACCGGCACAATCTCCTCTGTACTGTTGCGGTCATTTCTTCCCACTGCAGCATATGTGGGGAAAAATGGCCTCACAGACTCAGGAAGGTTGGGTTTGTAGGATGGGCAGCAGTAGGCAGACCACATGTACTCTGGAACACACACCCTGTTATTGATCCAGCGGGGTTCAGACTCATAAGGCATGGCTCCGGTGATCACATACATCGACCCGTTGCAGAACGCCTCGAAACCTCTTAACACCTTATTCTCCAGACTGTTCCAGGGGCCGGAGTTGGAGCCTGCTCGCTGAGGGACCATGTTTGTCAGGGTGAAGGTGGCCTGACGGTCTTCTTTCGTCTTCTGGTGCAGGCTGGGATTGAGATGGCCTCTGGTGTAGCCGGAGTTCTTGTAGTCCTGAAGCACCGCCTGGCTCTCAATCACATTCTGGTCCACGGGGGTATGGAAGTGTTTCATCTCTGAGCTGGCACTGGAAAACGCCAACTTAATGATAAAGAGAAAAGTACATGTCTTAGTTTAGAAGCTACAAAAGCTGTGTGTACTAACTTTGTCTGAATGGGTGTGTGACTGATTCACTGACTCTTATGAAATATAACTTTCCTTTCTTTGTTACATTTTTGTATTCACAGTTTGAGAGAGGGCTCTTCTGCTGCTGCTCGACAGTTACAGCAAAAACGTCATTGCGCTAAGCACACATTGACCACAATGACACTTCAATTAAACAGAAACTTCTAGTGTTTCCTGTCACATCGTCTCCTTAAAACATAAACACAAATTTCCATTAGGTCGACATGGAAATGCAGGCTTTTTCCCCTGCTAATCTATACAATCACAGTATACACTCAGTTTCCAGGTTGTCGGGTACACCTAGCTAAAACTAATGCAGTTTAATACAACAGTCCTGCAATAAATCCTGTGACATTTATAATGTTGTTTTTGTTGAAAATGCTTTAGAGAGATGTTGATTCAACTTCATGATCATTTTGGAGGGTGTAGTATGAATTGTTGAATTGTATTGCATTATACAGAGAGGAGGTGTTTCTGTTATTTAGCCTACCTCATTAATATAAATGGGTCGGACAAATTAATAGAAACACTTGTGTAACAGTATACAAAGTATAACACAATATAATTCAACACCATCGCAAACTGCAGCCTCCAAAATTATCATAAAAATGTCTAAAACAGTTAATGCTCAACAGAACACCACACTGTTTTCCTACTTACCTGTGGTTCATACATCCAAGAGGTATGGGGCCGTTTGCCATCTGCAGGACTGAGTATGTACGCAGAGTACAATGGTGCACGTTGCTGACGGTGATACAGGCTGGCAAAGTGGTACTGGTTTTTGTAGCGCTGGCAAATTGGCTGGTATCCTGCTGCATTGATACCCTGTGGTGGAGAATCATTATAGAAGAAATCAAGGCACTGGGAGAAGTCGTCGCTGATCTCTCCAAGGACCAGTCCACCAAACCAGGGTAGGAGAAGCAGCAGAGCTCCCGTGGAGAATTGCAGCATCTTCCTTTGAGACATACTGCACAACAGAGCAGCAGGCCGGCTGTAAACACGTCTGCTGGAAGGGATGCCCTATATTTCCTTTGTGTCCATTCAGTGTCTGGAGTATAGGTGCTTGTGAGCTGTCTCTGAGGTTTCCTCTTATATACACTGACAGTAGGAACCCAGTGGGGGACAATTTTGACCCACCCCCTACCCTCTATAGCTATCACACTTCCCATAATCAGCAGTCACCCTGCCTTCTGGTAAATAATGGCTCTGCATATCCTTTTGTCATCAGTCAGCTGAGGTAGAAACCATCTTGTTTCTTTAAGTCTTTAATGATTGTGATTGTGGCAAGGTGAGGATAAACAAGCTGCACTCTAAAACTGAACTCAAGACTGACCTGAACACTTGTTAATTCTAGACTATAACACCTGTATCTGTATCAACCAAAAACTGTAGTAAATACAGGAACTGACGGTGCAGTTTCTGGCTGTTGTAAGAAGTTGTTGTTACAACAACTTCTCCGCCGAGGATCAAAGTATTTCTGATTCTGATTCAGTCGGTTTGTACAATACTGTCCTAAACTGTCTCTGGGAGTTAGGGTTAGCATCCTCAGATGTTTATTGGCAATAATTTGTTAATTGATATCATTACACAAACACACTCCTGTAAGCAAGTCAGCACTCTTTGTTTCATTTTTCATCTCTGTTCAGTTTCTGTGTGTTCTCGTATTTCTTCTGTCATCGAAACTTCCCTCATTGTGGGAACCAGAAATATTTTCCGGAAGATATAAAAGCTCCATACACACTTCCATTATTTCTCAAGTGTTATTTTACCAAAAGTCTGTGGCTTCTTTATGTGCTATCGTTATGTGCTTGATCTGTTAGAGGGGGAAATCCTCAGTTTCGGTCCTTCTGCTCCAATTTGTCAAATATGATATTTTCACTGTATTTAGGAACTGTTATATTGTGGAATGTGGGATGTAAACCCATGATGTACATAGGACTGGGCAGAACTACACCTAAAGCACTGATATTACAGATTCTAAGTCTTATTTGGATCAACAGGACTGATACAAAACTTATCAATATATATACATATATATATATATATATGTATATATATGCTGTGTTGTTGTGTGCATGTGCACAGTGATCTAGTATGGTGCTAACGTCTGAGGGCATCTGGTGGACGGCTAGAGGATGGCAGGTCTAGGAAGTTGGAGGAAAGTACACAAACATATGTGACATATCGGATTTTAACTAAATTTCATGATATTACCCATCCCTAGTACCAATTTTACCTTTTTTGTTTGGCTCGTTAAAAAGTGTTTAAACTAAGCCTCACCTCTCTGAGTGACCCTAAATCATCATGGTCAGCTGTGAGTGAATGAGGTAATTTTAGCTTTAAAATCCTCTTGAATGGAAGACTCTTCTTCACACCTCCCCTTCCCTCTTAAAAATAAGATAGAGATACATTCATTTGTGATGAATGTGAAATTCAAGGATCTGTTCAGGAATAACAGGAGCACGTACTGTATGAATCTTGAATTTTATCTTTGAGATGTGGGTGGTATAGATTCTTTATTATGGTCATAATAAACAGTGAGAACTCAGCGACATGGCACTTGGCAGCAGCCTGACTGTCCAGGACACAGAAACTAACCTAGGTCAGGTCAGTGAAACTGGTCAGACTGAGTAATAATGCTGCATTTACAGTCACTGGAGATGAGTCGTAACTTATGGATCAGCAGAGGAGAGCCTCTGAGTCTTACTTAAGGACAGTACACATACTTCATTTTATAAAAGAGCAAGACTTATGGTAATGAAAAAATGTAATGCAGCTGAATAAACGGTTCTACAGCCATTGAATTTGTGAACCGTGAACAGGCTCCAGCTCTGGCTGCAGAAGGGCTTGAGCACCGCACCTGAATTACAACAAATAGCCTAAAAGTAAATATGAATTAGATCAGATGATGTTGTAGCCTGATCTGCATGAGATCAGATGTCCGACTGTCCGTCATAAAACAGACATTAGCTGCCTGTTTGATAGTGTTTTTTAGATGTAACTCTCTTAGATGTATTTCTTTTCAATATAATACATCTTGCAAGGGAAAACTGAAATAAAATAGACTGATGGCGTAATAAAAAATAAATAAACAACCTCCCAAAAGCAGCAAAAAGAAAACTCACAATCCCCCTTTTTCAACCCCCTCATAATAATCGTAGGTTCCCGTACTGACTTACTCTGTGTCATCTAGTTTCCCTTCTTCTTCCTTGTTTTGCGTTTCTGACTTATAGGGTGTGTTTTGAAACATATATTGAACACCTGGCTCACTTACCTGCTGAAATAAGTTTGTACGCTACAACTTCACCTGAAAGCACAATTAATGAGCCCTTCAAGCTCTCTCATATGTTCCCTTAATGCCCTCTTACAGCAGAGTTATGGTAATATACACAGTATAGGTACAAAGTAGAAAAGGTACATAAGTATTGATACCAACTTGAATGCAAACTGACTGTGTTATTTGCTTATGGTACAGGCTAAGTACAGGCTAAATCAGTACAGTTTATCGGGTGCAAGGTGAATGAGTTGCACCTGCTATTTGTAAACCCATAAGTTTGTGTGTTTTTAACTAGTAACTTTAAACTAGTGAGTTATTAGGTTGCACCATTAAAACCAAAGTATGTTTATTTATATAGCACATTAAAAGAGCAAACCATCTATAAAAACATATGGGTGCATGTTGAGAGACATGTGTGGGCCTATATCACAGTTAGTAGTATCAAGGCAGTTTAGACTGACTGTTAGCCTGCTATGCTAACCTAACCAACATTATTTGGTCATTTAGTGTTATTGTTTTAACGTTATATTGTGTTATTTTTGTGACATGTAATTTAAAATCAAAATGTTTACACCATTACGACACACCATAATGCATTTAATTGATTAATGCCTTAAATCTTATATCTTATCTTAAACACTAAGTTAGCTTCATTAGCTACCAAGCTAGTTTGTCAGCTGGTTTTAATCCATCAGGAGGACTTCTCTGATTTTATTATTTGACCTGGAAAGACATCTGATGGGCATTTGGACTAAACTTTATTCTTACTAACTTCTTAACATTTACAAACCTCAAAATGTGATTATTGTAGGAAACCTCTAATAATCATTTATAATTACAGATGATTTACTGACTTTTTCTGCTTAATAGAAAGTGAGAAATTATTGGCCCTTCATTGATGATTCCTTAACATAAAAACAGCATGGCTGATATTTATTACTACCCTTTATTAATGACTTTTAATTACTTGAAGAGATTTTATTTATGACCTTTTTTGGAGAGATATTTCCCAACCTGGCAACCCAAGTTGTCTACGTTAGTAAACAAAAAAGGTGACCTATATTCCCTCTAATATGAGGTAATATTATCACCTTAATTAGTTGACATTTGAGTGGTTTGTCGTTGTGGTTCCCTCTTTCTAAGAACAGCTGTTTAACCTCTGGGCTAATAAAGACCGCGAGCCCTGTCGTGGAGCAGCGCGGCGGCACCGAGCCTGTTGCTGCACGCCCTCCGTCTCTTCCGTGAAAACATTTCTCTGCTGTCAGCTTCAGACCACTCCCTCTCTCTCCCTCTCTCTCTCTCTCTCGGTGTGCACGGAAGAGCAGTCTAGTTCACTCAGTGTTACCATCAGACGTTTCTCCTCATGACTATGTGCGCAGCCGAGAATGGAGGACGCCAACGCGCTTGAGGAACTTCAGTCGGAGCTCACCTGCCCGGTGTGTTTGGAGCTGTTCCACGATCCGGTGATCCTCGAGTGCGGACACCACTTCTGCCAGGTGTGCATCATCCAGTGCTGGGAAGCCAAGGCGGACGAGTTGTCGAGTTGCCCCAAGTGCAGGAAGTCGTGCGCCCGAAAACTGAGACCCAACTCGCTCCTGTGCAACGTCGTGGACAGTGTCCGGAGAGCCCGGGCCATGGACACGGCCGCGGGGATAACCGGATGGGACCCGGAAGGCGCGCTGGAGGAGCCGGAGGAACGGGAGCCTGGCTCCAGCATGAGCAGCGTGGCCTCGTCCATCGGGCACTGGCCGCGCCTGGGTATGGATATGTGCGAGGAGCACGAGGAGAAGCTCAAGCTTTACTGTGAGGACGACCAGCTGCCCATCTGTCTGGTGTGCGGCATGTCCCGGGACCACAAGACCCACAATGTCATCCCCATTACCGAGGCTTTTGAAAACTACAAGGTAGGCCTACTGTCTCACTTTCTGAGATCAAGCACTTGATGATGACTGACATAATTCATTAATCAGTGTCATGAAAATATTAGAAGTATGGATCACTTTGCTCCTGAACAGTCAATTGTCATAGCTTTCAAATATAGGCTATAACTCATTTCTGTTTTATATTTGCTCACATTATAATAACTGGAACTAGAAGATAAACTTCAGTTTCAGGGAGTGCCATGCTCAATGCTCACGTTACACTCCTCTCCTTGTTCTTGGAAGGAAACATATCTCAAGTTTGACAAATTAAATTAAGATTTAATTGTTTAAATAAAACAAATCTGCTCAGACATTAGCAAACTGGGCTTCCACAGAGCAGATGCTGTGACCTGCTGGCAGTATTTTTTTAAAAGCAGACTCCCTGTTGGCCCGGCAGCCTTTGGGCACTTTGTGTTTTACAGGAATTCAACGCTCCTCTGTGAACTCTCCTGAGCTACGCTTTAAAACCTCGCAGCTGACCTTCATCAGTTTGTTTGGAGGCACACTGTGAGAGGCCTCTCAGTGTGTTTCAACATGTTTTGCTGGTGCTGAATTCCCATTTTTGTTTGATTTTGTGGGTCAGACCGTTCAGTTGGGGCAGGGTGGGCATCATATGACTCCCATTAAAGATGTTGTTCACAGCGAGGCACAAACCAAATTAACTCTCCATTTTAAAGTGTAATCTGGTTTAGCGACACCATTTCTTAACCAAGATTTTGCATGTGATGGTCTATTTCTGCTGCCTTACCAACAGGATAAGCTGTCTGTCGCTCTGGAGCGGGTTGAGCTGCAGACAGAGGAGGCCTCACTCTTCCAAAGACAGACCAATGAAAAAATCCTCCTCATCAAGGTATCAAGATGTGTGTGTGTGTGTGTGTGTGTGTGTGTGTGTGTCTCTTGCGTAGAACCAGAAATTCTGGTCGCTAAGCAACATTCACCTGTATTCCTCCCCCTTTACCTGTCTGACAGACGTGAATGACGGCTGACTCATCCTCATTATGACGAGTGGTGACACAACAGGTTGTTACTCAGCCGCGTCTCAACGTGATCATTCTCATGTTTTGCAAATGCTGTGGCCCTTCCTGAAATAGGTGGCTAATAAACATTAATACACATCATGCCATGTTTGTCTTTCTCACACTCTCACAGAGCACACACACACACACACACACACACGTGTGTCACACACCCTCACAGAAAGAGACTGTCGTGGGAATTTCAGGAAAAACAGAAGACTGGCAACAAGGGAGTTGTTCTTGTGGTTTTATTCACGTCTGCAGACTGACGGCCCTGACAGCAACTCAATTGCTCCTGCCCGGCTGACCGTACTGCATCTCAGAGTGGTCTGCTTTTGTACAGCATATACAGCAAAGAATGTGAATACTTGTAAGACATACGTCACTCTCTTTGACAGTCATCACCTTGTAAGGATCAAGGCCCCAATAAATGGTAATTATAGACAGCTGAAAATACACCACCGAGAACATGCAGAAAAGGCTATGGTTCTTTGCTAGAGTCAAAAAGGCACCACAGCAAATACCTGTGACCTAAAATAAACTTTTAAGGGTGTGAAAGGGATGTGTTGTATTTTCCCACTACAGAGACAACAGCTGACAGAGTTGGTTGGGTTGCTTTTTCCACCACAGCAGCATTCACCTCAAATACAGGTCTGTGCGTGTGTGTGTGTGTTAAACACAGATATGAGTGTAGCATGTTTGCTCTGTTGGAGCATCTCTGCTGCAGCAGATAAGTGCACATATCTCTGCTCGAGGCTACAACACACTGTCTTTTTCTATTCTGCCTGTGTGTTTTTCTGTGTGTCTCAGCATGTATATTTTCCCGTCTGTCTCGCTGTCTGCCTGTTTGACCTAGTTTATGTGCACATTCAAAGATTTTCACTTCCCTGTTTCTCCGTCAGTATGACAGGATGTGGGTCAACAAGGTTGAGAGGAAGTTTGTCAATTTTCTTTTTCTGCTCATTTCTCTTCCTGTGTGTGTGTGTGTCTGTAAGTGCCTACCATTTTACCTGTTTATCTTCAGAACATGATCTA
Source organism: Enoplosus armatus (assembly GCF_043641665.1). Lineage (NCBI taxonomy): Eukaryota > Metazoa > Chordata > Actinopteri > Centrarchiformes > Enoplosidae > Enoplosus > Enoplosus armatus. Next base: position 12,541,640 of record NC_092189.1, read on the forward strand.
TAGGAGTGGATTAACTATTCATATCCTTTACTTAAGTAAAACAAACTCTGCTAGAAGTAACAGTCCTGTATAGAATATACTACTTAAAGGGGAACTCCACTGACTCGTCAAAGTCTGTTTACAGCTCTTGTTGAGTACTACTACATGTGTGAAAACGTTGTATAAAGCCTTTTGTGGCTCCAGAGAGAGCTGAGTGAAATCTGATAAATGTCCTCAAGTGGTGTCACTTTGGGGCTGAAACAACGAGTTTGAGAATGAAAACAATCTGCAGGTGTGGAGTCAGAAAGAAGTGATCTTACCAGACCTCTGTAGCCTGCTCATCACCTCTGTCTCAGGCTAACGACTCGAGGCTACATTAGCCGCAGTTAACATAACACACCCAAATCTTCTGCCAAACTGTTAGTGGTCCAGTTGTCGTGGGTGTGTTTTGACAAGGAAGAAGAATGTGTGGAATAAAGAAGGAGATATATTTGGCTCTGCTGCTTTTTTACAGGCACGTTGCAGCACTGCAATGCTAAATCGGAACATAGTATTAAGTGAAAACGACTACTTACTTTCTAAAAGCACAGAAAAACGGCCCCAGAGATTATAATTGTTCCTACTTTATAGACTGTATTTGTAGTTTAACCTGTAACAATCCATCATATTGTATAAGCTCATCACATGTTTTCTATGTTAAATGTTACTGTAAATAGTGGAGTAAGAAGTACAATATTTCCCTCTGAAATGCAGTGCAGAGTAGATGTATGAAGTGTCATGAAATGGAAGTACTTAAGTGAAGTACTTTAGTAAATGTACTATGTGTAATGTGTAATCACATTCTACCACTGACAATATAATATCTAATAGTTTGTGCAGATGAAACTGTCTAAATGTACAAAAAATAAGGAAAATACAAACTATAACACAACATAAAACACAAACAGAATATAAAATACCAAAAAAGTACCAATAGGTTTGGTGCAAGCCCCCTCATACTCAAACAAGGCTTCTTCCTCACATCACAAAATCTCTCCTCCCTGTGTTTCAGGAGCGAGCAGGAGATCTGGAGGAGCTGGTCACTGCAGAGTTCGGACGTCTGAGGGAGTTCCTACTCGAGGAGGAGGAGCGCATAAAGGAGAAACTGCAGAAGCAGAAAGAGGAGAAGCTCAACCAGCTGGAGGAGGCGCTCACTCAGACCACAGAGCAAATCAGCCAGCTGGAAAGTACAGCCGAGCAGCTTCACCTCAAACTGAGGGAGGAAGAAAACCCAGAGCAACTCAAGGTAAGAGACGAGGAGGAGGAGGAGGAGGAGGAGGATTAATAGATGATGCTCATGATGCTTGTTTAGCACTTTTCTTTCAACCTACATAGGTTGAATAAAAAAGAGAACTGAGAAAAATACAGCCGCAAATACTCAAGAATATTGTTATACTGCGTCAGAGATGTTATCTGCATGTTGTAGAGGAAAGTGAAGTATTTTGTAATCACAGACTTGTTTTAATCTGCTCTGTTTCAGGGAATTAAAGATTTCATTGGAGGGTGAGTATCTTCCTGATCACATCAACATCAGCAATGATTTCTTACTGAGTCACTCATTCATTTCCAGGTTATTATCACCCCTTCTATCTCTGCGTGACTGGAGTCCTAATTTAAATCCCTGAAGTCACAAGGAAATTATGTTTTGTAACTGTAAGTCTTGTTGAAACAGGATGTAGGGGCATGATTGTGGGTTAGCGTGTCATCTTTACTTCACGTTGTTGTGCCAGCTGGTGGCCGCTGGGAGGCAGAAAGTCTGACTATTGATGACTTGTTGAAAAAAATTCCATTTAAAACAATTTAAAACTTGGAGGATAAAGGTTAAAGTATGTGGCACAGCTAAGAATGTAGATATAATATAAAGACATGGCTTAAATCTTCACTTTTTTTCAGGTAAAACAAAGGAGCATTTTCTATGGTTACTTTTTCTGTGCTATAATATTTTTAGTACACAGTTCTTGATATTTAATAACAATAAATCTCAATGCTAACAGTTACATCTTTTTATCATTTTATAACTAATATAAACATTACTGTTCCTGTGTAAAGACTGTTGATCTTTAGTGAAGAGACGTAAAGTGGCTTTCTTTGCTTCTTGTGCCTTTTGCTTTAAATTATTTAATCTCTCTCTCTCTGTGTCAGGGCTGAGAGCTTGTTCGACCGCCCCCCGGAGGTGGATGTCAATCTGCAGCCAGGAGAGTTCCTGGGACCTCTGCAGTACAGGACCTGGAGGAAAATGAACTCAATATTTCAGCCAGGTATGTAGACACACACACACACACACACACACACACACACACACACACACACACACACCATCTAAGCACATTTTGTTGCTCTTCCATAAATTTGGAGGACTTGTGAGAGACGGGTGAAAAAAAGAACTAGAGTTATCTTTAACTTTTACCAGTTAAGCTGCAAAAATACGGGATCCTACTGCTACACAGTGTCTGTCAAAAGACCGCAGATACATGACAGTACTCAAAGATGTGAGTAGTTACTAAGAAACGAGAGAAGAGGAATCAGGAATGACCTGATAATTAATGAGTCATTAATGAGTAGTTCCTGAATAAATTTAGAACTATGTAGTAGATAGTGATGAGTTACTAGAGGACAGACTGGGAGATATTATGTTAATTAATCATTATGTAGCCTAATGATTAGTTCACAAGGATGCATGAATCGGTATAACAACCACTTTCTTCACAAGTCGTTCCTGATTAGCTCTGAACTGGTAGCCACTCATTCATTACTAATTAGTTTCTCTGTTTGTGCACCCCCAAGTAAAGCGGTACATCATACTGAGTAGTTACACAGTAAGCCGTTGTTACTTCATGATTATCTGACCATTACTTTATGGACGTTTTGATTGGACTTTAATAGTTGTAAAGTCCACTAAAAACCTCCGTAAAGTAATTCAGGTTGTTCCTGATTCGCTCCTCTCTGGTTCCTTTGTAACTACTCACATTTTTGTGAACTGTATTGTAAAGTGTTACCCTGCAGTCTCTAAGCCCAAATCTAGTGAAATCTTCAAGGCTCCTCCAGAGACATTATATAACTGTTCTCTCAGCAGTTCTCCCCATGACCAGCACATTGACTTGAATGTGTACATTTGGTGGAGTTCCCCTTTGAAAAAAGTTGGCTAAATCTACAAAAAGACATCTTATGTTCAGTCTAGTATCAACCTTCTCAGTGTGGAGGAGCTGGACGACATGAGTTTCAAACAGGACTTTATCTACTTTCCAAAGTTAATCACATCTGTCTCTGGGTTGACGTCAGGTGTGCAAAGACTTGTTTTGGGTACATCAGGTCATTTACCCATTGACATGTCATCATACATTATTGTTGATTGTGTAACACTAGCCTGCCATGCTGGATTTAATGAATCTATGGAGTTATATTACAGTTTTCTATCTTGACACAGTATCATTTATATTTTATTTGCACCCATGTAGCTGATGCTCTTATCTAGCTCGTCTTACACTAATGGAGCAGGTAGGCATTCAGTATCTTGTTGAAGGTCACTGTCAAGGAGTCACATGTTAGTTGTTGCATTGGTCCATTACTAACTCTTTCTTTTGGCCTTCTTAGCTGTCACGGCGGTGACCCTTAACCCGGACACAGCCTACCCCTGTCTGTGGGTATCCCCGTGTAGAACCAGCGTCCAGGTGGGAAAAATCCAGCCCAACCTGCCCAACAACCCCGAGCGCTTCACCCGCTACAACATCGTCCTGGGCTCTGAAGGCTTCACCTCTGGCAGACACTACTGGGAAGTGGAGGTGGGCTCCAAGACGGCGTGGGGTCTGGGCGTGGCCATAGCCTCCGTCAACAGGAAGGAGGAGATCAGCCTCTGCCCAGATGATGGTTTCTGGACCCTGGTGCTGAGGGACAACTGCAACGGCACCAGCGAGTACGAAGCATGCACCGACTCAGAGGAGAGCTTGTTATATCCCTCCAAACCCCCCAGGAGGGTGGGGGTCTATCTGGACTATAGTCGTGGTGAAGTGGCATTTTATGACGCAGGAGACATGAGCCACCTCTTCACCTTCTATGATGCGAAATTCAAAGAGCCTGTTTTCCCGTACTTCAATCCCTGGCCGATTATCAATGGACACAACCGGGAGCCGCTCACCATAGTAACGCCACACTCGGGGTAGACTGGACTCATCTCATGAGCACACACATCTGCCTGGTCATAAACACTTAGCTGCATTAATGGTGTGGTGATGATGATGAACAGGTGACTTTTTTGTAAGACTGGAAATAAGAACATGAAACTACTAAAGAACAAGACAAATTACACATAAAGGATATGGCTGTTGATATTCTACATTTTTCTTATTGTCAACAAAATGAAAACAATAAATTGATCCTGCTAAGTATTTTCTGTGTATCCAAAGCCTGATATATTATTCCTTTTATTCCTCTGTGCCATAGAGCTGCGTTGTACAGCAAAAAACATTAAAAACACATCAGTGAGCCACATTGTTGCACTTGGTGTCATGGTCCTTTATTACGATGAACATGGGCACTGTGCTGCTCTTATAAACCTTCAATAGTGCTCCAAATGTGTGTTAAAATAGTCCCAAACAAATGCACCATTTCCTCCTGTTTGAGTAACGTTGGATAAACCATACACTGCCCAGCTGTTTTAGGAAATTAAATTGACTTTTTTAAAATGTATGCTAAGTGGAAATGAATGTGCTTGAAGCTGGGAGCTGGAATATGAAGAGACAGACTGACAAACTTGTTGACAATAAGAAAAATATAAAATAAGATTTGACTTTGTATTGGTTCTGAATTCATTAGAAATGGGGTAAGGCATATTGATTGCCAATGTAACCAAAGACTTTAGGTTCTCTGTGGACTTTTAGAGCTCCAGTTGTGCTGTGGAGCCGCCGTTTTGTTGATCTCGTTCTGCCAGTTGTTTCAAACTATTCCACTGATCAATAGGGGGTGATGCTGGATTTAAAATACTTTAAAAATCAGCTTCAAATTGCATTCAACACATTTGTTAGTTCTCAACGATACACACACAGTGACACTGAATTTAAACATAACTTTTGTTTGTTTACAAAAAACTTTATTGACTGATTTTGCTGCAATATCTTAATGTGTGTTTTGAAATGATATCTATGACAATATAACATCACATATATATTTTTTTTACTGTTTTATAGCTTTTATATATCCAATCCTGTTACTCTGAAATGACATGTACATCTAAAGCAATGATGAGTAAAGCAGATTTAACACAAGTAATAATGACTTCTATATGACTTTACAAGGGACACTTTCCTCTGGATGTCCCTCCACCACCACACAGCGCTGCGAGAATGTCATTTTCATTTTGAGTGTCTGTGGAAGTTATGATCAGAGAAAACACTGTCTTGATATTTGGCATGACATTTTAATAATATGATTAAATTTCCGTAAATTGAAGGTTGCTGTTGGTACATTTGAATCCACCAGAGGGCACCAAAAACTGACTTTGACTGCAGCATCACTCAGCTCCTCAGGGGTGTTATGAACCATATGGAAGGAGACCTCCGGCAAGTGCAGCCCGTGCAAAGCTTTCAGGGAAGAGTTCATATCAAAAAGTGATGCATAGTGCATAGTGATTAAATATTTTTTTTAATTTTTTAATTTTTTCCAGTTAATTCAAGATTCTTTAAAATAAATAAATGGCTCAATATCACAAAGGGGCTTTACAATCTGTACAAAATACACCCTCTATCCTTAGACCCTTGATTCGGATGTGGAAAAACTCCCCAAAAAACCTTTAACAGGGAAACAAATGGAAGACACTCAGATGCATTGTGAACAGACTAGCCCAACATAGTAAAAATATAGATAGACTTTAACATTTATCAAGAATATGGATTCAGGAGGACGTCAAGAAACTTCTAGGTGTCAGCAAACAGATCAGACCTGGAAAGAGGACAGACTGCACAAACACACAAGAGACAAAACTCAATTCACTCAGAAAAGAGAGAAGAGACAAGGAAACTGTGCACACAAGGGAGAGAGAGAGAATAGGAGAGGATGAATATCCAGATCTAAACATTGGATTGAGGCACCGACAGCCAGGGGAGAGAGGAAGAGGGAGAGGTCCCAGGACGGCTGATGGTCCAGTGTACATTCTCCAATCAAAGATGCACAGAGACGCCTGAGTGGACTGTTGCAAAGTGCTGATGAGGTCTCAGATACCGGAGGAGGGAACAATAAAATCTTGTGTGATCTAATTCAATGGCCATTCAATAAACACACCTTTGCAGAGTTTATTACGCTAATTCTTTTGTTGATGATGTGTCAGAGAGTTGTTGACAGAGCACATTTTACACGATGCATCACGCAGCTCCTCACACTGCAGACAACGTCCCGTTTGTCTCAACAACAACTAGACTCATGACATTGTGTGCTATATGGCAGTAAATACCTATTTCTCAAGGTAATCAGTTGATTATCTGTCACCTGGCTGTGTTTGAGCTTGGTGTTTACCTGTCACGGATACGCACCAAGTCTTCCTTTTCCAGTTCAGGAATCTGTGACTACCATTACGAACAAATAAATAATGAGAATTAGCCTGACCCAAATAAAGGGTATCTGTTATCCTTGTCAGCTCAATCTGTGCGTCATCTGCCTTCACATCAACCATAGACTGCTGGTCTTAAGACTATACGTGTCACGGTCGTGTCCAGTCCGACCCTTCTCTCCTCCGACTGTGCTGATCTGTAATTAGATATTATTGCGGGTCGACATCAACATGCAGTAACACAAGCCTTCACTTCTACATTACTGCTCTGCTGCCACTCCCTCTGTCATCAAGGTGAAAGACAAGTCTGACATGAAAGTAGTTCTGAAAGTTTTTTGTCTTTTTAGACTTTCTCCATGAAAATGCAGTGTTTTATTCCATCCCTCATCTCTCTTCCCATCTTGTTCATTCATCCTTCATCTTTCCTCCCTCACATGACTGATCTGTTCCCAAAATACAACCTCTATTTTTAACCCTCAGTGCCTGTAACTCAGCTTTTCTGTAATGGATCTCTTTTCTGCCTCCGCTCAAGAATTTGCCTCTCCCCTCCATCAATAATCGATGAGGAAGAGGGACGGCGAGAGGGGCTGAAGAAAGACGGAGAGGCTGAAAGACGGGGGTTCAAGTGATTAATGGAAACCTCATTAGGAACTGGAGAGAAGTCAAGCTATACGTTATATCCAAAGTCTGGAGAGTCTGTTTCAGTTGGAAAGAGAATGTTTAATGTGGGTTAACAGGAGTGGCAGAGATGGAGGGAGATGTCAGGGGAGGCAGCTCAGGGCGAAACAGGGGGGGAAAGTGAGATGCTTTATCAGCTGAAAGCTGCCAGACACCTGCATTTTGGACTGGAGGGAAGGAGAGAGGAGGGAAAACAAATTGATGTGGCATTTTATTTATAGAAAGCTGGTGCTTTTAGTGGAATTAATTGCTTTAAACAAAAGCTACGAAGCTATACAGTTATTTTAGAGAGCTGAAAGGCGCAAGAACATGTCTACACGCTTGTGTGAACATTCATGTCTAAAAATAGAGGTCAGCGGTGACATGTTCACCTGTGTGTGCATGTGTGTGTGCTCAGCCAGGCTTGCAGGATGAGATTATGCATGCAGGACGACATTGAGGTGATGCTAAACAAAACTCTTTCAATCATCACATAGAGTTTGTTGTATCCCTCCCTCTCTGTCTATCTCTCTCTCTGCCACTTAATGAATAGCTGACCTGGGCACCTCCAAAAGAATCCAATTTGTGTTACAACAAAGGCTCCAAATATGACACAGGGAGGACAGGGGATTGAGGGCGGATAGATTGGGAGAGACAGGGAAAAGGAGAAGCACAGAGAGCTTCGAGGATTATACTGTTAAAGGGAAATGATGGTGACAAGAAAGAGGCAGGACAGGAGGAGGAAAAAATAAAGCCAAGAAGGGAAAACATAAGCGAAAGAGGCCAGAAATACATGACAGGAAAACACAAGGCTTTGACTGAGAGCTGGAGAAGCAAAAGCACATTTCATGAAGGATATATATATAAATATATACACACTGATGACAGGAAGAGAAGCTGTGACAAAGCGCCCAGGCAACAGGAGGAGTGTTTACCTGTGATGGAGGGGAAAAGGTGGAAGAAGGGGAGGAAGAGAAGGAGAGAGAGAGGTCGGTGTGTTACAGGTAGATAACGTGAGAGAGGTAAAGTTCAGGAGGTATAGTGTGTCACCTAAAGCACCAAGAGATAGCGAGCAGGGGCAGAGGTGCAGGAACTCAATCCCAAAGCCAAGACAACGGCCGATGATAAAAACCTCCTCACCTGCACACACCAAGAGAGAGATATGGACAGCAGCACGGTGCAACACTGAGGAAAACCACTGGAAGAAATACTTGCAGGAGGAAGGAGGAAGGAGGAAGTAGAAGAACATTTGAACTACTATTTATCCTGCAAAAACCTTCATTCCTTTTTGTTTTTACCCGGAACAAAGAAAAGACTTCCGCTGTATCAACAGAGCTGAATTTCTAAGCGGTTTTTGAAGAAAACTGACAAATTTTATGACCTCTATAGCTGACTTTGTAAGGGATTTTAGCACATAAAACAAAATAAAAAACAAACAAACAAGAGCTACTGCAGAAGAGAGGAGAGCAGAGAGAGGGTGAGGGAGGGTGAGGGCGAGTGAGCAAGGGAGAGAGAGAGAGAGAGAGAGTGTGAGCCTCTGACGCCGAGATGTTCATGATCATTCGAGAGACGTCCGCCGCAGGAGGCGGTGCTGGAGCGATGAGCGCGCCACAGCAGAAGAGTGCAAAACAGGTGTGTGAATATGGCTGTCTATATGTATACATGTACATATTTATGTGTATAGTTTGTAATTCTGAATATAATTTTCTCGATCAAGATGTCCCCTCTTTAAAAACCTTTTCTGATGCTTTTCTGTGCGCATGTATGCAACTGTCTGCACACAAAGATACATATATATCAATTTAATCTTGCATGAATTCATGACTGTGTTCTACTGAACTCCACAATACGGTAACTTAAAGATGATCCTGAACCAGTGTTGAAGTGTTTTTGATGTAACTGATGAATCTTTGCTTTCTAGAGAAAAACATCCAAGTTTGCAGGTGAACTAAATTACTGTAAATGCTCCTTTATTGGTTGAGAAAAGTATCTTTTGTCTTCGGCTAAAAAAAAGTTGTTTAATTATCTGAACGTTTTATTATACAAAGCTTAAAACACTGTTGTATTTCTGTAAACATTGGTGATACATGATTACAATTACACAGTGCATATCCATGGCTAAATAAAGTAAGCAAAGTTGCACCTTTCTAGATCAGATGTAACAAAGTGCCTCATAATAAAAGACAAATACAGTGTTCATACCAAGACATTTTCACTACTGGTCACCATATTTTGCATCTATGTACACTGATATGTCAAAAAGAAGGTGTGTGCATCAGTCTTTTGTTTGAACTCAGATTTCATGAGTCTGAACCCCTCTGTCCACCCTCAGGTGCAGGCCGCCATCAAGAAGAAGCTGGAGAAGCAGAAGAAGCGAACCAGTGATCAGGGAGGAGGTGCTGGAGACATTCAGACTGCTGCATCTCAGCCCCCTCGCCATCAGACCCCCAAGATGGCAGCGGCGGCAGCAGAAGACAGAGAGACACTGCTGGAGGAGACGCTGGAGGAGATGATGGAGGGACCGCAGAGGAGAGACAGGGAGAAAGAGGAGGTGGAGCCCGTCGACCTGCTGCCCATAGTGGACTCTGTGTTCGGACAGGTAGGAGCCATCTGCTGCTTCATCTGACACATGAGGCCATCTGTGTGTGTGTGCATGATTGTGCATAGGTATGAGTGTTTGACACTTTGCCAATCTGTGTGTGTGTGTTTCATGTGCTCCTGCATCAAGTTCTCCGCCTGATTGAATGTCTCGCCAACGGCTTGATGGAAACCCTAAGCCTCTAATTCAAATTTAAAGCCTGGCTGCACTCCAGTTTTTGTAAATAGCCGTCTCTCCCTCACCCCTGACCTCTTTGATCTCACATTGCAAAAGAGCATAAAGCTGCGTTCAATGCACCAACACAAATGTTTTGCCTTCTCGTTTAACCCCTCTGGCAGGCGGGAGCAGCGAAGCACGTGTGTTAGAGCTGAGGACGGAGATGGCGTGTGTTTGAGAGGATTTAAACTCCTTCACTTTGAAACATTATGAAAGTGTAATCCGTAACAGATACGGCCATAGTCAGCCAGAGATCTGATGCACACCGTAACTCTGCGTCGTATCAGCTCAGTATCACATCACATCCCATCATTCACATGGTAAGCAGTGACACACGGCATGGCACGGTAGGCTACACCATTACAGCATCTGTTACCCCGGGGTCAGACGTGGTGTGAGAAAGTGATGGGTTTGTGTGTGTGTGTGTGTGTGTGTGTGTGTGTGTATGAAAATAAAATCAAAAGAGATTACACCCAAGTTAAAGCCCCACTCGCTTCCTGCTGCTGACATCAGTATGGCTTGTGAGTCACTCTGGATTTTGTTTTTTCTGACATGAAGAAATAGTCCACTTGATCACGTAAGCAGACTCTGAAGGGGGGTGATGATGATGAGTGTGAGGTTAGAAACAGGAAATCAATGTAAAAAGAAAAAAAAATGTGCATCAGTGGTGATGCAAGTGATCCAAAATAAGAGAGAGCGGCTGAGTGAGTGGGCGAGAGGACCATGATGGCAAAGTCTGAAGAGAAGAGATGATTTATCTTTTCCAACCTCACTTTGACAACCAGGATGAAACTTGTGTATAACAGGCAAAGTCACAGAGCAGCGAGCATGTGGTATTCCCAGAGAGAGACCCTCAGCCCCCACATGCTGAACTGATATCAAACAGACGGAGCTTGAAGAGGCCTGCACGGACTAATCGTCCTCTTAAAGAGATATTTCATAAAACAAGCTCAGTTACACACATTACATCATGACCAAACATATAACACTTTGGCTTTGGCAATATTGGCTTCACCAAAAGGCTCTGAACATCGTAAAAAGGACGATTCTCACTCAGCAGCTCTCTGGGAGGAGGTGTACAGAACTCTGTTTAAAATATGACTTATTTAAAGACGAACAATCCCTGAGCATATTTCTCTTTAATGCTAAACTTTTGGCACATAGTAAGTTGTTTTAGCTCAGACTGTATGTATGATGCTTTGAGTATCTTAATACAGTATATTCTTATTCATAATGTCGTCCCGTCTGCTCTGCACTATGAGCTCACCAAGGTTCCTAACTTAACTTAGCTCAACTCAATTAATTTCTTAAGAGGTTTCCTGCAAAGAATAATGTAATTTGGTAATTTGGAAAGTAAAGACAAACCTATAGTTAGAGTTCACTGTAGTTAGTAGAGTCTACAAGTAGTTATTGATTTCCTTCATTTTCCATTTATACCCCATTATATATTGATTATAATGGGGTATATATGTTGAATCGCATGCTTGCCTGAGGGCACATTTCACAGTTTTGCAAGTTCAGCTCAACTCAACTTTAGGTTATCGCAGCTATTAATTGCAATTGATTAATTGGAAATGAGCCAACTGTGTGAGCTGGAAGTGCGTCACCTATATTTAGTATCAAATCACATGATTCTGTTTAGGAAAGTAAGAAATTACATTATTACCCATGAAACAAAGCGATATCACAAAACCACACAATCCAAGGTTTTAGGGATCTCTCCGTCCTTTCTGCAGAGGTGGAAACTCTACTTAAGTACAATTTTGAGGTACTTTACTTGAGTATTTACATTTTGTGCAAGTTTTCATTTCTACTCCACTACATATATTATTATATTATATTTTATATATTTATAGTATATTATATTTTTACTCAAATGCATTTACTTGACAGCTTTACTCTTTACTTATAAGATTCATATTTCAAATTAAAATCATATACTCAACATATAGAATATGATACCTTTTTTTAAAATTACCCAATATTATATAAAGTAGTTAAAATGCACTCAACCTTGAACAACTACAACATTAAAATGCTTCTTACATGTTTATGCATCAGTACTGAGAATCTAATAACTAGTTTATGCAGGACTTTAACTTGTAATGCAGTATTTTTACTTTGCTGTTTTTCTATCTGAATACTTCTTCTTCTACATCTCCCTCCTTCCCTCCTTCCATGCTCCATCTCTTCTGTCTCTTCTAGTCTTTCTCTGATTGACAGCTCTCGTTACTGGACACCAGTTGATCTACATCTGACACCAGATCAGTAAATGATATGTCTACTGGTTTACCTTCTCTCACACACACACACACACACACACACACACACACACACACACACACACACACACACACACGCACACACACACACACACACACACACACACACATACACAGACCCAAGTTTGTGACTGGGGCACACAAGAGTCCAAAACAAAGAACAGAGTCACATTACCTGAGTACTGCCCATCTCTCTCTCTCTCTCACACACACACACACGCAGCACACATACACAATGCATGGTCGGTGTCACAGGTGTGTGTGGCGCTAAAATTAACTGCTAGTGTGACGGTCATTCAATGCTGATATCTGGATCTCAAGCAATTGAGAAGTAATCAAAACAGAAACCCAGTAACATAGATCAGCCTGACACACACACACACACACACACACACACACACACACACACACACACACACACACACACACACACATGCACGCGCACGTCAAAGTGGCTGATAAAGTTGTTTTTTTCAGTTGGATTCACACAAACAGAAATGTTGTGGGTTGTTAATAGGTGGTATATTATGTGATGGGTCTAATTAGCTTTGTTTTGTTTGTGGTTGGACTTAAAACTGGTTTCAGAAGTTAAAAGATTGTGGTCTTTAGGTTTCAGCGTCAAAGACGTGATGATGAAGTTCACACTTGAGTAAGATTATGCAGGATGTATTTACTAATTATGAAAAAGAAACATGGATGAGAATGAGTTGTTTGTTTTTCCCCTGTGAAAACACGAGTGTAGGATTTCAAATGTGTACTTTTTGTTTGTTGTTTTGGTCTTCAGATGTCACATTTTAAATTCAGATGTGGGGACCTCCATTACATAAGATGGTATTTCTGTTTCACACAAGATAAATAATTACACAAGCACAGACCAGACCTACAGCTTACAGGTGTGTGTATATACAATGCTTAACAAATTTATTAGACCACCACTCAGTGTAAGGTGTTTGCCACCGCTGCCCTTAATTAACAGTATTGCTGATTACCAAAATATTTAAAATAAATGATATAATTATTGTTGTTATCCATGACTTCTCAAATTTACTGTTTTACAAAAAAGCAGAAAAAAATAGCACATTATTATTTTTTGATTGAGATGCCAAATTACGATTATTTACTTGCATTCCTGAACAGAAAAATTTGTTTTGTGGTTGCAAGAATGCAAGCTGTTATCAGGGCCAAAGGAGGTCATACAAAATATTAAGATTTTTGGTTAATATATGTGAATAAGGTCTATTTAGTTGTTCCAGTTTGTTATTTGCCTAATAAATAACAATACAATTTTTAGTTTGAAACAAGTTTTTGACAGATTTCTAAAATATTTGTGTTTTCTCATTTTTATGACAGGTGGTCTAATAAATTTGTTAAGCACTATATATATATATATATATATATATATATATATATATATATATATATATTCACCTATGATAATGTATGTGAAGCAGCTTCTCAAAATCAGACTTTTCTGGAGGGCTTTGAAGGTGCATGTATACAAACAATAACAAAATATGAACACAATATGATGAGTCTGATGATAAAGTATGTGACATGGGTTTGTTTGCGTGAGTCCACTATCCATGTGATTTTACTTCTTTGTGTTTTCTTACATGTGCTCCATTGCTGCCATCAAATCAAAATGTAAGAGACAGTTAAACTGACTTGGTGGCAAAATAGATTATAGTAAAAATGACATTTGATCTCTTACATGAGGATCACATGATTTGAAAGATACTGTAGTCTTATTATACCCTCCGACAGCACTCACATCTGTCTGTATGCCAACTAGATCGCCCACAATTAGAGTTTTTAAGTCCAAACAGTCTGTTTCTACTTTTCTACTTAAGAACTTTTTCGTGGTAGAGATTTCATTTACAGTGGTCGCTCTTAAGCTGCACATCATTCAGTGGCGGCTCAATCTGCCCTGAAGTGATTCTGCTAAAATCAGAGGATGTTTATCATTACTGTCTGAAGCCTTCACTGCAGCAGCTGTCAGCAGTCATTAGACCTGAAAGTGGCCTCTAGTGGTGACTGCTGATCATCACAACGACTGACCAAACAGAGAGAGGCGTCACCAATATGAAGGTTCTTATAATGAAGGACGTTATAATCCAAACAGGTTCATGAGCAGCTTATGTGAGGAGAACACTGCAGGTTAAAGGCCTTGCTACACCCTGTACACCTCCTGATTACACCTCCTCTCCAGACTGTGTGGCTGTGAGTGTGCTTCATCACTATGACTCTGATATGAAGGTGTCGCTCGTAGTGATGAACCTACAGAAGACTATCACCTGAATCTGCAGCTCCTCTCGGCTTTACAGAGAGTTTCAGCTCATTGTTTAGCTGTCTGGCTGCATCTTTACTGTCGTTTTCAGCTGCTCCAAACAGCAGACAGACACAGTTAGCAACTAGCTGGTGAACATAGTGGAGCATTTGACAGTGAGAGAGCTAGATATTCCCCTCAGCGGAAGATGGAGACCAAAAACAGAGGTAAAAGAGAGTGAATACTGGACTTACATTTACCAAAACAAAAACAGATATCCATTTTTATAGAAACAATTAAAACAGACTGAGTAGTAAAGTATAACATTAGCACTTAGCATCCATTTACCTCACAACTCTGGTCACTACAACTACACATTAAAGCAACAACAATAATACCACCCAGCAAAAGTAAATGTTATTTGTCTTACTGCTTCTATACTGTAGCTATACTGTGTATGTTATATAAGAGTGTGTTTCAATTTTGCACATTCGATGCTAAAATTGGAGATCTAATGGGTAAAGTTACACACACACGTACACTCACACACGAACACACACACAAGCTGTGCCCTCCATATGGATGCACTGTAGTAAGCAGGATGCCAAATCTGCTTTTGAAGAGATTTGTTGACAGATGCTTCGTACTAGCTCAGCTGACCACTTAGCTTTGCACTTGTGATTTTAATGTTTAATGTGATAATTTTAGACAACTTTGCCGGTAGTTCTGGGATGTAAGAGTTCAGCGAGAGTTCAAACCACCTCGGACCCTCGTCCTGCCCAGTGTGACCTGAGATGACACGGGAGACTGAGGGTCTCGTAAGCTGTCATTTACTGAACTGAAGCTCAGTCGTGTCACTTTGTCATTAGTTTAAAAGTTTAGCGCGATTTGAACTGTGAAACATTTCTAATTCTTCATGGAAAACACTTGTCAGGAAACAAAGACTTTGACAGTGACTGACTAGTCGACTAGTTGATTTTAGAACTAAATTTCTCATTCAGTGGAGCATGAGAACTCCTCAAAATAACATTAATCTATCACTTCTGTTCTGGTTTTAAAAAACATCAGACATGTATTGTAACTTGATTTTTCCTACTTTAACTTTAACTTACGTTTTTTAGCATCTACCAACTGTTTTACATTTATATTAGGGCACATTTCATAATTCAATTGTTTTTATTTAGTTTCTGTTTGTGCAAAATGTTTTATCTTTGTTTTGTGTTCAAAATTGATGTACCAGTTTCATACTGTACATACACCTTTTTGGTTGTACATATACAATTGTATACTGCGTCCTACTCCAGTCAAACGTTTAGCAAAGAAAAGGCACAAATCTAGTAATTTAAGTTGCAGCAGATAAACGGGAAGTCATGCTTCTGATAATATGATATTAGTCTTTATTCACTATTATTCTATTTTAGAAATATATCCTTGACTCTATGTTCATTTTCACTTAAAAGGCTGAACCTGCTGCGAGAACTTTATTTCAGTCAGTTAAGAAATACAGCGTCAATTCTGGTTCAGATTTTACTGACACCCAAATGTTAATATTTTTAGTTTTGGATTTAGTCTAAGTTAAGTATACAGTTCTCAAGTTGAGGTCAGTTTTTCCCTGTTTTAGTTTCTTCTTTTCCATCTCTTTACTGTATCCCTTTCTCTCCTTTCTTTTCATCGCCCCATCTTCCTCTTTAATCTCAAATGGCAGGGATTAATCCCTCTCTGTTTATGTCCTCTTAATTCTCCCTCTAAAACTCTTCATGCTGTAGATGAAGTCATATGAATGCTGATGCAACATGTTGAACGACAGGGAGGAGAGAGAGAGAGAGAGCAGCTGCAGAGGAAAGAGAGCGAGAGAGGGGGATTAAAAGCACTGATCAGTGTGAAGGGGAAGAGAGAGTGACGCTGCTGCTGTGAAGAGACACATGAGTGAGCTGCTGTCAGTACAGTTTGGTCTGGTTCGTTTTTTTAAGGTTTTTTTGTGCTTCTTCGTTTGGTGCCATCGCTTGACATTGGATCATATGAGTCACCGAGGATCACTCAAACATGGATTAGAGTTGTTGTTCTCTGTCAGATGTGACAACCAGCATGGGACACTCAGAGAGGCTTTCTCACACTTCAGAGCTTGAACCTGAGCTGCACCTCTGAGAAGTCCAGAGAGAGGAGAGCAGAGGAAAAAGGGGAAGAAGAGATAAAAATAGACAAATAAGATCAGAAAGAGAGCGAGCGAGAGAGGGGAAAGATTTGTACGGCTGGAGGAGAACGGCAGGGTGAGGTTGGGCTATGGGCAACTGCACCAAATCATCTATGAAAGACGAGATGAAGAAGGTAAGAGCACTTTGTGGGACTGTCTCTCACTGGAGCTTGAGGCTTTCGCTTGCATTTGCTAATTGACTCTTTTACTATTTTGCATCTGTGTACATTTATAATCATAAAACATCTTGACATCTTTGAGCTTAGAAGTTCATTCTTGTCATTTTGTGAAAGTATATGTAACAAAATAATAGCTTTTTTCGCAACTGGACGTAATTATTGAATCCCTGCATAATAGTATTAATAATTGTAATGTATTTCTAAATGCAGGAAACAGCAAAAGATAATTGTTAAAATTTCCCTGCTGGTTGTTTTAAACCACCTCACACAAAATGTTTTGATGGCAACTGCGAGAAAAAAAGAAAATGGTCAGTCATTAGACGAGACAATTAGCAGAATTATCAGTAAGTGCAGCAGGATGGATTCATACAGAGGCTGTTGAGATCAAGACAGTTGTCACAGTAAGGATAATAGCGGATGTTAGTTGCCTTGAAATAATAAGCAGCTTATGTAATCCAGGCTTACAGCCCTTCTATCTAATGTTTGCGTGACTAGAAAACAGTCGTTCTTAGCCTCGTTCCTTGAGAGATGTGATGTTTTTATGTGTGAAGAAACCAGTCGTGCAGACAGTTGGAGTGGTGGAATAACAGCCTGGTCTGCCTCTGAAGGGGGTAGTGGATGGGCCACACAGGGGTAAAGTGAGGGGCCAGCAGGGTCTGCAGCCGGAGGGAGAGGAGGATCCCGACGTGGATGAAAAGATGTTCAACGATCCTTTCAGTATGCTGCTGAGGAACTGCAACATGCTGCACAACATCGTGGGCCCGGCCTGCATCTTCCTTAAACAGGGCTTTTCACAGACGCTCGTATGTAACACAACACAAAGTGTGCCCTCTGCGACCTCACGCGACCCTGGTGCAACTTTTTCCACTCGTAGTCGATTCATTTTCATCCCCCGCATCGTGGCTGACCCTCCCACTCTCCATCACACCAGCCGTGTCATCCCATCACTGGTCCGGGTCAGACGATCAAACCTGATGGCACCGCACGTGCTCAGAGGGGTCAATCATTCAGTTCCATGGAAAATTATTGACTGGCTTTGTGGAGCTTACTCTAAACCGTGTGGCACAGGGTGATGTGGACTGAAAAGGTCCCTGAAGGCTCCAGGCTCACTGCATTGGCAGTTAGCTTGATCTAATTTAATTAATCACAGTTATTTGTAGTAATACTGAATGCACCACTAAAGCACAATGTAAACTGACATGACAAGGACCTTAAGGTGTCTCTTCTGGGTGATGTTCCCAGTGTCCTCTTGCGCATCGCCAACTGTTATCACCATCTTTGTTTCATATATGTTAACATATAAATGCAGATAGAAACTAAAGCGAACTCACTTCAGGGATGAGGGCTCAGTATTCACTGTCCATCATCTTAATAAAAGGTGTCATTGGCTTCATTGTCACTCGGCAACTCTCTTGTGTTTGTGTTTCCTTCCTTCCCTCTGTGTCCGTCTCTGACAGGCTCATATTAGATAAGACTTCTTGATGTTCGGCAACTAACTAATAAGAAAACAACCATGACAGGCGTACCAGTTGGTTTTTGGTGGCTCTGGTTATATTTTGCTCTGGGCTAGACAGGGGGAGAAATGTGGGGTCCACTATGGGTCCACAGTTCATTTTTAAGCCATAGCATGTCAATCCAACCCTTTCAAAACTGTATCTGCAGATTTGATCTGGCATTGACAATTCATATAGACGACAGGAATAGAGAATCTCACATTAAAGGAGGAGTGCAGCTTCTGGAGAGTTATGGGATTTTTCCAATCTTGCAAATCACACCTCTTTTCTGTTTGTATTGATATGAAACTTCCCTTGCTGTGAAGAAGAAGTCTACTCATACTGTAATTGTGCATTTAGTTTGTTGTGTGAAAAATGAGGCTGAGGGCAACCAAAGTAAATAAAATGACCTCAGAGGATTTTGTTTTCACTTTAAAGCTTAGACTAACATGAACCACAACGTCCACTGTGTGAGTGTGTGCTTTTGGCCTGCGTGCAACCGTGAGTGCTATGTGCAAGACAGTGTATGGATATATAGTATATGTGTATTTATGTGTGTCTGAACAATGGACATGTGTCCCAAATCTCATAATCTCCAGATGTTTGCTGCCTGGTAGCCTCCCACAAATAATCTGGCTCCCCCCTGTGATTTATGGTACATTAATTGTCATATACATCATATTTTAATCCGTATAGAGTCACTGTTTTTCATTTGGAGATGCATTGGGTTTGTCCATCTAATGCAGCTTACTGAACAACTAAAGCATACTTCTCTACATTTGCAAATTATGTTGACGTATTAAACCCTGACGATAATGCATTCATGGGCTCAGTTTTGATGTAAATGGACACTTCAGTCAACATTTTATATCATCGTCACAGTTAAAGCCAAACTCCATTAATCTTTTCTCTCATTTCTTCTGGTCACTTGATGTTTGGTTCATTTCTTCCACTCTCAGTGGTTGTCTGTTTATATCTTTGTACTTTGCCAAACAAGCTCTCTAAATATTTTCACCATGAGTGTTTGTGAGTTGTGTGTGTGTGAGAGGTTTGGCGCTGTAGGAAGTGAGAGGCTAATGTGTGTCTCTACTTCCTCCAACAGGACAGAGAGCTGAGACCAGAGGAGATTGAAGGTGAGGTGATTTCTCCTCAGTGTGTTCACAGCATATCACCGTGACGCCTGACATATGAATATGAACATTTGTTCTCTGTGTGTTTCTGTCAGAGCTCCGTGAGGCGTTTGTGGAGTTTGACAGGAACAAAAAGGGCTACATCAGTCATAAAGACCTGGGGGAGTGTATGAGGACCATGGGGTACATGCCTACAGAGATGGAGCTCATCGAACTGAGCCAGCAGATCTGTGAGTGGAACAGCAGCCTGGAACATCTGAGAGAACGGGACACAAGACAACACAACACAACAGGAACAGGAATAGGACAGGACCAGGACCAGGACAGGACAGGACAGGGACAAAGGCAGGGGCAAGGACAGGGACAGGGACAGGAACTGGACAGGAACTGGACAGGAACAGGATGGGACGGGAACAGAACATGAACATGAACATGAACATGATCAAGAACAGGAACAGGAACATGAACATGATCAAGAACAGGAACAGTAACATAATAGAATAGACTGGAGAACCCCAGCAGTCTAATGGTTAAGGCTAATTGAATGGGAACCAGGACAGGAAGAAGAGAGATCACAACAGCAGGACAGAATGAAACAAACTATAGTTGGCAGCAGAAACATACTGTACATGGGTGGTTTTCCTACAATGACTAAAACAAACCGAGTAGGTCGGCTTTACAGCAATTAACAATCATTTCTCTATACTGTTGTAATTTAGTGGAGACATGCGGACATTTTCTATATAACTTGTGTGTTGTAGGTGGAGGTAAAGTGGACTTTGAGGACTTTGTGGAGCTGATGGGACCCAAGATGCTGGCAGAGACAGCAGACATGATCGGAGTCAAAGAGCTACGAGATGCATTCAAAGAGGTCAGGATATGCATGTTGTTACACACAGGTGTAACTAATAACATTGTTCATAGCTGCTGGGATGGAGCCCTCGATAGTGCGATTACTGCCTTTCCTGCTATAACAAGTCAAAATGTCTGCTGTGAAGAAAGCTCTGTTGGGACAACAGGTGGGAGATAATGAGAGCCAGTCAGATATTACTTGTCCATTTCTCAAACCAAGTGCTCCAAACAAACAATAAATCACACGTTTTGCGCACGTTTAAAGAAACGAGAGTTATCTGAAGCTGGCAATGCTGTCAAGATTCATGTTTAGCAACTTTTGACAGGGAAGAAAAGCCCTTTACCTTTCAGTTTTCATTTCTTTTTCTTTTGAAATGTTATATAAGTTTCTTTCTTTTGTTTGTACTGTGGTTTCCCCGTGTTGTTGCTGGATTATAAACCACTTATATGTCGGGGTGGCGGCGTGAAATTGGGGGTCACGCCAGAAAAAGTTTGGGAACAACGTGAAGGATTTGAAAATGTCTTACTTTAGCGCCATCCAGTGGTGGTATAAAGAATGATTCTGTGGCTGCATTGAAAGTAAATTAGTGTTATTTCCTAAAATGTCCCAGTGTATTCAGTTTGACAGTATCAAGACAAAATGATTAAATTTCTCTCTCTGTGTGTCCAGTTTGACTCTAATGGTGACGGCCAGATCAGTCTAACTGAGCTGCGTGAGGCCATGAAGAAGCTGATGGGAGAACAAGTAACCAACAGAGAGATCAACGAGATCCTCAGAGATGTCGACCTCAACGGAGACGGACTGGTGGACTTTGAGGGTGAGATAAATTATCTTTGCCTCAATGGGATCTCTCAGGAGACCACATTCATCCTCCTCTTCCTCCCTCTCACCCCTGTCTCTTGTCCTTTCAGAGTTTGTGCGAATGATGTCTCGCTGACCGGCCCAGCTGCCCACATGTCAGATGGACACACAGACTGGGCGACTGCTGGATTTGGGAACACACTACGTTGTAGTGAACTTTCTTCATCTGCTCTTGAGAGCACTTATCTAAAATTGTATTTTTTATATTAAAAAAGAAAAAAAGAAGAAAAAAATGCTTTGAATAGACAAATAGCATCCAGCCTACAACTGACATGATTATCCACATCTGAACTTGAGGTGCAACACAAAGATAAAGCATTTTAACAACTGTAAATCATATCAAGAGCTTCATAGATTTACATTTATGACTGTGTTTTTTAGATGTATTTTTATATATCAACGTTTGTCCTTCGAGTGTAAAAGCTTGTTTGTAAAACTGTAAAAATCTTTTTTTAATTAAAGATATATACAAAAAATGTGGATGAATGGGCAACTTATCACACACTAATCACATCATTAAAGAGCCAATCCATAAGTCTATAATATAACATTTATACAGTACATTGACAGTTAAATGGTTCATTGAGTCATGACTGGGCAAGAGAGAGACTTTGTGGCTTAAATAGGGATTAAACGAAAACACACACAGTCTGTGTTGAGGTAAACATAGTGTGTAGGAAAATACTGAGAGGACCAACTGATCCAAACATGTCAGAGGGTATAAATAAACACCATATTTTCCTAATTTGTATACAAACAAAATAATAATAAAGTATTATATAAATAAAGGTGGGGTTTGGGCTCTATTTTAATGTAGTATGCCACTTGCAAATCAGAAATGAGGCTGAATATCAGCAGACATGTAGGTGTGTCCTGTTGTTATCTTGTTACACACTAATATGTCACTATGTCACATGATCAGCATCACAGGTCTGAAACTGCCCTGTTGGCCAATTCTCTTTTTCTATACACTGCTTTTTCCTCTGTTACAAAGCATTGTATGACTTGGAGCTTTTTTTGTTGCTGACTATGCAAAGCTTTCCACACCCCAGTCAACATGACCATATAAGGAGTGTTTGTTTGCTTTAACTATAACTACCATATTTTCACAGTTGAACACAGGTATCACACAAATAACATGGCGGCTCAAGCATGAAATGATATTTGGTGTCCAAAATACGGAGCTTCAGAAAAGCAGTGATTTGTTAATGATGATTCAGAATTGATAAATCTCACATTTTTATTCATCTTATTATTTTATTTGTCTGTTTTGTTCATTAACACTTTCGATCAGATGATTTTTCAGTATTAAGTAACAACAACAACATCTTTGAAATCAAGATTTTCCTTTTTATTGAAAACTTGGCCAGGATTCTGTACAGCAGAGAGGGTGTGCAAAGCACAGGGGCAAGAAGATGGGGGGCAGGGGGCTCTAGGGAACTCAGTTTCCCATGGTGCATCATACCCTGAGCCGAGAATCAAGTGTGTAAAACAGCCAGAGGTGTTGTGTTCCCTCTTTGGTGTTTCAGAGGACCGTGGAGGGGAATGAAGTGAGGGACTAAAAAAAAAGGGAGAAAAGGGGGGAAAGCAAAACTCAGCCCATAGGGGAGAAAGAGAAAAGTAGAGACAGAGAGGAATGGAGGGTGGTCCGGCTGGTCCTTCCACTGAGGTGTTGTCTCCGATCAGGGGCAAATCTAAATCCTCACCCTTCCCCTCACTGCGTTAGATCAAAGACCGTTTAAGGTACTGAGGTAAGGCCTCAGACATCTCTCCCCCTTTCCCTCTTCCTCCGCCCCTCTCCCTCACTTCCGCTCTTTCTCTTTCTCTCCTTCCCTGAGCCTCACTTGCTGGCCATGGTGTAGCAGCCCTGTTGGTGCCACTGCATGTCACGGATACGCCTCACGGACTGGAACTGAGGATGGCGGGCGCCGTACTCGTTGAAGTGCCTGTAGTCGCCCTTCTCCAGCAGGTACTGGCTGCCACGGTATCCAGGGAACTGGTATCCCACAAAGCTGGAAAAAAAGAGGAAACATGTCTGTGTAGGTCTGACTTTATGTAGATTTATATGGTATATGAGTCCTGTTTTTGAACAGTGACACTCACGTTCCACAGCTGACAATGATGCTGCCCACTCTGTCTGTGAAGCCGTAGGAGAACAGGCTGGGAACGTCATCATCCATGATCTCCATCTTGCGGCCCTTGAACTCTCCGACCTCGTACAGGCAGATCTTGTGCTTCTCGGGGTCCTGGAAGAGAGAAAAACAGTACTTTAGAAAGGAGTCTAAAGCAAAAGAGAAACTTGAGAGCATGAAACCAAGTGTGCGTGTTTTTTTTTACCATTCTGACAGGCCTGAAGGACAGCAGGTAGTCGTTCTTCTGGCAGTTGCTCCAGGAGTCCCAGCGAGGATACTCTCCCTTCTCCAGGATGTACATCTCACCACAGAAGTTCATCTGCTCAAAGCCCACGAAGCTGCAGACAAGACAAATACCATGAAGTATCCATGCAAAAACGAGTGTTTTAAATGCGAAAATGCACACGTATCTCTTGGAGACTTACGGTCCACACTCAACGCGCAGGGAGCGCACGCGGTCCATGCCCATCTCACACACATTCATGCACTCGTTGCTGATCTCGATCATGCGACCCTGGAAGTTCTCCTGGTCGAACACGTACATCTGGAGGGGACAGATGAGTAAGTACAACAACGGACAGGATCTGCGATGTGATAACCTGAATATATCTCAGTGTGGCTTTGACAAGAGCCACCATCATCTGTATCTGAAGTCCCATGTGAGAGCCACCCACCTTGTAGGACATCATTCCCATCTCAGACTTCTTGCCCTGAGCGGCCTTCCCGTCAGTCTGGGAAGAAGTCTTGGACTTATCTCCACTGGACATGATTACTGTGTGGAAAGAGAAGGGAAAAAACACTTGTTCATGCGACAAATCAAACCTGTTTTGACTTATAAATACTTGCAAATAAATATAAAAATATAAAAAAGTATATATAGAATAATCTGTGTATTTAAGTGTAATCTTTGCCTTATCTCCACACACCTGCAGGAGTACAGCATGTGTGTGTGTACCTTACCTGTATGTGCGTGCGATGCCTACGCCGAGCCTCACTCAGAGTGTGTGTGGCTCGGAGTGCGCCTCTCCCTTTTATACGCTGGCGCCCATGGGAGAGGGATTATGGGGAGAGAAACAAACCTGCTGAGGTCAGAGGCACGAGACAAAAGAAACCCCACATCATCAGAGAGGGACGGACAGGGAGGATGGGCGGGGGCAGAGGAGGACTGACTGGAGAACGGACTGAGGACCAGTTACTGATAGAAGTAATAAAGTACAAGCCGATGTTCCTGACATCAACTTTGAGAGGCAATTAATGAGCCTCAATCATAGCGATTTAGTCTTATATTTCTTCATTCCCCTGTCACCATACCAACCCACTGAGACAGGCTTGGTTGCACTCAATGACATGAATTATATGATTGTGGATGTGGGAATGTAACTCATAAGGTGGTTAAAATTAAATGTAATCGATTTATTTTATTTCCAGGCTACATGTTTCCAGATAATGTCGATGAGTAACATTCATGTGTGATACATAAATCTGAATGAAATGCTTCTCTATTTGAGGTCTGAGGCTCCCAAAACTTTCACCTGGAAGACCCCCTCATGGAGGCACAAGACCACCGACCCACGTTTTACAGGACAGGATTTGTTTAACAATCTCAATCAGACATTTGGTGTTTGGTGTAATTTGGGATTGGATAACTGTTTGAATGGGGATGTAACTTCATGGAAACTTCCATCAGAACTGTTGAACCATTGATCTTGTTAAACCACACATCTGTGTGTACACGCGTGTACCTGCACCCTTGAAGGTGCGCGCGCAAGAGCGTTTTGGTGGCAATGAGACGCCATTGTGTGAACATGAAAATGAAACTTGTCTAACGTTTCTACATACATACAGACCCACCCAGTTATCTCCTACTGTGTCCCCCCGCGGTGCCTCTCTGCTCCGCCGTTAATCCCCACCGATCCCGGCCCTTTGTGCCTGGGCACGCGCTGGACTGCTGACCGGGGTTCGAACATACCGGAGCGCCTTTGTTCCGGAGCACCAGCAGCACTATAGGATCTGCTGAGCTGGCCGCTGGAGCGGGACAACAGCGTCCAGCGGCCACGCAGCGAGTCCGGGAGCGCGCCTCGCTGCCGGCGCTGCCGCTGTGCCAAATGGACGGTGCGCGCGGTCCGAGTCAGAGCCGTGGACGCGCACCAGCAGGCGCGCTCCCCGACCGTCGGTATAAAACTGAAGCGCCAGGTTCTCTCAAAGCTCTACGCGAGGCAGGCGGTAGGCGCGTATCACTCCCAAGCTCTTCCTATAAAGTGCCACTCTAGGTAAGGCTGCATCTCTGCTTTCAACACGGCTCAGGGTCACGCAGACAGCAGCGCTCGAGCTGCTTCACACAGACTCTGAAAACCAAAAGCACTTTCTGAAACACCTGTACGACACGTTACTTGTTATCAGAATTGTATTTTTTTATTTAATCTAACAGTTTTTGGCCAGACCTCCTCCAGATGTTTTAGTTCAGATTTGGAGTGGTGGTGTTTCAGTACGTGGAGATTGAACACCATCATGTTTTACACTAAGAAAACATGCCAAATAGTCTATCATTGATGCTCTGAACGAGTCTCTACATGACATTTTCTCCCCCTCACTGTTTCCCCCATATCTTCTTGCCTTTTACTTTACGTCCTTCTCTCTGTCTTCATTTGCCGCCTCAGGAGTAAAGATGTACAGAACTACAAGGTCCCCAATGATGCAGCCGCTGGTCAACTCAGGAATGGGCATGGCTCCTTTCTTCAAGGTAAACACACTCCCATTTGTGCACAAATTATGTGATTCAAAACTAGATACAAATTATGTGATTCAAAACTAGATACAGTGGATATGAGGTGGATTTATGTGACCTGTGCTTGAAACACAAAAGTAAAGGAGGATAAACTATATTTCTTCTTCTTTGCTGCCTCTTATTCTCCATCCCCTGCTCCGTCTCCCCAGGTGACTGTGTTCGAGCAGGAGCATTTCCAGGGCAAGTGCCTGGAGTTCACCTCCGAGTGCTGCAACATTCAGGAGTGCGGACTGGACAACATCCGCTCCATCAGGGTGGAGAGCGGAGCGTAAGTCTCACAAACTTTTGCTCTGGCAAAATAATGGGCAAAAATGAGACCCAGAATGTGGATGTCAACAGTTCTCTCTCTCTGTGAACAGCTGGGTGGGTTTTGAGCACCATGACTTCCAGGGCCAGCAGTTCATCCTGGAGAGAGGAGAGTACCCCCACTGGGACGCTTACAGTGGTTCCCTCTCCTACCACGTGGAGCGCCTCATGTCTCTGCGCCCCATCTACTGTGCCGTGAGTTGCAGAGTTTTGAGTTTCAGGTGACTGTCAACAATCACCTCAAGAATCCCCCCCAAAAATCCAACCGTTTCTCTCTCTCCCCTACAGTCCCACCAGAGCAGTCGCATGATCATCTTTGAGAGGGAGAACTTCATGGGCCGCAGTGTGGAGATCTGTGACGACTACCCCTCTCTGCAGGCCATGGGCTGGATGATGCCTGAGGTTGGCTCCATGCATGTGCAGTGTGGCGCGTAAGTAATTGTTATTGCCCTAATAAGATGCATTTTATCAGGACACACATCCACAAATGCTCCTCCATTTTCCCGGTGTTTTAGACTTGTCTCCCTTATCTGGCTTAGTTAATTAATGTAATCTACACACTAGACAATTACACCTGTACACTGAGCTTGTGCAGCTCCTAAAATAGTCCCACTAACCCTCGCTGCCTCCTCTGCCCATCCCACAGCTTTGTGTGCTACCAGCACCCTGGCTACAGGGGCCAGCAGTACATCATGGAGTGTGAGAGACACAGTGGAGACTACCAGCACTGGAGGAACTGGGGCTCCCACTGCCAGACCCCCCAGATCCAGTCCATCAGGCGCATCCAGCACTGAGAGGAGGACAGGCTGAGACTGAGACAGCAGCTCCCCTCGACCCCCCCCCCCTCCCTTTACCCATAACCCTCTCCTCTCTTTCCTCCTGTCTCTCTTCAATCTTTTCCTTCCTCTTGACTTGAGCCACAACAGCCGCCCCAACACCTCTACTGATTTACAGCCGCTGCCAGAGTGTGATAAGAGACAATATCGCACTGTTAAAGCACAGGGAAACACACACTCCACACACATGCTGACATAACTGACACTCACACAGTGTCTTTTTATTTGGTTTAGAGATCCCTATACACTCATGCGCAAACACACACCTGCGCTGTGCTCTCACCCGAGCTGGGTGACGAGTAGAGCAGTTCCTCAGCGAACTGGAGGCAAACAGAGGGGGGAGATGAAGCTCCAACAAGACCGGGGATACCTCCCCAGCTGCACTCCCCCTCCTCGGTGCAGCAGACTGCGCTGTGGTGCAGCTCAGATGTGTTTTGTTGTCGTGTGTAGGAGGTTGATCCACAGGTTGATAACTAATAAACTCATTTTCAATTCATGCATTCTTGTTTTATTACGTGTGTGTACATCATTTCATGGTGACTTGTTTATAAAAACACAAATACATGAATAAAGTTTAAGATGCGCCGACTGTAAAGTGGTGCAATGTGAAATTAACCACCAATTTGCCACATTTAGATCCAAACGTTTAAAAAAGTGGTGTGAATTTAATGTAACTTTTTACCAGATTTGCAGAATATATTTGTCATATTTAATTTTCTTGTGAAAAATATATTAAATATAATGTAAATGTTAAATGTTGAATCTAAATCTAAATCTAACTTTAAAGGTTCCATTTTAAATCTAAATGCTAAATGTAAAGGTTAAATGTAAATGTCACAGGTGCTTAGTGAAACTAAATATTTAGCTAATATGCAAATTCACACTGTTGGTCAGTGGAAGTACCAAAATAAATGCTTGATGAAGAGATCCAATGCGGTCTTCCTCAGGTGGTCAGACTGTGACGTGTCACCACGCTCAGCTGTCCGTCACTAGATGAAACCACGCCCACTTCCGCATGACGAAAGCCTAGATGGCTGCGTTCCCATGGAAACCGCGCGGGTGACAGCTACAGTAGTGATACGGGGCGCTGAATTTGATGAATTTACAAAATGAGACAAGAGTTAGCTAGCTAGCGTGCTGTTTCCTAACTGTATGTTCAGTGGGTTGAGTGATGGGAAACGTTAATAATTCTGAAGGACTATGAGTCAACAGTTTGAGTCAAGCATAGAGGCCTTTAGTTTATGTGAATAGTTTTTATTTGAGGTGAGGGAGAATGAAACCTACACCCCAACGATGAGGCTCGTGTTCAGTGTCGCACACGTGGAGTCACAGAACAGAGCTGGTGCCACACAGGAAGTAGAGTTTTTATTGTAGAAAGACTCAAAAGTGCCACGAGGAACATTGTCAAACGTAACTTGACAGTAAAACAAGGAAGACAAGAGTTTTCCTGGAACATTTATAAACTGTGGCAGGACAGAGGCTGACATTATCAATCATATTTACAACTAATACAGTCATTGTCATAGTTACAACTGACAAAACGCTCCTGAATCCTTTGGCAGCCCATAAACCTGATTTCTCTTTTTGCGGTGAATCTCTTTCTAAACTGTTCGGTTAGTGTTGTTTTCAACACTTGACAGTTAAAACAAACTTACCAGTAACAACGTTGTAACTCTTAATATAAAATCAATGTCTAAATATCCACAAAGTACAAAAGAATGAACAATCCCAGTCACCTTTGACAGTTTGACAGTTGTCTCTATAATCAACTCAAGAGCTGAAACTGAATAGCAGCAAACTACACTGTCCTGTTGTTTTGTGTCTGTATACATTATGATGCACATCTTTTCTTTTCTGACAACAAATAGCTAACATGTTGCTCACTGCTCTTCTTTTCCTAAACATTGGTGAAAAACAAAAATCCCTCACGTGATTGTGACGCAAAACAGAAGACATTCATGATCAAACCACATTTCTCTACCTGTCCTGTAACTCACAGCTAAATCAAACAATTTCAGGAATGTTTTCTGGGAAATGTAAGAAATAACACAAACTGAGGAAGACGAGTAATATGACAACTCCACTTGGCTCGCACTTGGACATCACAGATGCTAATATAAGAGCATCTCAGTCTGATATTTTCTGTCAACAAGCTCACCTTTATTCACAGTAGTGAAGACCGCTGATGAATCGCAGTCTGTCTTTTCTCCGACAACATCAACATCCTCGTCTGCTTCCTCTTCCTCGCCCTCTGAAGACTCCGTCCAGCTGATAATCACCGGATCAGGGGTGGGACACGAATCTCCAATCACGTCAATGACCTCGTCTTTGTCCTCTTCCCAGCTTCCTGTCGAGCCCACACTGACCTCTTTAGCTGAATGTGAAGGAGGTGAAACAGAAGAGTTCCCTTCAACAAAATGTGACGGGGATCTTCCGCTCTGCCGGTGGTTCTTTTCATCTTCCACGTCTCCATCCACATCGATTATGTCATCACCGCTGCTCTCCATCTCTTCATCCATCAAACTTTCAGTTTCTCTAACTTTGATTTCACTCCACACTGGTTTTTCTTTTCGCTCTTCTCTTTGTAAATAGTCTCCTTCACTGGTCAGCGAAACAGTCTCCACATCGATTACGTCCTCTGTCTCGATGGTTGCTGCGGATTCAGAGCTTGGTATGCATGTTTCAGAGGTCGGTGCTATTTGCTCAAAGCAAACCCTCTTGGCCACAGTGGCGTCATCGCTTATCTCCTCCTCTGACTCTGCTCCCCTCTTCTCTCCCCTCCTTGTAGGTCCCTCTGTCTCCGTCTGTGGCTGGACAGTCAATTCTTCTTCATGCCTCTCTCGATTTTCCTCTAGTTGTTCATCCACAGGCTGCGACTGATTTGGTGGTGTTGCACTCTCACCATTAGATGAACTGAGAAGTTGTCCATTTTTCCTGGGCCTGCCACGCCTGCAACATGGTTTGCCTGCTGAGGAAGGCTTATTGTCTATAAGTGGCTCCACAAGAAAGGGCACACTGTCCTGTAAAACAAATTAACCTTATTAGATTCTACAGACAAATACAAAAACGAGTCTGCAGCCATGCTAGCAGCTCTGCAAGGTTGCACTTATGCCCATAAGTGCAACCTTGATTTGGTGGTGCTGATGTTTAGCAGGTATAATGTTTACCATGTTCATCATCAATTTAGTGTGTTAGCATGCTAATATTTGCTAATTAGCAATAAACACAAAGTACAGCTGAGGCTGATGGGAATGCCATTCATTTTGCAGGTATTTGGTCATAAACCGAAGTATTGGACAAAGTAAAAGTTTTTACCTGAAGATGGCATGAAAAGTTAAAAGATCACCAAAGAAGTGTGAATGTCTGTAGTTTCTTTTGTGCAAATCCATCTTGTAGAAGCTGAGATATATTTAAGAGTTGTTGACATATTTAAGTCAACATAACCGACAGTGCCATACCTGGAGCCTCGCTGCTAGTGTAGCTAAACACAATAACGTTTAAACATGGCGTCTCTTTCTTTTCTTTTCTAACAGATGTTTGAAAGACAAGGTCTTTGATTATGTGAATGCTCACCATGATATGTGCTTCCCTAAACCTACTCCTGATTGGGTATGTCTTTGTGCTCCATGAGACTGTCTTTTTCTTGTCAGGCAGGCTGCGATGTGGGTACTTCACTGATGATGAACTTGAGGTCTTTGTTTTTGCAGGATTCTGAAAAATATAGACGCACAGAAAAACCATTTGAGACATTTTCTTTCACATTCTGTTGCCGTCAAAATCCAGTTTCACCCTCATATAAATATCAGTTATCAGTCTTAAAAAGGCAGTTTTTTTGCTGGACTGATGGTGACAGCAGACACCATCAGAAGCATTAGTGGAGTTTGAAAAGTTTGTCACCTTGGCTTCCAGACTTTGACAGCTGTGTCCCTGCAGTGTAACTCTGACTGGCAGTGTGCCACTCCTCTCCAGTTCCACCACGGGCATCTGCTGTAGTTGCTTGTCTCTTCGGTCATGAGCGATTTTGGACTTTGTGTCACTTGTTGACACTGGCTTCCTCACCCTCACCGTCTTTTTCTCCAATGAGAACAGATACTCATTTTTTCTCCTCCTGTACTGTCGTTTGGCCGGTGCTCTGACTTCCCCCGGTGTTCCCTTGGTGTGTTTGGGATGAACGGCACTGCGATTAGGAGCCTTGCGTGGCTTTGAACGTCTCTGCTGTGTTTCTGTCTGTTGCAGTTCAGTTCTTTGAGAGACTGGATGTGGTGTCCGTGTATTCTGAGGGGTTGTGGTCTGGGTCTTAGTTTTTCGGTATTTATAAGGCAGGCTCGTCTCTGTGCAGCTCTGACCACTCATCTCCACCTCTTCCCTGGCAGAGCAGCCGTCAATGTGCTGCTCAAAGGACTGCAGGAAGTGCTCCAGCATCTCATTCAGCTCTCCCTCTCCCTGCTGTTGCAGAACAGGCACCTCCCTGTTTGCAGAACTGGAACCGCCAGCTCCTCTTGATGCGGTAACAACCTGTGCGGACCCATGGAAACCCGGACCTGCTTCCAGGGTCTCAGTGGTACAGCCTGGTAATTTGCTTTGGGCCAAAGTATTGCCAGAGTAGGCATAGGCACAACTGCTGATTCTGACTGGGAGAGGAGGCTGAGAATGTGAAGCACCAGTGTTGTTTGGTAAAATGTCGAGGCCCATCATCACTTCCTCCAGTAGACGTTCAAAGTGCTCGGGCTGTTCCTCATGAGGTGGAGGGGCCAGAGGAGGGAGGGAGCAGGTGTGGAGGAGGGATGATGCTGTAGATATGTAGGAGGCTGGAGGTGACAGCAGGCCGGGTGATGGAGAAGGCTGGAGGGACGGACTGGAGACAGCGTGAACGTTGTAGAATCGCATGGGAGGGGAAGAAAAGCAAACTGATGTTGTTGGTTTGGCCCTCGACCTCTGAGCCCTGCTGACAGGGAGCCCATCCTGTAACCGGGGAGAAAAGTGTTTGTAATGAAATACAAAGTGCAGATGTCCAAGGAGTTAAACATGTGTAATGCACTCTCACCTGGATAAACTGCTGCGCTGTATTCCTCCGCCCACGCTGCGTGTTACCTTCTCCTCCCTCCCCGTACAGCTGCAAGTCTCCACTCTGGCTGAACTCCCACACTTTACTGCGCCCTCTTCTCCTCTGACAGCTCTTGGCTGGCTTCAGAAGCTCTCTTGTCTTCAGGTACAACTTCCTGCCTACAGCTCCTCCGCCCTGACCCGTCCTGGGAGCCCTCACCCCCCACTTCTGCAGGAACCGTTTCTGCAGCCGGCTCACCCCCACCTCCTGCATGTCTACCGTCTGCGTTAACCCTCCTCTCCCCCTCCCTGTTCTTGCTCGTGGTCTCCTGGCTCTTCTCTCACCCGTGCCTCCCACTCCTGCTCCCCGCCTCCTCCTTGCCCGCCCCCTACGGGAGCCACCTTCCTTGTCCGGGTTCAGGAAGTAGCTGATGTATCCTGGGATGTTGCCTTGAAACTGCTCGAACCACTCCTCCTCCAGTTCTTCAGCCGCTGCGACATCTTTGGTTGCTCCTTCAGGGCCAGACCACCAGCTCTGAGGGTCAGCAGCACACAGGGTCGCTTGGCTGGAAAAAGGAAGGTGGGATGGGGGGGCGGAGGTGTACGGTGGTGCCACAACAGCAACAGATGTGTGTCCAGCTGCTGTGGATTCTTGCCAGACGGGAGCATAGGAACGTTGGTGTCTTTGGTTTTCATCTGGTGGGTAGATGAGGGATATGGGGACGTAGGGAATTTGAGGGGCAAGAAGATGGGGGTCTGTCTGTCCTAAACTCTGGAGAGCAGCCGTGTCAATGGTCTCAAAGGAGGCAGCTGGGTGAGAAGAGGGAGCTGTGTTTACCTGCAGCTCCTCTGTCTGAGTCCATGTGTCTTTTTCACCATCTGACAGTGTCTCCTTCCACAGAAATGTGCTCCCATCCCTCACCTCTCTCCTCCACCTGCCCCGTCTCCCCTCATTCTCCCCAGGCATCGGTGACTCCGTCTGCACTCCTGCGTCTATATGCCGGCCTTCTCCTTCCTCGTGTCTGCTTTTACGATCTCTTTCTGTGACCTCCACCAGCCCGTGGATGCCCAGCTTGGCTGCAGCAGAAATAGCCTCTCGCTTGTCCTCCTCCCCCTCCCCTGCCATCTGTCCTGAGTACAGCAGTCTGACTATGTGGAGCAGGGTGCAGGCGCCGAGAGCCCGAAACTCCAACAGATGGCTCTGTCCTGCAGGGGGCGGAGGTGTGGAGGACAGAGCTGAGGAGATGTGGGGGCTGATAGCTGAGAGAATACAACTGTGTGCTGGCACTGATACACCTGGAGGAGAGGAAAGATGACAATAATGATAATATGCTTCCACAACTTACTGCATGAAACTAGAATAGAAGGTGTTAGGATGTGATGTGACATCTCCTACACAGAGTATGAATTCAAGTATATGTATACCTTCTGTCTGGAGCACAGTGTCACAGAACTGGCTGCACTGTTGCTGTCTCCGCAGCTCAGCGAGGAGGAGGGCTTCAAACCCCGGTTTCTGGTAGCACCACATCTCGCCATCCACTTCAGAGGAGGAACAGAGAGGAGGAGAGTGATGGGGCATTAATAAAGGAGGTGACAATTTGTATGTCTCTCTACACGACTTCTGAATTCTAGCTGGCCAGAATTGTAAACAACACTTATGGAAAAATGTCATAAACTCAAGTTTCTGAAAGTGTAATAAGAAAGATATTTTCTTTTAGCCAGAAACAATAAAACACAGATGTAGCTCATAAAAGTATTTGATCAAAGATATTTTATTAATGTTGGCATGAGCAACTTAGTTCAGTGCTTCATCAGGAAGCGTGGAAGAGTTCCAACAAACCAACAACATTTCAAACACTGATCTATAACTGTGCCCATGTGTGAGAAACAGTAATCCATACAAACATCATCAGGTCATCTTTCCACAGTATGAAGGAAACATTACATTCTGCACATGTCTGACTCTGAGCTGCATGCTGAGCGCAAAGCTGCTCTAATAAGGCAAACCTGTGTAGTTTGTATTGATGGACAGATCTATTACGACTCAATCGATGCTGTGATTGTGTCAAGAATCCAGCAGCATGAGTAGGATCGATTCCATTGTCTATTTCACACACAGCAGATTCATTTTCTTTTTTGTTAAATTCATCACCAACTGTTAAAGAGATGATGTTCTTTATTGAGCAGGGCGTTGGAGTACTGTATACTTTAAGGAGCCCCATCATGAGCTGTTCTAGTGACATGTATTTAATTTCTGTCAAAAATTGAAGTTCATGTATTATTATTTTATTAATGTATACTACTGCACATACCGTACATATTTCTGCGTGTAGTGTATAGCTTTCTTTTTTCCTTTAGTGCTACTGTTATATACTTTATTTACATTATTTTATATATATGTTCTATTTTATTTATTCATTGTTTTATTCTATTCTGATTTAAATATTTGAATATGTGTTTATACATTTTCTGTGTGTAGCGTGTGGGGGGCCACCACTGCGTTTCACTGTGCAAGCCTGTGTTGTATAATGGCAATAAAGCAGAACCTTAAACACTATTTATTAAATTAGTAAGTAAGTAGTAATACTGTAGCTATATTTTGATAGTCATTGGCTGATGGCTTAAATTATTATTTTGAAAGAGAACTGTTTAATTGACAGTATTACATTTTCCACATTCAATCCAACATTGGGTACTTATTAACATATCAAAAGCATTAAATATCATCTTATTTCTAAATCCCATTGTTAAGAGCCTTTGGCTCACTCCAGATTATATTAAAACTTTCTTTCTTCGTGAAAGTAGATTCATAGTTCTCTATGAGTTCAATCACAAATTCAAGCTTTAGAAGTTAACTGTGCACACAAAGTGTAATCTTACAAATTAATACAATTATTGTGCTGTTGAAGTTTCCCTTCCGACTGTACACAATTTTAACAGGATTAAATCAGCAATACACACTGTCTCAGCTGGGACAACACTTATTTGAACTGGGGTCCTTGTCCACAGACGTCAACTATCAAAGGGTCTCTATCATAAAGGCACACCTGCAGATTAGCATCACTGCTTACAGCTAGCAGCCAGCTAACAGGTGCACGAGACGACCAGCCCGCGCCAGGTAAGGAGGTGTAAACTAGCCATAACAGGCCACCTGTTAGTTAACATGTCGTGAACATTACATTAGAGGCTCTAACAAACCTTCGGTGTACAACCTGAGCTGTTTGAACTACTTTCTCGCGGCTGTAACGCTGTCACACACAAACTCGTGCAGGTGACGGTCTTCACTCACCGTTTGCGAGTCTCAAAGCTCTCTATAAATCCGTCCCCACGTCAGAGAAACTAAATTGGTTCCCTTTATAAAAAATACACGTTTTAACGCACGGTTTACAGACAGTATGTTTTGTTTTTCAGTGGGTTTTTGTGTCCGTTTTTAGTGAGGTCATCCACGGGGCAGCGTGGTCATTAGCGGCAACAGTACACTGTAGTGTGTCGCTCCGCCAGCAGGGGGCAGGAGATTCACCACGCAGCCGCCACAGTGCAGCAACGGACAGCCAAAGATTACAGAAACACATTAAACACGAGATAATTCACTTCTGCTACTTCCCTTTTCGCTTCAAAAGATTTAACTCCAGATGTACCTTTTTGGTAGTTAATTGCTATATTTACATATACTGTTGGTGTATATATTGGTGTATATAGCTGGTGGAAACAGACAAATGAGTCTTATTTGATTTACACTTAGTTACCAGTCTATTTGGTGGCAACTAGCTAAAGCTAATTCAGTCAGCAGAGGTGGAAGAAGTACTCCAATCCTCTACTTGAGTGAAAGTATCAATACCACATTACAAGTAAAAGCATAAAGTTAAACTATCACCTCTTTGAAGAGATTAAATGCAGTTTAAATAAAACTGAACATTATAACCTTAATGAAATTAGGATTAATTGCAGGGCTATGCTGCATAAATCTAGCTGGGCGGATTTAAAGTGAGACTGTAACTTTTGGAGGAAGAAATAACACATTCTTCTTTTTACAAATGAAAACTTTAATTGAAAAGCCATAAAAGTCAGGGGTTTTGCTGTTTCAGTCGTACTTGGTCTGGTATGACCAGTCGCTTACGGTGGCTATTAGCTAATGTTGGCAAGGTTTAGGTATATATTTCTGTGTAACTACTTTTGTGACTTCTCTACAGTTACACCACATTTTAATCAGTGAAACACGATAAATGGAAGACACTCCATACTGAGACACAATAAAAACATTATCCTGTGTTAATTGTTACCACCCAACTCTGCCACAGTCTGGCTATGATCTTATTTGGGGTAAACAATTTTAATGGCCGGCCTTGGATACCTTTCTCCTGAGTGACATGAATAAACGCATTAACAAGGCGTTATTTTTATCTACCTATATGTTGTGTCTCGTGCAGAGTTACCAATCTGCCTGTCAACCCTTGCCTCCCTGTTTGAGCATTCATATAAAAATATGCAGATGAGATACATTAACATGGATATCAAAATGTCACAATAACCCAGACTAACCACAACGGTTTCTACGGTATCGTACATCAAAATAATTCTGTCTCTATAGTCGGGTCCAGGTTTTTGTTTGGGAGGGTTACTTAGTGAGAGGAGGGGAAAAGACAAACAAAATGCCACTGTGATCTGCTCTTTTCAATGTGGTGTTGATAGAATGTTAAAGGATGAGTTCACATTTTTCCAAGTCTATCTTTATAATAGTCACGTGCACATATGCACACTGAAGGCGTTATTGGTCGCTTTAGTTGCTCAAGTGTTAACATCCACTGTAACAGACAGAAATACAGGCCAAACATATGACATCATTGGTGCTCTACTGTACATATCAGGCAGCCACATTTTATTATTAGAACATTATTCATAAAGTTGATACTGGAGTTTTTTTTCTTTACAACTTTAAGGGCCATTTAGTGCTTGCAATACGTCCAAAAACCTGTCCCGAAAAGTCCTAATGGAGACGAACTACATAAGTAAACTGCAGCACTTTTGGTTGAAATGGTTGTTATATCACCATGACCCAGTCTCACATTTCGCAAGTTAAAAGAGACTGGAGCACACTGATTTGTCCTTGATCTGAGAAGCAACTGATTCAGCTGCACATTGCTGGAAGATGTTCACCCAGTCTTACATGATATTTCAAGCCCTCAACATAACTAGCTGGGGTCTGGTAAGAAGGACAGTTAGGGGACAATAATCCAAATACATGCAAAATGAAATGACTCGTATACATTAGTATCAGTCTGTGCCCTTTTAATGGCACTGAGGCCTGGTGTAATCCCTGGTGAGTCCTTGTTGCTCATATCCACAGAGAAAAGAAAGGCTCGTCCAGTTTTTGTAATCAAACAGTTCACATCGTTTCATTGTCTCTGTGCAGTTCAACAAGGACTTGCTCGAAGGACGAGGAGGGGACCGGACTGAAAACCTCCGTAGGTGTCTGAGAGTCCTGCTGCTCTGGAGTGGGCCGTGGCCGGGGCCAGCGCTCGTTGAACTTGACGAAAAAGAGCGGGTCTTTGAAGGGCCCCCCGAAGATGATGGCCTGCATCAGGTAGACGAGGGCCACGACCATGAAACTGATGAGGAAGAAGGGGATGAAGGGCCTCAGGTGGTGCCAGGCCACACAAAACCCATAGCCCAGGCTGCCGAGCCCGCTCTGCTTCCCGGTGTGGGAGGTGTGGCGGGAGGAATCCGGGACAGTGCGATCGGGGGACTCGTCATCTGAGTTTGAAGAGGACGGACTAGGGACCCCGAGTGAACCCATGGGTTACAAGGCAAGACTGGGTAGCTCCTTTGCTCTGAAACTGATCTGTTTGTGCTCTCGTTTCTCCACAAACCAGCTCCAGGGATCATGAGGAAGGAAGGTCACAAATAATCTCCTAGTGGTGTGGTTTCCCTACCTCATCATGCATGGTAACACACACACGCTGGTGTCTTTAATGTGAGCTCGTGGTGATGAATCCGGTGCTGAACAGTCCTTCCTCTGTGAACATGTGCTATATCCCTTTGGTCTTATCCTTCCAGCAGTTTTCTAGTGCGCTGGAGTTACATGTTGCTGCTTCTGCTTGAGCCTGAGAGAGCGACAGAGAGGAAATGAAGAACAGCGGGGGAGACTTAAATAGATATGACATCAAATGACGGGACACAGGGAGGGAGGGAGAATCTGCTGCGCTGGGTGGTCTCAAGTTTAAGGAAGGGTGTGAGTGTGTGTGTGTGTTTATGTGTGTGTGTGTACAGCAGCTGCACAGGTTACTAACATCACACACTCTCAATGACTAACACAGACATGCACGCTCACTTGTCACTCAAATATACACTTGTAGCAGCTAGAGGACAAGATCATTTATGTTTCTCTGCAGTTTATTACAGCTGTAATAAAACTACACCTGTGGCTGCTGCATGTCAAAGATGTTGTTATAGGCTATAATAGCAGGTGCAGCTGTAGGATTTTTATTAACATGCATAAACTTTACACTTCACGTGTTGTCTGTTTTAAAACAATACTCACATGCACACGTGTTCATTTCAGGGGCTATTTGTCGCTGTAATTGTTCCTCCTCTCCATACAAGCCGTGAAGTGATCAAACAAAATCCACAGTCTTCTGTGTAAAAATACATCTTAAAGTTCAGTTGAAGCTGTAATGAGGCCTCATGCGTCTGAGTTAGACAAATCAAATCTCTCTGCCACAGCTCAGCAATGAAACATCGTCTCGGGAAGCAAAAAAAGGTGAATTTTGTACTAAAAAAAGACTGAAACTATCCTTTTGTATATGCTGAGTACCAACCAATATGTTTGTTTGTGGTTTGTTTACTTATTCTTTGATCAGATATTTCATGATTTAAATCAGAAAACTTTTTTAACTTTTCTAAAAAAAAACAACAACCCAAAAAACTGTGTATAACCATGTTTATATTCCTTTGTAAAAGGTACTTGAAGGGCAACAATATTGATGCCGATCCCTTTAGTTCTTTATGGAATCTTTCTTTTTTTATTCAACATGTTTATTTCTTATTCAAAACAGATTTGAAAAACAGAATCAGAAACATTCTCTGAAAACAAGATTAATCATTGTCTCTTTGAAAGTGAAATCTTCAGAGTAATGTGTATATACAGATGTGTATATACAGGTGTGAAACCTGTTGACCTCAGACAAGAGCCACATTTACGTTTCATAGACTAAACAGCTAATCAAGAAAATGATCAGCAGATTAGCTGCTGATGACGATAATCATTAGTTGCCAGCCTAAAGCAAAATGTATGTTTGTCTATTAGATCTACCTCTAAGACACCTGCCGTGTGCAGGTTTTAAATTTGTAAAACAGAAACTCCCCCCATGTTGCGAAATCCCCCTCAGGGTCCACATTATTCGCTACGGCCCTGAAGCTAACAATTAAGTAGCTGTGTTCAGTTCTTGGGAAATGGTCTTCATCTTTATCAACATTTACATTTTAAGTAACATTTAAAAAAAGTACTCAGTGAAGTTGTGTGACATTGTATGGGTCACAAGCAGACACATACACATCATAATCTGACTAATATCAAACTTTCACACTGACATGCACTTAAAGCCCTCGTGATCCAGCAGCTGCTTCTCAATCTGTGTGGGATGCATTTCAGATGGTTTGCATACTGGAAACACCGAGACACTTTCACGTCCCCGTACAACCCTTGTGTGTTCTTTCGATGCGTCTGGAGTCTGATAAACATACACATACAAAAGCTATTCCCTGTCAGCGTGTGTAACCAGAGACAACAGCAAAGCTGAGAATGTCAACAGTTAACGGTCTTCAACTGTGCTGTGGTGCACGTCGTGTTTGAAAGTTCCTCGGCTGCATGCAGGCATGAACACAACACCTGAACACAGTTTGGCATCTTAAATTGGGAGATTAATGTGTTTGTAGTGAGTTTGAAAAAAGTCTTCTGACACAAATGACTTCACGGATAAGAAGCCTCGATAATTAAACATCCAAAAAAACAAGCCTAATGGAGCACACAGATGTTGGAGAGTGAATATCTGAGATAGTGTCAGGTTTGTGTGTTTGCCATTTGCCTGAACAAGAGCGAGGGGATGAAATTACCCAGACCGACAGACTGCCTCTCTTTAATTAGACATGTTTATCTACATGATACAGCAGTCCTTCCTCACCTCAACACACAGCCACATCAATCACACTTCGCCAAATCTTGTCTAAGAAAAGATCTTTATTTATAAAAACAACAGTATTACCAGTTACATACTTTACTGAAAAAAGCAACTTCTCAGAGCCAAGGCAGGTATGAATGGTACATCATAATTTTACATGGATAGGCAACATTACAAATATACTGTGTGGAGAGTAAAAAAACAAAAACAAAACAAAGATGATTGGTCTCTTTTGCCTTAAAAACAACATCTCAGCGGTAAAACTGGGAATAAAAAGTTCAACGAATTGCATAATGCTCTCACCCACCGCTCCCACACGTATAAACCCCGGAATAAAATACAAACAAACCAGACAAAGTGAAAGGGTAAAAAAAAAAGAAAAAAGGATCATCGACCAAAATGTGCTTTTTATCCGCCTCCTAAATTAAATTAAGAGATCCTCCTGAACTTTCTAAATAGAGAATAAAGAGTAGGTTGTGTCTATAGTGTGAACCTATTACAGTAGAGCCAGGAATGGTCTCTGAAAGCAGGACGTCAACATGTTTTAGTGGTTTCGTAGTGTTTGTTCCCAGCATCACATTTCAGTACCAAGTCTGATGTGTTGTACTGGTCTGATCGGCTAAATCCAGACTGAAAAGTCAAAACGCAGCGTCTCAAATTCTCTTTTTCTTTTCATTGGGGGAAGAAATAAAACCAAAGTTGGAAATTAAGGTATCAAACACAAAAAGAGGCAGTTGTTACATAAAAACTAACAAAAAATAAAATAAAGCTTAGTCACACAAGAAGGAGCACAAGATAAAAAACAGACAACATGAACGGATGAAATTATCAACATGTGGTCTTATGGGTCTGGTCCGTGCACACACACATACAAAAACACTCACTCCAAGGTCCATATTCATTTTCCACACACACACGACCAACACAGGTTTACTGTATGACAAATATACACACACCTGCCCTTTCTTGTCTACACCTGTGCTCATCCCAACCGAGAGAAAATAACTCTAGACAGGAAAATAACTCCTATAAACAACATTCTCAATCTACAGGGCGGCCGTCGGCCCGTCTCAACCTCCCAACGATCCCGGTAAAGGGACGATTTAAATTAATGAGCCAAAACTAATGCAGTCATCCCATTTTCTTTTTATATACAGTATATACCCTACATAGAAGTCTACGTATAAAGTCATCATTACGATGCGGGTATTGGTAGCAACATGTAGATGACAGAATTTACCAAAATGTTGACAATAGCAAGAAAAAATAAAAACAAGCACGGTGACAACACCAGAAGTAAATGATTGTCAACAAAGGTGATTGCCTTTACAGAAGAATTATAATTTAAAAAAAAAAATGGAATATATTTATGTTGCTACAATTGAATGAATTTGTAAAAAGTAGGTGTGTGTGTATGTATCTGTACGTGTGTGTGTGTGTGTGTTGCATGAAATGTTTTGCCTGCAACACAGCCACTTTCTTTGGATGCCAACCCTCATCTTCTGATCCCATCTGTGTGGTGATAAGAGAGAGTAAGAGAGGAGGGGGGAGGCGAGAGGGAGAGAGTCTGTGCATCTGGATCCTCTCTCCTCAGTAGCAGTGGTAGGGCAGGGACGGCCCAGTCTGGGTGATGCACACTATTAGTTTTTCTGGAACAGAGCAAAAGACGTTGATTTAAAAACCCCCGAGTCAAAATATAAAGAGAATAAAATGTGGGTCATTTACACATTAAACATGGAGGCAACACAAAGACTCACTCTGTGGTATAAGTATGGCACACTGCACAGTAGTGCTGTCACAACTACCAGATGTTCCATAATACTTCAATACCAATACAACATTAAACTAAACACAGTTTGAATTCAGTGTTTGAACAAATAGTTAAATGAAAAAAAATCAGTTTAGTGTAGTAAATGACACATTTGATAGTAACTACAGTTAAAGGAAACACTACCATCATTCTCTTGCCTGATGAAAACTGTGCTACACATGAATTTCAACACTATTATACTGTGACCTATTTAATTAAAATATGTCTTCCAGCATCAATAAGTGTATGCAGGAGGAGAAAAAAGTAAAGTACAAAATGGAGGACAACCTACAAAGAAGAACGCACGGATAATAAATACAGATACTCTAATTTAATTGATGCCATGTAAAACTAACCTGTTGTCAGAATTATTTATTTGTGTTTATCACTTTACCAAAATCTCATCATTCTTCTTTCAAGTTTATTTTCTTGTTTAATCCCAATTCTCAAACTGATATGAAGTTACTCGATAGCAGGCAACAGAGGCATTAAATCTGCATCTATCCTTGCACTTATGTTGTTGTAATGCCCTGCAGGACCACAAGAGTGCACTGAACCACAAATCCTGGACCACTGGCAGCAGGCAACAACAGATAGAGCTGCAGCTCAGTACTTGGATCCTGAACAGTATTTCTCAGCATGGCAAAAGTATCAAACACTACACTACATTCCTAAAGCGAGTGTAAATCCAGTCTGGCAGCTGCCGCTCCAAGATACACAAAACTATTTCGAGAGGACGAAGATCACGCCGAACGTCGCGTAAAAACCCCCTTTTGCAAAAGTTACAAAGCTGTTTAAGGAAAGTTTGGTAACACAAGCAGAACCTATTAAGAATTTTAATGAGACACTACATTTCTTTAATTCTTTGTTGTCGTAGTTATGATTTTGTTATCAAAGTCAAAGTTCTGGTATTGCAACAACACTACTGCACAAACATTATTCTGAGGATTTAAATCTGAATCATCAGCCTGGGGTCATCTCTACACTGACAGACTGTGTGGACCACAACGCACAAGGAGCACCTTGCAGCATACTATACCAGCATATACACATC
This sequence comes from Enoplosus armatus, assembly GCF_043641665.1. Lineage (NCBI taxonomy): Eukaryota > Metazoa > Chordata > Actinopteri > Centrarchiformes > Enoplosidae > Enoplosus > Enoplosus armatus. The sequence continues at coordinate 12,585,060 of NC_092189.1, forward strand.
ACATCATATAATTCAGTACAGTAGACCTCAACCAGGTGTCTTTAAGTACACCATCATAGACAGAGACCAGGTTTCACTGAGGGTTTGAAGTTATAAGAAACAAAGGAACTCAGAGTCCATGCAGGACGAGAGGTCAGTTGGACATACCATGCTGTTACATGCAGAGGGGGTAGAGGGGAGGGGGGAGGGGGGCTAACCATCGTAGGAGTCCAACAGGGGCAAGGAACCCTTTCTGCCCCCATACACCCCTCGCTGAGAGTCAACCAGAGAAAGAGAGAGAGAGAGAAGAGGGAGTGAGTGTGAAAAAAGAAAAATGTCAGTAATTGTGAAGTTTTTGAAGGTTAAAGGTCAGGAAGTATTCATAGTGGTGCAGGAGATTAAGGGTTAGTGTAGTTAAGTGAGCAATCCAACATGTGAATGTGTGTGAGAATGATTTAAAGTACCGGTAAAGTGTCTGTGGTTTCATCCAGAGTGTGTCTCCTCTCCCTCTGGTCCAGTGTAGAGTAGGCCTCTGAGAAAAAACAAAAACAAAAAGACAACAAGAATGAGAATTTAAATATACATCTCATGTTGAAAAACACATTTTCTGTCTTGCTAAAAAGCAGTGATGATAAATGAACTAACCAGGGCCAAGGTCATTTAGTGGAATCATGTCCCTCTTCTCCCCTGAGATGAAGTAAGAGAGTCACACGTTAAACAAACGCAACACGTCAGCTTCATATATACACAAGTCTTTCATAATTTTATGAACGTTTTTCCTAAATGTTGGGTTTAAACGCTGACAAAATGTTTTTAACCACAGATTATTTCCTGCACACTGACCTCTGTCTAGCAGTGGCGTGGTGCTGTCTTCATAGGTGCCGTTGGCTCGGGTGCTTGGGCCGTTGGTGTTGCTGGTGTTGGGGTTCAGGTTGACCATGAAGTCTGTCTTCTTCCAGCCGTCTTTCTCAAGCGGCCGGCGCAGCTCTTTGTGGGCCCAGACGAGCTGCAGCACCTGGCCGGCCCCCCGCACCTCACGTTCTGAGCGCTTGCTGTAAGATACACGGAGATGTGTTCATTTAACAAAGTCTTTGTTTTTGCTTTATATCCAGTCACAGTTGTCTTTAAACAGCCAGCTCAGGCGATCACTTTCCAGAAAACACTTACCCGTCTTTGTTGATAAGCACCAGCCTCTCAATGCCCTGCGAGGCTCGTAGGGTCTTTGCTGCCTCCAGACTGTTGCCTAGCACCTCAGTGAGCGTGCTCAGTACAGACACCACCGTCTCCTCTGAAAGAGCACGCCCAGACTGACTCTGGCCTCCAGGCAGGTTGGCCACAAGGTGAGGCACTGCATGCAAACCTGCAGGAGAAACACAGTGAGGTAAGAAAATCTATATCTGGAGTAATACAAATACAAATATTGTATTTAGAATAAATGTAAACAAAATCCAGCAAAATAAAAGCATGCGTTATATTCTTTGAGAGTATTTTGCAGCTCATTTGGACACATAGTCCAACATCCTTACCGAGCAGTTCGCGGTTACGGTTGTCAATGGCGAGGTTCCTCAAGGCTCCGGACATTGCCCGAACCACACGGTCATTGCTGTGAGCCAGCAGCTCTGCCATCATGGGAAGACCCTTCTCCAGACGCACAGTGGCCCTGATATACCGACCATACTGAAGAACACGCAGACAGAGAGGGAGAAGTGAACATCATTTTACATTCATAGCAGTTTCATTCTAGTAACGTCTAGAAACACAGACAGTATCATGGACTAACAGACCCAAAATGCTCATACAGATTTGGTTTAAGACTAAGAGTTCACCCCGAAAACATAACTAATATAACTATTTTTTTCCAGCAGAGTTTCAGTCTGTTAAGAAATGGTACTAACAGTCCATCGGCCGGCACACAGGTTCTGGATGGCACCAGCAGCAGCCTCCAGCACTGAGGGGTTCTTGCTCTCTCTGAGCAGCGACGTGTAAACACGAACCACCTCTGGTTGGAACAACAGCTCGTAGCCTGAAGTCGACACAAAGAGAGGCGTGTTAGTTTGACAAACCTCAGCATTTGCGCTGAAGACAGATTACACAAATTATTTCTATCAACTAGACCTGGTATTTTGAAAATATTAACTAAGTCTGAACTGTTTCTCTGTGATTGAATGGAAGCATTAGTCTATTAGTACACATTTTGTGGTCTCATTTCAAACATTAAGAACCTACTAATTACTGTGTGTCCCTAGTCCCTGTCATGAGTTTGGAACCTAAATCATATTTTGAGTGTGAAATGCAGGCACAAATTATTGAAGAATCTATTAACATTTTCAGCTGGTTTCCCAGAAAGGAATCAAGCCATTTCTAAGACTGACACAAAACTTAATGCAGATATCTGGTGAAAAAGGTCTTCAGTCCAGGACTAGATGTTGCATTTATGTTTAGCAGTGGCAAACTGAGCTTGATAGCAGCACAGAGAGTGCTCTACGGGACCCGAGGGGATTTGTACTTCAGCATATAAGCGTGCTACCCTCAAGACTGATACCTTTGGCAGGTGCTGTCCTCTTTGGAATGTCAACCTGATCTGCACTCCCATCATCTCCATCCTTCTTTCCTGCAGCGAGAAACCAAAACAAACACAAAAAAAGAAAGAGAGAACATGAAAGACTGAGTTGAAGAAGAAGAAGCAGATTATGCGAATTTGGTTGAGATGAGCAGTCAGTTATACGCAGTCCTCTACTCTGGTACATTATCATGTGAAAGGCGACCATGCAACCAGTGGAACAAGCACTGTGAACATGCATTGTCATTTGCGTGACATCAGGTGATCATGCTCATGAACTGGATGTGAATTCAACATTAGAAATTCTTATTACTCTGGTGAAGTATTATTCTGCGTTAGTAAAATGAGCGATGAGTCAATAGGTGGTCAATAGTTTCAAATGTTCACAGGAACACCAAGAGGAGAATCTTACCTTTGGAAAACCACTCATCTAAACACAGCAGAGAGAAAGGAGGAAGTGAAGGAGGGGTGGGAGAAATGTAAGAGGAAGGAGGAAGGCGGGAGGAGAGAGAAGAGGAAAAGGAGGGAAACAGTGGTAGAGTGTGAAAAACAGCGACAGGTGCTTCCGCCACCAACAAGCTCAAACCCACCAGCAGCTACTCATCTTTCAACAGCCAATCATAGACACAGTGTAACTCTCAGCTGTAACAGCTGTCTGACACTGACCTTTGCCCTTTCGAGAGCCAAAGCAGCCGCCTTTGTTAGCGGGGGGCGGCCCCTGGTTGAGGGGCGTGGTCTCTGCGTAGCGCTCACAGCCGGGGACTTCACGGTGAACGTGATAGGACAGATTCCTCAGGAGGCAGACACAGTTCTCCACCAACTGCAGGGAGAGAAGGAAAGGGAACAACACAATCAAAGGTGGAGGCAGAGGAAGAAAGGGGCTCATTTCATATGATTTTTAATTGAACCAAAAATTAAAATCTGTCATCCTAAATGAACAGGTACCTTATTATCCACATCTTTGCGGTTGATCTGTGATTGGACAATGTACATGAGTGAATCCACCAATCCTGTGCATTCTCTCAGCTTTCGCCTGGCCTCGCTGCGTTCTGAACTCACATTCCTGTTGGAGAGAGGGAAAAGTTAAGCACATAATTGCATGTTTTCTTCCCAAAATAAATCTCGTCTTTCTCCTCCTTGGACTTCCTCTGCTTTCCGTCCATTGATTCATTGCGTACCTTAGGCAGCCAGCAGTGTTGGTCAAGGCGGTCTCCCACTCCAGATGGCGTGGTTTGCAGCTCTCCTCTCCTCCGTTGCTCCCTCGCTCCCAGCCGGAGTGAGGAACGACCACCTCGTCTGCTAGGGCGTGCAGGGCGTGGTCCACAATCTCCATCTTCACCGAGTCGTGGGATGAGAGGTTCCACAAGGTGCCTTGAACGACATAATAAATACTGTTACTATCAAGAAGAGACAGTTTTAAAATAATAGAATTATAACCAAATTTAACCTTAGAGTTAATACTCTGTGTCACATTTCAATTTTGTGCATAAAGCCACACCATAACAACTGTGTTGTATGCCATTAAGTTTTATTTTAGTTTGTTTTATCCATGCTGGATTGAATTTGTGTTTTTTGGTTCCGGTTTTCTCTTTTTTTGTTCCATGAATATATTGTGTTATGACCAAACCAAAGGGATACAAGTTATAAAAACGTATATATTTTAAAAAAAAACAACACAAATGATCCATACAAGCGTCACATGATGTTGATACCTGTGATGGTGTCAGTGAGGTCCTGGTCACGGGCTTTTCTCAGTAACCTGACCAGAGCGGGCACTCCATCGCAGTTCTTGATGGCGATCTTGTTATCTTGGTCTCGACCATATGAAATGTTCTTTAGAGCTCCGCAGGCCGAGTGGTGCACCTCCTTGCTGGGGTGGTCCAGCAGTGACACCAAGGACGGGATGCCCTTCAGGCGACGCACCTCTGACTTAACCTAGACACACACACACAACATTTTCCAAATAACCACATTACAGAAAGATAAATATTCTATAGTAAATACTGTTGTTGTGCATTATGTGACCATTATTCACCTTATCATTTTTGAATGTGAGATGCTGGAGGAAGGCGGCGGCGTTGGTCTTGACAGGGTCCAGACGGTAGTTCAACATGGCGATGACCTCCGGCAGCTCCGGCTGTCTCCATGAAGCGGGAGGACCCTTCCTCAGTGTGCTGTCCAGTGAAGCCATGCTCCCCCTCTCCATCGTCATGGGAACGCCCCAGGCATAAGGGTCAACTCCTCCCATGTCACCATCCAAAGTATCCTCACAGCTCCTGCATGTAGCAGAAAGATAAATGTAGAGATGTTTCATAGCTTGCATTGCCCTCATACATAAATATAATAACTGTAATATGACACCACAGCAGTGCCTTTGAGTGTTACCTGAGTCTTCGTCTGTCCACACCCCCGGGGCCAGGCCCTAGGCGTGGCATGGTGCCATAACCTCCAGGGTGCATGGGTGGAGGCCCCATGCCATAGTCATCATATCCCACACTGCGCTGGTCATCCTCCATACCATAGTGGCCGTGGCCATACCGCATCTCCATCGCTGAGCCTAGGGCCCTCATTCCTCGGCTCACCTGGGGCTGTGCAGCATACGGGTCAAGCTGCTGGCGGCTTGGGGCCCGGTAGCCAGAGTCCAGGGTCCTGTAGCCATCAACTGGCCTGGGGAAAGAAGCGAATGGCAGAACAGAGTCGTTAAAGTGAGATACCACCCTGAGTGATCCCCCTTTCATACTGCCACAGTGATGTGAGATGAATTCATAACTTAAGTCAATCTGAACATTTCAACTTGTGTTATCTGGCTTCATAATCCTGATTCTGAACAGGGTTAAAAGGATCTGACACTTCTTGAGTTTGGTGTGAATGGGGGACATGTGTGTCTACAGTAACCATATGTTATCAAATGATGTTTATGGTGTTGATTTCTAAACCTCTCACCCATATATTCTGCTCTTGTCAATCTCAGACATACTAAATGATTAGAGCCCACAGGTTGTTCCATTTACTTTTTCCATAAAGTGAACATATAAAAAGGAAGGAAATCAAAGTTAAACCACTTTGTCCACAATGCCTGTTTAATCTTTAGAGTAAATATTTAGAGAGCCTGTTTAGAAGGAACTGAAATATCAACAACTGTTAAGCAAATATTCAGTGCTTAGATGAAGTCAGATGTTTGTGTTGTGTATGAATTACAGTTGTAGCTCCAAGTCTTTTTTTAAGGGATTAACGATCAGGGATTTAATTTTAACAGCTAAACTTCTGGTTTAAATGGTTAAAACATGGATAGAGCATGTATTCATTAACGTTGTGAAATAGAGTTTGTGTGTAACAGACGTGTAAATGTGACACAATATGTTGACAAAACACAACAGAGAATTATGCTTTTGTGTCACTCGTTAGGATGCAGGGGTCTTGTACCTGTAACGGTCATCCATGTGTGAGCCCCTGCTCAGGCTGGTGTACGCCTCTGATGGTGGGCCTCCCCGGTAGTCATCGTAACCCCCTACAGGGCCATAGTGGTAGTTTCTGGGCACTGTGGCTGTGGGGTAGTCTCCTGCTACAGCCTGCCTGTAAGGACGGTCCAGTGTGGCGCTGTAGCCGCCCATACCGGACACCGACAAGCCCCCATCAATGGACATGGAGTCAGACGGCAGGACTGTGCGCGAGATTGGTTTCTTCATCTGGGGGAGAGCGAGAGAGATAATCAAGTGGTGTAAGATCCTTGGATGTGTAGCTAAATGTATGCTTCCATAGCACTATCAACCACAACAATCTCAACAAAAACAATTATAAGGAAGAAAAATGTAACCGTCTTCTTGCTTTTTAGGCTTTTTTTAAGCTTTTGCAAGGATTTTTAAAAAGTCTGATGAGATCATGGTGCATGTGCCATATCTTTTACCCCATTGTCTGGCCGTCGTGTGGTTCCCTCGTCAGAAAAGACTGAGTGCACTTCCTGGCAGTCGTCCTCTGGTGTGTAGCTCTCATCAAGAGCGCCGTGTGCAGGGTCCACCATTCTGTACTGTAGCACAGCCGCACCAAACATTTATATTTCCTTAATTCACTGGCAATTACAGCATGAATACAAGACAAATAATAACATTTACATGATAAACTATAAACACATACCTGTGTGCCGTTTAAGTATGCGTCAGTCAGTTTCAGTCGTTCTATGTCTGCATCCCCTAAACGCCCGTTCTGTGACGAAAGAAAAAGACACAACTGTGAAATATATATTGTGAAAAATGTAAAATATGATACACCTTTGCTGAAACAACACATGGAAATGAGGTTAGAGTCAGGCTTCCCAGTAGCCAGTGCTGTCTACTTGCTTACAACCACCCAGATGATATTACTGCTGCTCAAGCACATTCAGTGCTGACCAAACCGTCCCTGCATGTTTATGGTCTGTGAATCACTGCCAGACTAGAGGGAGGACATCACACCCAACTTCCTCCTGTTTTATTCTGTTACATAATCAATGGCTGTCACGCTGTATGACTTGGACACCTTCTACATAACTCTGTGTAACACTCACTTTTATGCAATATGACTGCTTCAGTTATCAGTAATAGACTCAAGCTGAATCACATGTGAACTGCATAATTGGGCTACTTTGGAAATCTTTCCCAGCAACCGTTCAACCACAAAGCGTAACACTATCAGTTTCAGCAATTCTGTGATACTATTGACTAATGCAAGATAAAACAATGTTATGAACCTTATCAAACACTGACTCCCACTTAATTTGCAGTAGTATGTCATACTGCACTTTGCCTTATGTCCACAAGGAGGCAGGGCTGTTAAAAGGCAATGGGAAGTACACCAAGAAATGCACACTTCCCCTACAGCTGGTCCTTCCTTTAATACCACCTCATTTACCAGCAACTCTGTCATGACTTTGGAGAAATGCTCAGACTGTGCAGCTGGCAGATTTATTTAGAAATAAAAACATGTGCAGTTGGCACAAGGCCAAAAACACAGATCCCTGCTTTCTTGGCCTTCATCCTCCACACACTAATCAAATAAGTCACTTCCAAGGATTCAAAGAGACAAAATGTACAATCTAATCTATGTCAGCAAGACCTGAAAGGAAGGAAAATATTTAGGAACACCTTTTATAAAACTGTTCTACTCAGTCTGTGTCAAGTGCTGACAAATATGCTTCAAATATCAGCCTCTGATAGGCCAGGCAGGGTCGTACCCTGAAATGATAAAATCTCTCCTTTAATTGCTCCTCTAAGCCTACAGGCAGCTAGGCGAAGTTTACCACTCTCCGATAGTCAAGTCAAGGCAACAGTTAGGACCTCATCCAACCAGATAACTAAGCTGTAAACAAAACAGCAGAGTGAAAGACAAAAGCTTTTTGTCAATTTTCAACTTCAAAATGGATGTATACCACAACATAGCACAATCTCAGGAAAAGAAAAATGATTTGCAACATTGCCCACAATGGTCAAATACAACAAAGAGATATTAAAGTGACAGTAATGTGCCGATTAATCATTTAGTCTAGTGACAGAAAGTTAATCTGCAACTATTCTGATAATTGAATAATCATCTAAGTCGTTTTTTTAAGCAAAAGTGCCAAAAACTACCTGGTTCTGACTGGTCAAATGTGAATATTTATATTTAGTCCTCTATGGTACTAATTTGAATATCTTGGGTTTTGGACTCTTGACAAACAAAGACGAACAAACTATTTTAAGACGTCAACTTGGGCACTGGGAAATTGTAATGTAGATTTTCTATAATTTTCTGACATTCTATAAACAAAAAAAATGTATACAGAAAAGAATCATCACATTAATCGATAATAAAATAAATCAGTTGCAGCTCTGAAGTTAAAACATCTGATGGCAGACACATTTACACAGCCTGATTGTGTATAACGTAGCAGAAACATTACATTATTTCATCAGGGAGCTTGCAATATCGTGGATGTTCAACATACAAAATATAACTGCATGCAAAAGAATTCTTAGTTTATAGCAGGATCAACAGAAGTAATGAATTAAAGTGTTTAAATGAAAATAAAAATTCTTCATGATGAACAAGAAACCACACTGGATGCAGGACTATGGGACACATGCATGACACATGACCGCATTCAATAAACACGACATGCTGGAACAGAGAGGAAAATAACTGAGATTCCACAGCAGGGGCCGACGAAAGGTGTATATGTCTGCATGTCGGAGTGTATCCGGTGAGTGACACTGAAGGCATGCTGCAAGTGTGTGATGATGACCATCTCAGGCATGTTAAAAGTAGTGGAGGTATGTGCAGGCATGAACCGATGTACTTGCAGATGAGGGCTGAAAGACAGATGGACTTACAAGATAGAGTCTATGAAGAAAGACATTTAATGACGACGCACAAAAACATACACAGACACAAACTCGCCGAGCGCTGGTGGAGAGGAGGCGGAGAAGGAATGAATAATAGATGGATGGATGTCAGAGGGAGAAAACTTTGAGGGTTGGATGGAGGAAATGTTGATCCATGGAGTGCAAGATGGGGGCTGTAACCATGAGAGACTCGGGATGGGGATGTTGTGGTTTGTTGGGGAGCGTTACCTGTGTGTGAGGGAGGGGGCGACCCAGGGCCGAGGGGCTGGTGGCAGGGAGGCCCACTCTCCTCCTCTCCTCCTCCAGCGCCCGGGTCAGCTGTTCAAACTGCACCTCCTGCTCCCTGACCGACTCCAGCAGAGCCGCTGCGCTCTCACACTGCTCCATACACACTACACGGCCCCAAGGGGAAAGAGGGCGGCGTTACACACATCCATGTTGCCTCAAACACACCGCAGCACAGGGAGGGGGGTGCCTAACAAAACACAGACACACCTCTCCATACAAAGTATAGAAAGATCCAGTGGATGCAGGATTTTCTGGGCTGATATTACATAGAAGGGTTATTTCACCCTATCTGATTAATCTGCTGACAGATCTTGTTTGGTGACGCAGGCTAAGATGCCTTCTTGGAAAACCATCAGCACTGTAGGGATTGCTCAACAGTGGATCTATTCTTTTGATTTCAATAATGAATGTACAAGCAGTCACCACTGTAAAGACAAGTTTCTGGTTGAAACTCAGACTTTAAAAATCCCCCAATTACACTGGGTTCTTGTGTACCACGTCAATTCCTTTGAAAGCCTTTCACTGCGTAATGATTCATTCATTCAAGTTTCTCCCCACAAAGAGACTTCAAAGGCGGCTGATCTGCTCAAATTTCTTGTACTGCCTTTAGCAATACCTGACCACGTCAGCACTGATGAAGCCTGTATCTCAAGGACTGTGTGAAACGCATCACTGCTAACTTTAAGTGCGACAGTGAATCCTTCCATGGTGACGCTATGTGAAAAATATAGCAGAATAATAAACAACCCAATTAGTGCCATTCAAAGCATAATTCACATGAGACCATGCTAAATTTCAGGTCCAACAGTCAACAAAATATGAGACAAACACCGCAAGAGGAGGGTACAGTCCGATTCTTTAAGACCCTGGTTATTGCATTGATCATAAATATTACAACATATTGATCAGGATAATGTGGAGAATATCACCATTCCCTGCATGCGGATCAATGAACGTATTACCACTTAAAGCACCCTCTCCGACACCACACCCGAAAATACTCTTAAATACAAACGACAGAATATTGGATAACTCCTCTGCAGTGTGTAGACTTTGCAAAACAGCATTGATGTATTGCCAGAAAGCTACCAGCAAACTTCGTTTTTAAAAAAGGAAACAGCATTTCTATTCCCATATTTTAGAGGAATGTGGGGTTTTTATTTCATGGATCTATAATTTTGGCTACGGTTTATAAAATCACGGGGAAAATGTTTAGGTTGATTTTCCATACAGGTACATCAGGAATGGAAAATTAAACCACCAATTTTAAATCCCAAAGAACCGGTGCAGCCATAAATTTAGGCTTAGGATTTTTTTGTGACTATTTCATCAGTGCATCAGCAGCATCATTTCAGTAAACAAAAAACAAATAGGACAAGCGCGTTTCACATGAAGAGAAGCAGTTTAAGCAGAACACATACACAACATCAGAGACACACTCTCAAAGCTCAGTTCAGAGAAAATCAGAAATACACACCTTCACCTGTGGGCGTGGTTTGGTAGTAGAGGTGAGAGATCACGCCAAGGTCAGAGGCTGAGCTCTAGTTGCTCATGGGTAGAAGGTCACCGAACCACCAAGTCAAGAAACAGGGAGGAATGGACTGCAGAGAGAGAAAGACAGAGAGGTGGAAGAGAAGAATAAGGAGAAAAGAGGGAGAAATGTTTTAGTGAAGGCACCTGTGTTTGAAAAACAGCAACATAGTGAGAATACCGTACAAGTGTGTCAACAGGGTTGTGTTTGCTCTGTGAGCAGGAAAACACAGCAAGAGACGGAGACATACAGTAGCTCCAGCCTTTAGACACACCCTGTATTTACTCAATATTTGGCCTGTGGACGGCAGCTAGCTGTGGGAAGTTGAACAACCTGCAGCTCTTTCTGGGTCAGAGAACTTCAATCGTCAGCATAAAGAGAAAGAGGGTTTTAGAGATAGTAACATCCTTCAAGAACCATATGTTCTGTTATCAACTCATCCTTTTCTTCTCCAGTTATTTGCCTCTCTTTCATTTTTTCCTTCAAGCCTTTCTTCTCTAAATCAGTCCTCATCTACCTCTGGCCCAACTCTGTCAGTTCGCTTATTCGTGTTCTCTCAACTTAACTGCCTTTCATCCCTCCCCCCACGTCCCTCTGTTATCTTGGCTGTGCTCTGAGAGAAAGACATTGTTATATCAGAGCCAAACAAGTGGAGACTCAGATCCTCTTATCTGTTGATACACCCTCTGCTGCAGTAGCCCGTATCCCCATCAGCCCTGGCTTGAAAAGGTGAATAAACCCAGGCATTGCCACACGAACACCTGCATGACCGGTTGGACAAGGTAGAGGAGGGCCGACCAAATTTCAGTTTCTCAATGTCTCCCTCTGTCTAGCCAACATGCACAGACACACTCTCCTTAGAACCTGTGTGAGTTTGCATGAAATTTCGGGAACAAACAAGATTTATATTTCAGGCAGCAGGTGTTTGTGTGAATGGCAGGTAGGGTGTTAATAAAAAGCATAGGTGTAAGGAGAGTGGAGAGATGGTGACGAATGACTCACAGTTTCACCTGCATTAGATTGTGCAAACAAAAAAAAGTAAGACAGACATGATGTTATCACTGTTTGATAAACAGTTATGTGATATGGACAGTTATAGACTATTACGACACCCTTTAGCTGGTAAAATGAAGCCTGCAGAGGCTGCATCTGTTCCTGTATGTCTGTCAAATGAATGACTAACACACACACGCATATATGACTTTGCTTATTTTTTTAAATCCCTGCTTGGGGTGTGACCAGTGTGGGAAAAGGGGGAGGAAAGTGGGATGGCCTGATGAGAAAACAAGGAGTGGCTGAAGTCTATTTCACAAGACAAAGGAATTTGTCTGAACCAAAACCAGGATTTGCATGTGGGATAAGGCTGACTGACAGGAAGACATGATGTCACACACACTCACACACACACTATCTTTTGCTTAGTGGCTGTCGCGCCCCAGAGCTATAACCTCCCACCTGAGCAAATCACACACTGCTGTCCTGTACTACACATGCCTATATATGGTCACAGCCAGGACAGGGCTGATATTATCGACTACAGACAGACAGAGACAAACAGAGTAGGAGCTGCAAACAAATAAAAAAAGAAAAAGATGAGCCGTCTTTCAGGGGAGTGAGAGGGTAAACTAAAGCACAAGAGGGGGGGTAGAGATACAGAAAGGAGTGCTGAATACAAGATAAAAGCTAATCTTGCATTCCTAGCATTGTCTCCTGCCAATTCAGCACAGCAGCCCACCCACTCACCCACTGTAAAGTGACCTTAGCAGGACACTGGCTGATAATCTGGCTGAGAGATCTGTGTTTACCGTACTATTGCAGCATTTCAAGGCAAGTTTACCAGTCTCAATTACCCAAACACAGAGAAACGCAAACTATTTAACCAAATCTCTTCTCATCTGGCATCTTTTCATAATTTTAAGCCACATATAAACACTGTCTCGCTCATCATCTTATCTCAGATGCAGGAAATAACTATCATTAACATGCTACATGCTATCTTATTTCACTAACGAGCGCAACTGTCATTCATACAATAATAATTAGACACTGTGGTTGATATTTCTTGGCAAGTCTACTTGGGAGTGTGTGTGTGTGTGTGTGTGTGTGTGTGTGTGTGTGTGTGTGTGTGTGTGTGTGTGTTTTAACCGCAGCCAGAGCAGGGAATTTGCAGCTGTCAGTGCGGGAGGTTGGTGGAACAATAAGAAGTTTGTGCAACTGAGAGCAAGAACGCAAGTGTGAAAAGAGTTGGAGAGCAAGGAGGATATTATTGGACACATTTGAGTGCATCTATGTTTGTATGTGTCACAGTTCATGTCACTCTTTACACACTCATGGCTTCTGTCCTCCACCCGCCTCCCCCTTTCACAGCTGTTAGTTTTGGCCTTGAAAGTCAGCGGTGAGTTTCGTTGAACAATGAAAACAATCAGTGCGGTCCCATTGCCACTCCCCTCCCCCTTTCCCCTCTTAACCACTTCCTGAGAAACAGGATGTTATGGATTCGACATCAGAGATGAGTAAAGGGACGTGCCGGCTACTGAAGCTCACCAAAAACCATTTTCCTCAACAGAACTGCGTGTACACAAAACCATGAGAGCCTATATGATGTACACTTTAATAAATCACCTCCTGATGGTTGGCTTCCTCCAACCATCAGTTGTTTGTGCAGTGAAAATCCCCCATGGTCAATATGTTGATCATACGACCACAAACCACTTCCCATTTTGCTAATATGGTTCTCCATCTAATGTTTTCAGTTCTGCTTTCATGAACTTTCAGAGGCAATTTGTGAACTTGCATGGCTGAATCATCACATTCATATTTTTAATAATAATAATAAAAATTCACTGGTTCAAATGTGAATATTATATTTTTCTTACTCTTCTATGATAGTAAGCTGATTATCTTTAGGCAAGACACCACCTTGGGTCCTGGGAAATTGTGATTTGTCCCTATTTTCTAACATTTAATCAAGAATATAATCTGCACAGTAAACGAAAATGAATTCTTAGTTGCTTCCCTTGTTTTTTTCCTAAGATGACAAAAGATATGTCTAGGTAAACCCCTCCAAGAAATGAAAAAAGAAAAGCAGCACAACACATTTAAAGCAAAAGAATAGAAATTGCTACGAAACTAAGAATGGCAGCAACAGACGGTCAAAATGTCAAGCACAGTGCCTTGAGGTCAGCAACATAGACATACTCCTCAAACATCTGATCGAGCCCTGACACACCACGAGTCACATATCTCCATTTGAATCTGCAGCCATCAGTCAGCATGACTCACTCAACCCTGTCAGAAGACATCTGTGATTGTACGCACATGTAACCAACAATACAGCCTCTGTCGACTTAGTAAAACTCTGGTTAATGCAATAAGCGTGCACACCTGCCATCAGCAGCAAGAACTCCCACTGAAACAACACATTCACTGTCAAAATGCACATCTGTTCACGCATCTTGACTGGAGTTCACTGATACATCGGTGTGAAGCCACCAGGGCTGGTTTAAGCTGAGCGTGGCTTGTAATGGGATTGAAGCTTTAGGCCACTAATCCACTTACCGCCTAACACATACACACATGACGTTAACATGCACGCACATACGTAGACACACACACACACACACACACACACACACACACACAGGTTAGGTCCTCTGTGGATTAACCTGCACACCTCAAGAGAGCAGACACAATTGTAGCCGGCGTTGAGAGCATGCATCAACAATCAAACAATGACTTGGAGACAAGTAGTCAGGAAAGGCTGATACATGGGTGTTCATGGTCACACATGGTGTTATTAGTGGTGGCACCTGCAGCACAGCTACAGTCCAGTGATACCCATACAAATACTGTACAAACATAAACCAGGATAGCCCTAAAGCCCACAGGGAAGGCACTTACCTCCACTGCAATATGTGTCCTGCATGCAAGCAATGTTTACAAGGAAAAGCTAGTTTACTTGTTCACACTCAAGGCGACAGTTATCCCCACCCAGGCGTTTTCCTACCAAAACAAGTTCACACAGGACCGACACAACAGGTTTACAAGCAGACACACTTAAAATCCCAGCCTGTGTGACAGACTACAACTGGAGGACCACCACCCTTTAAAAAGACTCAAATACACAAAACAGACTCAACGTATAACATTTCTTGTCAAACAAGCGGCGAGGTTTCCAATTACCTTTAACTACACTCTTCTCTCCGGGGCTCCTTAGCAACAATAACCGTTGAGGTGATGAAATCTACTTATCTGCTTAAACTGATAAAACTGCTTCCGACAGAAAGACGCTTAAAACGAGACATGGTCTGACCATGGTAAATGTGTACGTCTGGAGAACCAAATCCGGTCTACTTCAGGGTTGTAAACCCGCCTGACCGTCACGTTGCCGTGTCAGTTTGTATTCCCTACAGAACTCCAAAACCTCTCCTTCCTTGTAGACCTTTCAGTGAACCATCTGGACCCGCTAACAGTTAGCATTCCCCTCATCTAACAAAACCCCACACACACTGTCATGGATTGATTTGCTAACGTAATATAGCAATCTAGGGCAGGACCGACGCACAGAGCTGGCAGCATTAGCTAACAATAATAAGTCGTGGGTATAAAATGACTCTCACGAACAAAGACTCGCGTATTTGAGGATTGACTTACTCGTTGCTTGTGCTAACGCTACTGCCCAGATAAATGACAATGTTGGACATCAAATCATCCCAGTTGGCAAGAATGCTCGCTCAGCACCCGTATGACCTGGTTTGGCTGTCTTGCTACGTTAGCATCACAATAACCCACATAGCCAACGGAGAGCGGTGCCAACAACCAGGCTAGCGTTAGCATAGCAAACACAGATTAGCCGAAAGAGCTGGAGTTAGCGTGTGTTCAGCTAAGCGGCATTGAAAGCTAATTTCGACGGTATCCTCTGTTTTACCTGTTGGTATCAATGACTCTTTTTAATCAAGTATAACAGTGTGCACGGTATGAAACGGGATCGCGGGAACCGTATTAACTTTTAACGTTAGCATCGTTAGCTAACATTAGCCTAGAAGAGTCGTGTTGCTGATCTGTCCATGATGTGACCACTCCTTGCCAACGCTGCAGTGCACCCACTATCTTGTGGAAATAAAACTGCGACCCCAGCTATTTCAACCACCTGATAACATTTATGAATTGGCTCACCTGCTCGTGGAAAGTCTGTCCCGACCCCTTCCAGACTATTCCGTTTTTTTTGTGTTTTCTCCCCTCTTTTCCCCTCCTTCCCTGGGTTCTGGGTCAAGCTCGTTAAAGACGAAGCGACATCACCGAGTTTTCTATCAAAGAGAGGGCGGGATCAACAAGCGGCCAGTACCGTAAAGACTGCGCACGCTGAATTCCTCTTCTCATACAGGTGTTTGTCACAAGTTTCTAGACTGGATCCAGACTGGTAATACAGCCCTTGTATTCCTGCCAAGATAAAACATATACACTGACTGATATCATTATAAACGGGGAGTAAGTGGATTTAACTTCTGGTGCAGTGGTAGAATAAAAAGGCTACCTCCCACCGCCTCCTCTCTCCTCCCATTTATTTCCGTCTGTCGCTCCCTCTCCCACACATATACACACACTGATGTCATTTCATTGATTGCCCAAGAACAATGGCCTGAGAGGAAGCAGCATTTCTTAGGGAAGTACAACAGCATACCACACCAACGCGACAAAAACTATTGGCACATAAAACCACTACCAGTGACCATCACATCCTCCGCATGTGCCTGAGCAGTAAATAGATTGATGGTAAAGAGCCTCTGCAATCACTTTTATGAATCATACTTGACCACTGAACTATTTAGGGATCACTGCATGACTGTAATTATAAGCATTACCTAAGTGTAATGTGTTCTCTTAATTATACAGCTTTTACAGTAATTATTGTACTTTCAGTGTCTATTAGTGTTTAATATATTTCTGACTTTGAATACCTTTGAGTGAAATCAAACAAGTAGAGGCCTGATAAACAATGCTTTAGTGTGGGCAGGGTGGAAAGAGGAACAATGCATGGAATTTCCCCCAGTTTCCTTATGAGTCCCCCCACAGTGCTACAGTGCAGTATGAGTAAACCTGAGTCCCAATAATCACTGGGAACATAAACAATGCTGCACTCTAGAGGTGCACAATGATAAGAGGACTTGACAGGTGTTGAAAGCTGTTTTAAAAAATCCATATTTATTCACAATTCCATATTCAGATTATAAACCTACAGACATAATCCACATGAAACTGATTATTGCCCAGTCTGAAACTTTCCAGGAAGTACAAAAAAAGAGGAAAAGAGAGCTGCACAGTGGAGGTAGATTGCTTTTTAAATGAACCACTCGCACACACACACACAAATTAAAGACGGGCAAATGGCCCTCTCCTTATGCCAGGTCTCTAGCTCACTATACAGTAAGTCCAAAGTTTTTAATTCCTAATAAGTTATTATGATAGGGTTCCAAGTCTGAAGTTTGGTAAGTGTATCTGGGATTTTTTGTCAACTGTGTGATGTGAGAAACTGCTAATGGCTCTGCAAACTTTTTAAACAGTTTAAATTTGTACCTAGGGTTAGGTGCTATGACAATATATACTGTGACTCAATAGAAACTTGTGAGCCATATTATAACTGGATTTTGCCAGACCAGTTACACTATGCTGTCACTTTAATATCTGCATTTGGCAAACATGGACAAATCAATGAGCAGGGCTGCTTTAATATCGCATCAATGTGATAAATTGTCAGGTGTTTAATTCATTTGATTAGCCAAACACAAACATTCCCATGATTTTTTAACATGAACCATTTCTCACACATTATAGATAAACTCCCTTTCTTGATTATTTACTATATCACAACATGATATTGTGAGATAACACAATCTTTACTTCAATGTCACTGTACATGTTTCTCCATCACAATGCTTAAGATTCCCAAGGTGACAGCTGATGAGTCAAGATGGCAACTGCGAGGGTCACTAATAATGAAAATAGTGAGCATTTACCAAATGTGAAAAATTTACCAAGTTACTGCATATTTTCCTTGAATGATGAATGAGACATAACAAGAGGCATCCAAGTGTATCTGCTTTTCAGACAGTATAAAACATTTCACTCTATCAGGCCCTCGAGCCAGGGAAGAAAACAAAGAAGGCATTTTAGTTTTGAAGGTTGTTTTCCTATTGCTGGTTTTCCTAGAAATAAATAGAATGCAAGTCTCATCATGTTGAAACGAGATCATGCTTGTGTCCTTATTTCGAACAACAGCAGTCCGTGGATTTTACTGGAAAGTTGTCAAGATATACATCAGTGTACTTTTAGGTTATTGAGTGCATTTGTCCCGTGACAAGTGGCAAAACTGGAAACACAAAAGGACAAGATTATGAGATACGGCCAAAGGAAACACATTTTCCCAAAATAAACAAGTGTCAGTAAAAGTAACATGCTGAGAAACGTTTGCGTCTTTTATGGTCAGAGCACTCCGTTCATGTTGTGCGTGATCATGTGCCTGCGCAGGTTGCTGGGGTTGTTAAAGCTGGCGGTGCATTGATTGCAGGTGTACGGCTTCTCTCCAGAGTGAGTCCTCAGGTGGATCTTCAGGCTGCCGTTCTGCGTGAAGCGTTTCCCACACTGCGTACAAGCGTACGGCTTCTCCCCGGTGTGAATGCGCATGTGGATGCTCAGTGTGGTCTTGTTGACGAACGACTTGCCGCAAAATGAACACAGAACGGGCGACTCCCCAGTGTGACTTACCCGGTGCAC
Organism: Enoplosus armatus; assembly: GCF_043641665.1. Taxonomy (NCBI): domain Eukaryota; kingdom Metazoa; phylum Chordata; class Actinopteri; order Centrarchiformes; family Enoplosidae; genus Enoplosus; species Enoplosus armatus. The sequence goes on from NC_092189.1 coordinate 12,603,541, forward strand.
AATCAGGTCTTCGCGGCTGAGGAAGCGCTCACCGCAGAAGCTGCAGTCCAGGGATTTGTTGATGGTGTGGGGGAAGACGTTCTGCTGCTGCTGAGCGAACTGGCTGACATGACTGGGGTGCCCAACATGACCATCAGCTCCTACGATTGGTGCTTTTATTGCAGGATTCAATGCTGTTGAAGGCATTTGGGTGGACTTATTTCTTTCCAGTTGGCTGTTTCTTGCCAGTCCAACACTGTTATCCTGCATCCCTCTCATCGGGGCTCTGTCATTGGCCACAGTGGTGAAATTCAGGAGACTGTCATGGCTGACGTTGTGGTCAGGAGACAGAGAGCTAAAAGCCTGGAGTTCAGAGGCAGTGAAGAGGGTGTCACTCTCCTCCTGCAGAGGCCCTTCCCCTCGTCCGTGAACACTCACAATTCTCAGCTCCTCATGATTACCTGTCAGGCAGGACGACTCTAGATTCCCTGTGGCAACACCTCCCTGCGTACTGTGGTTTCCAAAGTCATCTTGACCTAAAAAAGACAAACCACAAAGTTACATTATAAATCATTGTTTGTGTGTATGAAACTTCTAGACTGTGACTTAAAAAAAAAAAGGCAAAAAAAGGGACATACTTTGTATTAAGAAGCTAAAAGTAGCTTGAGCAAAGTCTATGTGGGATTGTCAAGTGCTCACTAAAAGTTTAAATAACGAGTGCTGTCATGTCTGCCCAAAATGCCCCTCTTCAAGTAGTGAATCAGCCAGTGCTACAGTTATGTGTCATGGCTGAATCATGCCATTCATCATGTTGACATCCATCATGACTAAAATATATTGAAGCATACAAGAAGAAAGCTAATGACAAAAATACAATGTTTTAAATTTTAAGTGGTGATGTTTGTATGCAAATTAAATAAATATTAAGTTGTTTCTCTCTTTTCTCCCGAAGAGAGAGTGCAGATAAATGGCTTTTCAAGTTTATAATCACATTCCTCCTGCTGTGACAGACACAAATATATTTAGAAAGTCTATTTTCTGCTAAAATGTTTCCTTATTCATTATTCACGTCAACAAATCTCCTGAACAACCAACAATGAATTTGTACAACTAACAGTACAAAGTTTTGCCTGTGTAGCAACTGCCTGCTATCATGTATGGCTTTGTGCCAGTGACAACAAACACAATCAATCTAATCAATGATATAATCTAACTGATGAGGTCCTGCTTGAAACAGAATTCCCATCAGCTCATGAAGCTTTATAAAATGAAAATACATCAGCCAACTCACCTACAACCGGCTCACATCCTCCAACGTCGTCTTCATCTTTGATCAGGATGACATCTGGGCTCTCCACATCTGGACACTAACAAGTATGAATACATATGCATGAGCAAACTAAACTATTAGCTACTGAACGTTCATGTCCTGTATGTCCTGTATTTACCTCCACTCGAGCGGCAGAAGAGGACGTCTTGTTCTCTGATTGTAGAGAAATAGAAGCAGCCTCCCCAACAGTCTTTTGAGCCACTGGTGGCTTAATGACAACTAGAGGAAAGAAAAAGACACAATTCAGGACCACTGATGGTGATAGATGAGTAGGAGGGGTGTACTATCACTGTCCACAACCCCAGCATTGTGAATTAAATGCACATCATTTTCAGTCTGAATTCTGACAAGACAAATCTGTTGCGCACTGACTCAAATGTCAGGCTTCGCTTTGGATACTGGTCTAAACTTGTGGTGATCACTTTTGTTTGAAGTAATGGCCGTGGTAATGCTATGGACTGGAAAGAGTTTAGCCAAAGAATTTATGGCAAACAAGAGCTTTAATTGATTGACAGCTGATCAAGACTGCTACTACTACTACTACTACTACTGAGGGCCATCCAAAACAACTTGTTGTGACTCACTTTGGGCAAAAGCATCTGCCAAACAAATATAATGTAATATAATTTATCTACACACACACTTTCTCCACTATATATTGTATGTAGTATCACATACTTTTACCTATATAACTAGAATGGGCATTTGCTGAAGAAAATACAAGCAACTGCTCCAAGATGCAGCAGGATCCAAGGAATCAAGAGAAAAAAATATTTTTCATCCATACCCCGGGGTTCAAAAGATGTTGGTGATTTTATGCACTGTCCCATAGACTACCACTCAAAAAATGTATCTGTACTTGGGCTGCTGAACTTCCCCCCTGGGTATCAATAAATTCTTATCTTAAATGGGCATTTCAACTGTCAACATGTAATTAGAGATAAGTAACTTAACTATCTAACTTTATTAAACTAGTCATAACAAAGTTGAATATGTCATGAAAAGTGAATTAGATCAAGCACTTTATTTCATAAAGTGGCGGACCACCTTCAGGGCACGAGGGCAAACCGTTAGTCATGACGTACGTGTCATGTGATAAGCAGCAGTTATTTATTAGTAGTTAATTGACTATTCAGCTAATCAGCTTTTTTTTGTATAAACCCCATTAAAGGAGCTGTTTTAATGAAAATAAAAAGCAACAGTTTTTCACAGAAACGAGTCTTGAACTGTTGACTAACCTGCAGGAGGAGGAGGTTACTTGTTACTTAGTATGTTTGAAAGTGAAAGTAACCTTTACCGTTACCTTGTGATCTAACCCGTGGTTTGGGAATGTTTCCCCTGATCGGGGAGAAGCGACTGGCCGGCCGGTTCGTCCTGGTCTGCAGCCTGAGAGAGAAGAGCTCGCTCCTCGTCACCTTCATCCTCATCCTCAGGGCTTCGTTTTCCTTCAGGCTCTGGGTTAAATGCAGGCGGAGAGACGCCGAGCTCTCCGAGAACAGCTGACTGATTTCAGTCACCGCCGCCTTCACCAGCACGTCCATGATGGACAGAAGCTGGGACTCCAGGTTCAGGCTGCCCGGCGGCATGTCTGCGGACATGTTTCACTTCGCTGCCGCCGAGAATTATCTTGGAAAACAGCGCGACACTATCGGTGGGTTAGCTTACAAAAGGAACAACACAATGCCCTTTCCGGTTGCATGACGCTGGGTACCGTAACTCCTAGAAAACAGGGGCAGGTTTGGTTGATGTTTTACTTCTTCTTCTTCTTCTTCTTCTTCTTCTTCTTCTTCTTCTTCTTCTTCTTCTTCTAATGGATTTCAGGCAGGTTGTACTACTGCTACTTATACACCGATATATAATACATCCTCAACAATTAACCTGGGTTTGGATATCAACTAGCAGTAACGATCAACAGCAATTATTAGCCGAATTATTATAGCTTAATTAAGAGATATTAGAATTAACTAAAGAGTGAGTAGCTGAAGAGTTACCTACATGAAAATGGCGTGTTTTACTCATGTATTTATAAATGTGACTCATGTAAACTTTAAGTTATTTTTCATCAGAAATGTAGTTTTAATTTTCTATTCATTTTAGTTGTTTTTTAGTATTAGTCCTGATATTTAAAGGCCTATCAGTTGGTGGGGAGTGCAGCAAGTTAATCCATTGTTATAAACTTTGACGTTGGGCAAAGTATTTTCTTTATAGACCCCAGACCCCTTGAACAACAATAGCTTTATTATTGATAGGCTGTACAAAAAGAGTAGTAGCCTCAATTGGCTCAAACTCTTCAATGGACTTGCATTTTTTAATGAAGTGGTGTTTATCCAAATTGAATAAGTTCATAAAAATCTTTTCAGGCAAAAAGTCTCACAGATACAGTAAAAAGTTATATTTCTCACCTACTTTCATTATATTATACTTTATACTGAACATTTCAGTTTTATGTGCTCAAAACAAACATATACAACAACACGGCAGTGAATGAAAAATAAAACAAAAAAAACACACTGTCAAACATACAGCTAACTGTAACATCATGTTGTGCCTCTTTACTGTGCCAGTAGACAATCCAACACCAAACTAAGACTTACTCATTGTACCGCAACCATCAACAATCTTTTTGGTCTTTTCAGTCTTTCTGTTTGTCGTCAGTATTTTTTCTAGGACTCTGCCTCGACTAACACTCCTCCATCTCCCTCCATCTCACAGCTGTTTGATGCATGTTCTTCCTCGCCAGTTCCTTCTGTCTCTGTAACATCTCCCTGTCTCTCCTCCTGGCTCTCCATCGTCCCCTTCTCAGCAGACTCTCCCTCGTCCTTCTCTGCTGACTCCTCCCCTGCTGCGTCTTCCTCTTTGTCTTCTCCCTCATTACCAGCCTGGTCTTTCTCCTCCTTTTCTTGGTCTTTCCTCTCTTTCTCTATTTTGCAGAGGCTGTGGCAGAGGGACTGGACATACGTGAACACACACATGGGATCTGGGTTTTTACCCATCATGATCATGTCACCCACTTCCAGCAGAGGGCAGCAGTCAGCCAGGGACCTGCCAGGGAGTGAGGTGACAGCGGGGCAGAGAAAGGAAAGGAGAGAACAGGGGTGAGACAAAGCAGTGACGTATAGTAACTACTTAAACTGAAAGAGAGAGACAGTCCTGACCTTCTCACTGATTTGTTGGTATGGTCATTTTAAACAGGAATCAAGGGGGCTACATTGCCAAGGTAGCGAGTAAAATATTTGGTGAGCATGGACAGCTAAATCCAACATAGCCAATCCAAACTAACCTCCTTTAAGGAATTTGCCAGTCAGATACAGTTTGAGAAGATTCGGTGCAAGAAGTTCAAGTTTCCCATGTGCAATAAGCACTCTTAAACCTGCAATAAGATTTTTTTGGCCACTTTGAGGCAAACTCTATCAACTCCCGAGGGACATATCTGGCTCTTTAGCAGCTAAACACTCCACTATGTTCACCAGCTAGTCACTAACTGTGTCTGTATGCCATTTGGTGCTGATCAGGTAGAGTGCCCTGAAAATGACGCAATGAAAGCGGTGAGAGTGACCTAAAACAGTACAGTTGAGGGCCAGACAGCTAAACAATGAGCTGAAACTCACTATAATGCTCAGTAAAGCCGAGGGGAGCTGCAGATTCAGGTGACAATTCTCTGTAGGTCCATCACTACGAGTTCATCAAATAGTTTTCACTTTGTATATAGTAATAAATAGTTTTATACATTATTATAAAAATATTGATTATTGCCTCATTACAAATCACTTTTAATTGTATTATGTATTTTGTGTATAGTACCAGAACTTTTAATTGTCTTATTGTGTTAATGTTTTATGTTTTTATGCTGTCTTGCTGCAAAACACACAGTTCTTCTTGTGGCATGATAAAGATCTGAACTGAACTGAGGGAAGAAATGAAGGAGAGAGCATTTAATACTGCGTACTCTGCAGTTTGGAAGGCCAGAGTGAAGTTTTTCTCCCTCTCCTTTGGATTCAGGGAGCTGTAGTCAAAAGCATCAGGAAAGAAGCGATGGATCAGAGCACAGAACGCCAGCCCATCACACCAGGACGATGAGAAGTTTTCTATGTTGACACCCTGAAAGGTCAAAGGACAGGAAGAGGTAAAAAGATACACCGAGCAAAACACGTCCTCACCAAGGCTTATTCATATTATTTTGTTAAGTTCTCTGACGACAAATCTGTAAATTTGGTGCATGTGATGAAGATTCTGTGTTGAACTCACTTCATAGTTGCGAGTCTTGCTGCGACACCACTGAAGCATCTTCTGTTTGATTGAAGCTCCTGTAGCCACAGCCGTAGATGACCTCTGAATCTTGAAGTTGCGGGGTATTGGTGTCCTAAAAATGTCACAACGTTTCCTTCATCAGACCATATTTTACTGCCACTCTGCAAACCTATTTTTGGTCCTGGGTATCATACAATGACTTACTCTGGTGCACCTTGCTGGAACTTGGCAATGATGTCGTTTTTAGCGGATGCTCTAATAGAGCGTGCAGAGGGTCTCGGTCGGGAGAGAGAAGAGGAGGGAGGACCACTCTTTCTTTTGGGCCTTGGTTGCTTTTCTACCTCCTTTATCTTTCCTTTGTCTTTCGTCTCTACATCCACTTCCTTGACTTGCTTTTTCTTCTCTGCCCCTTTTGCTGCTTTTTCATTCACATCTGTTCCTGCTTCGTTTGCCTCTTCCTCTGTTTTACTCGTCTGTTTCTCTTTGTCCTTCATCTCCTCTCCATCTCCCCCAGTCTCACAACTCTTGACCTCTTCCGCCTGCCCACCTTTCTTGTCTTCCTCCCCATCTTTTACTCCACTCGGAGGTTCCTTCACGTCAACATCAGTGGATGCTTTGTCTTTATCTTGTCCAGCCTCTTCAGCGTCACCTTCAACATGCTTTGATGCCGTAGTCTGGGGCTTGTCTGTATCTTCAACACTGTCCTCCTCTTCTCCTCCCTGGTCTGGTACTGAACCCTCCTCCCCCTTCTCCCCCACCTCCATTACCCCCTGACCTTCTGCTGTCTCCTCTGCTGGAGGCTCTCTCCCTGGGTCTTTACTCTCCTCCAGCTCTGGCTCATCTGTCTGGAGGACAAGCAACATAAAATAGAGTTTAGGTAAGTGTCAAATCCATCTGCAATGATCTGGTAGTAGTAAACAGGTTACGAAGCATGTTTGTGCATCTACACACATTTCTGTATCTATTTTAAATTTTAAATCTATATCTTACCTCTATGCCTGTTTACAAATATGCCTCGAATTTGAAATTTACTCGTAAGTCACGTTTAAGTTGAATCAAATTTACCTTAAATCACACAAATTTCATACTTAGGTAACATGATAACAACTAAACTATCTGAAACTGATAACTGAATACCTTATCTGTTGAGGAAAGTACATATATTGTAATATTGTAAATATTATCTTCAATACTTATTTATTCTTAGGGTTGGGCCAATTGATTTAGACAACATATCCAGATATCTACTTGGATGGTTTGTGGATATATATTGTCATGAACATTAATTTTCATTTTTAATATGGTCGGACTCCCTTGGCCACAACAACAATGTGTCCGGTTGAAGTTATTGGGAGACTAAAGCATTTGTTTATTTGTTTTAATTTTCCAAATGTTGATAGGTTGATCACATCTGATCCAACCAAGAGGAGCTCTACGTCACCTGTTCACTCATCAATGTGTCACATGCGAATCATTTAACATATGCCTGACTGACCCATGGGGGAAGTACAGCTGTAGCTCAGACCACGACCTCTTCCTCACTTCATTCATTCATTTGTAATGGATATACTGTATTTACTGATGTTTCTGCCATTAGTCTGAGAGCCAGTGAAGAGTTTTAGTGCCCAAAAAGTTTTTTCACTAAAGCATTTTTGACATGCCTGTGGTCAAACTGAATGATGTTTACTTCACGATACTGACGATAAATAATCTAAAATGATATGTATCAATATCAATGAAAGGACATGCATGAGAGGAAACCTAATATATTCCGTTGTTATCCTGCTTCTGTCCAGCTCCAGTTTCACTGCAGAGATACATTTAAGTTTCAGTTGAATTGGTTTCAAAAATACAAAGAAGATGAACTTAATCTAGTGACAATGTGGTTGAGTTATTAAACATGACTTCTGTTTGAGAGTTAACATTATGTAAGATGTACTAAAATTAGCGTCCACACTTTACTCGGGGGACATCATGGTCCTCCGACAGAAGAGTGTAATGTAATGTGAGATCTGAAGCTCTGCTCTGGGATTTGTTGCGTATGTCACTTATTTGAATACAGCTTAGAGGTTGAACTTTCAGATGCAAAATTTGCCTTTTGTAGTTTTTAAATCACACCTGAACCTAAAATACAGATCAACTTCATCTTAATTAAATAATTTAAATCCACAACTAATCAAAAAACAAAACCCCTTTTGCCAAAGTGGTTTCTTATGCCACCAGTGCTGTTCATTAATCTGAGGAAGTAATCAGTCACTTGAGGGTCATACAAGGTTTTTGAAACTTCTATAAAATCTTCAGTGAAGATGAAATGTGGCATACAGCATTTTCATCTTATAGATTATTGTAATCATGTTTGAAATACAGTAAAGTAGTATCATGACCTACTGCAGGAACAGTCACACCAGGTCAGGCCTCGCAGTGGTGACTCATCAGAGGGAATAGGAAACTCCACAGTTTGTTTTTGTGTGTGTGTGCACGAGCATTACTTTGTATAACCTGTGTGTCCCTGTGTGTTACGTTCTTCAGCCCAGAGTAAGAACAGGTGTAGCACAGCCTCTCCTGTCCTGCTGTCCAAACACAACACCTGCCATAGCCACTAATACACTTACTGCTTATTCCTGGTACGGATCGTAGCACCAGTCATTGTGGGTTTTACAAATGTGAAATGTTTGCAATTTAACATAACACAGACCTGGTTGCTGTTGTTGTTGGTGTCAGTCTGACTGGTCGTCTCTGTGGACCCAGATGTCTCCTGGCTGGGAGGTTCTCCATCCATGATGTCCAGAAATGTCTGTTTCTCCACTGGATCAAAGTTCAAACTGAAATGACTTTTTTAAAACTCTCAAATGATCCGTTCTATCTTCCCCAGAACGTTTTCATTCAGTCACAGGTGAATCCTCCTTACAGGAACCCTGCTTAATGTCTCCCTGTCTGCTTCTCACTACTCTACTTTGCTTCCCTGTCTCACTCTCTCCCCCTCGCTGTCAGCACTGACTCGTGGTCGTGATGTGTGTGTGTTGGTTTGTGGATGTCCGCCTTCGCCCCTGTTCACCCGACACCCCCACCCCTCTGCTTTGTGAGGATTCCTATGCTTCTTTATCTGACCTTTCCAACAACACAGGGTCCCGAAATAGAGTCTCAGTGACATAGGCGCAGTCCAACGGGCCAGACAGCTGCGTCTGCTGTGGAAACCGTGTCTGGACACACACGTATTATACACACGTGGGTGCGTGCATGCAGTCCATTCAACATGGTTGTAACACACAATCTGCCTCTACCTCTTAATATAAGATGTTGATTTGGATGCGGTGTTGTAGTGTTGGTATGTTTGAATGTGTGTAGGTGTAAGTGAATCAAATTTAAAGTAATTGTTAGACATTTTGGGAAATAAACCTATTCGCTTTATTGCCACGAGTTAGATGAGAAGATCAATACCACTCTCTTGTTTGTACGGTAAATATGAAGCTGCAACCAGGTGAGGGTTAGCTTAGCATCAAGACTGGAAACAGGGGGAAACAGCTAGCTTGGCTCTCTCCAAGAAACAAAATCTGCCTGCCAGCACACCTGAAGCTCACTAGTTGATAAGTTATATCTAGGTTGTTCAATCTGTTACAAAAATGTACTTCTTCATTCGTTGCAGCCCAGCGCATAACTCTGCATTTTTGTTTGGATTAAACAAACTAAATGTAATGTGTTCATTTGTGAGCTTTAGAGTTGATGGTTGGCAAATTTTGTTACCTTCGAACAGAGCCAGGCTAGCTGTTTCCCTTTGTTTCCAGTTTTTATGCTAAGCTAAACTAACTGTCTCTTGGCTGTAGCTTGATATTTAACGGACAGACGTGAGAGTGGTATCGATCTTCTCATCTAACTCTCAGCGAGAAAACAAGAAATTTCCCAAAATGTGAAAATAAAACACCAAATCAAACACACATTTTGTCATTTTCTTCTTTATCTGTTCTCTGACTTTCCCTGTCCACCATTATTTAGCTTCTCTACAAATGGTTTTCTTCTCTGTCTTTTTGTCCTCCCACTTTACAGTTATGCCAATAATATCATAAAATGTTCAACTGGCATATACATATAAAGTAGATACATGTTGAAACAAGACTGGTACAGCTTTTTAACATGATGTCCTGTCCGAACAATGTATCTACTCATTCAACACAAAACAGATGGTTTTAAAAATAAATGTCTATCTTTATTCCCACTCCGTCTGTCATTATCTTCTCCGAACCCCCACATCCTTCTCCTCCTCCTCCTCCTCCCTTCTGTCTAAGTCTTGGGGGCTATAAATATGTCAGCGCCTTCTTGTGTATCTGTCCCACTCCCTCCTGCTTGTGGCCCAATCACTAAAGCACAATACATATATGTATCTGTTGCACTTTGTATGTTTGCAAAACCAGATGACTTGATACGATTAAATGAGAAAAACGAAGGAGATGTTTAGAGATTTACATGTAGGCTCTAGAAAATTATAATGGATGACAAATGATAGTGTTACTGCGTATGTGTGTGTGTGTGTGTGTGTGTGTGTGTCCATGGGTGGAGTCAAATGATATGTTTGTTAAAGCTGCTGTGTGATTATCGTTGTTATTTTTGCCACTGTTCAGGGATCATCTAAAATTATTAAAATGTCTTGCTTTATAATGTGTTGTTGTCAACCACTCTTCCTGTTGTCTTCTATTTCTTGGACTAGATGCATAAAAGTGGCAGCAGTCCTAGTATGAGGTCATTGTTTTTCACTGTCTCACATAACAAAAAGCTCATAGTCAGAAACTTTTGTAGACAGGTCAAACAAAGAGGAAGATACAGATAAAAAGCAAACTCACCATGTGCTGCCCACAAAGCTACAACCTGATGTGATTTCAAGTTGGACAAGCTACCAGTGCACCACTGCACACCAGTGCAGGTTAAGGTGGTATTGATATGATATGGATCCTTGATTCAAGCATAGAGGCTCACAGAGCTTGCTTGTATTTTAAACAAATACAGCAATGCACATAGTCAAACTGAGGTCAGTCTGTATTAATTATAAATCATACGTGATTTGAACACGCAGCCTCCTGATCTGGAGTCAGACGCGCTACCATTGCGCCACAAGGTCTGTTTTATAGTGCAGAAGTGACACTTATAAACATTTATATGGTATGGTATAGGAGTTCAAGCTGAATAGCACAATTTGACTTTTTGTTTTAACCCAAACCATGATCTTTCCTAAACCCAACCAAACTGTGTCTGTTTCACAACGTTAACCACATGTTAAAGGCTTTCTGGTAGAAAGGATTTATTAATGTATGTACATATCTTAAGGCATGTGGCTATGTGATAGAACACAATCTTTATGTGTTTGACTTTCACAGGTTCAATCCCTGATGTTTCTATTGTAGTTAAATTCTGTATAAGACCAAACTGTAGTCTGAAGTCTCTAACAAATGTGACCTGTCAATGAGCCCCTACATCAATAAAATACCCATAATGCTTTTCATGATGTCAACAACTTTGCTTTTTGCAGACAACTGGTTGCCTATCAAGCTGTTGTGGATGACTGGTTAAGGTGATGGTGTAACACACCGTCCCGTGACTCGTAGACTGTGGTCTTGTGTTTACGATGTTTCTGTGTTTGAGGTGATGTGTCCACTCAGGGTTGCCGTAAAGCAGGAGTTTTAGACATGTGTGAAAGAAAAAAATAAAAGCAGCGTCTCCGTGTCACGTTTATAACCTGTCCAGTTAGACGATCCAAGATACTCCCTGCGCAGGTTTGAATGTTGCAATGTTTAATACTTGTAAAGAACGGGCGTAATCAGGAAGGGGATGTAGCTCAGTGGTAGAGCGCATGCTTTGCATGTATGAGGCCCCGGGTTCAATCCCCGGCATCTCCACTCTTTTAGATTTTTATGTCCGTTCCGTACATAATCAAAGTGCAGTAAATCAGTGCAGATAAATACACACTTACAATGGCTTTTGCCATGATTTGTTAGCTGAGCGAACTGGAAATAACGTAAAGATCCTACAGCTCAGCTTCATACACATCTAGCAAAATAATAGAGCTCAATGGATCCTGTAAAGAGATGTTGAAACACAAGACGCACCAAAAACACTGGTGTGCCAGCAGGTGGCGCTACCAGTTTGTCATGCCACCCTGCCAACAAGAGGATAAGTCGTCAAACCCTCAGGCATTTCTTTGGTGGAGAAACTGCTTACCACTGCTGCTGGAAGAAAGTCAGCCTAATTAGTAAATGTTCTGTATGAATCTTCAGCAATTATAAACTCATGATACTCTAAAAACCTGGTCTGGCCTTACATGAAGATTCCTTGGTGTGATGGAGTACTGCAAGACATGTCAGTCCAAACTGCTCGGTGCTTAACTAGGCCACCTCATGCAACAGGTTGAACAAGCTGCAGAGCTTTCAGCTTGTTTGTCCACAGCATTTTTGAAAGTACCATGTGATTAAATTGCATAGCAAGGTCTGTAACACATCACTATTCTGCAGTTATGAATTTCAGAGCATGCTTGAAAAATTCTAAAAGCAGGACAGCGCCACACCAAGTATCCAAGTGGGCTAGGATAGGTTTTGTGCATGTAGAGTTTATGGCAAAGCTGAAGAGCTCAGTGGACAAACATCACATGTAGCACTGCCTTTTGAGCATTTCACAAACATTTAACCTGGAAGGCTTTGGCCATTGAACATTAAGGCTGTAGGGTGATCTAACACATGGTCAGGCAGTGTGTCACCACACGTCTTTTTAAAGCCTGGAGCCCAACACTCAACTGGAACTACCACCAAGCCCAAACAAAGGCATCCTTTAATTTCACTGCCATGGTGAGGCAGTTGACCATCTGACACTTAAGTTTACCAGCTTTCACATTTCAAGAGAACAATCCTGAAACCAGAGTATTTGACAAAGTATTTTATTTAAGTCAGAGAGCTTTGTTCATGCTGTAGGGATCCACTACTTAGTATCCAACCTGAAAGACAAGAGCAACATTAGTACAAGTTATAGAGAGACCCAGCAAGTAGTGTGCCAATACATTTTGTAAACATACCTTGCCCATGTTATAGCCACCTGCTGGGTTGCGAGATGGCTGCATGAAGCTGCCATGAGAAGCAGGTAGACCACCCTGTCCATAACCAGCCATCACAGGTTGCCTTGGATCTTCAAAGCTCTGGGGGGCTGCAAAAGAATCAGAGGTCTCGATCTGCTGTGCAGGAGGAGAGTTATAGGGAGCGTAGTATCTCTCATAGTGAGTGTTTTGCCAGTTGTCTCTCCCTTGTTCGTAGCTGCTGCTGAAGTCATCGACCGTGCCTGGAGGATACTGGCCAGTCAGGAACATGAAGTCGTAGTAAGGATAAGTGCCCCAGCTTCCACCCATCCTGAACTCTGGCTGAGGTTGGCTGGTGAAGCCTTGTCCAGTGAAGTCTTGTCCAGCAAAGCCTTGTCCAGCAAAGTCTTGCATGGGAGGCAGGTAGCCTTGCTCCTCTGTCTCCATCTCTGAGTTTCCATTCTCAAAGCTCTTCTCAAAATGGGACAGCTCTCCTGATTGATATAGTGGTCCAGGTGGTGGTAGAGGTGGACTCACGTTCTCAGGTCTGCTGGATCCAAAACCTTGAGTGCCAGATGACATTTCCTCACCTCCAGATAAGGGACGAGGTGCAACAGCCCAGTTGTCTGAAAAACAGAATTGAGAAAAAACCCCACAGCCATGATCAAGAACTTCTGTTACAGTTCAAGCCATGATTTGTGATCAGATGGCCATAGACCTTTAGATAATATTAAGTACTAGATTCCTACCTCGTGGGCCAGACTGAAAGCCAGTTCCTGGTTGTGTAGAGCTGGCGGGGGCCCTGTATGCTGACAGAGCCGGTCCAGAGGAACTAGAACCAACAGATGCTGCTGGTTCTCTCTGAACAGCAGGCTGAGGGAAAGTGAGCGCCGGCTGTGGCTCAGGCTGATAAGAGTTAGAGGGAGCATTGTTGGCCATAACTCCAGGTGAAAACTCACTGGAAGGTACCCCCTGGTTATAGCCAAAATCAGGAGCAGCATTTGTGTAACTGCTGCTATAGGAAGCAGTGGGATTAAAGCCTGGGTACAAAAGAAAATAAGTTAATCAGAAGTGAATTCAACTGAAACATGCAGTTTTACCAGCTTGATACTTTACCTTTCTGAATAGGGAGGCAGCATATGTCCACAATCAGCAAAGCAAAGAGGGAAGCCCTGAAACAAGTTAAAATAAGACATTAGTATCAACAAGTGTTTCCCAGTAAACAGTCAAAAGGCCACTTAAAGAACACCAGCTACTTACCCTGAGAAAAACCGTGCAGTCGTCATATTGAAGCTCAACACTGGTGAACCTGTCAAACGTGACGGGTTATAAATGTTGCTGGAGACCAGGCCTGACCAGTCAGAGCTTAACGAGTTAACAAGAGGCAGCTGCTGGTGAATGACTCTCAGTAGGTGGATCAATCCTCAGCAATTAGTCTAACATGAGGCAGGTGCAAAAAGTTGCAAAATTTGTATCCACATTTTAATCACATTACAATTTGGTTATTTTATCTGCCAACAGTTCTGAGTGACTGCAAACCTTCTTCCTTTCATCTTGTAGGACAATTTATATCTTGTGTGCAGTTGCGACCAACAGTATAGAGAAGATCTTTGTATCAAAACTGAGTACTGCTATCAAACACTTTAGGGCAGGAGTGGAAGAAGTATTCAGATCCTTTACTTAAAGGTAACGTAAAGGTAAATATATGTCATACATTCAAATTTTTAGTAGCAAAACATCAGTATTAAAAGTAAAGTAATTATTAAATATTGATGTAAACAGCATGCATGTTATATGGTCCAGGTGGAGCTCACTTGAATTATTTTTTTGATGCTGTTGAGGAATCTACCATATTTAATCATATTTTACATTATATTTAATATATTGTTCATATAACTTGTGTAAAATCCCAATCTGCAAAGTAACTTTGAACTAATAGATGTAAAACAAATGCAGTGGAGTAAAAAGTGCAATATTTGCCCCTGAAATCTGGTGGAGCTGAAGTCTAAAGTGGCATAAAATAGAAGTAACCCAGTACAAGTACCTCAAATCTGTGCAGTACTTGAGTAAATGTACTTAGTTACTTTCTATCACTGATGTAGGTTATATTTATTGTTACATTTCATTATTATGTTTTAATTCATGAGAGCCAATACTAACAACTGTCACTTTCATGACGAAATGCATTTTTATTAAATGGTCACACGGTGGCGCCAACAGACTGAACAGTCCTCCATTCACATACTGAAACCAAAAGTGTGTTTTTCTAGCTTAAATTCTATAAATGAGTTGTACTTATTGTAGTTTTTATATTTGCTTGTGGTAATATTTTGCTCATCAAACTTGGAAAATGATAAGATGGCGGTGGCACAGCAAACAAATCTCCAAATACTGTGAGCCAGTCTTTAATTTATTTCGCTCACAGGCATTAATCTCTCATCAGTTTTTCCATGAATTGCCAAAAGAGATATCAGAGCTTCAATTTGCACAAATCGGTCGATTATAATGAATGTTTCCAGCAGCAGCGGGGAAATGAGGGGCATTTGGACCTGGAGGAAGCACCGAGAGACCAGAGATGGGAGCAGCAGAGCAGCAGAGCAGCAGCGCACCCCGCCCACCCTGACAGCAGCGGCTGCAGCATGTGGGTCCCCCCCGCCGGGTCTTTACATCTTATGGGACGAACAATATGTGGATGGTATGAACAATGGGTTCGCTGTAGGAGCGCATAACATCACGTAAGTGTACATCCTGCCATGAAAAGACTATAGACTTAGAATAGATCAGAAGCTCTGTCTTCTGTGTGACTCCATGCACGACTCTCACTTACAGTTTATTACAGGACTGTTAATGTGGGATACAGTTCAGTGTGGGCAGTAATCACTCAGCGGCCCACAGCGTGATCACAGGGCTGTGCAGACCCTGCACCACGTAGCAGTGACACTGTTATCTGCTGCATGCAGTAAGAAGCAAGAAGGACTGATAGCCGTGTGATATTTTCCAACCAGGTCCCATTCAAACACGTTTGATCACATTTAATCATGCAAAGTGTTTGTACTGCTTGAGTCTCACCATTATACAGCAGAGATTAAGAGCTTGGTCAGCCTTTGACTGCAGCTGAGTGGTGTGTAGTCTTACTGTTTGCACATGAAGTGATTTCATGAGGAGGACTCTGTCAGCCGTGGTCCCTCAGTGTAGAGCAGTAACTCCCCACTTTGTTTATCTTGTGACCTCTTAATACAAAACAATGTCTGCTTGTAACCCCTCATCTCAGGTTGAGTTGAGTCAAGTCAAGGCATTTTTTATTTATATAGCGAAATATCACAAATCACAAATTTCCCTCAAGGGGCTTCACAATGTGTACATTTCTATCGGTTGCATGTCTATAAATTGTGAGCAGCTCAGTCAAAGAGTGATTTTCCCCTCTGAGAAAAAATGAGCCTCAGATCCGACTCTTGCCTAGTGATGCTCCAAGGCCTGAACTGCAGCCAGTGTCACTTTGTGCAAGTTTCAGGGTGTTCTTCCCTTCAGTCGGGTGCTCAGTTAATGTTCACCAAATATACATAAATCCTCAAACCAGAGTAAAGCTGAAATTCAGCACTTTACAGTCACTGTTAAAGGTAAAACCCAATGGCTGAGCCAAAATAATGTCACTGCCTTTTTTTTTCTGGGATTAAGTGTTGCTCTTGAACTTTAACCAGGTCGTCATTCCAGGAGTGTGTTTAACCATGTCAGAGGGCAGATGGATATTGATCTTCATTGTCTGCTAGTGGAGGTTAATTTAATCAAAGTTAATTTCAGTTTGGTTCAATACGTTTTATTTTAGGTTTTATACTAATCAGTTCAATTCAGTTGAAATTTTGTTGTTGGAACACACGACACAAAACATCCACACAGACAGAAACACACTGTACAAACTAAACTAAAACTGTACAGCATTAATATACATCAAAACACTGAAATTAGGAAAATCATAGTATCAAAGAAAGTGTTTAGGATGTTGTTACCAGATGATCTCATAAGTCGTGTGTTGCATTTCGTCTTCACCTTTCTCTTCCACCTCAACACTTTTAGAAAGAAGAAGTAGAGCGTTAGATGGAGAAACTAGAGTCTCGTGGTTTGACTCTATTTGGGTATAATTTTCGAAAGAAACGAGATGAGAGATGATGACATATGAGCTAGAATTTGCTGATGTTGGCACTTTTACTGTTGACACGATTGCAGAGTGTGTTTGACTGTTGGTTATGAAACAAACACACACACTCGCACTTTTCTACTTTTCTACTTACGAGGGCTCTTAATGGCACAAAGCATTCCCTAGCCCCTAATGTAACCGTTAAAGCTACATAGCTAACGCGTAACTGTGCCCTAACCTGGACCTACACCCAAAGATAGATTACCAACAGGCAAAGTGGGCAACTGCCCAAGTCACCAGACCCCCCTGGGCCACCAACAGCCCCAATATATAATATATAATGATATATGGTAATATAATCAACTGTAACTTTCTGCTTTAATATTCAGGTTGCCTCTCTTTAGAAGAAGCTTAACAGCTGCAGTTTTCAGTGATTTGGGGAAAATGTCTGATAGGAGTGGGCCAATTTTCAGCACACCCATTACCAAGCAACGGAAAACGTATTTGAAAAAGCTTGTTGGCTGGGTGTCAAAACAGCAGGTGGATGAATTAAGATGCTTCACTTCATCCTCCAGGGGTTTTAGTGTTGATAGTGTTGAATGTTGACAATCTATCCAA
Source organism: Enoplosus armatus (assembly GCF_043641665.1). Lineage (NCBI taxonomy): Eukaryota > Metazoa > Chordata > Actinopteri > Centrarchiformes > Enoplosidae > Enoplosus > Enoplosus armatus. Next base: position 12,620,893 of record NC_092189.1, read on the forward strand.
ATTGTTTCTGTGCAGTTGCAGCAGTGGTCTGGTTCCATTGTTTGACACGGAGGAATTTATGGTTGCTAAAAAAAGATGTGGGAAAGAAGCCGCAGCTCAGCTCGCCATCAGCTGGCTCCAACTACATGGTTATAGTACAGACATGAGAGTGGTATCAGTCTTCTCAATAACTCTCTGCCATAAAGCAAATAAGTGTTTGCTCCAAAATGTCAAACTATTCCTTTAAGACCATCATTGTTTCAGCTAATATTGTGCTTTAATATTCCATATTCCTAAACCTTGGGCCATGTAGTATTCCTGCAGAGGAACAGAGATGGGGAGGAACATTTTAATAGAGACTCAGCAGCTCAATGTTGCCCTGGGGCCCCTGATCCTTAACCATAAAACCAACTTTTCACTTTCAAACCCTTTGACCTGAGCATGCTCAATCTGTGTTTATATTACTTTCCTATTTGGTTTTGCCGCTTATCATTTGATACTTTAGACTTACATTCATGAATATAAATATAAAGCTACACAGTCTGTCTACACAGCTGTACCACATGAGCTGGATTATTCAGACGAAATACAAGCTGAGAGGAATAAACTGTACTGGGAATTTGACAAAACAATCTTCACTCAAGGTCCACTTGCTTGCATATTCTGGAGCTTTCAACCATGTCGCACTGTCTCCATCCGCAGAAAAAGGTTGCTTAGACTTTGAGGAGCTGTAGATCGTCAAATTTCATCCATCAGTCTGAATATGTTGGACTACTGTATGTAAGTCAGTGCAACAGTCTGGCTTTTATGTAGTTTTTGGGCAGTAATGGAGATCTATGGCACACAGGAATAAGCTGTATGAGCTGCTTGACAGACATGTTAAGGATAAATTGTTTGATTTGTTGACTATAGTTCAAAGATAAAATGGCGCCAGCTTTACCGTTCAAACTATAGTGAGTCTGCTTTGTGAGTAGATGGAAGTCATGTGGCTCAGGACCGTCTTTGGAATTGGTGTCTCGAGGCTATATCTACACAAACACACACATAGACAGATGTAGGCTGTTGATGCTTGTGTTAACTCTGTGGTTTTAGGAAGTGCGTACAAGCTTGTTTGCGTGCCACGCGGTCTGTGTGTGAATATAAAAAGAGCTGGGTCTTGTGATCGGGTGATGATCGTGGTAAAACCTCAATTCTGAGGTCTCATGAGGGGTGTTGCAGTTAAAGTAAGACTTCCAGCGCTGATTTTACACCTCTGCTCTGAGATACCAGCGATCTCTCCCTCAACCGCCATCAGCCTGCCTCAAAGTGAATGAGCCTTAAACATTATGCTAAGTATCTGGGCCAACTAATGAAGATTATGAGGCAGTGTGTGCTCTGATTGCTCATCTGCCATAGCAACAGTTACATAGCAACAACCCACTAAATGCAAATCAACACAGCTACAACATCTGTCAGACTAAATGACTTTGTCGTAATGTCACTGTTCATCAATTTAATCAATAAAAGAAAAGAAGATCACTGAAATCAGCCATTATCTTATCACACAATAAAATGGTGATCGATAATAATGGTCTTGTGTTTCGTGATTCCTTTGGTAATGACTGGACTTTACATTGTGATTGTGTCTTTAACGATTTGTGCTGTTGATGTTGGTCGTCTGAAGTCACTGTCATGTTGTTGTTGATAGTGGCAGTAACCCTTTTGAATCAGTTCATGACTGAAGTTATTCAAGCAGTCTCCTGGAAAATGCGCAGCCTAATGTTTGTTTAATTATCAACAGTGTAACATTTGAGTAAAGACACTGAATGATACCTAATACTGCTAAAACATAATGTTGTAGTGTCTCTTGAATTAGCAGCCAATCATATATTTTGAGTATGAAATTTAAAAATCTAAATCTTGATCTGGGCCCAGGAAATCTCTCCAGACATCATTATAGAAGTCCAGTTGTCCTTAATTTATATACTGATGTGTTAAAAATGAGGATAGAAGAAGAAAGATGAGGATATTTGTTTGTTCTGAGACAATTTTAAAGATTGCAATCTCTCTTTCTCTCTCTTACCAAATTATAACCTTTAAAGTTTTGCTCCTACATCATGATTAATAACTCATCTTATGATTTAAGTTAATCCGGATAGATATTATATAGTTTATTAAAGGGGTAATCCAGCCATTTAGTGTTGCATTCTCGAGTGGTCAAAATCTCTGCAGCAGAGACTGAGATATGCAGACCTTTACTCCCGAGTATGTGTCAAAAGATCCTACACTTCCCATAATGCAACTTACCAGGGTCCTTCACAGTGGAGTGGCCTGAGGTCAACCACCTGTCTTTTTTCTTGGTCAAGCTTGACCATGTTTCCTTACAAATGATTCATTAGTGAAGTGGAGACAGCATTTCAACCATTTTGTTAATGTAGTATTTCATGTTTTTGTCACATTGTGGCACCATGATGTGTAGACTTTCATTTTACCGCGGTCGTCTTATTTTTTACTTATGACATTACATTCATGTGAAAGATGCTATAATCAAATGAAAACTCTGCACATAGTGATTTTTATCTATCAGGGATGTTGAATCTTTGTCTTCTGATTAATTTATTTTCAGATATAAATACCAACACAACCAAGAGGTGCAGGTGAGAGTCCTAGGTTCAATCTCCTACTTTTAACTTTTAACCTTTTTAACTTAACAAATGATTAACTTCTCAGAAGATAAAGAAGAGCTGATGGTGGGTGTTTCCTCTGATGAAGCCTGTAGCATCATGGAAAGTCATGAGTTGCTATAGCATCCTGCAGCCTGTCATGCAGTGAGGCCTATCATCTTTGTTCATATGGACCCAGTCATGACACAGGGAGCCACTTTCTTGAGTCACGTGACCTTTCAGCTATACCGGTCTCGCCAGTGCAGTGGCAGTGCTGGCTGGCTGGCTTGCAGGGAACGCAGGAGTGTTTGTTTTCTGCAGCCACCAGCAGCCAGAAGAGAGGGATGTTCTCTGCTGCACATCAGGGAGAGTGATTGAGAAAGAGAAAAACATTTTGAGAGGGAGGGAACTGGTGAGGAAGAGGAAGGAAGAGCAGGCCTATATAAAGAAAGAGAATGGGGAAAGAGCAGAGAGGTGTGGTTTGTGAGAACATTTGGGGACACCCACAGAAGCTGAACTGTGAGTACTAGAGAGTAGTAAACTGGGGAATATGTGCATTTTGTTTCTGGATGTTTTCTTCTTTGTGGCTTCACAGAAGGTGTTTGCATGTTTTAATTGATTCCCTCTGTTGTTAACACGAGAGCTTTGTCTTTTTCTTCTGTTATCTAACTTCTGAATTTATGCAGAAGTCCATCTTTTTTTTTGTTCTGGACTCAAGCAGGAATTTTTTCCCCCCAGATGTTTCCAGTTGCAGCTCATGTCTTGCTCGTGCAACTTTTAAGATTTTTCCATTTGGACGTGTCATGCAGGTCGGATTTCTTTTTATGAAAATGAGGGATTTCTCATTCTCTTTCTTTTCTTTTGGCAGGTGCAGTGACAGACACCACCTATGTGCTTGTGTGCATTTATGTCCATGCAGGTGAAAACATAGTGTTTGTGAACTGTCTGCCTGTGTGAGTGTGTGGGACCATGGCGGGGCTTGAGAACAGCTTGGTGGTGCGACGCCGCCTCACCTTTGCCACAGGTCTGTTGGAGTGTCTGTGTTTCGCTGGAGCCGTGTTCGGATGGGCTTCACTTGTTTTTGTCCTGAAGACGGAGGGCTACTTCAGCTCTCTGTGCGTCAACACCACAGGAGTCAATGCAACGCAGGTGTTAGGTCAGTTTGATATCCTCACCTCCACTACTTTGAATTCTGAATGCTTGTAGAAGTTATCCAATCATTTTATGCTGCAAAAGTTTAACGCTCAAGCTTTGGGTCTCTCTTTCTCTATGTTTCATGTGTCTACAGATTGCAGCGGACAGGACGAACAGTTCTCGCTTGTTTTCACTATCGCCTCCTTCATGAACAATTTCCTGACGCTGCCCAATGGTTTCCTCTTTGACCGGTTTGGTACTACAGTGGCTCGGCTCTTTGGAATGTGAGTCCAACAGCAACAACAACCTTAATGACTCAAGAGTAAACGGTCAATGGTTTTAAAAGATTTCCTATTTAATTTCTCACCAAAAAAGTTACTCTCTCTGTGTGTCAGAATTAAGCATTTAATTGTAATATTAATACATTTTAATCTGCTCAGACTTTTCCAACTAATGTAGTTTACTTTCAACCTGGAACTGATAGCTCTAGCTCTGACATATGACACTGACTTTGAAAAGGTTACCACAAAGTAACTCATGCATCCTTCAGATGAAAAACGAATAAACTTAAAAATAATTATTTGTGTTTGTAACAGGTTGCTTTGCCTGATGCAATAAAACTAAACATAACAAAGCTGTTTTTATTAAACCAAACACATTATCACCGAAGACACAAGGGCCTCTTCATCTTTCTGCTGCTGGCTGTGACTCTCTCTGTGCAGTTTGCTGTCATTTCAGTCTGTCTGTGGTATTTCCCAAATCTGTTTGTTTACAATAACAGCTGTTTTCTCACATGGAGATGTGGGGGGGGAGTAAAAAGGACAAGAAGAGGTACAGACAGAATAGCTCCCTTGAGGGATGTTATGTAACATAGCTGAGGTCTCCAGGCACACAGATGGAGATGCAGCTTACATACCAAAGCCTGACACTTTGCAAGGCAGAATGTATAGAACATGTTTTATGAGAAAAGGGAGCCGTAAAGAAAACAAAGCAGTAAAGGGCAGTGAAATACCAGAACCTTACAACACTGAAACTGGAAAGAGGAAAAGGGAGAGAATAATTAAGAAATAAAAACCTCAGGACTATTAATCACCAGAGTTCATGGAGGAATGTCACAAAGTAATGTGTTTTACTGCAGATGTTCACACCCCGTGACTAAGAAGTCCTTGCTACAGTCTCATATCATATAACACAACACCACACACACACATCGCTGCCCACTTCATTGCCCCAGATATGTCTAAATCCACAATAACAAACTGGTACTAAGACCATCCATATGTTTCCACTAAAAGAGGGTGGAGGGAAAACCAAAGGCCAAGGAATGCAAATAGTTTGACAAGAGGCAGCAAGTGGAGATGAGGATGGCTCTTAGCCTAGGACGGGAAATTAAAGTCGGCCAAAAGTTCTCCAAACAGCAGCAGAAGAATCTGTGTGGGAACGTGTTTACTGTGATGTGACTTCAGTGTATTGATTTGTATTCATTTTAAGACCAATTTTAAAATCTTAAATTCTTAATTTTGTAAAATCTTGCCCTCAAAAACATTCCACATCACTCGCACTCTCCTGCCTGCTACTTCGTTCAGCGAATAAAATGAAACGATAACACTGGAATTTCTTTTCCCCACCAGATTTCTTTACACCATGGGTACTTTGATGGTGGCCTTCGTGACTCCAGGTGACACACATGTCTCAGTCTCTGTTATTGTCTCAAGAAATAGTGACAGGAAGCACGATGTTACAGCTTTGGATGCTCATTTTTCCCATTTCTTTCTGTCCCCATCGTCAGCTTTGTCCAACCTGCTCTTCCCAGCTCTCTCCCTCCTGGCAGTGGGTGGCATCTTGTTTCTGATCACCAACATGCAGGTACTGAAGCAGTCATTCAGATTTTAAAAATGTAAAATCAGTTTTGATTTATCTGCCGATTATTTTCTCTATTAATCAATTTATAAAATGTCAGAAAAATGTGAAATCTGCCCATCACAGTTTCTCAGTGCCCAAGTTGACATATTCAAATAACTTTTTTTGTCCAACAAACAGTTTGAAACACCAAAATATTCAATTTACAATTATGTAAAACAGAGAAAAACAGCAAATCCTCAAACTGGTGAAGCTGGATCCAGTGAATGCTTCATTCACATTTTTTATGGTTCAGAATCAGTGGATGGTTCATATTTGCTCTGAAGTGGGAAATGAAAAGTTTACTCTGGAATTAGCTCTCTGGAACTAATGGTACAGTAGAAAAGACACATGATTGAGAATCACAAACTCAAACTCGTCCCATGACCCATTTTTGAGGAAAGCTGACTGAGAAACACAGTAGTAAGAGCTTTTTTTAGGAAGTGACAGACTTCGTGTTGTTCGAGATCTCAGAGTTCAGAACAGATGAAAACATTCAGGTCTGTCCTCAGGTCATCACTGAACACGAACAAAGGATAGAGTCTTCCCTCAGTGCACTTCTGTTGTCTTGAGGAAAACTGTGACGTTTAATGAGTCCAAAACCATATCCTCATATTCAAACAGGCAATTCAACTCAACAAGAGCTAACTTTAATTAAGGCAAAAAAAGGACATTCAAAGAAAGTCCCAAAGACACAAAGACACTTGAATGCAACATTAATTGTTTTAATCAATCCAAATGTCACTCCTGAAGGTCGGAAACCTGTTCGGCTCACATCGCTCCACCATCATCACGCTCTACAACGGGGCCTTCGACTCTTCCTCAGCACTCTTCCTCGTCATCAAGGTGAGAAACATGCACACGCTGCTCTCATGAATGAAGTCTACTGGATGTATTTATACCATCTCATGTTGTCATGATCTTCTCCTGCAGTTGTTACATGAGTCTGGCATCTCTCTCCGCGCCTCCTTCCTCTTTCTGTCCGCCTGCGGCGTCATTCACCTGCTCAGGACTTTCTTCCTGCTGCCCAGGAAGTTAATTCCCTATCCGCTACCTGATCACTACACATACGGGTATGACAGCACCTCGTACATGCCTCAGGGATATGTCAAGTGTAAATAGGGCTCATTGTTTTCTGTTTTTATTTTAAAAAAAAGAAAAGAAAATTGTTCATGAAGTCATCTGTGATTGTTTGCCAATGCCATTAATGAAATTCCAGACTTGGCTTACTTGGGGGCTCTTTGCTAGAAGACCTTGTTTACTGTAAACACATCAGTGTAGTGTACAGTTTACAGTATTCATCTGTGTACTCTTACACTCTTACAGCAAGAAAAACAGGTTTTGGGGTGTGACAGGACACAAAGTCAAAAAAACATTTTAAACCAATCTGCATACGTTTCAATGAAAATCCATAAAATATGAAAACACGAGTTTTACACGTCAAAAAACCTGATGATGAATTAATTTAGACAATTCAACAATTGATGAATCAAAGTTTCTTGCAAAAACAACACATTTTGTAATCAGCAGTTTATTTTCACATCACCGTCCCTTGGAAATATCCTACATATCCTCTTATGTGATCATAGCGGGTTGGGACTTGAAAACCTCATTTGTACAGTAAATAATTCCCACAGTGCCCTTTGTCTGTGGCTAACCCACTGTGACCTTTGACCTTTGTCAGGATAACCTGTGGAAAATCAAAGACAGAGCAGCCAACAGCTAATTGTAACGCCGAGAGGATGATAGAGGAAACGCCACTCGAAGACAAAGACATCCCTGTGAAACAAGGTGTGTGTTTACTGGCACAGATTAATACATAGTGAGATCTAACAGGATATAATAATCACACGTCCTCTTTCTCCACTGTCTTCTGTCCTCTCCCTTCATTCATCTCACTCCTCTACCCTCGTCTTCCTCAGAGAAGAGTTTCCGTGAGTGTTTCCTGTCCTGGTTCTTTCTGTGGCACCTGCTTTGGTTGTCGGTGATGCAGCTCAGACATTACCTCTTCATCGGCACCCTCAACCCCATGCTGCAGCGGCTGACGGCGGGAGAGCCTTCGTTGGGTAAACACACACACACACACACACACACACACACACACACACACAAACACACACTGCATCACAGCCTAGCCAAGATGGATGTTTGTGCAACCCTTCCTTATTTGGTAAACTGTCATCGTCATCCTCCTAAGCGAGGCGAGTTCCATGAATACTTCAACTAAGAGGACATGACTGAAGTAATATTATATGAGCAAGAAGCTGCTGTAGAGCATCGAAGGTACTCAATCTTATTAAAGAACTAACTGTGTCTCTATTGTTTACCAACAACCAAGAGGACAGCTAATGTAGAAAAGTTTAACATTGGCTGTGGTGGGATTAAGAATGAAAAATCCTCTCTCATTTGCCTAAAGAGTGGACTTTGTGATCTGTAATCTCATATTCTGGCAGACTTGTTGAACTGAGTCTTTTTTTCCTCTAACCATCTTATCCTTGTGTGTGTGTCCCTGCAGTGAGTCAGTACATCAATGCCTTTGCTATAACCCAGCTGTGTGGTGTGCTGTGCGCTCCCTGGAACGGCCTCATCATGGACAGACACAAGGGCAAACCTCGTGCTGCAGGTAACACACACTAATATTAACATACTCATAATGATGATAATGATAACTATGAGAGCCGTGAGAGCATAAGACATAAGACTTTATGAGGGGTTTATAAGTTGTGAGTAATGGATTTATTCATGGTCAGTAAATCTTTTATTAATACTTTATAGACCAGAACAACTTCTGGGTTCTCCACTTGTGTAACTTGCTTGCTTTTGCTTTTATTCATCAAGCCCCAATTCAACCATTTCACTGACACCAAAGAGCTGCAGAGCATCTGGTCCAAAATATATTTATTAGAACTTACAACTCCAGACCTGATGAGTGATTATTGCAGCAACCCGTTATGAATTATTTATGTTTAATAACTGCAGACCTGATGGTTTATTATGAAGTGAGAAACTCATGACACATTCACACACGCGTCAATTTTCAGGTGGAGAAAAAAAAACACTGCCAAGATTTTTCATAGCTTGGCACCGCAAATGCCATGACTTTGATGGCTTATTATTGTTCTATAATAATGTTAATTAATGGTTTATTAACCATCAATAAACATTTATAAAATATATGCCCAAGAGTCAGTGTACACAAATCCACCAAAGAGATTTTATAATTAAAAACAAACAAACTGTGTTAAATGACTTAAGTACAATTGTGAGGTACTTGTACTTTACTTGAGTATTTCCATTTTCTGCTCCTTTATACTTCTACTGCACTACATTTCAGAGGTAAATATTGTACTTTTTGCTATTTGAAAACGTTAGTTAACAGTTACTTTCAAGATTCAGGTTAAAAATGCAGAATATAATCAACAAATAAATTATGATATTTTATAAATAGACTTTATTGATCCTCAGGGGGAAATTCACAAGCTACCCAGCTAAAGTAATAAATGTTACATATATATATATATATAAATTAAAATTAAGAAATGTGTAAATGTACACATTTAATGCATCAATAATTATAATCCAATAATATAATATTATTCTGAAACGGGCCATTCTGCTAAATGAGTACTTTTACTTTTGGTACTTACTTTTCTGTATACTGCTCTGTTCTCTCTGTGTGGACACGTCATTATTTCTTCTCTGAGGACGAGCAGATGTGTGTTTTCATGCGTGTGTGTGTGTTTGCAGGAGAGAGTGAACATGAGGCAGACCTGCGGGCCTCTGTGCTTTCCCTCTTCCTGACGGCACTGCAGTGTTTGCTGTTCTCAGTTTGTGCTTCCACCCCGTTCCTGCCGCTCCAGTACCTCACCTTCATCCTGCAGGTGCTCAACCGCTCCTTCCTCTACGGCGGCAACGCAGCCTTCATCAGTGTGGCGTGAGTATCAGACACACACAAATACACACCTCTTTGTGGACAACACTGAAGTGTGTTTCTGAGGCAGGTGTTGTGTATCGACCCCTTATCACAAGGATGCCCCAAAGAACTTCACATAACACAATATACACATTTATTTGTTGACTGCTAAAATGATAAAACTATAAATGATAAGAAATGTAATAAAAATGTGTCATACCAAATACATGAAAACATTTCTAGAAATTACTCATGAATAACGCCCTTAAAATTGTCTTATATCTGCTTATAACTACATTATAGTGTCTTACAAACACTTTATTATGTGTTTATATACGTCATGTAAATGAGAAATGGGTGGGTTAAAGGAATGTTTTTAATGCTTAAAAATCTCTCCTTTTCTGCACTCACCACTTCCTTCTGTTTGCCATGTCGTCACTTTGTGTGTGTGTGTGTGTGTGTGTGTGTGTGTGTGTGTGTGTGTGTGTGTGTGTGTGTGTGTGTGTGTGTGTGTGTGTGTGTGTGTGTGTGTGTGTGTGTGTGTGTGTGTGTGTGTGTGTAGTTTCCCGTCATGCCACTTTGGGAAGCTGTATGGCCTGGTCATGGCTCTGTCTGCAGTGTTTTCTGTGCTGCAGTATCCCTGCTTTGCCCTGGTGAAAGGAGCTCTGAATGGAGACCCTTTATATGTGAGTAACACATAACTCATACAACTCTGGTCCTTCTGCTCCTGTTATCACCATCTTTATCTGTGAACTCTCCTCCCCCCCGTCATGTGTCTGCAGGTGAACATCGGTCTGACGCTGCTCAGCCTGCTCGCCTTCATCCATCCGCTCTCTGTCTACCTGCACTGTCGGCGTCTTGCCTCCCAGCGAGCCAAGAGCAAAGCCTCCTCTTAAAGTCTGTAAAAAGAGACCAAGACTCAAACTTAAAATGTCCTTAGCATCACCACTGTTACCGCTACAGTTCGTTTGATTAATAGTGCTCGTGTGGCTGTGTTGTGTTACCTCATGGATCCTGTTTGGAAAGCAACATCAAGTGCTTGTAAATGCATTTGAGACTGTAGTGAAGTCTGGTTTCAGATACAGTCATAGTGCACGTTCACAGCCAAACTGAATGTATCCATAATAATTAAGAGCTTCTGGTGTGCAGCCTGCTGCTCTGCATAACCCTTTACCTCTTGTGAGATTTCCAGGAAATATCATTTTATTTTCACTGAGTGATCTGATGCATAAATCACATCTTTTTACACTCTTCAGCTGATGCTGCTGATGGTGCTAATGTGCTTTTTGGAAACTTAGCTTTAGCTTTGTTTGTTTTGTTTACAGTTAGAAGATTCCTCCTGCTGGCTGCTCTAATTCTATTTTTCCATGACTGTGATGTGTCTTATGTTTCTTGTTTTATGCAGTCTTATGATTTAACATTATATTCTTGCCATTTTTTATATTCTGTGTAACGAAATGTATTATTTTAAATCTTAAAACAAAGTATAGGACCAACAATGTTGAGTGCAGTGACAAATATCAGTGTGTGTTGTTTTAATTGGGAGTGATCAGTGACGTGCACAGTGTAATGGCCTCTTCTTTGAGTAAAACAGCTCAGTGAAGCCCCTCTGTCAGGACAAAGGTCCTGTTTGCTGGCTAACATGAAGCTGATGCTTCTGCACTGATTGCTTCACTGTGTGAGTTCATTCAGATACATCAAACAGAGCAACACAGTTCTGCCACCTGCTGGCCTCTTAGTTTAGCTGTTAGCTCCTCCTCATATCACTATTGTGCCAAACATTAACCGACAGTAACATGACGTCTCAGGTGTTCAGTGTTTCTGTGTAGTTCAGGACAAGAATTTGGTGTCATGAAGGATTCTGTTTTTAACTGAAAAAGGATTATAAAGAGGAATATATATGTTTTATTTTTACCAGTATGTTTATGTTTTAGGTCGACTGTATTTCTCCAACTCAAATGGTGGAGACGTTGTTATGTTTCTATAAATATGCAAACATTGTGCTGCACTGAGTGAAATGTATCTTTTTATATGGACTTCAGTAGTGTAGTAGAGGGCATTATTACTTTTCAATCTTTATTTTAGCCCGAATGAATATTTCAGTTTGTATCTATTGTGAGAAAAATTATGTACTTGCAGACAACTGCCTATTACAGATGGTAGAGAAAATGCAATTGTTATCCAGTAAGAATATATTTTAAAAAGACCATGAATGAAAGAACCGCTGAACTTGACATACAATATCCAGTTTTATTAAAATAAACATTAAAGTGGTATTTAAAGGCTGAACCCTGAATTTGAATCGTGTTTGGTTTCATGTTTTCACTTGATTGGACTGACTAGTGTATTTAGTGCAACATCAGCTGCACAAGGTCTTATCGTCAAAATGCAAACTGTATTAGAATTTGAATTAGTCTGCTTAGCCTGTTTACAGCTCTTGGAGAGTCGCTGCTACTGCATATGTGAAAAGAGTTGTAAAAAGCCTTTTGTGGCAATCTGAGGGTGTGCAGTTATAAGAACTGAGCTCACCAGACCTCTGTAGCTCCTCATCTCTGCTTGAGGCTAGTGGCTCAAAGCTACATTAGCCGCAATGAGCATGACACACTCAAATCTCTGACTGAGCTGTCAGCGGTCAAGTTGCATTGTGGGTAATGTAGGCGCAAGGTGTTTACGAGAAAGAAACGTGGAAAATAAAAAAAGATTGTAGTTGTGCTCCAGCAATTTTGTTATAAATATTTTAACTGACCATCGTGAGTCCAACACTGTTACAGGATCACAAAGCTAAATCTGATTTGAATGAAGTCCAGACCTGCAGGATTCACAGCAGCCTCAGAGGACAGTCTGGCGTCTCCAGTTATACTGAGATTCTCAGAGTTCTGGGTAGGAGTTGTCATGTTGTTCCTGATAGTGGTGAAGAGGTTTCACACGGGGCAGAATTCTCTGGAGGGGGAAAAAAAAAAAGCTCTGGCAGAGTTTAAACCTGAAATAACAGGGACGCTCCCCCGCAACAGCCCCTCTCAAGTTCTCTGTACACCTGCTGTGAGACAACGCAGTGAGCCCAGAAAAACTTGATGCAACTCCCAAAGTCTGTCACATCCAGTTCGTGGTTGTGTGTGTGTGTGTGTGTGTGTGTGTATGTATATGTGCATGGTGACAGTTTCTAGCATCTGCGTCATCGATGATCACAACCTCAGTATCTCTGCGATGTAAAAATACAGACTCGCATGAACAAATGTATGACAGGAATAGGAGCGAAGGCGGGAGGAGTGGAGGATAAAAATAAGTCAGTCTGTTAATGAGGTGACTTATGTTATGTGATGTTGTTCAGTTGTTGTTTCTTAATTGGACTGAATCTGTCGCAGGGACTAAGGATGACTTCGTGACACATAGCTTTTGACAGGCTTACTCAAAATGTGCCAACTAACTCCATCAGCCTCAACGCTGTGTTTTCCATCTGCTGCGGGGAAGCAAATTATCTCAGATACTGAATGAATGAATGGCTCAACAGGCTGCAACACACACAGCGAGCTTATTGGTGCTCAGTTTGGGGTCTAACTCTAACTAATGAACACAGTGACTTTATGTTTCTATTAACTGTGATTCCTAATGAGGCAAAACAAATGCCATGAAAAATGAATTACTCTATATGGACAAAAGTATGTGGACACCCATGTTAACATACTTTGGTGCACTTTTGGTCTGAAGCTCATGGTTTGTTTCAGTGGTGGAAAGTAACTAGGTTTTATTGTGTTTACCTGTTTACTGTTTACCTGTGCACATACTCAGGTCCATAGAGGAATGGTTTAGTTTGGTGTCTAAGAACTTGGTCGGCGTGCACAGAGGCCTAAACTCTGCACCATCCAGCACCTTTGGGATGAACTGGGACACTGACTGCAAGCCAGAACTTATCACAAATGCTCTTCTCCCCCCTTCTCCCCCTGTTTAGGTGTTTTTTTCTGTGTGTGTGAAGTTTTTCCTTATTTAAATTGAGGGTCTGTGGAGAGATTGTGTGAGGCTTTGAGGCAAATTTGTGTCTCATAAATATAACTGACTTGACTTGAGTGAGATGTGAGAACAATCACAATCACACTCTATGCTTCTCTTAGTTTGTCATGTAAAACTGAAGTTAAATGGGATTTCAGATGTGTGAAAAAGAAAGGCAACAAGGCTCTACTTTACTGAAAAATAATCCTGAGTTAATTTATCACGTAAAAGAAACAATGAATTCAGACTCCCACACAACATTCAACTACAATTTTGAGGCCTTTAAGAGCCTCAACAGGCGTATACTTAAATTGCTTGCAAATATGAACTTTACACACAGAAGCTTCTCTTCTGTCAGTAAATATCAAATGATTCATTATCTTGTTAACAAAGTCTTGTCAGACCTTTGCTGTCCCAAATGACACCCACATTTTGTCTGATTCATACACTTCTACACATCTCAACCTCACGCTGCATTTAACAACTTGGATTTGAAGAATGTGGAAAATTTTGGCATCTAATGACATTGAGACTTGACAACAACAGACTGTGTACTACCATGCAGTCACATTTCAGGTAAAACAGAAATGAAAATATCTCTATTGGGCCGATTTGTGAGACCCAAGTTCTCTGACAAGGCAAGAAGAAAACAACACATAAACACAATAAACTTTCAGAAAGTCAATTCTAGACAGAGATCAATGCGTCAAAAAAACAGGCAACACTCAATTTTGACAGAGTATTCAAGGTTGACCCTGATGTACCCAGTTAGCAGAAACACACACTGTCCACACATAAGGTCTTCAGGACTGTGTGTGAGCGTGTGCGTGTGTGTTTGTGTGTGTGAGTGGGGGTTACGGACGGAGTCAGCAACACATTTGTTTTAGTATCAGGACAGATCCTTTGAACATGCTGTGTTTACACCAGTTCAAATGCCAGCATGCCCGTGATTCACTTTGACACAGCAGGCTGATGAGAGGATGTAAAGGAGGGGCTCTGTGTATGTGTGTGTGTGTGTTGTTACATACATTCATGCATTTTTTTTATGTGTTTGGATGGTTCATTATTGCATTACACACACACACACACACACACACACACACACACACACACACACTCCCACAGCCTCCCTGAAGATGGAGTCTGTTTGGTGGGCTGGCTGCCTCCCCCAGTTATCCTGGGGCCAAGTGTGAAAACATTATATGCAGGCACACACACATGCGCGTGACCTTATCTGTACCACAGACCCCCGTGGAGGCAACTAATGCCTGACTGTTGAGCTGTCTGCCTCCCCAAATTACTACACTGCAGCCAAGAAACAGTGTGATTCCAGACGCGCAACTTCTGCCCCGCGATGCGCTCACAGCTTGGAGCTGCAGATGACCTTCCATGGAGCAGGTTTTGGTGAGTGTGTGTTCACTTGGGAACAGATGATGTGAATCATGGTGGACCTGGCCTTGACCTGTGTCATGAAAGGAGGACTCAGTAGTGAGCAAACCCGGCCCACCACTACCCTGACACGGGTGAGTTCACATAAAGAAGACCTCCATGTCCCGTCCCACGTCCCGTCCCACATGCTGCACCGCACCGTCTCCAGCAAACTGTTATTAGCACTGCAGCCAACGTGTAATGAGGCCGAAACTGTGACTTCAATCACTTAGTGTACTTCAGCGTCAGTGTCACTGAGTTGACAGCATCCTCCGTCACACCCTCCGTTACTTCTGCGTTGCTTTAATACATGTAGAAGGATAAAGGAGTATTTTTGTAACTGGACGTACAGTATGTGTTGTCCCGCTGAAATGTGTCGCTGCCCGAGTCCATATGCTGCGTTAGATCATTTCGCTCCACCGCTGGGTTTCCCTTTCATGTTCATCTGCTCTGCTGACTTGTAGGCGGCTCTTGTCTTCTTTCCAAACTGGCCTACGCTGAATGAGACAGATGATTTTTTTTTGCTTTTAATGCCAAATGAGTTTTCCCACCTCCTATCCTCCTCCAAACCCCCTCGTGAGCGCATGTGCCACGGTGGAACCACACAAACACACTCCTGATAACCAGCAGTCATGCAGTAAATATTCTTACCTTTTCCCAGAAAACCCGCCCTCCCACCTGCAGTCTTCATTATCAGCCTGTTTCCTCCCACACTGCTTTGTCTTAAATTATGAAATATAGAACTAAAAGTGGGCTAACTTCAACTCTTTAAAGAATGGAAAAATGTAGGATACTTTGCTCATGTTCAGAAAGAAATGTCTTATAAAAGACCGTATTTTAATCACACCATCACAATAATAATAATAATAATAATAATAATAATAATCAGGACACAATCTTTATACCTTTGACAGACAGTGATGCGTTACTTCCTTGCGCCACAGTGAGGACAGTGACAGCACCCGCCCTGCCACTGCCTTTCTTGTGCTTCCCCCGGTGCCTCCCCCCTCCTCTCCCGGGCTGACGTAGAGAGGATCCTCCGCTGCCCACGTCTGTGGGCGACGAGCCGGCCGCGAGTATAAACGGCTTCCCGGGACTCCAGTTCGTCACTGCCTCAGAAGCCTCAGCGACTCGCTCACCAGAGCTGAACCCCAGCAGAGATAGCAGCAAGCAGGCACTTCCTCGCCGCGCAGGCTAACTCGCTTTCGGCTTTGGTTCGAGATGCAGACTCGTTGGACAATGAGGAGCTCCAGCGCACACAACTTCAAGAGTGAGTAGCTCTCCGTCCTGCACCTGCAGGTTCAATGTGTCGAGGGCTTTTGATTTTGCAAATACATGTGTGTGATTTATTTGTCTTATTTCTGCTTGTCACTCATTAGTGTGCACTTCTCAAGATTTAAAACTGAATCTCCAAAATCACTAATATTTCCGTGTGATTCTGGGTGTCACCAGCCTTGTGTATCTGTGGAAAACTGAATTCATAGACTTTTTACGCTTTTACGCACTAAGCCATTTTGCATATATTTTAAATTGTTTGCCAAGACTTACACATTGTTCAACATCAAATTAAATTTAAATCGTGTTTGTCAATTATGGATGTTAGAAATGTAGAAGAATGTAGCACATAGAGGGAGCCAGAGTGTGCACTCTTTGGAACATTTTTGCGCAAAGATTTAGAGGAAATCTAATTTAAGTGTGAATTTGTGTGATATCGTCATCTATATGAAAGGTAATTTACAACACGTGATCAAAGTTTATATGTTTTGGCTCTCCTGTATAGTTTATCAAGGCTCCTTATCCAATCTCTCCTTAGCTCCTTTACGCATGGAGATATGATTAATGCGCGCATGCTTCTGAACTTTATTTCTCCTCTCATGGCCACTTTGGGGTAAATAAGACTTAGGAAGAATCTAGAAAGGTGTCCAATTCCTCTCAAATGCTCCAGTTCTGCCTCAGCGTCCAGCGCAGCTAATAGTCCAACTTGTTAAGAGGTCAAGAGGTGAGCCGCTGGAAAATCTTGCGCACAGAAGATGAATGGGAACTTCATTATTATTTAATGCATGTGCTTTTCCCGCGGTGGACACTTTTGTGCACGGTTATCCGACCTGTGCCAAGAAGCTGTTGCAATTTTGATAGGAACGAAACTGATCCGGGTCTGGTTGCAGGTTTTACGCGTGCCCTCTGCGTGGCAAACCTCTCAATGGAAAGATCCTTTTGATAGCCTGAGAAGTAGGAAACCAGGTTAATCTAATGCAGAGAGGCACGCGGGGTTCACGTTTTTTGTCTCTTAGAGGTCTTTACAGTAGATCTGTGGTGTTTCTTTTTCTATTCCAAACTGCTGAAATCCAGAGTTATGTAACCTTGTCACATCAGCCATGGAGACCAATGTAAAGTGACCTGGTGGATATGAATGGCTGAATGATTTCTGTAATGTAATCTGGTGAATTATATATGAACTGGGATCATCAACAAGTCACGGGTGAGAGCACAGCAGTGCTAAAAAGAATCACTGACAACAGCAAGAGGTTTGACAGACAGACAGCAAAGAAAGACACAAGCTGAAATCAACCTCTCTCTCTTTGTCTGTCTCTCTGTCACACACACTCGCGCGCACACACACACACACACACACACACACACACACAATGTACAGGGCTAGACCAGGACTAACTACTGCAACAATGGCCCTTTGCTGCTAACCTGACCTTCAGTTGTGTTGAGAATTAACCTCCTCTGCCTTTCTGTCTCTCTCCAGGTGGACTGTGTCTGTGGCTGATTCTGTGGCTGGTGGTGGTGAAGCCGGGCGGGGTGGAGGCATGCCCCAGGCTGTGTGTGTGTTACCCGACGCCCATGACGGTCAGCTGCCAGTCCCAGAACATCACCATAGTGCCGGCTGGTGTGCCATATGACTCACAGCGTGTTTTCCTGCAGAACAACCGCATCACAGAGCTTCGGGCAGACTCTTTTGGCTTCGAGACACAGGTAAAAACGGCAGAGCATGTTTTTGCATCGGTTGAATTCCCCAGCAACATTTACAGACAATTTTATAGTCTTTTCTTTCTCCTCTCTCATCCTATTATATTCTCTTCATTCTGTGCAGGTGCTTTGGCTGTATGGCAACAACATCACATGGATCGAGGCCGGGGCCTTCAGTAACCTCAGGGTGCTGGAGGAGCTGGATCTTGGCGATAACCCACTGCAGCGTCTGGAAGGTGGAGCCTTCAGGGGCTTGGAGAAGCTGCAGAGCCTGCACATGCATCGCTGCAAGCTGGCCGCTCTCCCCCATGACCTCTTCCACAAGCTGTACAGCCTGCAGTTCCTCTACCTGCAGGTAAAGCCAGCACGCACACACACCTAAAAACACACACAAGCAAAGACACATATTTGATAGTCATGCTTGAGTATGTACACGTGAGGCTTGCAGGAATACACACTTGTGTTGCAGAATTGGTTTATGGGCATATTAGTCACTTTCCAGTTGCCAACATGCAGGCTGAAGACCCACACACATACAGAAGATTTTATACTGTTTTAAGAAGGTTCAGTGAGTTGCACTTAGTCACAAAAATGCAAACTATGATGTAATATAAGTCAATATCAACACAAATAAGATCTAGAGCCAAACACACCTCAGCAGGAACAATTAGAACGATTCAATGGTGGAAAACTGTTACCATCTTTGTATTAACAGTATTAATAACATGATTGCTCTCAGATTGATTGCAGGGAACAAATTACACAGAATGATAAGTGAGTGGATGCCAAATACTCCATGCACATATAGATAAGTGTATAATACACTAGTATTTCTTGCCAGAGTTGTTGTCAGCTTTTTGACAGCTGATCTCAGCTGCTGGAGTCCTGCCAAGATGGCTTATCAGGGAATAAAAAAACTCAGTAGAGGTCACTTCTGACCATGTAAAGCTACTTTCAAATAGGACGTGTACATGTACATATATGGTAACTTAAAGAGAAAGTGATGGTGGAGGTGTGGGACTATTTCTGGACTATTTTGGACTGTTTCTAAAAAGGAAAAGACATGTTATACATAAGAGCTTCTAATAAGTTCTAGATGTATGGCTCGGTTAAGATACATAAAGCTGTAAATCATCTGAGATCTAAACATTAGCATTTATTGGTCAATTTAAGAGAGATCTTTTTCTTGAAACCCAACAGATTTAATCTTCCCATGTGTTTTTCAACGGCACTAAATCTTCTTGTATTTTGTCTTTGCTGCAGGATAATCAGCTCCACTTTCTGCAAGATGACCTGTTTGCAGATCTGGTCAACCTCACCCATCTCTTTCTGCATGGAAACCGCATCCGTGCCCTCTCTGAGAATGTGTTCAGAGGCCTGGTCAACCTGGACCGCCTCCTTCTCCATGACAACCGCATCCGGCAGGTGAACCGTCGCGCTTTCCGTGACCTGGGCCGCCTGACCATCCTTTACCTGTTCAACAACTCCCTGGCCGAGCTGCCAGGCCAGGCCATGAAAGACACCCAAGGCATCCAGTTCCTCCGCCTCAATGGTAACCCCTGGTCCTGCGGCTGTGAGGCTCGTCCCCTCTGGGAGTGGTTCCGCAAGGCCCGCATCTCCTCCTCTGAGCTCATGTGCACCTCCCCATCCCAACGTCGTGGCCAAGACCTCAGATTCCTCCGGGAGTTGGACTTCGCCCTCTGCCCACTGCCTGACCCCGGCTCCCTGGCTGGCAGCACCACGACCACCTTCAGCACCAAGACCCGCTGGTGGTTCTCCAAACACAAGCCCGCATCTTCATCTAAGGCCTCGTACCAGAAGAGCACAGAGACGGTGAAGGCCTTCCCTTTCTCCGCCGTGAAGCCCCAGTACCTTCCCAAACCCCCCTCCGAAACCATCTCCTCCAAGTATGAACTGTCTGCAGATGAGGCAGCCCTCCCCAAGCTGGACCAAGAAGAATACTGGGCCAACTACGGCAACGAAGACGCATCCATCCGCTGCTTTGAGCTGGAGTGCCCCCCAGGCTATGACAACCCAGCCTTCCCCTCATCCTCCTCCTTACCCTGCACCCCATCCCTCCTCCTCCTCCTCTCCCTCTCCCTCTCCATAGTCACATTCTCTCTCCATTTCCTTTTTGGCTGAACTCTTCTCTCCTTCACGCCCTTTTTTTTCTCCTCCGATTTCTCCCCCTGCTCTTTCCAACTCTAACAAAAACCTGGATCTTGATTCCTTTCAGTTACCTCCTCGACTCGCAGGGGGCGCTACACTGACGTGGGGAGACAGGCGAGGCAGCGGGGAGCTGCTTTAAAGAGCAGAGATCAGTTGAGTTGATGTAGAGCAGGACAGGATTTCAGTGTTGAAGTAGCTGCTGCTTATTGGTACGGGCTTTAAAAAAATCAGGGATCACATCATGGAGACTCTGATAGTGACCATACAAAGGCAGAAAACTATAACAACATTCATGAAATGATCGAGACACAACACGCAGACAGCTGGTGGTGTCTCCAGATGTTTTTTGATAACACAGCTGTAAACAACGCAGGCGTTGTAACTCATCTACAGCTATTTTCTATATCAACTAGCACTCACCATCCAATCACTGCTAACGTTATCCCTCGCTAATTTATTTCTTTTATCATGAACAAAAGTGGTGATTAATGATTTGGCACTGCCAGAAGTAGGAGAAAGACTTGGATTAACACAGATAATGAGATGCTTGGGAGGAAAGAAAAAAAAAAAAAAGAATTACAGGGAGACGTGGAAAGAAAATCAATACAATGTGAGTGAGCTTTAGATATTCATCTGAAGGCTGAAAAACACGAGAGGATCATTAGATACAGCCAAGAGCGGCTGTCCGCTCTTCAGATTCAAAATCTTGTATGATCCCAGAGATGCCAGCAAACCACCACCTCCACCCACACTTGTACATAATACACATCATCACTGTACACACACTCATCACAAACTGCTCTGTGTATTAGACTAGCTGGATTTTTACTTTTAGTACCATTTAGTAAACGAGAACTTGTGGTGATAGAAAAGACAAATGACGTGGAAACTTTTTCGCTCCTCATGTTCTCCAGTCTTGTCTCTTCCTCTCTCAGACAACCTAAATGCTTGTTCCTGATTAAACATATGAGAGCTCACTTTCAATTTAAGCAGAGAAATAGATGCTCACTACCAAAAAAGGGAAGACCTGTGCTCCAGATTCTGATTTTTTTTGTGTGTGATTGATTAACTATTGTACACTAATAGCCAAAGACCTGAGAAAACCAGTTTGATCAGGTCTCTTCTTAAAATGGGTGCTTGCCTGTGTGTTGTCTGTTTTCCTGTCTGTTAGTCTGTATGTCCGCTCTGACACAGAACAAGGTAAAGACAACACCAGGGCTTAATCCTACACAGCCCTCTGTGTCGTTTGAAGCCTCAGGTCTCTGTCTTGCTGGCTTCTGTTACATTACACTGTGCGACTGTGTGTGTATTTAAGAGGATGTGTGTTTTTCTTTTTAACTCTGATTGAAAGTTGAAAAAGCATTTTATGTCTCGAGGACCCAAAACTGTTTCAAAATTGTACAATTTCAGAAATGCATGGGAATTTGTGTATCTATATGTATTCTTTTTTTCTCTTTTTTTACTATTTTCTGAACAAATGTAAATTTGAGGGTTTCATCTGATTTCAGTGATTTTTATCTGTATTTTATGGAACAGACCACGGTCAAGTTGTCATACATAAAACCACCTCTCTCATATTAAAGCTGTACTTTATTAGAGAACCTTTCTGACTCCACTGAGTGTTTTTGGAAAATGGGACGGGCATTTACTCGACAATCTGTTCAACAAAAGCCAATCCAACCTGATTGTGATCTGCATTATTCATGGTGGGCAATATGGTCCCTGTCAACCCCATATGTTAATAAATCCTTACCCATCAACCTGAACCACAACTGTGAGTTTCTGCATAGAACACGACAGATACTGCTGCGCTGTTAGAGTCTGTATTTTTTAATTGAAAAACTTGTTGGGAAAGTGTTTTTGCTTTATTAAAAACTAAAGAAACAATCAAACAGAAGTGTGTGGGAGTTTATTTGTTGTTCCGCTGTCGTCTTTGATGCCACAATAGGAATACAAATTAATGGACACAAGTTCGTGAGCTGGCACATAACCACAAAAACAAATGTATCCAGATAATAAGAGACAGTAGAAACCTTGACATAGTGGTTTGAGTATAAAGGTGCATAAAGCACAAAGGTGATGGTAGTTTAGTGTTGCAACAATGAATTCAACTAGTCTTCAAAAACCTACTGAATAGAATTTTTCCTGGGCAATATTTTATATTTTCACACTAGAAGCACATTGAAATAAGATAATTAGAAGTATTAATGTGGTTATTATCTTCAGAGTGTTTAATTTTGACATCTGATAGCTTTGGCGTCCTTGTCAACAGTCTTTCAACGAGAATCACGTCATAGTTCTCCTGTCAAACGCCTTAGAGAAGGGAGTACGCAAGTGTGTGAAGTGTAAGAAATCCATGTGTGACAGTGTGAGTGTGTTTAGTGAAGGTCACCAGTCTCAGCTGTGTTCACTCCTCGCCACAAGCACTTCTCTCATGGGCAGAAGGCAGCTATATTGGGATGTTATACAGAGAGGTGGGTGAATGAGCTGTTGAGGTGTGTGTGAGTGTGTGTGTGTGTGTGGTGGTGGTGGTGGTGGGGGGGTGGGGGGGGGGGGGGGGGGGTATGCTGAGGTATGATTCAGGGAAGGGGCAGAATGGGGAAAACGCCAGGATGAAAATGTGACGATGTGTCCCGGAATCAGCACACCCCCTCAACAGATTAACTCTTGCCATGATGATGATGATGATGATGATGGTGATGCACACACTCATGCATGTGTTTGCAAGTGCAAGGACACATACACATACACTTACATGTGCAAATACACACACACATACACACAATAAAGTTCAGAGAAGTTTGGTTGAGCGGCCTTCTAATCCTTTTTGTCTTCCAGCTCACAAACTATTCATCACTTTCACACCTTGCTTTGCTCTCACCTTTCCTTCTTCCTCTTCTCTCTCCTTTATTTTTCCTCCTCTCTGTGAAGAAAGCTCCCTGACTCCTTCCAGTCATAGTTTACAACAGATAAATCATCATCACCAACAACCCACATACTTTATTGTCCATAACAGCATCTTTCTTTCAGAACTTTTCTTTTCCGTTGCTCTACATCTTTTCAGTCAGATTTAACACGTAGATAGTGTCTATGGTTCCAACAAGGTTTAAAAAAGGTTTAGCATCAATTCAGCAATCCAGTAGTAGTTTAGATATTTGAGTCTGGACCAAAGTGGATGGACAGACATTGCAATTCCTAACATGGCTACAAATATCGAATTGGGCCTGTTAGCATCTTTAGCATTATCAGGCACTAACATCAGCATTATGGGAGAAACTCTGGATAAAGACGTTTTGAATTAGGGAAAGAAAATAGAAAGCAATGAAAGACAAGAAGATAGTTCTTGTACTTCCAACACTGCCAACACAGTGAATATGTTGAGTGTGAGAGTACATACACTTATGCATACACATAGATATTTAGACAACAACCGTTCTCACCTCTCTGGTTTTATAATTAAGGTATCACTTTGTACTTATTCCAAAAGTCTATTCATGGCTTTTGCATAGAGAGTTCTTACTGTTGAGCCCTCCAGGAGCGCTGAATTGGAGAAAGTCTCGTGTCTGTCATAGTTTTCGTCTGAGAGTTTACAATTGCTCTCTTGTGCTTGGCAACCTGATAAAGCTATCCAAAGGTGACAAAATCTGCTTCCCAGCACCTCTAAAGCTCACTAATTAACACGTTGTATCTTGTTTCTTTAATCAGTACAAAAACTGAAGTGTAAAAACTGACACTTTGGAGGTACAGGTAGGCAGATTTTGTTACTGATGGACAGAGCCAGGCTAGCTGTTTCCCCCTGTTTCCAGTCTTTGTGCTAAGCTAAGCTAGCCAGCTGCTGTCTGTAGCTGCATAGTTAGCACATGAGAGTGGTATCAATCTTCTCATCTAACTCTCCGCCAGAAAATATTTCCCAAAATGTTGAACTTTTGCTTTAAGGATTTTTTAAAACAAGAGCATGATTTCTGGCAGTCAAGGCTTCTGAAAATGGCAAACCATCCATGGGTTTACACTTTTCATGGACATTATTTGTAACCAGAAACAAGTGAAATATCACAGCTGTTGTCTTGAATAAAGGACATTGTCCTGTACTAGTAAAGCTTTTGATGTACGGTTGACCAAGTTCAACTTAAAGAATCATAAGTACTTCACATTATGACTCCTGGCATGGTAAAACAGCTTTGGAAGCAGCTTTGAACTTTCATTATGTAAACTGACATTTCCTGTGGGTCATAATTTCACAGAATAGTGCAGCTGGCAGTGATAGATGACTGTGGACGTCTCCCCTCGGCTTTTCCTGCCAGTGTTAACCACCTCGAGAAATGCACATCAAAAACTTTAATCGTGACCGATGTGATTACCCTCCCCATACTTCCAAGTTGCTGTTTCATGGCAGAACTGTAGGTGTTTGCCCTCTGTGCTTGAAAGCAGCTGCCTGGGTGGTCATGGGACATATATGCTGTTTTTCCGGTGCAGGAGGAACACAACCAGGCCATTAGCAGAGAGAATTTCTCTGAAGCCTTTGATGATGTGCGCTTATCGCACACTGTGCCCACTCATTCTCCCCCAACTCTCTATCCTGTTTTTCTTGCCTCTGTCTTTTTTCCTCTCTTTTGTGTGTTTGCCTGCCTTTCATATGCTGTCACTCAGTCTTTGTCTGAACCCCTATCACTCCAGCGCTTCTCTCTCTCTCGCTGCCACAGTCTCCCCCACATGGTTATGCTCGTCTTGGCCATGAAGCCTGTGTGTTGGCTCGTGTAAGTTGGCGTGATGGCTTGCGTGTCATTGGCGTGTTCACCGTCACACATGTCTTGATTGCAGAGGGCCAACAGAGAGTCACACCCTGACGTCAGAGGGCCAGAGATGGAAACAAAGAGGCTGAGGGAGACTTTGAGGAGGATGAAATGGATTCATTCACTGCCACTGCATGTTGAGTGTTTACCCTGAAACAAAAGAATAGAATAGTTGCCTTTTCTTTACATTATATAAGAGAATAGCTTTATAACTACAGTATGACAAAGCGCTGCAGTCAACATGACATCCATAATTGATGAACATCATTCGCAGCACCAGCACGTGGAAACATGAGCCTCCGGAGCAGTGAACTGATAACTCACCAAACGGAAGAGGAAGCAAAAAGAGAGAGGCAAAACAGGGAGATCCTATGACCGTGTGAATAAATCCTTTTGAGTGGAAACACAACACATTCTCACAGAAACATTGAGACTTTGCCATGAGTTCACCCACTGAGCAACAATGACCATTGCTTGTTTGTGTGTGTCACTGGATAAAGTGCTACCAAAAAGGGCATCAGTGGGGAACCTCCAAACTATTTACAAAATGCCAAAAGAAAGGAGGACTTTAGGAGACGAAAAGATTGCTTTTAACTCATACAGTTTTATTTCAGGCAACTGGTTTTGAAATGGTATTCATAGCCCCAAAAGCTGGAGACTCAAACCACAGAGGTTCATGTAATTCTTCAAGTGCACCAAAAACATAAAAATAAACAAAATTGCAGCTACATTCATCCACAGAGAACTGATTATAGTGAAAAGTAGAACACTAGCAGCTTTTAAAATACACTGTAAAACATCCAGAGATGGACGACATACCCTTTTACTTATGTAAAAGTACCAATAGAACAATGTAAAAATATTATTAAAATGTCCCACATTCACTTAAGTAAAAGTACATAAGTATTATGATTATTATAAAACAACAATCACATTATTAGATTGTTAATATGATGCATCAGTGCGTAAGCAGCATTTTACTGTTGTAGCTGGCCATGGAGCTAGTTTATATATGTTACATAAAAGGCATTCTGGACTTTTCTCTAATCTTTTCTTTTTGTGAAATATTGGATCATTTGAACAGTTATTTCAATGAAAGTATGTGAGAAGTTTAGAGTGAAAATGTCTCTTTGTTTGAACTGTTAACAACACAAACACATGTGAAACATGGCAAGAGACCCCAACAGACACTGGTGTTTTGTGAAGGGTCACAAGTCAAAACGGTTGGGAACCACTGGTTTAATCTTTATCAATGCATCGTATTTTAAAAGCCTATCGCATGCTTTTTATGTAAAATCTAAATTGGAAAGTCTTAAGTTGCATAAATTGGAAATATTCAAAAAAAGAACCTCAAAACTGTAAATACTATAGTATTTGAGTAAATGTACTTACTCACAACTGAAAACATCATACAAGAATTAACTGAAAACAAACTGTTTCTTGTTTCTTTTGAAATGTTTTATGTTGTGAAGTGCTCAACAGATTTAGCAGAACCAATTACACATCAGAATAAACCTTTAAAATGCTGCAGCTGAGAACAGCAAACATACAAAAAAAGACCTGGATTTCTGAATTAAATATCTGCTTCCTCTGCTTACTTGTGTGTCTGCACAGAAATATCTGCGTGCATGCATGAGTGTGTGTGAGCATGAACGTGTGCACTTGATCACAGGACTACACATGGTGAAGTGTGGAAGCAGCCAAGAGATTCTGTGCATCCGGTCTTGAGTCAGTTAGACGTAAAATCGGAGAGCGGGGTGAAGACAGGGCACATCTGCCTGACAGTCTGTCCGCTCCTCTGAAGGTTTATGCACGCTGCTAAAAATACACTGCAACAGACTGCAAATACAGTTTGGGATCCAAAGAAACAGCAGAGATTGAATGTGTCTGGTCTGTTACAGGAGGAGGGAAAGATGTAATCATACAGCAAAGACAGCAAGAAAAAAAGTGATTAAGTGTGGGCCTTGAGTTTGTTGTTAACAAGAAAACAAAAGAACAGTGATTAGATGAAGCTTGTGAGTCAGTCACACCGCCTCGCTCTGGGAGGTTGTATAGCTCAGGATTGTTGGCACAGACGCAGCTTGTGACGTCCTTCAGACAATTCGTTTTGAGTGCCCAAAAATGTGACTGCCACATCCACTATGAAAGACACGTGGATTTGGTATTGCTATTCCGGCAACACCATATTTGCTCTTGACTTTGGAGAATGCAAACACATCCGTCTGTTGCTCCGCAGGGTTTTCTCTCACTTTCTTCTTGTTTGCTTTGGATGCTGTCTTTCAGCCGTCTCTCACAGCTCTACATTTGGGGATTATGCAGACAATTGTTGAATATGGGAGCACAACCCTTGGGTCCTGCATTAATCTGTCCCACTGTTTGCATTATACAGATCTTCAGCTGGAATAGCCAGAAGGAGAAGTTGATCTAGGTTTTAGCTGGGTGGGATGACGCAAATATGAGACCAAAAGAACTCCCATGATTCTGTCAGAGGTCCTGAATCCCCATCTGTGTATCAAACTTGTTTAAAATATGATACACTGCATGCAGCATGTTGTCCAATCAAATTGTGATACAACAAACAAAAGAAACAAAAGAAAAAACAGAAACAAGTCCATTGTTGGCCTCTATTTCAAACTCCTTTGTCACTCATCCAACACCTCAACCTGTGGACTGTGGATGTATCTGATTGATAGTTACCACAAACTGTAAATAAAGATGGTTCTTTACTTGTGATATATACCTATATATTTTTATATAATTACCAGTAAGGAAAACCTGAAGTTTGATCGATGACCTTGCTAATAATGGTTTCGTCCGTCATTCTGAAAACCCCTTCAGCCAAATATTTTGGTACAGTCGATTTGTGCGCCAAAGTTTTGCAACAGCAATGGCGTCTAAAGCAGGTGGGTGTGTTGTACAATCTTAGCATCTAAAATACAACTGCATTATCTGGCAACATTACAGAGATGCGATGTATCCTGTCTAGTTAATATACAGGCACAGTGCGTTATACCACTTCGACAGTGGTTGTCATGTTTTGGTTACTTTATCTTTTAGGTTGCCATGGAGCTAAGATTAATTTAGCTAGCTTAATGGCTAACAGTGGAGCAAAGCATCCAAACTTTATTTAATGATAAAAGATTTACTATTAAGTGTCACTTTAATGATGATAATGTCAGTATTGAAAGCTAGTCTTTGTTATGAAAACAGTAATGTGACATCACGTGTGTTCAGGTCGTCGAGGAACAAAGCGCAAAGCGGAGGTCCAGGCGGAGGAGGAGAAACCATCCGTGGAGGAGAAGGACAGAGGAGAGGGGGGGAGCGGCCAGGAAGGCCAAAGGGTGGTCATTGAACACTGGTGAGTAACTCAGTGATATCACATTACAGCCTATAGTGGAATAACTACTTGGATACTTCAGTAGTTGAGTATGAGTATAAAATGGTAGTAGTACTCAAGTAAAGAAGTTCAAAGTTGTACTTGAGTAAATATACGTAGTTGCTTTATCATATGCAGCCACATCTTTAGTAGCCTGCTCAGATGTCCATCTGATGGGTGATCTGTTATCTCTGGCAGTAAGAGCTGATACGTGTATAGGCGTAATGCTGAGGAGGTGAAATCTGCCCTCCTGGCTGCCCACCCTGAACTGACTGTGGTCCTCAACCCGGAGAAACCCCGCAAGAAGAGCTTCGATATCACTCTGCAGGATGAAGGCAAAGGTGAGGGGGTCGAAAAGGGGAAATCCGAGAATAACTTGGCCATGTGGCGTCAACAAAGAGACGACCATCGTTCTCAGCGTGTCACTATCTCAGATTTGGACTTTTACCCATTTGTAGCAGCTGTTGAAGGTTCAATTCACCAAAGACTTCACATCAGCTGTAAATCTGAGGTGTTAACTAACGAAATGAAGAAAGTATAATCATTTCAAAACCTTACAATACTTGTACTTGTGAATATCTCTGCTGTCTCATTAAACCAACAATCAACAGGAGGCTGTTTACCAGGAGTGCAGAGAGCCACCAGAGAGAATAATATTTGCACCAAGAATGAAACACTTGCCAACACATGATACCCCTGTGTCAAATTAAGGCATAATGTGTGCCCTGTGTTTATTGTGTTATGTGTATGATTATTTTGCTCTAAAGTTAGGAGGTAGGTACACAAGTTGCTGTTCACTTTTTGATCACCATTTAAATTGTCTTAAACATTTGATCTTACTGCTATCCTCGAGAGGCATTTGTAACACGAGTATTGCTAAGCTCCTATATTGTTCTTACAAATGACTCTTCTGTCTCATCCTTAAAGAAACATCTCTGTGGACTGGAATAAAGATGGGTCCTCCTGCTAGGCTGAAGTTTCCTCAACCTGATGTCATAGTTGCTGCTCTACAGGAGGCTCTGAAGGCTGAGTAGACACAGAGTGAAGGTTGGTCATTTCAAAGCTGTCAGACAATAATATTATTCTGAAAAGCTAGATACAAAATTAATCAAGGAATGCACGGTCACACTAAATAATTCAGCTGTAAAATTTAACTTGAGAACTCTGTACATTATTTTGTCCTTGAGGTAAAAGGAGATAAAGCTTTCACATGAGGGACCCAAACATGGATTTAACATACATGTATATTATTTGTGGAAAAACCCTGGCATACCTCCTGCTGGAAATGTCACCATCCAAAAAGTTTGGACATTTACTGTTTTACTTGTTTTTACTAGCATCTCCTAATAAACGGAATATTTGTCGGACTAGGGATGATAGTCAGGCGAGGGCTAGTACCTGTGCTGTGTTAGGACTGTATATATTTTAAGAGTTTAACAAAAAACCTCATCTTGCATGCAGCCAAGAGTTCAAGACATGTGGCCCATGGAAGCAGAATGATGAGGAGTGACCAATGGGATGTTCTCAGTCCCTCCTCTGATGATCCAAGCTCCAACAGCTCACAACTTCTGGACTCATGGTGACACCTAGTGGAGTGTCACTGAGCCAATACATTTCTGAGTCCTGAAGAAAGTGTTTTTCTCCCCATTTCTCAACGTTTATTGTGCTTTTATATCTGTTTTTGGTAAATAAAGTGTTTCTTGTTTCTTACTTATTGTGAGTGTGGGTTTGTGTTTTTTTTTTCACTCTAGCCAAGCAGTCATTTGTATGTGGGAGGTTTTTATTTATGTAGTTTCAGGAATTATGTCGTCTTAGGTTTTAGAAAAGTCACAACAACATCCCAAAGATCATATTTGCTGTACAGATTTGCCATGACCGCATTCTGATAACTCAATTAAAATATTAACGCATATCTCAGCTTGCTTAAGATCTTAATACATTTAGAAATGATGACGGATGCACTTTCTTCTGTATATAAAACACGGCCCATCCACTTTTGATCGGCTCAATGACATTCAAACACT
This sequence comes from Enoplosus armatus, assembly GCF_043641665.1. Taxonomy (NCBI): domain Eukaryota; kingdom Metazoa; phylum Chordata; class Actinopteri; order Centrarchiformes; family Enoplosidae; genus Enoplosus; species Enoplosus armatus. Next base: position 12,651,207 of record NC_092189.1, read on the forward strand.
CAAGATAATACTTGTAACCATATCACAACAAATCTAAGTTTCTATAACTGTAATTTCACTGCTGTGTGTTATATAGACTGTACATCAAAGTACCAGTAAGGAAAACCAGAAGTTTGATGGAAATGTTTCAGAGGAAACCTTCGTAATGGTTAACAATGGTTTCGTCCGTCATTCTGAAAACCCCTTCAGCCAAATATTGTGGTACAGTCGACATGCGCGCGAAAATTTTGTAACAATAATGGCGTCTAAAGCAGGTGGGTGTGTTGTCGCTAGCTTACGTGTTTACTAAGAACGAATTCAACTGCTTTATCTAGCAACATTATAGAGATGTGATGTATCCTCTCAAGTCAATGTACAGGTACAGTGTGTTATACCACTACTATAGTGGTTGTCAGGTTAGACTTTCTCTTTTAGGTTGCCATGGAGTTAACATTGACTTAGCTAGCTTAATGGCGGAGCAAAGCATCCAAACTTTACTAAATGATAAAAGATTTACATCAGTGATTTTCTGATTTCGATCGCTAAAGAGGTTAATAGGTTAACGTTATGTCGGCTAAGCTGACTCACTGCCTTATCTAACGTTATTGTCTACGACAGTCCCTTTAATTAGACGGTATTGAAAGCTAATCTGTGTTATGAAAACAAACATCACGTGTGTTCAGGTCATCGAGGAACAAAGCGCAAAGCGGAGGTCCAGGCGGAGGAGGAGAAACCATCTGTGGAGGAGAAGAAGGACAGAGGAGAGGGGGAGAGCGGCCAGGAAGGCCAAAGGGTGGTCATTGAACACTGGTGAGTAACTTAGTGATATCACATTACAGCCTGTAGTGGAATAACTACTGTATATAAACTTTAATTGAGCACCTAATCACATGTAAAAGTAATACAAATACAATGTGGCCTCAGGGTCCGGAAGTGTTTCCTTGTTCTGTAATCCAATTTTAGTATTTCCTTTCAACAATATCCTTAATGTTGAAACACAGGACTCTGGATAATGTAATGATATGTTTATGTCAGGTCCGCCAGTTTCAATTATTTCAACTTTGTTTCTGTGAAATCAAGTTTTATCCATAATTTTGGCATTTGATCTGTTGGCTGGCAGTAAGAGCTGACGCGTGTATGGGCGTAATGCTGAGGAGGTGAAATCTGCCCTTCTGGCTGCCCACCCTGAACTGACTGTGGTCCTCAACCCTGAGAAGCCCCGCAGGAACAGCTTCGAGATCACTCTGCAGGATGAAGGCAAAGGTGAGGAGGGTGAAAAGGGGAGACTTCCATCATTCCCAGCCAAGTGTCTTTATCTCAGTTATTAGCCTTAAACCCATTTGAATTGCTTTTTTAAAGGCTCAGCTCACCAAAATTACAAACAACAAAAACACAGTATTTTACGAACCACTACTTGCCATGCACTTAGAGATGGATACTGGTGGTGGTGAATGGAATTTCATTTGGTGTTTTAGCACTGAAAAATATCACTGAGCAACATGTCTTCCCAGACAAAAGGTTTCACATCATATGATTATTTTGCTGTAAAGTTAAGAGGTTGATACACCAGTTGCTGTTCACTTTTTGACCACTTCATTTTTGAGTATCGAAGTTAACACATCTTAAATTGTCAAAACATTAGATTTTACTGCTATCCTCTAGAGACATTTGTAACACTTGACGAGTATTCCTGCTATATTGTTCCTACAAATGACTCGTGTCTCATCCTTAAAGAAACATCTTTGTGGACTGGAATAAAGAAGGGTCCGCCTCGTAAGCTGAAGTTTCCTCAACCTGATGTCATAGTTGCTGCTCTACAGGAGGCTCTGAAGGCTGAGTAGACACCTAGTGAAGGTTTGTCAATTCAACATTTCAAATCTGTCAGACAGAATAATATAATGCGGAAAAAGTTAGATACAGAATAAATCAAGGATTGCATGGCCACTCTAAATTTTTTATTTAATTCTGTAAAATTAAACTTGACAACTTGAAACTATGCACATTATTTTGTACTGGAGGTAAAAGGAGTTTGCTTTCAAACAAACTTTCACATGAGGGAACCAAACATGGATTTAATGTACATGTGTACTATTTGTGAAAAACCCCGGCTATGCAGTGCTCCTGCTGGAAATATCACTGTCTAAAAAGTTAGTCAACCTTCAGCCATTAGACTATTGCCAAAATGGTGTGGATCCCTCTGTATGAAGAAATTAGCAGGTCTGATAATGAAATAAATCCCACAGACCTACTTTACCCTCATACTTAGAGACTGATGGCCTCACAGGTAACTAGGGATGTTAGTAGGGCGAGGGCTAGTACCTGTGGTGTGTTAGGACTGTATATATTTTAACAGTTTAACAAAAAAACTTGTCTTACATGCAGCCAAGAGTTCAAGACATGTGGCCCATGGAAGCAGAATGATGAGGAGTGACCAATGGGATGTTCTCAGTCCCTCCTCTGATGATCCAAGCTCCAACAACTCACATCTTCTGGACTCATGGTGACATCTAGTGGAGCGTCTCTGAGCCAATACATTTCTGAGTCCTGAAGAAAGTGTTTTTCTCTCCATTTCTCAACGTTTTTGTGCTTTTGTGTCTGTTTTTGGTAAATAAAGTGTTTCTTGTTTCTTACTTATTGTGAGTGTGGGTTTGTGTTTTTTTACTCTAGCAAAGCAGTCATTTTTATGTGGAAGGTTTTTATTTATGTAGTTTAAGGAATTATATTGTTTTTGTAGAAAAGTCACAACATCCCAAAGATATTTTCTGCTTTATGGAGTTGGATTAATGTAACCATGAATGTATTCTGATAACTCATTACAACATTGATGCATATCTCAACTAACTTATCTTAATACATAAAAACATGATGAAAGATGATTTTTCTTTTCTATATTAAACATAGTTGATCCACTTTTGATTGGCTCAATGACATTCAAAGACTCAAAATAATGCTTGCAGCTATATCACAAACAAATATAATTTTGTCAGCGTAACGGTATTTTTGCTTGCGGCTGTAAAAAGTAGTTATGTAACTTCCGGTTCAAAATGTTTTTTTTTTTAACTGAAAGAAACGTTGAACATGACGTGACGTCATCATCACGCGACCAGCCACAGCAGCGGTCTCTCCATAGTTGGGAACCTATTTTCATTCTTCGACAAGGCTTGAAATTAGTCCGTAAGTACTAAACATGAAACTAATTTACTCGTAGATATTTACCACACAATACGGGAATAGTTTGTCGGCATTTGGAGTGTTTGTAGGCTGTCATTCTGCCTTTACTGCCGAAATAAGTATGGCTAAGTTAGCTACGGCGTGCTAACTGCTAATGACTGATGAGCGAAGTTATTTAATCACAGTCGATAAGTAAACATATTCTAAAAAATTTCAGATAACTTTTACTTTAACCAACTCCTAGCCCAAGACGGTACGAATGAGCAGAGATTTCTGCTTAACGTTAAACTTTGGTTGAGAGTTGAGTTAGGATTAGAGGTATTTGAATAACAGACGCCACATAAAAAAGAGGAATCTTAGTGAATCATCTCTTTAAATATCCTCAGTTTTGCGTCAAATGTAGCGCTAGCGAGAGACACAAACTGGGGTCAAACCTTTCAGGTATTTTGCTATATGTGAATGTAGTAAATTAATTGTGTTTATTTATGTGTTGGTGTATGCTGCCATGTTGGCCTGGTCTCTTTTGTAAAATAGATGTCAAGAGACTTCCTGGTCAAATATATATTCTACAACTTTGTAGTTCAGCTTTTGACAAACATTTATGTCACAAACATGTCAGTTGTTTCTAGTCTTTTTTTAGAGTCAATGATTACTCGTAAAGAAATTAAAATAGTCTTTAATTTCATCCCTTAAATTATGGCAGTATTGGAGACATTGTGACGACTTGGATTGTGTTGTTGTTGTTGCACATTATATTCTTGTAACTTTTTCGTTTTAATATGTCATTATTACCAAGTATTTGTGACTTTCTCTTGTCAGTCATGGCAACAGAGGGTGTGGAAAAGACGAGTGAAGATGCTCCAACACCTGGGAAGGTCAGCACCAGGTTTGACCTGGAGAAGGAGACTGAGCTTCGGTTTGAGGTGGAGGCAGGGGAGGCAGCTGAGCAAGTTGAGCTGGAGCTCCTCACAGGAATGGCTGAGGTGTTTGGCTCAGAGCTGAACCGCAACAAGAAGTACACATTTGGCCCAGGCTCCAAAATTGCAGTTTTCACCTGGCAAGGCTGCAGTGTGAATCTTTACGGGAAGCCAGAGGTGAGCACATGGAGGAGGATCTATGCAAACGTTTTCATGTGGGTTTTTATTTTGGCTTACTTGGTGATTCAACTCATCAAAGAGATATGGTTTAACATTTAACCCTGTGTGGCTTTGTGAGTTTGACATTTGATGAATGTGAGGCTCAAATAACCAGTATCTCTTCCTCATCGCCACAGGTGGCTTATGTGTCCAAGGATACACCCATGCTGCTCTACCTGAACACACACGCTGCCCTGGAACAGATGAGAAAACAAGCAGAGCGGGACAATGAGAGGGGGCCGAGGGTAGGTTTCAATAATAATCTAAGTGCTATTGTCAGTGGCCTTTTATATGTGAGGTTGTCAGATCCCAGTAAATTCGTCTTACGTTGACATTGAGTAATTAATCATCCCTCAGGTGATGGTGGTGGGACCTACAGATGTGGGGAAGTCAACAGTGTGCCGGCTGCTATTAAGCTATGCTGTAAGGGTGGGCCGGAGGCCAACACTGGTGGAACTGGATGTTGGACAGAGTGGGGTAAGATGAATTGGAGTTGTCATAATAAACATTGACCAAGACATCTGAAATTAGAGGAATATCACTGGCTGATATTTTTATTATTTTTGTATCATGTCATGTAGATTTATGATCCTGAATTCATGCAAAGTGAAACTACAGCTTCTGTTTTATAGAATAGCTATTATGCCTCTCCTCTTGGTCAAGAAAGCAAAGTATGCCTATGTGGCTGGTTCTGTCAATCACATGTACAATAAGTTCTGGAAAACCATTTACTGGACAAATGGCACTCAAACTGATTTATAGCACAAGAACAGTGACCTACTACACAATATCTTACAGTATCTGGGATAGATGTGTTGAAAAACATCAGTTTTTGAGTGCCATGTGTTCATTTACTGGGTTTCCTAATCAACCAGCGCTCTCCAGGTTGTTTTTTAAAAGTGCGTTCTGCTCCCCAGGTGTCTGTACCTGGGACAGTGTCAGCACTGTGCATCGAGCGTCCAGCAGACGTGGAGGAGGGTTTCTCCGTCCAGGCTCCTTTGGTCTACCACTTTGGCTCTACTACCCCAGGGACCAACATCAAACTTTACAATAAGGTGAGAAAAGAAAGATTCTTGATGTTTTGCAACATAATGGTATGAAACCAAGAGCCCACTGCCAAACTACAAATTTAGTCTGCGTTGTCATCAGTTTTTTTTTTTTTGTCTCTGCCCACTTTAATCTGTTCTTCTCTCATAACGTGTAGCTGACGTCACGCCTGGCTGAGGTGTTTTCCCAGCGCTGTGAGGTGAACAGGAAGGCCAGCGTGGGAGGCTGTATCATCAACACATGCGGCTGGGTGAAGGGGTCTGGATACCAGGCTCTGGTCCACTGTGCCTCTGCCTTCGAGGTAGATGTAGTGCTGGTGCTGGACCATGAGAGGCTCTACAATGAACTCAAACGAGACCTCCCTCACTTTGTGCGGGTTGTGCTCCTACCCAAGTCTGGGGGGGTGGTGGAGCGCTCCAAGGAGTGCCGACGGGATACTCGGGATGAGAAGATCCGTGAGTATTTCTATGGCTTCCGTGGAGTGTCCTTCTACCCTTTTTCCTTTGAAGTGCGTTTCTCAGATGTCCGCATCTACAAGATCGGGGCACCATCCATCCCAGACTCGTGCTTGCCACTGGGAATGTCTCAGGATGACACACAGCTAAAGCTGGTGCCTGTGACACCAGGGAGAGACCTCACGTATCATGTGCTGAGCGTGAGCAGTGCTGAGGACGGAGAGGAAGGTGCTAGAAAGGGTATCGTGGAGAGCCCTGTGTGTGGCTTTATTGTGGTGACTTATGTGGACACACAAACACAGGTGATGAAAGTGCTGTCCCCAGCGCCCAGACCACTGCCAAGACACACTCTGCTTATCATGGACATCCGCTTCATGGACATGAAATGAAGTAGCACATCAGGGAAGAGGACTTGGTAGCAAAAGAAGTGGGGATCATGTTAGGGAGGAGTTCTGTGGAGAAGAACTTTGTTCCAGAAGAGCTGGATTTTGTTTCTTTGTTGTCTTTGTGACTACAGAGGGCAAAAGAGAAAAAGATTTAAGTACTTAAATTGGTGGCTGCTGTAAATTATACCCCATTTTATAGACCACATGTACAGATGTTTGGGCGATTTGTGGCAAGGGATGTTTTATCAGTGCAGGAATTATTTTCTTGATAATCTGTTTTATAAACATTGTCTTTTCTCTTGAGTAATAAATTTTTAAATGTAAAAGGTTCTGTGTTTGTGTGTTTTGTGTTATTTATATATAACAATTAACTCTTTTGTTATCAATTAACTCTTTAAAACTCTTTATTAGGGCTTTATTAGTATTTAGTATTTCCACAAAGACTCATCCAACAATGTAAACTTATTAAGAATGTGTCTGTGAAGTGGAAGTCCTGCCTTCTCTGTTGTAGTCATCCTGTAGTGTCCACCATGTCTGTTTGGACATAAGTAGGGCAAAGGACACTAAACTGTCGCCCATATCCTAACTGACATACAGTACTAGTATGGCAGTGGCTGTTTAGGAGCACAACAATAAGAGCTTGTCTGCTGTTTATTCTGTAAACACCTACCAGCTCATACCGGAGCTCATCAAATATTCTACAGGTCTACATGCAGATTCACCTCATTAAGATGTGGATATTTCCCTAAATATTATGATAGCAAGTTAACTTCTTAACATACAATAACAATATCTAATTAAAACAACATATACTGTGTGATGCCCAGACAAATGTTGCATATTTAATTTGTGTCCTGATTTGCATATTTGTGTATATGCATGTTTTCTTCACCCTTTATTTTCTGTGCTATTTCTCCAAACATTGGCAGGATGTGGCTTCATCGTAGGTGGGTCTGTTGTGGGGGATTTGAGTCGACCATCTGGGATCTGTGGTGAAAACTTCACAAAGAAATTGTTTTACCAAACTACTGTACTAAAACTCCCTCCCAATTCCCACTACACATTAGTACTACATTTTATTGTAGATTGTAAAGCCCCCATGAGGCAAATTGTGATTTGTGATATTGCTGATAAAACTGAAAGAAAGGACACACTGGAGGAAGAATGTGATTTTAGATTTTTCATAACCCTTTTATATGTTTATGTTCCCATCAGAATTTTGGTCAATTGAGGTTTTCAATCAAGGATGGTATGAAAAAATGTAAAAAAGCAAAGACTACAAACTAATTATTCTTGACTTATGAATGTGGAACTTTCCACGAAGGCACAGACGTTTTACTAAAATAATCTGTTAAAGAGTTTCCAGTATTATAACCTAAAACCAGGACGCCTGTTTCTAAGTAGAGATATCTCTCTCCAGAAGTGGGCTGTGTAGAGACATTTATGAAATAAGTGGACATGTTCTTCCTCATTGTTGCAAATCGAGCAATTTGAGGAAATGCTATTTAAATGTGTTGCAAGGATGATATTTGTGTATTATTCCAAGATGTAGTCCTTTAATTTCATTTGGTAATAAAAATGTATGCCAATCACAACAGTAATAGCAAATCAATACTATATTATCATGCAGTTTGTTAGATTTATTTCTTAAGTCCACGCCTCTTCGGTCTCTGATTGGCTGTTCATCCCACCTGAGGGACGATGGACTAGTTCCGGGATTCCGACGTCGGCCTAGCAAGCGAGCTAAGTAGTTTGCTAGCGGCTAACTCAAGGAGGACCGTAACGACCAACACCCTACAGGCAAGACAGCGCGCATGTTCAATATTAGGTATGTCCTGCTTGTTTTACCTTCTGTTCGTGGTTACCGTTCAGCTGAACGAAGCTACAGTTATCTTGTCAGCCGTTAATGAAAGCGACTCCGCGAGTGTAAAGCTTACATGCTAGCCAGGTAATGTTAGCTAACTCTTTTAGCTGTGGTAAAGGGCTGAGCAGTGTCGCAAAAAACTTTCGAGGCTAGGTAAGAGCTAACTGATTACTAAGTATGGATTGCGTTTGAATATCTTTTTATTACCTTGAGCATTGTTACATCGAATTAAAACATCGCAGCGTCTATTAGTTAGTTTAAAAAAGTGTATCTTAATGAGGTTCACTGTGGTAGTTGTCTTGACTGAATCCTAGCACTGCCCTGGCCTGTTGTTTCACGCTTGGTCTATTTCAACGTATGATTCTGAGATGAAGTGATAGTCAATTGAATGGTGGGGACTTTAAAAAGACATCAGTCAGCAACTGCCGGCGTGTCACTATTGCTCGGAAAATTGATTAAATTTGCTCGAGTGGCCACTTATCGGCGTAGTTAGCTCGCTAACTGCTGATTGTAGCGGTGACATGACAGGCAAGGCTCGACACGGAGATTTTGGGATTAACATCCATTATAGTCGAGCAGGATTTGTTGGGCAGATGAGATGATTAACAACAGGCACAGAGACACTCCTCGGCCACAGCTCTGTATTTGTTAGTACTGATGATTGTTGAGAAGAGGGGTGTGTCCAAACTATCAGATTACACTGTTACTCCGTATCCGTTTTCAGTGTGTTGACACCGCACGGACTAGTTTTTCATCTGGAGATGAGTCTCACATTAGTCTGATGTGTGTGTGTGTGTGTGTGTCAAAGGCGTCCACCCTTGTCACAGATCGTTGTCTCCAGTGTGTTTTGAATTTCCAGTAGTGGGAGGTGTTTCATTTGACCCCCTCGGGGCATTAAGGTGTCTGTTTAACAACAGCAGGCTGTCGAACAACTCTGTTTATGAGTAACGGTGCGAAATGCGCACGCACACGGCGTAACGCAAGCTTTTTAGGACAGTATGAAGTTGGTTAGTCAGCCCTGATTGTTGTGAAATCTCTGCTCCTCTCAGAGTCTGCCCTGCAATCTAACAAGGAAATTAACCTTTGGCAGTGAAGTTTGAACCTGCAAAATACAACATGGACATTTTAATTCGTGGTATTATTGTAGGTACTTGTGTTCTCCTTTCTGTTATTATATTTAGGGCCACAACTATTTACGTTACTGATTTAATCTGCCCTGTATTTTTTCGACGAATTGTTTGGTCTATGAAATATCAGGAAATGGTGAAAAATGAAATGCCAATCACAGTTTCCTAAAGCCCAAAGTGACGTTTTCAAATTGCCTTTATTATCCACCCAACATAACAGGAAACTAGGGAATATTTGGCATTTTTACTTTATTGATTTATTAATTGATTATCAAAATAGCTGCCAAATAATCTAATCAAGTACTTGTTTCAGCTTTTCTACTTAGGTTTTGCCCACTGACAGTGTCATTTGTTTTGGGTTTTTTTTTACAGGGACATCCAGCAGCTTACCCACAGGGCTAGTGGATGAAAGAAGACAGGGGGACAAAGAGGGAAAAGAAGGACTAAAATGCATCAGACTACATAACACCACCGCTGCACATGGCTTTATTTAAGAGATGCAAAATGGGAAAGGAGGTCTATCTGCAGAGAATTTGGAGGTGGGAGAGGTCTCTACACCCAGACCCGGCCAAGTGCTGTGACACCTCGGTGACATTCACGGGGCTTCTTTTTGGAATGAGTTGATTTTGTACCCATATTGACACAAAGACTGAAGGCAGGGGTCTCAAAGATCCAGGGGACTCTGCTTTGCTGTTTTAGCTATTTTACTTGTAAAGGCAAGGCTAGACTTCATTTTTGAAACATTTTTTAACAGTTTTTTTTAAAGCTGGACTTTTGTTTGGTGTTAAGCAGCTTCCTGCAACTGGTTTAAAAGTGAATTTGTTAGTTTAGTTGTTTTCCCCTGCTGACTTAGTTTGAAGTGCGGTGACTGTCCCTCCTGCCGCCATCCTCGGTTTCTTCCACCCACCCAGTGCCTAAATACACCCTCTTGGGACAATCACAGAAGTCATCAGCAGCTGCTGCGCTCAATCCTCTGCCTGTTCTCCTCTATGTGCTTCTGCTCTCGGCCTGCTGGCTATCCACCCACTACCTCTTTAATTTTCTGGTCTTTTTCTTTTTATATTCATTTTCTCTGAGAGGAATAATCAGAACTCAAGCACAGTGACGAGCATTAATGTAAACACTGAGGTTCAGGAGTGCACAGAAACCTAGATTGCTCCAGTTTTAGTCGTGTTTGCGAGTTTCTGTGTGTTTTGTGTTAATGCACAGCAGCATTAAGGTTGCACTGGTGCCAGGGAGCAGTTTAAGATTAGATTTATTTATATTGTTGCACCAAAAACAGTTACATTAAAGCCATACAAAAATATTTATGAATTACCTACACATATTTTTGTATCACATTGCCCTTGTATAGTTTTGCTTTTATAAGCTTCTATTAAGATTATTCATTATAAGATTAGGCTGTACACATGCAAGTAGAGTTGTATATTGCTTTATAAAAGAAACTTTTGAGTGATTGTTTTGGTGCCGGGAAACATTTCATTTAGTTTCTGGACACAGATTTCCTCATGTTTCCTTTCAGTTTCTGCTTTGCATAGTGTTATTTTTCTTTTCCAGTCTGTAGTCATGGCCTCTCCTCCCAAACAAACACCATATTTGCCATTTTGACCAGTAAAGCACCCTTTACAGTAGGTAGACAGTAGATATCTACCTCTCTCTGTGTTCCTCCCCTCTCTCTCTTCTTTTCTGATGCCGGGCTTCAGTGGTGGGGGGGTTGGGGGAGGAGTAGGTGTCCCCGCTTCTGCTCCTTCCCGCCCATTTCGACCCAGCCGATATGTCCCGGTGTCTGCAGCCACCACCTTCCTTGTTGGATCCACCACCCTCTTCTTCTGCTTCACGTAAGTATCTCTTTCTCCCACATAATGCAAACATGGTGCAAAGGGCCTACATGTGTATATACACACAATGTGTGACTAATAATGTTTGTACATACTGGTGTTTGCTCAGAGCATGTGTAAATATCCTTATGCATTATGTTTTATCTAAAGACGTCTTGTTGTTTTTATTGTTTGTTATTTATTAAGAAAGTTTCCTGAGCAAACCTCTTTTCAGCAACACTTAAGTTCACACAGTTCCTCACAGTCACACCTGTGAGCTCCCCATACAATCACAGTCTTCTATTTCTGGCCTCTGAGCAGCTTCACTGGAGCTGTTTGGGGGTAAAATTGCCTTCCACAAAGGCTTATCAGCAGTTGTTGATGGAGCGTGGAGTGTTACTTGCTAATTTTTCCCCTCTGTTTCTTGCCAGCAAGTGCAGGCATTCGAGCCTGCGTGTGTTGCTGTTTCCATCTTGAATAGACCAAGAAAATATGTCAGACTTTAAAAGACTAGTAGTTATGGCAATAATCGGTCAAACTGTAAATGTGTTTCCATTATTTTTCGTACTGTCCAGGTGCCCGTGGTTGTCAGAGTATTTTTCCCCTGTCATTCCCATCTACGTTGCCGTGATTTTTCTTTTCACCCTTGCAAACTTCTGCATGGCCACTTTCATGGACCCTGGAGTCTTCCCCAGAGGTAAACACCAGAAAGTTAGTTATCACACACTAATGATGCATATGCAATGCTTTTTAGTGCATGATACAATAACCATGATCCACTTAAAATTGATTTAAATAATTTAGTGAATATAACACGATGCAGGGAGACCATATGATCAGATATTGTGATGTTAGTTCAGCCTCGGTGTGTGTGTCTCTTGTCTTTAGCGGAGGAGGATGAGGATAAAGAGGATGATTTCCGTGCTCCGCTCTATAAGACAGTGGAGATCAAAGGCATCCAGGTGCGCATGAAGTGGTGCTCAACCTGCCGCTTCTACCGCCCGCCACGCTGCTCTCACTGCTCAGTCTGCGACAACTGTGTGGAGGTACACACACACTCTCACTCACAAATGCACATAGTACAGTATCACATGCTTGCTGTATTGTGATTCCAAATTAGAAATACATTTATTTCACAGTATTACACAAATATAAATGAAAGTTGTGATGGTGTGTGATTATCAATGCTCATTTTTGAAAAAAAATTTTGATCAGCAAATATATATTATTAAGGTATATATTTGAAAATGAATGTATCCAAGTCTTTACAGCACTAAGTCTGAACATGCTAATTACATGAGTTTCCATTACATATACCTGTGGTGTGTGTGTATTGTGTCTTTTAGTTTTGATACCAAGCCCTAATTTCACAGTGAGCTTTTATAAACTCCTGCGTGACTTGACTGCTCAACCTAGATCTATTCTTAGTTTTCCATGTGTGAGTGTGGGAGGTACAAATTGATTTTGGTGTGTTGTAGTTTTTTTCTTGTCATCATTATTTTCCTCTCTGTCATATCTTATCATACTGGTGCTTGTTCTTTGTCCCTGTGCTCTCTTAGGATTTTGACCACCACTGTCCTTGGGTGAACAACTGCATTGGTCGGAGGAATTATCGCCATTTCTTCCTCTTCCTGCTATCACTTACCACCCACATCATGAACGTATTTGGCTTTGGCTTGGTTTATGTCCTGCACCACCGCCAGCAGCTGGACACGCCACATGCTGCTGTTACGTATCCTTCACTTGGCTCACTGCATACATAAAGCTGCAGAACAAATTATGGGACTTTCTTTTCACATTTTTTTGCCTTGTGATTTTTAGCCTTGTATTTATTTATTTTTTTCCTTTTTTCCCTGGATTTGTTGTAACCTTCTTGACCCTCTCCTCCCAGTATGGCTGTAATGTGTGTGGCTGGTCTGTTTTTTGTCCCAGTCGCTGGCCTGACTGGTTTCCACATAGTGTTGGTGGCCCGCGGTAGGACCACAAATGAACAGGTACATACAAGAGCTGGCTGTGTGCATCGCGTTGACAGACAGATTTTTCTTTTCTGTATTTTTACCATTGAAATTGGTGTCCATGTGAGCCGGAACATTTTTCTCTCCTCCTCTCTCTCACTGTAGGTGACAGGAAAGTTTCGGGGAGGCGTTAACCCTTTCACCAACGGCTGTTTTAGGAATATTTCACATGTGCTGTGCAGCTCCCAGGCCCCCAGGTCAGCCTTCCTTTCTCCTCAGCACTCATCTGTTTACTGCCCTCCTTTAACACTTTGCTCCACAATTATTCTTTTTCCACTGCCTCTTTCTTTCCACTGCTCTCTCTCCCCTTCCACCGTTCCACCCTCCTCTTTTATTGTTCTCACTTGTCTGTTTAGTTGATGGAATATATGAGTACAAGCCTTCAGTGTGACCGGCTTCTGGTGTTAGATTATGTTTGTCAATAGAGCAACATACTGCTAAGCCTGTTGTGTAATGCTTGTATCATTTTAATTAGGAGTGAAATGTATGTGTATGTCCTTCCCACAGATACATGGGCCGGTGGCGGAGCCCTCAGGCACTGGAAGTGCAGCCTCCATTTCTTAGACCGCCTCTCACTGAGGCCCAGCTAGAAGCCAAGGTCCTGGACAATGGCATCCAGAACGACCGACACAGTACCAGGGTGAGTGATACTGAATCCAACAAACAACAACAATAACAAGCAGTCTACATGTGGAAGTTTGGATGTAGGAACTCCGCAGACATTCTCATGCATTTTCATGTTATTTATTTATTATTTGTGTATACTGTATGACTGTATACATTGTTGCTGTGGGATGAAAATGTCATTTTTAGAAATACAGACAATTGTTGCCCATCTTTGTATGAATTTCTGTTTTTTGAATTGGTATCACGGGTCCTCTGGTGAACAAATGTAATGAAGAACAACAAGAGCTGTGTTTGCAAAATACTAAAAATTAAGCTAATTATTTTCTATTCATCTTTATTGTAAACTTTCTTTTTCATGGTAAGAAATAAGTACAATATTGTAAGTTGTAATTTCAAAAAACGTTATTGCACACCATAAACTCTTAGTGTCGGGTATGTAGGATCAAAAACGTGACTTGAAAAGAATCGAAGAACCACACAGTCCATCACTTGAACTCACTTCATAAACACAACATTTCAGTCCTCAGACTTTCATCAGGTAAAATTCATACAAACAAAGCCAAAAATAAGCAAATAAAGTGAGTTCTTTGTTTTTTTTTTTTTTCATGTTTAAATACTGAAAGGTGAGGAGCAACACAGAAAATGCGACCAACTGTGAACAGGCAGCTGATGTAGTCTATATTGGTGCTGCTGCCATGGATACTGGCATTGGTTGTAATTCTGCAAACTATACAGTTAATATAGATGAAATAACACATTCTGAACTCTGCTGTTCTGCTCCTCCTCTCCATATTTGAAAAACATTGTCTTATGTCGCTACGTATTCAGCTATTTATCTTTCAGAAAAGCACACAAAGTCAGTTAACAGTTAAATCCTGCTGTCGTGTCTGAAGATTTAAATAATGTTCTTTGGAGATGTATGAAAGTGTGCCTGAGCAGGAGGAAACGTGGAGGGTGCTTCTGCCTGTGCAATCTGCACGTGACACAGCGTTTTTTAATTTATTTATCTGTTTTCTTTCACAACAAGGAACATTTAGTTTGACAAGGAACATTTAGTTCCTTGTCGTGCACTACACTTTTTGCCTGTGCTGTCAAGAAGCCAGCTTGAAGCATATTTGATAAACCTACTGGTCAGGTTGTGAGTCTTATATTAACGTGTCAGGTTGGGTCTGGAATTGATCTAGAGATAATTTCAGGTAACAGGTCGTTTCTGATGCTGAGCTTTGCAGATGTGTGGCGGTTTGCAAAACTGGGAACGTGCAAGACTCAGAACACAGTCTAATAATACTGTATATCTGCTTATATGACTTCTCTGTGTGTCTTTTCCAGTCCAAGAGCAGTCTAGATCAGATGGAGAGCCAGTCAGCTGATGCAGAGCCTCCACCTCCTCCAAAGCCAGAGCTTCGCTACCCAGGCCTGCCCCGTGCTGACACGGAGGGTGAGACGCACACACACAAAAATACATAAGTGAACCTAGGTAGTTACAGGTATGTCACCTGACATCTGAGTGCAGCCCAGGTACTTCAAGTGTTTTACCTCTTGTGCAAACAAACAGCTGAATGTTTGTTTTCTGATGTCACTTCTGGTTTCTTGCCACTCAGAGAGCAGCTTGTTGACTGAAGCTCCAACTACGCCATCAATGTACAAGTACCGACCAGCCTACAACAGCCCAGGAAGGAACCACACTGCCCTCACACACCCCAACAAGGTACATGTCAATTTACACATGCACATATCTCAAGGTGTTGGGTATAAACTATTCACATAACATGATGTAGCTACTGAATATTAAGAGTATTAAAGGAAGTTAACCACATGTCTTCAATATATTTTTTTTAAATACACGTGACCTTGTTGATTATTACACAGTAAGCTTGTTTTAGCATAACACAATGGGATGTGTTAACCTTATTGCACAAAAAGAAGTGAAGAGAACAAACAATATCCCATAGATTACTGTAACAGCTGATATGCCCCGTCCCTTCTAATTTCCTTTGTGGTTAATACCATGCCCCTCTTTTTTGTTTTTACTTTAAATTGATCATTCAGTGGCCATCGGTCGATCAGTAAGTCTCAGCTAGTGTCATCTGTGTGTGTGTGTGTGTCTATCCCTTTGGCTGTCTCTGTGTGGATCTATCCTTTTCCCCTGAAACTGCATTGACTGGAATGTGTAGTTCATGTACTGTACTGTATGTATTTGTATTTCCATTTATGTGTTGATACACACAGTCTTTGACATGCAGTGTCAGTGCTTGTTCAAGCCAGTCAATGTTTCCAGTCCAGTAGTGTGATGATGGTGTAGAGCACCGGTCAAGCATCCAATTTCTCCCCATCACTCTTTTTATTTTTCTGTTAGAATCTGTAGAAAAACTTTGTGCTATGTTATCTATTCCTGAGGTAGCATGGTGATTTTCATTTTTCTCTCCCCCTTCATCTTCATCACACTGGTCCTCCCCCCTCTCTACCTTTGGTCTGTTTCTCCTCCTCTCTCCTCTCCTCTTCTCAGATGATCCGCGGGGAGAGTCTTGACTCTCCATCTCCCTCCATCCTCCAGTCCAGCCGCCAGCCGAGCTACCGCTCGGAGCCAAGCAGCCTGGACGGGGCCACAGTGGTGGGGGGAGGTGTAGGGGCGCGCAGAGGGGGAGGGGAGAGGGGTGAGGGCCCCGGAGGCCCTGGCGGGACTGCTGGGGTGATGTCAGGGGGCATGTCGGGTTACTCCCTGACTGGGCGCTCCTACACCTCCTACCCATCCTCTCTGGTTCTATCCACTGGCGGCTCCCGCTCCTCCAGCATGCGCTCAGCGCACACGGCACATAACCCGCTGGCCACGCTCCACTCGGAAGGCACCACAGACACCAGCTACAAAAGCCTGGCCAATCAGACACCTCGGAATGGCAGCCTGTCCTATGACAGCCTGCTGACACCATCCGAGAGCCCAGAGTTTGAGTCAGCTGCCCACGAGCTGTCGCCACAGAAACCTCATGCTCTGTTTCCGTCAGCAATTATAACGGGCCAGCCTGAGGTGGTGTCACCCAGTACCCGGCTGCAGGGCTACACGTCGCCCTTCCTCTCAGCTCAGATTGCCCAGCAGAGGGAGGGGCAGCTGTTCCAGGGCTCTGCCACTTTCTCCTCCCCCCACAGGGCCTACCTGCGTGCCGTCAGCCCGCCCCCTCCCTCCTCTTCTGGGCCTCCTGAGATCCAGCACCTGCTCCAGCATAACCAGGACTCTTCCCGAGCCTCTCGTAACCCTTCCTCATCCTCGTCCCCTGGGGCTCGCTCACTAGAGCCCCCCGTCTCCCCGCCACCTCGTGGCCTCTCCCTCGGCAAGTCCCAGTCTTACACTGGGGAGGCAGGGCCTCAGCACAAGCCTCGGCCTGCAGGAGGAGGCACTGTGCTGGGAGGGGGAGGAGCCGGAGGAGGGCAACAGGCTCCACAGTGAGTAGTGATCCGTCGCCAGATCCGTCAGCCTGCTACTCTTCCGCCTCCTTCTCCTTTTTCTCCTAATCCTCTTCTTCTTCCTCCCTGGTTTGTGTCAGCCCTGCTCTTCCTCCCTGATCTGTGTGAGTCTTCCTTTTCCTTTTCCACGGTTTACAGTCAGTCTTTTGCTTGCTTAGTGTTTAACAGTTGGATGTGTGTATGGAAGTTGTTTTGGCTCAGATGTGTGAATGTGTGCATTAGTGTTAACAGCATGCCAGTAAGTGTTTAGCTCTGTGAAAGCATGCTTAACCATGCTGCTATTTACTTCTGTCCTGGAGCCTTTTCTGTCATTTTCTTACTCACTATAGTTACCAAATGCCTTTTGCTGCTGTTTGTGCTTGTTTGTTGTTATTTTTGAAGTAGAACCACTCACCTCCACATCCATATATCCTTTGTCTGCCCCCACCCCTATGTCCTCCCCTTCCCCTTCTTGATGGCTGTCCAATCAGATCCACCTCTCGCCCAGTCTTGGCCAATCACACCACATCCAAACCAGGCGGCGGGGTGAAGAAGGTGACAGGCGTTGGAGGGACCACTTACGAGATATCGGTTTGAGTGACAGACATCCTTCATGGTCTATCACAAGGAGTCACTGGACTACTTCCACTTGTCTCTTACCTGAGCTGGATATTATTCACGTCTGCAGGCCCTTGAAAAATGACTGTTCTCCGCAGCAACGGACTGAAGGAGCAGGCCTGTCTGGTACTCACTTTGTTATCTTTGTAACGCCACTGGCCACTCTTCTCTGCTAGCCTTTCAGATTTGAACAAAGAGTAGAAGGGGACACTGGTTCATTTTTCACAGGATCAATTCGTCACATTTTAGCCACTTTGTGAGCCATAGACTGATGTGACTGTATGATCACGGCTGGGTACAGATATGTCTATAGAACACGCATAGCTATTCAATGATTTGCTGTTTTCCTTTGGTACATTAGCACACAGAGTATTGACCACAGTGTCTGACATTAAAGGAAAGGATGGCCTTTATCCAGTGGATGTAGAGTTTTAAGAGGGAGGATTTAGGACTGTTGACCAATAGAAACATCTTCTTGTCCTCTGTCTGAACGGACCACACAACTTGTTTATCAATAAGAGTCATGGACAGAGTCCAACCTATTAACACAGTATCATTTTAGTTTTATAAATCTTTTTTTAAAATATTGTTTTATATAAATGTATAAAATCTTACAGATTATTATTGGGTCAAATCGTCAGGTATTGAAGATGACTATTGATAAGGGTGGCAGATGTACTGTGTGTAATTATTCATGAAAGCGATTTCAAATCAGTTGCCTGTTTATATTTAATGGCTGCATCAGCCACTCATGAGCTCTTGCTGGAATCGACATCGTCCAAAGAGAATGATGATCCTTTGGTGGACAGCTGAAGTGGCAAATAATTGAGCTTAATTTTTTATTTTTTTGGAAAGCCACAAAGAAATTCTGAATCACGTTTGCAGCACAAGCATCTTTGTGGAATGTACGCTTGTAATGTTTATGCTAGAGACATTATGCAAAATCTGTTTGTAGCTTTAAGATCATTGTATGTCCTTTTGGTGGTTATTTTTTCTTCTTCTTTTCTGTAATGTTTTGTCTGTCAGTCAACCAAGACGCGAGCAGAACCATGTACCTTTAACAGATGGCCAGCCAAATAGGGGCAGCGAGGGAAGGGCTTATTTATTTCACCAGACAAGACAACCATGTAGTTTTGGACACAATTTCAAACCAGTCTCTACCACTTTGTTCTCCGTTTTTTGAGAAAAGAAGAGGAAGTATGAAATTTTTTTATGAAAAAATGGAATTGTAAATGCAATATGCCACTGAATAGATTTTTAAGGAGGGACTGGTTTGTAATTGTAGACTGTGTTGATTGTTTTTCTTTTGCCTTGAGACCATTCATAGTGAAGCAAGCGCATTTTTATTTTTTTCTATTGGTTTTTATTTTTTACACTTTTCTGAGAAAAAACTGTAAGGCAGATTAGATTTTTTGATTAACTTGCTTTAAAAAAAAAAAAAAAAACTTCTGTAAAAAGTACAGTTAATTTTTTTTTTTAATCCACAGCCATGTTGAAAAAGGAATAATTAGAGGAAGGGAGGTATGTACGTGAGTTTGTGTCTTTCAGGATTGGGCATTACAGTAGAGGTTGTATTTATTTTATTCTTTTTTCTATCAAGGCCCACAGTCGTGTTAGCAGTAGAATGTCGAAGCTGGCTGAATGTAGCACGTCTTTGGGGGTAAAAGTACACGCTTGAAGCACACAAGTTATCATCGTTCAACCCAAACGACTGTGTTACAAGTTTTAAACCCTCCCAGGCTATGTGTTCGGTGTGCATGTGGATTTTTGTTTGTCGTGCTGAATGCTTCACTGGCGTGCATACTTGTGAGAATTTTGTCAAACACCCACCCTATTCATGTGTGGGTGGTAACAAGAAAAGAAGCATCATTAATGGCACAAGCAGCTGTCGTACAGAGATAAAGAGAACCTGTGTTACTTTTCTTTCTGCTCTGGCCAAGGATGGTGGCCACTGAACAATTTGAAAACTGTGTGAGTATAGTAGGTAATCTTCTATGTGAGATAAAATATTGCTATTGTGGGCTGTGATGAATGGAACGAGTTTCACAAATATCTGTAACGAGACATTAAAGACATTTCCAAAATGGCCTTACAAAGAATTTTTAAAAAGATGTCTTCTCAGAATAAAAAGGTCAAACTGATGAAAAACTGGATGCGTAATGAATCTTAACTGTGTACACTTTTTTTTTAATTTGTTTCACTTCTCTTTGGCTTTGAAATATGAGACATCAGTAAACACACTAGGTGCAAAATACAGGCAGCAGAAGTTTATACGCAGCGATGAGATGTTGCTGAAAGTAGCAAAAAAAACAAAAAAACAATCATTACAAAAAAAAGGCATTTGTTCTCAAATAACTTAAGGTCTGTAATAAAATGTCCCCAAACCACAGTAAAGACAGTGTAGACATGATGTCTAGTAGTGGTTAAACCTATTTTCCGCTCTCCATTCTTTAATATTCTGCACTTTCGCAATAATGTAAGGCATAGCAATGTTGGAGAAAAAGGAAAGACTTCATGCAGCCCCTCCCTGAATCATCCTCTTCACTGGTCCTTCTTGCTCTCTATGGGCTCGTCTGGGTTGTCGGTTCCAGGATGGAGCTCGTCGTTGCCCTCCTCTGGCTGAGGGCCGTTCAGCTCCTCTTCTTTCAAACCACGACCTTTGTTCAACTTCTTAGATTTTTGGAAGAGCTCATTGAGGTTAAACTCTCGGATAATGTTCTCCTAGGAAGGAAGTAAGCTTCATATTAGCATCTATGTGTGAATCTGAGGCTGCTGCGAGTGACGCCTCCTCAGTACATACTCCATGTGTTTGTTACAGACTGGACTTACCTCATTGAAGGTCCAAGATACAGCCCTCCCTTTATTGTCCACCATTGGACGTCTCATAATTTCCCGCCCTCCCTGGAAAAGCACTAGCGAGGGCAGCTGCTTCGCCAGAGGAGAAGTACTAACCTTGTACCTGTTCAGAGAGAATTCATGGAACAGTCATTATCTGTGAACGGGCATTAAAACTGCTGCTGCATCACTAAAGAGTGAAAATGACTGACTTCTCTGAAACCTCTCCATAGCGTCCGATGTCCACCTTCCCAAACCGGAGTCCAGCACAGTTGTACCTTAAGTACATAGATGAAGTGACATTTAGGCTTCAAAGTAAGCCAAAACATTTAAGGAGTTGACTTAGATTCTTCTGCAGAATTGCAGAACAATTAATTCCAACACTGTGATTGTGGTTACTGAAGGAAACATTCAATACATCTTAAAAATAATTTATTTTAATTAAAAAGCCTAAACTTAAAAAAATGTATAATCTATACAGAAATACAGCATATAATATGGAAGTGAGTTATTGAGCTAATTCTTCCATTGAATACATGACACCAGTGTCTGCAGCTGGTATTAAGTAAATTCATATCCAAGACATCAAAGACCAGGATTTTACAGTGAATGAAGAACAGCTAGGAGCTAAAATAAAATAGTATTAAAATATACATAATGCTCCGTAAATTCAAGAAATATTTGGGTCTTAAATGTTTATTAATCATATGGTTCATCTTCTTTGTACTTCCTGCAGAATAAATAGACATCACGGTTGCTTATGTAAGTAAAGGTGTGATTGGTGATTTGTTGACCCAACATATATCACAACTCTATCTGTTTTAATGATAATGACTAATTAACTTGAGGGAGGGCCTGGGGAGACCCTGACTGAGACCCTCTAGGCCTCAGTATCTCGATCACTGAAGACCTGTGTTCACTCATCTCTTACTTGAGAGAAAGGTCGGCAAAGACGGGAGCGAACGACTGGCAGTCGGAGGACCAGTTGGCGTAGAATTCAACAATCCAGGTGACACGACTGTCACTCTGCAGCTCCTCCTAAGGACTCAACACACAACATTATTATTAAGACTAGGGCATCATCAATTTATAATGTCCAATTAACATATTGTAATATTGATTGCTATTATACTATACTATTACTTTGAATTATGCAATTGATTGGAACTAAAAGAAAACAATCTAAGGCACTCATCTTTGTGTTCTTATTATATTGCATATTAATACTTTAATACTCCTTCACATATCAGAGAACTATACATCCTAAAGGAATTTACAAGCATTTAAACAACTGCAACTCAGCAGAGTCCGTAGTGTAACACTCACATCTATGGTCTTGTCACTGAAGTACTTGATGTACTCGGGGCCCATGTAGAGAGGTGGCTTACAGGTCATGACGAATGCTGGAGAAAAAGCATATATAAGTTTACATTGCAGAGGTTCCCAATGTATGAAAACAATGGTTAGATGTGCGAGTGACATTTTCTGAAGCTTTGAAAATCTCAGCTTTGGTTAATAAATAGCCACTAAAACCATAAAAGCATTACTTGAAGTGAAGACGTGTTATTTATTTTGGCACGGGTAGTTGTGTGAGCATCCACAATACCTCAGTGGAATAGGCGATCGATACAAAAACCCAAGAGGAAGACCAGCATTGAGTCGAAACAACGGTAATAAAACAGGCAATTGTTGATTGCAGGCACCTTTGATTTGTATTTCAAATTAATCAATTTCCCCCAATCTTGGCTTATTTTATGAATATCTATAACCAATAATTCCATAGAAACTGTAGGCGAATATATAGATCCAAGTTAATATTTGGCTTTAATAAGATAATATGTGACATCTGAGGGTTTCCTGCAGTGTTTTATTGTGAAATTGTGACATAAAGACCACCTCTGCCAACATTATTAAAATGAATACACTTTAAATAAAACATTAACATTCAGGGGAAAGGAGCTATTTCACAAATGTCACATATTTAATGAGTTTGCCAACTGTTTAGGCCGTCATCTACTACCAAAAGTGACTACAAGACCAAAGGATCCACCTCTGCTAAACAATTTCCTGAGAGATACCCTGCATCTGTAGCTGTGACACATTTAAATGGCACCATTTTGAGGTGGAGGTGATGGGCTGGTACCCTGCTGCTTGTTAGGAACGCTAGTGTAATGTTTTCTTCTCATATCTCAAATGTAGTCGTGAGTGGGGAAGTATTTATAACAAGGGTTAAAAGGCCACTGACCGACACACAAAGCGAGGTAAAGGATGCCGAGCCGAATGTCCAGCCTGAAGAAGAGGATGACGTTGGCCACTTTACTGAACAGGAACAAGTTGCCTATGTGCTGCTCCAGTGTGACTGAGAAAGAGAGGAGCACAATGAATGCTGCAGAGGAAAAACCTTCACGCTGTTGATTCAAGGTCAGAGGAAAGCAGGATTACACTGTAATGTTTACACAACAAAACAAAGTTTTCAGTTCAGCACTTCCTGGATGTGGCTTGGTGCAGCGCTTCTCATCTGGTTTCAGGTCAAGGATTTAAAACAGTTACACATTAGGTCACAAATACCAGTTTGGTTGAAGTTTAACAGCCACTCATTATACGACACAAATACCTAATGTCCTTGTTGTTAGATATGATGTCGAACACAGTCATATTGCTGGTTAAAGATGAGGTTTAATAAGGAAACCTTGGTGGTTCCCTGAGCATCACTGGCTTGGTGAATAGGCCACTTTTGATGATGTGACAGTTTACAGTATAACCAAACACTTACTATGTTGTGACATCAGTTGGTTTACACATAGACAAATGTGTGTGTGTGTGTGTGTGTGTGTGTGTGTGTGTGTGTGTGTGTGTGTGTGGAGGGGGTAGGGATTACTTACTCGCTCTCCTGTTCTTCATCATCACTATTGCACTGAGAAACATAAGTATTTCCATTTCTCTCTGTGAAACAAAAAGACAAAACATGGGACAACTTTGTGAGAAGGGTAAATTCGCTAACTCATGATACAGCGGCTAATTTAGCCCCACCATATTTAGCAGCAGAACAGGCAGCACTACAGCGCAACCCTATCCCCACCATGCTCACCCAGTCCAAGTCGCAGGAGTTGCCGTCCTCCCGCTGGGTAGCCAGGTGCTCGCACAGACCGGGAGCCTTTCGGACCAACAGGAAGGCGACGGTCATGAAGAGCGAGGTGATATAATACGGCTTCAGCAGCCATTTGTAAATCTGAGGTAAGTGGTACAAGAAAGTACAGAGTCCTGTGATTAGACCCATGCTGGCAGGCGCGACAGTCAACCTCAAGGAGTATGAGGAGGAATGACAGCTGAAGTAACTGACTGGTGGTGGCTAGATCGAACTGCGCCTGCGCCACATAAGACGATTTCGTAGTTTCTGGGCGCAGGGACTCGCCGTAGATTTGGCGGGTACTGCAAAACGTAAACAGAAAGCTGAAAATGGAGGAAAGCGAAGTAGCATCGCAAAAGGAGACTGTAGAAAACGTATGTGTTAAAGACTGCGCTGAAAACAAGAGTAATGAAGCTACAGGCGAAGTTTCCTCACAGATGTCAAACCCAGGATCAGTTTGTAAGCCGTCCGAGGAGACTGAAGCTCGGTATAACCGGTTGAAGTTGTTCAACAAAGTGATGCAGAAGAGCCTGGAAAAGTTCATCGACCATGCCAGGTAACGTGTCATTTGTGTTTAATATGTCTGAAACGCCTGTGTGCAGTAGTCCCAGTTTGTATTGATCATCATTACTGTAAATTACAGTGTAGTGATATTAACTTGGGGTGAGTTAAATATGTATAATAGGAAAGTTCAAACGGTACCAAGCTAACGTGAAGATACAGATGAGCTACAAAAGCAGTGTGACTGTGGTCTCAGCTGGTGTGAAGGACTGAGATCTATTGTAAATGTAAATGATGATCATAACTGTGCATCATTCATTGACACATCTGACCATATTTGAAAAGAGCTGCCAATTTAATGAAAGTTGTTTAACGTGAATTATTGAAAAGAAGAGATTTTAAGTTTTTTGGGCAGCAGCAAAAGATTATATTATTATTTTCACATTCATCTCCAAATGTTTCTGTTGATGAATTTGTAGATTCACTAATAATGCTAATAATTTCAGTACTAGATTAGTTGACCGAGAAAAGGTTGTGTTTTGGGAAAAGCCACACTTCGATGCATTTTTGGTTGACACTGCTTTCACCCACAGTTTTAACAGATTCGCCAGCGCTTTTCGTCCGCTGTACAAGAAGAACCCTCAGAGGATGGAGAGCATTCACAAGCAGTTCATAGAGGAGCTGCGGAGGACTGTACAGGTGTGCAGCACATCACATTAATACCATGCATGAAAATAAACGACAAATGGAGGGTCTACTGCCTTGTTGTTTGTATTATATATTATATATATGTATGAAGTATGCACTGGTCTACCCACTTTTATTTTCACCTGCTTACATGAATGCCTTTTTCTGTGTATGTGAAGGAGGACATCAGCAGATTGATTGAAGAAGGCCGGTTAGAGTTTAAACTGAATGAGCTGGACAAACTGGAGAGTGCTGCCAAGAACAATCCAGATGCTGCATGGTCAGTAAACAGCATTGAAAACTCTCCAATTAAATGTTGTATTAGTTTCATGTCAAGCTTTGGATCAGTTTCTCTGTAAAACACTTTGCCCTCTCTGACAACATCTGAATTCTGACATCCATCTGCTCCCATTACCACCACTCATTCAAATAAATTGTAACAAGCAAGTAGGTAGTAAGTTAGTTTTCTCGTCAGAAATATAGCAAATCCACACCTCTTTGTGTGTTTCTGAATTTAAACTGCAGAGATTCTCTCCACCCTTCTCTCATTTAATTTACTGAATAATTATAGTGTTGTATTGAAACTGTTGTTAGTCAAATATTTAACTGATAAATATTTGAAGATTTAAAACTTACTCATGAAAATTTCCACAATTATTCAAAGTAGATACATAAAGAAGGATCCACAGGCAACTGTGAGGGCAGTTGTTGGGTCACAGTACCAACAGTTTGCCCCAGCATTGTTGTGTTAATCACTAAGGAACATCTTATTGTCTAAACACTTGTATACACTGTATTTTAAGCTATTATAGGACCTGTAATATAGGTGAATTTCTTCATTGCACTGCATATCACCACAGTAATATTTCTATTTTGCAACACCATTAAGATGCTAAACATTTTAAACCTTTACCATCTCACTTGTTCTGTTAGGCGGCCAAGTGGGGTTCCTGAGCAGGACTTTTGCAGCTTTTTGATGCCATACTATCAAAAGCAGGAAGCCTACATGCGACTGGAGCTGAAAAAGATTCAAGCAGAGAATGCTGACCTGGCACAGAAGGTTCAGGCTGGTAGAGAGAGTATTGCTCAGACTGAACACCGTATATCTACCGCTGTTGATGAGTGGAAGGTGAGTTTATTTTTACGCTCACAAAGGGTATGCATGTGTAAGTAAGTGTAAAAGTGCTCGAGTCTTTACTGTAAAATGTATTCTGGACGATGTAAACTGGAAATGAATACACCAAAGCTCTTTTACATAATGCATAGAAAAATTCTTGTGATTTTAGTCTCATAAATTCTGTAATAACTGCGTGATTGAACAGTATTTATCAAAAGCTACATTTTACTTCCCAGGTAAGTTTTAGTAACTTTGATATATTGTAAATGAGAGTGATATTTTTTATTTTTTTTAAAAATAAAGGAGAAAAACATGGTATTGGCATTGGTACAGTCTGAAGGAGGCCTCTGTTTGACAGCTGAGGGCCAAAAGATACCTGTGCACTATAACATAAGTAGAAATATAGAATATAAGTTTGCCTCGAGCGTTAACAGTCTTTTGTATGTTTGTTTTTTTTCTTTCTCTTTTAGGCCTCAGTCACAGAGTTTGAAAGACTGGCATCTTCTCTCTGCCCTGCTGATGTCTTTGATGTGTGATCTTCCAACTATTTGACCTGCAGATGCATCAACTTAACTTAACTGTACATATTGATTTTGTTTACTATGCCTGTTTGTCTGACAATAAACTTGAAATCTTGGAACTTAGAAATGTTTTGTGAACTCAGTGGTTATATCCGTGTGAGCCAACATACACCAATCATTATGGTAATGTGCGTGTTTACGCCTGGTATTACGGTTAGGGGGCCGTGAAAATAATGCCACAAAGAAGTGAAGAGTCGAGTAGCTGACAGTCGGATGGCTTCGCGGTGAACTCCATACTAACAAGCAGCAGGTCAGACGCTTGAAGAAACCGGCTTTTTATTTGCATATACATGTATTATTCGTGATAGATATGACGGAAATGTTTTCAACTCTATACGGGCAAAATGAAGCTCAGGGACCGCCCGGCTCCTCGTCTCTGGGTTTCGGACCGGGGAAACCTCCGCCGCCTCTACCGCAGAATCAAGTCTCCATGGCGGGGCAGATGCCACCGCAGCTCGGGGATGAAGGGCCTGCTCTGCGGAAGCCCGGAGCCATGAATGAACCTTTCTACTTACTGCGGGAGCTTCCTGGTACTGTCGGATTATTATAACTGCTATATGCTTTGAATGTTATTTGTCTGTTAGCTAAGAGAAAGAGTTTAGCTGCTATCAAAGGTTGCTAAGCAGTTTGTAAACAATGCTAGTTAACGTTAGCCAACAAGATAGCATAAGTGTTATAGAGAATATTTAGTAAGCTAATTACCGGTTTTAGCTGTTTAACTGTTTTTCATAGGTAGGGTTGGTGTTTATGTTGTCTGTGACGCGAAAATATTTCCCACTGAGTTTCCTATATTTCTGCTGTTGTGTTTTGAAAGTTAAATGTTATGTTACCTTAACTGCTGATATTATAGGAGTGAGCATCTCCGATCTAACATAAGCACCGGTTGGAAATGGGCACCTAGCGATAATTTTGCTGGGTTACCTAATTTGCAAGATGTATAAATTATTTATATATGACATGACTTGATGGTATTTGTATGAATTCCACTGATATGAATCTGCGTTCAGTGGGAAACGAGTTAACAGGCAACACCAACCTCATCACGCACTACAACCTGGAGCACGCCTACAACAAGTTCTGTGGGAAGAAGGTGAAGGAGAAGCTCAGCAACTTTCTGCCAGAGTTACCAGGTGGGTTATGGGTAGGAACAAATGTGGCCTGACAACCAAGTGGTAATGGTGGGGGGCTGCACATACCTCATTAGAAAAACAAGTGTAGTTAAGGTTCAAAGTAGGACATTAGTTAATGACTTTATCATTGAAAGTTGTTCATTAATTAATTAGTTATATTAATGGCATGTTTCGGCTTGTGACCTTCATCAGGGTCATCTAAAAATGTTGCTCTCTCTGCATAAGTGGTAATGGACTGCACTTTTCTACCGTAACGGACAAAGTGATATACAAGTTTGCCTCTCATTCACACACACTCACACACACTGACAACGGAGCTGCCATGCTAGCAGGGCACAAAATGGTAAAAATATGCAAGTGGCTGGTAGATTTGCTTCTCTCACCAGCCATACAAACAATAGTAATCTGTTGAGTGGCTGATCAAATTTGAACATTCACTAGCCATTAGGCCGGTGGACAAAAAAAGTTAACCTTGCACCGTGCATGCAAGACGCTGGCCTGCCCACTGGGAGCAACTTGCTGTCGTCGTGCTCTTGCTCAAGGGCACTTCCACACATGGATAGGAGGAGTCGGGGGTTGATCCTCCAACCCTGCCAACCTCCTGAGCCACAATCGCCCCCAAACCTACAGATCAAGCGATGACTCAGATGAAGGCAACATGCTGAAAGTTGTACTTAATGCTTCAAGTGTTGCTGTAGTTTCGACTGCTCTCTGGAGCTGTTATCCTAAGAACCACACCTATGTCCTGTAGATTTTGGGATATACATAGATGTAACATACAAATTTGAGGCTGGTCCATTGTGGCTCTGATCTGTAAATTCCTCACAATAGTAAATATAGTGGTAAAAGCGATATCAGCTTAATGAATCCACTGACATGCCACTGCTTTCGTTGTTGACATTTGTTCTTTTACATCGTCATAGCTGTGTGTTCAGTGCTCACCACCTTGCTGTTTCATTGCTTGTATTTTGATCTCTGTCACTTTTCCCCTCATTCCAACTTATCCTTTCTCTTCTGTGCTGCAGGTATGATTGATTGTCCGGGAACTCAGGATGGCAGCTCGTTGCGCTCTCTGATCGATAAGCCTCCAGTGTGTGGGAACTCCTTCAGCCCTCTGACAGGCGCTCTGCTCACAGGCTTCAGACTACACACAGGACCGGTACTAACTGAATACAATACACAATATGCATACACACATTTTCAGCATGCTGACTGTGATTTTGTGTTTGTTTTTCCCAGCTCCCAGAACAGTACAGACTGATGCACATACAGCCTCCAAAGAAGAAGAGCAAACACAAGCACAAACATCATCGACCACAGGACCCTTTACCACAAGGTATGACATAAACTGTACATACAGTATAAACAAACTCAAAGGAATGTAACATGTCTTCAGGCCACTGACCTGCTTCTCTTTGACATTGCAGAAACTCCATCAGACTCTGATCCCAAGAAGAAGAAGAAAAAGAGGGACGACGATCCTGACCGCAAGAAAAAGAAGAAAGACAAGAAAAAGAAGAAGGTAAGTAAATCTCTCAAGACCGCAGTAATTCATAAAGTTGCCAGTTAGGCATTACTATGGATCTTAAACTTAATTATCTTAAAACCTAATACCAAGTATTTAACCAAATACCTAAACATTTCCAGTTTTAAGCTAATAAATAAACTTAAAGCTGCTTTAATTGATTTTGGCCACTAGAGAATGAAAGTATTTCATGACTAGCTTGCAGACACCAGCCATGACTTATTATTGCTTAATGAAGTTATAGCTTACCTATTTGCGAACAGTTTCCAACTTAGACATTTATCAGATACTTTGTAACATTGTCATTACGATTAGAATTGTGTTTCTGAACACCTGACAAATTTAAGTCCAGTATTCACTACCTGTTATCTCTAGTTTAGTCTTAACCATCTTCTGAGATGTGTGACCTGGGTGTTTATCTTTATTCACCAGCTAGTCAACAACTTTGTCTGTCAGCTGTTTGATACTGCAGGTAGCGTTTGTCAGAACTTTTTAGCTGGAAACAGATTTGAGGGGAACAGAAATGTGTGAGCCGTAATGAAAACAGTTTGTTAAAAGAGAGCAAACCCCTCCATGGGGCTGCAGAGATGTGGGATTTGGTGGATTTGTCACTATGAGCATCCACTATCACATCACATATAGTCACTTAATTCAATATTAATATAAAAAATATGTAGACCCACTGAACTCCTCTTGCTTCATGTCGATGTACATGTCAGCCAGCAGCAGCGAACACAACAGCCGTGTGCTTGGCTGAAGTTAATCACTGGCATGTCTACACAAGTAAAACATAGTCTGTTTAAATTGCAGGATCACAGATGCACATGTTAAATATGATCCGGTGAGTTACTGCTCTCTCTGTCCCCCCTCCAGAACCGCCACAGTCCCGACCACCCCGGCCTCGCTGGATCACAACCCAACAGCAACAGCCTCAGATAGACGGCAGCCCACTGTGTGCACGCCTGTGTTTGAATGTGCATTTTGTAAGAGGATGTGTGTGTTTTACAGATAATTGTATTATCGGGAGTATGTTTAATGAGGGAGGGGATGAATCCAATAATGCAAATGGTTGTGTGATGTGTGGGAGAGTGAAAGCAGCAGCGACACAGTGGATGTGTGTGAGGATCTAAAGAAATGTTACGTAACAGTGTAAAAGGCAGAAAGCCGCTGATGAGCTGTATGGTGTTCTGGATGACTGAGCAGGCACTGTATGTATGTCCCTCTTTGATTTTGTTGTGATATCTTTTGACCATAATGCCAAAATCAAATAAACTTTGGTTATTATCTTTGCTTGTGTCTCCTTGTAAGACCTCCCGTAGGAATTTTCTGGTTGTTTTAGATTAAATGATCAGGTACATAATGACAAACACAGCTGATAGCTGATGTTCTTGCTATGAGACAATATGTTTACATTCATACATTTATTTTTGTATCAAATGCTCAAGCTGGATATATTGATTGAAGGCAGGAAAGAAAGGCATACATTTAGCAAGACACAGCAACACTTCAACCCCACGGATAAAGAGAGCAAATTAGACGAGCCACTGTAGATGATACAGTTTCAAAATACAGATAAAGCAAAGGATGTTGCAGAGACTGTCAGAGGTGTTGATTAAACTTCACACAATTCAGGCTGTAAATATTGTAAATCCCAGTTACAAAGGCACTAGCACAAGGGAGTCACATTAACTTGAATTATTTTCCAGCCTCAATAGAGATCGGATAGTTACTGGAATTGCTGGTACGTTGGTTTCAAACATTACAAAATACTGCGGCAAGAGGAAAGTAATGACATGTCAAACTGGAAAACCTCACGAACACTGACTAAAATGCACTTAACAGTATTTATACTACAATACAAAGTACAGCCTAATATGACCGTCCAGTTGAATCAACACCTGTGACAATCAACACAAACCAAACAGGTGTTCACTGCAGCTCCGGTATGTTCTCCTGAGGAAAAGTGCTGTACTATCGACTAGCTCACAGTCCCTACACATGGCTTTGGTTTACAGACAAAGACGTTAGGCAGAGGCATTAATCTTACATTCATATCTACTGTAGTAAAGCCAAGATAGCAGCAAAGGCACATACCTGAAATGAAAGTCTCCTTCAAAGCGAGAAAGCAAAGATTCAAGAAGCTTAACTAGAAACCAGGAGAGATATGAAAGGAAACATCTACTAAAGCTGTCTCGACACTGAAATGGGTTGAGTCAAACAAATTTAAAGTTACACATTACAACTGATTCCATAAATCCACATGATGCTGTTGCAGTGTGCACAACCAACATGTACAGATAGACACTTTTTGTTGTCACTTTGGAAGAATGTACATTTTTCTGTTTTGATCTGCAGCTGGCTGAAACAAGGGGATCAAAGGCTGCAGCTAGATCTGTCTTTTCATGTGGCTTTGTGAAAATCACATTAAAAAAACATGTTTAAGCACAGCCAGTGTCTCCTCAGCCATCAGTTAATACGCTGTACACACCCATATATAGTAAAGCAAGCAGAATATGTAATAAAATACAAGACACACCTCATTTCTATTTACAAAAAACAATTTTGATGGTTTGTTCGCTCCAAATCAATACATGACTAAAAACAAAAAAGCAAAAGCAGAATACACATCTACAATCATCTGAGCTTCATTTATAATTAGCACACTACAAAATAACATTTGCTGATGCCGAAACAAACGCTTCCCTTTTTAATGCTACTGCAGCTAGAGTATAAAAAGACACTTAAATACATATTTTACACACACACTAGTTCATTTCTGTGCATAAAGCAGTACAAAGCGTTTCATAACATCGACACACACTGTGTGTCAGAATTTTAAAAAATCAGTCATGTTTTTCCTTGTGAAATTTCCATAAAAATGTTTTTTTCCTACATATAAAAACTGACTCAGCAATACCTCTAAAGAACATGAACACACAAAGATTCTGCACTGATTCAATTTGTCATTTGGATATTTGACAATTAAAGCATTAATATGTCCTAATGTGAAAAAATATATATCGACTGGACAGACGGAGTCGGTTGCAGAGAGACGGTACAAAAAAGGAAACAGTGGAGGTAGATGGTGTCTCTACAACCAGCCTATCTGTGCGTGAACGTGTGTGTGTGTGTGAGAACAACTGGGCTCTGAAAATGCCACAAAAGCTTCTTTATACGTACCAGAAGTCTGGTATTCAGATGCTTTACATTTTCTTTGATAGCTTGTATGCTTATGATAGTGTTTTATAGATATATATTTATAACCTTTGCTGATTACAGTAGAAGCAGCACAATATTGCTTAATTAAACTGAAGTAGAAAGTGTAACTTTCCTAATGTCTCTAAGTTGTTCTTTGGTGTTAGCGACGATTGTGATTATCTTTGAAAATTATAATAACAGTATTTTCAAGTACCGTGATATCCGCAGTCTGACACACAGGCCATACCAGGACGTGTGCATGTGTCTTCGCGTGTGCTTGTGAGTGAAATCTATGGCTTTAAATCACACTAATTTGGCTCTTTGACCTAAACCAAAA
The DNA here is from genome assembly GCF_043641665.1 of Enoplosus armatus. NCBI lineage: Eukaryota > Metazoa > Chordata > Actinopteri > Centrarchiformes > Enoplosidae > Enoplosus > Enoplosus armatus. The sequence continues at coordinate 12,683,922 of NC_092189.1, forward strand.
TAAATAAACAGCAACAAATGATGATGACACTGCTTCTCCCCAAATCACAAGGAACTTAAAGTCTAACTCTGAGTCATAAAAAACACACACAGGGGATTGTGTTCTGTGATATTAATTGTGGTGAGCAAAATGTGCACCAGCAATGACCAAAAACAAAACAAAAAACACTGAAAATATCAAAACTAAATATATGTGGATGAGTAGGTTGCTGGAGCTCATTTTGAAGACACGCATAAAAATAAATCCTACAGTTCCCCTGATCCTCAGCCGGATCGCACCGCTCTAAGCCTCCACAGCAGCGAGGCCGTTGCTGTGAGGTTTGTAGCCGTTGGCCTCGTTGTGGTTGAGCGCCTGCATCTCTTGTTCGGCGGCCCGCTTGTCTCTGGCCTCCTTTTCCCTCAGCAGGTGTCTGCGGTGGTAGAACAGGTAACCCGGCAACAAGAAGCCAGCCAATGAGAGGATCAGCAGGCCGAGGTTGATCTGAAGGAAAGTTGGATGACAAGAGGTGGAAAGTTACAGTTACAGCTCCTGAGTTTATTTTGTTGAAGAAAATAATGACAATACTATTATACTTTGTATAAACTAAACTAAACTTTGTACTGAACTCGAAATTAGAATCTCACATTGGGGCAGTAGGTGGATTTTAATGATTTTTTTTTAGTTTTGATCCATTTTTAAAACGCAGGAAATTTGGAAATTAATTTCAAAAACAAGCTAAAATAATGGAAATTACATTAAACATGTAGTAAGAACCGATAACTGAAAACAACATGTCCGAGAGTCGACAGTCATGCTAACAGCTATGTGAGGCTGTACTTACAGGCACGGTGGTGCCTTGAACTAAATGCTAACATGCTCACAATGACAATGTTAACATGCTAATGTTTAGCATACTAACATGTGCTAATTAGCAATAAACACAGACTGATGCTGATGGTCATTAGTTTTGCAATTCATCCTGAGATGGACATGAATGTCTGTACCAAGTTGCATACCAATCCATCCAATAGTGGTCATTTAGTCTCTCAAAGTGCTCTGAGCCCTCTCAGGTTTGAGTGTCAAAGTGTGCCACAATTACAACCAACTGAAGAGTTGGAGTAGATCATTTCTAATTGGCTTTAATTCATAATAATCAATTAATAGGTGAGTAGGGAATGAGCAAAGTTAGTTATTACTGTGGGTTTGTGTGGATAATACTGTAGCAAAAATGTAAATGATTTTTTTTTAGCCCAGTCTTTGTGTGATTGTGTGCATGCAAACATTTTTTTTTTCTGTGCTTAAAATGTCTAATTGCACCCTCAGAATTAAGACACAAATATAATTCAGTCTCTGTGAGTATATGGAGTTGGAGATAAGTAAGTGTGTGTCCTCACCCAGTAGGGGTCTCCTTTCAGTGGTCCCACCATAGCGATGAAGAGCGGCTGCTGCAGCAGAGCGATCACAGCGCTGATCATGGACTGGAGGCCCGTCAGGGTGCCAAAGTGGTTGGACGGGTAGCTGCGGGAGAGACAACCACGGACATACAAGTCCATCATTACAGCATGTTCTGTAAGTGTTTGTTTCATATCATAAAATATCATACTACATTTTTCAAGACTAGACTCTCGATTCAATATAGTCGATATTGACTCGAGCAGCTCATGAATTTTGGTAAAAGAATGTGGTTGCGTGAGTGATGTGGTTTTAACATCTGGTTAATTTATTACATTGTAAAGTGCTGCTTCTTGTTTGGTGCTTATATGGTGCTGAAAAACTAAACGGGTCAGGAAAGAGTCTTGCCAGGTCTCAAATATTATATATATAAGTTGAATGTTTATTATCTTATTAATGAACAGCAAACTAGAGGCACATTTCTTCCCCTAAGGTTATGTTTTCCCATTTCCTCTAAGATGTGAGTGTGTTAAAGTTGATGAGTTAGCAGTGCAGCACTCACACAGCAGCATAAAGGCCCCCGCAGCAGGAGTGGATGAAGCCTCGGACCATAGTGTGGAGGATGAAGGTCAAGATCTGAGGAGGGAAAAGAGAAAAGAAGCAACACAATCAATGGATCTGAGCGTTGGGACTATCTATTCTTAACTTGTTTCCTTGCTGCCATACCGTGTGTGTGTATGTGTGTGTGTGTGTGCGCGTGTGCTACCTGTAGAGGCAGGTTGTCTATGAGGCAGCAGCATCCGAAAGCAAGCAGCAGCATGTTGGTGAGAATGAAGGCTCTCATGGCGTTGGTGACTTTCTGGATCTTACTGTCTCTCTTGGGTCCACTGGTCTGTCTGAAGGGGGCACAGACACAGAGGTGGTTTAACATTAATGGACTTATAATGACAGCGTCCAACATTAACATGTGTGTCTATCATACATCAAACAAAATGGACCAAGTCATCATGTTTGGAATATTCAGGATTTTCTAGCCACGACAATGAATGTAGATACAGTGATTTTTATCAATTTAATCAATTCTGTTTATTCCGCTGCTTTCAAACCATCATGCCTCGCTGAACGTACCTCGCCTCTGTGGCTGAGGGGACGGTCTTCTCATCTTTACACTCCTTCATCCTCCAGTCCATGATGTATCCAATCAGAGGACATGTGGCCAGACACAGCAGCTGCAGTGTGCCGAATATGGACGAGTAGAAACTCACTGAAGAAGGACATATTAAGTCATAAAAATAATGTAAACATATGCCAGACAAGTTTCATAAAGTTTACAAATTTAGAGCTGTATTATTCTGCCACTCACCTTTCTCTTCTGCCTCAATCACCAGCTGCTCAGATGCTGAAATATAAAAACAAAGAGCCACTCTGTCAGTAACTCTTATTTGTTTTTATAACGTACAATAAAATAAAAATAAAATTGTAATTGTTTGCTGGTTGAGGGTGCGACACTCACGATGCTCTTCACCGTGGGTGACCATAAACTCCAGCATCTTGTTCATCGCCCCCATGAAGAAGATGATCCTCAACTGGGACATCCCCATTGTAACCAGACTCCACAGGAAGATGGGAGAGAACACAGACCGACGGAAGGGAACCGCGTCTGAGAGAGGAGGAGAGGGTCGCTGTTATCCAACCTAGTGAATTTATTTACTTTTATATACATATATATGCAAAAGAAATTGTTTCTTTGAAGGATTTTCTTGTAAATGAAAAAAAACCCTTTAGATAGTTTTGTGGACACAAGCCAAAAAGAAAGAAAGAGCATAGCGGTTGTGTGTGTGTTTGTTGACTTACTGGATGCAGCGTCATGTCCATTAGGAAGTTTCTCTGTCGAGTGTCGGACATCTCCATTTTTCTGGCTCAGTCTCTCCCCAACAGCCTTCTGGTCCGATGAAGGCAGCTCTTGCAGTGTGAGGATCTTACTGTTTTATATATAAATACACACACATACATACATTGAGGTTGGAGTGATGTTCTGATAATCACTTTTATTCCTCGGTGTCTCTGGAAAGAGACGCAGTGACAGGCTGGCGTCCACACTGACCTGTAGTCGACCTCGTCAGGTGTTGGGAAACCTTCTGCGGGCCAGTTGAAGAAACAGTTGAAAAAGACAAACCCGGCAAGACCCGCCCACATCCACATGATCACCTGGAAGGACACGCCTGCATCGTAGATCAGCTGGGAAGAGGAGAGAAAGGGGAGGAAGAGGGTTGTTAGATTTTTTAAGTTTCATTCATTGATATTTTTGGCCACTTGGGGGCGACAGAACAAGCATAATCACCTAGTAAAGTTATTATGATGAACATATTGTTTATTTACACATCCAGCAGAAACAAAGGAGCATTATCATTTATTTGGAGTCATGTTCCTGGTGGACCTGGTGACTTAAGTTGGGTGCTGGGCAGGTAGCCCAACCTCGACCCCTCTGGGATGTCAACACAAGACCACATAGGACCCCAAAAAACCTCTCATTCATTGAAAACTTATACCCTCTAATTTTACCCATAACATTGTTTGTAACCCTAAAGCACCATAATGTAGTAATATGTCTATATATTTACGTGGTTTATTTGAGAAAACTGTGAAGAATGTGTCAATATTATTGTGTTTTTCTGCTAATGTAGCCTTCGACATTTACCTTGACTCCAGGGAAGGTGACAGCAGAGGAGGCGTAGGAGCCAATCATCAGAGACATGACAGTGGAGCTCAGAGCACCAAACATGTTGGGGAGCTGCAGGGACAGAGGAGGAGAGAAATAAGAAACAAATAATATAATAGACACAATAGAAATACATGAAATACATTAAGCCTGTATGCCACCTGTATGGGCTGAAATGTAGTTTAATCAAGGTGCAATTTGTTATTTTGACCAGCAGAGGACAGCCAGCTGCTTCGTGTAACCAGACTGGGAAAGTTCCTCCTAATTGAGACACTGTGAACTGTTCCCGCCCGGCATTTGCACCCAGTAACACTTCTGTCTCCCCGCAGAGTGGGCTCATTAAAAAAATATTAGTTTCCATGTCATGAGGAAACAAGAAACAAAGTCGTGACCCAGTTTGGGTCCCGACCCCACAGTTCAAACACAGACTAAGCTATACTCAGGCACATATTCACCGTCTGTATTCTTGCTAGTTCAACAAATTCTTTGAGGTAGGATTAAAAATGTGGAAGCCGATCTATAGTCAGCTCTTGATGAACTTCAGAGGGCTCGGTGGACCCGGCGTGGGGGCATGCATGACACACGGCAAAGGGGACAAGGTGGCAGGCACCAGGCACTAACACATCATATATCAGGTCGACCTATTTACAGTAGTAAGAAGCTTAGGGTGCATAACAATGACCTATTGTGCTGCCAGCACACTCAGTGTCCTTTGATTAGAGCTTTAAATGGGTCAATCACGATTATAAAATCACATGTGTGGGATTTTAGGTGTGCTGCATGACAAGCTCGCTATTCTCTCCCAACACTGACCGTGGCTTTCCAAACTTCTGCTGGCGTCACCTAATCTCCCCGCTGGGTCAGAGGTCACTGTGACTCTCCCACAGGTGTGTGTGCACTTTCCACACCCTTACACCGATCTCACTGAGGCTGGACCACATTACGGCAAGTCACAGTTGGGAACACAATGAGTCAAAAAATGATCAGCATTGGCACTTCACTATTATTTCAATGACCCAACCAATTCAAAACTTTATGTGTTTTTAAGTTGTTTTTGACTTTCTTGTGGACTGTGGAAGCTGGCTCTTTCGCTGCTACGTGCTCCAATATGTTCGGTGAAGCTTGTTGAAAGACAGCTTCCTGCTGCAGCTGGAAATGACGTGAAAGATGAGAGCGATGAGAGTGAAACAAAACAGTAAAGTTGGGACCCGGGAAACCAAAACAACAAGATGACGGTGGTTATAAAGTCCATTGTTAATATAAGCATATTGATTATATCAGCTTTAAGTTTAGCTGATATGTTATTATCTGTTACTAATTACCATGGGACTATGTATTCATCATGAATGCTTGTTGTTTATAGCTTTTTAAAATGTTGTATGCTTTAAAACGATGCAGCAACACTCTTTAAAACAGATATGTGCAGAGAACTCCCTGGTGGGTCAGAAACTATTAAATAACTCCCATGAAAGGGTTTCCAAGAACTTGTGGACATATGGACATTCCTAGAGCTGCTTTTGGCTGCTGAGTCCAGCAAGATGTAAAGGTGGAAGATGTAGGTGAGAATTTACATGTGTGCTTTCTTGTGGGGGGGGGTTGGCTGCCGTCTGGAGATTAGACTGTGGTTGACGGTTTGTGGCTAACAGACTTGTGTGTGTGTGTTACAGTGGGAAGCATGAGGTCACTTTAAGAGCTGACACGACAACAAGTTAGCAGGTAAACAGGAAAAAAAGCTTTCCTGAGGATATTCGAGAGAGAGAGAGAGAGAGAGCGCCTGACTGTCTGAGCGAGAAAAACACCCAAGAGAACACCTGTCTTCATTCAGGTCTTCTGAGAATCGAAATACTTCACAGCCCGTCTGTGGCCATGAGATATACAGCGCCGGACTGCGTAGATTTGTGGTATGTAGACGAGAGGGCCCTCTGAGCACACAGGGGAGTTTGCATCTCTTGCTAATGTTAAAGCAAAGTTATTCCAGCCATGTGAGATGTCAGCTAACTGATGTTTGATGGCAGAAAGCAAAAAAAAAAGCGTGACATGTGATTGTGAGTGGCAGCAGCAGGCATTCCTATCACTGAGTTCTGGCAGTTCTCATGAAATACATATTTCACACAGCGCTTTGCAGCACATGTCCTGCATGCTAACGCTGCCAGGGGGACGTGGGCAGAAACACGTGATCATATGGAGGCACACAAGGGTCGACTGCTGTCAGAGAGTCACACACAAACAGAGCTCTGGCCGTTCATTTGTCACGACTAATCAGTTCAGGCTCTATTCCTGCTGTGCTCACTCACTTGGGTGTTTTAAGACTTTGGCACTGAGTTTAATTGAGACCTTAATTGCAGAGAGAGCGGGCCAAATAGTAGCTTAATGAGCACCGAAAGTTTGATGCATCTCTGAACATGTGGACGAGAGGCAGAATACCGGAGGAGAAAGTGGAATAAAAGGGAACAGGAGAGGAAGAAAGAAGGACAGAGGTGTGTAAAAATAAGCAAGTATAGAAATGAGGAAAAAAGAGGTACTGGGAGACATTTTCTTTTGTGGTTTGACTGATCTCCTCACGCCACAGCTGCAGCCCCTCTCTCTCTGTGGAGCTCCCAGCAGGAAACACTAAACCACAGCTGATTAGCACCGGCTTCTTCTCTCCACCTCAATTCTCTGCAGCCATTTCTCACTGTTCATAGATTGGTCACACCGTTATCCCTCACAGTGCTCTTGTCCAGCTGCACTAGACTTATATAACACAAAAAAAGTAGTCTAACGTAAAGACGGTGGTGCAACTGGAAGCCTCAAACCACAATGTGAGGTTTCTTTGTATTTTACCCAAAGTCATCCTCAATTCCTTGTAGAGGCTTCTATTTGTTGTGCAAATTTAAAAGAAGCTCGGCCTCTCTCTGCTAGCTGAGACCAAAAGTTAGCACGTGGAAGACTGACAGCTCTGCAGCTTTTCTCAGTAGCGTGTGATCAGACAGGCCCCTGCACGCAGCCAGTACTGTTGAAGGACAATCCCACGTCTGTTACAGTGAATGTAAGAGGACTGTCCTCATTCCTTCAATGCCAATGTGACACAGATGACACACAAGCTCACAGACATACTGCACATAGTTAACATGCATCATTAATGGTAGTTAAATATGTGGGGAGCAGGACGGCCTGAAGGTGGTGTGCTTTTGGCAAATCTGTGGTAGTAAAGTATCTAAAACAGGAGTGAATCATGTCTATGTTCTGCAACAGTGCCCTCACATGAACTTCAAAACCACAAGGGTGTGTTTGCACACGCTAACGAGGCTACAGATCAGTCTAAACTAATCATAAAGAAAATAGAATTTTTGCAGATCAGTTTTTAGTATTGCAAGGGAAGAAAAACGATGCATCACATTTACAGGTTTTCAGTTTGAGCTTTCTTCAAAATATTATTGTGTCATGTGTGTGCTGTGTGGCTCATTCGTTTAAAGTCACCGTCACTGCTCCTTGAATCTAAAACCCACAATCCTTTGGCCTCGTGCTGTCATTTATTGACTTGATGTATTATTACTATACACAGTAAATGTGCGTAGAGCAAAGAGGAGGAGTTAACTACTTTGATCAAGGTCACACAGTTTGATTATTCAAAACTTTTCTTGAGGTTTAAAGGTTTTGTGTCATGATATTATGGGCTGTGTTTTGTGCTGGAAATTTGAAAAAACATCAAATCATATGACAGACCCTCTGTATCAGAGCATTATGTCCCTCTTTGCGTGTAATTGACTATAGAAGGACATGTGTCCTATTCTTATACAATAACTCAAGAGAACGGACATGTTTCTTGTTTTATAATCCATTTTGAGCAATTACTCTCAAGCACATGGTTTAAATCATGGCATGTGTGTGTGTGTGTGTGTCTCAGTCCTTGTGCTCTGCCGTCATTTGCTCTTCAGAACAACATCAACAACAGTGTGGAGGTCAGTCAATGCCCGTACACCCAAACCAATTAGAGATGGAAGGAGGGAGGGAAAGAGAGGCCAGACAGGGACAAATAGGAGGAGGAGGAGAAGGGGGGAAGTTGAACATTACTCAAGTGTTTGTGTGTGTGATTAATAAAGTAGAAAGAGCACAGTGTCTTCCTGTTCGAGTTGTGTGCCAAACACTAAGAGGAGTTTCCATGTTGCTGTGATGCTGCTACGAGCCACTGAGGAAGGAACAGGTTCACCGAGCATCACAGACACAAAATGATGCGCATCTGCATTGTTGGGATTCTTCACAGGGTGTGTGTGTGTGTGTGTGTGACAGAAAAGCCTGACTCGTGAGACTGAGGCTCCATGCATGTGTGCACACGTGTACATAAATGTCATGTCTTTCCTGAGAATGCAAATAAGACGAATAAGCGTGAATCATGCTTTGCACTGTGTCATGGATTCATTCTTGAATGTAACTGGAAATATTCCAGATGTACAGTGACATCTTTTAAATCGCTTCTCAAAAAAGCCATTTATTAATTCTAACACACCGTCTTATCTGTTTTGTTGTTAGTATTTATCTTTATTCTTGGGGGTTTTATTGTATTTTGTTTCTGTATTATTTTAATTGCCTGATTTTATTTGTCTCGGTCCTGAAATGTTTTAATCTTGGTTCAACCATGTAAGTGCACTTTGTTTTGAAAAGAATTGTATAAATAAAATGTATTATTATTATTTTCCCAAAATGCAGCCTGACATATTTGGTATATTTGTCAAATATCGTTAACAATCACCTTGAACAAATGGACGTCAGCTGTTCACTCACATTGTCAGCAGTTTTCAGTGAGATATATACGGGCACACTGACTGTAAAGGTGCACAGTGTCTGTTTAATGTGTGTCTTAGCTTTTCTTTTCCACAGAGCCAAGCTACAGGGGAGAGTTCAGTGGAGAGGGTCATCTGTCCATGCTCAGCCTGGACCTTCATTATCTAAACATCTGTTTCATGTTTGTCTCCCTGTGTGTACATAAGCATGCACACACATTCGTACATCCACATGTGTGCACAGTCATGCGGAGTTGAAAAGGTTCTGCACTGATTTTGTGCTGACTGCTGGGCAGGATAGAAGATGGGAAGACGAGAACAAAGGAAGAAGGAAGGAAGTGAGAGAGGACAGAGGAGACGAGAGAAAGTGTGGCCTTGAGTGTTTTGAATAGAGGTGAGTAGGCCGGGCTTTGGAGAGGGTGTGTGGTGAACTGCAGGCTGTTATTGGCGGAAACACAAATGGGAGACTTTCCATCTGGGATAAGTCATGTGCAGCTCAGACGGAAACACTGTTAACACAGAGTGCCGACACAAACCTAAATACTTGCCAGGACACAGGAGGCAGTGGCAACAATAAAACACACTCGATAATGTTGGTACCAGCTGACACATCACACGCAAACACACATGCCTGACGTGAATGTCAACAAACACGGCTCCCAGTCACAACACGCACTGTTTCCTCAGCTGACACGAATAGAGGCCCCGACCACGCTGAGACTCTCAGCTACCAAAACTCTCCTGCTCATTTGTTCCAGGAACACAACCCAACATTAGTGCTTTCTCAGAATATGAGTTATGTAACCACGGTAGAGACATTTTAGGTACATTTTGGTGCAAAATTGGGACTAACACCCTTAGAAATGATCCTGACAACATGCATATTTAACATGATGCCGACACAAGAGTCTCACATTCTTAGTTTGTATGTTTAGCAACTCAAACAAACAGAAGGAGGAAGAAAGAGAAATTATCATGTTTCCTTTTGGCTCAGAGTGTAACATGTAATGGTTTTTGTGTGTTTTATTTCCTTAACTTGAAGCCAACTGTACCTTGAATGACCCTGTTCACATTAAAGACTACATTTTGTCCTGGGTGTCCTGATCAGACTCAGACAGTTTTAAATATACTATAATTATAAGACAGACTGACAATAATCTTTGGAGGTTGTCAGGGACACACATACAGTACATAGTGTGAAATTAAAGGCAGCCTCGGAGGCATTAGATGACCATCTAATCCAATTTGTGGTTTGTTTATAACGCGATAAAGTTCCCAAACAGTATGCTCCAGAGGGTGAGCTGTCTTTTTCCTTTTTCTTCCTTGTTCTCATTTCTTTCTTTCTTCTTCTACTACTTCAGAACAGGTCTTAAGCACAGAAGTTGAAAACGACCATGATAGCCATTAAACTACGGGAACTCACCCACCAAAACAAAGAGGCACAACAATCTGGCACAGAGAACGTCTCCTTAAGGCATTTATAACAAGACCCGAAGACACAGTGATACCACTCATGTTGTAAATCAGAAGCTAGTGTTTCCTGACAGTTTGAAAACGACTACACTGGATCTGTTTTGAGAACGGACAAACCCCCATGATATACTGATACTGATAATATACAGTTTGGGCAACTGAATCATCAATATTGTGCTACTGAATCATCAATATTATCCAGGTGATATCTAGTCTCATGTGTAAATGTCAATAATGTTCTTCCTCCATTAATCAGTCAGAACTGTTTCTTGTTGGTTGTGTGTCTCACCGTGAGGGAGGTGAAGGTCAGGCAGATGCCCCCAAAGCCATTCAGGGAGAGAGCCAAGAAGATGAGCGCTGACAGAACTGCAGAGAAAAAGAGTAACACAGAAGAAGAGTTAATGCCAAAATCTCCTCTCTCAGAACAAGAGGAAGAGAGAAGAGAGAGAGGCGAGAAGCTGATTGTCATTAACAGGCTAAAACAAAACCTTTCATATGCAGTTATCCCACTTTTTATTTACTCACTGTTTATTTGTCGTTTTGTTCCCTTTCTACTTTTAGTTTTATCTTTTATCTTCTTTGAGTGGCATATTGAGGCCGTTATAATGTGGAAGTAGCAGTTGGCACAACAGCTCATTAATAAAATACTGCGTTTTCAGGTAGCACACAGGCATTTCCTGGTGTGTATTCAATACCAGCTGAGCCACTCTGATTTAAAAATGTGGTGTGGAGGGAGGCGTTGTTCAGAGCCTGATCCTGATTTCAGTCGCACTCTTCCCATCTGAAACTACATGGTTTCCATTGGAGACAGAGGAAATCTGTGAGATGGCTGTGAAAGAAGGAATGTGAAGAATTTGGAGAAAACAAGTATTTGGAGTCTGCCTATTTTTACACCTTTGCACACCTGGTGTAACTGTTCAATTGTCTGTGTCAAAAAGGTTAATATTGGGCAACACACCGCCCTGTCTGTGTGTGTGTGTGTGTGTGTGTGTGTGTGTGTGTGTGTGTGTGTGTGTGTGTGTGTGTGTGTGTTTTTACTCACCATGAGGGTCGTAGGCAGACACAGCCATCATACCACAGGACAGACCGAAACACGAACTGTAACAAAAGAACATGGGCATTTTAAATTCTTGCACACTGTCATATCTTAGCATGCTGAAAGTCACATATACAATTAGTGTTTGTAGGAACGAAGCAACATGTATAGAAACGACTCAAAGTGCGACTCACTAGCTCACAAAAGAGCAGTTAAGTCGTTGGTTATCTGCCAAAGACTGAAACTGTCACTGAATGTTTAAACATATGCAGCTCCAGTTAACTCCTCATTCTCCATTTCTATCAACTTTTTATCTTATTATCAAAGCGTCTCGCACTTTAATGGCGAGGCTACTCAAAACTGTGACTGAGAGAAAAAGTGCATGTGTTTGTGACGTCTATTTGCATGTCGGTTTCTACACCCAATGAGAAAGAATTTCACTTTTCACTATACACACAGTGTGCACACACACTGGTGCCCCACCTACATTAATTGATTCACACACTGAGAACACATTATCTCCCTCCTCCCACTCTGGGAATGTGATCTGCCTGCTTTTTTTTTTTTAACTACAACCGCAGATATAGTTGAAGGATTTACTACTGTCTTATGCAGCTTTCACTCCACTTTCACCATCATAACGTTTATGAAGGAAATGTGAAGTAAGAAAACCTGCAAATGACAAAATCAACAAGTTTCATAAAACATATCTGTATCTAAAAAAGAAGTTTAGGTATATATCTGAACATAAACACGTTATCACATCGACCCTGCAGACGTGCACATTCCCTTATGAATGTGACGTATCTGTGAGTATTTATACAACCATTACCTGCCCACCAGGCGAATTGGGCGTGGCCCAAACTTGTCCATCAGGATGCCGAGCGGCAGGGTGGTGGCGCTGAGCAAGAAGGAGCCAATGGTGAAGCCCAGATTCAGCATCTCCTCCTGGTCCACGCAGCTGAGCCACTCCTCCACCTCACTGCCAGAGGAGTTGCCCAGAGACACGACCACGGACTCGTTCACTGCGGGGACGAGAGTGGAGGGTTGAGAGGTGAGAATACGTACAGAGAAAGCCAGATGAAAAACATTTGGAGTCTTAATCAAGTGATTAAAAACCGTATTTCTGCTGCACAAGATTGCGTTTAAGACTTTCCTCTAATCTTCGCCTTTTTAAAGATGATTATTGAAAAAACTGTACCTCTCACTGGCTTTACTTCCTCATTACTTACGGTCTCACAGACCCTAAATAAAGTGTGTGTGAAACTTTTCTCTTTTTGAGACCCAATGTGTAGAAAATTACTGAAGTGGTAAGCCTTCCCTTTGCCACATACTGGGCTTACACCTTTGATCAAGTTGACAAAATACAGAAATGAGCATAAAGCACTGACGTTACACCACAAATGGAAATATTTCGCATTTCAAAAGTTATATGGGGTATCTATAAACAAAAATATATTACTTTTGTTTCCTAAAAAGTCATTAACTGATGTGCAGTATGTTATCACTACATACGTTACCTATGTTTGGAGTCAGTTAGACTCCAGAAAACAAACTGTTACAAAACTCCAATAAGAGAAATAATCGATTAATTTGGCATTTGGGATCTTCAGTGTTGCAGAAAAACATCAATCACAGATATATTAAAATCCTCTGGAAAAGTTGTGGTGATGAAACAAAGTTAATTCTTTTTTGGAGATGTTAAAGAGAAACAAACCAACAAAATTAGTGGTTACGTGACGCAGAGCTGCAGATTTTACCTGAGCACAGGTGGGAGTAGAAGCCTTCCCTTTTCAGCATGATGAGCAGGGAGCCCCAGCCCAGCAGCACAGCCGAACACAGCAGGTTTTCAATCACCGCCGTCACCGCCATCCACCAGCGCCTCCTGTAGGCCTGGAGGAGAGAGGGCGCCATCGCTGCTGCTCTGTGATGGAGGAGGGAGGAGGAGGAAGGAGGAAGGAGGAGGGAGGAGGGACAGTGGAAGAGAGGGAGAAGATGGGAGGGCAGTGGATAGGAGGAAAATAATTACGATAAAGAAGATGCTATGATATTACCATAAAACTCAATGACGAGCATTAGATTATTCGACTACACAACTGATCCCTCTTTAAAATATGTTCCAACTTGAGTTTAAAGGAATCCCAGTCATGATCCCCCGAACAGAGAAAGACGTCAGTCCACAGTAGGATTTACAAAAGGACACCTTCTTTCTCTCAGTAATATTTCATTCTGTTTACTTCACTGTGGAGACCCTATGGAGTCTCTCGAGACAGGACATTTTTCTCTGTTTGCCTAATGAGTGCCCGTGTGACCAGTCATTGTTTTGTAAATCCCAGTTGGGTATCTGATACCTTGCACTGCATTGTCCTCAGACATCCTCCCACTGTGCTGTCAACAGAGCAGCTATGTCACTCTGGTTTTTGACCTCAGGAAACACTGCAGAGCACTCGAACTGTCTGCTTTTGTTCTGGAAATAGGGAGTGCATCTTAAAAGGGTGACATTTCCATCTGAAAGCAGCGCAGAGTTGCACTCAAGAGGAGTTTTTCATCAGCACGTTTGGATTCAGATTTATCTCTCTGGGATTAACGGGTCAGAGGTGTTGCAGCTTTTATGTAAACAACACGCACACAAACAAAACAGAAGACTGAAACTCATGACGTGACTGACCAAACAAAGTCAGGATAGTCACGACCACCTGGAAAGTACACACACACACACACACACACACACAGGACAGGTCACCGGTCACTATAACCTGTGATATGAGTGACCAACACACTCCAGTCATGACCATCTTGACAGGATCTCACACACACACACACACATACACACACTGGAAAACATCTAAACAAGAAAGGAAGTGTCCAAATATGACCAGCTGTTCAATTTGGCGGCAAACCAGAGAAGAAGTGGAGAGGAACATTGGGAGGGAGGTGGCCTCAAACAGGAAACTCTTTCAGTACTTCCTAATGAGGGCATCTCTTCAGCATGTGAGTGTGTGTGTGTGTGTGTGTATATGGGAGATGGAGAGAGAGGGACAGATTTGTCTCTGCCTATGTGCTCATGAGGCGTGCGTGTAATGCGATTATCCAGAGCCCAGTGAACTGCCTTAGTGCTGAAACCAGTTTGAAAAGGGGGGTTTTCTATGTAAGTAACACCTATGCTAAAACCCCTTCAGTACACACACACACACACACACACACACACACACACACACACACACACACCACTCAACAACGATGCGACAGAGCAAGACGACGCTCATTCACTCAGTGATGTAAACGTATGTCAATCACAAGAGCACATAGACCCTGAAGTGTCTATAATCTGGGGTGAAGCAACAAACAATTGTTTTCATAATCTATTAATCTGCCGGTTATTTTCTCAATTGATTGTTTTGCCAATAAAACATTAAAAAACAGTGAAAAATACCCTAAAGCCTAAGGTGACTTAATCAGATGTCTTGTTTTGGCCGACCAACAGTCCAAAACTGCAAAATATTCAATTTACTGAAATGTAAGCAGATTCTCATATTAGAAAAACTGGAAATTGTTTGTCATTTTTGCTTTAAAAATCACTCAAATGACAAATCGATTATCAAAATAGCAGGTGGTAAATATTCTGTCAATTAACTTAACTGCAGCTCTAATGGAAATATGTCTCATCTCATATCTGCATGATTCTGACAGTTTTCCACTAAACTCCTAACATCAAGTTACACATTTTAAAAATATTCCACAAATTCCACAAGATGCCTGACGCGAGGAAACAAGCCAAAGAAGATGGATCAGTCGGAGCTACCGCTGCTAACGACAGCATAACAATGGCGGACATGTCCAAGCTGCAAAGATGGTGACATAAGATGCAAAAAATGAATGCCAGTTTCTCAGTGTGTGACTCCGAGCACCATTAATCCTCTCCATGTCCCCTCTGTCTGACCAAAACACTAAAAGATACAGTCTTGTGTCTTTGTTTGACAGTTTAGACAAATGTTTGGTGCAGAATGAGTCAATGTTGTAGAAACCAGTGTTAATCCAGCAGAACGGACGGACGCAGTCACAGTCCATTAAAGGCCTAAGTATAGAGGCTTCTGTCACATGGACTGGATTTACGGTGCTGTGGCTGCATGCAACACACTCAGGAGACAATGTTGTAAATGCGATACGGAGTCATGGCTGCTTGGTGTCACGACAACAGAGCGTGTGTGTCTGTAAGAAAGGCATGGTATCAGTTGCTCCTCGGCGTGTGTTTGAGCTCAGGTTGTGTGACCGTGTGTGACTGACGCAAGACACACAAGTCATGCATGTTCAAGACAACGCTGTGGTCCACTGCTTATCACACATTCTTCATCGCTTGTTTCCCGCCTCTTTTGTGCTGCTTATCATGGCAGCAGTTAGCTGACAACATTTACAACTACGAGGCTTCCACTCTAATAAGGAGTGTCCTGGTGTTTGTGAGGCGGGAAGCTCGACACACAACAAAGACTTGGAAACAAGCTAATACACGCAGAGGAGAAGTCTGCTTGGGGTTGGCAGGCAGTTGTGAGCCCTTGTCATGACACTGTGAAGTGTGTGTGTGTGTGTGTGTGTGTGTGTGTGTGTGGAGGGCGAGCAGGTGAAGTCTACACTGAGAGAAACACCATTTAAGGAAGCTGCTTCCTGAAATACCTGAATGATGCAATGTTGCCATGACTAACTACACTGTTATGGCCATGAAAGTTTTGATATTTATAGACGTTATAGTATATTCATGATTATTATATCATGAAAACAAACCTAATTACTGCTTCTGTATTAAAATTTGACTTGACCATATTTAATTCGTCACGTGTCCTGCTTCCTTTTAAGTCTCTGTGTTGATGCTCCCATCGAGGCCTGCTCTTTTTTCCCCGCGGGGATGTTTCTGACCTTGACCAGCCGTGTTTATCAACCTCTGCAGGACACAAAGGGCCGCAGGGCAAACTCTTTATCCTCACAAGTTTCCAAGAAAATAAACCACGCGCTCTAGGAGCCTCTGTTCCCCGAGGAGTCCAAAAAACGCAACCCCCGAGGCTGCCCGGCCGGCCGGCAGCTGTCTCTCCGCGGGCATGACCTCAGCCCGGGGTCCGGTTACCGGCCCAGCGGGGCGACCCGCTCAAAAGACCCAAGTCTTCTGCCGCGTTCACGTGATGTCCGAAATGTCGGCATTTTGAGTTCTACATACACAAACGACCCACAAAAAGTGGCGGATACCACGTGATATCACACCTGTCTACAGGTGAAACAGTGAAGGCACAGTGACACATGAAATCACAACATAAAATATGGCAAAAGGAATTTATAGTTGTACCGGAGTGACTCATTGATTAATAAATGTTGAAACAGAAAATTAATCTCATTATTAATTACTCATTTAGGTCATTAGAGAAGCCAAACATTTGACTGTTCCTGCTTCTCAAATATGAGTATTTGCTGCTTTTCTGTGTTTTATATCACTGTAAAATTAATATGATTGGGATTTGATGGTCAAGAATTTGAAGATGTCACCCTGGGCTCTGGTAGATATGTGATGGGCATATTTCACTATATATTTAAATCACAAACAAAAATTATAGTTGCAAACAATTTTTGGTAAGGAAATGTGATACGAGTTTGCTTTGTGTCATTGTGGTTATCACCACCTTCGCACAAAGTTTCTCTGAGTGACTTCATTTCTAAATTGAATCGTAAAAAGGTATCTATTAAACCTGACTTTAGGGGGTGCCCGTGAAGGCAACAGATGCTGTGTTTTTATTCTAACCCGAACGTCTTCCGAGACCACTGCCGCTGGCTTAAACGGTAATAAAATCTAAATTAGAGTTTATTAAAACACGTGTCTAATTGCAGCTACGTGCTTACAAATGAGCGCCACCACAGAACTGACTAAGTTCACCGCTCAATGAAAGACCAGCACACAAACGAGTGTAATAGCACGCGCAGTCACTTGAATGGTCACTTCCGAAACAGCTCCTCGCCCTCACTTTCTGGTTTCTAATGGCACTTTTAGCCTCTCTGCGAACACCTTGAGTCTTTTACACACGCGTGAGCCGGTTTAATACAGATGTGTACGCACTTCCTCTGGTATCTACCGTAGAAGTTGTCAGGTCTCAGTTTCATGCCACGTGTGAGTATCTGCTGCCTGCCTCCGCGTCATGCCGCCACTTTACGCACGTTATTACAGGTAATACTACACTTATTAACTTATAGCGACGTATACGCGAGAGAAAAACTAATTTACTTACTTCAGTCGCGTGTCTTCTCACAGAGGGAAAAAGGCTTGAAATGTTTCTTTTACAGGCTTTTGTTGCTCACTGAGTGAAAACAGAAATGAGGATTAAAACTCTACTCTCACAGCTGCTTGTTGTTCTCTATGATTAGCAGCGAGAGCTTGAATTAAACCTTTTCCTTTCTCTGCTTCCTTTCTTCCTTGTGGAGGTTTCGTGGGAGACTCCACACTTCTTTTCTCTCTCAGGTTTCATTAGAAACTCCCCCCCTTCTCCTCCTAATTTGACTTCTAATTCCCTCCCTCTTTCTGTGACTTTCTAAAAGTCACCACCCAGCTGCCTTTATTCACCACTCCACAGGACAAATGTCTTTACTGCACTCACGCCGGGGACTCTAAAACGCTTGAAATACCCCCCAAAAAAGTGACACAAGAATTGTTCAAAGAAGCTGTAGCTGTGATAGTTTAGGCTACTAGGTTTTGTCATGTCAATTTAGAAGAGATAGATTAGGTTAGATTCAACTTTATGTACTGAGACAACGAAATGCAGTTTAGCATCTGACCAGAAGTAGAAGCAGTAAAGTGCTCAGTAATGTACGTATGGAGGTAATTTATTTTTTAACAGTGAGGGGTGGACATGAATATGCTAAGATATACACAGTATGAGCAGCAGTTACAGGAGGCAGGTAAGTGAGTGGGAGCCACAGAGGCAGTCGTAGTGCAAATGTTAAGTCTGGAGGAAGGTGTGTGTGTGTGTGTGTTTTCCCTGACAGTTAATGCCATATGTTGATGGAAAACCACATGACATTAACGTCTACCGAAGCAAATTAGTTCAGTGACGCAGTCTACAGAAAGACAATAATATACTGAGATGTCTTGCGGTTACTGTGGTGAAGATTATATGTGTTTCTATCTTGTTTACATCAGTGTTTTTTTTTATGTAACAAACATTTTGATGTGTGATAACCACGTTCAATAGATAAAACATAAGCTACTGCTGTTGTGACTTATCCTTTCTGTTCAGGTGAACGACGTGAGCCAATCATTCAATTCACTTTCTGCCTGAGCACACGTTTATATACAGTGGAGCTTTGTCACAAGTCTGAAGCCCTTTGTTTAAATGGGGAAGTCAACATTGAAATCAGGTGACTTGACTACGATGAGAATCATGATGCCCATGCCAACAGGGTCTCTGGGTCTCTGGCCTCCATGATGTCCAATTCCCATTTCAAACACTCTGGTCCAGCTTGTTGAAGACACACATGATTGAGGTCATTGGTAATAAAGCACAAAATATAAATCATATTCTTCAAAGGGAAGCCACAAGCGCAGAAGTCAGTCATTTTGAACATGGATCATCAGCTTATATCAGCTTAACTTTCCTGTATGAACAAAACATTCAGCCTCCATCTTTATTACTTTCTTGACAGCTGAGCTCCAGTAATTCTCTAGTAATTCTTGTTTCCATACAAAAGCATTAGTTGTGCTTATTCACCGCGCTCTCACCACAAAGGAAAATCTGCACCCTGCTGGGCTCTACGGGGAAGTGCCCAGTTTTCTATTTCAAACGTATAGTGATTTGCTATAGTTGGTCCCTGACAGTCACAGCTTTACAGTCGGTCATGAAAAATTTGTTCCAGCTGTAGGGGCAAATCTAGGAACTCTGGGCCCCAATTTCTTAATAAAATAATCCTGTTGGAATTTGTGTGAGCCCTCTC
This sequence comes from Enoplosus armatus, assembly GCF_043641665.1. Taxonomy (NCBI): domain Eukaryota; kingdom Metazoa; phylum Chordata; class Actinopteri; order Centrarchiformes; family Enoplosidae; genus Enoplosus; species Enoplosus armatus. The sequence continues at coordinate 12,703,240 of NC_092189.1, forward strand.
CAGCTGTGGACACCTGGAAATGCCACCTTTAACCCCACCTGCAAACCGCCATGTCCATGAGAACAGAAGTAAAAGTCAGGTCAATTTATATTCAGGTTGACGATGTCGTATTGCACCTCGCAGCGGGGAAGCCTGACAGAAATATGTAGCTGGGCGATTACATACAGAGGATCACAACGCAGAAACACCACCACAGAGTTTCACAACAACAGCCTTCAATTAAATACCTTTGTGAAACTCTCCATGTCCAGTTTTAGTTGACATATCAGGGTTATGACAAGTGCATAAACTAGTGCGAAATGAAATACAGTTAAGGAGTCAGTTATGAGAGTATGAAGATTTCTAACTCCAATATTTCTGCAGTTTTGGAAAATGTTCTCTTGAATTAACAAGTCAATACTTTTCCCCCTCAAGACCTCTTGTCTTAGTAGGACATACTCCTTCCTGTGTGCATCTTTTTGTCAGTTTCGGGCTCATGGGGAGGCAGCCTGCTGACAGGACCCTCAGCCTGACACACTCAGCAGTTTTCTTGTCAGCTTCACACAGGCTCCTCTGCTTTTACCCAAATTTGGTTTGTCAGTCCACCGAGATGGCAGCGAGCAGTAAACCCAAAATCCAGGCTTCAAAACACCCCTTCAGAAATGCATGGGGGTTGTTACAGATGCAGAGTTGTAAGATGTTGCTGTTGTGATGACCCTCTCCTTTAGGCTGTAAGTGCTAAAACTATAAACTAACTTCACATATCATTTGGCAGATTTGTTATTCCTTCGTTAACAAAATTTGTGTACATTTAAACATCTACATTTGATTATTGGACACATCAATAACTTACCTTTATATTTAAGAGTTGAAAACCATTAAGGAGAGACGCCTGTATAGACGTGCAGTCTAGTTTTTCTTTAGAGTATAAAACGTTTTTTTCTGTATGGAGTCAGACACACTCAGGAAAGCAAACTTGCAGAGGATGCAAAAGTTGGACCCTGATAGAGGGCGCCACCTGCTGGACAGGCTGCTGTACCGGCGACAACCGCAGAGAAGGATAAAGTATTTAAAAGTATTAAACGATTACTATGTGTTAACCATGCACACATATCCAGTTTCATGCAGGTCCTCTCTCTGTTATATACCTCATTGATCCAAATGCACCTTTTATTTTCATCTTGCAGCGATTAAATAAAAAACTTAAAATACGAATATGAAAAAGTTGTGGTTTTATTTACATTCTTTCAGTAATAACTACTTCAAAATATCGTGGAAGATCATGATTTGTTTTTATTTAAGTTTTTTGATTGTTTCCATCACACGGAGGTCAAGGGTCAGGTCACTTTCAACAGAGCACCTGAGTGGATTCAGTGTGTTTCTTTTAGACATTTCAGCCAGGTGGATGCTGGAGTTAACAACAGTCTATCTGCAGCACAAAGGAAATCACTGAACTGCAAAATGCACTGATGAAGTTTCTCCATCCAGCCATATGTTGTTAACTAAGTTAAAATCATCTCAAGCAGTTAAAGTGACCAGATGCTGTATAATGTGGACGTCAATCACAAGCTGTGTGTACATCCTATTAATAATAGCACATTAAAATGGGGTATCAAAGCAACTAATTTACTGCTACAGACTGGTTGTCTACATGCTCAGACATGACTCGTCCACACACGTCTCAGAACGAGAGTTTAAATAAATTGTTTTATCATCATAAGCGACGGGCAAACTTTGGACGAACAGCACAGAGTGTGATGAGATAAATGACGACATTTGACGTCCATGAATGACTGAATAGAGTGAGATGGACTGTACAGAGAGCGTGTTTTGAATGATTCATAGATTAATTAGCATGTTAGCGTGACTGACAAGACTCCGGTTTGTCTATTTAAGCTATCAGAGTGTGAGAACTATATCTAAAATTACGTTTTAGTTCAGACACTCCTCTATGGAGGACCCAGAGGGCCCTGCAAAGTATTTGACTATTTGGCGTTACTCAAATACTATAAATAAATATAAATATAAATACAGAAATAAATCCATCACAAATAGATAAATACAAAATGTACAACTCAATAAATAAATCCCTTAAAAAAAAAATATATATATACAGTATAGCTGTTGAAGTAATGATAAAACATTAGAAGTGATTTCCAATAATAATTAGATCAAATAAAAAGGTGATTTGTAAATAAATTGAAGAACTGAAAGGTGATAAATTAATTCCTAAAATAAATGATAGAATTTGTCCACACAATACAGATGAATAAAGATCAACATTTGAAAAGTCAAATTTGAGAGACACATTTCATTGCTCAGGAGGGCAGAAATTATGATCATAAATGCAATTAATTCAATCTGTAAAACAAAACAAAAAAAACATTATATGCAATAAAGATAAACAATAGGCTATACACAAACCCAAACATCGGCTCCTTATCTCAACCGGGACGTTGAGACTGACAGGTCAATGTTTCAATGATCCTGAGAAAGAAGCTGCTTTGCATAAAGATTTACTATGAGTTATGGTTCAATGGGCTGTTGAAAAAAATCAATTGCACAGTAACAGAACACATCGTGTGTGCAAGAAGATGTGTGTATTTGATGGTGGAGTATGTCCTACATTTCAACCAACCAACCCCTCCACAGGACAGATTTGTGAGTTGTATCGACTTGTTTTTAAACATCATTCAGAGCCTCAGGAACTGATGTACAGAGAAATCTGTGCCTGATAAAATTTGACTCTGGTGCAACCTTTTGTAATATTGAAGTGAATGAATAAGCAAACTCCCTCAAACTACATCCAGTTATGTTCCTCTGCAACAATGAATTTAAAATGCCTTTTTTTTCTGTTGGAAGTCACAGACAGCCAAAAACCCTATTTTGGGAAATAACTCAAAACCCCTTAAACTCAGTTATCACATTTAGAAAGAACCTTTGCAGCCAAACACAAGTTCTTGTTTTAGTTTCCAACATTTCAGTGAATATATCAGGCCCCTTTTTCACAGCAGACATTTTCACTTGTCAGAGCTGGAAAAGCACAGTGAAACAAATTCACTGATAACGAGTTCCATCGAGTGTCCCAGTGAGCCAGCACGAACAAGACCGGGACCCTGGAACCAGCTCAGCTAAATGGAACGCAGTTGTTCTTTAATGTTCAATTCAATCAGTTACACCTGTGCTTTTGTTCACATTATATGGGATGTATGAAAGCATCATAATGGTTGTTGTATGATATGAAAGTTGATTGTGTGAGGATTAAAATACTGTGCACTGACAACACGATGCATATCCATTACATTTTGGTTTAATCACATTAAACAACGGTCGTTGGCTGATGTGAGGCCTCCATACTTGTTTGTTTTTCTGTAAGTTTTCCAGTCTTAATTATGACTTGGAAATTGACACAAACGCTATTCGCAAGTCAGAAACACAAGTCAATAACTCCAAGATGACAGCACTGATGGCATTTTCCTGCTATGAGATGACGACATTTCTGCTGTAAAAAAGGTCCATTGCTCATGTTGGCTCACTGTCACAAAGTCGTGGTACTGGGACACTTTAATAGAGCAAAGCCATCGTTAATGTTATCATTAACACCTGTCAAATTGTCTGTTGTGAAAAAGACCCATTACCTCAGCTGCTGTGGTTTTCTTCTATAGCTCGTTAACTGATTGCAGATACTTTTGCTTTTCTAATTGCTTGAATGAAAAACATCAGTCCTGATAACAAGGAACGAAAATAACTGAGCTAATCAAGCATCCAGATCCATTCCAAGACTTCTGGTTTTGATAAGGTAATTTGCAGATTTTCAGATGCACTGACAATGCAGCAGCAACAATAACACTACTAAATGATACTAATATATTTGAATATGAATATACATATCAATATTAATGCATCAGTAGTTTTTTAGGGACTTTGTTATGAAGCCTACTGTACGTGTGTTTGCCAAAAAGTCTTCACTGTTAAGGATCACTGAGATGCTTTTTGGCAAACTTCAGACAAGAATTAATTATTCTTCCTAGTGAGCAGTGGTTTCTGTCTTGGTACTGTGCCACGAATCTAATTTTTCTCCAGGTTCTTTTTCATGGTGGACTCATGAATGCCGACCGAAGCCTGCAGACAAAAGAAGCCTGCAGACAAAAGAAGCCTGCAGACCCCAGGATGTTGAAATGCTGTATGATTTTTATACTTTGCTCTTGGAGAGATTTTGGCAGGACCTCTTGGAAGATTCACAAGTGTCCCAGAGTTTCTCCACTTGTACGGTATGTAGTTGGCTGGGATTCAGTGGAGTCCTGGAGCTTTTGGAATGACTTTGGAAGTTTTTCCAGACTGACAGGCGTCAACACCCCTCTGGAGATGTTGTGAGATTGCATTTGATCGTGACGTGATTTGGTTCTCAAACCCCTGTTGATGGTTTTTCTCATGGTTATGGCCAAAGTTTCTCAGATGTGTAACTGTCAGGCCTCCAAATCAGACAGGATAGCTGCCACATTTGTGAAAGAGTTGAGGAAGAAGACTATGCATTAATAATCTGACCAATCTTAACGTGAGAAAAGGGGGTAATGTTAACATTTAAAGGAAAAATTCAACATTTCGGGAAATACGCTTATTTGTTACTTTTTGAACAGAGCCAGGCTAGATGTATCCCCCTTCTTCCAGTCTTTGTGCTAAGCTTCTCGTTTAACATTCCCATCAGAAACAAATAAACTTAGCTCCCAAAAAGTTATTCCTCTAAATATAAGGTCACAGCCAGCAGCCGGTCAACTCAAAACAGCTACCCTGGCACTGTCTGAAAGTTACAAAATCCACCTACCAGCACCTCTAAAACTCACTAATTAACACATCGTACCTTGTTTTATTTGTACAAAAACAAAAGTGTAAAAACGCGAAGTTGTGGTGTTACAGGGTGTTATGTGTCGGACTATTTTTCGACTGCGTGCAGTGACTTGCTGAGGTTGTGAAAGGTGGATTTTGTTTCCAGTCTTTCGGCTAAGCTAATTTAACCGGCTACTAGCTGTAGCTTCATATTTTACTGACACACATGACACTGGTATTGATCATCTACATCTACATCATCTACATTTAGAAGTTTACATTTAGCCTGAATGAAATGTGTTGCATAACCCACATTATTTGTAAATGTAAAACAACTTTTACTATGAAGATGATAACAGAGGGAGTTATCAAAGGCCTCATATTACTTTTTTAGCCTGTGTGTGTGTGTGTGTGTGTGTGTGTGTGTGTGTGTGTGTGTGTTTCCAATTGACCTGAAGCCCCTTTAAAAGCAGCCCTGTGATGCGGCTGCTGTTTGACATAGTTAGGGAAATTCCATCTTATTAGACCTAATTATCATTCTTCAATCTGTTTCTACTTAAATAAGGTCCAGACAGCAATCAGTGAACGCACACACACACACACACACACACACACACACACACACACACTCAAACTCAATGTGGTCTTAATTTTCATTAATGTGGGGACGGTTGGTGGGTTGGCAGGGGAGCGGGTGAGTCTCACGGTACCTGAAACATAAAACATATCTAATCCCATGATTCCATTAGCAGAAGACCAAAACACATCATTCTTCTCAGCTCAAAACTACACACAGGTGGTCAAACACACTCGCAGCTCCCGAGACGCCATGAGCCGCTAATAGTAACGCTCACTGCTCACCACAGGAGGGCAACAGAGATCTATAAAAACAGCATGGTGCTACTTTTTACAAGATAAGTCTATTTAACCTCTTTAACTACTGGCCAATCATTTAGGAAACAGTACTGTGGGCTGAAACAAAACAGTTTCCAGTGGTGTTATTTACCCCATGGCAAGATTTGGAGCAGGAGCTTTCTCCTTAATGTAATCCAGTGCTCTCCTCAAACACTGAAAACAAAAGCATGAATACATCTTTTTGACACATCTCCTTGGTTCCAGCCTCTTGATCCCTCCAGTAACTTGGAGGCTTTTCCTCTGCTTCTCAGTCCTAAAGCCATATAACTCTTGCCTTGTCCAACTTGGAATGTGTTTTCCCATTATTCTCCATTACACCGATTCTGCCCAACATCTCATCTGTTGCTTCACTGCAGAGCTTCATACATCTTCCTTATGTGGGTGCGGCCTGTCAATCCTGTAAGATTAATGGATTTACCAAAAATCAATCCCAAAAGCAGCCCCAACCGTATGTGTTTTAAACTTGCTAATGCACACCTGCACATGGTATCATTTATTGAGACAATGATGGCCAAGTCACAACAAAACTGTATGAGGAACAGATGACTTTAAAATGTTTCTTAGTAGTTGAACTGAAATAAAATATAATTTTAATTCTTTTCAATTTGTTTGACAAGTTAAAATGTCTTCTTAGCAGTAGAACTATGTGTCACCAAACCACCGGCAACATGGCTGTAAAACCACCATCACCGGCAGTTATACCTAAATAAATACAGTTGAAAGGAGTTACACACTGTACGTTATAGTTTCACCTGCTAACGAACCTCTACAAATACACAACAACACAACAAATGTAGCTAATTTATTATTTATTTGGTGTGACTGCGAGGCTGGGGGGGACAGCTAAGACCCCCTCCTTTGCATTACATGGGACGAACACAACACTTAGAGTGTGCATGAGCTTCACAATATCACACAGCAGGTGTTGAAATAACATGAAAGAAAAGTAATGTCTCATGGAAATCAGACTAACTGGGATGCTAGTGGAAGCTAACAAAGTGGATGCTAGTTAGCTTGGTAGCTTCCACTTTCCGAGTGAAATACAAACTTAGTCCGTGCAACTGTTGAACGATGTAAAAGGACAGACGTCTTAAATCCGTAATGGTACATAACCAATGTGGAAAAGGGGAATAAAACACCTTGTATTGATGTTGGTAGGCTGTACAGGGCTATAATGGAAATTGACAACGTATCTCCAAGCAATGTTCTCCATAGGATGTCAGTCAGCTGCTGCAAGAAAAAACAGCTTTGAAGCTTTGTCCAACAACACTTTTATTCTCTTTTGAAAATGGCTACATAATAGTTTACATTTTATATACAAAAAGTGAATAAAATTGACATTTTCATTTGACTTTAAACCTTTTTGCATTATCCATCACTACAGATCAAGCAAGCCATGGGAGCTTTTCAGCTTGTTTTTCGGAGCGAGGAGCCAGGCATGCTGGCAAGAAAAATGAGATTTATTATAACCAAATAAGACTTCAGAATTGAAAGAAGATGTGAAAATGGAGTCCAGGTTGAACGTGGCCTGAGTTGTACTTTCGAGGGGCATTTGGACCTTCAGGGCATTGAGTGTAGGCCGTGATTACCCTCCCTGCTGTTCCTCTGCACGCTCCTGCACTGAAGCTCAATGGGCAGAGCATAGCACCAGCCGTGCTGTGGTTAGGGGTTAGACTCCCACTGTGGCTCCCCAAATTGAAACTGTATGTCTGAACAGTACTGAAAGACCAATAATGCAATATATCCTCCAAATTGCTTATGGTGCATTTGTACCCTGTGAAGCGAGTAGGTGCCTAAAAATAATTAGCACATTCATCTTTTTTCTTTTTCACGGGGACTCCTGCTGTCTGAAAATGGCAGCCACCACTGAGAGCGGTGTAAAATCAAATAGATCCCGCTGTGCCGTTGCGCCTGTGGGCCAATCAAACGTCTCCCTCTGGCTTGAATTATGACATGAAGCTTTTTAAGCCAGGGGCATGGAGTCAGAGGAACCCTGAGTGCGCATAAAACCAAGGCAGCACTAGTACAGGACAAGCATATTCGCATAAATATGAGATAATTACATGACAGTGTCGCGACCGCCGGCGACAGCACATGATGGATGAGCCAGGGAAAGAAAACATGAACAAGGCGAGCGGAGAAAGACACAGTGCTACCGGTGTAACACAAACTGTGGACGGAGGGATGGGGGTGAAAGGCAAAACAAAAGATGGAGTGGAGGAGGAGGCGAGAATGGTGAAGGTCTTAGTGTCTCAGGCCTCAAGTATTACCCCTCTCCCCTCGCCCTTCTTCTATTTCTGCCTTTTAAGGAACTCCATAACTTCAAGTAGATAATGAGTGCCTTGAAGCAGGCAGAGTAAATCAGACAGAGAACAACGGAGGGAGAGAGAAAAGGTGTATGTGAGGGGGGGTGAGGGTGGATTGAGCGAGGCAGTGGGAAACAGTGGAAGGAAGAAGAAGATTAGAAGTGATAACAAATGAAGCCAGAGAGGCAGAGAGACGAGCTGAGCTGAGTGGAGATGTGTGATAAGATCTTGCATTAACTTAAAAGCATACTTTAATGAAACTCCACCAAGGGCTTTAGAGAGGGAGAAGCAAAGATGGATCCCATGCAGGTTAGGAAAATACACACTCATAGTAGATGTTTTTGAGTTCTTGATTATGTGTTTAACCCTGAATCCCCTTCTCACCATTCTTTACACTCATCGCGTTTCTCATTTTACAGTCTGAACAGCCGCAATCGGATTCCCGTCTTTCTTAGCCGTTCTTTTCAACATTTCCGGCCGAGGGAAAGCTTGTGACTTGAACCTTGAGAGGGCACAGCGAATTTGGGATCCAAGGAGACCGCAAACTCATCACTGGGTTCAAATCAACAGTGATTGAGTCAACTTTAAACTTCGACCCTTATTGGAATCATATGTGTCAGAGTGAGGGCCTCAGTAAGCTTCAAACAAAGTGCTTGTCAGGCTGTCTTTTTTCAGTCTTTATACTACTTCACAAGTCACGTAAAGTCAGTTTTATATAGTCCAAAATCACAAGTTACAAATTTGCCTCAAAGGACTTTACAATATGTACAGCACAAGACATCGTTTATCGTTAGACGGATACAACCCCCCCCCCCCCCAAAAAAACCCTTTAACAGGAAAAAAGGAAGACACAACAGAGGAGGGATCCTTCTTCCAGTACGAACAAGTATACAGAAATGTCAACATATCGTATGTACCATCACTTCTCTTGCATACTGAGTGCAACACAATGAAGGGAGAGACAGTCCAAAAATGTAGAAAGATCAGGGAGGCAGTGTGATGCAGGTGAGGGCTATGATGGCAGACTTTAAGTCCTGCTTCAGAGTGTGGCCATTTGAAACTGGTATCAACACTTTTGTCTTCAGACAGGATTGGACGGCACATTGTACAATCTGTTTCAACACAATCTCGGAAACCCATCAGCTATCGTCTAATGACGATTTAGCCTCTGGGGGAAACGACCAGTGTTTCAGGGCTTCCAGTGTAGCCCTTTCATACCTGGATAACAGATAGCCTAACAGATATACAGGCCAAGACTTCCTCTTCTTTGCACCGGCCATTGTTTACAGTCTGATTAGCAATCTTGGAACCTATCATCTCTCATCGATTTGAATGCAGATACATTTATAAAAGCTAATAAAAAGCTAATATCTGGGGTTCCAAGATTGATAAATAGCTAAATCGTTCTCAGACAATAGCCGATGGGTTCTGAGATTGCATTTCGGCCAATGCGTTCTGCCTCTTTTGCTTTCCACATGAACTGTCAATACTACTCGGACTACAGACGGACTACAAATGGAAACCAGAAGTCTTCCGATAAAAAAATCTTGTCCCTTGCCTAAAGATTCTGCATTCATATGCAGATATCTGTTTATAGAGATTAGTTTCAACAAAACTGAACCCTTAAAGCTGCTCTAATCAATATTTCTATATCAACAAAAGGTCAGATAACTATATGTAATGTGAAAGGGGTCACTAGTGATGAACTTACAGACAATTATCATCCAACTCTGCATTCCCCTCAGCTCTACAGAGCATTTTAGCATATTTCAGCTCACTGAGATTTTTGTGGTCCGCAACTTTAGCATTTTGACTAAAGTTTGACTCTAATCCCTCTCGTAGTATCATTTACGGCCACAGCAGGCTGCTGTTTTTAGTGAAAAAGCTCTGATAAACCCATTGTTCACTACCTGCCCAGTATCAAACAGCAGACAGACACAGTTAGCGACAAGCTGGTGAACATAGTGCGGCATTTAGCTGCTAAAGAGTCAGATATTTCCCTCAGGAGTTGGTGGAGCCCAAAGGCAGAGCTAAAAGGAGAGTAAATATGGGACTTTATCAAGACCAGAAACACAACTCTAAATTATTGTTGTTCTGTGTCTGCTGGACGTGTAAGGCAACTGTTCGCCAAATACATTTTATAAGGTGATAATATGTCAATGTTGTGTTTACAGCTTGTCGTGGCCAAAAAGTGTTTAAAGCAGCCTTAAAGTGCTCCACCGAAGCTTCTAGTTGTGGGATCTGAAACTGTTAATGCAATTTGTTACACATTCATTCAACTAATGAGAAAATAATAAAATGACCCTCTTGCCGGCTTGGCTAACTGTAGCTGCTGCAGACTATGAAACGACTGTGTCTGAGCATCTCTGTGGTGCAGTTCAATTTCCTACTTTTCAGTTGCACTTCCCAGTGAAAAGTGACAACAGTCAGTCTAATAGAAAACAAATAGCACCCAAGTTCCAAATAATAATCTCGTGTGACGTCAAGGAAAAAATAAGTCCCATTCTTTACCCTTATTTCAAGCTCTGTCTCTGTTTTACTGTGTTTCTCTGTATTTAGCTTTCCCATTCGTTCGGTTCTCTGTCCCTAAACCACAACAGTTGTGGGAAATCAGTCCCAGCTGTCAGCACTTTGATTTGATTGTAGAATGTGTCAATCAAGCCGGGGCACATTGCGCAAAATCTAATTCTAGTCACTGGTTATTTCAGCTCCCACCGAGCTCTTTGCAGTGGGATTAATTTTGACTGTCACACAGAACCGAGGAACCCAGGGCGAAGCTGACCAGCAGCATCTGATGTTTGTTCCATCTACCAAGCACACCGAACATGAAAGCACAAACTTATTCAAAACAACTTGTTCTGGGATCCCTTTGAATATTCTTGCTCCTAGCAGTAAATACTTGCATGGCAGGGTTGCATGGCAGCTGTGAGATTATCCATTTTTTTTTAAAAACATGTAAAAACTTTCCGGATATGAACTGGCAGCACTGAGAGAAACAGAGACTCAGCCTTGCTGCACACTGTGGGAATCTCTCCTCTGGATATCTGCAGGGATGTGGTGGTTTAGCAGGTTTGAGATGAAGAGTTCAGATCCCTGTCAAACATCAAACTGGTGTCACAAATAGGATGTGAATCAAAACCGGTCAGACTCATTCATCCGTCTGGTCAGAAAGAGAAAGAAAAGCTGAATCCAGACTCTCCCTCTTCCTCTAAACTTTTCTTCCTTGCTGATCCTGGTCCGTCCTTCCAGGCAGACACAGGCATGCCTTGCTTGAGTTTGTTTTGGTCCAGTCTTGTCTTAATGTGCTCAAACGGTGAAAGACCAAAAAGGAATTAAAGAAAACTCAGACAGCGTGACGGAATGAAGAAATAGCATCACATTACCGTAGGGTTTTTAAAAGGCCCGTAAAAAGATATGCCCTGTGTACTTTCCACGCCTGGACCGGGAAAATATTTGGTTCTGCCTTTCCTACGCTTTTGATACACTGTGGGAGAGGGGAAAAAATGATCCAGAGTTTGAGAGACTTTCAGAAAGCAAACGAGGACGCCATCAACAAATGTGTGTCTGACGAAATGTGTATTGTATGCAGGTGTGTATAAGACAGGGGTGTGAGAATAAAGTGGATGAAAAACTGTTTCATACAGTCACATTGTGGAGAATCACCCACAAGGTTTGGTTAAAGTTAAAGAACCAGGCTTGCAATTGTCTGTATTTGTGTTGTTGCCTACAAATACCATAAAAAGACCAAAACCAGCAATGTATTAATCTGTTTTCTGACTCCTCCAGCCCCAAGCCTGTTGGTTCCTGAAGATGCAAATCTTTTAAAATAGATCAGAAATATACACTTCGATTCTTTAAAAAGGCTTGAATTAATTGAAACATTATGGTGCTGCAGTTTTTAGCAAATTTTACTCAAACATGGGGTAAATAGTGAATTTTTTGAGTTAAGATTTTGGTAGATGTAAGTCAATGTAACGTCTCTTCCTGAGTGACAAAAACAAGTGTGCGACTGTGTGTGTGTGTTTGTGTGTGTGTGTGTGTGTGTGTGTGTGAGGGAGTCTGTAGTTCTTCCATAATCTCCTGTCTTTGTGTGTCCCGCAGACAGTTTAAAAGCTTTCTATTTACCTTTCGCACCATTCTCCCATTTTCAGGTCGCAGAGCAGGATGGAGGTGTGTGTGTGTGTGTGTGTGTGTGTGTGTGTGTGTGTGTGTGTGTGAGAAAGAGCAAGAGACAGAGCACTGTAAGTCCTCCTAGTGTGAGTAGACAGCTGGTCCAAAACAGGCGTTTTAGTCTCTAACAAACCGTGACACGTCAAACATGTAACGTAGACCGCGATACACCAACATGTAAAATGCATCATTGACTCCCACCCAAGGCCTCAGGGAAAAGAAAAGCGAAAAAAAATCCTTTTGCTCACACACCACTGCAGCCATTAATCATAAATGAAGTTTTACGAGGGATGAGGAGGAATATGATTGTCATAAAATGAGCAAAACAAATGCGCAGAGAAGTTCCTGGCTATAGCCGCTGGAATCACCTCAGGATAGCTTGGCTCGGGGAACAAAGGTGCTGACATATACCCTGTGTTTGGATGCGTGTTTACCTCACTCTGTTTCGCTATCCCCCCACCTGCCCCCGCTGCTTCCCCCTCTGTTTTGAATTTGCGTGCCTGTGCTTTTGCCAGGATGCATGTCAGTTATCAGACTTATTAGATGCCATCAAACGTCTCCTCTATCATCTGTCTGTCATCTGGCTTTCTCTCTCTGCTTAAAAGCAGCTTGTTTGTTTTTCAACACTCTCTCACCACATACACTTATAAACATACATTAAATGCAAACCCTGACAAGACAGACAAGCAGAAAGAAAGAAACAGAGAGAAAAAAAGTCAAGTCTACTGTCTCCTGTCGCCCACTAAACAGGGACTACAGCAACAGCTGGACAAAAGTCAGAACTGGGCCCTGGCAGTAAATATGAAGAAAACTAATGTCCTGATTTAATGATCCCATTAAAATCTGGCATAAATATTTGATAGTGTCATCCAGCCCATTGCACTCTATGGTAGTGAAGTATGGGTGTCCACTCCACTCATTCACTGTACGGGTACACAGAAAAACACCAACAAATGCATGTAGAGCAGAATTAGCTGGATAATAGGCATTCAAAGAGTCCCCTCTGTCAGTTGGTGCTGAGACTAACTGCCCCCTCTCAGACACACTAGGACCAGTCAACAACACTGCTTCCAAACACCTGTCCGAAAAAAACAGTCATGTATGACGCAATGTAAAGAAACATATTTGGAACATTAGAAAGAAGTAACTAAAAGCCAAAGTAGATTAAAATGTTATCTGGCCCTAGAAAGAGATTATGAATTGGCAGAATATCTCTCTAGAGATAAAAAGCAGAGACAGATCTTAATCGAGTGCAGGCTCAGTGACCACAAATTGGCAATCAAAAAAAGAAGACATGAAAAATCATGGCAACCAAAAGAGAAGAGAATATGTGTTAACTGTTCGACAGGTGAGGTTGAGACAGAGTTGCACTTCCTCCTACAATGTAAAACATTCAATGAAATAAGGAACATTTACTTTAGCAAGTTCAACTCTGTAATTTAAGATGTCACAGAGTTTAATGACCTCGTAAAAATAGACCTAGGAGAAGAAGACAGGCAATATCTTGCTGCCCAATATGTATCAACATGCACACAAATTGTATTTTGATGCTTTGGCAACAATGTTTTTGAAACGTTCATGCCAATAAAGCCCTTTGAATTTAATTGAGAAAAAAGTACAGCAAAATGCACAAAACTGCATGAAAAAAACAATTCATCAAACATGTTTAGTTTTTACTGGACATGAAGCTTGACAGATCTGAACTTGAATACTGAGTTTGAGGTGATTAAAGATGGAATTTTGCATTTGTAATTATCCCTGACAGTAATCTGCAAATATCAGGTGTTTAAGACCATTATACTGCAGCATTACAGCATTAAAATACTTGTGATTCTGACTGGCTGCCAGGTGTCTGTTCAAATCATTTTGTAGTACACTTCAAACATAGTTTTGGTTGACATTTTAACCGCTCTTCTAAATCAGTGTGCAAGCTACTTTAAAATTCTGGTAACCATGGCAACAGTACTTCTGCTTCATGCATTGATGAAAATGGCCTAGCCATGACCCGAGTGACAACAAGCAAACTCTAAAAAACAATAACGCCAGACTCTCTGGGGGAAATTACAAAGCTGCATCTCTGACAAGAAGTTTCACTCTGGCTAAATTCAGGGAATTCCAATTCTGCAGAGTAATTGTGGAAACCAAGAGAACTTTTGTACTTACTGATACAGACTGAGTTAATGGGTAGCATGAGCGATATGCAAAAGTTATTTTGACAGATATTGCAATTGAGATATGGGTCACAATTTTAGTGTCATTTTTGCATTTCATTTATATTGAAAAGAATATAGAAATGTTGATGATGTGATTTTTGCTGGGGTCTATACCAAACAAACATGTTCCCTTAGGTCTGGAGAATATGATTTGTAGGCCGGGCACCTCTGAAGAAACACAAGCTTCATTTGTAATTGTATGTTGTGACATTTTACCTTTATCAAAAAATTGCAGCTCCTGCGATTTGGATATTATACTTGGCCATATTGTGATTTCGATAATATTTCGATTCTTTGTTCAGCCCTACTCTGGGGTTGCGTTGAACGGGGCACTGTATGTTGGACACTGCCTGTATAATCAACACTGTGAAAATCGAATCGTGACCTTACAATCGAAAGTCAAATCCAATCCTGGATTTTGAAAAATCGTGACACCCCTGGTTTGGACAGTAACACTTTTAGGTCATTGTTTTGGCTCTCCAGTCGAGGAGATTCAAGAGTTGGAGTCACTCCTGTTGTCAGCCTCATGGGCAGCAGCTCCCAGCATACAAGCTCACACAAGCTAACTGTAAACTACTTGGCCAGTGTGAAATGGCAGAGAGATGATGTAAAGGAGTGGCGAAGATATTTTCTCTCATCATCTATCAAGTGAAAGAGCCAAAGGTATTTTTCTTAGGAGTTCACAGACCAAAACTGTTTCAACACTTGAGTGGATATTCGGCTAAGTTTCAACAGGTGGTGAGAAATATAACTCTAGTGGGATGCCCAATGCTCTCACATTATACATATATCTGACACGTTGACATAGTAAATCAAGGCTTGTTTCTGTGAGTTTGTTTATGTACACTTATGTACATGTGGGATGTCACTGCTTTTCATGGTCAGACTTCTGTAAGACCTTAACACCCACTCAACCACACACGAACATCCACACATACAAGTCATTCAACCATCAGATGAATGAACACCCAGCCCCATTTTCTCCCTAATTGCCTTTGAAAACATGTCGAGGAGCTGAGCAACACGGGGTGTGACAGCTCCCCGGTGTTTTCCTAAGGGGACTAAGTCAACAAGCACAGACAGTGACATGAAAGAGCTCACACACCTCTGCGGTTTTGCTCACTCACACGGACGACCAATTGATTAACTCATAAATCAACCTCATCCCAGGCCCCGGGCCCTGGAGCGCCCCCCCACCTCCACCAACCCAAAAACGGCAGTGAGAAGCTGCAGCCCAACCCTGCGCCCTCCAGCTAAGTAAGTGGAGGCGGGATGTTCCAGCTCATGGCAGAAACCCAGCAGGAGGGAGAGGCCAGGTGGGGCAGGTATAGTAGGTAATACGGAGTAAAAAAAAATAAGGTGGGGTCATAGAAACGACAGGTATAGGATTAGTATGTGTTATTATAACGACAGGGAGGGATGGAGAAAGAAAACACAGAGGGGCTTAAAGAGGGATATAAATGTGTTAAAAAGACAAAGGAGAAGATAGGCTGAATCAAACGCTGTGTAGTGCTGCCAAAACGGAGAGAAACAAGGGGAGACAGATATGGAGAGAAAGAGGGAGAGAAAACATAGAGGAATGCAGTAAATCCCTTAGCGACTGAACAATCCTCTGGAGAAAGAAAAGAGGAATTTTTATGTGCTGCAGGTGAGCAGAACAGAGAGGGAGGGAGAGGGAAGAGGAGACGGAGAGAAGGAGAGAGGAGGAGATAGATGGAAAAAAGAGGGAGAGAACGCGGGGGTGGCCGAGGGAATTTGAGGAAAGCGTGAAAGGGTTTGATTGTAGCAGAGAAAAGGGGACACATGGGGTGAAAGTGAAGCAGAAATGACACAAAATGGCTACTCGTGCAGTTAGAGAGGATGGCATACAGATGGACACGCTGAAGGAAGGCAGGGAGACATATGGAAAAAAGATTGGGAGACAGAGTGTGACAAGAAAAAAGAGCAAATAGCAGAGAGAAAGACCGACGGGGAGGAAGAGGAGGTCCGAGAGCGGCTTGGCGAGCGCATCTGTGTATCTTAAAGGCATACACAGGATTTTGGGAGATTGGTCTATTGGTCAGCTTCAATGATGAGATCACACAACAAAATCATCGTGTGACACAAAAACCATGTTGAATGCTGTCTGGATATAAGAAAGATGAAAGATGACTGACTGATGTATCATTACCCAGTAGTTACTGCATTCAAACCAGGCAACACAGCTGTCTGCAAAGCATACTCTTTGGCTTCAGCTAATTGTTAGCTGTGCATGCCAAAGAATTAGCTTATGATTAGATGTTTCTAATCGAAATACTTGGACTCACATTTTTAAACACAAAGGCTCGTACCTTTACGTATTAGAGTCTAATATTTTATAACATAGTTGCTCATCTAAGCCTTGGAAGTGTCTTGACTTCCAGTCACCTAAAAGTGTCTATGCAGGGAGTGTTCTATGCAATTAAAAAAAGTCCTTAATGGGGAAGTCCTTCATGGCCCCAGAGGGAGCTATGAGGCTTCACATAAATTGCCTCAAGAGACATCCCGAATCTCTGACTGAACTGTCAGCTGTCGAGTTGCATTGTGGGTAATGTTGGTGGATTAAAGAAGATGATATCTCTGGTTCAGCTGCACCAATTTTTTAATTGTCCATTGTGAGTCCAACAATGTTATAGGAGTGCAATGCTAAATCGGTACAGTACTACTTTAATAATCCAATAAATACTATCTTCTTCTTCTATCTTCAATTTTGAGATGATGCCAGTAGCTTACAATACTACCATTCAACGTGATGTATTAACAAGTGATAAAATGAGGCACTAAAGCACTTGACCGCCACAGAGGGACACAGAGGAATTTCCCAAAATCTTGGTGTTTTTCTTTAAGAATAAAAGGAGGTGAAGTGCAGAGTGAAGGAGACAGAAGAGGTGCTCTCCAAGAGCAAATAAAACTCCTTAAACAAGATGGCCCCGCACATCAACTCCTCTGAAGGTCGTAAGTCTTACATCACAGCCTGCCGATGAAACGGACAGGCCTGTCTGTCTGAGCAGCAGGGCCAATAACGTCGATGCCTTGTCACTCACAATATCTGCTCTTATCGAAGGACTCGCCAGCTGAGTCATACAGACGGGGCTCGGCTATCCTGTTACGTATTAGTTACAGCAATTTGTCTCTGCCTCGCTGACAGAGAGAGACAGACAGAAAGAGAGAGACAACGGTGAGTGATGGTTGTTAGATAGCTATGCATGACAAGCCTCATTCCAACAAAGTTCTGACACATAGAGATAATGATTCACACACGTGCTGCGTTTGCAAGCCCACACACGGGCAAACAATACACATACACAGATAAACGCACACACATAGACCATACAAAGCTGCCTTTGTTGACTTCTGGCGGCCCCTCAGTCATTGCTTACTGAATGTAAAAAACACACCGCGTCACATGTGTGTGTGAGTGTATATATGTGTGTGTGTTTACACATATGTGTAATGTCTCTGTCAGCGTTAACCCTTTCCCCCACTTAGCAAGAGTCATGTGTGATGATATGTCAGCGTTGACACGGTCGACCTCCCATATAAGTCACTTCCTGCTCGGGCTAACGCTGCTTTTTAAGGTTCATGTGTGCACTTGTTTGTCAGCACATGGTCCACATTTGTGTCAGGGAGGGTGTGTGCGGTTGGGTGCAGGTGTGTACCTCGGAGGTGATGGAAGGGAGACTCTCATTGATCCTTTAATGTCTGGCCTAGGGCGAGGAGAGGGAGCCAGAGAGCAGCAGAGCACATGGGAAAAAAAGCGTAGTCGAGAGCAATAAAGCCAAACAAGAAAGAAAGAAAGAAGATAACAGGTGAGGAAGCGATAAAAGAGTGGGTGTAGAAGACAAGGGACACGCAAAGACGATAAGAGGCAGAGGCGGTGACAGAGACAGGGAGAACGGCGGCATTGAAACCACAGACACAACAAGAGAGCCGGGCGGTTGGTGGGATTATGAGGGGTGTGTTTGTACCTGTGCCTGTTTGTGTTCATGTAAATCCCTCGCTGTCACAGGTCAGGGGGATGTTTTTTGGGGGAAGAGGAGCTTCGTGAGATAGTGTGATGAGAAAAGAAAGCAAAGTGGGAGGAGGGATGATGCAGTGGGAGGTGGGAAGAGAGAGATGAAAGGAAAACGAGAGATCGTAAATTTTCACCAGGACAGACAAATAAAAACTCTCTCATACCCCGCCTCTCTCTCGCTCTAGTTTTTGTCGTGAATGTGAGCCGGCCTTTGTTTTCCAGAAAACGCCCCGACCCCAAACTCCTCTCCCCTTGTGCCAATCACCCGAAACCATCCCTATAAAACTGAAACCATTGCAAACAAAAATCCCATATGCATTTCTTTTTTGTCTCTCCTCCCAATGGGCTCCCAAATGACCAATAACACCACACTCTGTACAAAAGCTAGTATTTATTCTCTCTTGTGTTACAATACAGTATTTTCACACTGGAGAAGAAAAATAAATAAACATCTTGTTCAATAAATATTATAGAGATATGATCCATAACCTTTATCCACATCATCCAAGGCACATTGCAAAGACCTAACAATAGATTTATTTTGAAAAGGAAATTAAGCCATCTGTAAGTCGCCAAAGGGAAAGAAAAGTCTCTGATTTCATGTTTTAAAAGGCACGAAAAAGTCACCTCAACATGTGAATTGTTTGATTTTAGGAGTGTGAAGTTACTTAAAGGAACAGTTCAACATTTTGGAATATGTGCTTTCTTTCTGAGAGTTAGATAAAAGATCGATACCGCTTCTTTATCTTTCTGTTAAATATGAAAATGTCTCTAAGCTAAGCTAAGCTAAGCTAAGCTAAGCGTCTGCTGGCTCTATCTTTATTTTTAGTGTACAAACGTGGGACTGGATGTTCTCATCTTACTCTCTGCAAGAAAGCAAAGAAGCGTATTTCCCAAAACGTTTAACTATTTCTTTATACGCAGAACACACAACTGTTTTTTTATGGAAAATTATTCTACTTTAAAACATTTTATGATAAATATTTCTTGCTATGGAATGACAACATTAAAAAGTGGTAGAAATGAATGAGCACAAGTGAATGGTATGTTAAGGCACCAGCTACCACAATAAGTGTGTGTGTGTGTGTGTGTGTGTGTGTGTGTGTGTTTGACCACCTCTCTGTCTGGACAGTATGTGTAGCGCTGTTGTAGAGTTACTGTAACTGACCGACCAACTTCTGATTACTCAGCAATACCCCTCTGCCCGTTATTTCCAGTGCTCATCCCCCTGACTCATGCCTCCTCCCGTCTTCCTCTCCTTTTCTTGCCTCTTCCTCTCCTCCTCCTCTTCATCCCTCTGGCCATTTCCTCCATTCATAAATTGTCCCTTCTTCCTTTAGAGAAAATGAATGTTTGCTGATTCACACATCTGGGGTCACTGAATCAGTTCTCACTCAATGGCTGCACTGTCTGTCTCTCTGCCTGTCACTCGGTCTACCCCCTTATGTGTGTGTGTGTGTGTGTGTGTGTGTGTGTGTGTGTGTGTCTAACCACCTACAGTGGTATTTCTGTTGATCTATGAGCCGTGAAGTCCGGTAACTCAGCTCAGTCTCAGTGTGTCTCGTTCAATGAGCTGCTATGTGCATGCGGCGGGTGACGGTGCTGGTAATGTGTTGGCTTTGTGTGTGTTATATTCCATTAGCGCTTCTGGTGACCTGCCAAGTAGTCCTTCATTCACTTATTCCAGTACGGTATGAATGAATGAGTTAAGCATGAATGTGTTTATGTGCTTTTGTCTGTTAAAGCTCTCATTTTGTTTCCGTCTCGTCTCGCTGTCTCAGCCTCGGAGTCTCTTCTTGAGGCGGTTGAAGTCCTTTGCTGATCGCCACAGCCAACTCTGCAGCTCTCGCAATATCCAAAATCCCTCCACCTTCCTGGCGAAGTCATTCATCGTTGGCCGCACCGACAGCAACGGAGAGGAGGAGGAGGAGGTGGAGGACAGGAGTGGAGTCAGAGGAGGCGAAAGGAGGGAGGTGCCCCTTTGTAAAGACAGAGGGACGGGCTGGGAGAGGAGTGTGTGCTCCTCACCTGCGCTGAACTGGTAGAGGAGGGAGAGGGTGGACAGAGGAGGTTGGAGGGTGGGGGAGAGGAGGGAGCGAGGAGGTCGACGCTGAAGATGGAAAGTGGAGGAAGAGGAGGTATCTGTCATGTCTGTTTGCTTCTCCTCCTCCTTCGTTAACCGTCTGTTCCTCTCTACAATAAACCCGTCTTCTTTTCTGAGTGTGTCGGGGTGAAGTGAGTTCAGATTGTAGCTGTATTGATTGTTGTTGTTGTTGTTGTTGTTGTTGTTGTTGGTTTGGACGGTCAGTTGTCGAAGGGAGCCTTCTGTGCCCGGGTACGACACTTCTACCCTGGCTTCAGGCTGCCTCTCCCCCTCCTCTCCATCCTCAATACTCAACAACCTTCTCCTCCTCCTCCCCCATCTCTCCGCCCCTCCCTCTCGCTCCAGCTCCTCCTCTTCCTCCTCTCCTACTCTCTCTTCTTCGCTGGCGATCCATTTCCCGCTCTCAGGCTCTTCCCTCCTCCCTCTCCTCCCTCTTTCTCCTCTTCCCTTCTCCCTCGATCCGCCACTCCTTCCTCCAGCTGCGGTCGCCTCCGCTCTCCTCCCCTCTTTCCCTCTCCTTTTTTCCACCAGGTCTACGATAATGCCATCCTCCCTCTCTCCTCCGACCACCCTTCTTCTTTGGTTGTTACGCTGACCGGACTCTGTCCTCGTCCCGGCTCTGGACCTGTAAAGGCTCTGGCTCATCAGTGGAGCTGGTCGGTCGCCTCCTGCCCCCCTCTGAGGGTACTGCACCTCTCCAGCGTTACCTCCCATGTTTGCGGATGGAGGAGGAAGGGCGTAACCGAGGGTGGTCATCAGTGCAGATATGGAGCCCAGCAGCCCGTCCAGGCCTGTGCAAAAGTGCAGCAGGGAGGTCTTGAGGGAGGGGCAGAGGGTGGAGCGGGCCAACTCCCTGACGGCTGCCAGCAGTACAGAGTAGGCCTTCTGGTTCTGGGCGAGCCGAGCTTGGTTCTCCAGGCCATGCCACAGCTCCAGGCGGGTGGCGGCACTGGGCAGGGACAGAGCCGTGCTGTTGGGCCGTGGAGGGGAGAAGTCTTTCTCGTTGAATGGAGGGCCTAGGTAGGTCAGCTGGAGGAGACATACAGACATGAGAAGATGAGAGGGTTTAATGGATAATTCCGGTTTATTACTTATTTCCATAGTTTGGGCCGTCATCATAACGCTTTACACAGCTTCACTGCTACAGTGAAGTCCGTCAGGCCAAGAAACGTAATCAGACCCAAAATGTCAAATTCCTTAAACCTGCAAAAGCTGATTTTGAACTTTGACATATCATCACCTTTTAAGTTAACTTTTAAGTAACTGGTGAATGTAAGTCACATCCCTCTCTTGTAACTCTGTTTTTGGTCTCAACCAGCTCCTGAGGGAAGTATCTGGCTCTTTAGCTGCTGAATGCTCCACTATGTTCATCAGCTAGTCTCTAACTGTGTCTGTCGGCTGTTTGTTGTTGAGCAGGTAGTGTACAGAGGGTTTATAGAGCTTCTTCCTTGAAAACCACGCTATGAGAGCAGTGAGAGTGAACCAAAACAGTAAAGTTGCGGGCTGGACAGCTAAACAATAAGCTGAAACTCACGATAAAGCTCCGTAAAGCTGCAGAGTCAGGTGATAATTCTCTGTAAATTCATCACTTCAAGCGTTCATTTGATACATTGGTATTATAAAAAATATAGATTTTAGCCGCTTTAATGGCTAAACCTTTGTGGCAGCGTTTCTAATTGTGATTAAGTTCCTTCAGAGGGGAGCTATTCGTGTCTGTTTTGTCTGTGACATACATTCAAATTTATGGAAAACTGGTGCAATCAAAAACATCTGCATAGAGAAGAGGACGTGGACTTGTTGGCTTCGGTCAAACCAAAAAGAGATCGTACTGAAACAGAACTGTATCACGAAAAAATTACTCACATATATGTCCTTGATTTCCTTGAGCTGATACTCCAGGTATTTGGTCAGCTCGTACGTGCTCTCTATCGAGCTCCTCTCACTGGCCAGGTTGTGTGAAGAATCCAGTGCCGTTGCCATGGCAGCAGCCAATAGCAAGACGAGCTGGTGTTGGCGGACTGTAGAGAGAAAAGATTAAAACTCCGACAGTCAGTGTGAGATGTGTCTTTAATGTGATAATTAACATGCACTGCAGGGGAATTCGTAATCATAACAATGAGGCGAAATTTATCTCCAGCCATTATTTTCTCGGACATTTTGTGATTATTTAACTTGGATGCTTGATTTTTTAAGGAACTTGATGATTTGAGAGCTCAACAGAGGAACGTCACCTCCAGCAACAGTTTCCAAGCTTTGCTCCAGTCGCTGCACCGTCACACTGTTTATAGGATTTTTTACAATATTCTGGTTTATTTCTTTGTCTCTATGGCGATGGCCTCGTCTGTTTACATATTGCCAGGTCACAGTCATCTGACACTGCCAATAAAGCTTTTTCCGTTTCCAATCTAATTTTAGAGGTTACTGGCTGTCGGAGGTTTGCACTGGCTTCAAATAAAACCTCGCTTAACAGCTTGAGACAGTCGGACAAATGGCTCCTATGTTCAATGCACCAGCCTGTCAGGCAAACAGCCGCTTAAACACACACACACACACACACACACACACACGTTCATTCCTGACCGATATCCCCAAAACAAAGACATGTGGCTTTCTTTACAATCACAAACATTAATGTGTTTGTATCAGTTGTATGTTTGCTGTAGACTTCTTGTTTAGGTTTCAGAGTGTTTGTGTGGGTGTTTCATGTTACTGTGTGAGTGTTTGTGAGAATGTTTGTAGCCGTAATTATATATGTGGATTAAATTCACATTGCAGTGAGTGTATACAATGATTTTGAGTGTGTGTGTGTGTGTGTGTGTGTGTGTGTGTGTGTGTGGGTGTGAGAGAGAAAGAGAGAGAGAGACAGAGAGAGAGAGAGAGAGAGAGAGAGAGAGAGAGAGAGAGAGAGAGAGAGGAGGGGGTTGTAACACTGAAAACCTCTTAGTGCCCTTGTCTCTGGTTTCAAACAGAGAAAATTGGAGCTGAAAGGTGGTTTTCAACATTAAGGAACTTCATGTTCGTCCACTTCTCTTCGTCCCATGCTTTCTGTCTCTGGACGCTTTCACTTTCACACTCTCTCCCTTTACTCTCTCAACACTTCCTCTGCCCTTTCGCTCGAGCGAGATACACATTTCCTTCGTCGTCTCTGCTCTCCGTCATCCTCTTCCATCTTGCTCTCATCCTCCTGACACCCAGACGGCAGGCAGTGATTCATGCTTGTAATTAAGGGCAAAACATGCTGCTGTTCAACAGGTGTGCATTATGTATTGCACAAGTGTGTTTGACCCTGTCAGCTTTCTCTCTTTCGCTCACTCTTTCTCTGACTCACCTCGGGCCTCCCGTTGCTCCACCAATTTAAATCCTTTCTCCTCTCAAACTAGTCACACCGCACTCAAACTTTCCTCTCTATCTCATCATACCTTTCTCCTCCCCACTTTTCTTCAATTTTCTCCTCTCGACGCTCTTATCTCTTTTCTGCCTCGGGCCAAAATAACAGCAGCCAATTAACCCCGATTAGCTCTCCGACTCTCCCTCTTTTGCCCTTTTTTTTCTTTTTCTTTCATCTATCCGTCACGACGGGCCCCACAGGATGAAGAAGAGATTTAAAGTGAATGGCTTAAACACTTGCAAAACGTTTACCTTCAACATGTTTTCAGTGGTTCTAAGGAAACAAGTTCTGAACTAAAACAGTCAACACCTTTTTCCTCTGACTCAACCGCTTACTTTATCAGTATGCACTACCAAACACGGTTGGGTAGAAACTTAATAATGTTATGTACTCTATACGACTCAATATGCAAAAATGTATTGTCAGCTGTGCTACTTAAGACAAGATGTGTTATAATTGCATTAAGCGAGAAAATTTGTCTTTATGAAATGTGTCACAGAAGAAAATATCCAGAAATGTGTGCCGTTACGTCAGCATGTGAAGTAATCAGAAACAGAGAAGTCGAGTTAATCCCTTTGATTATGTTACAAATTGCAAACAACAAGATGACATATGCAATGTGATGACATATATTTTTAGAATAACCTATTCTGCTTCCAAACTAGCCTCACAGGCTCAAGCTCATCCAATGACTTGAGTTTCAATGACAGATTGAATGACAGATTGGGAAAGTTTCAAATTAAAATAGGATTAGAAATGCCTCCTTCATCGATGGTAACCCCTCCACTACCTGTTGACCCTGGGTTGTCGGCTACATCAAAGCATCTTAACAGACTATTTTCTAAAACACTGTGGTTGAGCCCGGGCAACTCCCACATGCTCCCACACACACCTTGAAATCAATCAACTAGGACAGCCCCCGTCAGCCAAGTCTTCTCCGATCTCTTCAAACCACAAAAGCCTCATCACCTGTCAGAAGCAATGAGCATCTTTCATCGATGCCTGAACATTTGGAGCTCATCAAGCCATGCCACCCCACCCCCGAACATCCTCCATTAGCATCAAAACACCCCGAAATCAACACGACATCGTTGACTGTCAGAGTAAACAGCCCTGAAGGAGAAGGACACACAGTGAGCAAAAGAAGGGTCGCATTCAGAAGGAATAAACAGGTACCAAAAAAAAAAAGAAAGGAAGAAAGAAAGAAAACTCTCCTTGGCAAAAATCAACCCAAACTGTTCCAAACCGTTTCCTTTTGTCTGCAGCCACATGCTCGGAGATGACTGCCAGACGTGAAAGTCTCTTGTTGTTTTGATTGAGCGCTGACATGTCTAAAAGCATCCTGCGCTGTGACTTAAAACAACCGCTCTTTTGTAAGAGTAAACTCAAGACAACTCAAACCCAGAGCCGTGTTGTTGTTATATAATATTATATTGAGAAACTACACTATAGTCGGCATATAGCCCGACTTCAAAGGGGAGCCCTGCAGGCTTGGGGCTGTGTCTATGTACCTGGCAGTGGAAGCACACTCTGCAGGGCAGGGTTGAAACCAGAACATTCTCTGTGGGAGGATTGCATTACAGCAACACAGGGGTTCCCTACAACGGCCGACCGTGACCTGCCTCTGTGCACTTATGTGTGTGTGTGACTCTCTACACATTTTGGCACACATACCT
This sequence comes from Enoplosus armatus, assembly GCF_043641665.1. Classification (NCBI taxonomy): domain Eukaryota; kingdom Metazoa; phylum Chordata; class Actinopteri; order Centrarchiformes; family Enoplosidae; genus Enoplosus; species Enoplosus armatus. The sequence continues at coordinate 12,728,848 of NC_092189.1, forward strand.
GTTAGGGTTACACACATGCACTCACAAGGGAGCTCCATTACTCACAACAGATCATATTTTTTTATCTACAGTTCGTTCGCTGATGTGAAGTCAGATCTGGCACGCTGGAGTCTGGCTGCCATCTGCAATACGGAGCCGAACATGAGGTTCAGGCGCCGGGGCTTCTGAGCTCCAAAGAGGTCAAAGTTAAACACCACCACAGGGTCGGGGTTCAGAGTTGAATTTCGGGCCGCAAGGTTGCAATCAGGGGCAAAAAGAGCCTTGTAACACTTGACATGTTACACTCCAGACGGTGTTTTGGTAAACCAGTGACCCTGTGTTTGTGGGTGTTGTACCGCTTCCATCCGAGAGGACTAGTATTTCATCTTTCCCAACATGCGCCACCATCTGAGGTTTTAAACAGAATTTGGTATTGTGGGAAAACCATGTGCAAGTTAATCTCTCCAGTCTGGTCCAGGAAAAACTAAACTCCAGTGCCAAAAGAGGTTGCCCTCCATTAGTCTAACCACTTGAAAGAGGTCTTAAAAAGAAGGGAAACATCAGCATGTAGAAAATGTTACGAATCCCGTCCAAATTAGTTTATCATTTCCAGTGCAACTTTGATTAGGATGACTACAGTCTATTGTCGTGGCATGAGCATACATTGTAAAACTTTGAAAGATTTAACATTAATCAAATCATGCAGCCTGATTTTGGAACAAAAGGTTGACCGTGGCGTGTTCTCCAGAACCAAAACAACATGCTGCAGGCTACATCCTCTCACTCTCCACACTTCAAGTTATCTACTGACTGTGCAGAACTCCTCTGCTACACCTGAGGACAACGTTAGACCACATTAGAGACAGAAGTGACTGATGTGTCCAGCCATGTTTCACGCTGCAGTCCCTGGATGGGACATTGACATTTTACACATCTCTAGAAGTTCTATACCTGTAAATGTGATTTAATCAGATTTACTTGAATTGTTTTAGTATGTTTTTTTTCTATCTAGACTTGATGAAAGAAATCTGGACATACTGATAGTTTGATTTTGAACACAGCCTCAGTTCAGTTCATAACACGAGTTAATTTCCTGCTGCTTGTGCACTGTAGAAAGACAAAGTTGCTGTGATAAAATGCTCTGGCGCCAGGTTCACATCATATCATTCACAACGTTCAATTTAAATCCAATATTAACACTAATAGAAAGGATTCAGCTGATTTAAAATATAATGAGCTACACATTTTTTTGTGTGATTTCAAAATTCAGTCAGTTTAGGCCCATTAAATGATGTGACTGCAGAGCCGTCAGTGGGGTTAACCACTTTGAACTAATGAGAAAAAAGGGACGTTTTATTGCCCTTCCCATTCTGCCCACATTATGTGAATGCAGCATAAACTCATGGTTCACTTACTACCCTTTTCCAGAGTTTTTAATCGTATTCCACGGTCTTCTTCAGCAACTAAACCTGTTTAGGTGTCATCACCAACCGAAGTCCTGCCCTTATGACACCTGAGAAATTTCTATTCAATGAAGAAGACCTTGGGATGTGGTTGACAGCTCCAGAAAAAAGCTAGTTAGTGAACCTGGAGTTTAGAATATATTGTCACAGATATGTGTTGCCAAGATCAAGAGTTAGTTCATCAGTCAATATCAGTACAATCCACATACTGTAGTCATTGTGTTACTTTTAAGTTTTGTTATCTATCACTGCAGAATGTTCTCCCGTCCTGCAACTTGTCTTGCATATTTGTTGTCATCCCGCTGACATGTCAGAGACCGAGCAGGAGGCTCATTGTGGCTTCACTGACAGAAAAGACCCATCGGAGCCAAACTCAGAGGAGCTGTTTGTTTCTTGTACAGTTATTATTCTGCTGTGATGTACTTGGTGGCATTTCTGCCTCCTGTCATAACACTGACCCTAAACATAAACACACCTGTGCAGGACGCCGGCGGCAGAAACACGCACACGTTGGCAGAAACACGCACACGTCGGCAGACTGATGTGAGGGACAGAGCCACAGTGGACGGAGACACACGTTGGGCCGCCGGCGAGGTGAGCGAGGGTCAGTGAGGGTGAGTGAGGGGAGGTGGGTTTGACATTCTGGGGTCAGGGTCTGTGGTGTGTGTGTGTGTGTGTGTGTGTGTGTGTGTGTGTGTGTGTGTGTGTGTGTGTGTACAGTTAAAGGCCAGATTTATGGGCAGTCTGTACTCAATCAAATGTGCATTCCTTTACTAACTCAACACACACAAACATGCACACGTATGCATCCAGATTGTGCATTAGAGTGCAGATCCATGTATGCACAGACGTTATACTGAAGCACATATAAACAGACCATTGTGTACTCAAGCACACACGCACACACACAAGCTTTTCCCATCACGTCTCCCATGAGATTCCTTCCTCTGGAGTTTGTTCATACTGAATTTCAAATTGATCCTCTTGGCACTGGACACACTCCGGGGTTTGCCAAACATCAAACATCAATGACCCAAAAACAAAGGCGAAAGAAAACACACATTAAAAAAATCCAATAAAATTATGTTTATGCCCAGAAACTCTCTGTGCGCAACTATTTCTGTGCAAGTATTTCTCGTAAACTCAGCGTCCTTCCCTTCTTACCCCGACGTCTGTCTCCCTTTTCACCTTATAAGCCAAATCCATCCATGTCTTTTTTTAAATCTGTGGATTCCAGTCCCTCCATGCTTTATCGCCATGTTTGGTTTCAATTTCTTTGTCGCTTCATCTGTCCCCCCTCTCTCCCTAAATCTTCCTGAAACATCAAACTTCCTTCTTAAAGTCTCCTTCCTTTCTCTCCCTAATTACCGTTCCCCTCTCTTCCTTTCACTAATTGGCTCCACTCGTTTCCTCCATCAACATCTTTCATTCCCTCCTTCCCCTTTTTCAGACCTTCGGTTTTTAATTTGCCTCTTAACACCAAACCACCTCCTCCTCCTCCTCCTCCTCCTCCTCCTCCTCCCCATCTCCACCTCATGGTTTTCTCTTAAAAAGAGAATCATGCCGGAACGTGCTGTTGAATTTCAAAGTCACTGTATTTAGAGAAAGTAGGAAAACAGTGGTGGAAAGTATCTGAGTAAAGTACAGCTCTGACAGTCCAGAGGTTTTACTTTGGAGTAAAGAGCTGAAATGATTAGTCAATTAATTGTAAATCGACACAAAATTAATCTGAAACTATTCTGATCAATTTTCCAGCAAAAATGGGAAATATTCATTAGTTATATAAAAAGTGATAGTAAAGAGAATATATTTGGAGACTTTTGAAGATCACCACTGGGTTTTAGGAAATTGTGATTTTTCTGATATTCTAGACCAAAGAAGACTGATCAATTAATTGACAGATTAACTGATAATAAAATATTTGTTGGTTGCAGCCCTAACTAACACGTAAGCTCTTGTATATGTGTTCTATTTGCAGTTTTGTTAAATGTTTTATTTCATATTTATTGCCTCTTTTACTGGTCCTTTTTTTAGGTGCATCACTTATGGTCAGCTTTTTATTTATTAATTGATAGCATTGTATTAATATGTTGTCTTTTACTTTAGTGGCCCCTGAGCTACTCTAATGTCTTCTTGGAATAATTGTTAGTTGGTGTGTTAGTGTTTCTCTTGTTGTGTCTTTCAGATGTCGGCTGCTGTGACCTGTTTGACTCGTGGGTCTTTTGTTATTTGTTACTGTGCATGAGCGAATAACGTTATGCACTTATCAATCTGTTTGACTATTTCAATATATTCCACTTTGTACTTCAACTCCGCCACATTTCAGGGGTCAACATTGTACTTTTATTTTACTCTTTACATTTATTTGAAAGTTAGCTACTTTTACATTTAAAATACACGATGCATTGTTATACAGCCATTTAAACTACCCAATAGTATATAGAAAATTAAAATTAAAATGAGGTAACATATTAATCAGTAATTATAATAATTCAACAATATAATTCAACACTGACAGGGTCCTGCTTAATGAGTACTTTTTAGAGCATTTAGATGATGATCAATAAACTTTATATAAAGTTTTGAATGCAGGACTTTTAACAGCAGTATCAAAGAGTATTTTTACACTGTGGTATTATTGCTGTTGCTCAAGTAATGGGTCTGAATCTGAGAGTGAGGGAAGATGTTTTGGGGTCTTGAAGGATAGAGACAGAGAGGAGGAGGAGGAGGAGGAGGAGGAGGAGAGGATTTGAAAGAAAGGAAGGAGAGGAAAAGGAGTTAGTGGAGGGGAGAGAGAGGGAGCCGGTGAGGGAGAGTTTTGTGAAGCGAGGGGCCATGTTAATTTGGGAAAAATGTAAACAGCATGTGTAACTGTTCAAAGCGTGACCGACTCATTTTATATCATTCCCCCCGTCTCTCTCTCCTCTCTCTTTCCCTCTGGGTGCTGCTAACTTCTGTCAATCGGGAATCTGCACTGCATTAACCCCTCTACCGCCAGTTCCTCTCTCCTTCTCCCTCCCTCCTTCTCTCTCTATTTACTTTTATCGGTCTCTACCTCTCTTTACTCTCTCTCCCCCTCCACACACATAACCTCCCCCCTCCTTCCACACATCCTCTTGACATCCATGTATATATATACCGTGAAGAATTGAGGATGGCGCTGAGCGAATCAAAAGATGTGAAAGGTTCACTTTTTCCTCTCTTTTCACATCCTCTCTCTCTCTCTCTCTGTCTCTCTCTCTCTCTCTCTCTCTCTGTCTCTCTCTCTGTCTCTCTCTGTCTCTCTGTCTCTCTCTCTCTCTCTCTCTGTCTCTCTCTCTCTTTTCATTCTTCCTTTGTTTCCTCCTATTGGCCGGTGTGTGTTTGAGCTCACTGGTCCAACACACACTAACGCTTTTATCTGAAAAGCACCGACACTAATTCAACCCTTGCAGCAATAACAGGCCTTGTCTGTGTGTGTCTGTGTGTGTGTGTGTCTGTGTGTGTGTGTGTGTGTGTGTGCATCTGTGTGTGCATGTGTGTGTACGTGTATGTGTGTATTAGAAAGAGCGAGAGAGGAAAGAGTGTGTGTGTTTAAAAGAGAGAAAAAACATGTTCCTGTGCATCTATATGTGTGAACATGTGTTGTTGTGTGCATGTGTCTACCTGGGGAGGTGTGTGTGTGTGTGTGTGTGTGTGTGTGTTCGTCACCAGCTGAGCTTTCTGTTTATTAGCTTGAGTATCAGAGGGAGCGGCAGTTTGCTCTGCACTCAGCCCTCTATTTATTGTCCTTCTAAAGTTACGCCAAATTTGCTGACGACCGGCCGGCTCACATGATGTGACCACCTAGACGGTGACGAGGAGAGCAAGAGAGGATGACAGGAGGAGGAAGAGGAGAGAGAGAGAGCGGAAGAGAGAAACTCGCATCTTTTCATCAGTCAGTACTGTCTCTCCCTCTTTCTTTCGCCTCCTTTTCCTCCCTTTCATAGACACGGAGCAGCAGCCGCACCAGTCGTCCCAGGGGGAAAGTGTGTGTGTGTGTGTGTGTGTGTGTGTGTGTGTGTGTGTGTGTGTGTGTGTGTCCTCTCACACCCTGACTAACGTGAATCATGTACTTTCTCATATCAGTGACAGCTAACTAGACAGGGGCTTTAGCTGCCTCTGACCCCCTCAACCCCTGTCATTTTTCACTGTGAATAAGAGCCTCTCTCTCTCTCTCTTTTATACACACACACATTTTCTTTCAGTGGTTTTACTCTCTCTCTCTCTTTTTGTGGTCTGTTAATCTCACATTCCTCTCACATAGCCTTCACATTTCGTGGAAAATCTGAAAAAGACATACAAAAATGTTTTCTGTGTCTATTATTTCCATGATAACCTTTGAGGTTTTGCTGATGAGCCACCAAAACCATCTGTTTGTTCATCATAAACGTCCTAATGTGAAGAAATGATTTACAACCACTATTCAACTAATGTGTTTAAAAAAAACATTAACTAAACATTAAAAGAGAAAAACAATTTTAAAGTTTCAATTGATTTCTTTCCACTGTTAGAAAAACAATGTGAGTGAAATTGGAATTAGTTTCTTATAGTTTTAGCTACTATGCGCAATTAAACCACAAGATATGACGATATTTAGAAAGTGGGTTAAAACAGAAAACACACCTAAATATTCTGAACCCAACTTTGAACATATTCACAACTTTTACTATTAATTGGATTTGCAAGAAAACAAAATCTCCATATCGACGAAATTGAACCAAATAATAATAGCCTAATTATTAGAGCAGGGCAGTAATGATAAGAATCCCATAAGTGTTTTTCTGTTTTTTAAAAACTCTCATAAAAAGTATTAGATAATGTGCTTACCTCCGCAACACCTTTTCATTTTCTCCAAATCCTTTTAATCCGTTCAGTGAACTCTCAGAAGTTCGTCCGCTGGCAAATTTAACAGCTGAAATAAACCGATAATGATGTCTCCTCTGCTCTTGAAGTTTACAGTTCGCTCTCTTTAAAAAAATCGCAAACTTTTCATCATGTGTCGGCTCAATTAAACCTGCCCACCTCGCTCACACAGCTCTGGATGAGGTGTCGGGGAAACGCAGGTGATGTCGCTACTTTTTTAATCCTATAAATTGAATGTACTGATTATATTAAAGATGTTACAGTCAAAAGGAGACAGCTGAAATATTGACGGTCCGCTGACTTGGTGCGTGTGGTCTGTGTGACAGACTGAATGACGGCGCAGCCTTTTTGTACCTCCTCCTCCTCCTTTTCTACCCCTTTCTCCTTTTCCTCCCCTCCGTCCCATCCCTGTCTCTCCTTCTTTCGTTATCCTCCTCCTCGGTGCGGGTGATTCACCGCGTTGACGCATCGCAGCGCAACTTGACAGAGCCGCTGAACCACGGGACTTGTCACAACCCATTCGTGTCTCTCTCGCCTCGTCATCCTCCTGAACACAATCTGACTGCGGCCGTTTGATCTTTAATCTGTTCCCCTTTAATAAAGTGCGAGTCCGGCTGGATCAGTTCACTGCAGGCCAGGAGGACCCGGCAACCCTGCGACCCTCCAATCATCCAGGAAACCAGGCATTACATGTTCTCTCTATCTGTCTAACTGTGTGGAAAAACGACAAGTGCTCGCTTTTCTTTTTTATATTATTATGTTAATTCCAATTAATAGGTCAATAGGCTACTTTATCATCATGGGCCTTTCTTTAAATAAAATAATTACATTGACAATTAAGAGCAATTATTTTTCCCTCTTTAGGCAATCTTAAAATAATTGAAGACATATAAATAAATTAAAACTTTCATATATCATGAAAGTAGGCCTATATGCGGCAAAAAAAATAGCGTAACATTATCAGGTAAAGTCAGAGGTAAGATTTCATTGGGTAGCCTATAATATGAATAGTTGTTGACAGGAATATTATAGGGTCTTAAATTTAGAGGCCTCCCATAAAGTTAACAATGGACCATATACTGCGAATAGTCTCTAAGAGAGAGGATGAAGAGAAGTGTTTGCTCCTCGCTGTTTCTTTCTTTCTTCCTCATTCCTCAGGTTTTATTTTTTTTATTGACATTGGGATTACGGTGATCTTCTTCTCTCACCTCCAGCTGTCACTCAGCGTACCAACAGCAGCCCATGCGAATGTTGTTGCGCGTGCACGAGGGGAGAGATTCGGGCAGAAGCATCACTGCTGATACTCAATTTGTCCTGGATCTAAGTTAAATGTTTAAAAAGAATCCCTCCCGCTTCCCTGGCAGTCGAGGCCTCTTGGTAAAATATTTTCATAATCACTCAGATACCCCGAAATATGTATTATATTACAGTATCCTCAAGGTTAACAACTCCCCTGGGGCCCCATAACTCTTGGGGGGCCTGAAGGCTCCAGGGTTACTGTGTTACTGTGTGTCAACTGGTTTTGTCTGATTTGATTGAACATTTGTAGTATACACCATAAAGCGCAATATCACCTGACATGACAAGGGCCTTAAATGGGTCCTGATTTTATATATTAAGACCCTGTTTATTTCAGTTATGTGCTTTTACTGTATGTTGCGCTATTACTTAAATTCCTTTGTTTAATCAAATTACTACAGCAAACAGGGCCCAGTAGAAAAACTGTACACGCTACACAAAGAGTGGGAGAAACAGATGGATTTATAGGGGCCAAACAGTTCGTTTTTGCCCCAAGGCTCCCTGGCAGATTAATGTGGCCATGCGTATCTTATGAGTTTTATGTGATCCAGGTCCTTCCCACAGTCACGTTAAGTCTGCTCTGTATCGTGGAGTTTCAAAATAACTATTCAGACTCTGACTTAGTAAATGATGTAATATCCACCTTTCATTGTTATTACTAAACTACTTCAGATATGCTGGACCGTTGCACTCTGTCCAGTTCTGTTTTCTATTACAATAGAATAGAAACATACTAGGCCTATTTCATTAGATGTGTTATGTGCCACCCAGTGGTGATGAGTGGTCACTGCACTCTGCTCTGCCGCGCGGACTCTATAACAACTTTCTGTTTTCAAACAGGAGTTGCCATGAGCAACTCGACAGTTCAAGTACTACACAAACATCTGCATCTAAAGCACTTCAGAGTGTGTATGCCTTCCATTAAAGGCTTTTATGATCGATTATTTAACTCTTCGCCAAACCGGAAGTAAATACAAACAACATCCATGGTTCTTTCCTGTGACGTAGCGCTAGCTACCGATGCTACACGCGGGAAACAGGCGAAGCTGCTCATCACACTGACAGTAAGGCATGAAGTTTTCACATTGTATTTTACCGCTTATTTAGAAACCAATGTTGCAATATTTTTAAGTAGCAAGATGGTATAGATTGCTATCGTGCTTTATTTGGAGCTATTTCGTTTGCAAAATGAATTACGAACATCACTTGATTTCTTTACACCGGCCTAGCTCCGCTGGAGCGCTCGATTTGACGTAGGCTGTGTTTCTACGGGGCGGTGTTGTAGCGCGTGTCGTCTGTTACTCTGTCAAACTGAAGACTCAGTGCAACATCGCGCAATAAAAGAAGCGCACCCAGTGCAGTTCAAGTTAGCCTAGCTATTGTTAGTGGCGCAGCATGGACGCTAGTTATCGTTTTTATTCAGAAACAGTGGGACCTAACCGTTACTTAACGATTTATGTCAGAAGAATGTTCGTTACACGTACCTGTCTGGATTTTTACTGCCTACAGTCAACAACGTAAACTGTTAGTTAGCCAGCTAGCTCACAGTCGGTGCTTTAAACTGTGAAAACGGTTAGTGGCTAGCGTCAGTCGGAAATGCTAATATCACCAAAATCAGTAAACCAGAAGTTAACAGAAACAATGCAGCTTTTAGTATTTACACCATCACAGGATGGCAGGTCTCTCTTCAGTCTCTCTCTTCAAGTTTTTGGCTCTGTCACTGTGTGTCTGACCGTCATGTTTTCATCAACATCAAACTATTTCCTGTGTGATCAGCAGCTCAAACTAACAGGAGAGGCAATGAAAATGACCGTTTTAAGGGTAAATGGGAATTTCATGCCCCAAACTGAAAATACAGTTTAAAAACGATAACGATAAAAGCCCTCTGGATGTTTGGTTCTATCTAATGCATTTTCATCTGTCTGTAGAGCATCAGTCATCGCCTGTAGCTGAGATGGGAGACACGCTGGAGTTCAACGAGATTTACCAGGAGGTCAAAGGCTCCTGGGTCAGTATCCTCATCAATGCTCTCTAAGCTGATGTGTAGAGAGGAACAAGACTGGGAAGCAGTTCAGAATACTGCCAATACAAAGGCTGATATCCACTTTTAAAGGCCATGATACCCGACCATGTCCATTTGTGGAGTTAAAGGGTGTCTTCCTGGATATACTGTGAAATACATAAAAACACCATGTTGTTAAATTAAAAAAAGACTAACTACACTAAAATAGGGAGTCTGAAACGAGTAACCTGGTTTGTATTTACTGAGACTTGTACAAAATGATTGATACAGTTCAAAAATATGTCAGTGCATCCCAGTATTAAATTAATTATACAGAAGTGAGTTAAGTTCATTGATTTTTGGTCCTACCTTATGATAAAATTGGTTTTGTATTGTAAATTGGGATGAGGAAAACGATCAGTCATAATTTTACTGCACAATCATTATTGTTAAGAAGTTATCCCTTTGAACTAGGGCAGCAACTAACAGCTATTTTAATTATTATCAATTAATCTGCAGATTATTTTCTTAGTAGTAGAAAAATAACATTTTTCCAGAGCCCAAGTTGACTTCAAATCGCTTGTTTTGTCCGACCAAAAGTCCAAAACCCAAAGATAAGTTTATCATAGAAGACGAGGAAAACCAGAAAATGTTCACATTTGAGAAACTGGAACAAGTACATTTTTGGCATTTTTCTTTTTCTTTAATAAAACAACAAAACAACAAAATAAAAATCTCTTCCCTTTATCGCTGCAGAATGACGGGCGACTGCGTTTCAGCAAGCAAAATGTGGTTTATAAGAGCAGCAAGACGGGGAAGGTGGACAGCATCCCAGCTGGTGAGCTCAACCTGGCCCAGTGGAGACGAGTATGTCTAGGTCACGGCATCAAGTTGGGCACCAGCACAGGACATGTCTACAAATATGACGGCTTCAGGGACACAGTGAGTGGGGGTTTTTTGTGTGTGTTTTTTATGTGCATACGTGACATACCTGCAGGCTCCATGTAGATGTTTTTATTTCTTTGTGCAATAAAGCAGTGGTTTTACAGTTTTTGACGATAAGACGGCTGATCAGGCTCTCTCTCTTCTGTCTGATGGCGTGATACCTCAACTGACTCTAAATCCTCCTCCCTGGTTGTACTTTTCGGTTTCTGGGAAATAATTGTTACCTTACTCAGAGGAGGACGAGGCAACAGTGGAATATTACAGACTAACACACACTGCTGGTTTGTTCAACGATGTGTTTATGACAAGGGACACAAGCAAGGGGACCACCGATAAACAACTTCCATCCCTTGTCTGACATTTCCACAGAAAAAACGCTACCATTTTGCGAAAAGGCCACCACGTGAGTGAGTGTGTGTGTGTGTGTGGCTATCAAAAGTATGTGAAATGAGTCGGCTCTTCTCTCCAAAGCTCCTAATGGGATTAATGAGGGAAACCAGCGCTAGCATGTGTGTTCCATAAACAGTGTAATCATCGGCTCATGTGAGTCAGTGTTTATATCAATCCACTGAAACAATTTGGCTCAGAAGACAGACAAGAAAAAAAAATTGTGGTTGTGTTTGTTTTTTATCACCCTATTTTTTTTTTCTTTCCCCCGCTGCTCTGAGAGTTTGGGGAATGTCAGCACGCAAGTAAAATACTGGGATGGAGGAGCCGGTATAATGTGCAGTCTGTGGCTGTGAGCGGTGGCGTCTCCTGGGGTTAATCAGCGTATTTTTTTGGGAGATGGATCCTCTCTCGTAGCTCAGGGCGTGATGTCATTGTTTATTATCCCACAGCCAGTGTCGGTAATCGGGAGTTGGCTGGAGGTTTAGCCGCTGGCGAGGTGTACAGGAGCTGTGATGCATCTGTCCTTCTGAAGTGTCCTTGAGCAAGACATTGAATCTCTGCCAGAGAGGCAGTTATGTATCTGACCTGTAACTGTCTGCTGGAGAAGCAGGGGGTGTCGAGGTGTGTATGTCACTTCGATTTGATTCAGTCGGCCCAAGACATCATCGTTTACATTGAGAATGTGGCACTGAATGTAGGCAGCTGACTCTTGTGTTTGCATTTTGGTGATAGGGCAGGGTATCGAACTGCAAAACGTTTTTTGGTACAGAGTGAAATGTCAAGTACCAGATCAATCGAAAGTGAATGTAGAGCCGAAACAATTAGAGGATTTTGATTATCACTTAATTGTTGAAGCCACTTATCATGAAAAATCTCTGGTTCTGGCCTCTCAAACATGAGTATCTGCAGTCTTTCTCTGTTTTATATCACTGAAGCTTCAAATGCCTGGTCACATTCATAGTCTTCTTTACTTATTCACAGTTATTGACAGTTTTCTGATTGAAAGCATGAATTTGCCGGTTTTGGATTATTGTTTTATTTAGACAAAGTTCCTGTACAGCTGCTTGTTTTTACACATTTAACATTTGAGAAGTCTGGCTTCTTTTGTTAAGTGAACAAAAGATTTTTGAAGAAAAACATTTTATATTAGTTAATATTCCTCAAAGTAAGGTTTAGAACAAATTTACGTGAGTATTGAGGCTGATGAAACAAGTGTGTGTTTTAATCAAGCCCCCAGGAACAGTGCTGGTCTGTGAGGTGATTTTGATGTAATGGTTGTAAATACATTAATACATTTTGTGTAGTGTCACAAAAAACTCTGGTACAACTCTTTGTAATATCAGAGTTTGATCCAATAGGTCCAGTAAAAGTGGGAAAGTCTTGAAGAGCCTTATCATGAAATTATTTTGTGCCACTCAGTCTCTATGGGACATGTGGAAGCACGAACGCATTATCCAGTTTTTCTCAATATATCCTCAGATTTAACAAATGAGAGGTTGAAGGTTGTTGGGAGAGCATGGTTGAAAAATGCAGTAATAAAAGAGTTGGTGGTTTTTTTAAGTAAGACTGTATGTGTGTGGTGGGTAGTGGGGGGGTCTGTGTTTATTATGATTAAATGAGCTGAGCAACAACAAATCTGCCAAAACTGTAATGAGGAGTCGAGAAACACTCAACAGGCCTGATGAGGACACTGAGACACACACACATTCACACACAAACAGGCCACTTCTGCACAAACTCATGATTTTTATGCATTTACACATCTGCTCACACATGTTCTCCTATCTAAACAATGCCTTAATCCAGGCTGACAAACACGCTGATGAACTGTAGTGCACACACACACACACACACACACACACACACACACACACACACACACACACACACACCGACTCTCTGGGCTCTAATTGGCTGTAATAACCTTATGGACAGGCAGATATCCAGGTGCGTAAACTCTGTTTCCCACAGAGTCTCATTCTCTACCCTGCACACACTCGCACACCACAATCACTTCCACATGTGTGTGTACTACTAGGACAGTGCCTGTGTATGTGTGTGTGATTGACCATGTGTTTGTCGCTGTGTGTGAGTGTGTGTCCTTTCCAGTTGTAAGCAGGCCTGCAGGATAAATAAACAGGCTGATTGTCCGCAGCGGTTTGGAGGGGAGGAGGACAGAGAGGGCGGATGGATTACATTCACCTCCAGTGTTCCCATGAGGCCTCAGCGGCGGGCGCGCTTATAATTGCGTTGTGATTAATTAGCCCTCCATCCCTTGACCCCCTTTTAGAGGGTGTTTTTCCAAGCTTTGACCCATGCAGTGCCAGTGTGTTACTGTCTTACTAACTTGAAGCCGCCTTCTTTGTCCATTTTTTCTTTTCATTTCCTCCCCTGCTCTTTTCATCACTTCCTCTCCTGTCAACTTCATTTTCTGCTTTTGTCTCCCCACCTCTCTGCTCCCCCTCTTACCTTTTGTCCATCAGGACTTTGAGAAGATCGCTGAGTTTTTTAAGGCTAACTACAAGGTGGAGCTGATGGAGAAGGACATGTGTGTGAAGGGATGGAACTGGGGAACAGCCAAGTTCTCAGGTGAAAATACACCAACCAAGCAACCAAAATGTCCTACTGGAAGATTAGTTTTGGCACAGGGTCACTGTAGTAACGTATGTATCTATAAAATGTCAGAAAATTGTTAAAAATGCAACCAGCAGTCTTAAGATAATCAATTTACTATCTTATATGAAGAAAAGCATCCCGTCCTCACATTTGACAACCAGCATGTTTGCTGTTTTTGCTTGAAAAATGCCTAAACGATAAATTGAAAATAGTTGCCTATTAATTATCTGTCAAACAACTTTTTAGTTATCAAACCATTCGTTTCAGCTGTAATTAATACAATGTTCTGAAAATTAAGAGCAGGTGAAGATTAGCAGCTAGGGTGCCAAGATCAGTTTTTTCTCAATGATTGTACTTTATATTTATCGTACACCCAAATGATCAGTTCTCATTCGTTCTCAGTATTTAGAGAATTTGGAAAGTCTTTATGCCAGGCTGAGCTGAATAATAGCACCTCAGTAAAATAGAAAGAAGATTATTTAATAGTAATATTAATTAATTAAAATTCATAGATTTTAAAGATTTAAAAGATGAGCTGCCGCTGACATAAGGTTTTCCTGTTTCTCACTCCCTCTCCCACCGCAGGGCCACAGTTGTCATTTGATGTAAATGACAATACAGCATTCGAGATCCCACTGTCCAACGTGTCCCAGTGCGCCACGGGGAAGAACGAAGTCACTCTGGAGTTTCACCAGAATGACGACACCGAGGTCTCCCTCATGGAGGTCCGATTCTACGTCCCGCCCAGCCAGGCAGATGAGCGACAAGACCCTGTGGAGGTGAGGAAGGATGGGCTGCTTCCCTTTGTACTAGTAGTTATTTCTCCATAAAGCGCTATGTTTGTTTTTTAATCTACGTTGATAATAGTGCTAAAAGTGTGTGTTTTCCTACAGGCGTTTGCCGAGAGTGTGTTGTCTAAGGCTGATGTGATCCAGGCCACAGGAGACGCTGTGTGTATCTTCAAAGAGCTGCAGTGTCTTACGCCCAGAGGAAGGTAGATGATCAACACCCAAAACAAAGTCACTTCCTCGTTTGTGTTATCCCATCAATTGAAAACTAAGCCTGAAATTCATATACAACATAACAAAGCAGTGTTTGCATGAGAAGCCACACTGTAGTTAGATGTCCAAACATGACAGGGTTAGTGCTCAGCTGCAGTACTGTTGTTTACACCATTCACCAGTAGTTAAAAATTTTGCTTGACTGCTCTCTCATTTCTCTTTTTTCCTCACTTAGATATGATATCCGTATCTACCCGACTTTCCTTCACCTCCATGGTAAGACCTTTGACTACAAGATTCCCTACACCACCGTCCTCCGTCTGTTCCTGCTGCCACATAAGGATCAGAGGCAGATGTTCTTTGTGGTAAGTGGACTTTTGTTTTTTTTGTTGCTCTAATAAGCATTTCCCCCCCCTTGCTGTTTCTCTTGTTCCTTCTCACACTCTCTCTCTGTTTGTCATTTTTGTGTTGTCTTAATAGATCAGTCTGGATCCTCCCATCAAGCAAGGTCAGACGCGTTATCACTTTCTCATCCTGCTCTTCTCCAAGGAAGAGGACATCAACCTCACCCTCAACATGAGCGAGTGAGTATATGACAGTAAAGGACACCATGATTATATGGGCTGCGTGTAGCCAAGTGCAAAATGAGCCTGTTACATTTGTAAGACAAGCTCTGTGTGTGTTCAACACTCACTTTCTGATGTTATACAGTGTGTATCCACTAGAGGGAAGCAAATATCTGAAGGAGTCATTTTCAACTTCCTCTGTTCTTTGCATTGTTTCTTACAAACACCAGAAAGTGTTAAATTTCAAGATAGTAATTCTGTCTTCTTTTCCTCTGTGTCTAACAGGGAGGACGTGGAGCGCCGTTTTGAGGGCAAACTCAGTAAAAACATGTCAGGGTCTCTGTATGAGATGGTCAGCAGGGTGATGAAGGCCCTGGTCAACCGCAAGATCACTGTGCCTGGAAACTTCCAGGGGTAAGCACCTAATAAGACATACAAAACACATTTTCTTTAATATACTTAATCAAATCCTGTTAAACGTGCCCCATTCTTCAACAGTCACTCCGGCGCCCAGTGCATCACCTGCTCCTACAAGGCGTCCTCAGGCCTCCTCTATCCCCTGGAGAGGGGCTTCATCTATGTCCACAAGCCCCCCGTGCACCTGCGCTTCGAGGAGATCTCCTGCGTCAACTTCGCCCGAGGCACCACCACAACCCGATCCTTTGATTTTGAGATCGAGACCAAGCAGGGAAATCAGTACACCTTCAGCAGCATCGAGAGGTGAGGACGCCACACGCAGAAGCTCTGTCACTTTTTCATGCACACTAGCATCCCGGTTTGGACTTTCATCCTGGTTTTGATTAGGATGGATCACAGAGGAACCTGGTTATTCATACTCCCATATAATTTATTCAAACATTATCTAGGTTTCTGATTGTTACGTCAGTGTAGGCTCATTTCTCTAACACTTTGACATCCCAACCACCGTGTCATGTCCCCCCTGAGTTAATTCAGCAGATAAGGAAAAAGCCACTTAGGTTTCTGGCTGCCTGGACTCTGCTGCATGCACCACTTTGCTGGTTTGGCATCTCCATCTTATCACAGTAATGGAACATAAGAGCAACAAGTGATAACAATCATCCTCTGCATTAGTGTTGCTAGAGTTTCATATTGTACTACCTTCTACGTGACGCAGCTGCACACATGGGGCATTCAGAAACCTGGAGATGGTGTTTACATGTCAGAGTCTTCCAGTTAATCTAATATATTCCAGTTTCTCAAAACAAGAATACAAGCTAATCTGGGTTTTTGAAACCAGGATATAACCAGTTTGATTGTATAACATTTTGCTATTAACCCCAAACTAAAATAAGGCTTGTTAAATATCCAGGCAACATCTAACCAGAAGTTCAGCCAGCTAATCAGCAGAATCTTAAAGTGGCCATACTGTAATTAATCCATACAGGCATTTAAAAAGTAAAAGGATGCGTTATGTGCTGATTTATATGTAGTGAATTTCAGCCAAAATAACTCGATCTTCTTTCCTTTAGAGAAGAGTACGGCAAACTGTTTGACTTCGTTAACGCCAAGAAGCTCAACATCAAGAACAGAGGGTTCAAAGAGGTAACTCATTTTGTCATTTAGACATCTCCCAGTTTGTAAGCAAAGATATTACATGAGTTTTGTCAGACTTCCATCCCAGATATTGATGCTTGTTGCCCTTCTCCTGTGTGTCTTGTCCTTGTAACCCTGTAGAAGAAGGTGGGTATGGTCATGGGCGTCACGTGTGAACTAGACACTTGATTTTATCGGTGTGGAGTGATTTCTGCTTGCATGGCGTGCTGCTGTTGTGTGTGTGTGTGGAGGATTGTGTCCTATTATCTTGATTTCGGTTGGACGTTACCAATAAGATTGGTGGTAAATCTGATAAATCCTGAGTGATTTATGACTAATCATGGGACATAGGGGTGAAGGAGTGTGTTACTGATAACTAAGTGAGTGAGTGTGTGCGTTTGTTTGCATCGTGCTGACTAATGTGTGGCCCGGGGGCTTTTGGTGTGCTTTAACACTCGACACAGCTGTCGCCATGGCCACTGCCTAACACAGGCAGTGCTGATTGCATTACCCATGATGCTGTCTGTTGACATATGCAAGTTCCTGGTCTGTCTGACAACACAGTCGAAACCCCAACTCTGTTTCACTGGTAACGAGGCCACCTGTTGCCATGGTGACAGGGTCAGTAGAGTAGGTCAATGACAATGAATGGGCCTGCTCTCCATTTCCTGTTAGTGTTTTAATACGAGCCTTCCTGACTTGTCTTCTGTTCGTCCCCTGGCAGATATTGATATTGATGCATGGAGATTGGAAAGACCATGTGGGAGGAGAAAATAGCTTGGTTTTTGCCTAAGATAACAATACAGTAGAACCAGCCTCATCACGTCAGATGTCGCACTGAACGCGTGACACTATGTTTTCGTCTGCTAACAGAACCGATAGTGTCGTGGTGTGAAATTCTTCTTTTTACTCTTGGGTGACGTCTTTGTGAAAGAAACTTGGCACAAATAAAGAGGATCAGGTAGCCTTATATAGATTATATCAGGATATTTGGAGGCTTATGATCAAATCTCACAAAAGTGCACCTGCTCATGAACATTCATCAGATGTTCATCAGGCAGCTATTAGTAATTTACTACAAGTTGGTGCAGTTTGCTGAATCTGACTTGAACACTCCTATGAGCAAGCATCACGGAAAAAAGTATCAGAGATAAAGGTTAAGTATCAAAATGAAAGGACAATAATCGACTATATTATTATTGGTGGATTAATCATTTAAGTCCTATTTTAAGTAAAAATCCAAAATAGTTGCAGCTTTCAGCTTCTCAAGTGAGGGTTGTGCAAAACAAGCAATTTGAAAACATACTTTGGGCTCTGTGAAGTTGTGATTGGCATTTTTCAGTATTTTGTTACAATTTATTGACTAAATGATTAATCGATTATGAAAGTGACCTTTACCTGACTGTTGGTAAGTGATGGAAGACTCTCTTATGGCTGTGCTGTATTGTGGGTAGTGTCGGTTTTGACTGTGCAGTTTACTTTCAGGGCATGAAGGGTAAAATTGACGAGTACAGCGACTCAGACGACGACCAGCACGATGCCTACCTGGAGAGGATGAAGGCTGAGGGCAAGATCAGAGAGGAGGGCAACGACAGCGACGAATCGGATGGCGAGAGCGGTGAGTAACCGTCTCAGTATGACAGAACCAGGCCATGCATGATGAGTTCTGGCGATCAGTAGGTTTGACCATCCTGTTTCACTTTTTAGATGAGTCGTTTAACCCGGGAGAAGAAGATGATGACATTGCAGAAGAGTGAGTGACTTTTTCTTAAAATTGTTTGTTTTGAGTCTGTTCACCTTTTCCTTGGGAATAAAATGCTTGATTTCTGTTACCATCAGCTCTTTTTTTCTGTCACCCTGGCTTCTTTCACCCAGCTGACGTAACTTTCCCCATTTCCTGTCCTGTTTCTCCACCTTTGTCAATCAGGTACGACAGCAATGCCTCAGCAAGCGACAGCAGCGACGATGGGGACGAAAGCGAAGATGAGAGCGCAAAGAAGAAGAAGGTCAAGAAAGCCAAAGTGGTGAAGGAGAAAAAAGAGAGGAAACCACGCAAAGAGGTGAGAGAGCAGTTGGGACAGGAAGAAAGCATGAGAAATATTAGGTTGAAAGAAGATGAGATTCAAGCCGCAATTTTTTTCCTTTTTTCCAGAAAGATGCCTCTACTATTGCAATCAGAAGTACAGTAGATATAAATATGTATAATTGCACACATTTACCCATCGATTTCTTTCCTTTCTTCAATCTGTGTAGAAGAAGCAGAAAGATACCGGCGGCCCCAAGAGGCCAATGAGTGCCTACATGCTGTGGCTAAACTCAAGCCGTGAGCGAATCAAGTCGGAGAACCCGGGCATCTCCATCACAGAGATTTCCAAGAAGGCCGGAGAGATGTGGAGACAACTGGGCAAAGAAGATAAGGAGGTGAGGCAGGAGGAGGAGGAGGAGGAGAGAATTTGCTTTAGTTTTACTCCTCTGCCCTCACAACACTAGATATTTAACTTTGTGCACAATTACACATTGTGTTCAGAGAGTACAGCTGTGACCATAGAATGATATGAGAGCATGAATTATGCAAGCTGTAGGTATGATTTTCATTGGGATAGATTTGATATAATTGATATATTATAATATAAAGATTTTTTTTTTTTTCTCTGCAGTCAATGTGTCTGACTAACCTAAACACATAAATAAAGTAGACTTTTAAATCGCTTTTTATGGAATTTAAACAAGTTGTGTTTGACAGGTCAAATTCATATAAACGCTGAGGTTTGCTCTCAAAATAATTTTCTCCACATTGATCGCAGTCAATGTCACTCTTATGCTGGAGACTTTGCTCTCAAAGTTGTGTGAGAACAAGTTTTGGGGTTTACATGTTAAGACTATTACCTGTGTATTTTGGACACTGCTGGAAACTCGTTCCACTCATGAAGAGTATCTTGTAATAGGTACATTTTTAAATCAGGAAAAATAAGTGCGACTGATGTAATGTATAAAGGGTGTATAGCTGAATTTAGGCGTTTACAACTAGTTGAAATTACCTGATGTATTTGTCTTGTCACCTAAATGGGCAAATACATTTATTACAGCTTTGCCAGCCAACATGCCTCAGAATTGTTTGTCAGGACGGAGCCACCACTTATCATCGTCTTATTTTTTGGGTCACAAACGTATGCCTGTATTAAACTGTCTAAATACATTTAGTCTTAGAAAGCAAGGAAATAAAACAGTTTTGTGACTCAAAGAACAGCAGATGTGATAGTTTCTTTACATTTGTGCCACATTGAACTTGTGCTGTGCAGATCAGTATTTCAACAAACCCAGACAAACCAATGATATGTGCAGTCTTGGCCCATAAGGTTTTTTTTCATTCCTCTCTTCCTTTACACTTCTCTGTTTCCTTCAGGAGTGGGAAACAAAGGCAGGAGAGGCGAAGAGGCAGTATGACAAAGCAAAGAAAGAGTACAAAGAGAGCGGCGGAGCACCAACCTCCAGTTCCAAGAAGTAAGGCTTGTGACACACAAACTCATATTGTTGTTTTCTCTTGATACAGCTAGTCTGAAATCTGACTTTTTTCTCCCCACCCTTCACCCTTTTAGGGAGAGCAAAAAATCATCTGGTGGTAAGAAGGAGGAAAAGAAGAGGAAGTCTGCTGGGGGAGATAAGGACAAGGAGCGAGGAGGAGGCAACGACAGCTTCAAGAGTCGAGAGTTCATCGAGACCAGCGAGGAGAGTTCGTCAGACTCTGACCACAAGAGCAAGTCCAAGAGGAAGAAGGTAAAGCCAGTAATACAATGAATGTGGTGAACATCAGACAGGCTGCAGCAGGATCCATTATCAGATTCATACTCGTCTGTGTGTTTCACCATCTGTTTTCTGGATATGTCTATCAATTTGATTGATATTTGAATGATACATGCATTGGAGAGGAATATCGTTGTCCACCACTTCCATGCATTAAAGGTCACTGCAGAGGTTGTTCTGAGTGACGTAGCGGACATAAAGTATAAACAAAAAGACAAAGTTTGCACTTCTAAATAGATGTGGCAGAATTAAACTCTAGTTAAGTAAAAAATACACAAAAAATAAAGATAGCTCTGAAAGAATGAGCTGCAGTGAGAACCAAGTTTATTTTCAAATGTGTGTTGTGTTTGAGCGTATTGGGACGTCCAAATCAACTAATGGTAGGAGGAGGAAAGAGAGGACTTTTTAAATAAGGTAGCCGGCAGGTCTGATTGTGGGACAGCTGCAGAAAGAAAAGAGAACGGATTGGAGAGGACTTGTGATCAGTCACAGGTAAGAAATAGAGAGGGAAAGAGAGACGGCAATAGAGAACTGATTGTCTGAGAGACATGGTGAGTGCTCGGTGTCTCTGCTATATTACATAGCAAAATGCACCACTAATCTCTATTCCTATTAGTTGAGTGTGTTTTAGAAATTCTTCATATGTATAACGCAGCTGTTACTTATCGGCTGACACACACCGATAGAGATGTATCTGTGATGAATTTTGAAATCAGGCTCCATCGAGAGCTAGACTGAGGATATGAAATTATAGATCATTATAATTATAGAAAACAAGACCAAAATTTGTAATACAAGTAAATGAACGACTGTATTTTTAATTTGATTGCATCTGGTATTTGTTGGCATGTAGCCATGTTAATAGAGGGATAAAACCCTCCCAAGTTGTGCGTTACACGAATCTAATGGATGACAACTCGTCAGGTGTTCCCTCAGTATCACTCACATCTAGGTATTTTAACTTAATCTCGTATAACAGAGGGAATAAAAACCATCTTGTCTTTATTATACGTTACACACTCATACTAACCCCCTTTTTTTATTTAAGGAGGAATCAGATGAGGAGGAAGAGGCTGTGTCCACACCTGCGAGCTCAGAGGAAGAGTCAGACTAAACACAAACACCTTTACCCGTCATACACACAAACCAAGGACCAAGCATTTACACACTCTGTGTTGAGATCACACAAGTGGACTGACAGACAAATCAGCAGACTTGAGTTGTGCTTTTTTTTTTCTTCAACACCTTCATCTTTTACATGTTTTGCTTTAAGAGTACGAACACATCTTGTGACTCTGATAGCTTGTGTAATATTTGATCTTTGAGCGTGCTGTCCTCCTGCCTGCTCAGTGACATGGTGGTATACTGGTGTACCACTTTTGTGAGAATTCTTGAAGGTTGTAGTTTTATAGCACTGAGGAGTGTAGGAGTTATTAGTTGATCTAATGTGGATAAGGCAGAGAGAAGCAGATGTGAAGCCATTGTGTTTCTCCTAAAAACCACAGTCAAGAGTTTTGTTTGTGTTTTGCCATGTCATGTTTTCAACCTTGAATAAATAAATGAATCATTTTTAATAAACCCTGACTTTGCTGTTTGTTTTGTACACAACGTTTTGTATCCTGCTGCTTAGTGATTATAGAAACCAACAGCTTTAAATTGTTTGTTATGGTAGCTACTGAAGGAGGCCCTGCAAACCCGGAGTTCACCCACATGTTTTCACTTATTCTGGAGGAATTCAACCTTTTCTCAGGACAGTGTGGGCTTAATGGACATTGTCCTCATTCTTTTGTTGGCTTTGTTGCACCTGCCAGGGTGGGACTAATTAAAGCATCTTATTTGTACATGGAGTCTGGTGACCTCAAGTAATCCCTCTCACAGCTCTGCCCACATCCGACCTGAGAGGAGGCGCAAATAACTGTGTGGGAGAGCAGAGCCTGTTTAAACTATAGTCGAGACTTGAATAGAACGGAGCCACTGTTAATGCTATTAACAGCTGTGCTTTTCCTGCTATATCAAGTCAGCATGTCTGCTGTTAAAATGTCCTGATGCTTTACAGTATATCACACATACTTGTATACTTAAAGTATATTTTAAAATTTTGACCTGCAGTATGTCAGATCCTGTGGTGTTTTTGGCTTTACATGGAGATGGATTTTTTTTTATGGTGTGTATGGATGAATGAAAATGGTTCCTCATTGAATCAGTAAAATTAACAATGTTCAATATGCTAAACTATCTTTTATCCGGGTGGTCTGCTTTAAGGCCTGCTCTCATGCCCTCCATGTGTAACCACAGGCCCTTATTTCTCACCGTATGAGGCGTATAAGGCTCCACTGTTGGAATCACGCTGCAGCTCAGGGAGATCTCTCCATATTACCTAGCAGAAGAAGAGCAAAAGCTCTTCCAGTAGTCTTACTCAGGAAAGTCCCATAGGATTCCTATCCACACTGGTGTTGTATATCAGGCCCATTTAACCAAGCAGGGTGGTTTTGGAGTGTGTGTTATCTGGGCAAGTTAGATGGCGACACTGGTGAATGTTTGAGAGACAGTGGTTTCAAATGGGGGGCCGAGGTCTAAGTACACAGTGGTTTGTAAAAGGGCTGCTATATTAGGGTTGAGCAGGGTGGTTTTTAAGAGCCAAACACTCCCGGATGTGTGGTTCGCTTCCACTTGGATAGTGTAGGTTTTCATGATAAGGTACTCTTTTCCCGCTGCAGTAAGACTGACCGGATGTCCTGAGAATGACCCCTAGCGTATATTGTCTGTCACACATTGTGACATTTTTGACATTAATTCCTTTTCCAGGGAGCCATTTGAATTGATTTTTGCTTAAAGATCTTACAAATCTCAATTTCACTGATTCCCACAAATGTTACACCTTCTTTTCGAACTGTTATTTTGAATCATTCTGGGAAAACATCAGCATGCTAACAATGATAATGCTAACATGCTGATGTTTAGCAGGTATAAGGTTTACCATTTTCACCATCTCAGCATGCTAACATTTGCTAATTAGCACTTAACACAAAGTACAGCGGAGACTGGTGGGAATAGTTTTGCAAAATATTGGACAAATTAAAATGTTGACCTGATTACAGTGCTTGATGAAAAGTCAGGGGATCAGCAAAGTCAAGATGCATCCACTTGGGAACTTGAGTGTTTGTACAAAGTTTATGGCAATCCATCCAATAGTTGTTTCAGTTTGGACCAAAATGGTGGACCGGCCGTCAGTGCCATCACTAGAGCCAAAAACAAAGTCAAATTCAAGTACAACCAGCACTAACCGAGGAAGGGAGACTGTGGAGGCTCTCATTCGGGTTGTGGTGTGTTAATGTGTGAGGTTGTGTTCACGCGATCCTGGGCTGTTTGTGTGCTGGCATGTCCTAAATGAGGCGGTCAGAGACGGATTGAGTGTGAATGTGTTTACATGGATCGCTTCACTTTCACGATGGTTTCAGCTTTCACACAGAAATCCATCTGACGATATCGTATGTATAGCAATGCTTACATTAATCTTTGTGATAAACATTACAGTCACATGCAGCCTGAAAGATTGTGCGCTTGTTTGTACGTCCAAAGCATGCATGTGTGTTTATGTGTATCTTGTCTTGTATTAGGTTACCATTAATTGACCACAAACATAATGGACCCACTTAAGAAATGACATTGTCTCTAGGCACATACATCTACACACACACACACACACACACACACTGTCATTGCATCATTACATTATCTCCCTGATGTGAGAGGCAGTAATGCTGTCGGTGCTCATGAGTGTCTTGAGAAGTGGTCGTATCATATGTTCAATTATTGCAGAGTTGTCAATAATGCCACAGTTTGTAATTTATGACAGTGCTTTGAGACTCCAGCCTCTTATAGGGGGCCTGTAAGTATAGACTCAGATAATTTTTTTCTATACTGTTGATGAACAGAATCTTGTTTAACGGAGACCTATTGAACATATGAATTTGTCTGAGTGGTTACATTTGAAGTTGTAACAAATTCAGAAGTTTTCACAGCTACTTTCAAGAACCCATAAATGGATCCCAGATGAACTTTGTCCTGATTGACTCCTGGTCTGTCCTGCCTGTAATGTTACAAATGGAAACCCCTCCTGGTTGTTGGTGTAGTCAATAGTCCTCAGATACATTTTTAAAAACTCTTTCTACAAAACATTTATTTACATGTATTTTTAAAGCAACTTCCTCCAAAGTTTGCTAAACTTGATCTGAACAAGTCCGAACGACAGATTTTTTTTAGCCCAACACGATTGAAAATACGTTTTGGATAAGGATCAATGAATTGTGACAGATATGTGCTCTCTGTTGGACAAACTATGTAATTATGGCACGCTAATTCTACTTTTTTATCAGTCGGGCTCTTATCTGAACTCTTTATATGTGAGAGCTTCTGGTATATCAAAAGGTTAACTGTGGAACTGACCATAGCTGATAGTAGGGATGAACAGCCATTTTTTGGATAAATGTATTTTAAAACTGATGAAGAAAGGAGGATCTTGCTTTAAAAATGGCAATTAAGACGAAATTGCACCATGAAAAATACCATTTCACTTTGTAAAGGAACCCATTAAAAGGTAAGGCACATTTTTAAATGGTTATAACTGATGAGTCAAAGAACCCAATAGGATGACGTCCCGAACCATAAAACAGCTTGATCTCAGATGGAAACCACACAAAGGACCCAACTGATGTAGCAATAAACTTATATACTTGTATGTTGTTTAAGTAACAATCTTTTGGACGCCTCGCCAGAGTGAACAGATGAAAACAAACCTTTTGAATAATTTTGTCCCGTTTATAGCAACGCCTGTTAAAGAGCCTGGCTGTGAAATAAACCAACAAAACAAACATGTAATGCAATGCACAAACCTGGCCATTATTTTTTTTTGTAACTTGCTGTTGAACAGCCTCAGATGTTGTGTCCTTTATGTTTCTGTGAGTGAAATTGGCAGGTTTGAGGGTTAGATTCCCTCTGAGTCACTAACACTGAAACATGAGTGAAGTGATGGTAGTGTTGCTTGCATTAGATAAAAGCATCCAAGAAATGTCAAAAACCCACTCAAAGGATGTCAGAAATGTGTCTGGGGCAAATGAAAATGGATGTATGGGATATTGATTAGTGGCCCTGAATGATCGTAGTACACAGCTGTAAAAAGCCAGAGACGGCGAGAGGAAAGAGGCATGGGAGATGGGGATTTGTGGTGGAGAAAGAAAGAGAAAGAGGGAGGGACAGAGGGACACTTTCACATTTTCCTCTCGCTCATTTGAGTAAAGGAAGGGGAGGTCCAGTTTGAGTCATAAACCAATGAAACAAAAACAGTGAGGGAGAGGAGAGAGACAAATCAGACATGCAATGAAGCTGATGAACACAGGCCACACCAAGGAGTGAAAGACTGGACCAGCATAAAGGTTAACACCACGTTCCTCTTATCAGAATCTGGAGTGAGCTTCCTGGCGAACAAACAGCTTCACCACCTCACTTCCCTGAAGGTATCTGTTGAGGCTGGACAGAAACTGCGCTTTTCCCTCAGACTCAGGAGGACCCGACCCGTTGCCACTCATGGCCTCCATGGCGTGGGGCTGCATCACCGACTTCTTCACCTATGAGACCACCAAGTCTGTGGTGGTCAAGAGCTGGTCTGTGGGCATCATCAACCGTATCGTACAACTGCTCATCATCGCATATTTTGTCGGGTCAGTTGATTTGTGTTTGACTTTTTTTTTTTTTTTTTTTGCATGTTTTGTGGGTGATTGTGATTCCTTATTATCTGTCCATCCCAGGTTTGATTCTTTGTGAAACTGCGTAGTAAAGCCAGCTCCACAGAACACATTGTGGACAGTTTTCCCTGGAATAGTGTTTCCTGTTAACTGTTTACAGTTTCCAAATGGCTAGATACTGTATGTGTTTAGTGTTAAAATAATTTCCTTTGCCCCCCTTTAATTTTAGACTAAAGGAAAAGTGAAATAAAACTGTAAGCTGTGCCACACCTGCTCAACATCCCCTTTCCTAAATTATCAAACAGCAGGACAGCGGTGAAAGAAAAGCTCAGATCCTTTACTGAAGTAAGAGTAGCAATACCACAATGTAAAAATACTCCACTACAAGTAAAACTCCCGCATTCAAACTTGTGCTTATGTAAAAGAAAGGATGTAGTATCGGCAACATGTAATTAAAGCATTAAAAGTAAAAGTACTCTGCAGCAGAATGGGCCCTGTCACATTATTAAACATGAAATTATTTGAGGATTATTGCTGATGCATGAACATGTCAGCAGCATTTTACTTGCATTTGGGTAGTTTGAGGTTAAAAAGTAATTATAGCTGTTAAATAAATGTAGTGGGGTGAAAAGTACTGTAGTGCTGTAGAAGTATAAAGTAGCATAAAATGACTGGGAAATGCTGGGAAAATCTGAGGCTTAGCTCTGTGACTCGAATTGATACATGAGAGGCACAAACTGGGGCTCCCTTTGTCAAACAAATAAAGAAAAGGTAAAAATAAAGAAAAGGTATACATGAGTGGGGGAGGAATAGTTATCTGAAAGAGATAAGAGAGTTTCACACAGGACAAACACATTTTAAGCCTGAATTTGATATAAAAAGTGTGAGGAGTTTCAGTTAATTGTGTCCAGAAACAAGACTCTTCATCTTCTCCTTCAACTGAACTCTTGAGCTGCTGTTGAATCTTTTGTGTCGTGTCATTTGTCCTGCAGCTGGGTCTTCATCCACGAGAAAGCTTATCAGGTGATCGACACCGGCATCGAGTCCTCTGTGATGACCAAAGTAAAAGGCTACGGTTACCATCATGGCCATGTGATGGATGTGGCCGACTACGTCTCTCCCCAACAGGTGTGTGACCCTGATTACATGTGGTCTTGTCTGAGGGAAACTATCAGGCAGATTACACACATAACCTCTTTAAGGTGGAATGACAGTTGTGGTGGTGGTTTGTGATGCATGTGAAGCATCTGAGAGTCAGTATCTGAAGTTAGTGTGAGTCCATAATACCACTGTTCATGCAGAAACTGTGGTTATGTGTTTATTTGAATCATTTTGATCCATTTTTCTATGTGCTATATGAGGCACATTTTGTCCATTGGATAGCATTACATAAAGGTATCATACATGTTCTGCTGTGTTTCAGGGTGCAGGTGTGTTCTGCATCATGACCAAACTCATCATCACAGAAAATCAGTTCCTAGGAAGATGTGCAGAGGTGAGGACACACTCAAATCACTAGTTACCAGTCAGTTTCAGTGGACTAATTACATTTGAAGCACTTCATGGGCTGGCTCCGAGCTATATTACTGAACCTTTGGTTCCCTCTTAGTGCAACCTAATGTTTGCCCAAAGTGTTATTTTTCCAGGGAATGTCTTATCTGTTATACATCTGTTATTCTACTATGTTCATTGTATTGTATTTCTTTTGTGTACCTGATTAACTTGTGTTGAAGAACTGCGGGAAATTGCACAGCTAGTTCTAGTGGGGTGCCGGCTTCTAGGCAGATACAAGACAAGACGATGAGAAAGATTGGGAAAGCTGCACACTCCGATGCAACCATTTAATTTAACTTAGATTGACTATTTAGATTGATTATGGCAAACTTTATTATATAAATACATATATACTTTCAGTACAAAATCCAACAGTCACCTGACAAGGACAGGTGTTTCAAGTCAGATCTCTTAGGCAAATCAACTTGAAAGACACAGAAGTCCTTAGAAAGGCCAATTTAAGGAAGGCTGTGCAACAAAAACATGGTCACGTATCTTCTAACTTACTTGCTTACTTTGTTACCATGTGTACTATTGAAGGTTTCAATAGGTTTCTGTGTGTGTGTGTGTGTGTGTGTGTGTGTGTGTGTGTGTGTGTGTGTGTGTGTGTGTGTGTGTGTGTGTGTGTGTGTGTTCAGTTTATGAAGATGTTTAATTGTACCAAAGATGAACACTGCCACAAGCATTTCGGCTCCATCCTTTCCAATGGTGAGTCTAACAACATTGTCACAATGTTACCTGAACACGTGGAAGCAAACTAAGTATGCTCATTATCATCCTCCTCCAAACACGAAAAGACTGCAGAGGCTGAGTGCTTAACATGCAAAAAATCCAGCGAACATTAAGGTGCTCTTGAACACCCAGTATCGGCTGATGCATCGTTCGCCTTACTCCACGAAGTCTCCATCATCCCTGGTAGAAGTTTTACGTTACTGCAACCCTTCAGTCGAGTGGTGCACCGCTGCTGGTTGACTGCTCATCTGCATTTTTGTTGCTGCCACAGTGTCTCCCTGAAAATGTTCTGTCTCTTGGTCGAAGCAAGAATGGCTCAGAAATAACCAGCTTCTCCTCCATTAGCGTTGGCAGTTTCTGTTCATCTTTGAGGTCAGATTCAAGGCCTGCTGGCAGAGTTAAATATAAATGGAAAAGCCAAAGTTGTAAAAAGCTGTCTTGAAAGCAATCGACCCGTGCTGAAGTTTTTACAAACTGCTGAAGTAATACTAGAAATATGTATGTATATATATATACACACACCCTATGTGTAGATGTTTTTATGGTATTATTGCATCTTTAAAATTGTTGAGTAGGATATTGTTTATAGAAGGTAGACTATGCTTCAGATTCATGGGGGATGCTGTAGAGTCATTCTTGATACTACCACCAGGTGAGGTCAAAGTAAAACATTTTCAAAATAAAGTCAGGTGTATACATAACCATTGTTCAGTGTAACGTTACTTTGCCATCAGGAACCTCAGTTTCTGGCCACATTAAAAGATTGTCTGTTGATTCTGATGAGTTAGTTCAGCCAATCAGAAATACTTTATTGATCCCGGGGGGGGGGGGTAAACAAAATCAGTAAACAAAGCAGCAAACAAACAGCAAGAGCAAAAACCAGGAGGTAAGTTACATCTTTCCACATTCACATAAGTGATGTAGTGGGTGGAAACTTTTCACAGAGATGTGCAAAAGGCTGCTTACTCTTGGCAGCCACTGTATCCCTTTAACTATCCTCTCCTTCTGTCTTACACACCAGGCGTTATAACAGGCGTTTGCATTAAACCCCCTGATGACTCCGAGGGTCGGTGTGAGATTGAAGGATGGTGTCCAGCCGAGAATGATGAAGTCAAGATGTAAGATTTACACACACACACACACACACACACACACACACACACACACACACACAGAGATATGTTTGTGCACCAGAAGACATTTCCCTCATTGAAAGCCTCAATTGTCATCCTCACCCCTCCTTCTCTGTCAACATCCTCTCCAGCACACCGATGCTGGATGTGAACAACTTCACCATCTTCATCAAAAACAGTATTCGCTTTCCATTATTTGATGTCACCAGGTAGGTCTTACACACACACACACACACACACACACACATTCTCAAACGTAAGCAGCTGAATTGTAACTACATGCTCTATAAAGAACTGATCATAAACAAGAAATCTTTCTCTCTCAGAGGAAACTTTCCCACCACAATGACGTCCAAACAGATCAAGAACTGTACCTACCACCCGGAGACAAACCCCTTCTGCCCCATCTTTCGTGTGGGGGACGTGCTGAGCTATACTGGGCAGAGCGTGGTTTCCCTGGCTGACAAGGTCTTATCTGTTCTCTATCTTCTATCCTTCCTCAACATTTCCTTCACTACATCCTCAAGGCTAAAATGTTGTACACAGCATGCTGCACAGGATAGGAGTAGGAGGAGGGTTGTACTGTCATAAAGGATAAACCCAATTTAAATAAAGTGTCAAAGAGTTTCAGGTCTAGTTTCATTTCACACATGAGACTATAAACAAGGACCCCTTCCTCACCATCATTCCCTTGTCCGATCTCATGGTCACGTCAGAATTTAAAATGGAAAAGATTAGTGTCAAATAGTCGGTGTGAGTACGTTTTTGCATCAAGACTTTGGTGAACTTCGTGCTGTTGACCAATAGCAATAGCTGTGTGACCTTACCCTGATTATTGTAAAGAGGTTGAGCAAATAAAAAGCAGGCTGAATCTGAACACTAGTGGTTGCCCTCTTATTTACCACATACTCCTCCTCCATGTCTTCCAGGGTGGAGAAATAGGAATAAACATTGAGTGGAAGTGTAACCTGGACCTGGACATTGAATATTGTGTCCCCAAGTACTCTTTCACGCGACTGGACGCACCTTTTGCCAAGAATGCCGTCTCCAAAGGCTACAACTTCAGGTAGCAAGGTCGATTTTTTCCTCTTGATGTCTACTCAATCTTTTTATTCCTTTTCAATCTCGCTCACTTTTTTTCTTCTCTTTGAACGCAGATTTGCCAAATATTTCAAGACAGAGAATGGGACTGATTTTCGGACACTTCACAAAGCATATGCAATCCGCTTTGATGTTATGGTCACTGGCAGTGTGAGTTGTGTTTACCACGTGAGAGTGGTATCAATCTTCTCATTTTACTCTCAACAAGACAGCAAATAATTATTATTTTATTTAACATTTATATTTAATAAGTATTTCCCAAATTGTCAAACTATTCCTTTAAAATCTCCATGACTGTAAATGTTTAGCATATTGAAATCATCATCAGCAAGTTGTGCAGAACACCGTTCTTTTTTTGAATATTATTATTATTTAATTTGAATGTAAATATTCTGGAGACAGCACTTCTGTCTGGGACATTATGTCACCTGAACTGACTCCATCTCTTCCTGCTGATCTCTTCCAGGCAGGAAAGTTTGACACAATCCCAACACTCATCAACTTGGTAGCTGCCTTCACCTCTGTTGGACTGGTAGGAATTTCTGATTGGGCTAAAGATGATTTAAAGAATGTATTTTTCTTGTCGCTGACAGCTTTCATTTTTATCTGTGTCGGCAGGGTACGGTTCTCTGTGACATTATCTTACTGAACTTCCTGAAAGGGGCAGATCAGTACAAGGCCAAGAAGTTTGAAGAGGTAATGCGTTTTTTATAATGCACTTTGCATTTTAACTGCCAATAAGTATAAACAGGGATGGCAGAGTGACTTTGACCAAGAGATTTAGTCCAGGTGAGATTTCCTCTGAGAGCTTCATCACAGATTTTTCTTCATTGTATTTTTCATCCAGGTGTCAGACGCTCAGATAGAAGCGTCGCTGGCTCAGAGCCCAGGCAGCCAGCTGTCGCTCAAACCAGGCATCAAGAGCTCCTACGACTCGGGAGCCATTTCCCTCGCCACCTCTGACCAACCCATGTGACTGACAACAACAACAATCTGGAGGAATCCTCTTTCTCTCTCTTTCCCTTTTTGCCTCTCGAGATGCATTATGCCTCTTCTGGTTGTCAGGATCCTGCAGTCAGTTTTAGTTCAGTACGTTTAAGGAATTGGGTAAAGAAGGACATCGTTGCTGGCATCTTCACAGTTTTGCAGCTAGACGTGGGAGTCAGAAGAAAAGAACTA
Organism: Enoplosus armatus; assembly: GCF_043641665.1. Lineage (NCBI taxonomy): Eukaryota > Metazoa > Chordata > Actinopteri > Centrarchiformes > Enoplosidae > Enoplosus > Enoplosus armatus. The sequence continues at coordinate 12,760,788 of NC_092189.1, forward strand.
TGGCCTTGTAGCTCATAACATTAACCGTCCTGGTTAACAACACTCAGCAAAGTTTCCCTAAGAAAGATTTAAGATGAAACTCAATGAATGGCCAACTCTTCACCTTTTAACAAAGCTTACTTAAAACTACACTCAGGGAAACATCCAGTAGTAAAAATGAAAAAAAAAAAAGTATTTTATTGTAAGCAGTTTCATTGTACAAGACATTTTACAGCCTCTTAACTCCAATAAACTGCAACCTCCTGTTTGTCAGCCAAAATATTAAAGCTGCATAAATGCCCCTCTCGTTTTCCAGTTAGCTTTGCTCCAATGAGAATTTGAAAAACATGTTTAATACGAAAAAGAGTGTTGAGAATAAACTATTTGCGTAACATTTTGAAGTATTCCTCTTTCTTGTCACATGCACACACTCACCAAATGCCCTTCTTCTCTGTCCTGCATAAATAAAAGCACTAAAGAGTCCCCTAATGGTGTAAAGACATGGTTAATAATGACGTGTGTGCGTGTGTGTGTGTTATGAGAGGGAGGGCAGCAGTGGGATAAATGTGTGTGTATGGCTTGAGGTTTACAAATGGGCCATTATCAGTCCACTTCTGGGCGATGACGCACAGTAGGAGATGTTACTGTACTAATGATGCTTCCGGTGGTGCTGCTCCAGTGCTTTTATTTTTGTTATGTGTGTTTCACTATTGTGTCTTGTGTACCACTGCACTGTTTTGTTGGCTACGTATTGTATTTAAGTAGTATTGCTAAAGCCAATAAAGTATATCTTATCTTATTTTATCTTATTGGATGAATGTAATTCGTCTTTTTGTGTTCGGACAATCCAAAATGAATCCAACCTTCTCTATTTATTTCTCTGGTTAACTCCCACGTTTTCATCTCACACATCCTGTACATTTTACCATCGTCCTCTCTCTGAGCCCCCCTTCCCCTCCCTTTGTTTCAAACTGTGACCAGGGCACTAATAGATCAGCTAAAGAGCCTCTTAATGGCTCCGACAGTGATTTACTGGAGAAGATAGCTGTGAAAGGAGGCCACGGAGGAATTGACAGCAGTTGGCAACAAAGTTTGATATACTAACTTAATCAGACAGATCAATATAATGCATGTACTGGAAATGACAAAATATGATACACAGTGCCATGAAGTACTCTCTGAATGAAGCCTCTGGGCTTTGAAGCAAAGCTGCAGCTCGTCTGTGGTCAGAATGTTTCAGGAATACTATCACAGCATTTGAAGGAGGCCAAGAAGGACTGGATGTGTGTGCAGTTGTGAAACATGAAAAGCAGATAATGTCACTTCTTCAGATGAAGAATAGAAGAATTAATAAATGTGACTTGATAATGAGGTAGCTGGAGGGTGTTTTTTTTTTGTTGTTGATTTTTTAAAATATGTTAAATATGTCTAGTTTTTCATGCAGAGGGGACAATGTAGACAAAATGTGGGTGTTAACACACAGCACCCTTGTCCGGGATAACAAGATGGTAGGATGGCACCAAAGCTACAGTACTGCTTTCAGTCGGTTAGCTTAGCTTAGCACAAAGACTAGGAACAGGGGGAAACCGCTAGCCTGGTTCTATCAAAAGAAACAACAAAACCAGCACATCTAAAATTCACAAAGTGTCATCAATCTTCTCATCGAAAGCGAAAAAGAGTATTTCCCAAAATGTCAAACCATTCTTTTAATGTTTGTCTTGACCTTGTGGCTCCACTCACATGGCAGCATCACTGTAGCTATAGGCCCAGTAAAAGCTTCAACAGAGGACAATAATATTGTCGGGCCGTACGATCCAATAAGGGATGACTGTGATGTGAAGTGAGCCCTCATGATGATAATAGTGATGACTTTCAGAGTAACAGCTCTAACAAAATAGGATTTCAGGATTTCAAGAGTTGAGCAGTGAGCAGCAGACAATCAGGAACCACTGATGGTCTGCAGCCGCCACTGCTTTAGCTCCAACTCGTGTCTCCTTCCTCTTCTGGGGTTAATTTCCAGGATGGCCGGACAGGGAGCCATTACCAGGAGACAGAGTGAGTCAGTGACAGACAGCAGAGCGGAGAGCAGTCTGCTGCTGTCCAGTGTGAGGAGGAGGAGGACAACACAATATTTCTAATAAAAGCTGGTGGAAGAATATTTATTCCAGCAACCAAAGCGACTCAACACTTATGGCAGTATATAATCCAGTCTGGACAAAACCTCTTAAATTAAAAGTAACAGGTGATGCTTAAACATCATAGTTCTTGTAAGTGCAGTTTCACTATCTAGGCTTCCTCCCAGTGTTCCTCCTCTTCAGAGCCAGTATCCAGGCGGGGAGAGCAGCCCGACGTGCGGGTGCCGCCACCATCTCTATCGCTGCCTGCTCCACCTCACCACCCTGCTCTATCACAGAGTCCTCATCTGATCCCGAATCCTCCTCTGAGTTTGTAAGATCCAGATCCAGATCAGGAGGCGCTATGGTCACCACCTCCTCTGAAAAATGAACCCGCCGGTTGTCCTCAACTCGCCTCTGATCCAGATAAGATGAATGGAAGAAAGGAAAGATGAAAAGAAAACAGCAAAGAAAGTAATTAATAAAATGTCATATTTACTTATATATTTACTTTACTATGTGACATTGATCGCTTTTTGAACAATTTACTTCATCATGGACAGAACTATGTCAATCAATTACATTTAAGTGTAACCTGGAGAGTCAAATTTGAAGGGCCAAATGTAAATTAAACATATAAACTTTGTAATAAAGAAAAAGGGTAATGAATTAATATTTTTATGGGTTTGAATTAAACATTTCTTTCAAGGACATTACTATTTTTCCTTATTATTACTACCAATTACATACTTATTTGCAACATACATCTCCCAGTTCCATTGTGCACTACTTACTAACTGTATACAGTGTGAATTCATCTGTAGTAAACTGTTTTACAGTTAGAATACAAAAAAGCAACATACTTTACTGTTTTACTACTTTCATAAATAAATTCACAATGCAAAGGCAAACAAACTGCGACTTTGTCTCTTTGTTACTTAAATTTCACAAAAGAGACGGCAAAATCATTTTCCAAAGAATTCAATAATTATTTGTTTTATGAGTTGTTTCTGGAGCCATTTCACCACCTGCTGTGAGCAAACTCTTTCATTTCCTTTGTGCATTGCATTGTGGGAGAATAGAGTCAGCAGCACACTCAAAAGTCAGACAATGACTATTTAAGGATACTATATTTAGTGACTTTCCGAGTGTGAACACTCAAACCTGCTTGAAATCAGCATGTAGTGTGGATGTGGGACACAGACATACTGTGTTGATGGCATTCATACATTTTATACCACAAGAAGGCAATTACTTTTTATAACTTACCCTTTTTGTTATTATTTCCATGGAGGACTCTGAATTCTGCGATATGGAGTGTTTGAGGACACCCCTGGGTGCAGGAGCCAAAGGAGTAGAAGAAGTCGAAGAGAGAGATGGAGGAGAGTTTAGGATGTATAAAGGCATGACGTTATCATCTCTTGTTTCCTCCATCACATGGCCCAGTGAAGATGTGGACCCCCCTGTGAGACGAGAGACAAGAGAGAGAGACAATTTCAGCTGACAACATTTAACCTCTGTCAACTCAAAAGCCTGAAATATGTGATTATGCAGAATAACACGTTGTTCTGACCTCTCCCTGCCTCTTTTCCATCACTTATATTCTCTGTTTGAAGCCTCTCGTTGCTCCTCTCAGCTGACTGATGCTGTCTCTTTCTGTTGAGGTGGACTCTGCTCTTCAGCGCTGAGTTGATGAGAATATCTGCAGGCTGCATTTACAAACAGATAACAGGGTGACCAACTCACATGTGAAATTAGAATTCATTAAAAACAAAGGTAGAGGTAGAGGTAATGTGCTTCTGGGTGTTTTCTTGTTTTAATATTAATTAGAGGAACATCTTTTTAATAAAATGACTTCTGTTTAAATAGTAAATGACTGCTGGGTTATGCATCATAACCTGTACAAATGAAGGAGGTCTACGGGTGTGTCCGTGCTCCATTGGTTCTGACTGATCATCCTGTACTGCAGCTTGTTTTCCTTCTGAGACATCCATGCTGACAGGCGATATTTGTGCCCTGCTGAAATCTGGACCTGATGATGACTCAGTGCCCCTGAAGCTCCACTGGCGGTTCACACCTCCTTGTTGGTTCAAAGTCGGAGATGATGGACCACTATCATGAGCATTTTGTGGGATTTTAAGTGGGCTCAGGGGCTCCTCTGATGGTCTCTGATTGGCTGAGGCGGCTGACTGGTTGGGGTTTAGGAACTTGGCCCACTCTTGACCCGTGACGATCTCCTCCAGTAAGCTAAACGAGCCCAGGCCAAAGTCAAAGTCACTGGTAGACCTGCCACAAGAAAGGAGATTCTGTAAACGTGGACATTGTTACAGCACACAGAGATCCTGGTGTTGTCAATGTTAAGGCTTGTTTTTTACTTCTGTACTACCATTTGTTAATAATGAATCTGTTACTTTTAGCCCGTGATGATGTTTCCTTTTCAGGCATGAAAATCTCATGAGACTTATCGCAATGCAAAAGTGTGACTGAAGATGTCTGATGACAGATGCTGTCAGTGACAGGGGTGTGTTTGGCACATCGGAGGGAACAAATATCAGCCCAAACTAATATCGCAGCTATGGCTGGAAACGTCTCAGAAATACCTCACATATCTCACTCCTGTTGCCTTACGGCTGAGAGACGAATCAACAAGACCTGACTGTGAGAGCTTTTAGCTTCAGTGTTATGCTGACTTCAGTACTGGTTTAAGTGTAATTTTTACATTTTTAGGACAGTTTGTTGGTCGATTACCTCATATGTCCTTCAATAAAGCCGTCGTCTGTGTGTGTCGCAGGGGTTTTACTGGGATCACTGCTGTCTGGTGACATGAGGGTCCTTTCTTCCTCCTTATTTGATGTGTTCATGAGATTTTCTTCTGTCAATAGTTGGTTTTGAAGTGAAATCTGTGAAGCAAACAAGTTGCAGTTTCACTTAGAATTTTGACAATAAAAAATAAGTATCAAAACGCTCTACTCACTTCAGGTCCTTGCTCACTCTTCTGGTCTCCTCTCCCTCCTTCTTCTTTTCCCTTTTTGCCAAAACTCCCCGACCTGTCCTTCCACCTCTCCTTGATCTTCTGCGTCCATCTCCTCGTTTTATTCTCAGACGATCGCTGTTTTCTTCTAGAGCTGCTGTTTGTTGTTTCTTGGCCAGTCGGAGCAAACTGCATGTCTTTACTTTGTGGCGAAGCTCCAAATCCTCCATTTCCCATATGGAACACTTTATTCTCTAGACTTCCTGTGTTAAGATCTGCATCTGTGGGCTTCAAGGACCACGTGTAGACTTTGTGCGTAAAACCCTGGTTCTGTCCCATGCTTGTTACAGCATCATTATTACTAGGGGTGTCTCTGCCAAAATTCACCCTCTTCCCATCAGTCCCCTCAAAGGAAGTGATATCAGCATCCTTAAGTGATTGAGCAGGAAGCAGCTGCCCTGCTCCTGTTGGGGTGATGCCAGACTGTGTGGCCTGTCCCAACACACTGTTCTCACCCGTGTCACCATCAGTGTTGTCTTTCTGGGTGGGGGAGGATATGAGACCCTTGTCCACTTCACAGCCATGACCTTGTTGTTGTATTTCCTCACCTTTGAGGCCAAAGTTACTTTCCGCAGCAGAGATCCCAAACTCTTTGGAGGGGACACCATCAGTACCAAACTCAAAGCCATTTACAAGACTGTTGTTTACTTTCTGGACATTGGAGGCTCCCCTCTCTCCATCTTGCCCCCGTGTGGAAGCAGCTGTGATGGGTACAGGTGTGTGCAGGTATGCCTGGCCCTCTCTTCCCGGCTGGAGCTTCAGTCTCTGCAGCATGGACTGCAGCAAGGCCTGAGTGTCTGGTGGATTACGTGACTGAGACATCTAGGAACAAAACTGCTGTGTATCAAAGTCACAGAAAAGCATGTCATCGATATAGTCCACTAAACAGGGATGGACACACAGTCTTAAGTAATGTGTTGCTTTAAAAAGACAGAAGAAATTAGCTGTGTGTGAATCGCCCCCTTGTCCAACTTTCGTTGTTAAGACTCCTGTGATGGTTGTTTCCCTCTTTTTTCATTTTCCAATCTTTTTCCATTTTCCTCTTAACAGTTTCTCACCGCAAATATCAAGACAGGTCCAGGGATATTACGCTGTCACACTGCCTCCACTCCTCCATAATAATCCTCAAAGGTTTCAGCAGCAGTCTCTCTCTTTTTGTGCTGACTTTTGTCTTCTTGTGTCTTTTCAAAGTCTCTCTCTGTCACCAAATGTCCGTGGTTTCAGTACGCACGGGTTGTTTCAGCCACACCTCTTCAGCAACAGCAATTTAGAACACCGGTGAAGGGATCTACACTCAGATCTTACACTCTGAAGCAGACAAACGAGAAAGACCAGTGAGGTAAGATAATTGTGCATTGACAGTGACTCTCCCTCTCCCTCTCTCTCTGCCCATCTTTCTGTTTGCCCTCCCTTCCTTCCTATTCCTCGCTCACACATGTGCACACACACCCTCTTTCTTCCCACCATGACCGTTGAGTGGTAATTACAGGGCATTTTATAGTGAGCAGCTGCTATTTATGTGTCTTCAGAATGAAAGAAATATGAAAAGACAAGCCATGACCTTTGGAATAACCCATTTTATAGGAACTCTGTGAACTCTGTTGTCTTTTTTGTGAACTAAAAATGTATAAACAAGTCTTTACTGTGATTGTAGGAATAAAATATGATATATGATATGATCTCTAGCATGACACTGTACTGGAGACTGGAGAGTACTTTTTTCTAAAAGTATTTGTTTTTATTAGTATGTGTGGGTTATTATATATTGTATTGCCTACCCACCTTTTTTTTTATTTCCCACTACATTTATTTTTAATTTTCAGGTACAGTACAATGACCTTGACCTTGGGTATTTTGTTCTGGTGTATGAAGAAATTTCCCTCAAAAATATTCACCAAAGGTGGTGATTTGTTGAATTTACATTTGCGTATAAAGTAGTTGTAGAAGAGATACTCAGATCCTTTAATTAATCTAATTTTTTAATTCTTAATTTTTTAAATTTTTAATTATATTACTGGATTATCATTACCGATTAATTAATGTGTAAGCAGTATTTTAATGTTGCTGGTTGAGGTGTACGTAATTGATTGATTGATTTTATTCATGGATTTTCAGACACAGGAAAAATAAAACAACAAATCCAAAGGATAACATGTTAAACTGAAAACACTTATTTCCAACATGGTCCCAAGATGAACATAACATTCAACATAAAAAAACTAAAACAACACAGTCCTGAAATCCTGAAGCACATCACCACCATTTAGAAAATTCAAATAATTTATGTTCTGATGGATATATTGATGTATAAAAATGCACCTAACCTGTAACTACAGCGGTCAGATAAATCTAATGGAGTAAAAAGTACTATATCTGCCACTGAGATGCAGTGGAGTAGATGTATAAAGTTGTATAAACTGGAAATACTTAAGTATATGCATAGGTCCAGTACAAGTACCTCAGAATTACACTACAGCACTTCAATTCCCATTAATAATAATTTCATATAATCATCAACAATAATTTAGTTTCTTTGTCCTCAGTAATCCCAGATCAAATATTTTCAAATATTCCACCTTTATGTATGTAGAATGATTGTAAATTGTTGTAAATACCTAAAACGCGCATGCGTTAAGTCAAAACCACGGTCCTTTGAGTTCCTGCCTCTCTGATTGGTCAACAGTGCGGAAGCGGGTAATGGCGGCGTAAACAACCCAAAAACCAGTACCAGATACTGCTTAGTCGAACCGCTGTGGAAAATAAAACTTAAAAATTAAGCTATAACTAAACCGACTATGTTTTCGGCACTAGGAGGATTTCTGCTCGGTGTGTAAGCAATTAAACCCCCACTGCTTTACTTCCTACAGCCGCTAGTTTCGGCTAACTTTTAGCCAAGTTTGCTAACGTAACGGAAAAGTAGTATTTAGTTTGTAGCAATGGACTGCGTCGTGACGGGAGGAAACGTGAAAGGTAAGCAAGCTTCCTGTCTTTTCAGTCCTACCTTTAACTAGAACATCAGTCTATGACATTAATTAGCTGTTAATAGTAATTATGTTGTGTATGTGTGTGTATGTACCGTCCAGTGCTGGCCAAAGCCATCCATTCTCTGTCCAGAATCGGTGATGAGCTGTATGTGGAGCCTCAGGAAGATGGGGTGAGCTGCTCTGATACCATCAGATACACCAACACTTCCTCCTGCCATGCATATGGTGCTTCCTGCTGGTGCACACGTTGCGTTATTGAACAGTGCTGATTTGGGTTGTTTTTTCTCTCTCTTGTAGCTGGCCCTGCGGTCTGTGAACTCTTCTCGGTCGGCATACGCTTGCTTCCTGTTCGCACCACTGTTCTTTAGCAGGTGCAGGCTGTGTGCATGTTTATAAACGGCACTGTGATGTGTGTGTGTGTGTGTGTGTGTGTGTGTGAAAGAGAGAGTGTGAGTCACTGAACATCACATTTTTGTGTGTCATGTCTATGAGCTTTAAGCCAACTTCCCCTCCCATTTCCTGTGCAGGTACACCATCCCCAGTGGGCACACCTTCCGCTGCAAGATGGCAATAAAGGTGTGCTAAGAGACAGAGATGAGTTAAGGTTCTTCTAATAGTTTATACAGTTTACATCTCATATTCACTACATTTACATGGACTGCAATCATCTATGTCAGTGGTTCACGACCTTCCTTTGTATCATACCACAACTTTGAGAGGCAGAAGCTTGGTGAAGGTTGGTTAAAAGCATGTCCTGTGTGGCTGGCCTAACATAGCTGGTAGTGTATTGGTTATATGAGTCTGATTAATGAATAAACATTAGAGATTCCCTTCTGTACTCAGCTTCAAATGCTATCTTTTCAGTCATGTTGCGACCGTGGTACGGCCTTGTGGGTATCTTTTTGTGCAAATTTTGCAAAACCTATGTGCTTCCTTGTTTTATTCACACAGTTGAATTGTCGCATAATGTTATGCAAGTGCAAACTTGTAGTTTTAGAGATTAAAGTAAGATGTATACATGTCTAAAATCTCCTTAAATGTGGCAAAAATGTTGTTTTCATGGAAGCTTCAGTGTATTAGCTTAATTGGGTTAATATAATATATATTATGTTTCAGTGCATATTAACATAGTCGTGGTTCTGTCCCCTTGTGTATATTTATTTTTTCTTCTTATGTTCCTCTATGTGTGAGTCAGAGTGTGCAGGCTGTATTCAGGTCTCTAGCGTCTCTGGAGAAGACAGTGGAAAAGTGTCACATTGAGCTTGACAAGCAGAAGAACCGCCTCACCTTTACCCTGCACTGCAAACACGGTATTGGGGCTTCTCTTCCTTCTCAGATGGTTCACAATGCTTTACATGGACTCAGTTCGATTGACACATGTTGTATTCACTGTAGCACATCATACATTCATTGCATTGTATTCTTCGTGCTTGTGTACTCAACGTGATTGTGTTGGTATTTTCTCTTTAGGCCTCCTGAAGACACATAACCTGTCTTTCCAGGACAGTGAAAGCTTACAGGCTGTGTTTGATAAAGACAGCTGTGCCAATGTATTCAGATCACAGCCCAGGTCTGTCAAATCTTTCCAAAAAAATGATTTTAAAAATTATAAAAAAAATAATAGTCTTTCTTTCTCCCTTTCACTCCTTCTGTAACGTTTCTATCTGCTTTTTCTATTGCCTATTCTGTTGTGTTTAGATTTTTAAGGCTGATACAGATATTTGTGGCCTACAGTTGGTTGATTGAATGAATAAATACAATTTCCAAATAAAGGGAAATGCTGTAGCTGTTGTCAGAGGAACCTGCATTGATGCCAATGTCGACTCACCACATTAACAAACTGCAAAAAAGTTTGTTAAAAAAGCAGTCTATTTTTTTTTTTTGCTTTACTTCATTCTGTCCTTCCTCACTCAAAGCTCACTTTTTGTTTTCGCTTGCTCTCAGGCTGCTGGTGGACACAGTTGTGCACTTCCCCCCGTCTCTGGAAGAAGTGACTGTGTCAGTGAGTGATGAACGGATGTGGGTCAGGAACCATGTGGAGGAAGAAGCAGGTTGTCTATTTGTTTTTTCACCCAGCAGATACAAACTTACTCAGTGAAACTTGTAAAACTTGTGAACTGTGTTTAGTCATAACTATTATATTCAAGTCATTTATAATTAAGAAGATCAACGTTTTAGTGTGACAGAACTAAAAAACATGGTCACTTTTCTGACATATATATACAGAAGTTTTAAATTGTAGTCAAAATAGTAAACCAGGAATTTTAAAACTTTCCATAATAGAACAAAAATATAGGTTAACATAGGTTGAATAGGTGTATTTAATTATATTTACTAACCCCACAGGCCCAATGAGTTATTGTGTGTTTAAAGGAGCTAATACGTAATATGAAAGTAAAAAGAAAAATTGATGACATAATATAATGCAAAAAAGGGAAAGAAGATGATATGAACCCTTGGTGCCCTTTTGTTGTCGAAAGGCAGAACAGCAGAACTGTGTGGTCTTTGCTGTCATGACACAATAGAGGTAGTTTTTCTAACTCTGCAAGTTAACAGAAATATAATATAATGATATAAATTTTATTCAAAAACAGAAGTTTAGTTTTGAAACAGCTTTTGACCTCCACTCACTCTTACTTTTCTTTCTGTGTCTCTCGCTGCCTGTTTCCCTCTCAGACCAGTCCAAGGCCATGCTGACAGAGCTGTGTCTGGCTTCAGACGAGTTCGACCATTTTGCCGTCCAAGCCCACAACAGCGTCACCTTTTGTCTGAAGGAGTTACGGGTGAGGCAGAGGACAAAGGGAGGGATGGCAGAGCAAAAGAATGGGAGGATTAGTCAGGAGGAAGTAGATTGGGAGAGAAGTCCTCTGAGGGAAAGTACACTGAGGACAGACAGTTAGAACTATGCTGTGGTTTATCATTTTTGCATTGATTTACTCCCTGAGGATCTTTGCCGAGTGACTTTTTTGTCTCCTCCAGGGTTTGTTAGTATTTGCAGAGTCTACTGGTCTCCCAATTTCTATGTACTTTGATGAACCAGGCAGGTAAGCATACAGATGTTAGTTGATCACTTATGTTACCTCAATGTACTGACATTTACTATGTGTGTGTGTGTGTGTGTGTGTGTGTGTGTGTGTGTGTGTGTGTGTGTGTGTGTGTGTGTCAGCCCTGTCGTGCTCTCAGTAACAGACAGTGTCCTGGAGGGGAACTTTGTGCTGGCAACACTTTCTGATGACTCTAACCACCGTAAAAACAACACAAGACGGTAATTCTCAAACAAAACTGAATGCATAAAATAATGTGGGGAAAACATTGTTATAGGCTGGAATTCAGTTGTCAGTCAGTTGTCAGCCAGTCTCATTAAAACCCACTGGCAGAACAAAGTGTAAATAAAACCGTTTGGCCAATAATCCAAATGGTTTCTTTAGCTCTAATGTCAGGCAGGAAATCCTCAGCATTTACTCTGCAGAGATGCCACACCACAAGAACATAATTGATGTTAAACTGTAATCGAGATGTTTTCGAAGACGCTTTACTTTTGCTATCCTTCTGAGTGGAGAGTCGGCTGACTGTAAGCTGCAGGTGTTCTTCCCTCCACATCTGTCCAGCTGTGACACATTTCGTCTGTGTCAGAGTCTATTGAAAGTTTGGTAGAAAGGCTCGTCGAATTGACACAAACAATGTAGAAAATGTATGAGAAGATGAAATCTTAGTGTACTGCTGTCATAAATGCAGCATGAGTTAGATAATAGACACGGGCAGGGGTGGATGTTGAAGTCTGCCTTCCCATGGGCTGAAGTTGAGTGTGATGTCTTGCCAGTCTTCATTGATTGTTGTTTTCGGTTAGGATTTCTTCAACTTGGCATTTTTAAAACCATCTGTGAGCTCTGCTGAATATTTGTACAACACATTTCTCCAATTTGCACGCCAGCTCATTCTGGCTAAGAGGCACTTGTAGAAGGTAAAGTACACTTTTGAAAAAGTGTCATTAGTATTTGTGTCTTCACCCACCAGTTGGTGTGTGTGGCTTCTCAGTACGATAAAGGCTCAACATTTCCCAAAGAAGCCATTTGGATGAACAGTGAAACCTCTTCTTCTTCACAATACAGTAACATGATTAGTAGATACACTCTATTCAGACATAACTGGCAGAACAGAAAGGAAATGAAGTGCACTGTCACTGTCAGTAAAGCTCAGTGTTGAGCCAGAGACATTATTTTACTCTCTTCTTCATTCAGGTCATATTTCTGTTCCATTCCTCAGAGCACAGACTCCACCGCCGCCCCCTCCTGATGACTTCATGAATGACGACATAGACTCCTACCTCATTGCCATGGATACCAGCATTGCACCAGGTCCCTCAGCTACAGGTCCACCCACACCCCCATTAGCTGATTCCACATGTTCGAAACAGCCTGCTGCAGCCAATCACAGGACGAGGCTACACAGTGAGGAGGAGGAACAGGAGGAGGAAGATGAAACGGCCAATTCAGACAGACCACCTAATAAGAAGGTATGGGTTAGTTTTCACAATAATACATTCTTTAATATTTATTAATTCCATTTTTATTTACTCATGAAAACTCCACAGAAATTTTTTTTTTGTCCCTGACTGTTGTCATATAGTGTGTCTGTGTTTGTATCTGCTGCCTCGCTCCCTCTCTGTCCCTGGTTTCCTGTTGTGATCTTGTAGGCTGTACACATTGTAAAGCCCCCTGAGGCAGATTTGTGATTTGTGATATTGGGCTATATAAATAAAATTGATTTGACGTGACTACAATAAAATCAAACATGTTTGAAGACTGTTGTAGCACCTGGGACAGCTCACAACAAGGTCTAGACGGGTCTCCTTACTGCTCTAATTAGACAAACCCTTGTGACGGACATGAGAGCAAGTCCAGGGTTTTTGCGTCGGATCTCAAAAATTTGTCTTGTCACATCAGGCTTTAGCTAACAAATGGCTGGATATAACTTGCAGAAATTACTTTTACATTTACAATAAAACATGTTGTCATAATAATCATCCTCTCTTGTGTTTTCCTCTCACAGTTCTGTTCCCTGTTCTTTGGATCGGTGCTTCCCCCATCTCCTCAGATGACCACTCAACCAGTGACAAGTCAGGAAGTGTTGGCCAGTGACAGTGAGGACGACACTCAAGCAGAGTGACAAGAGAGAGATGGACTGACCTGAAAGTGTGTGTGTGTTATGTTACTTGTACACACATGCTACCTGCAGCACAACTGATATACAGGGTTTTTTTTTCCAAAAATATGCAAAGACAGCACAGAACAGTGTTCCAACTTTTTATTGGACTATAATGTCAATGGTGGACTTGAAAATATGGGATTATGTGAAACTGGACATGAAGCACTTCCTGTTTATTTTTGTTCAGAATCTGTTCAGTTTGTGATCAAGGTGCAACAAGGAAAGCTCCTCTAAATAAAAGAAAGATATTTTTCAAAGTATGTTAACATTATTTATTATTTATTTACATGTCAAAAGGTTCAAGTATGACAAAGATTTAGGATGAGGGATCTTCACACATCAACCAATGTGGAGCTCAAACCAGTGCCTCAACAGAAAGGCCAGTGAGACAGGATCTGGATGAGGTCTGAAGCGCTCCATAAAACACCTCCTCGTCCCTCCAGATCCGATAACAAAGATTTTTTTGTCAAAAGTAAGATTCAGCACAAGACGCAGAATATCTAAGCGTCTGTGATCCAGTCTTTGCAGGTTGAGGAACGTCACTGCTCCCTTTCTCTCGTTGCACCTGGAAACTTTTCCCCCTCGTCTGCGGTTTCCTCCTCTCTCGCTCCTTCTCCTTATCCAGCTCCTTCTCTCTCTTCTTTCTCGACTTCTCCTCCTCTTTCTCCCTTCTCTCTCGCTCCCTCCGCCGCCTCCTTCTTTCCCTGGAGCTCATTTTCTCCTCCCCCTCTTCATCGACCGGTTTCCCCGTCCCTGTTCCGTCACTGAAGTCCTGAATCAAGATTTTGGGGACTGGCATTTTGGGTGTCCCCTTTGCCTTGGCCTTTTTGGGCTGCTCTCCTCTTAGTCTGCGGAAGAGACCAAAACGTTTAGGGGGGTCAAGTGGCTGCTGCCCCTGCTGTCCCGCTGTCCTCTCAGTCACTTCTGCAGACAGTGACGAGGTGACTTCTGAAGACTGAGTCGCATCTGGAGGAATGTGGATTGGGTTCACAGCTCCAGGACTGGACTGTGATTCAGTGTGTTCAGCTTCTTGGTGGTTAGGGATAGATTGTGATTGGCTGGTTTTCTGTGGCATAGTGAAGAGATCTTCAGAGAGTCTACGCCCTAACCTGGACCCACGGGAGCTGGACGACTTGCGAACGCAGAAATCCCCAGAAGACCGGCTGTTACGTTGCCCAGACGCTTGTTTCAGGCCGCTGTTATTCAGCTCAGCCTGGTCTTTGGCAAGGTGAGGATCTTTATCTTGGACTTGTGGGTTACTGTCAGTGTTTGGAGAGTCTGCTGGTTCAGTAGAAATGAAGACATCCTCTCCTTCTGTGTTTTCTTGAACATTTTCTGTGCTTTCTTCCTCCTCCACAGCACCCACAGTGACCTGGATCTGTGGTTGTTCAGGTGCAGGTTCCTCAGAGGTGCTAATTTGTACTGGACACGTCTTCCCATCAGGCTCGGCGGTGAGATTCACTTCCTCTGCCTGTGTTGACGTCACTGCTGTGGACTCAGTCGTCTCGTCATTCATCGGAGTTTCTGTTGTTTCCTCTGCTTGTATTTGATTGTTGTCGACCTGTGCCTCTGAGTGTGCAGTCAAAATGCTTTCCTCTGTTTCCTGTGTACATTCAGATGCTACTGCGTCACTCTCCTTCTCTGAACATTGAGCAAATGCTTCACTTGGTGTCACTACCTCGTGTGCAACTTGTATTTCTACTTCAGTCTCTGTATTGGCTGCTAAGTCAGTGCCTTCTTGTGTTAATGTTTCTGCTTCTGTCTTTGAATATATGTGTTGTTCTGAATGTATTTGTATTATTTCAGCCTCCAAGTCGCCCCCTGTGGCTGCATTGTCCTTTTCTTCAGTCTGTGCCAGTGCATCAGTTTCTGTCTCTGTTTGGGTGTGGGACTCTTCTTCTTTCATGTCTGTTTCTGCTAATGACTCAGTGCTGTGGTATCCTCCTTCAAATGCATCTCCCTGCGAGCTTTCGTCTGTCTCTGTGATCACTTCTTGCTGTTGTGTCTCTGTCTCTGCTGTAGGATCTGTGACAGTTGGAGCCTCGGCTTTGCTGTCTGTCTCTGAGCCTGGACTTGTCTCAGTTGTTGTTTCTGAGACCTCTGTGACCGTGTCCACCTGCACATTTTCAGCTTCTGTGCTCTCCTCTGGTTTCACATCAGCTTGAATCATCTGTTCCTCGCTCGGGTCTACACCTGCTTCCGTCTCCACCTCTGTGTTTGTATCTGCACCAGCATTTTTCTGTATCTCACTTTCCTCCACAGCAGCTGAATGTTCACTTTCCGCCACTTGTTTTTCTGTCTCTTTATTTGTGTCTTTGTCTTCAATTTCCTGGTGCTGGCTTTGGTGACTCTGCTGTTCCTGGTCTTGTGACTGGCTGTAAGAGTCCAGCTCCTCTCCTTGTTTGAGGTGAGAGGTATGTTCAGTGGACTGAGGAATATTTTCAACAGTCTGATCTTTGTCTGGGACTTGGGTTGTTTCTGTCTCCACGTTTGTTTCTTCTGTTTGCTCTGAAAGCATTTTGCCTTCTTCTGTCTCTTTGAGTTGACCTTCCTCCTTTTCAGTGATTCTTGTTTCCACTTGTTCAATCTGTTTTTTTACTACAACAGTTTCTTCTACCGGCTCCGTTGGTATGTTTTGGATTTTGTCCATCTTCTTAGGTTCTTCTAAAAGTTCTTTCTGTTCAGTTTGTCCTGTTAGCTTCGGCTCACTCTGTTTTTTATGTTCCTCTGAAACCGCGTCCTCCTCCTCCTGGACGCCCTGCACCTTCATGAAATTTGACTCAGTCCCGCTCCTCCAGTCCTCCTTTGCTCCCACTGAGAGACGCCTCACAACTTTGCCACCGCCCTCCCATTTGTCGGTGTTAACCTTCCCCACTTTCCTCCACCTCTTGTGGAGGAAGGAGGGAGACAGCGAGAGAGTGGAGGCTGAGCGAGCAAGAGGGACGGACAGGTTCCCTTTCTCTCTCTCTTTCCTGTCCCGTTCTTCCCCGCTCTGTGGAACCATCCGGTATCCCTGGCAGCGACTTCTGGGGTCAAAGGTGGATGAGGGTCTGTCTTTCCTCCACTTTTCCAACTCCTTCTCCGTCTGCTTCTCCAGATCTCTGGCGGACAGCTGCACAGAGCACACCTGAGAAAGGAAGGAAGGAAGGAAGTTTTACTGTAATTTTAGACAATTAACAATATTACAATTGAACGGTATTACATTATAAATCATGTAGTACCAAACACTAAAACATATAAAAATGTAATAAATTAACAGCTCAGTATGGTAATCGGACAACTATGACATAAGTATAGTGTATGTATATATATGTATTAACTTTTTAAGCCAAGACCTAAAAGTGTTATGGATGAAATCATAACATCTGCTGAGCTCACGTCAACAGATCCATCTCCATGACAACCCTATCGACGACTGTGTTTAAAAAAAGTTTTAAAAGCAGTTTAATTCAGTAACATTAGTAAGGAACGCTGTTTGTCTTGAAGTAACTGGTAGCGAGTAAACCAGATTCTTCACAGTGACCGACTTTCCTCAACAACCGCCCATGTGTTTCATTCTTACCTCTGCTATGAAGGCGTCGTCTTCCTCTTGGACCTGCTCCCTGACGCCTCTCAGTTTCTCCAGAGTCTCCATCTGGCCCTGACACTGCTTCCTCTGCTCCGCTCGGCCCAGCACCCGACGCACCAGTACCACCGCCACCTGGAGCAGCACCCGCACCCCTGCACAGAGGAGAGGGGGGTTGAGAGTGGACAGAGAGGTAGAAATTACATCGGGGGAACAAAGGGTGCTACGTCAGTCAGTCAGTCATATGCTGTTAATTATTTCTGAACAAATCATTATTCTTCAAATGGTAAATGACCAAAGTTGCACAGTTGTGTGTTTTTAGGCATGCATTATTAGCTAATGTGAATATAAATCATAGTACAACAAATAAAGCTAAATAGAAGTACTAGTATTTTTAACCACAGGCAACAGAATCAATGGCACTTTAATCTGATGAAAGGAATTTTCAACTTAAAATGTATTACCTTTTATACCAAAATATACAAGACAACATAATATAATATATAGATTATTGTATCAAAGAAATTACACGTTTTTTGTTGCCTCCCTTTCAGGAAATAATTGAATGTGTGTGACCCTCAGCAGCCTACGTGGGGGATGTACCATAGCAGAAAAAGAGGTCCCAGACTCGGAGCAGTGTGTTGAAGGGCAGGTGACGTGTGAAGAGACACATCAGCCAGTCGGTTGCGAACATGAGGGGCTCCACTCCGTGGTGCTGCAGGTGTTTGTGTGCTGCTGGACTCGTCCTTTTTAAGACCCAGGTCAGCATGGCTGCGTCGAACAGGACTCCCTCCTAATAGGAGGATACATGCTTAGACAGAGAAACAGAGATCCAAGACATATTTTGTTTTATGGCTCAATGTTTTCCTAATGGTATGCTTGTTTTGCAGGCCTGCTGTGCACTGACGAAAGGATTTGTGTGCTAATTGAACATTGTCTCAATTTTCTCTATAATGAGTAACAAATTACATTTCCAAGAAACTACAAGGAAATGTTCCTGTAAAATAAAGGATCCACACTGCACAATGTTTCTGTGAGTAGGTGATTCATCATCGCCTTAATGAATCTCTGTGTTGTGTGTTTGCTGAATTGAGGTTATAACCATAGCACAAATTAACAAAAATCAAAAACAAATTCAATTTACTGGCCTACATAAATATTAAATAATTGAAAATAAGTGCAGTGCCAGGTACATCGTGTGTATGCATGTGTACATGTGTGCAGGTCCTCACCAGCAGAGGGCTGTAGTATCCAGGCAGGTACTGCTCACTGATCTGCACTAGACACCAGAAGGCCTCCTGCCAAGGTCGCGTGAGGTGAGATGGCACATAAAATGACAACAAGTCAACATCAGATGCCACAATAGCTTATTTATGTTCTGGACCAATTTTAAGTATACAGAATTTTGTTAGTTACCCTTATCATTATTATCAGACTTGTTATGCCTCTGAAGCAGTGTTTGTGCTAAAAAGTATTCTAACAGATAGATGAAACAAGAATCAGTACAGATTCAATGTCTGAAATCTAGATTAATGGAGTGATTTTCAGATGGGTGTGTAGCTTCTTTATTGGACAAAGGCTTAACTGCGTTATTGATCGCTACCTCAGCAGGCATGTTCATCAGCAGCACCGCAGCCACAGGCCCCTGTGCCTGGCAGTAACCCTCTTCTGGTTGGTACTGAGTGTAGGCTTTCAACACTCGGAACAAACCACGCTGCCTACACACACACACACCACAGTCATCAGTCACACAAACCACAAGTTTAAACCTCATGACGATGATCTTTACAGCTATCAGCTTGTGAACAGAAACAAGTAGAAGCAGAAATGCTTCCTACCCATGTCCATCCTTGGAAAGGAACATTTCATGGAAAGGGAACTGTCGGTCCAGGTCTCTCTCGATCACATCCACCCAGCTCTGCAGGGCGGGCTGTGAGTCCAGATGCTAACACAGAGACAAAACAGTTTTAGTCACCCATCTACAAACACTACACTATTTGCATTTAATGTTAGGGTTTGTTGTATTTGCTTGATGAATAACATAAACAATTAATTGATTATCAAAACTGTGTCAGGGTATTTTCTAATCAATTAATGGACTAAGCACTGGTCCCGCTGGATCCTTTGCACTGAAGCTACTGCACATTCTTACACTGTGATTCAGATGCTGAAACATATTGTTTAACTCTCCACTGTCCTTGGCTGCTGCTGCTCATTTGAAAGCATTTAGCACAGTGAGTGTTTAGGTTTTCTTGCCTGGTAGTACTTGTTTTTCTGTGTCATCCTGTCTGTAGCTCCGCACAGCAGAGGCCAGCACTTCGCTCTGAGTGAGGCTGGGATGCCTTTCTGACACTGCACTTTGACCTGAAGGGACATCAGTGACAGAGACACAGGATCAGCTCAGAGTAGTCACAAACCCACGTCTACATTTCATTGTTGCTAACAGGCTGTCTTCACAGCAGACATATTGACTTGCTATAGTAGGAAATGCACAGGTGTTACTAATAACAGTAAAAATGTCCCAGTATGTCATGACAGGGAGCCAGCGTGCACAACACCAGGACCCTGAAACTGAAGTAGCTAAATGGAATTCAGCCATCATTAATTTTATTGTTTACTGTGCTTTTTCTACTGTGACAGTTTGGAGCTTATTTACACATTAACATATTAACGGTGTTCGTACAAAGTCTTCAAATTAAAATGGAGGGTTAAGATGCTTCATTTTAACTGTTATGTTTTCAGAGTTAGGAATATGCTTGAATGAAAAATGCTTGATTTTCAACATGTGTTTCATCTACACAATCACTTTGTGTTAGTCACTTTTAATATTGACGTCGTGTCGTATTTGTTTGTCTACTGGTGTCTCGGCAAGCGTTAAATAATCATGATCAAAACACACAATCAATCAATATACATTGATTGCTGTGGGTATAAACGGATTCTTCTACTTTCTTCTATTCTATTTTTTTTCGCAATGGCATTTATTGTAACAATTTAGATGTGATGACAAATTCTTATTTTGGTATCTTGAAAGTGCTTGAATTTCACCCTTAAAAAGCTGCCCTGAAACAAATCCTGATTTAATGACATCGGGTGTCTAAGATGGGACACACCTTATTGGTCTTCTTCAACAGGATGCGATCCCATTGGCCAATGATATTTATCCATTTGGCCTCCCTCTGCCTGACCAACTCAGGGGGTGGGCCCACACTCCTGACACAAAACAGCACACAAAACACCAGGTTAAGCGTTTTAAACATGAAACAATCATATCCAATACAAGGACGAGAGCCTTTTTGTGTGTTCTGGACATTGACTGCACAGTATTAAGGCTCGTTTCACTGGAGACCTTCATGTCAGCGTGCAGCGTTTCTGCCTGCACTTTTGTGTGTTGTCATTATAGAAAGACAGTGCTCTGAAAATCAAGACAGGAAACAGGAAAACCACACGGTAGCAGTCTCCATGGCAACAGGTCAGGATGTTATCAATGGGGAAGACGGCAGGTAGCAGTTTGTTCAGATGGTCTTATCCTGAATTTACACTGTTATTGTTTGGCCCATGCTTTACATTTAGACTTCTCAAATAAATGGTTTGGAAGCTGTAGCTTTCTTATTAAGACCTTATTAAGATTTTACTAATCGCAGCAGAGTGTTATTTGCCCACTTGGCTCTGTGTCTTGGATGCAGACACTGCTCTGTCTCATAAAATCGTTGGATTAAAACACTGGTCTTCTGATGTGCGGTCTGTTTAGAAATATGTGGTCTTGCTTTGCTTCAGGGTACATTAACCTGCAATCCACTAATGGGATAGTTTTTCAGCGTTCAGGGGAACAATTAGTTTTGAATCATTTCTCGTGACACTGGCAGTCATTTTCATTTTCACCTCTAAAAATCCACCCTAAAACCATAATCTGTGATGAGGAGTCACAAGTAGACATTACTTTTTCATTTTAGTAATCTCAACAACCACCTCAGCCTTCATTTGACTTTCTACCATGTGAACTAAATAATAATGTCTCTTTGAAAAGAGAATAAAAACAGAGAACCAGGATACCTGGTTTTGGTACAAAAGTGGAACTGCTCACCCAGCTGTGGATCCATTGGTCACAATGAAGCCAAACCGGTCTGTCTCAGGTTCCAGACCAAACTCTGACCCTGCATCAGATCCAGAGCTGTCCTCTTCACCGAGGTTCTTCTGGGCCGGACTCGATGTACTCAACATCTTGCTGGAAGAGCAGATGAGGCTGTCATTATTCAGCATGTGACTGTGTACTCTATCATCATTGCTATGTAAAGCTGGTGTGGCTCTGCATTACAATGCCTCCTACATGTAGATATATTAAAGTTCAATAACTTAACCCCATCCAAAAACACTGCTCGGACTGGAGTATGCTTAGTTTATGTTTAGGTTGTTAATGGTAGTACGCACATGTCTTGATGCTGAATAAGAATGTTCTGCTATACTTCATAACATTTTAAAAGTACACGCTTTACTACCCGTCTTCAATTCAACCCAAGGTTATGACATCTGCTGGCTCAGTCTTCTTTTTAGCATTAGTGTAAAGTAGTTTAAATCAACTTTCTTCCTTCCCTCCAACCATAAACATCACCACAACAAGAGGAACGTTGTTAAATCTCTTGAAATATGCTTTTAAATGTAATTACCTTTTACATTTGCGTCATGTTTGATCACTCGGTTGTTGAAGAGGTGAAGTGTGAGATCCTCCAGTGATGACAGAGGAAGACAAACTTCCTCTCTCTCTCTCTCTCTCTCCCCCTCCCTCCCTCTCTCAGTATCAATGCATGGTGTCCCTTAAAAAAACTTCCCCTTTGGCTATAGTTGCAGTAAACATGACTATTTATGGAATATAGTCTTTTCTTAGCTGCCGTGGAAGTGATACTCAATTGCCCAAATATGATTAATCAAACATGACATCAGAATGAGTGATAAATGTATTATACGCTGCTGATTATGCTGCTTTTACTTGCTGTAGGAAATACTGCAATTATACGTGCCCGAAGGTAATTTAAATAAAGTGGAAAATATCACTAAGAGTGCAATTGTTTTGCGATATCCTAACTAAGAATGGTAAATTAACGAGGAGCATTTGAATGCAACATAAATACAATTGCGCAGTTCAGGGACCGCTGTCTGCCTGTTGTTGTCGTTGCTCACCAAAAACTTGTGACAGAGGTACCGTGAAGTCCAGTTTGTGGCAGAGGTAAGTCTGGTTGATGGCGAACTAGTTAGACCTACTGTTGACGATTATTTTTAGGCTTCGGGAATAGGGACCATGTTCACCGTATTCTGCTAAATTACCTTAAATTAACTGGCTATTATGGCAGTGACGTTGGTGAGCGATGTGGTTACGTTATATTATCAAGTCAGGAGTCACAAATTGGTATTACGATCGTACGTAACGTCGGAATAAATTAAAAGTAAAATAAATAACCAAGTAATCGTTTTTAAGGAAACGGCATGTTTCTGTTATTATGCTGACGGTTATTTTATTTGTAATGAGGCGTCCACGTCATATCGTACATAACAAATTCCGGGCTGCTAAGTAGCTCATTTAGCGGAAAGGATTGCTCGCGTTCCCACAAACCGGTTGCAAAATGCTGGAAAAACGCTATCGTCAGTATATAGTTATATAAATATGTTTACAGTCGAATCAGCTAATTAAAATGAGCTATTTATTCTACAGTTTGTTTATCTTCCGTTTCACTTGTGAACATACGCCTACCAATATTTGACGCGGTAATAAATATTGTTTATATGGCATGCCTGTTGGAATAATCATGAAGTATTTCCAAAACCGAACTGGACGTGTTCCCGTTCGTCCCATTCTGCCGGCATGCCCTGAATGTGGCTACTCGTTTACGTAATAGCAGGGATTTGGGACGAGAGATTACAGGATGCTTGTGCTCAATCAGCTGGCAGTCTCCATCCCTCA
Source organism: Enoplosus armatus (assembly GCF_043641665.1). Classification (NCBI taxonomy): domain Eukaryota; kingdom Metazoa; phylum Chordata; class Actinopteri; order Centrarchiformes; family Enoplosidae; genus Enoplosus; species Enoplosus armatus. Next base: position 12,783,619 of record NC_092189.1, read on the forward strand.
CTCACTCCTCCCTTGTTTGTAGAGAAGTCTTTTTTTTCTGGTTTGCAAAAGAGGAAGTTTCCTGTTTCCACTGTGTACATTTTAGTTCCTCTTAAGGGCGGCATGGTGGTAGTAGCAGTTAAAGCTGGTCAGAGCGATGAAGTGTCCTTGACAAGTTGCTCCCGACGGAGACCAGCACCTTGTGTGAATGTGTGAGTGAATGAGTGAATGAGACTTAGCTGTAAAGCGCTTTGAGAAACCTAGAAGGTTGAAAAGTGCTATATAAGTGAGATCATTTGCCATTTATGTAAGGGGAACAATTTCAGTATGCTTTTCACCGTCTTCTCTCCTCAGATGTCTACTACACTGAGTCTGCGTCTTCTCCACTGCTACTCAAAGCCAGGTACTACTGAAGCAGGTGTCAACAAACAATAATAACAATAATATCTATATGCACAAAATCGTCACATCACATTTGTATGTATCTCCAGGCAGATTCGGACATGGTCCTGGTGTCATGCGGCCTTTCAGTCTCAGTGTGCAGAGAGAGGGCTATAGTAAGTCCTGCTACAAACCAAGAACTATTCATATATGGCATTCTCAGTGGAGTGACCACGTTTGAAAGGATCTAACCATACACTCCTCTCTCCCTCTATTCTCCTTGTAGAGTATGTAAATGCTCAGGAGCTGCCGACAGACCTGAGGTCGATCACTGACCGGGCTGCCACAACCCTCCTTTGGACCGAACTCTTCAGAGGTCACACATACTATGATTTCTATACAGATAGGTTATGTCGTGCACAGGGTTTAAGGCCTAGTGATGTTCTACGGTTGTCTTAATGTGAAGAAATCTCATGAAAAAACAAAAACCAACAATTAATTTATCCTATTAAGAAGTATTATCTGTGTAGTCAAAGCCTGATATAGCTTATTCCTCTGTGCCATAGATCTCCAAAAACTATCAATAATACATAAATTAGTTCATCTGTTGCACTGGGTGACATGTTCCTTCATAACAATGAACACAGCCACTGTAGTTTGAGCCAATTCCACACACGCCAGCCTTTTGCCGTAAAATGCTTACTAGCGCACCAAATTTGTATTAATTTGTGGCTGAAAGTAGTTTTTTGTTTTGTTTTGTTTATTTGGCTTTACGACAGGGAGGACATCAAATCACATAAAACTACAAAATGTCAAGGATGACACAGCAAAGTCTAAGACTTACAGTATTTCCTTTGCAGTCCTTGATGTAAATGCAGTCCAACAACAACAACAACACATTACCAACAAGCCAATAACACCTGAACTGTCACCAATAAAATCACTCCACAAGTCCACATAAAATTCACTATTCACCAACAAATACACTATTTACTCCAGTTTGAGTGATGATTGCTAAAAACGTCAGTGCCCAGCTGTTTGAAATTACTCTCCCTTTTCTAAAATTAAACTATATATTTATGACCTGTTTTAAGATTTAAGTCTTCAGTATGAACAAATGAGTTTGCTGTGTGCTACAGACAGGGTAGGGAGGCCGGAATGTATCAAGAGACAAACTAATGCATTGTTAATAATAACGCCAACATTGTCCTTTAAGTGAGCCATAACTCTTAGATTCTTTGGCAACACCTTCCTGCAGGTTTGGGGATGACCATGAGTTACCTGTTCCGTGAACCTGCCACCATCAACTACCCATTTGAGAAGGGCCCTCTGTCACCCCGTTTCCGTGGAGAGCACGCCCTCCGCCGCTACCCGAATGGAGAGGAGCGCTGCATCGCCTGTAAGCTGTGTGAGGCCGTCTGTCCTGCTCAGGTGAACACAAACACACAATCACCTGCTGACGACATATACTGCATACCCACATACTTTTTGTAATGTAGACATGGATTTCACATTGAGCAACATAGTTTTCACACACAAAAAAATCCTTTATGCACAAAAGTCAAGAAAAACTATTAAAGTGTGTGGCTAAATACATGTTGCTAATACTTGAACGGTACACACTATTCACATCATACCCATAGTACAATCTGCATTCTGTTAATGCTATGATTTGATTTACAGACCAGTAAGTGTATCGCCACCGTCTGCTTAGGCTGAAATACCTGTACGTCACTGTCTGACTTTGGTCTTGTCTGTGTCTGTGTGTCTTGTATGTGGAACCCAGGCCATCACCATTGAAGCTGAGACCCGAGCTGACGGCAGCAGGAGAACTACACGCTATGACATTGATATGACCAAATGTATCTACTGTGGCTTCTGCCAGGAAGCCTGTCCTGTCGATGCCATTGTTGAGGTAAGAATAAACTTATCCTGTGTACTCAATTTTAGTCATTTTTCTATTGAAATGTGTATCTAATAAAAAGGATTACTACAGTCCTCGGTTCATCATGTATCTCTAGTGTTTGGCACATTAACAAAAGGCATGGCATGTGCACAGTTATGCAATAGGTTGATCATGCAGATTGCTTACCTAAAAGTCAATTCATATCCTCCACAAAGGGGAAAGTTATTTATTTGATGTTTTTAAATGGGGCATTATGCACTCAACCCACCATCAAAACCTAAATGTAGAACTTATAGTCTGTGTGGATTTAGACCTAAAGACGTTTAATGTCTATTTTCCCCTCAACCCCCGACCTCAGGGTCCAAACTTTGAGTTCTCCACAGAGACCCATGAGGAGCTGCTGTACAACAAAGAGAAGCTGCTCAACAATGGAGACCGATGGGAGGCTGAGATAGCTGCCAACATAAGGGCAGACTACCTGTACAGATAGACACACTGTTGTATCTGTACACTGCCCGCAAAGATGTGTCATACATAAAAAATGATATATCTTATCATCCTCCTATGCATTAAAGAGATTAAATGTAGCTGTACAGATATTCCAGTGAGTTACATATGAGCAGTGAAGCCTTGCAGCCTCAGATTCTGTTATAAAAACGCACAAATCATGTCTCATGTTGTAAAGATGGATGATATTGCACTTTATGATGTTGACTGTATGTCTGTAACCCATGTAGTTTATGCACAAGTTTCTGCTGAACTTTAAAAGTGTGTTTATGTGATGAAATAGGACATTTCTGAAAGGGTATATTTATGTAATGTTGCTGAGGCTATTTAAGATGCTGAAAAATAAATCATGTTTTAAAAACTGTTACTTTGTTTCATTAAAGCTGGTGTTGAAACAATAGTGGGTTAATTGATTAGTTGATTAACAGAATACTAATTGCCAATAATTTTGCTGTAACAATGTGAGGATTTGCTGCTTTTCTCTGTTTTATAATGAGCAATTTTCACTATTTTCTGATATCTAGATCAAACAATTGGTTTATTGAGAAAGAAATGAGCAGATTTGTCAGTAATCATTAGTTACCCTTAAATTTACTCATTTTAAAAAAAAAGAAGTTAACATGGTATTGTCCTACGAGATATATAGAAAACATACAGTCAATGGTATAAAACGATACACCTCTGGGTGTGCAGAGGCTAGATTTTCGTATATTCTCTAAATACAAGTGTTTTACGATTAACAGACAATGCTGAATCATGGTCTGAATACCATGGTGCATGCACTAAAATTGAATGCGTTTTTACCGCTGCGATGGTCACGTGATAAGGGCGGAAACTGACTCATAGTCCACGCTGAATCTCCCGCGAACGCAGCCATTTACTTCTTTTCTCCCTAGCAGTGACACCGGTGAGTCTCTATATTCTTCTCTCATTGCGGGTCGTTCTTTATTACAAGTTTGTGTGTATCGGGAAAGTCAGTTAAAACATCAGGAAACTTGATGGTATGCTTTGGGTTCATGTGGCGTTGAAAGTGTAGCCACGTGAGGGTCGAGCAACTAGGTTAGGCCATTGATTTTCTTGTGCTAACTCCCAGCTAACTTAGCCGTTAGCTCGTTGAAAAGAATGGCTTCCATGCCGTGTAAGCTAACATATTAGCAAGCAGAGCTCTCCCTCATTTCATTGCTTTGTTCTTGAGACCCGCTTATAATTCTCTTAAAGTATATTTACTATTGTTGACTAAACTAATCTTGAATGCCTAAAGTCGGCGTGATGAGTGAAGTTTCGTTTTTGGTTAAGTTTGCTATCAACTGCAACATGGAACACATTAGATGGTCTTACAGTCTAATTGTTCCAGTCGAACAAGAAAAAGTGCGGTCGTATGGCGCACTCTAAACGCTAGTAGCTTTTTAGCTAGCTAGCAACCGCCTGCGTTGAAATACGATTTCAGAAGCGAACTTTTTTTTTTCGTACACACTCAATGTGCAGCGTTACATGTTTTTGTTAAACATACAGTTTAATTTGTACATATTCAGACGTTTACGTAACGGTAACGCCACACGTAAACGTGTCGGAACGGTACCTTGGATAGAATATGCTAGAATTGGGTAATGCTATCGCTAGTCAACAGGCGGTGGAATATAACCGTTGGCTGTAATTAAATAGCTCAACGATTCAAAATAACTTGATTGTAACAAACCGTTACCGTTTCAACGTCAAATCGGGTCATATATAACACCACTAGCTTAACGTTACTGGCGACTGTCTACCGTTAACTTGGCACTCGGGATGATGACGGAGAACGTGCTAACCATCCCGCCTTGTTTTGTTTAAGTTAGATGGCAACCATGGCGGACTCAATGGCACCGTGTGTACCGGTGGCGGTGTTCAAGGTAAATGTTATTCTACAACGTTATGTCACTTATGTGCTGTTTGTGTGTCTTGACGTGTAGAGGACGGTACTTGGGCTAGCTGTGCTAACGTTCAGCGTGTTGAACCAGTACCAACCAGTCTAAACTAACTGCTCTCTTTCGAACAGCTTGTCTTGGTAGGAGATGGAGGCACCGGAAAAACGACTTTTGTGAAGAGGCACATTACAGGAGAGTTTGAGAAGAAATATGTTGGTGAGTAACTCCATGTTATGAAGTGAATGACATCAGTATATTACTGATAAAATTGAATTAAAGATGTAGTGCTAACTTGAAATCTCATGAAACTCTGATTCTTGGTGAGTAAACCATTGTATCAATCAGCAGGGCCAGATTAAACAGCTAGCAGGCTCTTGGTCAAACGTAAGCTGTGGGCCCCCATTGATTCCTCCTCCTCCACTGATACATTGGTAGGGGTGTACATTGCAGTATAGAAATACCAAACTAGAGTTGAGGTAATTTAGAAACTCGTCATTACATAGTTTGTCCACCAGAGAGCACTGACAAGTTGACATTTCAATTGCAAAATGTCTGCCTAGCATGTTTCTTGGTTGCAATTTAAAATTTTAAGAGATCATATTTGTTTTAAAAGTCCCCCCTAAAAGCAAAGTTATCATCATATTGCACCTTTTCTTGTTTTCATACATCTTGTCTTTGCTTCTGATTTTAGCTACTCTGGGAGTAGAGGTGCATCCGCTGATGTTCCATACCAACAGAGGACCTATCAAGTACAATGTGTGGGACACAGCTGGTCAGGAGAAGTTTGGAGGCCTGAGAGACGGCTACTACATTCAAGGTGTTCTTGACGATCCTTAACATGTTCTGCTTAATAAATCTCGAATAGTCAGCTCAATCACTATATATTTATTTAAATTTACCCCCCCCCCACATTGAATAGTGTGTTAAAACTTCTCTGCTACCTCCACAGCTCAGTGTGCTATCATCATGTTTGACGTCACCTCTCGAGTCACCTATAAGAACGTGCCCAACTGGCATCGTGACCTGGTCCGTGTCTGTGAGAACATTCCCATCGTCCTTTGCGGAAACAAGGTGGACATCAAAGATAGGAAAGTCAAAGCGAAGAGCATTGTGTTTCACCGTAAGAAGAACCTGCAGGTAATGACCGTTAACAAAAATGTGTCAATCCTCCTGTACACGTTTGGTCTGAACTATATTTCTAACTTCAATATACCGCTCTGTCCCCAGTACTACGACATTTCTGCTAAGAGTAACTACAACTTTGAGAAACCTTTCCTGTGGCTAGCAAGGAAGTTGATTGGTGATCCCAACCTGGAGTTTGTGGCAATGCCTGCCCTCGCTCCCCCAGAGGTCCAAATGGACCCAACCCTTGCTGCGAAGTACGAGGAAGAGCTTCAAGTGAGTATGACCATAAAGGCAATGTCTGTTTAGGTGACTATATGTAGTATATTCCAATCCAGCATCTTCTTCACCTGAGCCAAGTATACAACAAAAAACTCAGTAGGGCACCAGTTCACTTTGGGATTCTGAAAAATGATCTATCTTGTCTCCCACTGTCCAGGTTGCATCACAAACGGCACTCCCAGATGAAGAAGATGACCTCTAACCTGATAGCTAAATTTTCCCTCCCCCATCCATGGACAGGAAGTTGTTGGAGTTTTGCCCCCTTTACTGTAAAATCCCTTTTCAGATTTTTTATTTTTGAATTTTTTTGTTTGTTTTAAAACTAAGAAAAAAACTTGGTGAAAAAGCTGTGGTTCTAATTTCACTGTTTAAGACACACCCGCCCTAGTGTTGTCGTTGGCATGGCAACGTGCTACTCTTCATCTTCGAGCACCCTCCACTGCACTTACCCAGCTCACATAATGCTGTTGTACGGTGTACTGGAAGCACTAAGGGGAGTAAACTTTGAATAAAAAGATTCTCAATATAAGATGTCTATGTCTGATTTAAATTTTCCTGGACAGCAGTGTCAGAAGGGTCGCTAGTTAGTTGAAAGTAGTTCCAGTAAGCCTTTTTTGTGGAAAACATTTAACACACAGGTGTTATAACATTAACACCATTGGCTGTTATATTTAAGTGTCCCAGTAAGCCATGACAGTGTGATAATCAGAAAATAACAAATAATGAGCTAGCATGCACACTACCATAATCCTGAAACTGAAGCAGCCAGCTAAATTGAATTAATCATCACTTTATTTTGTACACCTTTATTATAAATGTCAAAACATCTTGTGAAAAAGGCCTATTGCTGTACAGTATTGGATTTGTAACAGTACCTACAATAGATGGTGAAGTGCTAGATACCATGTATAAACAGTATGGGGAAGATCTCTGATAGACAAATGTAAATATATATTGTGCAACCTGAAAACAATTTTTAGTCACCTTTTTTGTATTGGGGCCAAGTCTGACATTTCAAAACCTGGGCAAATGAAATCAAAACTGCAAGTGAAATGTGGGTCAGTTATTTTGACGAACTTGCCTTCTGCAGATGTTGGTTATGTTATGGACCACTTACATTCAGATGAGATAAAAGCAGATGTCGTATAGGGGTTAGGCTGGATGTCACAGGAGGCAACTACCCGGGGGTCCCCAAATGTCCCATGTTGACTGTCAATGGGGTTTGGTAAATTTACAATAAAGTACAATATCAAAGGCAGATCCTGCATTATTAGCGACTGTGGACATATCTTCTAGAGGGGGAAGTGTGCCTTAATCTAGTTTTCACAGCGTCATCATTTTATTATACTTACATGGTGTCTAATCCTAAATAAAATTGTTGACAATCCACTCGCTATCACAAAGTAGTATTACAGTAGTATTACAGTATTAGTAGTATTACTCCAGTATAGGATTACTGGTTGGGTCTCCAAGCATACAATGATGCGGCCATATGTAGTCTGCTGCGTCTCACTGTACTTGGATGGAGATTGGAGAAGACGGGGCTCATACACTATACACAGTAGGCGGGGGGCGTCGACAGGAGCCCCCAACGGCCAAAGATTTTCAATCTATTTCCAATCATAGAGGGGGCTACTGTAATCTGTTTTACACAATGATGGCCACCAGGTGTCAGTGGAGTTCTTTCATTCAGAGCACAGTGGACGTTGTCAACAGGATTACGTAATAGTTTTACTCCGCACATTCTTTTCTGTGACGTGAGCCTTCTACAGCCGGTTGCTGCGCGCGTCAACTACATCATATGTCCTCGAGACTGCACCTGCTTTGTGCAAAACAGAACAACTTTAGGTCTACGACATGATCACAAAACTGGAAAAAAGACAGCAAAAGCCAGTTCCCACTCAGTTACAAGCTGTGATAAAACGTAGAGCAGGGGCAAGTGGGAATGAGAGAGAAATATGGTGAGTGAGGAGAGTGTGTTTCTATAAATATATCTATATATATGTATATATAGATATAAATATATATATACACACTGAACTGTAAACACTATATTCATGTTGATTAGTGCAGTAACTGACTACACTGACACCCCACAACAACAATGCATTTAAAAATATATATTATTTTCTCTTATCTGACCTGTGAGCACCATGAGTTTTCCCAACTTTATGACTTTAACGCATATTTTAGCTATTGAACAATTCATTCAAATTGGGAGCATGAGGTGGAATGTGAAACTCTGCAGTAAAGTGTAGTTAATACATTTACTACCCTACAGACAAAATTAATGAGCTAAATAAGCAAATACAACTGACAAAATGTATGTTGAGCACCTCTTTAAAAATTCAAAACAACTCTGGCCAGTTTTATTTTGTGTTTTATTGACATTCCTGTGCTGACATTCCTGTGCTGTCAGTCCTGTCAAAGCACCTACCTCTATATTCTTCTCTGGGTCCATGCTTTCCTCCTCATAAACTTAGTTTGTCATGGCAACACCTCTCATTGGTTGTGATGGGGTCATTAGATTTGAACTTTGGGTATTCTTTTGCTCTTATTTTGTCCCCTTGCAATAGGCCAGAGGAGCCCACTTCGTCTACGTCACACATTTCATCACAAGTGAGCTCGCTGAAAGGAAGACATCAAGAGAAGACAATGGGTAAAGTACAGATGTATTTGACATGATGTTGTACTTTTGGGTTTGTGGGGAAGAGTAAATATTTCCTATATAATTCAGTTGCTTTCTGGGTAAATTTCACATCTACAATCTAAATGGACTGGCTCCAAACCCTGCTTTCATTATCAACCTACCTTGATCTGCTGAGTAAGTGGACCCTGCAGTGAGATTATTTTGTAATCTGCTATTTCCAAGGTCACTAATGAACTTTCAATCTCAAATCTTAAACCAACATGGATGGAAAGTCCAGAGTGCTACAATTACAATTCCATGACAACTGTTCATCTTTGTTGTCAACCTCAACCGGCTTTCATCATTTTGTTGTTCGACAGTGTGGCACCTTAATTAGATGTGAAGAAAGACTTTCAATCAGTCTTCATTTCATTTAGATTAATTTGGTTTAATTTGACCTTTAATGACGGGATTTCAATGCATTCAATTTTAAGAGAAGACAGTGTACTAATTTGCTAATGTACTAATTTTTTAAAAAGTATCAGGGGCAGTGTAGATTGCATTAATTGACAACATGTCAATGTGTCAGATTAAGCCTCATGGCCTTTTCACTTTATTTCTACGGGTAGGTGAATGCTTAAATAGTTTGAAGTGGTGAATTGGTTTAGGAGAGAAATGTTATTATTCCTACAACACCTGAATGCATCATCGGTGCAGGTGGCTCAGGGCGTGGCTTCATCTCCGTGGACAGGGACTTGTTTGCGCATGCGTGAGCCAGAAAAAGTGCGTTTTAGAATGATTACTGGTGGCCAGAGGAGAGGCAGATTATACGGCTCCACACAACTGTTGTTTTAATCCCCTGGGCGAAGAGATTTAGCAAAGAAAAAACACTGGTTTTAAACCCAGCAGCCATATTGTATGGAAAAACGACGGAAAGACTCCGCTTTTCAGAAAAAGTCGTTTTCTCAGATACCTCTGTCAAGACTTTTGAGGAGTTTAATTCTCTTTCTTACTGGCGGTGGGTTTGTGTTGCACAGCTAGTTTGCCAGCTGGCTGAGGAATTCAGAGATTGGGACTACTTTTAGAGCCATTTTACACAATATTGTGGTGTCTGTTTGGTTTAAAGGTGTTAAATTAACCGTCTAAAAGATGAAGGACCGATTGGAGCAACTTAAAGCGGTAAGTAGTGTCCGGGAAATGTTTCTCTGTACACTTTCATGTCTCTCTGAAAAACTAGAAATTAGACGTTAAGATTAGTGAAAACACAAACATTTAACTTAAATACTTGACACATAACCTACTAATCATTTGAACCATGTGATGACACAACTCATATAATGGATGTAGTAACACAGCAGGTTGGAAAGTGATTTGAAATGGGGATGTTAGGTAAAAGTAATTCATCATTTCCCGTTCTTTACATGCAGCCATGTTGCATAATGTGACGATTAAGTGTCAGATATGTACTGTAATGTAGTGTACTTGTTATTAGTTGAATTGTATTGCCAGAGGTCATTTTAAAAGTTGTATATTTAAGTTGGTGCTCTTTAGTCCTATGATATGATGTAGACCTGTGTATATACAAATATTGATAAATTTACTCAGCCTTCACATTGGGCAGTTTCATCTGAAAATGACAACAGATTAGTTATTCTGTTTTCATTTACCATTAAAATTCAAAAGGTTAGTCGATTATTGGATCTGGTTCCAGTGTCTAAAATGTGAGGATTTGCTGCTTTTCTCTGTTTTGTATCAATGTTTATTGAAAATCTTGGGGTTTTGGACTGTTTGCCAGACAAATCCATTGCATTCACCTCAAAATTGCGTTAATGACAGTGAATAGTAAACTTTGCACATGGGGGTGAGGCCTTGATCCAGTTGTAACCCAAGTCGGGATGTGTTGCCATTACCACCTGAGACTGCTGGCCAAATATTTGCTGTGTTTAAAGTTGCTGAACTGCGGTTATTCCCCCCCCCCAGGCGTATCTCACACAGCTGGCTTATTTTCAGGAAAAGGAAGCACAGATAGCAAGTGAAGTGGGACAGACATTTGATGGGAAGTTGACAGTGTGTAAAATAGGAGCTGTAAAACTATATTCTCTTGTCCTGGTTGCCTCCATCACACTCCCATCTATACTCCTCTCTTTCTTTGTCTTTCTTCTTTACCCACACTCGCCCACCGCCTTTACTTTCCTCCTTGAGTTTCCTATCTAATGTTTAACTTGCTGGCAGTAATCTATGCTGTATATTGGTGTGTGTGTGTGTGTGTGTGTGTGTGTGTGTGTGTGTGTGTGTGCGCACGCATACGTTCATGTGAATGTGGGCTCGTGCCATCTCCGGCGTGATCACATCACCTGATGTACTGAATTTTGGGAAAGAGGAGCAACAAGAAACGCTGACTTGTAGTTTAACCTGGAGCTATGGTCACATGTGATAGCTTACTCTGCATGCTGTTTATTAAGCTTTCAATACAGTTGCTGAAGGTTGACGTTAACTTGACAGCAGTTTTCTGTAATTCAGGCTTTCTGTTCCATTTCCCTTATGGTATTTTCAAATGTACTTTCAGTCAAAGCAATATCCTCTTCACTTCTGTGTGCACAGTGTTTTCCCCACACTGTAGTACAGGCCCGGGTGGGCTACTGTTGTTACTTTGCTTCCCCACCTGCCTCAGACATCCCCGCAGTGAATGGGGGCAAAGTTGTAACAGTACTAACACGGCTTCTTCTGTGGCACATTGTCAGATTTCAGCATTGCATTAACACAGGTCCTGATGGGAGTATTTTGGCTTCTGTCACCCTGCTGCTGTAAATCTAGTCTCAGGTCTCTGTCCTGCTGCTGCAATAGCGAGTGGCTCATTTTCTAAGCCTAACTAACAATTTTTATTGATCAATTCTTTAAAATGTTGAAGTAATATAATATTATTTTTATTAATATATGATAAAAATAACCCTCACACAAAAAGCCTGAGATGATGTCATCAATTTGCTTGTTTTGTCTGATGAAAGATATTCAATTTACTGAAATTAGGGTTAGGGTTAGGGTACAACTAAGAAAAGCGACAAATCCTCACAGATGACTGGCTGAAACTTTGGCATTTTTGTTTGAAGAATGACTTAAAATATTTGTCATTTATCAAAATAGCTGCGATTATTTCTCTGTCGATCGACTAATTGATTAATTGACTAATCGCTTCAGCCCTATAAGTGTTCCCACACGTTATTTGTTCTCTATATGACTGCCTTTTCAGCTCAGTTTGGCCTTTGTACACCGTCATCTTTCTCAACTGTCTTGAGAAAGTAGAGTGTATTGTCCGCTGCTGTTTCGTCATTTATGATTCTCAGAGACAAAGTCTGACAGTTAATCACCTCCCAGTTTCTTTAAGACGACGGAGTCACAGGAAAGATAGTGAGGGGGAGGGTTGGACGTTCAGCATGGCCATGACTGGACTGTGTTTGCATAGTTTTGTACATAATAGGTCATACAGGTAACTTCAGGCTTTTTTCATTGGGTTGTTGTTCTTGTATGAACATGATATATCTCACCATAGTAGTGTTGAATCTGATAGGATGAGCTTAGTCTTTATATACTTGCCAGTGCATGCATCTTTCTAGCCATGGGTTTTGATCATTTTTTGCTTTGTTGCACATTTGATCTGACTTTCCAGAAAGACCAGTACAACACAGTGTTATAATTCGGGCTCCAGTGTGTTAAGAGAGCCAGACAGAGGATCACTCTGTCCGCTTCAGTGTAAAACCTCTGTCCCAGTCATTGCCTTGTTGAGGGGAATTATGCAACATGACATATGGGGTTTTGTATGCAGAACAAGCGTAATTAAGTGATTTGAATAAAAGGAACAAGCCCGCCATCACTCATGCACTGATGTCGTATGCTGTTTTTCTAATCTTGATGTCCAGTTGTTCAAATGTTATCCAGTGTGTTTTTGTGTTTTGATGATTACACAATCTTCATGTAACTAAGCATGAGATTATAGTGTTTTTGTCAATTTTGGTCCCAAAAAAAAAAAAGAGAGAAAATCTAATTTGCTGGGTCATGGTTCACTCTGCCAGTCAACATTTTGGCACTGTTGCACAGAGAGGCCTTAAATCTAGTTGTTCACAGTATTCATTTATTTATTTTTGAAAACATAATGATTAGAGGATGGGTGTTGGCATTAGATGATATTGCAGAATGTAATGTAATGAAGAATGCTGTAAAATACTGGTTAAGATGAGCAAGTGAGGTTAACGAGGAATGTTGCAACAGTTTTCTTTCTTCATGACTTGGTAAAGTCGGTAAAGACTGTTCCTGTCAGTATCAAACTGTTGTTACATAGAAACAACTGCCAGTGTGTGCGGCCTTTTGTCTGTTTGGCTTTTCAAAACATTTGCTGCACACGTCGGTCCCTTTCCCCTTATTTTTGCTGAATGAGAGACACTGGAAGGAAGTGAGCGCTTGCTCTTATCTCGCTACAGCAGAAATGCTGTGTGAGGGAGCATAATGTGAGTGCTACGGCTGTATACTCGATGAGTAACTCACTGAGATTAAAAACACCTAAAAACAAGCAGTGTGTGTGTTTGTCCCGGGAACTCTGAGTTCACTACTGTTGTTAGTTACAGCAAATGTAGCCTGAACCGAGTAGTTCAGGCTACATTTGCAATTCAAATTTTAGATGGGGAGCAGAAGGTTGAAGACCGTCTAAAACTCAGCATTTGAACAGAAACGACGACGTGCTGTAAATTTAAGTTCCCAGTAGGGTTGCAACTGCCAATTATTTTCATTATTGATTAATCTGCTGATTATTTTATCGATTTAATCATTTTGTTTATAAACTATCTGAAAATAGTAAAAAAAAAAAAAATTTGATTATGATTTCCAAAACGTAAGAAAACAAAAAAGAAAAACACAAACAAAATCTGTTTACTATCAAATGGAGAAATGAAAGCAGAAGATGCTCACATTTGCAAAACTGGAGCCATCAAATGTTTGTCAGTTTTGCTTGAAAAATGTCTAACGCCGTTCATCACTTGTCAAAATATGTGACGGTTCATTTTCTGTCAACCGACTACTCGATTAATTGACTGACTGTTGCAGCTCTAGCTCCAAGTTCCTTTTTAAAGATGGTATTGTGCGCTGTGTAACCAAATAAGAAACCAAGGAACTCCCTTTGGAAGTTAAAGATATTCTAGAGGAGCATAAATCAAGTGTAATATTGATATTTGTTGAGATTACTAGTTTAGAGATTGAGGGCGAGTCAGGTGATATCAGAGAGCAGGGAAGTCGACAGGTGTGTAGGCCAGTATTTTCCAGGCCGTGACTTTGATCCAGGCTGACTTTCTCCAGGAAAGTCAAGTGTCCAGACTTCAGACTCTGTCACTCATTACAAAACAGCAACACAGACTATGTGTGAAGTCGTCCAGCAGCACTCTTTATGTGCTTAGTGAAAAGCAGAAGTTATTAAGAGGGAGGGAACAAAGTGAGCTTACTGTTTCCCTCTTTTTTTTTTTTTTTTACCTCCACCTCACACCGTCACAGCATGGCCCTGTGATGTTTGTTTACACTGTGCCTTTGCTGTGGTTTCTTAAAGTCAGTTGAGAACAGGTTGAGTTCCTGGAACCCAGCCCTCGTCCCTCACCATGTAAATATTCACCAGCAGTGCTGAGGTCTTTGTGGCCAACCCTTGGCACTGCCCTGTGTTTACTGACTGTCCCCTGTGACATATTTATGACGTCTTATTAGAATGGTATTTTGTATTCAGTCAGAAATATTGGCATTGGCCTATAAAAACAACATTGATTGTGGTTATGTATGTTTTTTAAGACTTGGGAGGACTAGGCCTGTGAGTGCTGACCAAAATGTATCCATTTAGCATTGAATACTTTGTCAGATTCGTGTTTGCATTTACTTGTTCGGTGATTTACTTTTTAAATTTCCTGGTTTAAATCTTAATTTTGCTATTTTTTTAGTCCTTGGACAGCTTCTCAGTGTTGTGACAGAATTAAAGAAATAGTTAATTTGAGGAGATTGATACCACTCTCATGCTAAATATGAAGCCACAGCTAGCAGTCAGTTAGCTTAGCTTAGCATAAAGAATGGGACCAGGGAGAAACAGCTAGCCTGGCTCTGTCCATAGGTAACAAAATCTGCCAGCACGTTTTAAAGCTGACTAGTTAACACCTAAATATCTCGTTTGTTTAATCTGGACAAAAACCAAAGATCAAAAATGGTTGTGGTTTTACGGGTAGTTACATGCCAGACTTTTTCTTATCTGGGATCTGTAACTTCCCGGAGTCTCTGCTTTGCCTGAAAACCTCACTGACATCTGAGGAGTTTGGCTTATTTTGTTGGGAAAAAAAGTATTGTTTTGGTATCACAAGTGAAACTCAGGTCTTGTATTGGCACTGGTATCAAAACTTGATACTTAAAATTGATACTTAACCTTTTATAGGAAATAGAGCGTTCACAAAGACCACCAGGCACACATTGCTGTCTGTTGCACACAGGCAGGGCTGTGAATGAGTTTTAAACAGAGATGGTGTGGAACCTTGTTTTGGCCTCAGGTTAGTTTGTTTAACAGGATGTAATTGTTAACAGCATAGGATGTATTTATTCTGTGTGTTTATCTGGGTGCATATGTTATAGAAAAGACGTTTTAGTGCTATTTATTATTATCTGCTTTTCTCTAAAGGCAAGGGAAGGTTTGTTTGTAGGGCACCTTTCAACGACCAAGTGTTTCATATAAAACCTAAAAAAAAAAGCATATAAGATAATATATAAGAGTTGCATAAAACAGAAGATGAATAATAAATAGTGGACATAAATTGGCACACAGAGGTGTCTGTTTTTCTGTTTTTACCCTGGTAAACACAATCTGAATTAACCTTTTAATCCCGGGGTGTTGATGACATGCTTTATACTTGGAGCTTTAGAAAAACATGTAATACCCATCACACGTTCTCTCTCTGGCCTGCTGGGACTATACTATTACTACTCTGATACATCTTTTACTTTTATCCTGCTAGACGTGTGATCAAGATGACGACGAGGTGGAGATTGCTGTGGACAACGCAGCCTTCATGGACGAGTTCTTCTGTCAGGTCAGTGTCTCTATTAGTGTGTGTGGGCTGTGCTCCTTTTTACTTGTTCACTTGTACGTATGAGAGCATACACGGGTGAACGTTTGTGAATGTCTTAATTTATGTTGCATACACTTGATACTCATGGTATTTGTTTCAGATTGAGGACATCAGGAACAGTATCGATAAAATTGATAACAACGTGGCAGAAGTCAAAAAGCTTTACTCCGTCATCCTGTCTGCCCCCACATCAGATCAGAGTAAGATACCTTACCACTATCAGCTTCTCTTCCTGTACCTCTTCTTCTGCAAATGTACTCACCTCACCCCTCTCACTTAGGGTCATATTAAGGATGTTTTTCTTGCCTAATCCTACCTCCTTACTAATGTTTCTCCTTTACAAGCTGCATTTACTTGCATTTTTCCCCCAAATTGAATTAAATCTGACTTTTGCAAAGAGGAACTCTTTTTCACTTAAAAGCGAGTCAGTAATCTGCATTTTGTTGTACAATGTGATTTTCTTAAAGCAACATTATAAAAAAGATGTCGATTAATGCAGCTTCACTGGTGTGGAAACTTAAGAGAATTGAGAGATGGCATTGTGAAAGATGGCTGATCTTTCCCAGCTTGATTTGACAACATTGTCAATTTATTTGTACTTGTAGTAGGTGTGGCTCTTTTGCTGCATTAGCTGTTTATTGCCACATGATCTCTTCCTTCCCAGAAACACAGGATGACTTGGAGGCAATCACCAATGACATAAAGAAGATGGCCAACAATGCAAGAAACAAACTCAAGAGTGAGTCTGCCTGCCACTGCCACACACACAGCTAGTCAGTGAGAATAACGGGGATGTTGAAATGGTTTAATGTGAAATGTTACTGAAGAATTAAACAGTGATAGTTGAGGTTAAGCTGAATCATAAATCAGTCATTTGGATTGTTTCCCAGCCATCGAGAGGAACCTGGAGTCCGAAGAACAGGAGAGGGTGTCCGCTGACATGCGGATACGTAAATCGCAGGTAAATGATGTCCATGTGAAATTAAAGCCGGCCTCATAGGAAACCTCCCCTCAGAATGTAAACACTTTTCATATTGTGTGTTAGGACTTGTTCGTTTTTACTCTGCAGGATGTTCTGAGCTCTTCAATAGGCTCATTGCCATGACCATATTTGATTAGAGCATACTGTATGAATAAGAAAAAACAACAGGCCTTTGTGGATATAATATTCCAAAACTTTAAAATCTCAGTACTTCCACCAAGATTACTTCTGTGCTAAATACTTTTTTCCCTGTCTCCCAGCATGCAGTGCTGTCCAGGAAGTTTGTGGAGGTAATGACAAAGTATAATGAAGCCCAGGTGGACTTCAGAGAGAGGAGTAAAGGACGTATTCAGAGACAGC
Organism: Enoplosus armatus; assembly: GCF_043641665.1. Classification (NCBI taxonomy): domain Eukaryota; kingdom Metazoa; phylum Chordata; class Actinopteri; order Centrarchiformes; family Enoplosidae; genus Enoplosus; species Enoplosus armatus. Next base: position 12,800,804 of record NC_092189.1, read on the forward strand.
TAGAGATCAGTGAGTGACACGCACATACACGGCCATAAAGCCATGTGATGGTCCCACAGTTGTCTTTGTCATTAACCTTTAACTTGTATTTCATTTGCAGCTGGAAAAGCAACAACAGATGACGAACTGGAGGAGATGTTGGAGAGTGGCAATGCTGCTGTGTTTACTGCAGGGGTCAGTGTGCGTGTGTGCGTGTGTGTGTGTGCGTGTGTCTCAGAGTTAGTAATAAAATCACATCAGGGAGTGTACCCTAAAAATGTGTGAGATGCACCCATTTCTTCCTTTTAATGATAATTTTTTTGTTTTCTCATATAAACAAAACTATAGCAAAACACGACGGCACCACAATCAAAACATTGATTAAGTCAAACATTACATAAAAGCAAACAGAAGCACAATGAAGCAGCATTAATCAGTCATGATTTACATACAAGAATTGAATCTTTGACTCATGGACAAGAGGAGCCAGTGAGCTTACACTGTTTGCCATCTAATGAACTGTCATTTCCTTTTAAAGAAGCAGTGACAGTTTTCTTACTTAGAATTTTATATATGTCTCTATATCACTATGACATACACTCATTTTCATTTCCTCCTGTTTCAGCGAGTTGCCCTTTTCAGCCGAGATGCAAACTAAACCACGTCATGGCCAATCTCTGCCACACTGTTTAGAAGAAATAAAACCCAAATATTAAATGTGACCCAGTGACAAATCTTCATTTAGACGTTTTCTTTGCGTGCATGTGTGTCTGTGCTGGTTGTGACTGGTAATAACAAGCCCCTCCTTCCCACAGATCGTGGACTCTGGGATCTCTAAACAAGCCCTGAGTGAGATTGAAGCCAGACACAAAGACATCGTCCGTCTGGAAAGTAGCATCAAAGAGCTGCACGATATGTTTGTAGACATCGCCATGCTGGTGGAGAGCCAGGTACAGTCCTCTACGTCCACCTGCCCATCATTTCGTCCACCCATCAGTTACTTAAGAACATCTCATCTATTTCATTCATTTATTCACTCTTTGCATTCATTCTTTAACCTTTCCCCGTGGCTTTGTGCTCAACCCGGACTGGATTCAGCTCTTTTTATTCGTCTTCCTGTCTGACTATCAATCTGTATCTGTCTCTGTCTCCTCTTTTCCAGCTCCATGCCTTTCGTACACCTCTCTTTACCCTCCTGCCACCTCCATCTCTTCACCCAACATTGATGGAACAACATGAATGTGTTTAGTAAGATGCACGAATGAAGCATCAGTGTACACATCAGAGCAGACTCACTAGAATGAAAACAAACACATATTGTTGATCAGTCACTGTATGTATGTGCGTGCACACGTCTAACCACATATTTCTTGCTGCTTGCGCCATGCTTTCTGAGGGAAAGTCTTGAGGTTTGAGGTAAGGGCCACACTCCTGCTCTGTATGTTGTGTGATTTTCTTCTTGTTTTCTTAACCATTTTTATTTCCAGCTTTTAGTTGAAAAGGTTTCTTCCAAACGAAAAAGAAATTCAGCACTGACATAAATATGAATGCTTCGCCCATGAAATGTACCATGTCATTAAAAATTATTGAAACTGCCTGAAGACTTCACTTAAGCAGCAGTGGAGGTTTTGACAATCATTTGAAACCAGATGTATTTGTTTTTAAACCAATGTACTATACTTTTCTTCTGCTCGTTGAGTGTTGTTCTGTGTCTCACTGATTGCTGTGTTGTTTTTCAGGGTGACATAGTAGACAACATAGAGAAGAATGTATCCAAGTCAGTGGACCACATAACAGTGGCTAAAGAACAGACCAAAAAAGCTGTAAGGTACCAGACCAAAGCACGCAAGGTAATGTCATTCAGCCAACTGCTGCACCAGTCTGCTTGTGAGCTCTTCCTGTTTTTATTCTCTTTATTTTCTAAACACAGTTACACTTTTTTTTTTTACTGTTTGACACATTTAAACCACATAGTGTGCATACAGATCAGACTCCCTCACCCTGCAGACACACTGCCAATCACACACAACTGTTGAATCCTGTGTGCTTTGCGCTCTCTCTCTCTCTCTCTCTCTCTCCGTGCCCCATGTAAGGGGGGGATGATTGAAAGGATTGAGAGCAACATGGACCAGTCAGTGGGCTTTGTGGAGCGGGCCGTAGCAGACACTAAGAAGGCTGCAAAGTTTCAGCAAGAGGCTCGCCGTGTGAGTGACTCCTGTCAGGAAGAGCGGTCCGGTTTCCCAAAAGCAACGGAAATAGAACAATCTCAGGGATTTTCTTTTTTTTGTTAGCGTTAACAGGCGCAAACAAACAAAAAAAGAGGGATTGTAAAATTAAATACTAAACTGAGTCAGAATCAACTTCACAAGCCTGGCCTTGTATTAGAGTAATATAATCTATGTGTCCTATGCAATGTGACATAATTCAGCAAGCACAAATTCCTGGTAGATTACTTTGTAACATAGACGCCTTATTTCTACCGCTTACCTTGTGATCATCGCAATGAAAGATAAAATGAAAATTGTTATGATAAATTGTGTTAAAGAGTTATAAGATTCTGTTGCTGTGCAGTGTTTTAGCATCTGATAAGCTTTCACTTAACTCGTGAATCTGTTGCTCAAACTGGCCGTCCTGGATCATATTTCAAACTGATGCATAAAACTTCACACCTTCACCCTTTCTTTTACCACAAGACTGTTTTCTGTCTAAACGTCCTGTTAGTATATGAGAAGTGGAAAGAAGTGGAATTCCTCTTTAACACAAAGATGCTTTTGGGAAACCTGCCTGACAACATGAAGATCATCCCCTCCATCAAGACCCTGATCTTCACCTTGATCCTTACCAGTGATGACCCCCCAACCCTCCTACCTGCTTGGTTCCTGAGCGTCCACCCCCCTGTGGCCCCCCTGTGCTTTGAAAACCACCTGCCCAGCACCAAGACCACATACACACACACACTCATTGACCACTTCCACACTCTTTTCTCTCTGTCCTTTCTCTTCAGCTTTAACCTTAACTTTGTCTTTGTTTACAGTCGGCTTGTGACTGCTGCATTATTCTCTGGTTTTGTCTGTGTTTGAAGATGTAGCTCGTTAGCTTCAGGCTGTTACAGCATGTGTGTGAAAACAGCTTTTTTTATTGACAGGTTAACATAAAGTCAACATGAGACGAAACTGGTTTATTAGACTTCAGAAATATTTATGCTCTGAGTTTGTGTGGTTACCAAGCTACGAAGAGAATTCATGATATTTGATAGGGCCATTGTTGCCACATACTGAACATCATACAAAACTAGTACAAATACTATATAACATACAGCAGTAAATTCCATAATTGCTGGTCCTGATGGTACTGTATGTTACTTGGTTGTTCCCAACAGAAAGTGGTGATAATAGTGGTGGTTGTGCTGGTCTTGCTGGCCTTACTAGCTCTCATAATTGGTTTGTCAGTGGGATTGAAGCCAAGGCGATGAGCTATTTGAATAAGAGGAGAGCAAAGGGTGAGTAACTCTGGAGCAAACATCCTCTGTAGGGCCACAATGGGTGTGGGTACGAAGCATGCTTTGGAAAAGGGTTTGCATGCTCTTTTCCTCAGGTTGTGTGTGTGTGTGTGTGTGTGTGTGTGTGTGTGTGTGTGTGTGTGTGTGTGTGTGTGTGTGTGTGTGTGTGTGTGTGTGTGTGTGTGTGTGTGTGTGTGTGTGTGTGTGTGTGTGTGTGTGTTTTCTTTCTATCCAGAGGGATTACTTGAGGTGTGTTTGTGTGCATTTGAAGTTCTTGGGTGTGTGTGTGTTTTTTCTCCTATTCTGCGGCACTTGCCTCTGGTTACTGCTGAACAAACACAGCAGTGCTAGCTGTGAGTTGGTGGCACACAGTTTCAGCCGGTGTTTGGTCGGTGGGCTCTCTTCAGTGCTCATGTTCCCCGCCATTAACACTGTTCTCCTTTTGTCTCTCTCTGGTTCTCCCTCTCTGTAGAAGATGATCATTATCGCTGCAATCTGTGCTGTGGTTGTAGCAATCGTCCTCATCATCATCCTCACCCAGACACTATAGCAGAGGCGCTGTCTTGTTACCATCATCAGTTTGTTCATCATCCACTTCATCCTGTCCTCCATCAGCTGACCTGCCAAAGAAAAAACTGACACTGATCACTCCATCAATTAAAAACCTGAAGGACTAGTGCTACAATTGACTTCTGAGGAAAATAAGAAGAATTACAAAACTTAATAAACTTTTTGATTTGTCCGATCAGAACAGTCCTTCCTGGTCTGTTTGACTCCCTCATGTGGTTTGGACAGTTTGAGGATGCTCTGCTGCAAATGAGGAAATGGGAGTGACGCTGACACGAAGTACAATACCTGTTGTATCTCTGCGGAGGGGAAAAGGGAATTGAAAAAGTAACTGATCATAATGTCACTCCAGTGTCCATTTCATTCGATGCCAAAGAGTCAGCCTAGAAGTGTTTGCCATCTGAAATGTGTTTTAACATCCAGTAAGTCTGACCCTTGTGAAGCCTTGTAGAAGCACATCACCCACCTTATCTTCATTTATTGCCTTTATGAGCCGTGACACATTGTGATTGAAAAACTAGCTATTTTAGTTTCACTGTATTGGGATTTTGTTGGTTTTAGGGAGTTCCAGCACTTTCAAAATATATCTTATTTCTGTAATTAAGCTCAGATGATCGCGGAAATAATACTTGATATCTAGCCATGAATATGGCTCAGTTCTTAAACTTGAAGAGGATGTCATTCTTCAATACAGAGAGCCCAGCCGTTCTGATTTTAAATGTGAAGGATGGTGCTTATGGAAACACATTTCATGAACAGGTGGAGCAAAGATAAGCAAAAAAAAAAGAAAGAAAGACAGCTATTGGGATCAACATGCATCCATTACTTGAAGATTTATCAGAACACTGCAACATCTGGGAGAAATGCATGAATATTTGCTTTGTATCTTTGCTAACCTGATGACATGATTGTCTCGCCTGTTAAAACGCTGTAAAAACAAAAAAAATGCCCAAGGGTAAAAAGAGAGACTGGTAGTAACACTAGCTACTTTTTTTCCAGTAAGTGCCAGAATAGCTTTTGTATTTATTGTACTTTTTCATGACGTGTTGCTAATAAAGTCGCACATAAAGGATAAAGTGTAAATGAACACTCTAACACACAGTGAGGCCTCCCTGACCGCTGGCTCTTCACTAGTGTGAACTGCTTTTCATGGCATATTTTAGGTCTCATATTTTTAGCCCGTCAATGAATCCTATGTTCATGTTTAAACAGCTTCAGAGAGGTGTTGGTTAAACTCTATGGACATTTTTGGAGGCAGTAGTTTGTGGTGCTTTTGAATTGTATTGCATTATACTTAAGAGGTGTGTCTAATATTTAGTCTGCCCTCATTGATGTAAACGGGGTGAAGAAGATATTAGTAACACCTCTAAGTTCAACAGCACGACTAAATACAAGAATAAAGTTGAATCTAGTTTTAGTAAATATTGAGAAATTGGTACATAACTTTAAGCAGATTTGTTGTACTATACATATGTGAGAATGTCGTCACTAAACCTACCCAAATGAAGGAGTTATTACAGGACTGTTGTATTAGACTGCCTTAGTTTTAGCTAGGTGTACCGAATAAATTGGTGTAATTCTACTTCATCATTTCAGTTGGCCTTTTCGTCTTGGTAGAAAGAACGTGTCGAACTGACAGTTTATTGAACGACAGTGCGCACGTTGTCACCCAGTGGCTTTTAATATGGCAATTAAAGCAGGTGACTTCAGCTGTGCATACAAGGATAATAGTCAATAATCTACAGGTATTGATCACATCTGGGGGTTTTGTAGTGTCCGGTGCTTTATGAAGGCCACTGTCACTAAGGGGAGTCTTTGTTTCTGTTTGACCAGAGCCTGAATGGTGCCTTTAATTCTGGTTGTACGGGGAGCACTTGAAAGTGAGAGGCCCCCCCAGCTTGGTCTTTTGACCACACAGTCTGCTCTTTTGGCTTCAAATGTTCAATCCTAACGCTTCTATTCAAGCCTTGTTCTTCACACCACTTTAGCAATCAGCACTGGGCTGCAACAAGCGAAGGAGGAGAAAAGGAAAGCTGTTGTACACTGTTTTAAATTATGGTTCCAATGATTTTAATGGAAATTAAAGATTTTATGTTTTTTAATGACTGGTTGGCGAGTGTTTCCTTTGTGAGTGACCGAATGTAAATATGTAACTGAAATTTGACACTTTTTTGATGACTGCATGTTGTGGACGAGCTGTGTGAATGTTTTTATGGGATGGTAGAAGCTGTTGTCAGCAGATTGTTGATGCAGCATGTTAACCACTGTGTTGCAAAGTGCAGCTTTTAAAGACTGGTGCACAAGAGTCAAAGAGGAGGTAAGATTTTTTTTTTTATTCTTCACCTTTCTTCTCTCTTTACACACAAATACACACTCTAACCTCTGTGACCCTTTGTTCTCCTTTTGCTCGATCATTTCCTCCATTAATGTGAATATTTGCATTGTGTCTTGCTGCGTTTGTGTGTAGACTCATGAATTAAAGCCTAATTCCAATGTCTGATGACTGTTTATTTTTGATAAAATTACAGAAAAAGATGATGATTACACTGTGCTGTGCCATCATTGGAATCGTTGGGTTCTCCTATCTCTACAGCTTCTTCTCATAAAAAGGTTTTACACAGGTAAAACACCAGCATCGGCCTGCAACACTATGACCTCTGTTCTTTCACACTATATGTTGAAACAATGTCCTCTTTTTTTTTGTCTTTGTGTAGTGTTTCCAGGAGAGAGGGTTTCAAGAAAAAGAACACTTCCTGAGGTGCTCCCCCTATTTTTACCCTGACCATTATTTGAATCTGTTTTAAAAATCAAATTAAATATATAAAAAAATATGAATTGAACCATATCAGTCCTTTGCACTTGCCCTTCTATTAATTATTTGAATTTAAATTATGTTCTTGCTGTATGAAGTGTTTGAAAAACCTGTTATAAATGTGTAGATTTTTCTCAGTTTGCCTGTTCACAACCAGATGGTTCCAAGAGTGACTTTAAATCATTTTGACTGTAGTCTGCCGCCTCCTGGTGGAGCATAGAAGGGACAATCATATTTAGAGAAATTATAATCATCAGGAAATTATTTCTAAGAATTCATTTAAACTTGTTAAGTTAAAATGCATTTCCCATAAAGTCCATTCACGCACATGCACATAATTATGCTCTGCTCATAAATGATCAAATTAAGTAGCATTTTCTGATTAGTGTGTTGTCATAATTTTACTAAATTGTGTGTGATGTTGTGGTGTGTGCTCTGTCTGTATGCGTCTGTGCTGCTGAGATGCTTGTGCTGATGGTCTTTTCTGTCACTGTGCTCACTGGCTGTGTGTCAACCCAGTAAAGCCTGTTATGTAATAAAAGATTTCTGTGCGTTGTACCAAGTGTTGGTGTGTGCTTCGCTTCTTGTGTTTGAGAGGGGGGGGGTGGGGGGGTTAAACATGGCTCAGCTATTTGCATGGAAGGACCCATTCTGACTGACTTTCTACAACACAACACGTTTGACTCGCTGCAATCGTCCATGTTATTTGTGCTTCTTTCACGGCAACCGTATGGCGATGCATGACATTTACATCCGCGTATGAAAGGCTTCTGTAACCTCATTTCATCCCCCATCTCGCTCTTGTTCCCACTCAGAGGCTGGCTCGGCCCGTCAACGCACCGTGGGGGGCGGGGTCTACACAAAGGTGCGTTCGTTTTCTCGCAGCGTGTTCGGAGGATTATCGGGATTGCGGAGCAGTGATAAAATGAGAAACTACGTGTAGTGATACCCCAGGAGGGAAATTTAGCAGCTCAATAACAGATCAATAGGTAGGACACAGATTAGTAAAAAAAAAAAATGCATACAAATAATTAAATCAAGTTAGAATAGATATCTAGGCTACAGTACATCAACCGAGACTTGGGTGCATAAATTAAATGTACATGTATTACCAAAGGTGCATATTCCTGGTATTCATTCCACACCAAAGTGAAATGGTAGGCTACATGCAGTAGCCTATATTTAATATCTGTTTTTATTATGCGCTTATTAAATAAAAAATCAAGCATAATGTGAAATCATTATAATATAAACCTATATCTATGTTATATGAATATGATATATTGAGCAGATGTGTACTATTTTATCTATCTTCTATATAGATGTATATAAAACAGCAGTTACAATAGCAATTTAGAAACAGTATAGGAATGACATAGAAGCAGTGTGGTAAACTGTTACACAGTAGGGTCTATATTATGGTATAATAATAATGCAAAATTAAGTGCAAAAGTAGAATGCTGCTTACATGCTAATACTTCATTAATAATCATGCAGTAACACAGGCTGTTATGCATAATGAGTGCTTTTGATACTTCAAGTACTCATACTCCACTTTATAGTGGATTATAGTGGAGTATGAGTATTATAGTGTTGGTTTGCCACCTTTACTACCTGAATGATCTGAATATTTCTTCCACTACAGGAATTAGTACTGATGCAAAAGAAACCCATTCTTCAACCGTCAAACCGGGGGAGACAAACCAAGTACACTTGGATATGAACATATTCTAATCTTGTTTAAATAGCACATGCTGTGTCCAATGAGAGTGGCTCTATGCTAATCTATCGGAGCAGCGGAGTCAACAAGGGGGTGGGTCATGAAGGTTTTTTTTTTTTTGGTTTGTGTGTATGTGTGTGTGTGTGTGTTTTTTGACCAGCTGAAAATGGCGGCTCGAAGCATCGAATCGTTCTAACTTTATCGCACAATAATAAACATAACAATATACACAGCTGTTATCACATAACATGGGGAGAAACTTTACTGAGAGGCTTCAGACGCTCTAGTTGGGAAACATTACTTTGACCACTACGGCTAAAAGGAGTTAAAACGCAGAGGTAATGTTAAAGAAGCGTACAACTGCCGTATAGATGCTAACGTCAGCTAGCTAGCTAGCGTCAACGCTAGCGTTACGACTTATGAAAGGGATTGTCAACTGAGCTAGTTTACGTTTGCCGACAATGCCAGCTAAATAACGTCAGTTAATAGACACATTGGTTCGGAATATTCCTATCAAAAGGTAGTTGCTCTAGTCAGCACTTGTCTTCATACAGTGACGGAAATTCAACGTAAACGTTTTGTGTAGCTAACATTAGCTTGCTGGCTAAGGCAACACTGTTGGCTAACGTTAGCAGGGCTATGTAGCTAGGCTCTACCCAGAGAGAGAGAGGTGTGTGTTTCTGTCTGACAGAATGTAAAAATACACTGAAACATTTAAACACCTATTGGCTGTTTAATCATTGTAACTTAACGCTCCTCCGGAAACTTTGCTTCTGTTCTAGAGATTATGGAGGATCCTCATACACGGTACAGCAAACGCCTGGTGAGTAACTTAACCAAACTGTTAGCTCCCTGGAACACTTGTTTTATGTTAACAATGAAAGTGTAAGGTGTTATTATCCAAGATGTGTATGTGACGTTAGCCTTTTTAATACACACGAAGCAATCTAGTGACTGCAAATTATTGTATTTGTTTGATATGGCCCACTTTCTTTTGGCACATAGTGTCACGGCAGTGGTCCTTTCTGTTTTGTGTGCCACCCTATTAACGGTAATGAACCTGTCGAAAGACTTTGGGTTCAAGCGAAGGTCAAGTTCACTGTCTAACCTGACAGCATTTGAGCTGTGATCTTGCTCCACCTCCTTACAATCGCATCCCATTGCTGTAAAGTAATTAACTCAATGCTTTCTAACTTCCCAGTGTGTACTCTGGGAGATAAATATTATTGGTACTAGTGGTTGAGCTAATGAGATCAAAGGATACATCTCTAAATATTGTATGTAGTAAAGGTTTCTGCCATTGTTTTGGAAAGCTTGTCTAGGCCTATTTATTGAGCACACCAAAACTTAACAAAAGCACCCAATAAATTGTTGCTTAATTGTAATTAATTGATTCCCTTTGTCTTGTTTTATTGCTTTATATGAAAACAACAGTGTGGGTTGTTTACATAATATTAAATTGTTTTCAGTTGCAAGTTAATAGATACTGTGCAGCCCTCAGTTATGAAAGCGAGGAGCATCAGAGTTTAGATAATACCACATTTGTGGTTAAGGGATGGGGGTGGGGAGATCTGAGAGCGGGGGTGTTGAGCTTGATCCATCTGTCTAGCCAAGCAGTTCTGCATAGGGTGAATGGCAGGAGGGGAGTAAAAGGGGGGCAGTGTGTGGAAGATTAACCCCTGCTATTGTCATGCTGTATTGTTTGGTTCCCACATGAACTGATGTGGTAGCTGACTTATCAGCTTGGATTGATTTTATTGTGATTTTATCCCTGTCTTGGGTGAAAGTATTAGATTTGTCACTAATGGCACTTTCAGTTCCTTTTTTACCACTGAGATATAAGGGACAGCTCCCGTGAGTGTCACTTCATGTCTTCATTAGACTCCATTAAGAACAGTTTGAAAATACATTTTCCAACGGTTTCTTGGATTTTTTTTCATTTATGTTAGATTCAAATGTGCTTGCTTTTGGTTTTGTATCAGAACCAGTTACTCAGTAGCAGAGTTTTTCATACCAAGGGTACTTAGGTGAAAAATGATTGATGGGATATTAGTTGTTGCTTTCATGTTTTTCTTCCCAGGCATATCCCTTAAGCCCTTTTTATTATGTAACTTTTTACATATGTGATCTTGACATCAGCATTGCTGTCCGTCTGATAGGCTGCTATAACTCAGCTTTGCCAAGACACCCCATACTCCTCCTGTCCTCTTGCTGTTGCTCACTACAGATCCTATTGTTCATATTGTTCATGTCGGACATGGAGGTTAACAGAATCTGTCTTTTGTCCTCAGCGTACAGGTACGCGGCGCCGCTACCAGGACGATGGAATCTCAGATGATGAAATTGAAGGGAAACGAATGTTCGACCTGGACGAAAAGCTGCAGTGCATCAGGTTTAGCTCTGACTTGATCAAACACATGGAGGGTAAAGGTGAGAGGTCTCAACTAGTACATTGAAAGACATTTTTGGATATATCCATATCTGAACAAATGTAATGCCATTTAATGGTGATTAATGGCTAGCTGTTTGTTCTACGTGGTGTGTTGCTTGATACCGCAAGTTTTTAACACTGCCTCTGCAAGTTCATACTGGTTAATTTAAGTTTTGTTGTCGTAACTCTGGGTTATCTATCCAAAGCAAGTAAGCAAGCAAGCATTGTATCTGTACTGTACTTTTTGTCTCTTTTCTAGATTTCACATTTGAATACATCCAGAGGGAAGGGCTCAGGGACCCCATTATCTTTGAGACAGCTGATGGCCTTGGCATACAGTGAGTCGCATTATTTTACTGTTTAATCACAGATTATTCTGTTAAACACATTATCATCTTTCTTTTGTTTTATGGAGATATATCCTAGTTTTATGTTTAAATCATTTCAAAGCAAATGCCAACAAACCTTTTTCTCTGTGTGTCTGGAGAATTTTTTTAAATTACAAGGAATTGCCTCTCTCTTGCAGAATGCCAGACTCTGATTTCAGTGTGAGTGATGTCAAGTTGTTTGTTGGTAAGTTCCTGTTTTATGCCCTTTCAGAGTAAATGACTTTACTTATTCTGTGGCCTCAGTTGTTGAACCCCCTTTTAATTGTCTTACAGGTAGTCGACGCATTGTAGACGTGATGGACGTGAACACGCAGAAGGGAATTGAGATGTCAATGGCTCAGTGGCGACGCTACTATGAGACTCCACCGTCAGAAAGAGAAAAACTCTACAATGTCATCAGCCTGGAGTTCAGCCACACCAGGCTGGAGAATCTGGTCAAACGACCGGCTTCGGTGAGTGCACAGCTCTGGCTTTTGCTCTAACCCAGATGTGCACATTGGTAGTGCAGTTTTAGACCTCTTAGTGACACATACGCCTAACTCACAAAAAAGGTTAATAACCAGAAAATCAAATTTCGCAGGTTGCAGTAATAACATTTTGTCTATGTACAGAAGGTGGTGTCAGTCATTAGAAAAAGTCTTGCGATTGGTGCAGACAGTTTGAATGTATGTTTTAGACCATATTTTTCTCCTAAAGGTGGACCTTATTGACTGGGTGGACAACATGTGGCCCCGCCACCTTAAGGAGAGACAGAGAGACTCCACTAACGCCATCATAGACATGCATTATCCCAAAGTACAGAAGTAAGTAAACCAGAGGCCTCAGAAACGTATAACATTTGCTGTGCTATACTTAAGGCACAATGTTTTGTTTTTTCCATTTCAACTTTTTACCCGGTTTTATTTATGTATTTATTTATATTTATTTCCACATTGTGTTTTTCCATCCTTCCTCCTCTTCTCTTAGGTACTGTCTCATGAGTGTGCAGGGCTGCTTCACAGATTTCCACATTGACTTTGGAGGCACTTCAGTTTGGTACCACATCCTGCGAGGAGGAAAGGTCAGAGATTTATAGATTTTAAAGTTTGGTTGCCTGTAGTGCCCCAGTGGAAACTTTTTTTGTCCTAATAAGGGACAGCCATTTTTTTTCTAGTCATGTTGTTAGAGTAAAAGTAAATATGATTGTGGGCAAACACACACTTTCTGTTAACGTCCCATGAATGCACATTAGTGCGATGGACATGTCTTTGACCTCTGACTAGAAACATGACCTTTTACCTGTGATCCCTGCAGGTTTTCTGGCTGATTCCACCCACGCCACAGAACCTGGAGATGTATGAGAACTGGGTTTTATCAGGAAAACAGGGAGACATCTTCTTGGGAGACAAGTGTCATGACTGTCAGAGGATAGAGCTCAAGCAGGGAAACACCTTCATAATCCCATCAGGTCTGTTACTGTAATACAGCAGTGACACATACAGATGTAGTACACAGTTATATACACTGTCTGTACCACTACATGCCTCCAGCAACGTGTTTCTTGTATGTTGTAGGGTGGATCCATGCCGTGTACACCCCAGAGGACACGTTGGTGTTTGGGGGGAATTTCCTCCACAGCTTTAACATCCCCATGCAGCTCAACATCTACAGCATTGAGGATCGCACACGGGTGAGCAGCACCTCACATTCACGACAGACTTTTTACTGCTGTTGATATATAACTGTCCTCTGGACACACATTGATGAATGCTTCAGATATTGTGATTACGCAAGGCATGAATCTTATTCTGTGGAATTACTCACAATAGAAAAAGTGTGGTGATCATTTCTCAACAATGTTATTTGTAAGAATTTTTAACGCCCACGCACTGATGTTTTTTTTTTTCTTCTCTCCCAAGTTCAATATCTAAACTCAGGGCATTACTGCCAGTACTGACAGTCCGATACCAGTGCTGTATTTTTCTCAAATTTAAAACCTGTAAAACTAAGTGAGCTGCAGCACTAAGAAGTGAGCTGTGAATTTAACTGACAATGAAAACACTGAATTTTAGAATGACACGCCAAAAAGAAACTGTATTTAATGTGGATTGGTCATGTCATGGTTGGAGTATCTGATTGGCTACAAGTTAAATTTGGGTAGTCATATAATGGCATTTAAGTAATCATATTACCATGCATGCCTCCCATTGCTTTAGTGTAACAACTGGACACTTAAGTCAGACTTAGGTGGTAACACACAATCGGGTCATCTCCAGTAAAGTAACAGTTCTTTGAGAGACTATGCAAAGAACTTTTCAGAAACTGTCACTGCTCAGCTATTGATGATCAGCTGAGCTAGGGGACGCAGGCAAGTGTTCACCCTGCATGCAGACTCTAGCCACTGCAGCCATGTCACATTTCCTCAATGTCTAAGCAGAAGTGCAAACCACAACAAAGTTGTGACAAATGCTTCTCATGAAGAAGAACTTAACTGAAGAGCAGTTTGTTACAGAAGCAGAAAATATTAATTATTAAATTATTAAACATGCTTTTATGTATAAAAAACATACCTTAAAGCAGCATAGTATACATTTTATTGTCTCACAGTGGTATTTGACTAAACATGGTCTTGAGGATTTCCTGATCTGTTTCTGTCCTCCTCCTCTAGGTGCCACCAAAGTTCCGCTACCCGTTCTACTATGAGATGTGCTGGTATGTCCTGGAGAGATATCTCTACTGTCTGACCAACGTCTCCCACCTCACTCCTGAGTTCCAAAAATACTCCCTAGGCATTGGTGAGTACGAATGAACACAAGAAAACATTGCTGTTCTCATTTGTTTCTCTTTTTTCACACAGACACATAAATGAATCCATAACTGACATGAACTATGAACCATCATGTCCTCTCTCTTTTTAGGACTGACCCAGGCTGACCTTGAAACCAACAATCACACCGGGAATGGCACCTCCAATGGAGTTGATGGTGGCGCTGAAAACGAGGAGATAAAGTTCAAGGAAGAAGAAGAAGTCAAAGAAGAAGAGGCAGCTCCAGTTACCACACCTCAGCAGGGGCTGACTCCCTTTGAGCTGGAGGGACTGTGGAACCTCTTAGGGAAGCTGGAGGAGCTGCCTGCCCACAAAAAGTGTGTCCCTGCAGGCATCAGGAACGCGGCAGCCCTGCTCGAAGACATGAGGGTGGGTGTAACCTAAGTTCCTTGTGCAATTCATCTCGCAATGAACTCAGACCATGAATTCCTACTGCTTTTATGGTGCTGTGCCATGGTAGAAGTCCAGATATGTTTTATGTGTCTTACTCCTCCTTTTCTCTTCTGCGTTTGTCCAGGCTCTTCTGAAGGAGCATACCAATGATAACCCCAAGCTGTCCTACACTGGAGAGCCCATTGTCAAGTGGCCTGCAAGGGTGAGTAGAGAACACATTTTGACACACTTCCAGCTAGCAGGGAGTAGCTGCCATTTGATTACTTTGAAAATATTTATATTTCTTCACATTATATTATTAGTATAAATTATTATCAATTATTAAGCCCTTCACTCCGGCTCGTCAAGCCGGCGCCAGCATGTTATGCATTTGCAGGATACAAACCTAACTTACTTTTTCTTTGCCTTTCCTCCTGATGTCCCTTATGCAGCCAACATGGTACCAACCCCCAGCTCCCCCTCCCCCTGTCCTTTACCGTCCTCGCTTGGGCCCCACCCTCCACAAGCCTCTTGGTCAGAGGCCCACCAAACGCTCCTCCATCTCTGCCCTGAGGCGCAGACGGGTGAGGTGCAAGCGCTGTGCCGCCTGCTGCAGGAAGGAGTGTGGCACCTGCCAGTACTGCCACGACATGAGAAAGTTTGGTGGACCTGGACGCATGAAGAAGAGCTGCATCATGAGACAGTGTCTAGCGGTGAGTCGTCATACTCGTCATTGTCTATGTATGTGTAGCACCAAATAATGCTGCCCATCTGTGCGTGTATGCACCGTGTATACTGGGAGAAAGTGTTGGGCCGGGAACTCAAAACTGTGTTAAATTGCTGATTTCAAACGTAATAAAAGCTAATATTCTTTTACAACTCCAGAGCTGAAGATTATCAGAGAACCAATGTAACAAATGTCTTCTGCCTTGTTTGTCTCTCTGATTGGATAAGCGCAGAAGTTCAGCTCTAAAATGTTCATATTATTCTACCCCTATTGTAAATAACCTTTATGTATTCCTCCAGCCTGCCTTGCCGAACACAGCGCGGTGTGCCATATGTGGGGAAGGAGAATCGGATGAATCAAATCCAAGCACTCACTCACTCATGGAGTGCTCCGTCTGCTCGCAGATTGCTCATCGTCAATGCATTAAGGTAATGTGCGTCAGACCTAGTGCAGGCTATAAAATGAATGCATTACTCAGTTATTGCCTGGTTTGTTTTGCTTGCCACAAAGCTGCATGTGTTGGTCATATTTGGCAGTCACTGTTTAAAACTTTTTACTGTTTCCTATTTCAGGAACCTGGTGAGGGGAAGATCAATAAGGATTTGCCCAGCTGCTGGGAATGTCCCAAATGTTACCAAGGCAAAGACTCTGCATCAGAGGTACCAAACACATCTAATTCATATCATATTCTCACTCTCACCTGCCCCGTTTCTCTCTCTCTCTCTCTGTTCTCAGTTCATTCAATCTCTAGAACACTTTTTCCTTTCTCAGCAAAGCTTCCTTTTTCAAGAACTTCCACCAGTTGTCATATGGTTGATGTTGATACTCAAATGAACAATGACACCCTCTCTTCTAAAACCCTACCTATGATCCCTTTCCGTCCTTCCCACACCAGTCTTCCAGCGATGAGGAAAGTGGAGAGTCAGAGGGCTCAACTTCCTTGCCACCATCCAAACTTGCATACCGGGAAGGCATCGGTGTAGTTGAAGGGGTGAGACGAGGGAGACGTAGCAGACCGCCATCCCGACCCACAGCACCACCACCTTCCCAGAAACTGCTACTGCAGCATCAACAGAACCGCAAAAGAGCGAGTGCACTGGATCTCAGACTTAAGAAGAGGGTAAAGTGGAGATCTTATCTGGATTTGATACCTTTGTTTTTTTAATGATCAAAAGCAAGAAGTGACAAATTCACTCCAAACTTAAAATTGTGATAAAAACTGTAGTTTTTTTCTTCCCTCTATTTGACATTTATCTCATTCCCCAAACCCTGTTCTGTTTATTGCAGATAAAACTGGAGCGCAGCAAACTTTTAACGGTAAGCAATGCACTTATTTCTGAATTGATTGTGTACTGCATTTGAATAATACTACAATGGATATTCCAGGAATTAGTTTCATTCAAACACCTTGGTTTGAAGATGCATTTCAACCATAATAAACACAGTGTAATTAAACATCAGTGTAGTTGAGATGCAGCAGTCAGTTGTGAAACTTTTTTCATGATTTTTGAAAAAACCTTTTCAGGTTTATTGAAGGTATTGTTAGAGAAACAATACGACTGAGAACATATTGTAGCAGTGGATTTAGTCTTTGAAACATGGATTATCTTGTTCTCATTTGCCATCCCTTTTGCACTTTCCCTCCCAACAGAAACAGTCGTCTCTGGATCGTTCTCCCAGGCTACTGAGCTCCAGGGTGCTGTCCCGGCTGCGCTCTCCAACCAGTAGACTATCTCAGGGCAGAGGGCAGGGCTCCACCTGGGCGACTGGCTCCCCTTACCACAGCTCTCCAGGAGCGACTGGCTCCTTCCAGCTGCACCAGCAGTCTTCCCTCGGTCTGGTACTTGAGTCCAAGGGAGAGCCCCGCAGAGGGAGGGGCAGAGGGGTGAGGCTGCGGGGAGGAGGAGCAGGAAGAGGAATCAGAAGCGGTAGAAGCCATGGAGAGTTAGAGGAGGAGGAGAGTGAGGACAGCAGCAGCAGCAGCACCAACAGCAGCAGCAGCAATGACGACGAGGAAGAGGAGAGGGGGCAGAACAGCGGGAGGGGGTTGGATAAAGAGAACCAGCCACAGTCGAGGCGAGGAGGACGAGCAGCCAAAGAAAGAGAAGAAGAAGGGAGTGAGATTGCCAACCAAAACGGTGCAGAGGAGGAGGAGGAGGAGGAGGTGGAGCAGGACAGTCAAACGGGGGGCAAAGATGGCTCATATCTTAAAGTGACACTCCAAAAGCCAACCAAGGCTAAACGGGACCCATCAGCCATTGTCCCCAAATTAGAGGCTGTTGCCCCTCAAACTGCCACTTCCGCAATACACAACCAGACCAGAGCCCTCATCAGACCCCCCATTAGAAATCGAGGCCCCTGTCCTGATCAACACTCTAATAGGCACACACCACCACACACTCGCAGTGGACTCACAGACACTCGTACCTCCCACCCAGAGAGGCCGGAGGCCTCTAAAAGAACAAAGCCGAGCAGGCCGGCTAAACTGAGCAATGGCGCCTCCTGTTCGTCATCCTCTGAGCTTCCTCATCTCCGCATCCCTCTTTCCGCCCTGCAGGAAGGAGGGAGCGAGGCCGACAGGGAGAGTGGTGGGAGCGGGCCAGGCTGTGAGAGGGAGGTGTGGGTGTCTGTCTTCCGCTACTTAAGTCGAGCAGATCTCTGCGTCTGCATGGCTGTCTGCAAGAACTGGTACAAATGGTAAGACCTCTTAGCTGATATATATATATTTTTTTATTAGGGATGGGTTCCAATAGCTGGTTCCATTTTGGATTCTGCTTCATTAAGCTCAGATGCTAACAAACTTCTTATTAAACTTTTTACCTTTCCTAACTCTTTTTTATTTTTTTAGCAAATAGCAGTGGAAAACATATAGCAGACCAACAGAGTGATGACTGTTCTCTAGAGAAATTATCTAGCTGATCTCCTCACTTCAATTTAAGGATCCCCCAGTTAAACTTTGATTTTTATCACACCAGCATTTTAATCTGATCAGCTTAATCGTTCTGAATCAGGACCCTCAGGATTTGGAGTAAGTAGCTCATGAAGTGCAGTAGGCTACAGCTGTTAATTGAATGTGTCAGATACAGTTAATTAACATTTCATATATTCCGCTGCGCATCTCATTTTCAGTTTGAAGGTACAGGTTGTGAACATTAAATGTGCTGCCACTAAAAACGAGTGTTTCTGCCTTCTTAGTTAACAAGGAAACGATGAGACATTTTTGAGTTGTAGTTGTTTTTGCCTTTAGTTTCTTGCAAATGTTGAAAGGTAAACCTTATTCAAGAAGGGATTGATTTGATAAAATGCTATCAAACTCTATTCCTGTTTTTGTATATCTTTTGTTATTGCACACTCAATAGTGTCTAAGTGGTGTCCGTCAGTGGGTCCAGTATAGATAACGAGATGAATGGATGTGGTCTTCATGTGTGTGTGCTCGTTTGTAGGTGTTTAGACAAGCGGCTTTGGGCACGGATTGACCTGAGCATCAAACGCACCGTTACTCCTCAGGCCCTAACAGGCATCATAAAGAGACAGCCGGTCACGCTCGATCTCTCTTGGACCAACATCTCTAAAAAGCAGCTGAACTGGCTTGTTGGCCGCCTGCCTGGTACATAAACACACACACACACACACACACACCCTGTCCCTCTCTCTCTTTCTTTCACACAAGTTTGGTCACAGTTATAACCAAAATAAATATGACACTGTGCAATAAAAGAATAGTATAAATAAATAAATAGAGATTTTCATTTATAGTTAATTTATATATTATATAAATTATATATAATTATTTCATAATGTCACATTTACTTAAATGGTCATTTTGAAGTGTCAAGTGAATTCTGAATTGGTCACGTTTGCAGCAATAAGTTGTGTGCTCTAACAAATATATTAAACACACTGTATTTAAATCTTTTGATTTTGCAGGGCTGAAGGATTTGATGCTGGCAGGTTGTTCATGGTCATCTATTTCAGCTCTCTGCTCCTCTGGCTGCCCTCTCCTCCGTTCTCTGGACCTGCGGTATGCAGACGGGGTCAAAGACTCTCAGATCAGGGATCTAGTCACCCCTCCAGGTGAGGAAAGAGTCGCCTCTGATAATGTCTGTTGTCATGTATCCAGTAATCAACTCTGACTGCTTGTTATTTTCCCATACTTCATACCCCCTGTCTTCTCATTTTACTTGTGTTTTTCCATTTTCTTCACCCCATTCTTTTACAAAACCTTTTTTCCTCTTCTTACCAAACGACTCCTCTCTTCCAGGCTGTGACAATCGCAGTCAGTTGCGGACCATGCAGTGTTTGCGACTAGCAGGCCTGGACATCAGTGACTCCACTCTGCGCCTGGTGATCCGCCACATGCCCCATTTAACAAAACTGGACCTCTCCCACTGCAACAGCCTCACCGACCACTCCATCAACCTGCTGACTGCCGTGGGCTCGTCCACCCGAAACACGCTCACAGAACTCAACCTGGGAGGTGAGCGATTGATGGGAACAGCTAACACGCGAGACAAAAAAGACCATGCACACACGATGCATTCATTTTATTTCACTAGTAGTAATGTGTCTTTGTACTTGTTTATTTCCCAGGCTGCAGTAAACTGACAGACACCTGTCTCAAGTATCTCCGCCGCCTCTCTTGCATCTCACTGCTCGACCTGCGAGGCTGCAAAGTTGTCTCCCGCAAGGCCTGTGAGGCCTTCATCTCCGAGCTGTCAGTCAACACGCTCTACTGCCTATCAGATGAAAAACTGATCCAGAGGATATCCTAAGCACCCGCCTCCTCTGACTGCCGAGGTGGACAGTGAATCCTGATGTGAATCTGTGTCACACAAAGGACACAGACAGGCAGGGAGGTTCTCGTGCACCTGTGTCACGTAAAAGGAGGGGTGGGGTCTAAACGGGGAGTGCTTACTCACTTAACTGGTGTTGGTGAAAGGGGCTGTCACAGTTGGAACAATGTTTCTTTCAACATTATATACATTTATTTCCCCGTGTACCTACCTAAAAAGAGACTCAGGAGTTTTTTTTGTTGTTCTTTTGGCAATTAATGTTGTGTGGAAAAAGCAAAACATCTTTTTTTATTGCCAGGAGTGGGAGATGAATTATCTGTATTAAACTACACATCCTTTTGAAGCGCTCAACTCTTCTTTGGACAGACTCCCATCACTCCCAACTCCTGCCTTGAGAAAGAGATGAGCAGAGACTTTTGAGTTTCATCCTTGGGGTATAACTGCATTGCTCTGTTTGGCTGATCCCCATAAAGTCGTATTTATCATCTGACTCATTTGATTTCAGCTACATGTGGGTGCTGCTCCATATAGATGGTTATTTTTATAGATTCAAGAGAGCAAACGTTAAGTTGTTTGACGACTTATGCTTTATGCACAACGACTATGCGTTGAGATTTTCTTTTTTTAAGACAACTAAAGGTGACGGGTCTTTCATATCATGACTTATAAAGTGAGTGACTGGAATGGCTTGTAGTTACCAGTTGTATGTTCAGCTTAAAAAGGCATATAGGTGCAACAGTAGTCCAGTGGTATACTTGATAAGTATACACGGACACCGAGTGGTTGTGTAAAAGGGTAAAAAGACTGTGTGAGAAGGCAATCGACATGGCAACGAGACCTCACCCCAACAAAGGGCAGGTTGCATTAAGTGTACGGGGTAAGCCAAGGATAAGGTGTCGGATAAATGGTGCATCTTTAAACAACCGTTAGACTTCAGGTGCTATTATTTCCAAACTCACTTTGTTTTTGTACAGAGACAACATTTAGAGCAAAAGTGTTAATATTCTAGATGAAACTGCTCCCCACACCTCTTTGATACACTTTCTTTTCATGGATGAAAAATGTGACTATCTACTTTTCACTGAATTTCATGACCTTGTCCAATTCAATGTAGAGATGTATGATTTTGTTTGGGGGAGGGGGGGGATTTGCTCATTTCTTTGTTCCCTTAAAAGTGTAGTAGTTCTGTATCAAAGGTCTCCTCCCAGTCTGCTCTCCTGGCCATATCCCTTCAAATGAATATAAGTATATAAAATATATACTTTTGTGTAAATGTGTTTTCCTCTTTTCAATGATCAAAACAGGAATCCTGTAGCATTGTAATTATTTTCAGAAGCCTTTTTCACTTTATGTTATTTGTGTTATTTTTCAAGAAAAATAAAAAATGATAAACAATGGGTCACTTTCTCACTGAAAGTAAGCTCGATTTTCTTCTCGGTACCGTAATTTATTTGCACTGTAGGATCAGATCAGAGATCAGCTCCTACCGGGCTCCACCCAGCTTCTCTCCATAACCTGGAAATAAAGCGACGCCTAAATAAATAAATAAATTACGCTGCTGCAGCTGTTGGTAACGCTGCGTTTGCACAGTAACATAGCAGACTTTTGCAGATGTGGTCTGCTTTAGTGATCGTTAGCCAGACAGGACTGAGTGCCATTGGCAGCAGCTGTCACCAACATCGTATCGGATGCCCCCAAATCGAGTGACCTGGATGTGAAACTGGACTAAAGGCCGTATCTCGCTTTATTTTGACAGACCGTGACAACGCTGCGATATAAACAGGGGATGGTTGCAGTAGCAGCGGGGTAGCTAGCTAACTTTATCAGCTGGCGATTTCACCCATAATTTTTTTTATAAGACCATATCCGTCTTTTTTTTTTTAAAAATGAAGGGACTTGGGAGGTGCGTTTTTGGCCGACTAAATTAGTTGTCTTGCTTTGTGAGTAATGGAAAACAGGTGCCAAGAGGAGCAGGAAACAATGTTGTTATTAGCCAGTTAGCTAACGTTAGCTCAGCTAGCTGTTAGTTAACGTTAACTACATCAAATTAGTGGGCTGAGTTAGCTCGGCTAACTCAGCCCACTAATTTAAATAGGCACAATATTCTAGTTTGTCTGCTGCCTAACGTTAGCTACTTGGACAGGTTTGGCTACTTAGTGACAGGCTTTTCCAGTGAAGCATTTCTTGCTTTCAGCGTTTACCCATTTTCTGCTGTTAACTAAGCTAGCTAGCTAACCAGCTGTGCCGATCAGCGCTGAACTCGTTACTATAGTCTGCTGTGGTGTCACTGCAATCTGTTGGCTGCAGAAGTCATATTACCAACATAGCTTTACTACTGTTGAACTGTCAAGCGGACGACAACCATGGCCCAAGAAGCGTTTCCTCTGCATTATCTGGTCTGGAACAATCAATACCTGGAGCTTGATCGAGAGCTGCAGAGGAAAGAGGTAAGTAAGGAGGTTTATTGTAGAGCTGGGTTTTTACAGATGCGTTTGATAGGTCGCACTGCATTGCGCTGATGCTGCTCGTGTGTTTGCTTCTGCAGCAGGATGTGGAGCGCCTGGATCCGAGGGGGCGCACCCCGCTGGAGCTGGCTGTGTGTCTAGGCCACCTGGAGTCAACCCGGGTGCTGCTCAGGCACTCTGTAGACCCGACACACTGCAGCGCGCAGGGCTGGACCAGTGAGTGCTCTGCTGTGGCTCCCACTTTCATGTCCCGAGGCTGCTGAGGGAATAAGAAGCATCCCACTGTCATTAAATGTGGATGTATGTTTCAGTCTTGCAGGAGGCGGTGAGCACCGGGGACCCTGAGCTGGTCCAGCTGGTGCTTCAGTACAGAGACTTCAAGCGTGCCACTGAGAGACTGGCGGGAATCCCAGAGCTGCTCAGCAAACTAAGACAGGTAAAACTGCTTCACAGTCAGCCATTTGAGTAAAACCTTTAACTTACCTGTTGCCCAGAGCAACACACCTGATCCTCAAACACGCCTCAAAGCTTTGGTAAATACTTGTGGAAAGTTTTTAAGCTGCTGTGTGAATTTATCTTCTTCTTTATGGCCACTGTATGTTCCCAACATGCTCACAAGTTCTCAGGCTTGATCGTAACAGGATGCACACATGTAAGAAGACAAGAAGCATTGTCATGGCAGGCTTTTGCCTGTAAAAAGGTTGTAAAGTAGTAAAAAGGTTTCCTTGGTCTCCTCCAGGCGCGGGACTTCTATGTGGAGATGAAGTGGGAGTTCACCAGTTGGGGTGAGTGTGTTTCATTAATGTGTTTTCACAGAGGTCCGTTTCAGCACCACAGTAGCCGGACAGCTCCCCCCGGCAGCAGCTGTCGCTCAGCACACTTTGACAGATGTGACTGTGTTATAACAGTGACCTAAACACAAGAAGGGCAGGTCCATTTCAAAATGTAGCCCACTACAAATTACAGACACCCTGCCCTAAAGTGTTATCTGTCCTGTATTTGACAGGCCTACTCAGTAATGTCATGTGGTTTCCTGTGTTTGGGTTACTGCCTTCTCTAATCTGCAGAAGATGCTCACATGAACAGTTATTTACATTTTGCAGTTTAAGATTTTAGTATTATCATCAACCAGTATTTACAATTTTTTTGTAAATACAATATTTTAATTGTTAGACAGAATACAAACTGCAATTTTAAGGCATCAAGGTTTCTGAATTGTGATGGGCATTTCTCTTTTGACTTTTTTATATGATCAATGAATGAATCTATAATGAAAATAATCAATAGCTGCAGTGAAATGTAACAAGCTATATTTAGAAATGTTCCAGAAAACCTTTTTATCTTTCCATGTAAATCTGCTCTTCTGTCCTTTTGACCACTCCCTGTTTGGTTTCTAAAATGCTTCTCCTCTTCTTCAATCTTCCTCTCAGTGCCCTTGGTGTCGAAGGTGTGTCCCAGTGACGTCTACCGGGTGTGGAAGAGCGGCTCGTGCCTCCGTGTGGACACCACCCTCCTGGGCTTCGAACACATGACCTGGCTGAAAGGACGACGCAGCTATATCTTCAAGGGCGGAGGTGCGTGTGCTCCTAGAACAGCATCACATGCACACAAATAACTGAACAGCTGAGGTCGATGGATGATGTTGTTATGAAACAACAACAACTCTCTTGTGGCTGGATCTCAGTTTAGGTTGGTCCTCTGCCTCTCTTTTTCACCTGTGTGCTCCTCTTCTTAGACGACGGGGCCGTGGTGATGGAGGTGGACCATGAGAAGCAGGTGGTGTATACGGAGCCCCTCGTGTTGTCTCCCCGTGACGCGCCCTCCCTCCTGGCAGCCATGCAGCCGTCGCAGGAGAACACAGCCCAGAGACTCACGTCGCCCATCGTCTCCACGCACCTCAACACACGCAACATTGCCTTTGAACGGTAACAAGCACATACTGTGAACAGATATATACAGACTAGAATAATTTCATGGAGATCACACTAGATTTGTTTGTGTTTAAGATGAGTGCAGATATCTGCACCACCTTGCTTCATGGAGCTTCATGGAGCTTCATGAGCTAACTCACCCTGAAGTTATTTCAGTAGTTGGGGTTCAGTGCAGTTTTTTTTGTATTATGTTTGAGGCTTTACACCCTGTTTTTAAATCTGAGAAAAATTGTAAAGCTTTTTATATAATTTGGCGTTTCATCTATAGACAGTTCAGTGAAACCGCCCCATCAAACACACAAACACTAATTTCTATTTTTATATGGTCATCATGAGGTAACAGCAGTGAACTTCAATTATAGAGCAACCTCTTCAGTGAAACTCACAGTTAACAATACACAAATACAGATAACCTCTGTGCCATGTGCCCTGACTTTATCTTCTCTTCTTGTTTAGGAACAAGTCAGGAATCTGGGGCTGGCGATCTGAGAAGAGTGAGGTGGTCAGCGGGTATGAAGCCAAGGTAGGTGACCGCTGAGCCAGATCAGATGAATGTTCAGAAGTAGCAAAGCTGGCGTGCAGTTCACACCATTTGGAAGTTAGCTACGCCAGTTTTACTTACTGCTGCTTACACCAAAGACGTGTTTTTGTAACCCAAATAAATATGTTGACAGCAGCTTTGCTGTGTTAAAAAAAAAAAAAAGTGTGCATTCAGGAATGTTTTTCCTTTTGTCGTGTCCAGGTTTACAGTGCCACCAATGTGGAGCTGGTCACTCGGTCAAGGACAGAGCATCTATCAGACCAGGATAAGTCAAGGAGCAAAGGTGAATACACATGCCCAAACACACACAATAAGTCATTGTTGTGCACTTATAACTATAGTGTTGTGAAAGCCATTGAAAACCAGTGTTAATGGGCCAAAAATAACTGCAGAGAAATCAGACTGAGCCTCCGTAAATTTAAGACTAAGTTGTGAAAAATGATATAAATTAAACACAATCGATCACTATGTTCCCCTCTGTGTAATATGATGTTATTTTTACTCCAGTGCTCCGGATGTATCTCTTGACTTCCTTATAGAGTGAAAAATAGAATGAATTTGCAGAGCAGATTGATGATGATGATGATCTCCCTACATTATTCCCACTCAGGCTCAAAGACTCCTCTGCAGTCCTTCCTGGGGATTGCTGAACAACACACGGCTCACAATGGGGTAAGAGTCTCCACGGTACCTGTGCATCACATCCACTCACACACACAGACGCACACACACACACACACACACACACACACACACACACACCCCACCCACACCACCTGCAGCTTTCTTTGATGAACGCCGTCACTTAAAGCTCCCTCTCTGTATTTCTGTCAGAGTAATGTGTCCCAGTGTGCTAGTCCTCACAACCCCACAGCCATCACAGCTGAGGAGTACTTCAACCCGGAGTTCAACCTGAACGGCCGAGACATTGGACGCCCTGTCGAGCTCACCAGCAAAGTCCAGAAGTATGACACAGCCATGGAAACACGGCGTTAATGTTCACCACTTAAAAGCTCTTTAAGGAGCGTTTTGCTCAAAGTGAGGGTTATGCATCTTGTCTCCTTCTCTCTGTGTCGTCTCCAGGTTTAAAGCAACCTTGTGGTTGAGTGAGAGTCACCCTCTGTCCCTGGCTGAGCAGGTGACACCCATCATTGACCTCATGGCCATCTCCAATGCCCACTTTGCCAAGCTGCGTGACTTCATCACCCTGCGCCTGCCGCCAGGCTTCCCTGTCAAGATAGGTGGGTATGAGAGTGTGGATTATTTCCTATGTGTAGCTAGATGGATGTCTGGGATTATCTTCCAGGTCCAGGCCTATTGGTCTGTAGCTGTAGTTCTGTACTGCAGCTGTAGTTTGTTATATTGACGTGTTAGAACTAAAATATTGAGAACTAAAAGCTTTACTCGGGGGTAATTGTTTTGAGTCATTCCCACTGGTGCTACAAGAACAATCAGCCATTTAAATCTTTCACTGTCTGCCCTCCAGAGATTCCCCTGTTTCACGTGTTGAACGCCAGAGTGACGTTCAGTAACCTGTGTGGCTGTGACGAGCCGGTCAGCTCTGTGACGGTTCACCAACCAGAGAGCTCCGAGGAAGCTGGTGACTACTGACTCACACATACACACCAGCTAAGAACTCAATAAAAGGACATAATACCTGATATATTTCAGCGACAGAATTCAAACATCAGCTGCTTCTGAAACTCATTTTTTACAGTAGAACAAGAGTGAGTAGGCAATCTATCACAGTGCAGAGTGTTGTAATTATAATACAGTTTTGTCTCAGTTTTCTGGTTTGAGAACGTAACGTCAGGCAGGTGTAGTTGTTTCCAAAACAAAACACACGTTTAAAAGCAAGAAATACTATGAAAATATGTACCTTTTACTTGCAGGTACAGTAACATTGTAACCCATCTTCACTCAGGTCAGTCTCCACCTCCCTTCCACTGTGAGGTGGACCCCTCAGTGTTCGAGCCCCCCGCAGACTACACCACCCTTGGTCCAGGCCGCAGCGAGCCAATGAGGGACGAGGACGACAACCTGCTGCAGTTCGCCATCCAGCAGAGCCTGCTGGACGCCGGCACAGAGAGTGACCAGGTCGGAGTTACGTGTCTGATGGGGGAATTTATCTTTATCTTTCTTGTCATCTTCTGCAGTGTAGCACCTCTAAAATGTATTGGCTGGTTCATTTTGCCTTCTGACTAAACTGGGAGAACTGGTGAATTTCACTCTTGCTTTTGGGCACTGAGAAATTGCAGTTACCCAGGTGACAGAATAAACTGTACCGATCACTGTTTGTCCCCGAGGAAAAAAAGTATTTTTGGTTCTTGCATCTAAAGCCAGTCGTGACACTTGTGTGTGGTTTTTAGGTGACTATCTGGGAGGCCCTGACCAACAGCCGTCCAGTGCCCCAGAGTCCACTGTACGAGGAAGACTCTCAGCTGGAGAGGTGAGCTGAGCTTCAGACTTTTGTTATTTTCTTTACAGGCAGATTCATGCTGCTCAAACTGGAGAAAAGCCTCTACTGTTAACAGAGTATATCGGTTATTTTTAGCAATAAGGCTCCAAACCAGAGATGTACAGATAAGCAGGTAAATATTCTATATTGATTTTTCAAATTTCTGATGAATTATTTTCTATATGTTGTACTTTACAAACAGAGAATAAAAAAAATTATGATGAAGAATCAAATGGTAAATTTAGCAGAGCTTGAGGCTGTCATCCAGGCAGCTTAGTTTATCTTTGCATGTGTTTTAGTAGAATAGAAACCTCAGCTAGATAGTTTTTTGAAATTAATCTAGGAGAAGGAAAGGACTCTTCCTTCTCCTAGATTAATTTTCAGTTTATTCTAAATAGGAGCATTTGTAGTTGTTACTGTAAAACCATCAAGAGGTTTAACTCATGTTTATTCATAATTCTTTCTTATCCAGGGAAACTGTGGCTTATGAAGTAATTTAATTAAACATCTCTAAATAGAGTTCAGTGATTAGCTTTTTCTTTCCACCTCCTTTTGGGATCAGCAGCTCCCAGATGTCCCGTAATGAAGTGAAGATACCCGTCTGTCTAATAATACATTAGTTCGTTAGTCTTCACATCCTTATTTCTGTCTTTTCTCAGGGCAATCCAGGAGTCCCTGTCCATCTCACTGGTCAGCAGAGAGGGAGAAGACACGGCCAACCCCAGCCAGCCCTCCTCCGTCTCCCCGCTGGACCCCACCGCCAACTCCCCGCTCTCCTACAGCACAGTGACTGATCCGCGGTTGTCGGGACAGTTTGGTGTGGCGTCGAGTTTCGACGATCAGCTGCGTATGGCCATGGAGCTGTCGTGCCGGGAGCAGGAGGAGATGGACAGGTGGGGGGGGTCAGTCTGACATGCATGAGCTTACCTGAGACAAAACTGCCATGTTGGAATCACCTCAACTTTGTGGCTACTGCTCATCAACAAAAGCTTGTTTGTTTGGCCCAGAGGGGGTTTTGAATTTGAGCTATCTGTACCTGCTTCTCCTGTGCAGTCCGGATATACCCTCACCCTGGACAGCTTTCCTGTCCATCACAGGGCTAATATATATGTGGACAGATGATCATCCACACTCATATCCACACCTGCTGTTCCTCTTCTTTATGTTTTCATTTCTTTACTTCAACTGAGTGTGCACACACAGGGAGCGCTGCTGTCTGCTCTTCCATCTCAAACTCTGTTTTGACACCGTAGGGTGACAAACAACGTCTGCAGCACAGTGGGGTGGCAAAATCTCCCAACATCCAAATCCCCCAAACATAATCTCTTGGTTGTTGTCTGTTCCATGCTGTTCATTGTGCGCATTAATACAGAGATGCTACAATAAAGGAAAGCAGTCAGATTCACTTGTGAAGTTTTGGGAACTTGAAAAACGAGGTACTGCTAATGTTGAGGGGACTTTTTGCCCCTCCGCTCAACTTTCAGGGACAGTATTGCTCACTGCAATCTGTGACAAGGGTCGAATACTGTAAAATTGAGATTACAGAGAATTCTCCCCCAAATCTACTTCCTTTTCTTGGAGAAAATACCTGGCAAGTATTTTTAGCACACTTGTTCCTTTTCTGTCTCTTTACTGAAGCCCATCTTATGTTGCGATGCCTTCTCCAAACACCATTGATGCTACCAGGAAACTATCGTAGCTAAATACTAAAGGCTGACATTCAAATGCCCTCATTACAGTAATCTAACCACATCAGCTTTTTAGCTGCTGATATTTTTGGTGCTAAAATGGCATCTTACAGTTCAGCTCTTTTTCAAGTGGTTCAAGAACGATTTATTAAGACACAAGGGCCTCCATGGTATACTCCGACGTTACTACTGAACATGCCAGATCGATGCTCCTGTGCTTCAATCCATTATAATAACACACCAGAATTGTTCTATGCAACAGATTTTCCTTCCCTGCCTCTGCACACAGTAATAACCTCAGATACACCCATATAACCACTCAGAGGAATTAAAACTGACAAGAGGATGTTGAAAAATCTAACCAGTCTGTATAGTCAGCATTGTGATTTTTCCACTTCAAATGTAGCGTATTTTGAAGAGGGATTTTCTAACAAACATGAAAGAATAACATAAGAACATTAGAATAAACATTATCTGCAGCTCTTTGTTTGAAGTGAAACTTCAGTTGTGGTGAGAAATCTCAGCTTTTGTGAGTGATATTCCTCTGAAGTAATTATTTTAAAGTCACGGGACTGTCATTGTTCTGACTGATGAGCTTTTATTTCTTATTTTTGTCATAGGCAGCAGAAGGAGGAAGAGGAGGAGCTGGAGAGGATCCTGCAGCTGTCACTCACCGAGAAGTAATGTCACAACAGCAATGGAGCAACGGCCTTCATTGGGGAACAATCCTCGTAATTTATTCAGTTTTATTTTTTAAATCCTGAGATGTTAAGTTATTACAGATATTTTATTTGTCTTTCTCACACGAAGGCTGCTACTACAGAGTGTAAAGGACCAGAATACAAGAAGTGTGAGTTAAACAGGTCGGGGGGGTTAAATAAGAAGAGGTACTCTGAAACACACTACAGTGAAGGAGGAGACAAAAGGGAGATAGTCTTTGTTTTTCTTTTTTTATTGAATATTTTTCACAGTCTTGCTGTCTTTATTGAGTGATGAATGATCCTTAAACTTTAAACCTATAACATGATCCATGATAATGATGAAAAGTAAGAAAATACAGTCTTAATGGAATAACTTACAAAAATATGATTATAACATTTGAAACATTTATGTTGGCTTACTCCTATGTGTGAAAAATAAAGAATAATGATCATCCTGGATTATGTTTTTTTCATTCAACACTTTTGAACAAATGTAAGATTCATGTGTATGTATGTAGTTTTATATTTTACACAGTTTGATCATTATTTCATATCAAAAATGGACAACAATTATGATCTGTACAATAAGATATAATGTTAATTTTTACATTTTTAAACCACAATTATTGAGCAAAAACAGAAAGCACAATAAACTGAGACAACAAACATCAATATCACATGTAGCTGAAACTACATCTGCTATGACGAGTCGTTAGAAATATGAGTGATACCTGTCTCACTGAAGAGAGAACAACCTGGCCAGTCATTGGCCCTCAGGTAACTCTGAGTTTGAGACCCCTGCTGTAAAAACAATTGAGAACCTCTTTCATTTTAAATGAATTGCCACACATTTTTTACTTCATCCAGTGCATTTTTTAAAGATTTTCCCCAACACTAAAGGTAGCAGAATTGAGTGAAATCCACAGCTTATAACCTCAACTGAAGTTAAAAGTTAAATATTAAACTAGGAGACGTGAGAGGTTCTTTCCCAGCAATAAACAGTGCGTACCTTACACTGAAGCAGTCCACAGCACCATGCTTGAGTGGGATTTTTCAGTGGTTTGATTCTCATAGGTGACTTCCTCATTGTCAGTTGCAGTGCAGATGGTTTCCCTTTGTAATTTTAAAACTTCCCGAAGCTCTCCATCCAACTGAACTACTAAACAAAAACACTCATTTAGACTGACTTTACTCACTCATATGTACACTTTTATATACAAACCTAAAGCAGCTCTTTAAGTAATGTTGAAACAAACATTCACACTCATTCTCACCTTGCTTGAGATTCTGATCATCAGGATCATCAGGAACCACGTATTCACCCTCCTCTGGCTTGGCTGGTGGGGGCAGAAGCTCCTCTTTGGTCTGAGAGCGCAACATAGGTGCCACCTGTGCCTTGGGTACCGTTTTAGGTGCAGGTGAGTTGATGCTGATGCACTTTGGAGCAGGTGACACATCTGTTGGACACACACATGAACAGTGTTAGGAGTTGTGCACTTGTTAGTAGCTGAGACTATTTGTGACAGCAGTGCTCTTCTCACCGATGCGAGTGTCGTACGGCTGAGACGCCATGTAGGGGCGAAGACGGTACTCTGTCTTTTCAAGGAAGTATTTAAGTACGTTGTTCAAGGAGGAGACCATCACCTACAGAGGACACGTGAAGAAAAGATGATGTTTAATGATTTTTACTTGCATATGTTCAGGTTTCCTATACTGTGGCCATTGAACACGGCACTCCCCACATGTCAGTGGTCAAGGTATCCAACCTAGATTTAAAAAGACCTGTATAATTATACACTCACAATAAATAGAAAGATTATCTACTTAGCAAAGCCCGAGCTAACACAGTTACAGTTCAACATTGTGAATAAACAGTGTGGGTGGATTTGGTGTCATTCAGTGGTGATATGCTTGTAACACCCACAAGCACAGGAGTAACACAATAACATTTAGATTTTCTTTCAATGGGACTTACTGCTATGTCCAGTTCAATGACAAACCCTGAGTTTGTGGAGGTCACTCTGTAGTTCTTCATGACAGGCCCACTGAAACACAAGGGAGAGGAGGATTGTTCACTTACAGCTGACTGGGCCTTTGATAAACAACAACACTGGGCCTTTGATAAACAACAACACTCAAAAAAAATCTATCTATCTATCGATCTATCTATCTATCTATCTATCTATCTATCTATCTATCTATCTATAATCAGAGGTTGGAATGGACCGTCTGACCTGGGCGTCAGTTGTCTGAGGGTCAGGGCATAGTTGTTAGTCAGGGTGGACGGGCGGAGGATAATGCCTCCACACTCCGGGTTTGCCTCCAACATCCGCTCAGCCTCCTGCCGACTCACATTGAAAAAACACCTGCAGGATTTAAAGAAGAAAGATAAACACTTTCTCATTGCCAGTTAAAGTGATAAAGGTGCAATTTCAGAGGGCAAGGGAGGAGGCACACACGCACATGTTCATCGGTTTAGGATAACAGGAAGGGCTTAACTGTCAGTGACCTCAAACATGCTCCAAAACCCTGTCTGATGACCACTTAGTGTTACTGTATTTGTTGTTAAAAAGACAGAAATAGCAGGAAATGCTTCAGTTCGTCAGAGAGAGAGGAGGTAACGAGGAGGAAGAAGGAACATTTCTGGAGACAGACTTAACTTACGCAGGAATCTCAGTGGCAGTGTGGTCAGGCCCCTCTTTGGGGGGTGGAGGGGAGGAGGAGGAGGAGGAGTAGGAGGCTGAGAGTAGGAAGGATGGTCGGGGTGGGAGGGGTGGTTGTGGCGTGGGGGGATTTCTTCTCTTCTCCTGAAGCAGAACCTCCTGCAGCAGCAACATCTGGCCAGGCAGCAGCTGCAGTTTACTGGGAATCTCTTTCTGCAGGGAAACAGAGCTCGTCAACAGTGTCTCACTCGTTGTTGTTGTTGTTGTTAATTCTTGATGATCAAATTTATCATCTCTTTCAGAAAGTCTTTGACCTGTGGGAACTCAGTAATGTTGCAAGAAAACAAAAAAAGATACTGTTGTTGAGTTCAGGTGCAGCATGACGCAGCTTTTCTGACACGTACGTAACAGATGATGATCTGGATATTTATTTTCCAGATGTCCCAGCTTCCTTGTTTCACTATCATCCGTAAGGGGAGTTCAGTCCTAGAAGCATCTTGAGCCAAATTATTGCCTAATTATTAACCAGGAAATATGTGTTTCCTGTTGTTTGTTGTGTTTGGCTTTGTTCTTCAGATAGGTGAAGTATTACACACAGCAAAGAATTATTTTCAGAAAACACATGATGTTGTGTTGGAGGAGTCATGTATAGTTAAATGCATGTCCTTAGAGCAGATTTGAACTCAGACATTAAGGGTTTGTTATTGCTTTTTTAAGAGCACTCTGCAATATTCTGTACGATCAGCAGCAACTGTACTGAGAGTCTATTAGACAGACACATACATCAACCCATCAGAGTGGGTCTTATGTGTGTGTGTGTGTTTGCTTACTTTGATCACAGTCAGGATGTAACCCCTCCACTCCTCTCCAGTGTCAGGATTGTCCATCTGCACAGTCACACAAACAGAAGACATTTTGGTTCTATGCTGCTCACCAACAAATGTTTTTTTTTTTTCATTTTAATTCGCTCAAATAAGGTTAGAACTTTCACATTCACATGATATTTGGATTTTCTTTGTAAATGTAAATTTTTTGTCAATTCCATTCATTTTTTTGAGTTGCATGAACCCGAGGCGGACTGCACGCTGAATAAGAGAGAGAAATCTGTCAGGTTTCACTGTGGCGCACCTTTAGCTGCATCTCCTCTGTGTGCAGGGTGAGAGTGAAGATAGTTGGCGACTTCCTCTGAAATGGAGAATCTAGCTCCATGGACGTCAGCTGCTCCAGGTCCAGCTTCTCTGTGTACTGACAAATTAAAACAAACAAGCAAAATGTGAGAATTGTCACCTATTATCAGAGTCATCAGAGTTGATCAGTAAAACATGTATACATTGACCTAAAATAAAAATAATAAGAAAAAAACGAATCTTTCTATGTCTTTTTCACCTACTTTCTTCTTCCTTAAGCCTTTTGAGCAATCCAAATGTAATGTTTATTTTTTAGGGAGACAAATGTTGAATTAACTGTTTAATTAATCATGCAAGCATTTTATTTTGCAAATGAAACATTTTGCTTACTGTATCCTGCGTGTCATCTTTGTACAGAAACAGTGTGGCTCCTCGCAGCTCGCCGTAGTACTTCTTAAAATCCTGAAAATCACAACTGTCATTTTGAATGTCTGCTCTTGACACAGCACTCACATTCACAAATGAAACAGAATTTAATGTAGTCATAAAACCTTATATTGAAATGTGAAACATCACTCTTTTTATCTTATATAAACAACGAGTCTGTACCTCTTCCATCTTTGTCCTCACCTTCTCTTTGGTGCTTTTCTTTAGCAGGTGTCCAGAGTAGTAGAGAGGCAGATCTGTGATGGTCGCCCTCCTCTTGTGGACGACTCTGGGGTGCAGAGACATCGTCCAGCGCTCGGTTAAATCTGTGCTTCTTCTGGCTTCTGGTTTGGTTCAGCTTTGGCTCAATTCACTTCTGTTTGTCCAGCAGTGAAGTCACTGAATAAACAGCTCTGGGTCGTGAGAAAGTTTTCTTCCTTGTTGTTTCCTCGTGCAGCTCTCAAAACAGTGACAGGAAATGCTCATTGAGTCTTTAGTATATCTGATATCTGATATGATTATTGGTCTATAAACCTGCACTGAGAAGCTTCTCTCCCCTTTTCCTTGTGTCTCAGTGCTGATTTGACTCTGAGAATGAGGAAACACTGCAGTGATTTATGAAGAAGGAAGTAGTTGGTATAAAATATCCCAAATAAAAGTCCACTTGTACTTTGAACCTGGGCAGACACACACACACACACACACACAGATCCCCTGCCAAAACATTCTTTTAATGTGCAAGCCAAAATTAATAATTTCCATGTGCGAGTAGATATACATCAAGAGACAGCGTAATGCACTAAAACAATTAACCTATTTAAGTAAACATTAAATCTCAGTTTAGCCTTTTTAATTCCTTCAGTTTATATCAACAAAAAAATAAATGTACACACCCAGTACAAACACACTTAACCCACAGTAGATGACATTCATTATAATATCAAAGAAATATTGTTTTTATTATAGATCTATGCTATCATGTATTTGTGCTATCATAAATAAATGTACCATCACATTAAATTACAACATGCATCAACAAACCTACACCTATAATACATTAGATAAGAGGTTGTGCTCTAAAACGGTTCAGTTTGTATATATTGTAATTTGGGTGTGATTGCAGAGATGTTGTTAAATGAAATAAATAGAAATATTGAGAATACATACCTGCGTGTAAGGTTTTAATATAGTGCATAAAGCCTATAAATATGAAGGCTTCATTAATAATGATTGTCGTAAACACTCAATCTAAACATTAATAGATACAGTGTTTATAAAAAGCTATATTTTAAACAACTGCTTA
Organism: Enoplosus armatus; assembly: GCF_043641665.1. NCBI lineage: Eukaryota > Metazoa > Chordata > Actinopteri > Centrarchiformes > Enoplosidae > Enoplosus > Enoplosus armatus. The sequence continues at coordinate 12,836,202 of NC_092189.1, forward strand.
GTTCACTCGTTAATATTTCTCTATTTTAAAGTGAGACTGTGTAACTTTTGACCAAGTTAAGCTGCAGCTGAGCAAGGGTGAATTTTGTTGCTTATAAATTCAACATTAATGTGTCAGAGGAATATTGTGTTATTTTTTCTTTCAGTCTCGCTTTAAAGCCTATTGATGGTGTCAGAGATTCTACATATGAAATTATATTCACTCTCTATAAAATATAATAACTTTATATTAAGGTACACATATTCACCATGAACTAGTTGCTTATTAGCAGTAGCATTAGTAGCATATTGGCTCTTTATTAGTCATTAGTCATTAGTCATTCTACGTGAATGCAGTGTCTTGCTCAAGGACACTTCGAGAGGGGATCGAACCCCCAACCCGCTCTACCTCCCATGCTACAGTGCTAACTTACTGCACCACCATGCCACCCAAGAATAGTCATTCTTACTTAATGAATATAATTTATTCTTATCTCATGTTCTTAAATCATAAGCAGTAAAACACCAACACTGAGAAGCATGCTATAAGTGTACACCGGACGTTGCAAAAAACACAGTGTCACACGTGTAATGCAGCAGCAGCCGAACACAGGACAGAAGGAACAACAAACAGTGACACAGCAAGGACACAGAGATGGAGATGAACCACAGCAGGCAGGCCTTTGATCAACCACAGGAACATCTGGAGGAGGTGCAGGAGCAACCAAACAGTCCAGAGCAGCAGAGACCCCAAAAACCTCAGGAGGAGAGAAAGACATCAGCATCCTAAAAGACAGAGAAAGAGATGGAGGGAGTGTCACCCTTTTTGTCAGGAATGAATGTTTGAGTTCATGTGGACTTACATAGTCTTCCTCATTGTCTTCCTTTCCAACTGATCCCACTTCAACCAGAAAGAGACAAACAATTTGTTATAAAATATCGTAACATTCAGCAGTACTTCATGTTTCATTTTATGAGCCACAAATAAGAAACGCTGTGATAGAGAGAAAATGTTGATGGGCTTTTTCATTACATTTCTATAAGTAGCCGTATGTTTCCGCTGTGGACTTTCCTTCTCTGTGGATCAACCAGTTGTGTATTTTTACCGTCTATATAAATAAGTGTGATAAAATGAATATTGAAATAATTAATAATAATTTATTATTGTTGTTGTTGTTGTTATTATTGAAAGACCCTGCTGGATGTAATTTGCTGCAGCACAATATATACAATATGAAGTACTTCACATGTATATTGTAAAGCTGGAGTATCCAAATGTAATAATAGTAGCTGTATTATTACTAATGTTGTATAGCTACCGTAAAATTAGTAGACTGATATTAGTGATGGTACAGGTATTATAATCCGAGCAGTAGTGTCAGTGGTATCCTCAGTGGTCAGAACATACTGGTGACAGTCGCCACCAAAAGGCCTGTTCTGGTAATAACACCAGCATGAGCCATAGTACTATATTTGGTGTAAAGACTTAAAGTTGCATAAAGCATGAAACAGACAGTAGCTACTAGTGATAATAACAGCAGCAGCGGCAGAAGGTCTTTTACTTGATCTTACCTGTGAAACATGTGAAAAGAAATTGCCCTCTGTTGCCTTCTCACACTCCCTGCAGATGCTAATGATGTGAGCCAGGCGGCGGTAGTCTTTGAACTGATCACAGCTGCTGGGTGATCGACAGTGTGGGCAAAGATCCCCATCATCATCATCATCAGCATCAGCATCATCGGAGCCCCTCAGGTCGTTGAGACAGCAGGCCGGACAGCACATTGTTACTGCTGTGGACCGTCCAGCAGTGACTGAGTGGCTGAGTCAGTTTATCCAGCTTCCCCTCTGGGTGCCAACAGGGCAGGAAGAGACTCTGGAGGCTGGCAGAGGCAGAGCTGAGCCTCCCTACTGTTATATAGCTGAGCCTCCCTACTGTTATTATATATAGTTTATATATAGTTTTTACACATACCTCTTAGATGTTGTGAGTAGAAACAGATTGTGTCCTCTTCCTGTAACAGTGCTCTGCAAAGGGCCCCTGTGTGGAGGAAGGACTCCGCACATCAAACATTTGCTCAGTAATCAGCTGATAATCACCTGTCTGCAGTCCACACCCTGTGCATTGTTGCCTTCATTGTCACCCTTAAAGGAATAATTCATTTGGTTTCACGCTAAATATCATCTGTAGCCACGTAAAAAAATAACATGAAAAAAAATTACACTGGCTAATTGAAAAACTCTTTTAGAAACAACATCTTCATGTCTACTTCAGGAGGCCACTCTGCTCAGCGTGCAGCAGACACCAGGGTTAGGATAAGAGACAGCAGGCGACAGTGACTGATTTAAAGCCTGAGCAACACAACACTCGTCTAAAAATGTTTTCACTGCATTTTAGTTTCAGATGTGTTCACTTTTTAAGACATCCATAGTCCTGGTCCTCATGTCACATCGCAGAACACAGCCTGGGGTTGCTGGTCAGGTCCCTGCTAGGATTGTTGTCTAGACCAAAAATAAGAGCTCCCTGTTTTCTGGCTTTGCACTTGTGTTACTATTCTCCCAGAAACCACGTCTCCGCCTGTCGCTGCCTAAAAACAACTCTGGGATTTTATTACTGGGAGATCGCTGGAGGGTGAGCAGCTTTTGTAAAAGTGAGAGTGAAAAGAGTCAAATATCTTGAGTTGTATCAACAAGCAGCTTGAAAGTGGCAGCTCTGTGCTGATAATGTTGCCTATGACCAAGCAGAATACTGACAACTGCTGCCCCCTAGTGATGCAGCTTCCACTAGATTTGTGATGTTTTGCAGGAAACACACAATGTGGCAATAAACAGTAAAAATTTATTTTTACCAATACCATCAACACTTTTACAATCTAAATCGATTTTTTCAACTTATTACACTTAATATGACCTTTTATTTGTACTTTATGTATGTAATAATTTACTAATAACGATGATTTATTCATTTGATTTACTTGTCATTCTGTTTCTCCATACTGTAATTCTGCCCCTGTTACATCTATCTACTCTGTATATAAGACACCTGTTGTAGGTCTGTCTGTCCTTGAAGACGATTCCCACCTCTCTTGTTCCTCTTTTCTTTTCAGATGGTGTTGGCCTTTGTGGGTGTGTGCATGTGCTTGTATGTAGATATACACATTACAGAACATTTGCCACCATGTGTCTGTTCTCCACATGCCTCCTACAGACTGATGCCCACTGCTGGCCACAGATTTCTTCCTCAGCGGTGTTCCCTGACCCTGCCGGTCGCTCTGGCGTCTCCCATCTCCTCCTTTAATCCCTCATGCTGGAGGGGAGGCCAGAGAGACCCACACTTAGGAGAGAAAACAGTCTCTGTTCTCCATCACAGGGCCCCTAATGATGCTCGCTCTCAACCACTGACTGAGAAGAAAATGGCCTCAGGGGTGACAGGGATGGGGGATAATATGTTGGACTGATGAAACAACAGCATGTGTCTGTTCTTCTCCAAATTATGTAAATAAAACATGAAAGGTGAGGTATGTCATTCTACTTTTATTTCAACATGTTTGTAATTGTGATCTAGGTTTCTGTCTCGATGTCAGTCATGTTGTCATAATTACAATCAATCCAGTTTTGAAGTATTCTTGTTTTTGGCACTAAAGGGATGATGTTCTTTCTTCTTCTGCAGCCCTGTTCACCTGTAATGACCCGGAGGCCCTAAACAAGACGACAGATGAGAGAAAACCCTTTGAGAAACACATTAAAGCTGAACTCATATTGGACACAAGTGATCATATTCCGATGCAGACTGACCTAAGCGGTCTGGATTATGATTAGCTGACAGGCCGGGGTAAAAGGTCAGGCTGGAGATGGAGGTCAGGCAGGGGTCAGACCATCCCCAGGCGTCATTACAGGAACATGGCTGGTCGTGGTAGACACTGCAGGAGACGCCCCCTCCTGGAAAACAAAGCAGCTTCTGTCCAGGTTCACTTTTATTTCTCCTCCTACCTCCATCCCCCTGCTGCAATCGTCACTTGTTCATTAGTAGAATGACAAAATACATGCATGCGTTCCCAGGTGTATTTACGCATATTTATCTATGCAGTCTCCTTTTCTAATGGTTGCAGTGATGGAGGAGTGGAGGTGTAAGCGGGCCTGTAATGAGAGGCTGAGGTGAGGGGGAGGCGGGGAGGAGCAGAGAGCCTGCTGGCTGAGAGGACAGAAGCCTGGGGCGGGGAGGTGGATCTCCTGCTGCGGAGGTTGTTTCAGCTGGAGTAATATTAACACAGGACCACCGGCTTCACTCATCAGTCTGCTGTGTGGTCTGGTACCACAGAGAATCCACTGTAATCTGTGTGTCTGCCCTGCAAACACATCCATCTAGACAACATGTTTAATCTAGTGAAGAATCTTACATGTTTTTAAAACACAGGAATAGAAGTTGCCAGTGGAGGTAAAGGTAATTTCTTTTTTGCAATTTGAATAAACTTATCAATGTAATTTTCTCCACACGATTTTTTCAGGTTTTCTGAAGTATAGAAAATCGAAGAGGATTTTAAATACATTTTTATATATATAAGGAACAAACCTCACAGCTAACCTGTGAAGTGTCTTAAAGTACATTTCCATTGGCCGCTGCATGCCCACTCCAAGCAAATTGTACAGAAGTTGTGTCCAACACTAATTTAGTTTACTAATTTGAGTTAGTAGTGCATTCACACAAGAAATGTGACAGAATTTATTATATTATACTCAAAAATGTCAGTATGTAGAATGAAATTTGCTTGATTTTTAGATGTGGTGTTGAGGAACACTCACATTCGCCATTAGCTGTTAGCAGCTCCCAGGAAAAACTTAACCAAAGTGTGGACAATGTAAAGACAGCTTGGAAAATAAAATAAAGCGTTAAAAACATTTTGACTTCTCTTTGTCAGGTTTCCAAATTTGAAAGAGGAAGTAGCAGTTAAGTCACAGACTAACATCCGTTAGCATCTTGTGTCATTCCCTATTAGTACATAATAATAAAGTGCATTGATCTCTTGTATCCCGACTGCCGTACACAATGATGAAAAGTATATATACATACTGTAAAGTATCAGTAGTTGGCAATTGAGACAGAATTTGTGACTGTAATCTGTTTAATTATAAAGTCAAAATAATTATTTTCACAAAAAGCTGATATTACAGTAGTTGCGGAAATACATATATTCATATACGCTTTGAAACCTACACAAATACACTGATCACACTCACACTCACCTTCCTTATGTTTGCTGCTGCATTTCCTGATTCCCAGAATTCCACTGATGGAATAGGTGGACTCGGAGGCTGTGCCCATGGCAACAGATGACGCTGATGACACTGCAGGGGCAGAGGTCAGCGTCAGGAAACGTTACAGAGAGACAGACAGACCAAGAGAGAGCAGAAGGGACAGACAAACTTACCAACTTCACGAGACTCAGACTGGACTTTGTCCCTGATGATCCTGTAAAGACAGAGGGAACTCACTCAGTGCTTATGTTAATGATCCGTGTGGTCCAGCACACACGTACACACAAGGTCATCTATACCTGTTGATGGAGCTGATGCTGGGCACGCTGTCGTGGTCACACACTCGCTCCAGCAGCAGCCTGTCCCGGATTTCCCAGGCGAACATGGTGGGGTTGGTGTGTTTCAGATGCAGGATTGTTTGCACAACTCTGGGAGTGGCCACTTTGGGCTTAGAGCCTCCAACCACTCCTGGTCTGATGCTTCCTGTCTCATTGTACCTGAATTCACAATATTGATATCTGTCAGGATGGATAATAGTCTACCTGAGGAGAAGGTTTATAAATAAATATAGATCTTGATGTGATTCATGTCGATATAAGTTGGAATAAAGTGAGAAAGCACAGAGCAACTATAAATTCAAAGAGCAGGAAAACCATATGCTCTTGAAATTCATTTACATTAAAAATAAACTAATTTCTGAATAATGCATCCTGCATATTAAATCAAACTGGAGTTAATATACACATTAAAAGTCAAATATAAGCTACAAAATATAAATATAATGCATTTAAATTAACGTGGGCAGTTTTATACACTTGTGACTTTGCTCTATACAAATACAGGTTATTATTATTACAGGCAGACTCTGCTTCATTACAGTTGCCTCTGTCTAAGAATGGATAAATGAATAAACAGGCTGAATAAATTACCATGTAGAGTTACTTTACCTGGCCAGTATTTTGCTGACACAGCCGTGACTGACGCGCAGGCGGCGGGAGATCTCACAGGGACGCACGCCCCGTTGAGAGAGCTCCACGATGCGCTGTCTCACCACGTGCGGTAACGGGCGCCCGTTAATGAAGACACCGCCGAGCTGGTTCACACCACCGTGCCCTGAGCAACGGAGCGGATCAGAGACACGCCAATCAAAAGCCATGGCTGCATACCAGCGTTCAAGCGTAATCTACCGCACGGACAACCGCGTAACCAACTTCAATGTTAAAAGAAGGGCTATAACGCACTCTACGTAGCCTACTGGAGGCGCCTCAGAACTTTACTTTGATAAGAAACGTCGTCACTTACTGTGCGTAACGGTGAGCGGCACCTGTCCAAAGCGCACGTCCATCACAGACTCTCTGACTGACTCTAAAAAAGTCTGTAGTCCTGCTTAACTCAAGCCAAGTGCAGTTGGTTTCGAGGACCAAACATTTCTTATTCAAATATACAACTGAAAAAAAAGTTTTTAAGAGAGCACTGTTCAGATTTTGTACCGTATGTGTTTGTTTGCGGTGCGGAGTGACAGCAGTCTGCCTTCAGCACCTGAGCAGGGGACAGCTGCACGAGCCTTTGATTGGACGCTCATGCACGGGTGCACGCGCTCCATCTTGTTGCTTTTGTAGTGAAGGCGCTATAGAGACCAGAGGTGTAGCCAGGATTTTAGAAATACTGAAGTCACGGGTTCAAGTCCCCCTACGCCCCCCAGACACTACAAGTCTGAAAATGTAAATATTAATTGGATCTTTCATTCAGTTAACTGTTCAATTATATACATTTAATTATTATTATTAATCAGTTATCAATACACATAATGAAATATGCCAACAGTTGGTGAGCATTCCTATGGAAGCCCAGTATGAAATGCTGTTTCAAAGTATTCTCCCAACTACCAGGAATCAAATTCTTCTACTCATAGACTACTAAATCCTTTACGTTTTTGATGGCCTGTATTCAAATGCTGGAACCGGCACATAAAACACCCACCACGTGTGCTGCATGTGTGCACCTTACTTTAATCGAGTACTTCCATTCATTCTATTCCTCTATGATACATTTCAGAGTTAAATATCGTACTTTTTACTCCACTACATTTATCTGACAACTTTACTAATTCCCTTGCAGACTGATTGAAAATCGTTGCTATGGGAACAACCCTACGCTTGAAAGTAACTGGCTTGCTACCGCGATTGACAGCACTAACCCTACAACAATAAATAAACTTAGAGCTTTTTATAATGTTTCTGTTATTAAAGAATCGTTTAATATAACTTTATGACTACTATATTACAAATGATGATGGAAGATGAACATTACTAAATCAACTACAGGGCTTTTCCGGAGTGAACTTGTAGCCAAAAACTCCGTGTTTTTTTAAACGCTGGAGGCAGTTTTGGTTGTCCAACATTTTAACTCCCGGAAACGCCGGGTAAAGTGCTTCAAACATGTAAACAAGAATAGAAGCAACAACCCTTCCAGTTGTATGGAGAGAAAACTTAATATTTTGTGTATTGCGTGAAGTCGCAACCGAGAAATGCTGAACTAAAAATGGTAAGCGCCAGAAAAGTGCAATTGTAGACTTTAATTTACTTGGTTGCGAATTTAGCTAGCTATAGTAACTGCCTCGGCTACTACAGAGCTAACGTTAGCATAGCGCTGGTTAGCCTGATGTTAACCCACGTGTCAATATATTTTGAATGTTTACATACCCACCTCATAATCACTCGTTTAAGAAAGAAATCCCATAACCTGGGAATTTTATTTCTACCCGGTGTCAGTTATTAAGAAACCGTTGTGATAACTAGATGAGTCATTAGCCACCGCTGTTTGACAGCAGTGCAGTGAGCCGTCGTTTGGTGGTGCTGCTCAGCTGCTGTTTTCAGGTTGTACTATGGACTATACTAAGGAAAATGAAGACGATGATGGTGAAGAAGGCGGCAAAGACGTCCTCTACTTTATTGAGGACACCAGTAGTTCAGACGGCGAGGGAGAGGTCAAGTTCAGTCACCAGAAACTTCACAGCAGCTGCAAACAAGCTGCCCGGCTCAGCAGGGAGAGCTCTCCTCCGCTCCTCCTGGCATTCAACATCACCCCTGGACGGGCGGTGCACAGTAGGACGAGTCCTACCTCCAGTTTGGAGGAGCAGGGTGAGGAGGACGGTGACCAGCCCATCGAGGAGTGGATGATCCTGGGAAGAGAAGAGCAGATGGGAGACTCAAGCATCCAGCTCAACCTGAGCTACTGGAACAGCTCTGAGGATGACTCTGGAGATGAAGGTTAGACCATACGTGATTACACTCTTTGAATGTGTTGCATGTGTGTGCTGTATGAGAATGTCACCGCTGACCCGTGGGTATAGGTCGACTTCATTTAAATATGATTTACGTGTACAGTTACGAAAGTAACTGTAAGTATGTGAATGACCATAATTTACAGCTGATAGCCAGAGGCATGGTGCAATACCAAGGGGAAAGCAGTAAAAACAAATCAACACAACAGGGCCCAGAAATTCAAGGCATATCACCACCCTATTTATGTAACAATATGGAAGTGGATGAATCTTTTCTTCAGTTAAAATCGGGAGATTTTAATGAAACGTTTAGTAATTGTGAGTTAATTTGTGATTTTAGTGGTGAGAACACCATTTTGAATTGCGCCCTAATTTTCTGGCATTATCTTTTTGCTGCCATAAAACAATGAACACATTATTTCTCAAAGATATGAGGTGATGTTGAATTTACTTACAAACAAAACAGACTATACTGCTGTTGCTATTCAGGGACTTCAGTTGAAATAAAGTCTTTATTAAATTCTCTGGACAACTATTAGGATAATATATTTTTTCTATGTAGAAAGAAACTCCTTTCCAGCATAACTCCATGAGCAGTAATATTTCATATACAGTGCAGCAGAACAACCAGCTCAGGCAGTTATTCTGTGTTTCAATGTTCCAGTGCCAGAAAAATAAAGATGAGTTCAGATAGAAATACATTTCATGCAAAAACATACATAGACACAGCATTACAGAGATTTCTGTAATCTATGGGAGTGCAATTTATTTTTAAACTCATACAGAGACAGTTTGCTCAGCATGCGGTCCGTTTTTCAGAAATGCTCTGCTTCACATTAATGAAGATACTCAAATTCACACCAGGGAGCAGCCCTGCACATCCACTCCATCTTATCTTGCCAGCCAGCAGCTCCACTGGAGCAGAGAGGTTTTGAAATTTTCCTTACATCTCACCTCAGTGATAGTTATTGTGGGAAGGTCAAGTGTTTTTTTTAATCAGTTTTCTAAGCCCTGAGAGAGCTACAGCTTTTATGAGACAGAATACCTGGGAAAGACTACATTTATGAGCCTTGGGAAAAACTCCTGAGCCGTCCTTGATTTGTAAAGCTCTTTTTTGAATTGTGTGTTGCATTTCAAAAAGTATCTTGTCACAACTTTAATTGTGGAACACATTTATGTCTCCAAAACTTAATGTTCTCCTTGGTCATTCTCTCCATCATAGATCAGAACGTGAAACCAGTTAAGGATATCTGGGCTGTATCAGAAAAAGACAAGGTAACTTTTAATGTCTATTCATTCTCAGGAATACTATAGTAGAGCTCATTTATTCATGGAAACATGCATTTGCTGTTATTATTAAAGTTTCTGTGAAGGGGCACTTAGATACTTGCTGAGTAGTAGTTTGTGTTTTTTCAATTCTTTTTTTTCTCCATATTGTCAAAATTCAAAAGCAAATATTGTTCAAATAAATTCAAATGTATGCATGTATGAATAATACATACATGTCAATGACTTTTAAGATGAAATGAAGGCAACAACTTACTTGTGCTGAGGATGTTTATTGTTAGGACAGTAAAGATGAACTCTGGATTTGGAGAACTGTGGCAAAAGAAGGAAAGAAAATTGTTTTTGAAATAACAGTTGGCTTTGATCTAATATTACACTGTGCACTCAGTATTATAAACTTACAAGACTGGCTTTTTAAATAATGTCTGTCATGCCTTTGTCCTCTCATATTATCTAGTGGGGAGCTGATCAGTCTCTGGCCGGCCGTTATTTTGTACCTGGTCGTTCTCTGATCTGTAACATCTGCAACAGGACGGGACACCTTGCCAAAAGCTGCTACTACTACAAGGTAAAGGAACACATTCATCTACCCTTTTTCTTTTACATACACACATAATATTCTTGATAAATATATAGTCTACATATATATATGTTGTATATATATACACACACACACACACATATATATATATATATATACACACACATATATGTATATGTAGACTTTAATGTTTCTGCCCCTAACAGGCTGATATAAGTTGCACCAGAGACGTAAGTGTTGATGTAATTTCATGGTCACCTGTAGAGGTTGAGTGAAAAAAATCATAACACCCATCCTAACACTACTAAATCTTTTTTGTCTCTGTGTCAGCAGAAATGTCCCACCTGTGTCCTTTGTGGGATCCAGGGCCACATCCAGAGGGACTGTACGGGCCGCCCCTGCCCCAGCTGTGGACTGCCTTCACATGGCTTCACGCCCTGTGAAAGGCCCCCGGTGTGGAACCAACACTGCCAGCGCTGTGGGATGACGGGGCACCTCTCTGATGTGAGTTTGTCCTTTAGCCCCCAGGTCTGGCCCCTGTGAGTGTTTGTGTTGCCGTGTTGAAGGAAACTTTGAAAGCATTTGTCAGTTGTGTGGTGACATATTTTGTAGCCTCAGGCGGGTGTTGGCCCCATTTATGAAGTGATATTTGATCTTGGCAAACAGTTCCTCATCTTCAGTGCAGTTGCACAATGATTTTCTGTATTGCTCTAACAAGTAATTTTCTCCTTTGTTTCCTGGGTTTTCCTCAGGCCTGCCCGGATACATGGAGACAATACCACTTGACAGTGAGTTGAAGCTTTAACTTTACTGCACTTGTCTTTTTAAGTAAGATGCATAACACTTCTAAACATTAAAAGGTCTTTCTGGCTGACTGTATTTACACCACCAATTTGAGTCTTTAGTGATTTTGCTCAAATTTAGAGAATAGAAATGATCCAAACAGGAAGAAGGTGGCAGAGGACATGTTTTTTAATAGTCTGATGAAATTTAATTTGTGGATAAAAAAAATCACCTAATGTCCTTTTTCCATGTTTAAAAATGTTCTTTGTTATACCTTTTTCCAGATCCGATTAGAGGTTCCACTCAGGCCATGGACAGTCCACACCCTAAAACATAAGCAGTACCCCGCTCATTGTTACAACTGCTCTGAGAGGGGACATTATGGCTATGTAAGTTGTCAAAGAAAAGGACTCCTTCTCTTACTTTTACCATTTCTCCTTTCCTTCTTGACTTGATCTTCACCTGCCTTAATCTGTTATCCTTCTTTTCTTTACACTGTCTTGTGTCTCTCTGCTTTTCTCTTCCCCTCTGTACAACATACCCTCCCTCATTCTTTCTGTATCTTCTTTTGGATTGGACTTTACTGTACCTGCCCCTCTTTGATCCTCTTGCTCTCTCACTTTCAATTGCATCTACTCTCTCTTCTCTCTCCCTCAATCACTTTGTTTTTTGTAACAGCACTGTAACTCTACTGGACTGGATCCATTCTTCCCCTTTGCTCTTCTTCTCTGCCTGTCTCCCTACATCTGTGTCTCTGTCTCTCTGTCGGTTTCAGGAGTGCACTAAGAGGAGGATGGTCAGTGGGACTTCTCCTTCACTGCCCTATGTTTGCCACTATGATACCATGGAGGACATCGTCCAACGTCGTACCAGAGTGCAGAGAAGAGCCAAAGGTGACAAAGCATACAGTATATTATAGTATAGTCAATATTATTGTATATACAACGATGTAAACATTTGCATAAAATAGTTTGTTTTATCTGTGCTCATTTTGCTTTATTACCCTTTTTTAAAGTGGGGACTTAATCTTAGCTGATTGAAAAACACATCTAGTCTTCCAAGGGTCCCCTTTCACAATTTTTTTTTTTTTTAGTATTGTAGCATACACCAGTTGGTGCTCTCTTCAGTTACCTATTAATGAGGTAACTGTAGCCTTTAGTCAGGAGCATATGTCCTCAGACTGTACACAACTTTCAGAGGGTGATTTGACCCTCAACCGTGACAACCACCATTTGGTGAGTTGGTGGTGGTGGCCAAATCACTGCCCATCTGCTGACTTCCAGCTACTCTCCTCTCGCCTACTCAATATCCAGCAAGAAGCTCTTTCTGCTTCCTGACCCATTCGCAGAGTTACATCCCTCTTCCCCTTTCTGTTGACACCCAGAGCAGTCGCCAAACAGAAGCTGCAGAGAAGCAGCGTCTTTTATCCCCTGCCATGTCGGCTCCTTCACATTGACTTCAAGAGACTGTTTTTCTGGTCTGCGAATTACTGATTTATTTCCCAGTCCATGCTTCCTGCATGGGTCGCTATGTGTTTCCTCCAAGAACTCGTCTACAACCTTGTTTGGGCTGGTCAGGGTACCTGACAGGTCCTCTCTTCCTTGCCTTTTCTCCTCAAGTCTGTGCAACTGTTCTCACAGGATACTTGTCAGGTTTTTGATATCGGCTTTTTCTTTGACAGAGCTCATGTTATATCTCTTATATATCTCTCTCTCAAATGCTGGATTTCTCACTTTCTTCTATTTGGTTGCCATTCTGCTTGAGGCTATCCCTTCTTCTCCTCTGCGCCACATCATATGTAGGCTACAGTGTACAAGATGGATGTCAGAGTAGATTTTCATGTGAAGTGGCCCTGCTTGTCTACCCAACGTGGATGTCGTAACCTGGAACTGCACCTAACAGTGATGTCATGTTTTTGGCCACTTAACACTGCCAGTTTATTAGGTACACCTAACTAAAACTAATGCAATCTTCATGAAGGCTCTAAAAATAAAGTTGAAACTGTTTTTAGAGAGGTGTTGATTCAACTTTATGATCATTTTGGACGATGTATTTTGTGGTGCTGTTGAACTGTATATATGTATATATACAGAGAGGTGTTTCTGTTTTTTCACTGAAAACAGCTGCGAACCATGGCTGAAAACAGGGCTGATGAGAGTGAATCAAAACAGTAAATGGGCCGTAGAGCCAGCACAGTTTGTTGATAATTCTCTGTGGGTTTGTCTCGGTGAGCAACCCCTTTCACATTACATTTGACCTATTGTTAATTTAATAATATTAATTTGTGCAGTTGTAAACAACAGCCTCTTTTAACATGTTGTTAATCTATATAGGCTCATGCTGATTATCAAGTGGACTTTCTCTATCAATGCTGTGTTTTCAGAGGTTGTGAGTGCTGGATCCCTGCCTCTCTCAGACCACCAGCACTTGTCTGAACGAACAAGGGAGAGCGGTGAGGAGAATCAGCCAGTCCAGGGGAGGAGCAGGACAAAGCAGGAGATGGCTGGCAGGAGGAAGACGTGGCCTGAGAGACGCAGAGAGAGACGTGAGGTGAAGAGGCTGAGGAGAGAGGCTCAAGCCAGACGAGAGGGAGGAATACTGGGGGGATCCCAGGGGAACTTTGATGATGAAGTTTTCCCTGCAGACCCCTTCAGGTCCCTGCTCCACAGTCACAGGCAGTCCACGCCCCCTCCACAGAAGCAGAGGAGAGATGAGGCGAGTGGCAGAAGGAGCAGGAAGAGCAGAGAGGCAGAGAGGTGGAAGAAGAGAGGAGGAATTAAACATGGGGATTTACATCCCCATGGTGACATAGACATTGGTAGTGAAAACCTTCTTTCCCCAAAACAACGAGTACGCCACAGAAAAAGATAAATTGTGAATGTTTATTTTATTTTATATTAGGGCGTAACAGTTGTAACTGGATAACAAAAGTGTTTGTATCTGTCTTTGATTGATTCATTTATTTATTGTCAACACAAAACTGTAGAATCGCATATACAGTTGAAGGATGCTCATCTTCAGTGTAACTGGTATGAATGTACTTAAACCTTGTTCTGCAAGTACATCTACTACTATACTGGCTGTGCCAATTTTTATGTATGTAAAGTTTTCAACATACAGTATTTTAGAATACGTTTTTACATACTATGCCTGCTTCTATGGTGTTGTCTTGTTATCTCCCTAAATATAATTCTAGTTTTAGAGTAACCATCATTTTCTGTCAATATAATACTTGAAATCAGGTCAAAGGCACACAATTTGTTTGGCATTTGTAAAGAGTAATATTTATACTGTAAAGACAACGACAATAAATATGAATTTCCAGATAACCTCATTTATAATTTGTGTTCAAAGATAGAAGATTATTGTCTGACGTCTGATACGTGAAAACATATACGAATGGGGTTTAGGTTTATATAGTATATCGGAGAAAGCTTCAAGCGTGAGTGTATGTAAAGCTCGTCTACCTGGAGAGCTGTGTGAAGCCAGTGGCTTTCAAAGCGTTGTCTTATAGTATTTCTGGTATGAAGCTGCTGAATTATTAATGAACTGAGCAGCTGCCCGGGGTTTGCCAGACTAACGTAGTCAACTTTGATAACAGGCTGCTACTTAAAATCGGCCTTCACTGCTGCTAATTAAACAAATCTTGCTTTGATAGGTGTTGTGCGAATTTTAACGTTTCCTCGCTTTTGAGTTTGTGTGATATACTTCAAACCACGTCGCGTTTTAGGCCTGTGATGAGCTACGTGTTTCTCTGTGATCGATTGGGGGTGACTTGGCAGAGATGTGAAACTCCCATTGATTGATCTCCACTACACTCCCCGCTGACCAGAGAAAACACTCGATAGCAAATGCGAGAGGGGATTTAAATTGGACAAATACTGTCCACCTCACTTGACGGATAAGGTAGCTATCTGTTTTCTCATGCGGTCTGAGGTAATCCGCTATTAGCACTGTTTAACGTCTGGCCTAACCTCGATACAGTGCGACGTTAGCTAGCTTGTAATGTCGGCAATGTTGGACTTGTTTTCCCCTCTAGACTCCGCTTCCTGTTAGCCTTGGGCTAGCTGGAAAATCGAAATTATGCTAATGAACGAGTAGGTATAGTTAGCCAACGCAAAGGGGTGTAACTTTACTACTTACCCGTTGCAATTTCCTTGTAATTTATTCACGAACCTATGCTAATAACTTTCTTTCATAGCTAGCTATCAGGGCAGCTGGGATCCTTTAGTTTGCTAACGCTCGAGAGCTAGCCATCTCGCTTGTGTTGAGGGATTTAAGTATTTAACTTGATAAGCTTTTAGTGGCACAGGGCGAGCGATATTGAATTCAGTTGCAGTTGCTTGTTAATATATGCGTCGGCAATGGGCTCACTCGTATAGGACCCAATTGCGTGCGACTATTGCCTTTAAAAATACTTTATTTTACTGTGTGAAAGCCTGACTGCTCCACTGAAAAGACAATAGAGAACCTGAGGCTTGCTCAGCTGTTGTTCTGGTAACGACAAAAACCACTGATAACTAACTTAGAGAAAATTGTATTATGACTATTGTTTTGTTATACCGCATGCTGATGTAACTATAATATTATTTTAAATACTTATGTACGTCCATAAGTAGTAAAATAAATAAATAAGCGGTTTCCGTTAAGTTGACCCGCACAGATAGCTAGGAGAGTGGATGGACTCGATGCAGATGGTGCTTGTGCGACATACGAGGGCTGTGCTTTCCTGAACCCGCTGCCTCCAGGTACCTCATCTCATTATACAGACACAACAGCTTTAAATGCCTCAGAAAACACTCGCAGTAGCCGGTCATCGTCAGAGGTAACTAGGTGGATAGAGAGAAGCGGTCTGAAGAGGGAGGCTCCTGCCCGTTTCTGGACGTCCATCTCTCCAGCCTGCCCTCATCACGTCCATCCACCACCGCCCTCCTCCCCAGCATGGACCCCCCGAGGACTCGGTCGCGGTCTCGATCTGGCTTCTATCATTTCGGCATGAACGGCAACGTTGGAAGCAACGGCAGTGGTAACGCGGTTGGTAACGGGAGCATGATGAACGCCAGCGGAGGAGGGGTGAGCTACCCGCAGCAGAGCAACCCCGGCTGGGCGCCGCACCACGGTGGTCGTGGCTACCCGGAGAGCCAGCAGCAGCACACCCAGGGGAGCTACCTGTCCGCAGGGGCGCAGCGCCACTCATCGCACGGAGCTCACAGACACCCCGGGGCCGGTAAGCAGCCTTCAGTAAACAGGGCCTGCAGCCCGGCTAGATGCATCACGCACACACTCACACAGGATACACCCCCTGAGGGAGGCAGGCAGACCACTAGCAGCTTAACAGACATTTAACTAAAAGGCGTGATGCTTTCACTGCCAGCTGTTGCTTGAAAGGCCAGCTATATGTCATGTTAGGTGTTGTAGTGGAGGCTCTGCTTTGGAGGTTTGAATAGCATTTACTTAGGTAAATAGGGCCAACCAGATTTCTGAACTTTGTTTTGTATGTCATTGCCTGGCATTATACACGCAGGGCAAAATTTAATGGCCCTGAGTAGGAATTTAGCACTACAGAAATTTTCCTTTGGATAGTCCAGGCATGATGCTGAAGGCCTGCATTGTTTGAAAGGCCTTGAAATTGTTTGAAATGAAATCTTTCTTGATAGCGATTTTATCTTTTTGTTTCAGATAACTCACTGCTGTGATGCAGGCTGGCATGATACAGTTTTCCTTGTAGTTCACCATCAGCCATTTCATCCATAAGCCTTAGTGCTGTTCAACTTACATTTTAGCACGTGCACACCTCTAAAATGAATCAGGTTCAAAGCACTATCCAACCACAAAGAAACAGAGGAATTAATAGAGAATGGATGGAGTTGTTGGTTTCTTCAATTTGTCAATTAAATTGCCCAGTATCAATCAAACATTTATTTAATTGACTTCTCGTGCCCACTCACCAAGAAGACAATGTAAAACTCCCCAAAACATTTAAGGAAAAAGAGGCAGAACCAAATGAAATAGCCAGATAGGAAATTCAAAGTGAGACTGCACTCCAGCCTCCTTTCATTTTTTCAACATTGACACCAGTCTGTTTAGTGTTCAGCAGGTTTCCATTGCTGACTATTGGAAAGTGACTGGAGAAACCTTCTGTAATACCAGATTGGATTCCCTCAAAGGCAGAAAAAAGTGCAGTGAATGAGTGGAATCAGGCTTTTAATGGGCCTTTGTAATAGCAGCACTGTTGCCAAACACCCAAAATAACCCACACACTCAAAAACACATGCTTCCCAAATTGAGAGAGTACAGAGAGGTTTGTGTGAATGACTTGAACAGTGTATCTCCCAGCTGTGTGATCTGGCTCCTTTTTCTTAGCAGCTGCACATGCCTCTTTCTGTCTGGCTGGAGTCTGTGTGTGTTTTTGTGTGTAACATGTTGTGTGTAAGCAAAATGAGAATGTGTATGTTACAGATTTTCTGTTCCTGTCTGTGCTTGTTTGTTTTTGCACGTGTCACTGTATTACGCCTCTTGGCATCACTTAATGCAGAATGTGTCAGGGTTGGATTTGGGGGTGTTAAAAATGTGTCCCTCTGTCTTACCTCTGTTTTTTAAATCCTCTTTCACTCCCCCAGTGTGAAGCATGTTATCACCCAGTGTAGCTCTAATAGGGAGTGTTGCATCCCACAACCTGCCAGCATTGCAACTTCATATCAACTTGTTTTTACAGATTGTCATTAATACTGTTACCACCTGAGATCTCTACAGATTATGCGGGTAAAATAGATTGTTTCTCTATTTTTGGCTTGTCTCTTCTAAATAATGGTTCAAGTCTTCGTATCTCAGTTAAAGAACAGAAGCAAATTGCTACTTGATGACAGCTGATACTCTTAAGTTCACTATCCTTCCTGCCTGACTTGATTGTCTGTCGTGAAAGAAATTGTTGTCAGTCTTCCCCAGAAGCCATGCTCGGAGGAAACAAGGTCGTGTCTGCTCGCCAACAGAACCCGTCCAGCCTGGCTCACCATCCCCTCTCCTATGGCCCCTGGGGTGAATCAGCATTAACAGACCTAGTGCTCCTCAAAAGACATGGGTGGCTAAGGCCCAGGACCTTATGAGGTCTAAAGAAAAAGTGACTGTAGATGAATAAAGATGTAAGCCAGTGTGTTGTCAACAGACCGTCCCTCTGTTCTCCTCAGCCACTAGCAGGACGCCTTTGAGCTGTCACTATCAGCAGACTTCACATGGCCGTGGAGTGGCATCGCAAAGACAAGAAAGGGGTGGGGGGGTTGTTTTCAGATGTGTTGTTTCTGAGAAGACAGACGGGGCTGTTTGGATGAGGGAGGAATAGAGGAAGAAATATAAAGAGATGAGATTCTCCCCTTCTTTTTGGTGATTAAAGGTTTTTGGGGGACTGCTTAGAGGAAACTCTTGTCAGCTGAGTTCAAGGACATCCTTCTTAAGCTGCTGAAATGTCTGTGCACATGCTGCCTCCAGATTGCACATGTGGACTCTCAGATAAACAGCTGGGAGAGCATTGTGTTCTTCTGAGATTATGTTTACGGTATTATTGCTTTATTCAGTGATGTGATTTTCCTCCTTTTAGTATTTCATTTTTTTGGACATGATAATCTAATACATAAAAAGGAAGTATTTTTTTGTGATGGTCTATTGATCTTTCGAGAGAGATTTTTATCATTTGTTCACCACACAGAGATAATAAAAAAAAAAAATGGGGAAGAAACATTGTACTGAGCTGTTGTTGCAGATAGTAGTTCACTGCCTTGCTCAGGGACACTTAAGTATAGCAGCTGCTTGCCAACACACAGACTTGAAGCCAGGCTTTCTGGTAATGGTAAGTTTCCATCAGGCCTACTGTACAGTGTCACTCCAGTTTATAGGATAGTACTAGGGTTGATAACTAAAGATTATCTTGATTTTTCTATTTTTTTGATTAATTGACTAATAAAACATCTATAAAATGTCAGAAAAATGAAAAAATTCCTTTCGCAGTTTCCCAAAATGCAAGGTGATGTCTGACCAACATTTCAAAACCAAATATGATATTCAATTTACAACGATATAAAACAGAAAAAAGCAGCAAATTTCACATTTGTGAAGCTGAAAGCAGGTAATGGTTGGCACTTGATAAATTACTTAAACGATCAGATTCTTTTTTTTTTTTTCTCAATTTGACTAATCAATTAATCAATAAATAATTTCACCTTTTGATAGTACACTATGGTAACTTGATGAAAGTCATGGTGACGACTGGAGACAAACGCCATTATCCGCCCTCAAGCAATGTAACATGATCAAAGCCAACAAGACACTCTGTTGTGTTGTACATGTTTGATAAGTGGATGTCTGTTTCTGTGAGTCTGCACAAGCTTTTCATGGTAGATCAGAGGGAATGATTTGTCTGGGAGAAAGTCCAGTGTGACATCTTCCAGAGATGGCTTCCTCTCTTGTCTGTTTGTTTGTTTAAAGCAGGAAATTCAAAAGCCTGTTTGGAAGACAGACCCTCGCTGAGGACAGAGGACTCTCACTCTGTTTGTGAACCAAAATGTTGGATGCATTTTTTTTGTTATCACTGTTGGATTTTGTAGTTTTTCAGTCTGTTCAAGCCAATCAGCCAGGCTTCATCAAGATAACAACGTTTTTGTCATCCAGTGGGGTCTTAGAATGGAAAATAAAATCAAAGGCAACTGGCTGCCTGTGTGTTGTTGGTGTTGTTGCAGGCGTATGTCCATGTGTCTTGTGATGTTGATGTTTTTCTCAGCCCTATCTTATCTGATTATGTTTTTTTTTTCTCTGGCCTGCAGGAGGAGTGCTACATTTTCATCCAGATAATGTGTGCAGCGAGGATCGGGACAAAGTAAGTATGAAACATGACCACTGCCAGTTGCCTCTGCTTTGCTCCTAGTTTGAATAGGATTCGTATGTCATTGTTTTCTTTTCTTATTCATTCTTCCCTTTTTGTCTGTCGTCTTTTTGTTTTTTCCTGACCTACCATTCCCCTGCCTCCCCCTCCTCCTTTACCTCTGTGTGCAGATGGAAGACAGCCCGAGCCCAAAAAGGCAGCGTCTTTCCCAGCAGTCCATGTTGGATCTAAGCTCCGCCCCTCCCTCTACTCCTTCCTCTCCCATTCGCCCCTGGGAGCTGCCTCCCAGTCGCAGACCACACCCCCACTACATGCCAGAGAGATGCCACACGCCTCTTCGCAACAGACGCAGGTAAGTGAGTGTATGTGTGTGACATGAATACATAAAACCATTATCTTCATTATTAATCTGGTACTTGTTCAGCCTTTAAAATGTCAGAAATAATGACAAATTCCCCTCACAAATTACAAGATCGCATCCTGAAATTGCTTATTCTGTTCCAATAACTTAAAGGTTCAATTAACAATGGCAATGACAATTGAGAAATTGTGCTGCTTTCTTCTTGTTTTTTATCATTGTAAATTGAATATCTTTTGGTTGGACAAGACGTTTGAAGACGTCATCTTGGGCTTTAGAAAATTGTGTTTTTTCAGTGTTTTCTGCCATTTTATGGCAGTGTTTTCTGCCTTTTTAATGATTAATCAAGAAGTAATCGTCCAGATTAATTGAAAATGAAAATAATCATTAGTTACAGCCCTACATTGAACTGAGTTTGCGACTGACTAGGTGTGTGTTAAGGTGCCTTTTATTAGGACTAATTTCAATACTTGAATTGAATAGGTTTGATGGAAATGGATGAAATGGAAAACAATCTGGACTGACCTTACCAGACATCTGTAGCCTGCTCCTCATCTCTACTTCAGGCTAACGGCTTGTGGCTACATTAGCCGCTACTAGCATAACACACCTGAACCTCCAACCAAACTGTTGGCGGTCAAGTTGCATTGTGGGTAATAAGACGTCAGGTTTTAACAAGGAAGAAGAGTGTGTGGGGAGATGATGAGATATATATTTATATATATATATATAGTATAACATAGCTCCTTCTGCCTCGTCCCATATTTTTCTCCTCTTTCTTTCACCTCAGCCCTCCAATGAGACGCCAGCGCGGCCGAAGAGACCGTCTGACCCGCCACCACCACCACGCCCACAACAACCACCACCACTACAACAGCAACAACAACCACCACCACCACCATCACCACCCCAACGCCCACCATCATCACCACCACCACCTGCACTCCCACCATGGCCCATCGCCAGGCCACCAGGATGAGAACTACCGTCACCCGGCTCCCCCTCAGGGCTACCCACCCTACAGCCAGCAACCTCCCAGAGGGCTGGGGCCTGGGCCTGAAGAGCGCCCAGGTCACCATCCCCCAAACCCCTCCCCGAGGCCCCTCCACCAGTCGCCGAACCTGTCTCCCAGGCTGCTGCACCCTGCGGCCCATCCACAGCACCCGCACCAACACCCCCACCCATCCCAGCAACAGAGCAGTTTGGTGCTGGACCTCCATGAGCAGGTGACTTCATAGGAGGATGTTGGTTGGGTGTATTGGGGGGAAAAATACAGTTGAGAAAGGAGAGAAATTCTCAAAAGTAGTCCTGTTGTTTTGCTTGTCTCCTTCTTATGCGCACAAAAAGAAAAACGCTTTTAGACATTTTTTATAAAAACAAAAGTGAAAATTAAACCCAGCTACTCATGGGCATATTAAGTTTTTTTGTAGTTGAAGACTACAGAGAGTATGACTGAGTGTGATTTTATTTTAATTAGTCTGGTCTGTTTGGTCTTAAAAGCAGTAAAACTTTCCTGTAATTTATCATGGAAAACTAATCGACACCATGGTTAATGTGGGCCTGTCTATTAGCATGTCTGGCACGTGTGCCTTTTTTCCAAGAGGGGATCTAGACAGTCTGAAATAAGTCTTTAAACTTTAAGCTTTAAACCACAGTCTGTGTGCGTAAAGTTTTTGATCTCCATATTTAGGGTTCAGCTCCAGTATCGTATCCTGTGTCCCCTCCGGGAGCTCCACCAGGCCTGCCGCCTCGCTCTGCCCCTCAGCAGATCCCAGCATGCTCAGTAGTCTTCAGTGGACAGCACTATCCTGTCTGCAGTGTCCCCCCTCCTGTGAGTGTGTTTGTGTTTCTGTAACAGATTCATTCCAGTCTAGTTTGGTCAGGACGTTTCCACATAGTTCAGTTGTAAGAATTGGACTCTTACTGATGAGTTTTCATTATTTGATGTCGCAAAATACTGTTTGCAACATGTCTTTCTAAATGAAATCTTGCTGTTTTCTTTTTGTCTCTTTGCTACTGTAGGTCCTCCAGACTTGTTCTGTGCAGCATTTACCCATGCCCTACCCGTTCCCATCACTGCTGTCCAGTGACCCGGCCTTCCTGCTCCCCCCTCCTCACCTCCCCCATCCCCCAACACACCTTTCCCACCACCCACCTCACCTGCCCCAGCCCGGACAGTTTGGACCCTATCCCACGCAGCAGGCCCGATCGGTTAGTAGGAATTCATATGTTGTGCTTGTTTCAACCTTTGTTAATTTGGTATCAGATGCAGCTTTTATGAATATTAAAAAACTCCAATTGACCAGATTTGATTGTCCTCAGTGTATTTGATGATATCTAACATTCTGTGCATCTAAAAAATGAAAATGAAAATGTAAAAAAAAAAAAGTTTTACAATGGGGAAAAGCTAAATAAATGATGCATACTTTATACATTGGAGTTGAAGCAATTTGTGCTGTTATCCCTTAGTGTTTGCTAGCACTTGGAAACAGTGTAGTGTTTAGTATTTTATTTTACACATTTGTCTTTTGTGTGGCTTTGATAATGATTGATATTTACTGCCAATTAAAGCAGCTGCCCAAGAATTGAATGCAAAGCAATGCAAGAAGAATTAAGTGCTTAATTTCATTTGATTTTATCGACATCTTAGTAGAAAAAATACAGTACAGTACATACAAATACAAAAGTTAGATTATATGTGATAATATATGTACAGTATAATATTTGTCTATAATACGTCTTGAGCTCCTCATTTACCTGATTTGTCAAGAGTTGATACTCCTCCTCCCCCTCACAGATGTGTTCTTCGTCAACTTTACCTGTTATCTAGTGTTTTTGAATTGCTCTTGTTGCTACAATCACATGGAACAGTATTTTCCACATATTTCTTCCAGCCGTTGCAGAGGATAGAGAATGATGTGGAGCTGCTTGGAGAACACCTGTCTTTGGGCGCTGGGCTCCACTATCCTCCCACCACCCACCCGGCCCTCGCACCACACTCCACACAGCTTCACTTCCTCTCCCATGACCCCCTGCCACAGGAGTTCTTCGGAGTGGTGAGCAATAAGAATAATTCAATAAAGCTTTTTTTAACCTATTTGAGTGCAGGGGAAAATATAAATCCATGTGAGTGATTTGTCATGTATGTGTTGTCAATTGCCCCCTAGTCCTATCCAAACTTTATTCCTCGGCGTCTCCCGGGGCGACGGTACCGCTCACAACAGCCACTGCCACCTTCGCCTTACCACCCCAGCCTCCTGCCTTACTTCCTGTAAGTAGATCAGAACATTAACTTACTAAGATAAGACAGTCCGGAAGAAAATGTTATATTTTTAGATATACAGTAGATCAACTGATATTTATTTTTGAAATATGCAACCAAAAGCAGGGTGCTGATGATTATGTTGGCTGACTAATATTACTTCAGATTGAACAGAAAGACCAAATCCACCTTATGAGTCCTTATGAAAATTTGTAATCTTTTCCGAGATATAATTTGATTAGTTATACCTGAAGAAGACCAAAGAAGGCATTATTCTTTTATGTTATGTCTGAATTTTCCTGTTAAATCCCTCCCTCCGCAGTTCAATGCTGCCAGTCCAGCCTACAGGTCCTGCGATCAGTCTAGAGCTGGATGTAGACGATGGAGAAGTGGAAAATTATGAGGTTCGTCTTCCTCTGCTTTCTTTTTATTCTTTTGTCTTTATGTTTGCTGGAGGCAGACTCTGATTCTTCTGTTGTTGCTGACCCCCCCCCCCACAGGCCCTCCTGAACCTCGCTGAGCGTCTGGGAGAGGCCAAACTCCGAGGACTGACCAAGGGAGACATCGAACAGCTTCCTTCCTATCGGTTCAATCCAAATAACCATCAGTCTGAACAAACACTGTGAGTGCCGCCCTTTTGTGACCACCAGGTCATTGCTTGTTGGTGGGATGAATTATTGGCTCCTCAGGATCACCACTACTATGGTTTTTTGTTTTTTCGACTGAATGCGGCTAATGTTTATCAGACAGATTTTGAGAAGTTGTTTATTGTATTTCTGGTTTTGCGAGCTGCAGCTTAAAACAACTTCAAAGCATATTGGAATTAAAAATTTTTTATTCTTGGTGCACATTCCTAAAAATACACATCCAAAATACATCGAGGTGGATACAAGAAGACAGTTTCATTAATTACATGACCTTTTTCATGCTTTCCCCCCAAATGCTGTCCTCAATAACCAATTAACCTAAATCTGCCTCGATGTGTGTTAAACAACAGATTTGCAGCAGTACTTTACATGCTAATACCTGTCGTTGCAGGTGTGTGGTGTGTATGAGTGATTTTGAGTCCCGCCAACTGCTGCGAGTCCTGCCCTGCAGCCATGAGTTCCACGGGAAGTGTGTCGACAAGTGGCTGAGGGTAAGTGCCCACCCCATGGATAATACACATATACAACCTTTGAGTTTACACATTGTTTGGTGATGGATTCAAGTCTCGAAGTGTCACATAATAGCCCGCTGCTTTTTGGTAATTGACCTGGCAGTGCTGCGTGTAGAGACTTAATCAGTAACGTATCTAGAGAGAACCTTATTCTTGTGTTTAAAGACACAAATACACTCTCAGTCCAAGTACACGTTAATTAAGTGACACAGACGCCTCTTAAATATAGAGGTGTAGTGAGAAGGAGATCTGTTAGTCATCAGGAACAAGCATCAGGCTTGTGTCTCACCACAGAAGAGTCAGTAAAGTCTGTAAACCTCACTAAACCCAGGGACAGGAACATCTGAAGAAGCGGCACACATACATCATCATGTGATTTCCCACTCAAAATGCTAAAAAAGCTACTTGAACACAAAGTTTTTGTGTTAATCACGACACAGTCTTATGATTTAGAGGCATGAGGTATTGCCCAAAGCCTCAGTGTGAATTGGGTTATAGGAATTACAGATCAATACAAAACAAATAAAGATATTCATAATCTGAAATCCATAGCAACAATCTTTTATGGGGGAGTGTAGTGAGTTTAGTTGTGTGATTAAAGACATGAACTGCCTCTACAAAAACCTAACTGGATCATTTTTCTCTACCCTCTCTGTCCTCAGGCCAACAGGACGTGTCCCATTTGTCGGGCCGACGCCTCAGAGGTCCAGAGAGACTCAGAGTGACCACATGAGGGAGCCAGAAACTCCTTTTTGTCTGTCAAAGACGTTCAGCACCACCTGCTCCTGATATATTGATCCACATGTATGTGCTCACACACACACACACGCACACACCCACCACCTCCTTGTCATTTTGTGCAGCACTTCCTGCTCGTTTGTTATCCTTTCAATCTTTATCCCTTCTCCCTTTACATGTGATGTGGTTTTCATCAGACTTCCTCTTCCCCAGTTATGTTACTACCTTTCACCTCCCTTCTATCAGTCTTTCCTGTTCACATGAATGCAGGCCCTCACATCTTTTTTGCCTGATCGCTGTTCTGGGGTGTGTGTGTGTGTGTGTGTGCGTGTGCGTGTGTGCGTGCGCGTGTGCGTGCTTGCACCACCACTGTGCAGGCGTTGTTTGGTCAGCCCTGTAATGCCGGACTGTGGTACATGACTGTGTGTGTGAGATTTTCAGATGTCCTGGAGCATGCCTGAGTTTCTGTTGTGTATCAGACAAGAGTTAACAACACTGGAGAGTTTTTGCTCTCATGAGTGACTGACTTTACTTCCTGTTTGTACGTTTATGCACTGTCTGTCTGTATGCATACTGTGTGTGTATGTATGTTATAGACTTAAATCCTTTTCTCTAGTTTGACACTAAGGGTCCATGTTGCCACTATACTTCTCGGTTGCCTATTTGATCCATTTGTTTCAGTAGATTATTATTATTATTATTATTATTATTATTATTATTCAACCATTATAAGTGATTGTTTTCCTGCCTGGCAGTTACCTCATCATTCCGGTTTTATTCATCATTCATTACAAGCGCTTCACGGCACTACTTTGAAATTAAGCACATTATATATTTTTCTTTTCCTTTCTTTTCTTAGTAAAAATAAGTTTGTCTGTGACTTTGCAGTGGCACATGTGTTACATATATACATATATCTATATATACTGTATAAATCTATGAATATCTGTATACCAAATAAAAGGCTTGATATGAACTTTTTAAACTTAGCATTTTGTATGTATTTGTTCTTTTTTTTATTTTTTACAGCGAATTAAGACCTGAAATGAATCGGGTTTGGTTGTGCTGGATTTCTGTGTGTTAGATTTGAAGTGGTATGAATTAAAAATGTCACTGACTGCGGACTGCTGCTTTGAGTGGCTCCATCTTTTCAGATTTTGATCTAGAGGTGCAACAGCTTCAAGCTGCCACTAGGCGGTGTTACTGCTCTTCTATACCACCATCACTCCACATCTGCCCAAGTTACGGTCCTTGTGTTATGTTTTGGTTCCCCTAATACTCTTTGGTTTACAGGTAGACTGTATGTAATTAACACTGTTCTACTGCAGGTTGTTATGTTTGTTAAACAGAACATGCACATAACAGACTTTTCACACAATAATACAAGGTGTGTGCTGATTTGTGGACTGTTGATTGATTGAGATAGTAACAATTATCCTTTTGAGTAACTCTAAAATCTTGATGTGTAGCATTATCCAGTCACTCTGGGCTGTGGGTAATAGGTGGGCTACAGGTTTTTCTTTGACTCAATGCCAACATGGCGAGACAGTAAACGCACCCAACATCATTCATCAGACTCTCTACTCTGCCGTTATACCTGTTGTTGTATCCTCTAAAACAAGGGCAGGTAGGAGTTAAAATTAGGCAGGAATGAGCTTGTTACACACAAACAGTGATAATAATTTTAGTTGTGCAAGTTCCAAAACAATACAGTGGAATTATTCCAACAAAAACTACAACATAAATGAGAAGGTAAGACAACCCAAGACGTAACTAAAGTTGGAACAAGGTATTGGAACCAAGCATCTAATAATAAATTAAAGACAGCAGAGGACAACTTCATGAACTGAGAATGTATTATCAGTGAAATGCTCTTTTACTTTAAATCTGCAATGCAATTTAAATACGTCTGCGTACAGTTGGTGCACAGACAGGCAGCCAGGCCGTCTGCTTCCCCTTACAGCACATGTCAGTCTATGTACATGTCTGTCTCCCTGACTGCACACAGCTGTTTCCCTAGCAGCACACGTCTGTTGTTTTGAGCCTTCTGTTGATTAACAGAACAGAAACTGTGCTACTGTACATACTAATACAGTATCTACAGTTGAATTCCTATTAGCAGAAGTCTCCTCTAGGCTTTGCGGCACAAATGGCTACATTTTCTGCAAGCAACTTTCATGGAGCTGCTTGAGGCGTAGAGAACACAAATGTCGTTGTTTTTCGATGGAGATAATTCACAAAGCCTGTTTACTAAGAATGTGACAGGAAAGTGCCTGGGGCCAGTTTTCATTTTCTTGACATTGGTTGTCATTGTTGTTGTGTGGTGTCTGGTGACTGAAAGAGCTCATGGAGACATCTGTCCAAAGATAATGGTTCTGTGGTTCTAGTAGTAAGATCTTGTGTCAAATCTGGATTCACCCATTAGGTTTGAAGGCGACTACAGACTATAAAATCGATCAAGATTATAAAAAAGCCTGTTTAACTTAATTATCCAAAGAAACCAAATTTACAAACACTGAATCAGTAGTTACTTTAATCCCTTTCTCTTTGCATTTCCTACGATGTTTTTGTCACCTTGTACTGTTGGTATTTGCTCCTTTCATTCTTCTTCTCTCACCCTTATACACATCTACTGTTGCCATGAAACTGAGTTTGTGGTATGGAGACTGGGTTGAATAAACAATATGCCATTAAGGATATCCAGTTTGAAGGAGACACTGCAAACTCACAACATCCTAAAGAAGGGCTTGATCTTGTCTGAGCACAAATTTGTTCAGGTGGTTTTTAATCCTGATGTGTAGGAGTCACTTTGATTTCTTGAATCTGAAAAACAATCCACATCAGGCAATGCAGGTTTATGTCACCTAAAACTCTGCCTCCCTGTGAGAGACAGAGAGGATGTGTATATATATTTTGATTTCATGTTTTATTAAATGAGAAACCTCTCGGACGAGGTCTGATGACGCACTGTCCTCTCGTCCTTGACTATTTGCTTCCTTTTTTTGTTCTTCATCCTTCATCTCTTCCTCATCCTTTCTACTAATTCTCTGCTTCACTCCTCTTTATGCATCTCTTACTCCATCTTGCACTGTATCCCTCCCTTTTCTGCTCTTTCTCCCCTCCTCCTCTACCACTTCTGTCCTTTCCTTTGCTCCTCTCCTTTCTTCTGTCCTCCTCATGCAGTCTTCTGTTTACACTTTCCTCTCTCTTTGGGCTGTGTAATGTCTCACCACTCTGTTCTTCCTCTCCTCTCGTCTTTTTACTTATGCATCTTCTGTCCTACCCTCTTCCTCTCCCTCTGCTGTGATCACCACCCACTCCTTTAACCTGCTTCCGCTGCAGAGCAGTGAAGTGGAAGTGATGGTGGATTTCTGCCTAAAACTGTCTGCCGCGTTACTTAAATCAGGGAACAAACAATATTTGTCTTGTCTTGCTTTCTCGCCCATCTCCCACTTCCTCACCAGGGTTGTATGAGGCCAGAAGTTGCCCAGGTTTCGATGGCAGGTGCACTCCTCTACTGCAGAATCTTGATAATCTTACGACTAGGTCATATATTAATGCAGGCGTGTACAGTTAGTTTGATCAGGAATCTCAACACCGTATTCACATTAACATCTGACTGCAGTGTAAAATCTGCTGCTCAAGATGAGTCCCACTGGTAAAAAGTTCTAGCTTGAATGTCGTCCTCTTTGGCTGCTTTGCGCTCCAGTCACTCTTGTGTCTGGCCGTCCTGTCCTCAGGCCGGGCCCGGGCTGGTGACATGTTCCAGGCAGCTCGTCCTTCAGTGGCTGTGAGGAAGAGGAACTTGATTCAAGTCTGTCAGCTGCAGGTCAAAGAGAGGAGAGGAAGAAGAGTACTTGCGAGAAGAAGATAAAGAAGAAAAATCACCAGAATTTTTTTTGTGTGTGAATGTGTTCAGTTTACCTATGTTTGCAAGGACCATGTCATTTATTGATTTATTTGTTTGATTATTTTACAGGGACTATAGATAAACAATGTTATTGCCAAGTAGGTTTACACATACAAGGAATTTTCTTTGGTATATTGTACATAACAATAAACATAGTAAGTAGAAAATATAAAGATAAAACGAAGTATAGAGAATAGTACATAAAAAATAAATATATAATAATATATAATAAGATATGAAAGATTATTATAAAAATGAATAACAAATAAGTATGATATGACTTAGCCATACAGTTTTGCGGAGGGATGTACAAAATATTTACATCTGCAAAAGTTCACAGTATGAAGTTTAAAGAATAATGTGCAAGATAGTAATCCAGAAGATATGTGTTAATATAATGCATTGAATCAGGTGTGTAGACTTTACATTAACGTGACTAATGTGCTATACAATGTCCTCCAAATGCTGCAATATGTGTGTGTGCATACAGCTGCAAATCAAACTTCACCTGCAAACTGCAAACAGCCACAAGTGTATGTTTTCGCCTTTTGGGATAAAACAAAGCTGGTTTGAAGGAGAAAAAAAAATCAAGTTTTACAAAATGATAAACCATGATCAGGCACCACACCCTTTATTCTGCAGTTTTAAAAAAATGTCTAATTAAAGAGATTTCTTTTCTTCCTTCAGCCTTGCCTCTGATGCCTAAACGAAGAGAGGAGAGGCTTTTACTCATCTGCTGCTGTCTCCATCGCTCTCCTCCAGGCAGCCCACCCTTTTAATGTGCAAGTGTGTGTGTGTGTGTGTGTGTGTGTGTGTGTGTGTGTGTGTGTGTGTGTGTGTGTGTGTGTGTGTGTGTGTGTGTGTGTGTGTGTGTGTGTGTGTGTGTGTGTGTGTGTGTGTGTGTGTGAGCGAGCGAGCGAGCGCATGTGTGTGTTGTGCAGACTGTCCCAAGCTGACAGGGTACATGGATTCTCCATCCTGCTTGTATATAAAAAGAAAGCGAGGGCACTGAGCTCTGCCTACTTCATTTATATTCACACTCGTATCTACACACACGCTCACATACGCACGTACACACACACTTGCACGCACTGTATCTTTCACAGACATGCACTCAGCAGTGTGAGGGTTAAATGTGAACGCATCAGCAAGGCAGGTTATTCCCTGCTCATCTCCCTGAGTGAAGTGTGTGTGTGTGTTGAGCAAGTGTTAAAGATGTAAAGTGCTTTAATGAAACCATGTTTATGTGTGTGCATGTGCATGCAGGTGATATCGATAATCTTTCAGCTATCAGTTATAGTATTTACAAAGCATGGGAACAAAGTGTTCATAGATTTTATCTTTTGTGTGTGTGTGTGTGTGTGTGTGTGTGTGTGTGTGTGTGTGTGTGTGTGTGTGTGTGTGTGTGATATGTATTTCATAGGGATTTCCCCCTCCTCATGCTGGGTGGCTGCTGGCCATGTCATCATGTTCAGAGCTGCCAATGGCCGTCACTGTCACTCTCGGGACTTGAGGTGTGTGTGTGTGTGTGTGTGTGTGTGTGTGTGTGTGTGAGAGAGGGAGAGAGAGAGAGAGAGAGAGAGAGCTGGGATGTGTGTGTGTGTGTGTGGATAGGTGGAGTGGAAATAGTGCAATACAGGGGCCTCAGTGGGAGTGGCAGCGTCAGATAAAGGCTTTTATTTGACACATTTAGTCTGTGAGGAGAGGCGTGCTTTGAGGCAGAGTGCATCACATGTGTTTGTGATATATATAGATATATAGACACAGTGTATATATATATATATATATATATATATATATATATATATATATATATATACACACACACACTGTGATATACTGTACACACTGTGAACTTGGACAGCAGGACCCTCCGGTCGTCTTCCCGGTCTGCTGGATAATTCCCTCTCCAGGGAGCTGGTGTGAGCCATGTAGCACAGAGCAAAGTTCATGAAGTCACTTGTCAAAGTATAAATGCTGTCATATTGCCAGTTGGCTTTTATGTTTTACAAAATATATTAACATATGAGTCTCAGTCCAAAACAGAAAAAAAAAAAGAAAAATAAAAAATCCAATGTGTTAAATAATAATCATCTGAAATTTAAGTGAAACCCACTGTATTAGAAATACACAACTTAGTTATCTTAAGTATTAAATAATGGGATTTGAGATACATTTTATTCTGAAAATGGATTACAAAAGAGTTCTCATGTTGCTATTTTCTCACGTATCTTTCTAAACATTATATAATGTACATACTATGATGACGAACTATTTAATCAGCGTTTACTCTGATTTCTCCAGTATTGTACAGTATGTGCTTTACGTGAATTAGGACTTGTGTTCAAATCAGCCACATTTGCCATCTCTATATCTTGTTGTTCCCTTCTCTGTCCCTTTGCTTATCATTTTAAAGCCTCCCTGGTTATGGTGTTATGGTATCAGTTTTCTCCACTGATTTGATATTATTTAAGAGTCTGAAAAGCACATCTGATGCCAGCTGGCTTGATGATTTGTCTGGGGGTCATTTTTTTGTTCTGGGGTTTATGTCGGCCCATGCCATTATGGCAGATCAGGCCATACAAATTTATCGCTTGGTTTATGTGATGGCTCCAAGGCGACTTTTTGATACAATGAAAATGGAAAAGTATTGGTTTCTGTCTCAAGGCAGGTTGGCAAATAGGTCAAAGTAGCAAATGGGACGATATGAAATCCATAAGTTACCCTCTGACAGTGATGTGGCTACAGTTTACGCCTTGGTTTAACAGATCTGTGAGGTTCTGGTTGTTTTGGTGGAACACAGGGAGCAAGACATACCGCTATTTTGTATTGTTTGATGCAGTAAACACAAAAAACATCCACTATTACAGGGTGACACGTGAATCATAAAACAAACAAACCATGAGGCGATTAATCAAACATACATTCTTATATAATTTCTATAAAGTAACCCCGACTGTTACTACTTCAAAACCATTCAGCGACAAAAGATGAGCTGACTAAGGACAGCCTTCAGTTCAGATCGAAACAAAATATAACCAAACAAAAAGAACAATTTCAATGATATTTGAGAGGTAAATTTCAAACATATGGCCCGTAAAAGTCTGTAAACAATGTCAAATGACATGGCCTTTTCTTCAGAAGTCACTGTTCTTGGCTTTGGACTGTATGTTATGACTGATGTCTTCAATAAGAGCTCAATATGATGTGAGAGGTGATCACATGCAACAGTGTTCCCCAGCTGGATTCAAACCAGGAACACTGCGTCTTTTCCCCCTAGGCTACCAGGACAGTTCACCCACAGTAAATGATTATCATAATACAATAGTTAAGAAAGAAATATGTCTTACATATTGTGTGATTATGAGTAACATGAGGAGAACATATTTACAATGTAAGAAAACACTTAGAGGATCATATCACACATATACATATAAGTCTGACTGCATATAAGCACAGGATAGAGCTTCGTGGAGGACAGCTCGACTATCACTGATGTCCAAAGACCAAATAAATCGACCTTCGCCCATTCTAATGCCAGAGCATAAACAAAACTTTGGAATTACTATTTTTGTTAATTCAGCAAGTTATGTCATGTGTTATATATTCCTTGGTCTGAAACTTGATAAATTTGCGCTGTACACATAATCACATTGTTGTCATGATGCTAATACAGGTGATTTTTCCAACAAAACACATATTGTATAAACTTTTTCTTCTCAAAATGATCTTGTATCTGTCTGCTAGTATTTGAAATATGCTTTGCTGTATCTTATGTGAAAGTAAACTTAATATCTCTGGGTTTTAGATTAACGAGATTTTTTGGGGGGAGGAAATTGGACATTTTATAGACAACAAACAATTTTCTATTTCTTGATTAATCGAGAAAATAATTTGCAGATTTATTGATTGAGTGAAAGTAATAGTTAGTTGCTGTCCTAATGTGCAGTCGAAACTTTCTTGCACAAAATCAACTAACATTGAACGCTTGTGAGATGGTGGCATACGCATGCCCATCTGCTTTTTGTGTCTCCTTTTGTGTGTCTGCGTCCTCACCTGTGTGTGTAAGTGGTGCATCTGTCTGCGTGTGCACATGTTTGTGTTTGTGCATTTGTCTGCACGTTTGTCTGTGTGTGTTTGTGGACGTGTCTTTTCAGGACGAGGTGCGGGCTGCAGGCCAGCAG
Source organism: Enoplosus armatus (assembly GCF_043641665.1). Lineage (NCBI taxonomy): Eukaryota > Metazoa > Chordata > Actinopteri > Centrarchiformes > Enoplosidae > Enoplosus > Enoplosus armatus. The sequence goes on from NC_092189.1 coordinate 12,869,804, forward strand.
CAGCCTGAGTCAGGTGTGCAGCTGAGGTCAGCCGCTGACTGAGTCATGGTGACATAACACTGTACAGGGTGCAAACCTCTCAGTCAGAGCACTCTCTCTCACACACACGCACACCCCCATTGAGGGTCCTCACAAGTATAGAAAGACAAATGTGTGTGATCTTTTGGGAGTGTGTTGTCTCCTTGATGTCTGCTCACCGCCTTGTGTTTGATTTGTGGGCAAAAAGAGAACTAATTTGCCCTCAGTTGGTGTTTCCTTCGAGGGTTCGCGCTCCATCTCTGCTTGATGCTGCTGCTTTTTTTATCTAAACTGTACAATGTTTGTCAATGTATATAAACTGGTAGTTTAACTATGTTTTTAGATATAAAGTAGTTAAGTAAATTTAAATGTGCAGTTTTAGTAATTTATTATTGTATTATTTACTTTATTTCACTATACATACATTTACAGACATTTTTATCAGTCTAAAGTTCACCTGTGTGTCTTTGGGAGAGGCTTGGTGACGCAGGGACGAGTCTCTGAACTGTCGCTGGCAAGCTGACCGCTAACATGCTAGCTAGTCGAGAACATCCCAGTGTTAGTCAGCCACAATTGTTCTCTAAGTTTCTGTACATCATATAATTAAAGATTAAAGAGTTCTATTGGAGAGGGAAAAAAGATCTCCTTGAATCTAACTGCTTGCCAACTGTCAGCATGTTAGCTCAGTCTCTAATGAAACAATAAGTTCAAACTTATTTGCACTGTCAACTTCTGTCTCATAACTGTCTGTAAGCTGTTCCTCTTTTGTCGAGTAATTTATACGCAGACAGACAAGGTTAAATAAATTAAGGACTCTCCAACTCTCCGTTCCACAAATGTCAGCACTGTCAACTCTTGCTATTAGTGAACTATGTGAATTTGCAGGTCAAAGTTCACCAAAGTTGAACTTGACGAAAAACAATTGAGCATGATTAGCTTTGACCCCACTGAATGAATTGATTTTGCTGTAAATTCTTGCCAAAATGCTGGTGAACTTAATACGTATCTGATCCTAAAGACTGAACTGTTATTTCATTCAAAGTTCACTGCCATGACAGTACAACGGGGGCAGCAGCCGGCTGATACTATCTGAAATATCATACAAAGGCATAACCTCTTTATGGATCATCAACATTTCTGGTATCATAAAACCCCCCAAAGCAAAACACCATAAGTCGGCCCTGCTGCTTTTGGACTGCAGCAGCAACCTTTTCATGCTCCAGCTCTGACCTATTCCATGGGGCTCAACGCGCTGTATGTTCTGCCCCAGATAATTACTTCACATCTTGTTCTTTACGCTGTGATGCAAGCTAGGTCCAACCTATAGGAACTGCACTGATCTGTTTACATATATGGCTTGGATAACAGGAGGTTGGAGGTTTCAACTAGGCCAGTTCTGTGCTTCTAGACTTGTGCTTCATGCACCTTCTGTTCAATCAATTTGGGAAGTCTGACTAATGATACAAACTACATTATGTGACCTTAATTCAAACTGTTGACGCAGTGGATTGAAGTGACTTCTGTTGAAGGTTGCAGCCAATTCAGTTACTACTTTTGAACTTGACAAAATCTCACCTGGTCCATTTAGTAGCTGTTTTGGAGCTTTCAATCATATTATATGATCTTCAGTGGCAGATGGCGTTTGCCTGTTTGTCATGGAATTGCATGTTTTCTGAGCACTTCTCGTCCATGTTGGACGTTAAGGTGAGGTTATGTCAACTGTACTGTTTTCAAGGTCAAGAATGGACTTTGGAGCTCAACTTTTTGCTCAGACATTCTTGAATTCCTTAGAAACAGCTACTAAAAATACCTTGAGGTGAGGTTTCTGTGGTCAAAATTGAACTTTGAGGCTCTACATTTTGAAAACCATATGTTTTTCTGGTAGCAATGAATTCTGCACATGAATGCTGGTAAACTGTTTATCCAGTTCTTATTCTTTGGAGGTTAAGCAATCTGAATCCAATCATCTTCTATTTAATTCAATTAGTAATGAGTGAGTAACCAATCCAGTACTGGAGACAGATCCACCTATAGCATACTTTGGTTCACTGTTGAAACAGTCGAGTGCTGAGAGGGACAAGAGTCGTTCCAGGAGAGGAGCTACGCTATGGAACACTTTATTATTCATGAGTGTTCATGTTCATGTGAGTGCACCTGGAAATATGAAATGTAAAGCCACACCTGCCTCTCAACCCAACTGTGAGTATATAGATAGATTCAAACACACACACAGACAGTCGAAAATGTGTGCATGCAAACATACGCACACGCGAGTTTGTGGCCAATATTAAAATTTCATGCTAAATGAGAACTGTATTAATCTGATGAAATACACACTTCTGACCTGTTACTCAATTTATTATTATGTGTTATTATTTTTGGACCAATCACTGACCACTGGGCACTGACCTGTATTTTAAGTTATGTTTTTCCCCACTTGTTTTGTGGCTCGTGATTGTTGATTATTTCAAGTGGACTTGCAAGTGGAAAAGTTGCGTCTGTAAATTGTATGTCTGCTTTCTTTCAGAGCTGAGGAGATCAAAGGTGCCTGGAAGGAGTTTCAACAACTTTCAACAAAATGCGCAGTCATCATAATGTGATTCAGTTTACTGAAGTAATTCTGTCCTAAAATCAATAAATGAACATTTTCCGTCCAAACATGCTAATATCTGTGATAAAACACCAACTTTAAATATACGATCTTTTCGTAAAATAATTGCAATTATACTTTTGTATGTTTTAAGTAAATTATCTGCTTAACTGCTTTCCTCTCAAGTGTCCTCCTCTTCATCTTCCTCGCTCGTCTCTGAGCAGGGAACGTGACTGTGTCACAGGAACATGCTGGATTGTGTAACGCTGTCGTATTTCTTCAACAGTACATGTGTGTCGGGTCCAGGACTGTCAGATTGTTGTGGCCTCTGGATTATGTGCAGTGCTGAATCTTCTTTGCCCGCAGTAAAGATGACATGAGAGGCTTTATGTGGATGAGGGCTGCCACAGAGACAGTGCAGCCATGCATGTACACACCACCCTGCTCACCCTGAGCCCTATAAGACCGTTTTAAAGTTTGATCAACCTACATACTTGCATTTGAATGGTTGAAATCATATGCTCTAAGGTGGATTTTCCACATCACAAAAAGTTATACAGCATCTAATGGTTTCCAATACGAACACTTAACCCTTTCTGATTCTGATTCTGATTCTGATAGTATTCGGATAAGGACAGTATACATACTGAACATGAACATTTCCTCACTTCCTAGACTTCCAAAAGTTTGGGGGGCAGACCTGGGGCTCTCACAGAAGCCCACCTTCCTTTCTGATGATGCAGAAAACAAAATGAGGCAGGATGTAGCAGAGCAGCAGGGACAGTCAGAAGCAGCATGGAGACATGCTCTGAGGCGGTGGGCTCCGTCAGAACATTTAATTGAGTTCAGCCGTGATAAGATTCCTGCAATTTTTCCAACATTTTTCTCCCACCCATTGGGAGCTCAGCAGGGGTTCATGTGCCTGTTAATGAGATGAGAGGAGAGTGACAGGGGTATATGTATAGGAAAGAAACAGTAAAAGTAGGAAGAGGAGCACTGAGAGGAGATAAGAGGAGCAGGCACATAAATGGAGCACAAGAAGGAGAGTAAGAGTGCAAATAAAGGAGACAAAGGGGCAGCAGCAACAGGAAAATTAAAAACAGATAAAGATAGATGATGAGATGCGTTCATCACCACACATCCGGGAGGTCCCATCATGCTGATTCTGCCCCACCGGAGCAAGACAATGACCAGCTGTGACAGGCTACCAGTCTGGAAGTTAGAAAGCCCCGTCTCCTACTGTCAAGTAGGACACAAATGTCCCCTAGTGATATGAATTCCTAATGCAGTGGGGGAATCGGCCACTCCACCGGGGCACACTGTCTCTGACTATGCTGCCTGGAGGCAAACAAACACACTGTTAGATGAGAGGGAGGCTGGTGAGGAGGCTCTTTGGAGAGGAGTAGACCAAACAAACTTAATCCACTAAAATGATATACAATATGATGATGCAGCTGTTGGGAAATAGATGCAGATGTTGTGAGTTTGCTGTCTCCTCAAGTGAGTGTGTGTTTGTGTGTTTAGCGTAGTGAGGATACATCACATGCACATATGGAGCTGTGTTCAACAAATGGTTCATTAGATTATGATGACAGAGTGCTTCGGCTCTGATAGATATCAGATTATCATTGCTGTAGGAAGTGATTTGATGAATGCAAACGTGAAACACACACTGACTACCAGACTTGTATGCATTATATTTAAATGTGACCAAATGACAAAAATCCCCTGAAGTGAAGATTCAGAGAGTTTATATGTATCAGAGAATATCTCAAGTTTTTTTTATGGTTATTTTATCTTTCAGGAAGCTGTTGTTTTCAGTTTACACTAGTATCTGAGTAAGATTAATTTGTATTGACTTGAAACTGGGGTTCAAGGATAGAGGGTGCTGTGTGCTGTACAGATTGTAAAGCCCCTTGAGGCATATTGGGGACATTGGACTATATAAATAAAATTGACCCTCACACTCACACAGGTGTTTTCACTTACTTTGATTTGGGCTGGTCAGGTTGAAGTAGGGCGGAGCTATGCTGGAAGTATGTGAGGTATCTTAACACTCTACCTACTGATGTCACATTCATGTCACATTGGATGGATGGCAGAGGTAAGATTCAAGACTGTGTATGGTTGTAGAGTTGATTGTGTGAGGGTTTGAAATACTGTGCATTGACAATGTTGCACTATATCCAGGAAATTTGGGTTCAATTACCTCGAACGATCAGTTCGTCCGGTCGGCTGGCTGACGTGAGTCTTGTATAGAAGCCTTTTCCATATAATTAAAAGAATACTCCACAGATTTAGCATTGCACGCCTCATGATGGACAGTTTAAAAAAAGGGTAGAAATCAAAGCAGCAGAACCAGAGGTATCGTCTTTTTTATTCCATGCATTTTCTGATAAGTTAAGATAACTCTGAGGACTTCCCCTCAAAGCGCAAAGTCGTACTGAAGCTTCCAGAAATATCTGAGTTTCCCATTCTTAATTATGACTTGGGTGCTTAAGTGAACTATTTTTACAAATTTTAAACTGGTAATTACAATGACTCCCATCTGACATGGATTATTGTTGCCTAATTAAAAAAAAGAAAGAAAAATGGAAGGTGGAAAATCAATCTAAAATCTCAATGCTGTGCTTTGCAAAATGGTTGCCATGAGTGTAGAAACATCCAAAACCAACAGTATGGGCTTTTAAAAGACCTTTGAGCAAGTTTATGTTGAGCAAGTGTTAAAGATGTAAAGTGCTTTAATGAAACCATGTTTATGTGTGTGCATGTGCATGCAGGTAATATCGATAATCTTTCAGCTATCAGTTATAGTATTTACAAAACATGGGAACAAAGTGTTCATAGATTTTATCCTTTGAGTGTGTGTGTGTGTGTGTGTTTGCTGGCTGGCTCTTCAGAGCCCCACAGTGAGCTCTAAGTAGCTGTGATTAAATTTGGCCTCCCTCTGCTCCTCTCCATTGCTTTTAGGATGCAGAGATAATGTTCATTAGGAGAGACGGGCGGGGACTTTGGGAGGCGGAGGCTCGCATGTTGCTAAAGTGTGGCTGTAATGGGGAGTGATGGGAGGGTAATACAATTTGGTTGCATTTGGAGCTGTGACTGGGGGTTAATTTCATGGAGTGTGTGTGCATGAATGTATGAACCGTAAAATGCCTCCGTTGCATGAGGGAGGGAGTGAGGACAAAGTTCAGGTGAGAGTTAGACACTGTGTTCCTGCTTCTTCTCTTGACTGCACATGTCTGAGGAGTCACATATTACACAGCATTTGTTCAGACGCTGGTTGCTTTGCTCATTCTCTCGGGAACACTGTCTGTGTGATGCTTAAAGGAATAGTTTCACATTTTGGGAAATATGCTTCTTTGCGTTCTTGCTGAGAGTTAGGTGAGTAGATTGATACCACTCTCATTTCTGTTAAATATGAAGCTGGAGACAGAACCAGTCCTTTCAGCAAGAGCCCCAAAAAGACATACGTTTACGTTCAAGTGTAATAATAGTAGTTATTAATAATAATAATGAGTGATTTCGAAATAGTTGTTTATGTTTCCCTAAACCTAACCAAGTCATTTTTGTGCCTAAACCTAACCAAATCTTATCCATAGCGTTGTTTACCCACAGCATAAAACTGATTTATTTTTCAACAGTGATTTATAACAGTTTGGGAATAACACAGACAAATGATGTCCTGCGGAAAGGAGCATCAGATCAGAAAATGCTTGTGTCATTTAATGTGGAGGACTTTGTGCTTTGTGGAGTCTCTGCTGGTTGCCTGGCAACCTCACGGCGGCAATAAGACTCAACGAAGTCACTGCTCCCGGCCAAGAAATAGTCCGGCACATGACCCCCTGTAAGACCACAATGTGTCATTTTTGTTTTATTTAATGGATTAAACAAACGAGTCATAACGTGTTGATTAGTGAGCTTTAGAGGTGCACTGCTAAGCTAAGCTAAGCGGCTGCTGGCTCTTGCCTCAGACATGAGAGTGGTATCTATCTTCTCATCTAACTCTCAGTAAGACAGTGAAAGCGTATTTCCCAAAATGCTGAACTATTTCTTTCACAGTCTCCTCACCTTTTTCTCCACTTTGAATATATTATCTTTTTCTGAGAAATCACCACAGTCCTCCATGAAAAGTTTTACTGCAAATTCATCCTTTCCCTTCTCTTCTTCACAAGTTTTGATGGGCAACCTCATTTTATTTCCCCATTTATACTTTTTTTCTTTGCTATCTTCCTCCTCCTCCTCCTCCACCTCTCTGTCCATGCAATGAAAAATAATTAGCTGGAGTCATTTTGCGAAGCACATTTAAGGCCATGTCTTCCTGCTGCCCTCTCTTCTGCTCACATCACCAAAGGGACCTCTGGGGTAGTTTTACCGCATTGACGTGTGCAGACTGAGGAGGCCTGCAGCCTTTCCACTCACACACACACACACACACAAACACACACACACACACACACACACACACACACACACACCCCTCTTTTCCTCTGTGATGCCTGATCAGACCCATGAACCACCAGCTGAGGCTGCTTCACCACATCATGAGTGTGCGATTAAGAGTATCCTCTTGTTGATCTATTTCACAGTTTGACTCTATGTAACCTGACAGGCTCAAGTTGGTCGGCAAAGGCACATTTCATTAGCAGTTATTGTTTTATTGTCATCACCATGTTATCACCTTTTGATTACAGGACCGTGTTTCTGGGTCTATGCTGCTGAAGTGTTCTTGAGCAAGACACCAGCTGTATTGTTGTCCTGTAGCTGGCCCTGACCTTTGACCTCCCTGTGGTGATGACCCATAGGGATCAATAACATACCACATTCACTTGATTATTTTTGTTTCAAATAATGGGCTGCCCAGACCTAAAGGTTTTTATGCTTCCTGTGTGAGATGTCATGACCACCACACCTACATCAACCCCCACAGCCTCTCCCTTCACAGCCTCAGTGAGGGAACAAACTGAACCACAATGTGCTTAATGCAGATAACAAGGCCTTTACTGACTCAAACTTCAGTGTTTGGGTTTAAGGATTTTTATTTTCTCACCAGTTAACTGCTTGCAGAATTGAAAGAGATCAAGTTTTTCATTTTGTAGTTTGAGACACTTAAGCTTCCTGTAGCTGCTCCCTTCTGAGATTCATAAAAGTGTGTTTTAATTAACTTAAAGAAAATCTTAAATGAAGGCTCCTTTGATTGGAGAAGATAAGGTTGGTTTCTATGGCTGCTGGGTATTAAATGTCTTCCCTTGGGGGATTTCTGACTGTTATCACTTCCTGTTTGTTGTCATGTCAAACTGTGTCGATCAAGACGGCAGAGAGTGAAACTGACGCCCGACGGGGGAGCGCACTGGGCGGGCAGGGCGATGTGAGGAACCGGGGCGCTTAAATCTTTTATCTGAAGAATGGCCGCTTCGGCGATAACGGGATTGGCGTATCCCCACTAGCTCCTGACCCATATTCCCGAGGAAAACGTTGTTTGCTTCGCTCAAGAAGAATTAAGGGGGACTCTGTTCTCTACAGCCGGTTTCCGCTGCGCGCAATCACAGCTCCAGGACCAGCGGTGGAGTCGGTGCGCTCTGGCAGAAAGCGTCCAGCCTCCTCATCTGTGGGCTCAGACAGCAGCCAGTGCTCCTCTCCATGCCTCCGAGCCTCCGCTACCGGAATCCCCTGCAATGAAACCGCTATAATCCAGCCTGCTTTTTTATTTTTGTGTCACTCATCACTTACTTCACATCGAGGGCAGAAAAGAGGAAAACACACGCGAGAAACACTCTTTAAGTTTTTGTGTGTCTGTCGCACTGGCGGGGAGGAAACGATGGCAGCCCCGGTGAAAGCAGCATTGGCTCTCCTGGTTCTCACCGTGGCAAGTGAGTAATCCTCTCAAATCCTCCCGGAGCGGGACGGGACGGGACGGGGGGGCTTCTACTTTGCGTCTGGACCATAAATCACACAGTCTTGGACTGCTCGTTGTAAAATACTACACTCTCTGTGGGCTCTGTTTATGCCAATTAATATAAAATGTCAGGGAAGTCTTATTCAATGTTAAAATGTAATTTGATATCACATGTGCTTTGCAGCTAAAAACACCACTCCTCTGCTCCTACAGGCTGAAGTGTAATGCTCTCTGTGACTATTTAAATTTTGGTCGAAGTGTTTAAGCCACATTTTTACTTTACAGACAGCACGTGATTACCGGAAAGCAGGCCGGTGGGGAAAAATAGTGGCATTTCCGTGCGTCAGACAGTTTAGCACGTGATTTTTTTTTCAGCGCGCCTCAATTAACTAACTTGCTCCTCTTTTCACAACAAACCCACGGAGTCATAACGGAATCGCAAGAGTGTGATGTTTGAGCTTTAGCGCACATTTCCCTGCAGTCTTAGTGTGTACTTTAAACAACACATCCAAATAATAACTTTGAACCATTGGGCGCTGTGGTCTCCTCGTGACTCATTAAGCAGTTGGATGATGTGGCTCTGATTGCGGACACACAAGGGCTTTTACATCTACTTGATGAAATCTCATAATGGTATTTAGTGGCTCTGGCTGTGCCTAATGGCTTGCAGTGTGGCCAAGGCTCTCTGAAGGTAATAACAGGGACCTTCAGAGAGCCTTAACTTGCACAGAAGGAGCCGTCCATGGTCCTGAATCAGGCACAGGAGGGGGAATCCCATTCAGGAGCTGTCTGTGGTGCTGAAATGGGATCTCAACGTGTCAGTGCGTGATCTGCTGCAGCACTTAACAAGGCAAACCTCAGTGCCCATTGTGTCTGCCTCCTCAAATTCATTGTTTAGATAGATAGTTTTAATCCCTGGTGCCATAAACTCGGCATGTTTTTATTGGATTAAAGGCAGGCTGTGTGCAGATAATAGACATTAATTCACATGGGGGAAGAGCTAAAGTTACTTCAGGGCAAAAATGAGCCGGTCTTTTCAAAAGAGTCAGTCTCATTTTGGGAGTATTCTGTCCAACTTTGATAGTCTTGAAAAAGAAGATCTGGAAAACAAAGTGGGTAATTACTGAACAGGAAAACGCCTCCATATCCATATATAACTAGTTAGGTGTGTTTATTTATGTGTCACTAAAACAGTACAAACATGAGGTTAACTGCGGGTCAGTTTTTACTTGTCACTCATGTTTCTCTTTACTTGTTCGTTTGTCTCAGTTATTTTCTGCCAGACTTGATCTAGATAGCACATTTGCTCTCAAGATCAAGTTATGAATGTGTCAGCCATTTGCAATTTGTGCATTTAAGTTTAGTTTAGTAAGTCTCCTTCTAATTGTTCCTTCCTTCCTCGCTTTCTCTTTCCGTGACCTCCTTTATTCCCCTTTTTTTGTTGAACAGATCCAACTTGGTCTCATTTCTATGACTCCTTCACTATCACCTGTGCTCTGTCTGAAGCTGAGGCATTGCATGACTGTGGCTCTGTCACTCCTATCAGACTTCACCCTGGCTGCTACAGTAAAACGAGTAAATCCAGGCAGCCACTTTGTTGGGATGTATTTGCTCTCTGCCTCATGTCGGCTCCTCTACCCTCTTTCACTCTTTGGGCCATTTTCTGTCTCCTCCTTCATGCCACATTTCTTCAATCTATTTCATCTCATATTTGTACCACTCCTTCTCTTATGCAGTAACGTATCTGACATATTGAGTTCTTCATCAAGCACCCCTCTGTCTCTTGTCCTCTCTGTCTCGCTCAGTATCAGCTGCATGCTGTAGTAAGTGTGCCAATGTGTGCCACAGCTACCCCTGAATATATGTTTTGCTCATTAAGAGCTTGCACAATGCCTAGGAGGGCAAGAGGGGGAATCACACGCAGATAGTGTGTGATTCCCCCTCACAAAACCCTGCAGACTCTGCTTCTCTGTAGCCGCTGGGTGAAACATTATATGTGAGTGGGCAGAAATATGCAGCTTTAAGTTTTGTCCTGGGGTTATTCTAAGTCTGCTGTTTCTCACGAGTTTAAAAACTGCTTTCTCATAACTGCAGATGTGTGTTTGGTCAAGTGGGCCCGGCATCAGTGAGTCAACACTTCATAGTAAACTATTAGTCATTGCGTTGGCACGCTTGTTTGGACATTGCTCTTTGAATGAGCGAAGGAGGTAGGTGAAGAGAGAGATCAATGTGGGTTTCAAGCCATGGAGAGCTGCATCACATGTATATAGAAGAAACTGGTGCATCGGTTACATGTGAGGGTGACTCCGAGGGAGCTGAGAACAGAAGAAAGACACTTTTCCTGCTGCCATTGTCTCTCTTCTGTACTCGACCTGCGCATGTTCCTGTCACCGCTGAGAAGAAAAGAGCAAAGCGGGTCAGACGGACACGAGGGAGAGGTTGTGACAGACAAAAAAAAAAAAAAAAATCAATGTCGCAAAAGAATAGTTGGTTTTATCCTCACAGACGGAGGAACTGTCTGTGATGATGAAAAGTTCAAGGGCAAAACAACCAACAGAAATCACACGGGACAAAAAAACACACACACAAAAATCTCTCAGGCGGTAGATACACTGTGAGCAATGTGAAATGTCTTGTTGGAACTCAACCATGTGGCTGTGGATGCATATGAATGGCACGTGGGCGTCTTTTATAACATGACTGATACGGGGCAGTGTACTGAGCAAAACCAAAGACAGCTGAAGCCTAAATTGTTTTGGCCTCAGAAAGGCCACCCCAGATGGCAACGCGCTGAATAATTCACCACCCTAAAAAAGAACCTACGGGATGCAGAATTTGGATGTATTTTCTCTCTCTACACCAGAGTGATGACAACCATCTGCAACATTCAAACACCGCAGTGTGTCTGAACGCTGTTTTTGTTACGAGTTTGACACGTTCTGTATGTTGTGACGGAGACTGTGTTTGATTTGGTCTGGCTGATTGTGGTTGAGTCTCTGCTTGTGAGATGATGGCATTTTTATTTTAGCGGCGATGAATTATTGAGGTGTGGAGAGTGCAGCGAGCCGGACAGGAGTGTGTACTTACGTGTGTGTGTGCATACATGTGTGATGGGACCTGCTGGTAGACTCCCTAATACTCTGTCTCTACTTACATCCACCTCATACACATCTCATTTTAGCCTCATCCACTGTTTTAGCATTTACTGTACAACCCCATACCTTACATCCCACTATACAGCCTATACTGTGTTTCTCCAACACCCTCAGTCCTTTCCATTTGTCTTTCACGGTTTAGTAACATTTTCTGCTAGGTTTATTTTTATGCCAGCCTCTTTACATTTTTAAGGAAATATGACATCTCCTATTTCTCTCAGGCAGAAATCAGAGAGCAGCCAGAGAAAAGCAAAGGCTGAAGCCACCACATTAAAGAGCACACTGCAGGTGACACCACTATAAAGATGTGTGTTTAAAACATTTACCCAGCAATCCTACAATTAGTACAGCCACTGACATCTTGATTTCTGTCTATGAAATGCTTTTCTGCTTCAGGAAAGTTCTGTATGAAGGGTGCTGAGAGAAAAAAAGAAATGTTTTGAAAATGTTTAATAGCAAAATGCAGACAGATACAAACAAACACTTGAGTTCTCACTCGAATCTCAAACCGTGACTTTGATCATTTATTGCTGTTGTTCTCCTAAATGGTGGCATAGTCAGGTTAAGCTGCGGTCAGTTTTGATAAATAAATTGTTATTTCAAACTATTTTTGTGCCTTAGTTTTTCTAAATAAAACCAAGCAACCACCCAACAGTATCTGGCTGAAAACCAATGCAGGTAAAGTGCCAAAACAAACAATATTCATAGTTGTCCAAAGCTGCTAGCTGTACTGTTTTGAGATGTCTGAGTTTATTGCTGATTCAGTTCAGTGTTTGCACGGCTGTTTCAGTGTGACCGGTTGACTATATCACTATCTTCTATTGAAAATGGTGTGCTCTTGCCATGTGATGATATTAAAGGGCTTCTCCATTGATTTAATCTTGCACTTTCATAGAGTTGGTCAAAATCGATGCAGCACAGGTCGACGTATCCTGACTTTCAGTCCCTAGTATGGGTCAAGCTCCCAAAAACACAGAATACAATTATACAAATGTTGTCAAAGTCTGAATAGTACTCCTCGTGATGAGTAAAATGAACTTCATGCGTGCAATCAGTGGTGTGCCCCTTTAACTGAAGCTGAATGGGAGTTTAATATTCAATTATTAATTTTTGTTTCATTTCATGGTTTGTCACCGCTTGGTGGTTTACCAGCTCTTGCTTTTTAATGAGGCTTTAATCCAATTAACCAGAGCATGATGACAAATAAAGCTGAAAAGCAAACAATGAGCTAGACCAACAGGATTTACAGAAAGTGCCGCCTCAACTCCCAGACCACCAAAACCTCACACAGTTGATTTTAATTAGTACAAGAAACCTGCATGCTGTTATGCAGAAGTTTGCACCCTTATTGCATATAAACAATGAGTTGTTGGCAGACTGTGATCCCCATCAAGCACACTCATGAATTGCCGATTTCCCATGAATCATTACCATAATATGGCAAAATCCTATTTCATTTTATCAGATGATTAACTTAATCTGGCAATTGTTTTGTCCCACACTCCTTGCTGTTGTTTGTTGTGTATCTATTGTCCTCTTTGCCTCTCATGGGCCTTGTCTCTCTGTCTCATCCTGACAGACAGAGCTCTGTGTTTTAGAGACATTCACCCTCGAGGTTTAGTGTCATGTCATAGTTGCTCAGACTTTGGACACTTCCCCCCATCTCCTCTTCAGATGGCAGCCTGCTGGAGTTTAATGTAGACTGAGAGTGTCGAATATATTTCTCCTTCCTGCACCTGCCTTCAGTTTGATCCTGACATGCCTCAGAAAACCTTTTTATCTGGAATATACTGTGTGTTGATATGACAGCTGGCAGCATAGCTGAAAACCAAGTGCAAGTAAAGTGCCAAAACAAACAATATTCATAGTTGTCCAAAGCTGCTAACTGCACTGTTTTGAGATGTCTGAGTATATTGCTGATGTCAGTTCAGAAGCGTTTGCACGGCTGTTTCAGTATGAATGGTTGACTATATCACAATATCTTCTACTGAAAGTGGTGTGCTCTTTGTAGCCGAAATGAAACCTGACCATATAGCTGTCATATAAATGTAGGATAGGGTCAAACTCTAGACTATTGAAGGCAGTTAGAGGATGAAAATCACTGCCAAAGCCATACAACAGTCCAATGTGCTGTTACACCAAACTTATCATCCAGCGACATCTTTTTATTTTTTTTTACTGAAGTTTAAATCTTCTAGCAAAGGTCTTAGATCAAATCAAATACATTTTCCGTCAGTTTTTGTTAGTTCCAGGCGAATTTTTCTTGGCCTGACAAAGGCAGACTATTTTCTGTGTGCTCGCTGTGGCCTGGCAACCCGGTGGATGACTCAACTTAACACAGAAGTCAAGTAGGCTACACAAGAGAGGACTGACAGTTTTTTTCCTTCACTGAGACGTCAACACAAACTCTTCCTACACCCCACTGGACCCCCGCTGACTCATCGGTCCTCCGAATCTTGAATGGTTGTTTCCAGATGTAGTTCTCATTGTTAAAAGTGGGTTTGCATGATGCAGTCTGGCGTGTGCGTGTAAACCTGTGAGGCTTCGTTTTCCAATAAATTCCATGAAAACATGCGCACTTGTTTTAAAGATGTCCCCTTCTGAATCATCCTGGTGGTGCGACGTTTAGAGGAAGCTGAAGCTAAATCTTCAGCTCTGACCTGAAAAGACTTTTAGATGAACAGCCAAATGTTTTCATTCAAAATTAAAATCAACAGTCTCCACACACATCCAGAGGACTGGAAACAAATTGGAAAAAGAGATTGTGACACTAATCACTGAGTGGTGATAGTGTATTTTGGTTTGATTTTCCATATTATAATTTTGTCTATTCTGTACACATGACATACTGTATACTGCATGTCTGTCCGTCCTGAAGAGGATCTAAGGATAGAGGACGTCCTATTTTGTACAGATTGTGAAGCCCCTTGAGGCAAGTTTGTGATTTGTGATATTGGGCTACATAGACCTGACTTGTTACTGATATAGCTGATAACAGCTCAGTTAAGCATGGTGTGGACACAAATGCATGACTCACATAGAAAACAAGTACTTACTGGTACTGGCTCTATGATCAAAGCCACATTTAGTCCAAAGGGGCATAAGCAGGCAGGCAAAAGTCCAGAAGAGGAGGCAAAGGTAGAACAACAACACAAGATAAGAAAGACTGGAAAACTGTGGCATGAAAGCACACCAGACAACAGGTGTATATACTGGGGATGTGATTAGCAAATGAAAAGTGGTGGGACAAACTGGGGACTACTACTGGACAGGGAGAGAATGGCATGAAACGCCTGACTGACAGCAGAGGGAAAAAAATGCAGAAATAATATGCTGCATAGCTCGTTCATGTTCCCAAGATAACTTCTCATAAGGAGATTAATCTTAATTATCATACTTTATCTAACATTTTGAAGATGGAGGCTTGTGGTGCTTTTGGATGAGACATACACAGTATTGACCTCTTATGTAATCCACCTCTTATCTTTCTTTGTTGCCCTCCAGTTTATACTGTCCTGTGAGCGGGAAAGCCACAGCCAACAGTCGTGTCAAACTAAGTTTATTTATGAAGCACAAGCAAGGCGGTCACAAACGCCTTCCAGAAAACAAGGGACATAAAAACAAATAAAAGGAAAAGAAAGAGCAGGTACAAGAAAAAACACAAGACAAAAGGCTTTTAGATGACATAGAGTGCCTGTTTGCTTGTATAGGAGCATGAGAGAAAAAAAGTTTTAGATTGCAGATGAAAGTTAAGCAAGACAACTAGGCAGTGATAAATCCATCTTAATATTTCTGGATTTTCAACAGACAGACAGCAGATATGCAGATATAAAGAGGTGGAAATCAGAGCCTTTGTTAAAGTTGTCCTGCCAACTGCTTCACAGTCAATTATAGCTGAACATTTTAATGGAAGAGATGAAGCCAAAACAAGGGACTAATGTATGAAAGTCTGGCAGCGTATGTGTTTCAAACCACCACCTATCACTGAAGCTCCGTGACCCAGTCAAACACTGTTCTTTGTTGATTACAAGGGGGAGATCAGCCTTGCGGTGGCTCTGTGAGTGTGTGTGTCTGTTCAAATGTGACTTATTATCATCATATGGACTGCAGATTGCATGGATTGTTACTCATTACACACTCATTGCATCTGAGGAAATGTAGCATGCTATATCGCTGCAGCACCTAATTGGTGAGACCTCATAGCACGAGACTTAAACATCGCTTCACCAACTACAGCTCTGGGCACATGTGTGTGTTTGTGTGTGCCTCTGTTGTTGTGGGTTTTCTCATTATGATCCCGTTACAATCATACTGATAATCAAGAGTGCGTCAGCAATGATAAGGGAGCGGACTAAGAAGTGTATTGAGAGAATATTTGTGAATAAAGTCAGGTTTGGTGTCATTTATTCGATTATTTTCATCAAGGACTTTGATTTATTCTTATAGACTTTATAGAGACACTTTAACTTGTTCTCTCTCACTCAGCAGAGCAAAGCATAACTGATCTTGTACGTCATCCCATCAGGCTGGAGAGCTGGAAAGTTGAATTCAAGGTTGCATCAAATGCAAGGTTCATAAACAGCCACTCTGACATGGACTTCTACCTACGCACATCTGTAAGATCAAACTGATTCAATCAGATCGCCTTCTACATGTGGCCCCAGCTGTCTAGCCACCATACCTAACTGTTTATGACACACATTATTCAATATGAGGCACCCTCAAGCCTGATATGAGTGCATCATCTCAATATCCACTCCACTGAAATGATGAAATTAGGATTTTATTTTGAAGCAGTTGTGCATGGCTGTAGTTTGGCAAGGTGTCCAGCAGAATGAGATTACATAACTAGCTCCCATGAGGCTTTGGCAGTGTGTGGAAGAGATATGGGATATGCTGTTGCTTTATATGTAGCCGGGCGAAATTAAACCAGCACAGGACACAGAAATATCTTTTTGGGGTCTTTATTCTGAACAGGAAAATTTGGTGTTCACTTGAGGTAAATAATAAAAGCATTAATACAAAACATGCAAAAGGTTCTCTGCTGTATATGCACTTCCCGTACATAAATTCAGTACCAGCTGAGGACTCTCCTCTATACACTGTAACACTTAGACCTATCTAGTCTGCTTAAGGTGTAACACCTAGGCTCTTCACTGTATTCTGTACAGTAGTAGTATCGACAACCATGAACTACTGGTGCTATAACACCCACTACAAAGGACTGCAAAAATAAGCTTGCTAGTACAACAGAGTGCATCAATTAATATGTTAGTACAAAAGATGCATGAATAAGTGTACTTGTACAAAAGAGTGACTCATCCTTATAACACAAAGAGCCCTCAAATTCACAATCTTACATTCATAGGTCTTGTTATGATACAAGTGTAAGTGTAGAATTTGAATACATACTAACTTGTGCATGCGTTCCACGTCGCGGTAAAAGCAGAAAGTATGTCTCCACTAAAAACAATATTAAAATGACACCTGAAAACCTGGCTTGAGCTTTTTTATTTTCTCACCTTGAGTGCATTCTCTGAATTGACCACAAACATGAACATAATAGTACATAATACAGGTTCTGATCCACTGTATGTAGTAACTCTGCTTTTTCTGTGTGTGTGTGTGTGTGTGTGTGTGTGTGTGCGCAGCTGCCTTGTGTGCGGAGGTGGAGGAGCGGCTGGTGAGTCACCTGTTGTCACCGGAGCGTTATAACAAGCTGATCAGACCAGCTGTCAACAACAGCCAACAGGTCACCATTTACATCCAGGTGTCTCTAGCCCAGCTGATCAACGTGGTGAGGAAACACACATTCACACACAAATCCAAATCCACATATGCTGTTATCATAGAGGCATATCCTACTAAGTTCATTCAAGAGCGCAGATGGTGGAGTTAACTGCCTAAATACAGCAGCCAATCACAAACCTTCTGCCTGCCTGTGTTTCAGAATGAGAGGGAGCAGATCATGACCACCAACTGTTGGCTCAGTCAGGTTTGTGTCCCCACTCGTCCTCTTGTTCTCCATTCTGTGTAAGTGTGTTTGTGTGCATGGGGTCATGCAATTTCCAAGTACTACCTCTGAGCGGCACAACAAGTGTCTGACTCATATTAGTCATTAGTATACACACACACAAACACACATGCACCAACTGTTTAAAATGCCTTTTTACACACATACATATATGTTTATGTATGTTTCCGGTTGCATGACTTTTGAATCAATGTATCCCTGTGTGTGTGTGTGTGTGTGTGTGTGTGTGTGTGTGTGTGTGTGTGTATATATGTGTGTGTGTGTGCACTTCTTTATCAGGTATGGAATGACTACAGATTAATGTGGGACCCTGAAGAGTACGAGGGAATCAAGAAAATCCGTCTTCCGTCACAACACATCTGGCTGCCAGACATCGTCCTCTACAACAAGTACGCCTCATTTGTGAAAGACTCAATGTGTGTGTGTGTGTATGTGAGAGAGTGTCTGTAAAGGTAAGTGATTAAAAGAGGAAAAAACACAAGCAACTTCATTCAAAAGCCCCATTTTCCTAAAATGTTTTCTCATATCCTCTTATTCCTTCTATCCTCTTATCTCTCCACGTTTCACCTCTTTTAGGATAATGAATACAACAAAAATGTTTTGTTAACACTGTCTAGACTGTCTGCAGACGCTACAGTCAGTCTCATGATGATGAGTTATCTTTTAAGGGATGAGAGATTACAGATTTTTCAGAAAGAGAGACAGGGACATATTGAAATTACAACATCTGCAGGTAAGACAACGGTGGACACACCTTTGATGAATGATGCCCACATCAAGTGATCACATCTCACATTCACATTTGAGCAAAAACATGTATTATCAGAATCAGAAATACTTTACTGATCCCCGGGGGGAAATTAGAACTGGCGTACACCTTGCAGCAACAAGACAAAAATTCACCTGAAAATGGGGAAAACTCATCTATCAAACTAGAATGTACACTAAATGTTTGAATGTTTCAGTTATTGAGTTTTACTTTCGGAGGAACAGGATTCAGAATTTGATGATACTTTTAATAATCATTATATCCAGAAGACATTATTCTCTATTTCATGTCAGCGAATATTTGTTGTGTTGCTGTGATAACACTACTTGCATGTCTTTTGCACCTGACTGAACATGTTTGCACACGCAAGATACAGAAACATCAAAATATCTGAGTGTTTATTCCAACATAGTTCAGCTGCTCTACACAATATGGATTATGATATATGCATTGGATCAATACAATCAAATCATAGCCTTTACAATCAAAGTGTCAATAGGAATGAATGTCCTATAACACCATTACTGCACATTCAAACTTTATAGGCATGGTTACTCTGGACAGCAGGGAAACATCCTTGTGCATTATTGTGTGTTTTTGCATATTGCATATTGAGAATTAATGCACAAAACATTGATGTGAGAATATTTTGACTTTGTGCGTAAAATCTAAAAATCATCTTGCAGCTGTACAACACAGCTGCGAGGGAAAATCAATACATGAGAATGTCGATGCAGTAATTAGTTCATTCAAGGAGAAATTAGCCCCACTGCCTCAATCCACTGGAGTGTTAGCTGACAGACACGGAGGCTTTTGGGCCTCACCTCATCTGTCACCCATATAGGTCAACACCTGGGTCTTTTTTCCATCTGCTAGTTTGTTGTATAACGTTAACAGTTAACTTTCAATCATGAAAATGTAGTTGATGTAGGAGTCATTGCTCTGCATCACTGTCACACATGTGCTTTGATGTCTGAGTTTTCGTTTTGCATTGATTTTGTTTAGTGTGGATATGAACTTTCTAACTTTCTTTCCAACTTTATAGCCTAGTTGGGCTGACATTGGCTCAAAGTGAAATGTGAAACTGGAGGTTATTTCAATATTCAGTATATCACCATGGTTCTTAGTTGTCAGCTGTGGTTTTTTATTTTCCCCTTCGTAGAAATAACAAATACATACAACACAAAACATTGTAATACTGCAAAAACTAAAGATTTAGTATAAATACAGCACTAAATTGTAGTGCTTTTAGCATCAGTATCTACTTGTTTGTGTGCTTGACTGCATTGTGACAGATTTTAGAATATGAGTCCTAATAAGGAAATATTAGTCATCAATTAATTATACATACTGTATATACACAATTATATCTAAATTAAAATGAACAGCTTGTTTTAAAATGTCAAGTTTATAGATATTACTGTTCTTTACAAGAAAGCAAAAAACCTTCAGAAAGTCTCCATAATTGTTCTCAGTGCCACTTCAAATTAAAAAGAAGAAAATAAACCTGAGATGTCTGACCATCATAAGCTAACTAAGGCTCTAACAGCAAGATCCCTGGGTGTATTAAACTGAGAAATGGAGTATTTTATTGCTTATGTATTTAAAGTTTCATTTGTAAGAGGAACAATGTGCCACTTTTTCCTCTCAAATGTTATAAGTTTCAAGTACAAAAAAACTCAAATCCTGCTGCAGCTGTCCTACTGGTACAAATGAACAACCTCAGCATGCTGTTATACTTGACCGGGTACAGGCAAACTTGTTAGTTAGATTAAGATAACTGAGAAAACAATCTCACTGCAAGACCCCTTTAGCAGCCGTTCTGGAGTTTTCAATCATACCACATGATCTTCATCAGCAGCTGGAGTTTCAAGAATGAACTTTGAACCTCAGCTTTTAAGCCAACATGTGATGGGATGTGATTAAGAGCTCTGGAACGTATACTAAATTGACCTGCTGGTGTAATTGTTTTTTCAACTACTTTAAGGTCAAGAATGAACTTTAAACCTGAGATTGAGACAGTTTGACAGGTTTTGGTCAGCAGTGTTAATCCGCCATTTATACAGGACTAGTAGGCATAAAACATTTATGAACACAGATTGCTGGTCAGCTAAAGACCACTGAAGAGCATAATGGCTTAAGAGGTAAAATGATAGGACATGATCAGCACTACTTTACGACATCAGGTCTCCTTCTCTGGCCTAGTCTGGGGGACCAGAGGTCGCAGTAACCAGGTGGGGCCTCTGCATTTTTAATTAGTCTGCATATTCACAGCAGCCCCAAAGCATTAGAGACTGAGTGTGATGGTTGGATTCCTGACCTACTTTATAATTGATAGGCCACTTATCTATAATGCATCACCTGCAGCATTGGTGAGATGAAGAAAAAAGTCAGTCTCAGCAGATTTTGCTGTGATGTGTCCCATGCTGAGCTCCTCCCTTGGGATGATAAACACATCCTTTAACTTTCAACACACACAACTGTTGTAACAGCCATGAAATAATCTTCTTGCTCAGTCAGCACAGTAAATTGATTTGCTCAAGAAAACTTTTTCCTTTTGATGATATCGCTGCACTGATTCTGTTGTTAATCTGTACTCAGTTGCACTGTTAGGATGAACTAGCTAAAGATTGTAATGGATTCTACAAATTATTACATAGATTGATAGAGTGGTTCACATTAAGTAACGTTGAAGGTGTGGAAGCAGCGTGATGGAGCGTAGAGTGCATCTCACGTGTATTACCTGATTGATGTCAGCTGCTTGATTCATGCTTCAGCATCACTGGCTTTGCTACCAGATTCCACCATCCCAACCTCTTCCTTGGAAGCTGGTTTAACCACAATTTGATATCCATGTATGTGTTTGTGAAGAGGGAATTAGTTTCACTCAGTGTTGGAAGAAATGTTCAGATTCTTTACCCAAGTAAAAGTACCAATACAACAATCTAGAAATACTCCATTTCAAGTGAAAGTCCTGTGTTCAAAATCCTACTTAACTTTAACTACAGAAGTACTATCAGCAAAGTGTAATTATGTAATTAAAGTATAGCAAGTAAAAGTACTGGTTCTGCAGAAAATCGCCACTGTGAGTGATATATATGACATTAGTAGATTAACTGCAAACAACTAAAAGACATCTGAAACAATGACAAGGGTACTTTTTTGGTACTGGGTCACGGGCCAAAAAGATTGGGAACAACTGGAACCACTAATATGTAACAATGTGTTGTATAAGTACCTCAAGTATGTAAGTAAATTGCTTGAGTAAGTGTACTTAGTTACTTTCCACCACTGGTTTCAATAAAACAATTCTGATGCTCAGATTTTTTGAGAGCTACCTCAAAGAGCGGAGCCTTTCCCATCAAAGCTAAATGGATAACCTATAAATAGTCAATTCCCTGATATAAGTGTCTCTGACTGAACTACAGGTATTTTTTAAGACAGGATTAACTGTGTTTTTTTTATGTTTTCATGCATCCATCCATTTTCTGACGTAACCCAGACTTCCTTCACTTGCCATTTCCTCCAGCTACCCCTGGTACCCAAGGAGTTCCCAGGCCAGATGGGATATATAATCCTTCCAGTGCGTTCTGGGTTTGCCTAAGGGTGTCTCCTCCAGTTAGATATGCCTTGAATACCTTTACAGGGAAGTGTCCAGGGGGCATCCTTATCAGATGCTTGAACCAATGCAAAGGAGCAGTTGTTCTACTTCGACCTCCTTACCCTGTTCCTCCAACTTTATGCATCTGTAACATCACATGTGGATATAGTGGCGATAAGTGTTTGAATGACTGAGAGTTTTGCCAAGATCCTTCCAGTAATCAGTTTCTCTCCGAGTGCTTTGACTCGATCTTTCTCCTGTCTTTTGCTTATCACCTTTTCCTCTTGTCAGTGCTGATGGGACCTATGAAGTCTCCTTCTACTCCAATGCTGTGGTCTCCAACAACGGCGAGGTTGCCTGGCTCCCACCAGCTATCTACAAGTCAGCCTGCAAAATCGAAGTCCGTGATTTCCCGTTCGACCAGCAGAACTGCACCCTCAAATTTCGCTCCTGGACCTACGACCACACTGAGATCGATCTCATCCTCCTCAGTGATTACGCCTCACGTGACGACTTTAAACCCAGTGGTGAGTGGGATATTGTTTCATTGCCTGGACGCAAGAATGAAGACCCTAATGACATCAAGTACCTGGATATCACCTATGACTTTATTATCAAGAGAAAACCTCTGTTCTACACCATTAACCTGATCATTCCCTGCATCCTGATCACGTCGCTGGCTATTCTGGTGTTCTACCTCCCGTCAGACTGTGGTGAGAAGATGACTCTTTGTATCTCTGTCCTCTTGGCCCTGACTGTGTTTTTACTCCTTATCTCAAAGATTGTGCCACCTACATCTTTAGCTGTGCCTCTGATTGGGAAGTACCTGATGTTTTCAATGGTGCTGGTCACCTTCTCCATCGTCACCAGCGTTTGTGTGCTCAATGTGCACCATCGGTCCCCCAGTACACATGCCATGCCTCCTTGGGTCAAGCGCGTCTTCCTGTACCGGCTCCCCTCTTACCTCTTCATGCGGAGACCCGGTAGCTCCAACATCCGAGAAAGGTTCCGGAAAAAACACCAGCAGCGATCGTACTCTGACCAGAAACTGCGCGGAGCGGACGGAGGGACTGGAAGTCCTGCAGGAATGGCAGATTCCTCCTCGTCCTTCTTTGTGAACGAGGAGTCGGCCAAACGCTACGGCTATAAGATCAGCGACTTGTCAGAGAACACAGACTTCAGGAAGAGGATGACGCTCAAGTGCAACATTGACGTGGAGGATGCTGTGGATGGAGTGCGCTATATTGCCGAGAAGATGAAGAGTGAGGATGATGATGAAGGGGTAGGTGTATCTGCATGAGTCTAATAAGTCTAAATATGTGCAGCATGCTCCGAATGCTCTTCCTTCACCGGCTTGTATTTTGTAAATTTTCCATTCTGACATAGGCTGTTTTTTTTACAACATTTGTGGCAGGATAGCAATTAATAGAATAAAACAGTTGTTAGCCACACTAACAGCATGGCTGTATGGATGGCAATGTTGATCTGTAGGTTGGCCCACCACTTTGATTCTGACTATCTCAGAAAATATTGGATAGATTGCCATGGAATTTTGTACAGACATCTGTGGTCTCCTGAAGACGATTCCTACTGAGTTTGATGACCCGCTGACTTTTCATCTGGCGCCACCATGAGGTTGACATTTGTTTTGAGTGAAATGTCTTGACAACTATTGAATGGTTTGACATACAATTTGGTGCAGATATCCATGGTGCCTGGAGGATAAATCCTCATGACTTTGTTGATCCCCGACTTTTTAGCACCAGGAACAGGTTCAAATTTTCTCAACATTTCAATAATGGATTTGCTAAAATTTGGTACAGACATTCATGGCTCCCAGATGATGTATCTAATGACCTTGGTGATCTCCTGACTTTTCCTCTAGCGCCACCATGTGGTTCACATTTATATGAAATGGCTCAGCAACTATTGGATGAATTTGCCATAAAATTTGGTACAGACATTCAGGTTCCCACAGGATGAATTGTAATAACGTTGGTGATCCTCTGACTTTTCACAATTTTAATTCATCCCATACTTTTTTTATGATCTGCAAAACTAATGACATTCTCATCAGCTGCAGCTGTACTTTGTGTTTAGTGCTAATTAGCAAATGTTAGCATGCTAACACGATAAACTACGATGGTAAACATGGTAAACATTCATCCATCAGCCGCATTAATCCAGTGATTTGTGAATTTGAACCACTTAATATTATGTCACAGCGACACTACTGTTGTTTTAGCCAATAAATGATTACATATAAATAATGAACTGTAGAGACAAAAATTTATATGCAAAAAGCAAACAATGTAATTCAATTCAGATTAATTCACTTTAGTTCAGGACAGGAAACACAACAGTGGCAATATTTAATATCCAACCTCTCTCTGCAGATCATTGAAGACTGGAAGTACGTGGCCATGGTGATCGACCGTCTCTTCCTGTGGATCTTTGTGTTGGTGTGTGTGGTCGGGACTTTGGGCCTCTTCATGCAGCCTCTGTTCCAGAGTTACAACACGCCCATCGTTGATGACATGGACCATAAATGAAACCTGAACTTTGATCTCAACATGACCCAGACATGAACTTTGAGTCCCCCCAACAACAGAGCTCTGACAACATTTTAACACATAACCTCACACTCCGGCCTCGCACCACACGCTCACTGGAAAATGATAATTATGCACTTTAGCCCCCTCCTCCACCACCTGCTCGCTTCCTTACATCCACTCCTTACTCCAACTTAATGGATAATTCTGGTCTATAACAACTTGGGTCACATTTTCATAGTTTTAGCCACCATTCAGCCGACAGAAATGATTGAGATCGTATTGTCCCACAACCGCTCGGTTTTTCAGGACGCCCCCAAACCACCAGGTTAGCCAAGCTCATTTGGAAGAGAAAACAAAATGTATAGCCCCAAATGTTGCAGCATCAATCACAGTTTACAGATCCACTTCCTGGTTCAACATTTACCCACCTTTCTTATGCTAGTTGTGCATGTACACAGCAAATACGTTGGTGTGTTCAATGATATGATAATCAAAAGAAATAATGGACAAAACTACAAAAACAAGACCCAAGTTACAATAAACCAGAATTATCTTTTAATTCAAAATGTAAAGTGAAACCACCTTGTCAGTCATGATGCTCTTTCTTGGGGATCAAAACATAAATCTGCAGTTCTCCAAAGATTTAAATGTAGATTTTTTTTTAAAAAGAAAACCTTTACCTGAAATGGTCAAGTTTAAAGTGTGTTGACCCCTATTACCGTTAACAAAGGTTTACCTGGAAAACAGCAACTCAGGACTTTTTTTTCTGTTTAGAACAGGCTTAACTTTCTGTGTCTAAATCAAATTGAAACAGCCCTAACATGATATTATGGGGGGTAGCATGCATACAACAAGGCACTGTTCTTTGTTTTTAATTCTTTTTTTTTTTGACTCAAAGACAGAAAGAGCCCAAAGATGAACAAAGCCACAGAAACTCACAAGCAGACTCATTTTGCAGATATGGGCCTCACATCGACAACACATCCCCCTGAAGAGAAGAAGATGAATCCCTTCTGTGCAGATACATAGAAGAAGATCACCTCCCTGTGTCCTTTTGCCAATAGCCACACATACTGTTTGAATTTCTCATATTTGCCTTGAAAATGAGAGTGAGAGGGGACACAAAACAGCTAACTGTTGGGCTGCTCAAATTATAATGGATGGGTATGTTTCTACCCTCACACCCACACCTCACTGTGTGGACCTGAAATAACAGACTGATCAAATCTATGACAAGCTGCTGTTGTTATGTTTAAAAGCAGCCGTGTTTTAAACGAAGGAGGGACGTTACAATCGTGCTAAAAAAAAGGAAAAAACTTAAAACCAATGACCATTAGGCTGTCGTTGCTCACCATGCTTCTTTTAAAAAAGGTACAGTACCCTGGTTTCATCAAAGCAGTGCTCGTCAGCATCCATCACCAAGGAAACCAGCAGCAATAAATATTGTACTGTATTTTATACACACTGACCCGGGGGAAAAGTAGCCAAACAGCCTGGCTCTTCACTTGCTTTATCTTCCATCATATTGAATGCTTGATTATCTCAGTCCGTTCTCAGAGACGTTACTTGAATCCGTGTCCAGTAAATATTTCCAAGAGGTATTATAACTTTGTCACTGTCATAACTCACTCGACTGTCACTGCTACCAATGTTAGCCAAGGAAAAGGTGTACTGTACTAATCCAGCTGTATTGATTTCTTTTATTTTTGTTCTTTTCAGTGGATGGAATGAAACATACCTTTTCTTTTTCTGAGTTTTGTCTGTCAAGACAATAAATGATGAGGATTACTGGAAGAGACTGAGGTGGGAGCTGATGTCTTGCTAACTGGATCAATAAAGGGAAATGACAGCAACAAGCAGACCTGATGAATCACATGAACTTTAATCGGTCAGTTTATCCTGCAGTCGTTCATTCAACATTATAACCATGTCTCTGTTTCTATATTGAGCTCTTTCTCAGACATCACACTGTCTCTCACTATCTCTCCTCTAGCTCTTACTCTCTTACTTGGTTAGTGTTGAACAGGACGTGACAAAGTAAAGGCTTAAACATCCTCTTTTCTAACACCTCACACATTATCAGCCACGTTGAGATGATTCAAAACTAATCACAGTCTCCAGGCAGTTGACATTTTTCTCAGAAGTTTCTGGAGTGCATGTGTGTGAACTGTGTGGGGCCAGGGCTAAATGTTAGTCAGCTGACTAAGGCTTCATTAGACAGTCTTATGTCCCAGGGGTTTGTAATTTCGCCTTCTGTTAGTTTAAGATGGCAGCAAGGCGGTACGACAGCAAAAGGGACACATCATGTGAATGAATACGCACATGCACATAATCACAAACTGGAAAGTCTTATGTGTTATGAGGCTTTTCTGTCTTTATCAGATAACAGCTGCTCCCTGAAGTGTGTGTGGACATAAAAAGGAGCCAGAGGCATCAGATAATTGTGTCTATTTTTTCTGGTTACATGCCTCTGATAATCACATTTCACACAGTCTAATTTTAAGTTTAAGTTTGCGGTTTTGGCCATTGTGGCAGCATTATCCATGATTGGAGTAGTTGTGAATAATAAAAGACAATTTGAAATACATAAATAATTATTTCCAACAATAGCAGTATTAGGTAATATCCTATAATCACAATTTTCCAAATTAGATGTAGTTGCAGTTTCCATTAGTGTCTGCATGGATATTTTAAGGTCCCTGATTATTTGTTTTTCCAGAACACAAACGTATTCGAGCTTCTGTTTTCCAGCAACTGCTGATGCTTCCAGCAAAGATACTACTGCATCATCATTTTCCAGCTAACATCATATCAGTCACACACACACACACACACACAGAGTGACATAATCCTACAGACGTAGTGACAGCCATTGAATTGGAGTTCAGCAATTATAGCTCATATTTGTACCCCCATCCTCCCCCTCATCTGACTCATAAATTAGATACTTGACATCTGCATCAATTTCCATTAAGACAGTGGCCACATGAGGGTGGAGAGGGTCAGAGGGGCTGCTGGGAGAAGGGTTGGTGGTGTTTTTGTTGTTGTTGTGGAGGGCAGTTGGGTCCGACTATGTATCACATTTTTCTGGTTCCTCATCATACACATTTTATTTCTATTAGTTTCTGTTGCATTATTTTCTCTTTTCCTTTAATGACGATTCTTAAAAACCTCACCAGAGTTTTCACTACTGTTTTGAATTTCTTTCTTTGAATCCAGTCTTTCACAACGTTAGAGAGTATTTATTTGCCTTTTTTTTTTATGGCTGTTGCTGCTAACTCCCTCTGATGGTCTGGAGAGAGTAGATGTCCTTGTGTCTGGTTCTTACAAGGAGAATTTGCACGGAGGTATACACTAGCAGTAGGAGTGACCTTTGATTGGAAAGCAAGAGCGCTAACTCTCACCTACCTCTGTCCTCAAAAAGGTTTTTAAAAACGCACACTTCACTTCTTTAAATGGGAACGTTTTAGACTGAAGCCAATGTCTGTTTCCCCAAGGAGTTGCTAGTGCAGTGACAAAGACATGATCCCTATTTATCTGTAAACACTAAAACAAAATGAGGACCAAGTGAAATTACTTTAAATCTTACCGTTAATCCAACCAGGGCTGCAACTACTCTTAAAGTTTGTGCAGAGAAGAATAAAGACGGAGGCCACCATGTTTGTTGACTGTAGGTTTAAAGAATCTACTGGATTTCAGCTGCACACAAATTACACCCATCTGTCTGGCCACACAAGGTAGACTCTGCTTTGTAGAGTCAGCTACCAACACAAATGAGAATGTGTATGTGTGTATTTACATCCATTTAAACGTGTACCACTTCCTCGAAGATGATCACCGGGCCCCATTCTTCAAGAGCAAAATATTGAGAGAAAAAAAGAGAAAAGTCAGCCAAAGAGAGTTGGTGTTTTGGTCTCCAGGGCTGATGGAGCGTGACGGAGGAGATGAAACTGAGGGAGGAGGGAAAGACAAAGAGAGAGAGGTATGATAGAGGGAGACAGGGGTGGTAAAGGTCGGTCATAAACAAGAGACACAAGACTCCTGCAGTCTGTTAGGAGCCAACATCAAAGACGGCTTCACGCTGTCGTCAGAGATCAATAAGCATTTATTCTTCTTTGCAAGACAAACCCAAATACATGTAGACATATATAATGTGCATACATGCAAACATACACACACACACACACACACACATAAAGGCACTCAGAGGCAGGCAAGCAGTCATATGCAATTGAAACATGTATTTACTGTATATTCTATTATACATTTTAAAAATATATAATATTTTTGAAAGGGATTATGTTCTCTAATTGATCAGGTTTTGACTTCAGAAAGCAGAACCAGAAACCTGGTCTGGGAGGGAATGGGGATAGGAAATGTTTGAGGAGTTTTAATTGCATGTAGTGTATTCCAAACAGTGTATTGACTATTTAGACAGAGGTAGAAATGAAGGCGCAATCAGCAGGTCAAAGGCCATCCACACACACACACGAACACACACAAACTACAACTCTCTGTCTGCACTGCCATGTTTCTATCCTATTCTCTTCTCATTGTTAACCTGCTGTAATCAGGCTCTTAAACCTCCGGTGCAGCACGGTGAATGTCAGCAGTTTGATCTGTTTCCTGTAGTCGACCGTTGCCCTCCATCTCTCCCATTATCCTCCTCAGGACATTCCTTTAGGATTTATACCTGCCATTTCAGCCCTGTGGTCAATATTTATGAACTACATTTCTGCATTACAGAATGTGTAGCTGCCGTGCAGTTGAGTCAGGAGGCCATCGATCGTCCCCTCTGAGCCACTGAGCTTAGAGAACAGACGCAGAGCTTTGGTCCAAACACTTGACAGGGCTTTAAACTGGGCTCTGGGGTCGCTCTGTAATGTCCCTGCTGGAGCAATAAATATCTCCTCAAGTCTGCTACCTGCTGACAGATCATTGTGCCTGCTGCTGCTCACTAGTGGTCAAAAGAGACACTGCAGAGTTCTGTGTTTCTCTCAGCAGCTGCAATAGCAGCATTATTAGTATGTTAAAGTTACATATTACATGTCACATATGTATAATTTCTACACATCAAGGTATTATGAGTAAGTAAAGCAGATGTTGTCTTCATAGTCTGGATCCTCATTTAACTTGTTTGTGGCATTAAGTCATCATCTTAGTAAACAAGCTTATTGTTTTTGCACTTTGAAAACCATCCATTTAGATTTATGTGGTTTGAATTCCCCTCTATGAAACTGGAAACTTTTTTTGGGGGGGGTCACAAATTTAGGGTCCAGAAGTGTCGGATCATATGACAGAATGTAAGCTGTTTGGGCAGACGTCTGATCAGTCTGATCAGTCTGATCAGTCTGATCGATTCCATTCAAGCTCGATTGATTATCCTCTCTTGTCCGAGTGTGTCTGGATTTAAACAATCCAATTTTAGCAGCCCGATTTTTTGACTTGACTTGAAATTTTAGGCCACAATTTGAGCAACTTGAACATACCCATAAATATATTTTTAATATTGGACACTTCTAATTACCTTCTGGAGATTGAAGGGGAATTCAAACCACATATATTCAGACAAATTCAGGCTTTCAAAGTAAAATATTTCAATGATCAGGTGTTTCATTTAAAAAGTCTTTAGGTACTTATTTCGGCTTTACTTTGCTTCTGTATATAACCACATGCACAGCATCTGCATTTCCTGTTAGAGTCCAAAATCTCTAAAGTTAATCAGATTTACATTTCAAGGCCAGAGAAAACTATGTGTAATATAAGAGCCAAAAAAACATCTTGTCCGTTATGAATTACATCAATGTGATTCTAATGCAGTTTGTGGCAAAAAATGTCACCAGATATCTTGCAGTATTAAGAAAGGGATGAAGAACTCCAGTCGTACACTTGCCCCGAGGCCACCAATGAGGACTGTAAGGGCTATTAAAGAAATGTTCCTAACACATTTTAAACTGATTAAAAATAACTTGAAGCTATGACCAGCAGATAATCTGTAATGGGAAAAAGAGGCTCAGAAAATCATTCAGATTTCATTTTAGGACAAACATGAGTGGAGACCAGATAATGAGTAAGCTTTGTGTGGCTCTGTTTGACCCTTCAGGCTGCAGCCATTTTATGAACATTAGATTGCTGGTCATTCAGAGAACAACACGGACAGAGAGAATAAATACATAAAGCAGAACGGATTGATTGCAAACAATATATTGTATGCAATTTGTTGCTCTGGCTTTGTTTGTGTCTCTGTGAGAGAACGGGAGGGAGGGTGAGGGAGGGAAGGTTCGTGGGAAAGAAAACGGTGCAGAGAAATGGCAGTTTAATTAGCAGCAAAGGGCTTTAACTGTGATTTGAGCAGTGAAGGGACTTTAATTAGTTGCTGGTGGGTGCAACAGGCCACGGCATGACCAAGCAGACTGCATGTAGTGGACACTGGGCGAACTCTCTGTGGTCTTAATGGGTCTGGAGTGAAAGGAAGGAGGAGGAGGAGGGGATGGGGAGGGTTTTGAGGATGTGAATGCTGGAGGGTTGAGTGGGGTCGCAGAGTGTAGCGTGACAGGGAGAACAGGACGAGCTGTGGGAGGAAAGGGGACGCTGAGAGCTTTTAAAAAGGGGTCGAACGAGGGTGGAGACAGTGGAGTGGTGGGATTAGAAAGAGGAGAAGGATGAAGGGGATCATGGGGAAAAGGTTAAACTGTTTAGATGGGGTTAAAGGGTAAGGAAAGAAAGATGGCGAGAGGTCAGCGGCACACATCCCCTCAGTTATGACTGCATTTTAGTCACATCTCTAAGACCACAAATGAAATGCCAGTCAGCAAATTGCCAGCTAGTTGCTAACTTTGCTGGTTTGCTGTTGTACTTATGTACTTATGGGGGTGAAAAAGAGGTCAACTGTATGTCAAGGGGTTAAACTGATGCTAAATTTGCACCAGACACAACATGTTCAATAATACAGGTTACTGATCAGACTCGCTGCAACATCAGACTACAGGCTGTTTCAAGGCAGACATCTGATCAGTGTGAGTGACAAGTAATGAGGTGAGACTGTGACCAGCTGAGAGGGAGAAGAAAAGAACTAACAGTGCACTTAATTAGGAAAGGAAAGATTAAACCCACTGTTGCTCTTCTCTTATGTCTGGCAGCTTTAAACTCTTCGTTCTCTCATTCTTGTGGTTTCCTTCATGTTCTCCTGTAACAGACCTTTTTGTCACAGCGGACATTTTGATTGCTGCAGTACAACGCAGCATTTAGTGATAGTTACACCTGTGTTTGACTAGTTGAATCGCCAGATGTGACGAAGATCCATTATAGAAAGCAAGACATTGCTTAAATGACAACAGAAGAGGGATGTCCTCACACTTTTAGTCGAAGAGAGGAAAGAAACAAAAAAGAAGGGATGATGATGATGAAAATGAGTGATTTAGAGACAGACATGTAAACATGGAAGTGATAAAGAAAGAAAGAAAATACCCAAACAGATTCAGCTGAGGAGAGAGAAACAGTGTCCAAGGTTGATGAGGATGAGCCGGGACAGTCCTGTCTGACACACACTGCTGCAACTACACTTGCCCTTTTCCTTTTCCTTTGCTGTCTCCATCAGGCCCTCTAGGTCTTTCTGCTTTGTCTGAGCTGTCCGACCAGATGCCTGCTGTTATTTAACAGTGCGTCTGGCAGTGTGATCGTACAGGGAGAGAGACAGGACACAAGACAAAAAAAAGAGAGAAAAGTAGCAGAGTGGTGTGGAGTTGGAGGGTAAGAGAGTGCTTCCCCCTGTTCGCTTGCTCTGTTGGAGAGAACACAGTGCTGGGATGTCACCTCGGCTGGAGACGCGTCTGAAACACCAGCCGACTGATCGTGACACTGTAGGGCAACAGTCTCCTCCTGTGAACCTGACTAATTCCTGCATCGCAACAGATGGTCTGTCTCTTTGAAATCCAATTTTTTCTTCTGACTTTCTATCTCTGCTGAATCTAAGTAAATACACAACACACACTGTACAGCTGTACACTTGTGCATGCACATGCAGACAAATACTTTCATGCAGAATGCTTCTCTTATGAGTCATGCCTTTAACTTCACAAAATCCAACCGAAAGGTTTACTGACTACCGTATTTAACGAATGCACAAAATATTAGGGACACTTGCTTTTTACCTTGATGAGGTTTGTGAATCCAAGTGAAGCCATTATCCCTTTTTTACTTCCCTAATTAAATCAATAATCACAAAGAAAGAGATGATGTGCAAAAGGGGCTGCGACTATGAGGAAAACGTCCCAAATACTTTCTACATTTAGTGCATACTTCAGAAATAATAAAATATTCCTTTCTAGCCATGACATCAGAAAGTCAAAATGCTCTCTGTATCTTCAGATGAAAGCCAATTTTAAGTCTAAGACTGTTAATTAAATAAGGTTTCAGAACAGGTTATTCCTGAAAAAACAGTTTTCAGACAAACGTACACCTTGGTAACATACAGCAATTAGAGGACGGAATATTCAATAAACGACAAAGGTCAAAGGTTGACCTTTTAGCTTTAAAGCTCAACGCCGTGGGTAAATACCTCCAAATGTTTGTTTTTTGGCGTTAAATGTCAAGAAGGTTTGTTTAAATGTCCATCACTGGGAATGGATTTACGGTTATTAAGGTTGATGTTGAAAAAAGGAGGATGGTGCCAGAGACAGAAAAGACTCAATAACTAAGAAAAATCGTAAGATTAAAAAGAATAACACAGAGTGAAAGGAAGAGTAAAAAAAAGAAAAAGATCTCCCTCTCTTCCTCCCCAGTCCAGGCCGTTGGGTGGAGACTCTTCCTCAGCTTTTCTCTGCGTCTTGCTGAATCAAAAAATACATTTCTGCAAATAGATTCACTGGCTCTGTCACACTGAAGCACATCAAGCAGCCAAATTGCGTCCGTGTTTCTCTTCTCTTCTCTTCTCTTCTGGTGACACTCCCTCATATCACGTCACTTCTGGAGCTTTTTAACATTTCATGCTCAGCTGATCTGAGTGTATCTCTCTCTCTCTCTCCCTCCATTAGCTGTTCATATATCCATCACGCCCTCTGTCTCTCATCATTCTCTCCTATAAAACCTCTATTTATACTTCTCTCCCTTTTGTTCTTTTGGGGGCTCCTACCGGCCCACGAGAGGCATTTAATCACCGCAGTTTTCTCCCTCCGAGCCTCAATAACAACCTCGGCTGACTTCACTTCCCCAACGACAAAACTAATTGAGCTTAAAATTGAGGACTGAGCAGTTCCACTTGTCTTCAGCCTCTTGGCTCCTGACCTGCCAGCTGCTAACATGCAAGGCACTTTGTGCGCTTACAATCAGCAGCAGTATTGCAGCACACAGTGCATCAGACACACTGGTTCCTGTTCTCACATTAAACCTTCCGTAGGACTGATTTTTGTTTGATGTGGTGGCGGTGTGCAGCAGGAAAACACACAATAACAAAACGACAGGGCATTTGGCCGAACAAGACTGGACATTTTCTGTGAAATGAAATAAGAAATCTACCTTTGTCTCTTTCTATTTTGTCTCCCACTGTCTTTGCTGGTGTGCATGTAAGTCAATGCATGTCCACCCACATATATAAGTGTGTGTGTGTCCATGTATGTTAGAAGCAGATACAGTCTTAGTTTTTGTGCCAGGTAAGTGGGTTAAAAGGAGTGAACATGTGGCAGAGTAGATACAAATACATCTTATGCTGCTGAATACTAAAACATGTGTCCGTGCACATACACTCATGTAGGTGAATGTGTTCCCTACATGCATGCACACATTTTCATGAAATATTAAGAGACAAATCAACTGAAAACTATTTCTGCCCATCCTCGTATTTGTTGACCTATAAAATGTCACTATGTTGCATGTCTGACTCATTTTTCAAAAGATGAATGAATAAACACAAAGAAGATACTTTTGGATGCATAACTGTTTGTGTTTACTCCCCAAACTCACAGCATAAAATACAGATTAAAGATGTTCCAGTGAAAGTGAATAAATCCTAATGTTTGCTTGTAATGTAGTGCAGTGTCTGATATCTAAAACCCCCTACCACTGCATTTTCCCCTTTAAAGATGATATAGTAGTCACTCTGGACTTGCATGCTCGACACTGCAGTTCCATGAAGTGCTGCTATGCATTAATAGCTTTCCATTATTTGAATTGGGCAGACTCTGCAGCCTTCAAGACTCTATTATAAAGCAGCTAATGCTTTAAGCTGCCTGCGCATTGTTATGCGTACAAAATCAATTAAGTGCCTAAATAGGTCATTTGTAGCGCAGCAGTGAAAATATATGATCTTATTGTGTGTGTGTGTGTGTGTGTGTGTGTGTGTGTGGGGGGGGGGGTTGTAGGTGTCTGTGATGCATCTTTCTCTAAACCTATTCTGAGTAGATGTGGGGATAATATTTGGGTTAGAGATGTTTTTTTTCTTGTCTTTTTTCAGAGAAATGTTGTCAAATTTACACAAATCTACATCAAACTGTTCAGACAAATACAGATAGATAGATACACATTTTATCTATTACACTTCACTGTGATTGTATCTTATATGATAACATGTGTCAAATAAACTTGATTGATTGATTGATTACATTCTTGACAGATAGATAGATATTTTCCTTGTTTAAATAATATTTAAAACTTTATCAGACAAGTACAAATACTGTGAAGGCTTGGATGGGATTGCAAGACTGAATATGAGATAAAATGTTAACATAGACATTTTTGCAGAGGGACTTCCGGACCCCTGGCGGTCCTAGAGCCGTATTTGAAAACCGTTTCATTATTCCAAACTTAACACCTGTGAGTCACTGTGAGTCAGGTCGCCAGGCTTGGCTCTCGGGTGAGTGGGTGGGTGTGTGGGACGTGGGGACGGACCGAGGGAGGGAGGGGAAGGCTGGACGTGCAGAAGTTGTTCATGTCGGGAGAGCGCACCGCGAGTCCAACCTCTCCACGCTCGGGAGCGCAAAGGAAAATGTTGCTCTAATTCTTAAGGCTTCACAGACGTCTGTCGTAGGTTACTGACAAGACTGCAATCACCAGCACAATCTTTTATCCGCAGAAAGCATCTTCAAGCGCCGATGTATCGATGAATTTCTACGGGAAACTGACAAGCGTCCTCCTGCTGGTGCTCCTCGCAGCGCAAGGTAAGACACCGCGCGCCGTGGATCCGTGCTGGGCTCACAAAAAGTAGCATTATACTCGTTACTGTAGGAATACCATCACCTTATTGGGGACTGGTTTGTTACCATGCTCTGCACATTACTTTTAAGTTATCTTTAGCCACCCCTGCGCGCTTCTGGGTGAAAGATCAGGGCAAACAATCCAGCGACTAAACGCTTGATATCAAGCAGGAAGGATAATTCCACCCGGACAAAGCATGCAAACTTTACTTCTGTTCTTTACCAAGCGGGATGGCATGACATTATTAAATTATCCTGTCAATGAATGCCCAGGAGCAACCACGAACCCCCCCCCCCCCCCACACACACACACACACACACATATACAATTTAATAAATGCTGAGCGTCCTTTTTGTGCCCAGCTTGCTGCTCCAATGCTCTACCTTAAAAAGAGGGAGACAACATTGCTTATTGATCGGATAACAAACCCCAATGCCTGTGAATTATAATACCCGGTATCTCCAGAAACTTGTAGAGCCACTGTTATGTTGAAGGGAGGGGCCCTGGTGGCACCTGGGTGCACGGAGGAGGCCTAACAAGATATTTCAACATGCACACATGGCTTAGTTTTCTTTGGACATGATGATCTGTGATCGTGACATGTCAGCATCATGGCTGATACCTCAGCCCCTGGAGCTACTGTGAAGCAGCCAACCATGCACGAAACGAGCCAACACGTGGATGACATACGTTTCTCCAGCAGCAGCTCAATAACTGTCAGTGTTGACTTCATCCTTGGATCCTCCAGATGTGGACAGAGGTCAGAGGTCAGGGTTAATTAGCCTACAGGACATGTCTGTAGGAATTCAGTGTCCAGGGTACTTGAAGGATAGTCTCTAGCACCTTTAGATCCTGATGCTACTGCAAACATTTGCAAAAAAGTGCAGGAAAACTCTCATTTCCCTTGTGGTTTGATTTAACGTCTGCAGTTTGACATTAAATCACGGCTGGATCAATCTGTCAGATAGTCTGTATTTTGTTTTGCTCTCTGTGTGATCTATTTCTATCGTTTTCCTCTTGTTTCCAAAATCACCTCTACACATATTTTATATTTTCCACTGTCTTTAGTATATGTAAGGCAGCCAGTCCCCTGTGTGCTTTAAAGCAGCAGATTTTGAAGTGGGGTCCTTGAGTGGCTCCCAGGGGACCCAGAGCAGAACAAAGAATAGATAAACGCTTTAAAGCAAAACTTTGCGCTGCGTTCACATGCAGCTGAATGGTTATTTTAATCCTGAATTTCATCTCATTCACATCCACAAAGAGCACACAGATGTGGGTTTCTTGGTAGGGCGTCTTTACCGATGGGAGCACCGAGCATGATGGGTATCTGTCTATGTGGAGGTTAAAATAACTTGCTTTAAAATGATAATGTAGTTTTTGGCAGCATCTTTGTTCAAAGTGCTCTCTGACGTTTTCTTTTTGCGCTTTAACTCCTGTCAGTCAAACTGAGGGTTTTCTGTTGCTGAAGTTTGAGTTTCTACAACTTGCTGTCCTAGAAAGGCGGAGAGCAGTAACTACAGGAACAGTGAAGTTGAGAAAAAGTATTTTCAGGATGACTGGCAAAGTGAGTAAAAGATAGAAAGGTTGTAATGTCTTTCGGCTGATTAACATAACAATAACAAACTGAATTACTAAGGTGTCCATTTATTAAGTTCATACTTTTCAAATACAGATAACATGCAAGAGAAAAATCAGGGTAAGTAAGTTTAGTTTTAGCTTTAGCTAAGGCTAGCCGTGGCTAACTCACCAGCTAGCTTTCGCTTCATATATCTAGCTCTGTAGCTTTAGCTGCCCATGTGACTATTTCTCTTAAAAAGCTGCTTTCACAGGAATTATTAGTTTCAATGGCATTAAATTTTTTTATGTAGTGAAACAGATGTCAAAAAGTCGGATTCAGGTCTTTCCTCAATTTTGACCAAATATGTGTTACTGCGCTTTGTCTTTTTAGGATGGAATACGTGACACTCTTTTCTTGGTTCGGTTGTTTAACCGTGGTGGGTATCACTCATACTAAAAGTCGTTTTCGGTTTATCCCATACAGAGCAGACATTTTTCCTGGGAACGACGCAGTCTGCTTAATTATTCTGGCTATTAGTTGAATCACTGCCATGTTATATGAAAGTGTTTGGATTTTTCTTTACTTTAAAGCCCCGAGTGCAGCAGTGAGTTTGTCCCAGATGTGGTACCCAGAGTCCCCCTCCTCGTGGGAGCTGCACTAAGTGCCTTCGTACTGTCACGCACCAGTCGTCATGTAAAAGACACTGGCTTCACACATCCTGTAACCTGCCGCTGACTCCGAGTCAAGGGTACTCTGTATGACGTGGGATGGACTCTCTCTCTCACTCTCTTTGTCATTCTCTTCAGCTGGGGAGATTTACCACAGCTGACTGCCTTTTCTTCGCTTTGCCCTTGAACTGGGTGAATTTCAAAAGGAACAAGAAAGCGGTGCTGTGAAGGGATGACAGTGTCAATGCTCTCCACAGCGGAACAGATTTTGTTCAAGTGAGAGGAACTCTGCTCTGTGTCCTTGCTCGTTAGAGGTGGTTAACTTTGCTATTTGAGGGGATGAAAACCTGAAAATGAAAAGATTTTGCCCTCACCTTCATCTTTCCCCCACTCTGCCCTCCACCTCTCCTGTCCTCCCTCCTCCCCTCAATCCCTCATTGACTGTGTGGGCTTTTATATGATTCTGTACAGAGGCTGTGTATGTAGATAAGTGCCTGGAAAAACTCACATTGACACACACACACACACTCCCAGTGGGGGTCCGATTAGTGGGCTACAGAAGGTACTGTGTCCTGCCATCCAGGATCGGGTGATTTGTCCCCACAACAGAGGAAATGCTGATCCTGCTGTCTATGGGATTAGGGCATTTTAGTCGAAAATATAATCTGGTTGGAGTAGCTTGGAGGTAAGGAGTGAGAGATCGGTACAGCATGGGGCTGTTAGTTGTAGTTGTGACACTCAAAATA
This sequence comes from Enoplosus armatus, assembly GCF_043641665.1. Classification (NCBI taxonomy): domain Eukaryota; kingdom Metazoa; phylum Chordata; class Actinopteri; order Centrarchiformes; family Enoplosidae; genus Enoplosus; species Enoplosus armatus. Next base: position 12,908,581 of record NC_092189.1, read on the forward strand.
AAGCCACAGCCTGTGTGGTAGATTGTAGGACTGGATGGACTGAATGATTAAAATGAGGGAATTTGCATATGATGCATTTCCCCGCAGCATCTTTCCTGCATCATCTCCAGCAGAAATAGCTGAGAGAGATGTCCAGCCGTGCCTGCATAATACTGATCTGATCCGCATTGTGTTTCAGGCTTGACCCTTTATCCCACTTTACTGTGCATTTTAATGGGCTGCAGCTGCGTGTGTAAATAGGATCTGCCTTTTTCAGTTCTGCCCAAGAGAGCAGCAGGTGCAGGCTGCTGATTATTCAAAAAATACTCAAGTGAAGAAAACAACTGAATGTCTTTTATCAATGGAGGTTGTAATGTGGCCAACTAAAGGCAATAGCCACTCGAAATGGTTTATATTAAGCCGCTGTAGCTTTTATCCAAGTCTGCTTGTATCGCAGCATCATCAAGCATATTTGCTCCTCTGCCAGACTTAAATGCTCTTCTGAGCTCAGACGTACAGAGCAGCTCTCTGGTTTCTCTCCCAGAAGCAATATAGTTGCATTACAGTCTGACAGGCAATCAGTGTATGTATGTGTGTGTGTGTGTGTGTGTGTGTGTGTGTTACTGTGCGTGTGGCTTAAGGACTGTGTGGTGGCTTGAGGATCCTCTTAACGCGATTGTCGTGTGATTATTGCAACCAAACCCCATCGCTTCTTCCCTCGCTCACACACAGTGTAACCACCACAGGCCTTATTCCTCCACCCCCTACCCCCCCATGGATTGGCTTAAACCATCAAGCTCCCCTCCAACCACCACACACACACACACACACACACACACACACACTTTCACTCTCTCTTTCACACACACACACACACACACACACACACACACACAGAGACATCCTCTTCCAGACAGCCCTGCTGCCTGATTCCTCTGGGACATCCTGGTCTTCAGTGCTGGCGATGAACTGAGTCACGCTTTAGGGTGGAGGGAGAGGGGGTGAGAAATAGGAAGCTAGAGATGAGTTGAGCAAGGCAACAGATGCCTCAGATGGAGGACAGGGATACTTTTCTTCCCCCGTTGCTCCTCCTTTCTGTCTACATTTTCTATTGACTGATCAAGCTGAGACACAATGCAGGCAATTACAGGTCGCAGCCATGGCATTATTTATTGCTGTATCTAGTTACCCCAAGTTGTTATCACTGAAATTAGGCCTTCAAAATATGTCTTAGCTTCCTTATCGGCTTGTTTGGCAGTAGCTTAGTGTGTTTGGTGTCTTGATATTGGAGCAGAAGTTCAGGCTTTAAACTTTTATGGTTAACTTCTCATAACAATAATACATTTCGTCTTAAGTTTCACTTACACATGTCTGGGTCATGGGCAGCCAGCCCAGCATCCTTTCTCTCAGAATTTCCTTCCTCTTGATGGATCCTGAGAATTTTTCAGGTCAGTGTGGGAAATGTAATCTCTCCAGCATGTCCTGGGTCAGCCCCAGAGTCTTCCCCATTTGGTACAACTCTAGAGGGAGGAAGCTGCTGGGCATCTTTATTGCCATCTTGAGTGACTCCTGTCAGTATGGAGGAGCTTCCTCAGTTCTTCACTCTGCCTGGAAGAATAACTACAGCTATCAAGTCATTTGATCTACTGTATCCATTATCTTATTGCTTTGCCACTCCTCAGTGCTTGAGGGTGAAATTGAGGGTCAGGCTGAAGACTAACTGGTTAATTTTATTACAACTCATCCCTCTGGGTGGCTGCTCATATTCCCTGAATGGTTCAGAAAGCAGTAGTGCATGTAGTGCATCTCATGACACCTGAGTTATCTAAGAGAGCATAGAGAGGTGGCCGGCTACTGAATCAGGCAACTGAGCCTAAGTAGTTAGAAAGTATATCCATAAGTTAGCCTTTTATTATGGAAGACATTTTTCATGACACAGTAGGAAAAACAGGTGTAAATTATCAAATTAATGATGGCCGAATTCCATTTATCTGCTTCAGTTTCAGGATCCTGGTGTTGTGCATGCCGGCTCACGTCATGGCTTAATGAGACGCTTGAATCGAACAGAGCCATTGTTAATGTCATTAGTAACACCTGTGCTTTTTCTACATGGCTGCTGTGAAAAAGTGGGCTGAGTGTGAGAATTATAATGTAGGAATGACATTTTTATCTTTAAATGATACAGTTTTTGCTGTGGACACAGAGGTTTTCAAAAACGTAACTCAGACCTGATTCAGTCAGTGCTGCTGGTGTGCACGGTCAACAGGCCGTCTCCAGCCTCACTGCAGGAGAGATAAGTAGACATTAGTACTGATCACTCAATTACCAGCAGCTTCGGCTCCAGACAGACTCTCCCTGTGTTTCTGAGTGTTGGACCAGTGGGCTGTTACAGTTGTAGCTCCTGCTGCAGTGGGAACCCCTATAAATGTGACAATCTGCAGCTACTTTTATAAAACATTTGGTAACCCCAGCTGTTAATGGTCATAATCAGTCACATGAAAATACATAATTGAATATGTCACTAACTCTGTTAACTCTTCTGTAGAAAGGCTGTGTATTGAGTTTTATCTCCTTCAGAAGCACTCAACTGGAGCGCTCACACTTCTCTTTCTCTCCCATCTGCATGTTACGAGTTCAAATTTCATAGTGACTTGTGATGATGACTGTGTTCCTCTGTCTCAGTGCTATAGCAGGGCATGAACGTCCCTTTGCTCTCTGTGCGACACACATCAACAACATCAGAGTGAATGTGAGGGAAGTGTTTTGCCAGAATCAAACAACACTATGTTTTTCTTTCCCAATGGTCACCGTGATATTAGGCGATTGTAGAGTCACACATTTTTGCCGTAACTTGGCCAAGAATGTGCGACTACACGTTGGACCCAGATCAATGGTAGCTTGCTGCCCTTCTGCTTGACACGCATAGGTGATGGGTGAGGAGGTGCCAAGGACCGACTTCACTGTTCACCTGACCAAGTTCTCTGTGCCCCTATTGGTCAACATCACAGCACTGGTCGGAGAAGTTGTCATACTAACATGCAAGTCTTTTTGTCGGGACATTGTGATGAGTCCCAGATGTCAGTTGCCTTCCACTATGGCACATTACACAAGATAAAAATTCTTGCGTCTGAAGCTCATTTTCGTTCCCAACACATTAGCCATTATTGGGCCAGTGTGTCGCCTGATACCGGCTTTAAAGGCTCCACCTGCTTGTTCTGAGTGTTTATAGTAACCATATAATTGGATTTGGCTACTTTAAACAAGCTGTTCCCCCATTAGAAGATCTTTACATTTGGAGAAATGTCCTCTTTTTTTTTATTTATATCTTATAACATATGCAGAGAATCTGACCTCAAAACTCCCACATCTTCTCAGATGAAAGCATGGAGGCAAGGAGCCACTGAATTTCATGCATCAGTGAAAAAAAATCATATGCTGTTCAGAGTGAGTCAAATCAAAGGTGAATGGACGTACATAAATAGGAACATGTGTGTACACACGGGAATACACACATTACATGTATGTACTGTATATGTCGGTGAGCCTTCATACACGAAGACACACATGGGTTAAAACATGCAGCATAAGCTTAATGGGATGTTCACAGCACATGCGGTAATCACTGTGGATCCTCTTGTGCGTCATTCAACATGTCACAGTCAGGCCATCAAAAACCCTGGAGAGCAAAGACACGCTATCAAGCTTTTCTCTGCTTGTTCTCACTGTCACTTCTCCCCTCATATCTCTTCCCTCCGCTGTGCCTCTGTCTCTCTTTGTATCTCTTTTCCATGCACTCACACACACTGTCAGCGGTGTATTATTGGAGGGTAATTAGTTCCTTCAGTGTCCATACCACTCGCTCCCAGGCTCATCCTGTTAAGCACATGCCTGATCAAAGAGCTTCCCGAAGGCCACGGGTCTATCTGCAGCTTCAGGCTCCTGTAGCCACGAGAGACGGAGACAGACTCACAGTTTTGGCTTGCTAATTCTAAATCAATGTGGCTATTTAAGGGTGAAATGCATGACTGCTTGACTTAGCTTCATCCGTGTCAGAACAAAGCCTCAACACTTTGTTACCGCATCACAAAGACAGGGGAAAGAGCCCACGTCTGGTAAAATTAAACATGACTGTCAAGCCGATTTCATGTGATTTTAATCATCATCGGAGGCAAAGACAGATCTGTCTACAGTGATTAACAACTTTCTTCTAATGCTTGAGGCAAGCGAACTGATACAAGACATGACACATTTGGTTTGTAATGACTTCTGGAGCAATTTTTGACAATCCTAATGGTACATTTTTAGCCACTAGCCACACCAGCCACTTTGGCCCAGATTGAAATATTTCATATTTGAAATTTGCTTTGGTGATCCCCTGACTTTTTCTCTGGAGCGCCAACATGAGGTTTTGTGGTTCAAAGAGAGATGTCTTGACAACTTTTGTTACCTTAGATCAAAATTTCAACTCGTCCTATACTTTGGTTTATTACTGCAAAACAAATGACGTTCCCATTAGCCTCAGCTGTACTTTGTGTTTAGCGCTAAGTAGCATATGTTAGTGTGCTAAAATTGCTATACTAAGATGATGAACATTATACCTGCTAAACATCAGCATGTTAGCATTGTCATTGTGGCATGTTAGCACGCAGACATTAGCTTAAAAGCACTGCTGTGCCTAAGTACAGCCTCACTTGTATTAAAATGCAGTTTTGCTAGACATGCTACCCTTGCTTTTATCACTCACTGCCTGTTACTGTCACGTGCAGACTCATGAACGCTCTCACAAACGTGTCACACAAATTAAATCCCTACATTAAACACCAGGGAGTGTGGCGAGCAGTAAGAGTAGTGTGCAGGATCAACTGAGGTGAAAGGGCAAAGGTTATAATTAACTTCCTTTAAATTAAGGCTAATTAAGATGTTCAGTGGCAGAACAAAGAAGGGAATTAGGAGAGTGACTGTGCCAACAGAGGAAAAAAAATATTGGCTTCATTTTTTTTGTCACAGCGAACAAAAGGTTCAATTAATTGACTAATTATAATTGCTCTGGTTTCCCCTCGCCCAATTATAGGCTTAAACAAGGTTCTGGGAGTTCAGCAAATCAGGGAGCAGTGGGCAGTTTTGAAGGCAGGTACCGAAAGCTGAAATTACACAAGTGTCTCAGGAGAGAGTCCTTTTCATTAAGTTTTAAGACTCAGCTCGCCTCTGCCAGTGACCTCAGGAAACTTCTTTTGAAGTTTTGAAGCAACTATAGTATAATGCAACTTACTGATAGAGTATTAGAAGTAGATCGGACAGGTTTTAATTTATTTTTAGTTAACTTCTTAAAACGATTCTGCCTGTTGAAATTTATCCAGTGGACTTGAATAGCTTCTGCTTCCACTGGTCTGCACCTCCCTGTATGTGCTCTATCTGAACTTTAAATTTAGTGAGACTTTAGTGCACCTCACCATACATTTAAGCAAATGTTTACCTTTTATGTGGGACTAAATATCTTCTGGAGTCATATGAGTGTTTGTGTTTCGTCATTGTTTTATTTGCACCAGATGTTGTAATTATATAAGTGTTGTGCGTGTTTTTGCTTCAGCTCGCCAGGCTGAATCTACCCTGAGCTGTGTTAGTCCCCTGTGATTTGAAATTAAAATTGTTGTTAAAACCTGTAAAATGTAGAAAGCTTAGGAAGTGTGTTTCTGTTTTATCATTGTTACACTCCAACATTGCTTGACTTCAGACTCAGATAGCCCCTCAAATACACTAACAAGGGATGAAATTAAATCATAGTATTATTTACCTGGCCCTGGCAAGTCTGATACTGTGAACATGAGCAAAATGAACAGGTCTCCCAAAATGAGAAACCAGACAGATTGTAATCAGAGATGTCTGCAAGATACTCATCTATGTACTCCCAATGGCAATAAATGGACAAACTGCGTTATGACTTTACTGTATGGATAGGGAATATGAAATATTTGTTTCAGCATGTAGGTTCTTAAAAGAAAAGAAGATATTTTATTAAAGTACCAAGTCAATTTTTATTCAAGGTATGTGAATGTGTTGGGTATAGTGTCTCATGGCTGTGGAAGACGTGTACATTACTTTTACTAAAGTATATCAGTAATAAAAATAAAGTTAAGACCCTTAACTGAGGGAGGAGATCCTGCTGACAAATGAAAGTGGCAAAACAATTAATTAGGGCTAATTCTGCGTGGGTCCCTTCTCATTTTCAAAGTCCTCCCAAAACAACGCTAACCACTTACTTAACTGACCTTACACTCCAGTCATGTTAGCTTGGATCAACTGGTTCAGTAGTCAGCAATAAATCATTGCAGTTTATATTTCTAATTCATATTTTCATCCGTGTTTTGCCACTGATGTGTGCTGGACAGCTAACGTTGTACAAGTTTCAGTATTAAGACAAGATAGGATATCTTTGAAGATGAAGAGACAATTGAAAGGAAAAAAATTCAAAGTAAGGTTGTGAACCAGATTTACATGCCTCTGGTCAGAAAGAAAGTGTCCCATTAAAGGACCATGTTTTATTTAGTTGTTGTTAAGGAAACAAACCATTCCAGCGACTGTGGCTATTTTTGTGTAAATGGGTTTATGAAGCACATTCTACTCCATCTCTAAAATGGTTCACATGGCTCGGTAAGTGCAAGTTTGATGGTTTGGTTTTGGGTTGAATAATGTGTGCGTCACTTCTTGGATTGAAAGCGGTGATGGGAGAGGTTGGCCTCTGCTTTTCTTTTTTCATTTTTTGTTATTTGCTTCAATGTTTGTGGCTGAACAAAATTAATCAGTCAGTTGAAAATCCAAGGACATACAGTGGGACTGACTATCAATGGTGTCCTGTGTTTAGTTACCCAGAAGAAAAGGAACGTGGAGGAACATGAAAAAAACATGAAATTGAAAGATGGGATGAAGTGACAGAGTGTTAAAGAAGACAAATTATGTGCATTTCCATGTTATTCTATGGTGATGCAAAGAGGATTTGGAGCTCATTGAAGCCACTGGCACAGTGTTTCTGAGGTTGTGTTGGTGGTGTGAGTGTGTGCTGTCCCAAGTGAGGCAACATTTTCCACTTGGACAGGCATGCGTCTGTGTGGCATCCCAGGCACCTGTGTTACCAGTGGCAGTTTTCCACACTATGACCTTCAGTCCAGCCTTACAAAGTCTGCACACACACTTCTTCAGACACGCTCTGGCCAACAGCACACCATTCCTGTATGCTTAAAGCGTCTTGTGTTTGTAGGTTTCCTAAAAGCTTGCAGGCTTTTCCTTCCCTCTGGAAATGCCACTCAAAACCCACTTCGATCTCTCACAGCTTTCATCCATCCAGAGCAAAGTGACATTGATTAAACAGTTAAAGGGTAATTTTACTGAAATAAAACATGTTTTCCATTTTCCACTCTTAGCCTCAGTGGTATCTAGCCATGCAGATACTGTAGGTTTGGCTTTATTTGTCCAGGATGTCCACTGACACATCTCAAGCACAATGGAGGTGAATGTAATTTAGTTTGTGGCGATCAAAGTTAACAAACCACCATGAACAAAATTCAATTCACCTTCATTGTATCAGGGAGGATAAATACCTCTAGGAATAAGTGGGAAAATGTGCTTTTTGTGAATTTGGTGAACCAATTCTTATAGAGACGTAGTGTGTGTGCCGCTTAGTCTGTCTGCGGTAGCTACAAAGTGAAAGAATGTGGATTCAATGTGACTGTTTCTGTCAGTGATTTTAACAATCATACACAATCAACAAACATAACGATCATCTCTGTATCTTCAGATGATTTTCTTCAGCGTTTTTAGCAGCTGACCTTTCTGTAATATTGAAATCAAGTCAAATTTACTCGCACTCACTGTCGTTAAGGGCTCCCCGACACCCACAGTTCAACACACTGAGGCATTATGAGCTCTGGATACTGTGGAGCAGAATCATCCTTGCTTCCAACATGTCCTAGTGGCTATGACAGAAAACATTGCTCTGTTGACTGCCATTGAATAAAAACATCTTTAAAAATATTGACAGGACACCTAGAATGGCGCACAAGGTAATTTATTACTGTTTAGATTATAAATAATTTAGCTGTAAAGTTAAGTGTATGGCTCAGTCTGCATTATATAAGTACCGGGTCACTAAAGACCAGAGGTATGTAGGGATGTTTTAAAAAAACAGCCATGCATTTCAGGGTTTAACTGTTCTCCTTCCATTTCTTCTTCTTCTTTTGTTTTAGGCTGTTTTTCGTCCAAGGGGGAGGACAGATTATTTCGGAGGTTGTTCAGGAGGTACAACCAGTTCATCCGACCAGTGGAGAATGTGTCAGATCCAGTCACAGTGGAGTTTGAGGTCTCCATATCTCAACTGGTCAAAGTGGTAAGAGTGGAGAATGAACAACTCATTGTCTCTAAACAAGGAAAAGTTAATTTCCTCTTTCAGACTAATTCACCATTTTTGTCCTTACAGGATGAGGTCAATCAGATCATGGAAACCAATCTGTGGCTGAGACACGTGAGTGACATTTATCCTTTATGTGCTGTCATTAGTGATTATTTGTACTCCGTGATTTATGATACGTTTCGTCTGTCCTTTAGGTCTGGAACGACTACAAACTGAAATGGGCCCCTGTCGAGTATGATGGGATCGAGTTCATTCGAGTTCCATCCAATAAAATCTGGAGGCCAGACATCGTTTTATACAACAAGTAAGTTTTACTGCACAAATGCTAAAGAGATTCTGTCATGTTTGTCATTTTCTGTCCTCTTTTTTTGGCAAAGAGGCTGCTGCAGCTACATTTTAGATATTACATGACACCTATTACAGTTACTGTGTAAATATGCATGTTTTACATATTTCTGTATAATCATTTATGTTGTAGCTGCCCATCTGATGGCTTCATTAAATAATTTGGTAGTAGTACCATGATGTGGTCTTTGTTCGTCTGAATGCAGAGTTAGCCCTCAAGCTGCTACATGCTAATGTTATTTATTAATGCTCTCTGTCTTCTGACCTTTTGAGTTAAATGTTGTAATGGCCTGTAAGTGAAATGACATTTACATCTCCTCCCTCTCTCCTCTCAGCGCTGTAGGTGACTTCCTTGTGGAAGACAAGACCAAGGCTCTGCTGAAGTTTGATGGCACCATCACCTGGGTTCCTCCAGCTATTTTCAAATCCTCCTGCCCCATGGACATCACCTACTTCCCCTTTGACTACCAGAACTGCTCCATGAAGTTTGGCTCCTGGACCTACGACAAGGCCAAGATCGACCTGGTGCTGATTGGCTCAAAGGTCAGAGGGAGTCTCGGGGTCACAGGGGAGAGGTCCTGGTGGTCTAGCAGTAGCAATTTTACTCTACATGTTTACATTGTTTAACATTGAGCCACAAATACCTTTTTTATGTGCTCATATCCTCTAGACAAGACTTCTCTTAAATCCCTTTACCTTTATGTCAAAATATTTAGTGGGTGGAAACTTTTGAACAGCTAATTTAACAGCTTAATTTAATACCCAGAAAGTGTTGGTTTTAAAATTAACTTGTGTTTTATCAGGTGAACCTGAAAGACTTCTGGGAAAGTGGAGAGTGGGAGATCATCGATGCTCCTGGATACAAGCATGACATCAAGTACAATTGCTGCGAGGAGATCTACCCGGACATCACCTACTCCTTCTACATCCGCCGCCTGCCTCTCTTCTACACCATCAACCTCATCATCCCCTGCCTCCTCATCTCCTTCCTCACGGTGCTGGTCTTCTACCTCCCGTCTGACTGTGGCGAGAAGGTCACCCTGTGTATCTCTGTCCTCCTCTCCCTCACTGTGTTCCTGCTGGTCATCACTGAGACCATACCTTCGACATCACTCGTCATCCCTCTGATCGGCGAGTACCTCCTCTTCACCATGATTTTTGTCACGCTCAGCATCGTCATCACTGTCTTTGTGCTGAATGTCCACTATCGCACCCCGATGACTCACACTATGCCGGAGTGGGTGAGGTCCGTGTTCCTCGGGGTGCTGCCCAGGGTGATGCTGATGAGGCGGCCTATCGACCAGGGCTGCTCCTCACCTCCAAGTATTACAGGAGTGACGGGAGGAGGAGGAAGCAGTGGAGGGAACAAGAAGAGGAAGAACAGCATAGGAAGTGGAAGTGGCTCAGGAAGTGTAAGTGTTGGGGGTATTACTGGGGGTGTAGCGCTGGATGGCGGTGGAGGAGGAGGAGGGGCCACCTCAGCTGGCGGCTCCATGAACTGTGTGGAGTACGGTGACATGAACCGTGACATGAACCGGGACGTGAACCGTGACATAAATCGGGACATGAACCGAGATATGAACAGGAGGTGCCCGTACAGAGGCAAGGAGGTACCGACTCCTGTCCCTCCCCCAATGGCACCACCCCCTCCTCCCCAGGCCCCCCAGACCCAGGGGCCCCAGGAGTCTGAGCTGCCCAAGCTGTCGAGGTCCCTGAATGCCCCTTCGCCGGTCAATGCTGTTGTCGCCTTCTCCGTGGTGTCACCAGAGATCAAGCAGGCCATAGAGAGCGTCAAGTACATCGCAGAGAACATGAGGACTCGCAACAAAGCCAAAGAGGTACAAAAGTCTGTTTAATCCATAATCCATGATTAGTCAGTCGACAGGACATTAATCTCTAACTATGCTGACAATCAATTAATTAATTTTTCAAGCAAACATTCCTAATTTTCGGCTCCTTAAATGTAAATATGTCCTGATCTTTCGGTTTGGACTGTTGCTCCGACAAAACATGCTATCTGAAGACCTCACCTTGGTCTTATTATGTATTTTTTGCATCCAACAATTATTTGGGAAAGCAATTACCAGATGAATCCATAATGAAAATAAGTTCGTTTCAGCCCTACTGTTTTGTCATGTGGAAGATCTGCTTTTGTGTATTTTTTTGCGAATGGAAGAAATATGATACCTGGAGATACAGAAATGTACTTTTGGTTGCCCATTTATTTTGGGAAGTATAACATTGGATAATGTCTGCCCATTTGAGTTTATATATCTCTCAGCTGAGGGTCTAATAACTCTGTAAACCCATGATTTAGTTTCACACTGAAACTCCCCAGTGTGCAGTGAGTAGAGGCTCCTGTCTTCTTCCTCTCGAGGAAATCTGCATGAAGAAAAATAATTACTCTTGCTTTAAATCAAAATATTTATTTATAAAACAACTGAACATTGCCAGAGATCTGCCTTGCTCTGCACTGTTGGAAGATATTATCACAAAGAAGAAGGAAGAAGGAAACTGCATTGAAAACCATAATACTATTCCTGGAAATGAAGATCCTTTTCATTTGTAATAAAAATAAAATTTAAACCCAAATATAAAGTGACATTTTTTGTGGGGGACCAGATCATAGTCCCCACAATGTACACAGCACACAAATAAACACCACAACGCTATACTGTATGTGTGTGTTATCTCTGCAGTGTGTGTATATTTCTACCTAGCTTAGAAAACCATTTACACGGGGCTATAAAGGGAGCGCAAAGCTGCTTGTTGGTTGCAGATGGAGGGCTTTGCGTACGCCTCCTGCACACTCTGGATGGCCCTGATATGTTTGTTGCTTCAGCTCCATCTTTTCTTAGCAAAGCTGGAATCTTTCTTTGATGCATGCAGAATAGCCTCCTGAACTGCCTCCTTTTTTAAAGGCGCACAATGGCATTACGGTCAGCGCAGCCATGATCCTGTTGTCCACACCTGACTGAATACTCATACTATATATACACATACTGTACAAACCACTCCGGCAACAGCCAGATGCATAGTAGTAAACACTGGTGGTTCTCTCAGCCTCTCACACACACAGAAACACACACCCCTTATAGCCACACAGCTCTGGTGTTGGCACAGTGACATTGAGTGAAAGTGGCGGTTTGTGCAACTGCTAGAAATTTTACAATTACTATTAAGCGAAGGTCCCTGGGAGAGTTTTAGGGAAAAAGAGAGAGCGCTTTGCTATTGCATGTGAATGCGTGTGCCATAGATATTTTATATTTTTTTTCTACACACCTAATTCCCCCTCCTTTCCTCAGGTGGAGGATGACTGGAAGTACGTTGCCATGGTCATCGACAGGATCTTCCTGTGGGTTTTTGTGACCGTGTGTGTGCTGGGAACACTGGGACTCTTCCTCCAGCCGCTGATCAGCTTCTTAAAATGAGACGCTCGTCCTCGTCCCGGCTCTTTCTCTCTCCTTTTGTCTACTTCTTGTCTGTCTCTGTACCCCACTTGAATTGCTTTGGGAATTATCCCTCCTGCAGCTCTTTCACGTCAAACACCGGGCTGTCGTCTGTCTCCTTTTCTGGCTTTTTGTGCCTCCTCTTTCTGTCTCATGCTCTCCTCTGGTACTCCATCACCAGCCATCACTTCTAGCCCCTCAGCCGTCCTCATTTCCCCCTTTCTCCTTTGCCTTGCCCTGTCAATGTGCACGCAATGCTGTTATCCAATCTCCTCCTCCTCATCACTGTTTTTTTCCCTGACATCATTAGCACATCTGCTTCCCTTTCCTTCCCTTCTCTCAGTTTTTCTCGTCCTCTGTGCCATGTTTTGACCGGCCACTGCCTCCAGCTTATCTCTTCACGGTCGTCTTCTGTCTCCCATTGTGTCCATTCTTCTCTGCGTTTCCATTCTGTGTTTTACTGAAAATGTCCACTCATTCATGGTTATTGTACAGTCTTATACAATGTTTAACAATGTCAGGTAATTATTCAAGTAATTATTATCATAATTACTGTAAAATACAAATCCCTGAGAAAGAAGAACCTGAATACCTTTGTGTGTTTTGCAGTAGCTCTTTGTCATTGTAAGCCAGTGCGAGAAATGTCCGTCTATAATTTCTAATGAAAGACAAATCCTGACAGCTAGTAATGATATGTATGATGTTGTGATGTTAATATCATTTGATGGCTGTCATTTTTTCTTCAGAAAGTTTTTTCCCCCCTGTTTCCCTGTACATAACCTTTGTAAAATACAAGTGAGTAATGCATGGCGTCTGAGAAGGTGCACAGGCTACAGCTGTACACTCATGATGTGTTTTCCACATGTGGTCACACTAAGGGTAATTATGCATCGCACATGAATTCACAACTTCACTGCAAACTTACAATGTATAGAAAACACTTTGAATTGCACAATGTAGATTAAACTTGAAAGGCCCAACTGTCTCAAGTCATTTGTATTAATAAAGAAAGTGGACACAACTTCTCCCTGGTATCTGTGAGGCTCCAGTTTCCTTCTATAGTCAACCGGTCCCGGATGCATCCTACCTCTAGCTGAGCATTGCCCTATCACCCATAACAGGGTAAGAGGGTGCAGAAAGTGGATGTGGATATAGAACATGTAGGAGGAAGGAACCTGGAGGAACATTTTTAATTTGAAGTATCGAGACAAATGTTTTATATTGGACAACCCTTTCAACATTTCAGTAACGGCTAACCTATTGTGCCATGACAATAAAACACAAAGACTATTGAAACAGATTTATTAATTTAAAGGCTTTGCAGGAGCGGTCTGTTCAGTACCGTTAAAAAAAAAAGAAAAACAGTTGAACTGTAGAGCAGGTCTGGTCACATGCACAACTATTGAGTCAATATGATATCTAATATTATCAGCCAAGATATTTATATCTAAGGAATTGGACTTTTTAATGTGTTCACCTACAGCTGTAGTCTTTTCAGAGAGACACCCAAGAAGCCTTTTTACATCTTATGACCTTTTTGTCTAGCTGCTGTTGGTGTTGAGCTTCTATATATACAAATATAACATAAAAGAGCATAAATTAGATTTTGATGTGTACAGACTTTCACTTCTGTAAGTGTTTTAGCGAACAACACAATAGCCAAAGACCTGTCAGTGGCAGATGGGTGATTCTGGTGTCTGTATTCTGATTATATAACAGTCTTGATGATTGTTTGAAAATCTGTGTGTGTGTTATGAAGTGAAATGTTTCTTAACAATAGCACCAGTGAGAAACTTGTGACTGGAAACTCCTCTGAGAAAGTGTGTGTGTGGAACTGAATGAACATTGCTCAGTCACTCACACACAACACATCTCTGAGCAAGACATTCAACACTAACTTCTGCAGCTGGGTCTCATAATTACAAGACTGTAGCACTCTTGTAGCAAGCAGATAGTCAGGATTTTGTATTATGTATAACTCAATGAGTTCGTAGCCGCTGGTCACTAAACAAGAGAAAGACAGTTGGACCAAAGAGGTGTGGTGATATTGAGGAGGAGGGGAGATGATCAGAGGATGGGAGAGATGAACACAGGGAGGGGGGAGTGATGAGACAAAGGGGTGAGGTGACAGGGGAGTTAGGAGGAACTACCACAGGTGTTTGTTGGGGTCCTGATATGATGTTAACGGTCTTCATCAATTTATTTCACCCACATCTAAGTAAAGAATAGGTTCTACTTATTTAAATTCAATTAATTTATCATTAAACTTTACTGATCGTTTTCTTTTCTTTTTGTCATTCATCTCACTTAATTGTGAGGCTGAAAAGTGATATATAAATACATTTATTTTGAAACAAATACATTATAAATGAAAATAAATGTTTTCAGGGGATGGCAACCATGAACTACAACGTCCCCAGTTTGTCTCTGGCCAGGGACATGTGTTGTTTGTTTGTCTCTCTCTCTCACCACATTTCCTGTCATGCCTCCACTGTCACCTACAGTAGCTGATAAAGGCATAAAATATCCCCCCAAAAAATAAAGAATATATTATTTTTAGTTTTGGACATTGCAACCACTTAGATTTGCTCAACAACTATTTTATTTTTTAGGGAACATATATAAGAAATTAACTTTTCATAATCAGTCCAGCAGTTTCAGGGTGAGTTCAGGACAGACGGACTTGATGTGCGACTTGAGGAAACAGTCAGGACACACAGTCACACACAGTCACACATACTGATGCTGAAGCAAAACTCCATGTGGCCCAAACTGCATCTCCAAAGCAAAAGCACAGCAAAGCATTTTTCTTTGAAACTCCCCTCTTTTTCTGACTTATCCCTGTTTCCCTCCCTCTATCAAAGGTCACGGGTGAGTCTGAATGTGCCTGTCAGCACTGACACACACACACACACACACACACACACACACACTGAAAGTTCAGGGTGAAGGCACATCCATTTCCCCCTCCAGTCACTTTGGAGTCTGACTCTGGCTTTGAATTGGCGCACCCTGTGGCTCCCAACAACCACTCACATTTAATCCAAGTATACTGAATGAGCGCGTGCACATGTTCCTGTGTGTGTGTGTGTGTGTGTGTCCAAGAGGGGAAGAGGAAGATTACACATGTCACCTGAGGAAGTGAGAGTGAGAAACAGAGAGAGAGTGACAGAGTGTGTGCATGTTTATGTGAGTCCATATGTGCACGCGGCAGCACGGATCTTGCTACATGGTGATTATGGGATGGATGGAGTTTAGTTATAAATATGGGGCTGCGGAAGCAGCAGCAGCCGTACAACAGCCGCACATAGTATCCCATCAGTCTCAGTCTGCTGCCCGACGGTAACATCAGCGCCTGGCTGCCACAGAATGAAGAGATCAGCCAGAGAACCAGCTACTCCAGCTATATTTGGACATTATTTGAGTGATGCATCCAATTTTCCTTACAGAGTTGCCCTTCAAACTTTTAACCAGGAATGAAGAAGTAAACAAGCCTGACAATGTTTTTGTTTGTTCAACACTGCCTTCTTTGAAACTCTGATTCATGCTAAAGCTCCCATTCCTCTTAAACAAAGACATTCCTCTTTGACATTTTTATGCAATATTTTGAGAAAGACACACAGATTGGCTGCTTCTGGAAAGCTGCAGCCACTTTAATCTGCATTTGTAATGGTGTAAGTTTGATATTTTAAAGCTGTGGATCTTTCTTGAATGATTGGACTTCAAGTGCTTTGTGGCAGTCGGAGCAAAGCAGAGCACAGCAAAGCTCTGGGTGCTAAATTGAGGGATAATATATTATTAAGCCAGCCACAAGGATGAATATTTTACATGAGTCTTCACTGTTGACGCCGACTGTTAGCATCCTGCTCCTGGATAGCAGGACTCCAGAATGACGGACTTATCACAGCGTGTGTCCCTGTAGGATCTCATTTCATTTCATTTTTTTTTGCAATTTTTGAAACACCTTGTGTAGTTTTTGCCCCTCTCTTCACACTTGTCCTTCTCCTCGCTCTGTCTCTTTCTGTCTTTCAACGGTAGTTTTGAGGACCCCGTCTACCAAGAAGCAAGGCTGCGATTAGAGGACATCTGCAGTGGACCACCAGAGCATGCTGGGAAAAGTTAGAGTGGGGTTGGAGGGTGAGATGGGGGCATACTGTAGAAGGGTAGATGGTGAATTAGGGTAGTCTCTTGTGTCGTTGGGAGCAGAACAGTACGTGCCTACGGCCACTCGACCGTGGATAAGTAAAAGAGACTCTCCTCTAAATAATTCATTCCAATGGGAGCCTTCTGAACACACACACACATGCAGGGTCCTCTCATACACATAAATGGTCGCTTCTTGAAGTAGAATACTGCAAACACACACACCAAACACACACTCACACACACCAAATACACACTTACACACACCAACCACACACCAAATACACACTTACACACACCAAACGCACACTCACAAAGAGCAGGCTTCTAATTTTACTCTCTGATGAATATTTATAAATGGTTGAAGAAACATTGTCTTAGAATTACGAAAGAGCATTTTGGTGGAGCAGCAAGATACGCTTCTGGCACTTTTTGGGGTCTGAGAGAAAACATTACAAACATTTTATGAGAAAGGAGAAATTCATATTGTACCTTGATAAATAAAGGAGCAATATGCATTTCTCTGTTGCATTAAATTTTTTTTCTCTCAAGTGAAAATAATTTGAATGGGAGAGGTTTAAAGAAGAATGGTATCGCTGCTCTTTATCACCCTGAAATAGCTGCACGGCATTTATTCTGTGTGTGTTGCTGATGTGTTTTATTCAGTGCTGTTTTTGATGTGCGGGAGATCAGGAAAATGTAAAATATAACCTTCTTTTTATGACTTCTGCTACATCGTCAAGGAAGCATGCTAGCTCATGCAGAGCTGGAACTCTTGGGTTTGTAAGTAGAGAGAAAACCTGCTGAGAGCTGAAGCAATTAAAGAAAATCAAGCAGGCAAGCACCTCTAAGACATGATATTTGACACAGAGGAGGAAATAAATAGAAGCAGAAAAGGAGGAAAGAAGAATGACAGGATGGAAATGTGTGTCACTGTTTACAGTAGAAGATCGCAGACCCTCAGGACATGGGATCCATGGTGATCTATAGGCCGAGGATCAGCACCTTGGACCGCGACAGCAGAGATCAGCCCTCACAGAGCTGTTTCAGCACCTCGGACAGCAGCTGGAGCACAGACCAGAGCAGAACCCTGAAATCTCACATCACCTGAGAGCGCTGTGACACAACTGCTGCGCACCAGCAACCCTACAGTACCTTTGAATTATAAAAGACGCAGGGAGGCAGTCTAAGAACCGCTACTGCACAGCAAGAAAGTCTCCAACACAGACCCTCCGCTGATTCACTAGAGAGACATTTGTAGATACAACAACCCTGCGGGGGTTCCTGGTCCTTCTTTGTGTGTGTGTTTCCCCCTCTGGTACTACACCACACCATGAAATAATATCTTTAGAATATTTCAGTTTCTCTGCTTAAACACATTTCCTGAAATGATACAGAAGTATTAAACATGCCACATGAGGAGTTAGAGTTAAGGTTATGCTACACCCAAAACTGCTTAAATTTCAGATAATGCTCCACCCAAAATATAAAATAGCAGAAAAGTTCCTTTTTGTAAATGGCAGCCTTAAGTCAAGTCGCCAGCAAAATGTCTAAAGGCACATCTCAAACCTCTCCTGTCGTCCTCCACTATCCATCCATTTACTCAGTATGTTGAAACAGTTTTGCCAAAATACACTGCAGCTAAATAAATGTCTTCCAACTGCCCTTTGAGGAGACCCAGGCAAGGCACTGAAGAGTTTCGATGTGTACTTTTCACATTTGAACATATGTAATAAAAAGATGTACTGTTTATGCAATATTTACTTTTAGATTCCTTAAATGTTGGGTGAACTATAGTAACGTTGTGTGTAATGCATCATGGTTTCTTCTAACCTGCTGGATCTTAACATGATCTGGTGGAGGAAAAAGCAATGATTCAAGATGAATGTGAAAACGCAATGTTTGTAACCCAGCATTTTTAGATAAGGAAACAGGGTTGGTGGAAATCCAGTGACTTCTTCTGAACCTCGTTATGAACAGATGTTGGGCTGAATGTTGGGGCCAGAACAACTGTTTTCATTTTTGCAATTGCTGCTGTGGACGGACAGCAAATTACAATTTGGTGTCATTCAATTATCTGTTTGCTCACAGCATTGTATGTCAGGAACCATGGTGAGATGTAAATACAATGTGAAACCCTCTGCCAGCAGCTCAGTGGAGTCAAGACTTTTACTGATGCCATCGCCGAGGCTTTATGTGAATGTGACACACTGCATATGTGGGTGCGTGACAGAAGGTGCCTCATTATCTGTCTGTCTTGTCCAGAGGCGATTGAAGGTTACACAACATTTCTGTGACTCGAGATGAGAAATGGAGACTGATTTCTCCTGGGACCGAAAGAACTGTGAACTCCTCATGGGCACTAACACACAGAGACAGACACTGAGAGACAAAACACACACCCAGCCGCCCTTTCTGTTGACACCCTAGGGTGCAAAGCCCTGAGGAGCACATATATACATGTCTATATTGAGATATACATAACTACGCACACACAGACAGCATGACAAAAAAATGCAAATGCAGATTTACATACAGACAGATTTGCACAACCACCAGCACAGGTGGACAGTCACAGTTTTGCATATGTGCACATGCACTCACACATGCACAAACACACACATACACACACACACACACACACACACACACACACACACACACACACACACACACACACACACGCATACATAGAGACACTCATGCATATATGCACAAATACAGATGAGACAAACACACAAAGCACAGCTGACTCACATCTGATGACAACATCTTTGGTGTGCCAGAGTTCATTCACTCTCTCCCAACTGGCTCTGGACTGAAGTGTTCTGACAGACACACACACACACACACACACACACACACACACACACACACACACACACACACACACACACACACACACACACAGCTGGAGCTGAAAATGAATGGCATAATGACAGCAAATTTCTAATCTAAGCAGTTTTTAGCAGAGATTAAACTGTTATTTGAGTTTTTACTTAAATCTAAGAAATGCAATTTTAACACTGTTAAAAGTGAATGTACCGCTAAATATAACCCTAACCCATAGAGCGAAAAATAACTCTCATAGTTTGTTTTAAGGAGTCAAGTGAAACCTGTTACATTCCTAATACACACACACACACACACACACACCATTATTATTTTCCTACAGTGTGTTATCTGAAGGAGACAGTATTGTAACACTGTCTGGCAGGCTTGAGTTTCAAACAATCAGTGAGCTTTTCTTCACATTACGTCAGCCAGACGAAAACAAAAGGAAAATCAGAGTGAGCCGTCTAGATTGAAGTATCATGTTAGAGGTCAATAAATATTTTGTGTGTGAGTGTCTGACACTGAACTATAATTAACATGTGACCCTGAAAGTCATCCATCCCATAATGCACTGGGCTCAGGCTGAGTAGCCACTTTCTCCTAATCCCTACTTTTCCTTTCCATGTTCTTCTCTCTCTTCTGTAAGTTTTGACAAACTTTCCTGTGACTTTCTCCTCTGATCTGGTCAGAATCTTTCCATCTCTTTTGCTCTGCAGTTCTTTGGTACTTTATGATGTTTAAAATATCAAATGACTAAACTCTTGCATTATTGATGAGTGGGGATGATTGCATCAGATCACTTAAAAGTTTGACTGATTTTTGAAAAAGTTTGCATCCTCTAAAAAGCTTCCATCGATTCACCAAAGCTCACAAGGTTATCACGTTTTCACTTAAAAGTGCTGATGGTAGCATTAGTGGCTAAAAGTACTGGCATGTGTGAGACCTCTGACTTTGTGTTTTCCTTTGAAGCTTGTGTGGGATACGATTCCCTTCGCTGCCTTTATCACCAGTGTTTTGAAATAACAAACAGATTAAGATTAAACCCGCGGGCCTTAGGAGACAGGGCTGTTTCCTCTCATTTATTAAATATTTCTGCACCAAGCCAAATTATGCAGACTTTAATTATGAGCTCAACAACGGCTGAGAAAACAAAAACAACACACACACACTCTAACATTTGGTAAACACACACACTCACACACAGATGCAGAAACTGTATTCTCCCTTCACTTTCTCGCTCTCACACACATTAACTAACACACAAACATGCACACACACTGCGCAGCTGCCCACAGTCGTCTGGGAAGGGACCGGCAGGTTTCCAGCCCGCGAGAATTTATGTTTCCGAATGATTACAGGCGAGGCGGACGGGACGATCTCGGAGGCAGCAGCTGCCTGCCCCACGGCTCCAAGTGGAGCAGAAAATCAGGATAATTTCATTGTGATAATCAGCCTCCCGTTATCCCCGTCACTTCAACTCATGGAGGAGGAGGAGGAGGAGGAGGAGGAGAGGGGAGCACGAGGGAGAGGGAGTGTGTGACAGAGAGAGAGAAAGGAAGGAATAAAAATACAAAAGAGAAAATATGTGCTTCATGCCTGGTTAGCTGCAGAATATGTGTGCGTGTGTGAGTGTGTGTAGATATTTTGTGTGTTTCATGTTTACCTTACAGTACTTGTGAGGACCTGGATTCACTCTGTCTATCTCTTTACTGTCATTTCACCCAAAATCACAAGTTCGAGCCACACAGACACTGTAGCTCTGCTTTACTTCTGACATCAATCGCAGAGATTTCTGTTTGGACTTTTGTTTTGTGATGCTCAATCGAAAACTGTCATTTGAAAACTCTACAGCGCTCTCTCTTCCTGGAAACATTGTCCCAGTTACTTTGGATAATCCACAGACCTCACTGTCAACTGTGTTTACTGGAACTGGAACTAGAAAGTCCCAAAAAAAACTTTTCACAATGAACTCTGCTGACTTCCAGAGTAACCTGGAAATTGCTTCCTGTCAGGTTTTCAAATTCTTTTTTTCCACTGCGTTTAGAAGCACAAACAAAACTCTCTTCACCTTAATTGTATTTATGTGAGGCACAACTTTCAGAGGCGGATTCTCAAAACTTCTGCACATAAAACTGAAACTCTTTGCATTGCTCTATATCACAATACACATGAATCACATTAACACTGTAAATATGTTAATTGTTAGCCAAAAGGCTAATTTTCAACTGTTGTCCCTTGGCCAGATGTTAGATTAGCCATTAAAGCAAAAAGTAAAAAAAAAAAAACATGACGCAGCTGAACAGAAGATAAAAGGGTGAAAGGAGTAAGGCAAGCAATAGGCAGAGTAAGACATGTACAATACAAGTAATTAAGAAAAATACAATATTAACTAGACAATCAGTGCAAGCAGTTAAAACATATAATCACATTATTAATTAATCACATTATACACAATACAGAGGATGTAAATTCAGAACAGAAGAAAGCAGACAAAAACATGAAGCAGCTGAAAAGAGGAAAAGCTAAAAAGAGTGATGCAAGCAACATGTAAAGTCGGACATGAACAATGCCAGCAATAAATCTTGTATCTCTACACATGTTTTTGTGAGATCTGGTTAAACTGACGCTTAAAAACATTTTGGGCTGAAAAACATGTCCTATGGAGTTCAATGGCCCAACATGAATGCTGCTCACATACTTTGTGGCAACAGTGTGGTGAAAACCCCTTTTCCTGTTTCCTGCCTAAATGGGAGCAAATCTTGTCCTGTCCCGTCCCGGATGAGTTGAGGCTGTTAAAGCAACGTATAAATCCTCTAGGTTTTGGAATAACACCTGTGGATGTAATGGTTAGGTGTCCACATACTTTTGGCCGTGTGGTGTACCTACATGCTACCCAAATCCTAGCCAAACGTCGGGTTATTACTTTTACACGAACCTAAACCTGGAAAAACATCCACACTATCCATAACGCTCCTCATCCCTGTGCGTGAGAATGTGCTCCTTATGTCGTGTCTCTTTGTGCAGGTGTAAAACCAGTGTTTTGGATGGCTATTTCTATTATTGAACACAGGAAGCTGCCAAGTTTGTAGACACTAAACTGCAAACCCCATATCATATATCTATCAACAGCTTATTTCGCACTTCGACTAAACATTTTCCACACTCAGCATGCAGTTCTTCATCAAAAGTGTTGTTGTTGTTTTCAGCGGTGATTTATAAACCACCTCTACCATCTGCATCAGTGTGTGTTTGTGTGGGGGATGTTAACGAGTTCATGTTGCTCTTAGCTCTCTTATTCTCTTCTCCTCCTTTTTCTTTCTATCGCTCTTTCTTTGTGTTTGAATCCGACCTTCTGTTCTCTTTTTCCTGTCCTTTATACAGTTTGCAACCTGAAGTCTGTTTCATGTTTGTGTGTTCCTCTTTCCTTTCTTTTACTTTTTCATCTTTCTTGTGAGAGCTCTGATAAAAAAAAAACAAAATGATCAAAAAACTTGATCAATGTGTTACATAATTGATGATTTACAATAACTTCTATCTTCCCTCTGTTTGTCTCTCTCTGCACCAGCGATGCAGCATTTGGTCACTCAACCTGCTGCTCCGACAACGATAACACCTCACAAATAGATTCACTCTGGTCTTTGTTCATGTTCCCATGAGTCTGTGCAACCTGCTGGCCACTACTCTCACATTCGCGCTGTCTATACATGAACACTGACAAAGAAACGCATCCTGGGATGGACAATGTCCTTATGGCTGACCGAGTGTCTGACACTGGAAACATCTGGCTGTGACACGAGTGTGCCCACGAGTCCATTCAGACTGAGAAACTGTCTCTTGTGGCAGCTGATTCACTGATAGGACACGACAGGCCGCACAACCTGGAAACACAAGTGGTGTTTGTGTGTGTGTGTTTTATCTCCGTGTGGGCATGTACAAGGTGCCTGGTGATTTATCTTTATGTTAATGGCCACTTCTGATATTGATGTTTTTGGTACTGAAACAACTCATTACTTCTGTTTGGTTCCAGCACTCAATATCCATTAAGCAGATTTAATTAGATATTCAGACTTTTCTATGAGTTGCATCATCTACATGCAACTCATAGAAAAGTGAAGTGTTCTTTGAAAATAAACTTCTGCACAGGTTTATGGACCCAATATTACCAGTATTACAAAAGCTGCCACCGTAGTCCTCTTGGAGAGACTCTCTCCATACACTTTGTTTGTTCCTTTATCATTTTTCCCACCAAAATCTGCACACTGTACTTCTCACACATCTATTGACTTTACAGCCATTCACACCTCATCTCTTTTGCTATTTAATTTATGTTTTTGTAAGTAAATCAGTTAACTGCATTTTGAGAACAATATCACAACAGTAAACCCAAAGACCAAAGAAGTCATTCTAGGCCTATTGAAGGACTATCGTGGCTGGTAACATGGTAAATGAATACCATAAACCTGAAACTGTAAGACACAAGAACACAAACATGAGTTCCAATTATTACAGTCATTTTACATTACATGCATACATCCACTTCCTGTCCCCCTCCACTCAAAAATGTGTTTTGCTTAATGTTACTTAACTTGGATGTTTGAGCTTCACTGTGCAGAGTTTGACACAAGGAGGCTGTTAAGTCTCTTTGTGCTCACGTTAAGTTTAACACGTGTTGTTCAAACATGATTTTGTGACATCACAGTTGGTCCAGTATGCAACTTACACAAGTGTGATGTGGAGACATCTTGTTTCTAATAGGTCAACTTTTGAAATGAACAATATTAGCATGTTTACAGGAGATGGAGTAGATTTGTGGTTCTATGTTGAAAAAACATGTCAGAATCAAATTCAAGAGTTTTTTTTTTATATGCCTTAAAACATGTCTGGAGGGGATCTTTAAATAACAGAAAAGGCCTTTGCTGTAGTCTCAGACAACATGATGTCCTGGGTTAGTTAGTGTTCCCATGAGCGCTCTCCAGTGGACGAGCAGCGACAGTGACATCCATCCATGGCTTTGATTGAGTTACACAGCTGATCTCAGTACATCCGCCAACCAGACTGTCCTATTACTCTTACTGAGGGGCATACAGCCCTCTACAGGGAATACGGTGCTGTTTCCTGGAAGTGGCATAACATCCAGCCTGTGACACACGCCACTTTGATAACAACACATCTCAATTATACATTTCTAAAAAGGAAACAAACATTTTCATACTGCCGATCAGGAATATTATGATTTACAGACATCATACTCTGTAATAAAACCCATTCCTGAGCAGACCAGCAACACTACAAAGATTAAAATAAAACTTGCTTTTAAATTCCATGCATTAGCCCCACCCCCTCCTTCCTCCTCCTCCTCCTCACTGACCGCCGCTCCCCGTGACGCCTCGACCGGAGTCACAGTACGGACACCGGCCACATGCGCCCTCACTCCGGGCCCCTGCCCTGTGAGGAACTGCAGTACTGAGTGCTACTGATGGGAACCTCGGTGCCTTTGCCGTCTCGGTGTGCGCGCTGTAGTCCTCTCCAGCTGAACAGCCGATAGTACCAGGAGGCTGCAGGAGCGCTCAGTCGGACAACATCATGAAGTTGGCGGTCTGCCTCCTCCTCTTCCTCTTCTTGTCGGCGTCCTGCCCGCTCTCCCTCGCAGACATCCCCGGTAAGAAAACTATGATGTGTTTCTTTCTAGATATTCCGTTTCTGTTTGGAGAACAAGGCGACGAGGGCTTCAGAGACGGACCATGTGGTGCAACATTCACGTCTGAGGAAGATTTAAATCAGCTCCGCATAACCTCTCATGACCCTTCATCATTCACTGCTGATGGAAAAGTCTTTTGTTGTTACTTTACAGCGATTTGTTGCAGAATTCGTGTTTATTACTTCCCCCACGTCTCCTTTGTGATATTCGCATTTTGCTCCGTAAAATCAGAAGTAGGTTATTTCTACTCGAAGAAAACATTTCCACCCTTTGTTTTCTGTGGTGGAAACTAACGAAATTGAGGATGAGGATGAAGATTGAAAGGGTTCAGTGTGCTGCTCACCTTTTAGTCTGACATTTAGAGAAAGAACAACCAAAAGTAATCAGATGTTATCAGGTTTATTTTCACCTCCACTGCCCTCCTGCATCTACCAGAGGAGATTTCAGGCAGCATATCACTTCAGCAATGTCAGTCAGGGCCCAGCTCTGTTTGTGCTGAAGTCCAACAGTCAGGAACACAAACAGGAACGCAGGTGTCGGATGTCAGAGTCCAGCTCTCACTGAGAGTCCTTGAAAGCGCAGACAGGGGTGCTGTCTCCGTCCAGTAACTGATTACAGTAGGTGGTTTTATGTTTGCTTGTGCATTTTTTCACCCATGAGTCCAGACAGATGTGAAGCCAGAGGTGAAACCAGCTGCAGGTCAAAGGTCCACACTCTCCCTCACCACACACACTTGCACTTGACACCCCCCTGTGTGTGACATTACAGCTGCCTCTTGTCAATATTACTGTCTCTGTCCCTCCAGAGACATCATGTCGCCTCAGGTTGCCCAGCTTCTGCACACAGTTTAGCATTATCTGTGTCCCCTTGTTGTAACTCAGTGCATCATTCACTCCTCATCCTCTCCTCTAGTCCCATATAGCTACAATACCTGCCTCTGTGCACAGCTGGAGGACTGGGATTCTCCGGAGGAAGAGCATGTGGCTCCTTATGGATGAAGATCAGCTGCACTTGCTTGTTTTATACACTTTAGTTTGCTCCTTTTGTTCTGTTTGTGTTATACATACTCCGAGTCACATAATGGGACACAAGTGAGGGTTTACTCATGAGTTAAATTAGCTACTAATGTGATTAATGCAAATGTCCACTCAGCTAAACACAGTCAACAAGTTTGACTATAAATCCATTCCTACTTTGTAAAACTGCAAATTCATTTTCCTCCGTTGTCTTTGCTGCTGCATTTGGACACCTGTCTTTCAGTTTATACATTTCTACAACAATACCTGTCCTCAGTGAGTGGACTGTAACTGTTCAAAGCAACAACAGATTACTTATTTACATATTTATGGTCCCTATGAAAAGGACAATGTGGCATCCTGAGTGGAACCATTTTACTATGATGGCAGTTTCAGCAGGGGGACTGTGCACGGTGCACTAGTTTTCTTTGTGTAGAAGCTCTCTCAAAGGTCACTTTATGTGGAAGAAAAAAACGAACTTGAACTTGAATGTCCAGGTGCTGCTGCTGCCAACGCAATGGTAGTTTACTCTCAGACTGTTCCTTTCCAAAAGTAGCCGAAAACGTCTCCAAAGACCTGACCAGTAATTAGTTGTAACTGTCCCACCCCTGTCCACTGAAATCTTTTCTGTATATATTACTCACTGACAGTTGTCTAAGTCAAATTGCCCCTGGGGAATATTAAAGCTTTACACTTTATTCAGCAGTTAACACAAAGCATTGTAATGGGCAGGTGTCAATCCACGTTTCTACTCTTTGTTCCAGCTCCAAGTGAGTTTGTGTCCCTGGCTGAGATGGAGGACGCCCTGCTGAAGAACCTTTTCCAGGGCTACCAGCGCTGGGTCAGGCCCATCCAGCACGCCAACGACACTATTAAAGTACGCTTCGGACTCAAGATCTCCCAGCTGGTTGATGTGGTGAGAAAACACGTAAAATCACAAACACATATCCATGCACTTCTGTCTTCATGAGGAGATGTATTGTCTTCAATTATTCCCAACCCCTTACTCTAACAGTAGCAAACAACTGAGCCATTACCATTACCTTAATCTAAACCAAACCCTAACAATGTCTCCCAGACCGCTGGTTGAATTTTACAGAAAACCCTCAAACTTCAAAGCTCTGGTCTAGACTTACTGAAGAGGTCAATAACATAGAAATGTGTACTCATTTATTTGAAAACTATATCAATGATCATGGGCACTGTAGTTAATTGGGAGTCGATCCCACATATATTGGTTCTGCTGTCAGAAATAACTTTAGCTAGAGCACCAAATCTGTAAATAGTCCCCAATAAATGAAGAATTCACTCTTGTTTGGCTTAAGTTTGCTAAAAACTACTGGGCTCAGCTGTTTTAGGAAATCGTTTATCCTTCAATTAAAAAAAATAATATATTGTATATACATTATATTTGTGACCCATTTTGGAAGATTTATGTCTTCATTAGGAAAAAATGGCACTGCGAGCCAGATACATTGTGGTCGGAGAGTATTTAGAGACGGACTAACACATTGTTGGTTTTGGTCTTTTTTTATGGGATAAATATAGAACATTGCCAGCTTCATCCTTTAACTGCAAAAGCAACTTGTAAGCCTGAACCAGCCCCATGAAGACGCAAAGACTTTAATGCACATGCAAATATAAAAACTGAGACCTAAAGTCAGATGTGGTTGGCTCTTGCTTTATTCTTTTGTTTCAGCTGAGCGGTGACACCGTCTGTGGTGCAGAAACCAAAGAGCCCGCTGACCGCGTCACAGTGCGGAGCTCTCCGTGGTCCTGAAATAGATCAGGAAAACACTCTCCGTCATATCTTCAACCACACAGTCTCTCTAGAGTGTTCCTTTAATATTTCAGAGGCCGGCTGTGATAGGTTGAGATAGTTTAGGTGTTCAGGAGGAGAAAACCGAGGATGCTAATGGAGGAGCCACTCTTCTCGCCTTGAAATATTTATCTCAACCAGTTTAGATGTAACTCTTCATCCTTCCATCTAACACGTGTGCTGGGCAAAGACAATGGGTGATGAATTAAACAAAGCCCCATCATGGCTCTGCAGAGAAGAACGATTTGGGTTGGTGATTTGAGTGGGAAAAGAGAGCTAACCAGAGACTCGGCAGCTTGGCTACACTATGTGAGTCCACTGAGTCTCTCTGCTGCATGGCTCTGTTTTAGATTATGGTTCACCTCTGCTTTATGTGATCACTAAAATATCCAACTCAGTTTGACTGCTGAGGCCTGGTCTGGAAACTCTGAACAGCTTTGTATGTCTCTCAGCCAGGTTTACTTCTTAGTCTTCCAGTCAGTCTTTTTTTAATTTCACCTCCAGTGACGTGGAAATAAACCTGTGTTAATCACTCTCCAGCTCTCTATTCCCGTCCTCCTCTATTTGCCTCCTGCTGCATTTATATTGCGTCCGCTTGGTCCACTGCATGCACCTCTGGTTTCATGTTTCTTTTTGTTGTTTGCCAAGGAAGTGGCAGAGACAGGTGAATGAGATTCTGTCTGATTTCATGGAAAAGGATTAGATGATGTAGTTTTCTTTCAAACCAAGCTTCTCATCTAGTCCTCTAATCAAATCTATCATCGTGATGGAAGCTCCCACATCAGAGACGGTTTGTGCTCCAAACAAGTTACATCACATACAACCCTGAAAGTGCAGTAGATTTTCTTGCTTATGTTAGTAGGGATACATTCATTCAGAACATATATTGTTTGGATTATCTGAACCTTTTACAGGATCAGCAAATACAAATGACTTCGATTAAGTTTTTGGTCCGCATTGGGAGTGACGTTTCAAAGTTGTTTTGAATTTTGGTGATGTGGATACCCTTTTGTTTGAATTTTGATCATGAAATGTGCCTGTAACCTACAAACAGTTGTCTTTCTTCTGGGTTTTTTCCCCTCATTTTTTACGGATTAGTCTTTTGTCTGTGGTCTTTGTCTGTTTTAGGATGAGAAGAACCAGCTGATGACGACTAACGTTTGGCTGTGTCAGGTGAGCAAGACACAAAAACAAACTTTGACTAAAAGGCATTGATTTTTATTTTGTTTTGTTAAAGACTTACAATGTGTTGCATTGTGCACTAGGATAATATGCAGCTGTTATTTCCTTTTAAACAAGCCCTATGAAAGGTTTTTTTATTTTAGTGTTTCTTGTGTTTTATATAACAGGTTAGAAAAGTAGACAGGGCAGACACAAGACGCTCTGGTGGATGTGATTCAATTCCAGGGGCAGAGAACTTATTAGATGTTTCATCAGTTTTGATGCCTATAAACACAAACAGAAACTCAGTATCAGTATTGTTTAGTATTGTATGTAGGTCTAATGATACTGCATCTCGTGTTTATTTTGACCAGGAGTGGATCGATTTCAAGCTGCGATGGAATCCAGAGAAATACGGAGGAATCACTTCTATCAGAGTTCCCTCTGAAAATATCTGGCTCCCAGACATCGTCCTCTATGAGAAGTAAGACTGCTGTGATGTGCCAGGAGCAACTGAAGGACGATTAATGACCTTAATGTGAAACTTAAATTATAAGTTATAAGTAAATAACTCTGCCAGTATGAAATGTATAGCAACAAAAAGTGAATGCTGATGACTTTCTTTCTGATTTTTGTTTCTTCAGTGCTGATGGGCGGTTCGAGGGCTCCCTGATGACCAAAGCCATTGTCAGGCACAACGGCGCCATCACCTGGACGCCACCTGCTAGTTACAAATCTGCCTGCACTATGGACGTCACCTTCTTCCCTTTCGACCGCCAGAACTGCACCATGAAGTTTGGCTCCTGGACGTACGACGGCAACATGGTGGACTTGATTCTGATAGACAACCAGGTAGATCGGAAGGACTTCTTCGATAACGGGGAGTGGCAGATCCTTAATGCCACTGGTGCCAGAGGGAACAGGAAGGACGACTTGTATTCGTACCCCTTCATCACGTATTCCTTCATTCTGAAGAGGTTGCCGTTGTTCTACACGCTCTTCCTCATCATCCCTTGTTTGGGTTTGTCCTTCCTGACTGTCCTGGTGTTTTACCTTCCCTCCGATGAAGGAGAGAAGCTGTCACTCTCTACCTCTGTCCTAGTGTCGCTCACTGTGTTCCTCCTGGTCATAGAAGAAATCATCCCTTCCTCCTCCAAGGTGATCCCGCTCATTGGAGAGTACTTACTGTTCATCATGATCTTTGTCACACTCTCAATCATCGTCACTGTCTTTGTCATCAACGTGCACCACCGCTCGTCAGCCACCTACCACCCCATGTCGCCGTGGGTCCGTAACCTCTTTCTCCAGAAGCTGCCGAGGTTGCTCTGCATGCGTGGACACACTGACCGCTACCACTACCCCGAGCTGGCTCCTGAGAGCCCTGAGGTGAAGCCTCGCTCTGGAGGTCGCAGAGGAGGCCAGAGGGCGAACAGCGCGGCCCACGGACAGACGACTTCTGAGGGGAAGGAGGAAGAGGCCTGGGCCACCATGTTGGACAAGGCTATCTACTCGGTGCGCTACATCAGCAGACATATCCGCAAGGAACACTTCATCCGCGAGGTGAGTTCAGCTGGATTGTATTGATCAAGAAAGATGTAATTAGAGTAATAGCTCTAAGGGCTTAATGTTTATATATGTTGCTGTCATACCATCTCTAATTTCTTCTATTTCCCAGGTGGTACAGGACTGGAAGTTTGTGGCTCAGGTGTTAGACAGGATCTTCCTGTGGGCTTTCCTCACCGTCTCAGTACTGGGCACCATCCTCATCTTCACTCCAGCCCTGCAGAAGTTTTTGAAAATCCCTCCTCCAACTGGAAGTGAGGATCCACCTTCAAACTAGTAGCAATAACAAACCCCTTTCACAGGCAACTCATGATCCACCTTCAAGAATCTATAAAACATGTGTTAGCACTGTGCAAGAGGAAGCCACTACATACAGGAGAACTTTGTCTCTTTGATTTTTTTGTTCGTTAGGTTTCGTCTCTAGATCCACTGTGTGAAATGTTCTGTACGTCATTACAGTAAGTCATTAAGTCAGTATGTGTATAATCTTTATGCACATTATAGCATATTTCAGTAAGTATTATGATGGCATAACATTTTGTTTATAGATAAATAAGACAATCTTAGTGATAACTGGTGCAACCTGTGTTGCTTTTCAGCCTGTTAAATGCCAAAGTCAAATTGTAAACATAATGGCTTTAAGTAGCCTGCAGCTATCAGTACACTAGATTACACAAGCTGGCCGTTTTAGAAAAGTGTTGAGGATAAAAATTAAATGAAACATGAAAAAAGGAGTGACAAAAAAAACAAAACCCAACCAACTTTGTGCAGCGAAAATTTAACCTATAAAAAAACCACAAAAAACACCAAAAAAGTTACGATTGGCTCAATTTATGTACAGCTGACTTCCTCATTATCGTTTTATGTTTCATGACTTCTTGAAATGTGTAATTTTCCACCTGACTGCAAAACAAATTTCCTCTCAACTGTCTAAAATGTTGTTACTTCAACAAAGTTCTTTTTACACATAACTGTTCCATCACAATAATAAGAGCGAGAAAGGGTTGTTCTTGTTATCACACACCTGAAGCACAACATACCTCTTACTGTAACTACCTTTTAGTAGTATATAGTAAAAAAAGAAGAAGAAATGATTTAATCTGTCAAGGTACGAACATTTGAACTACCTTAGGCATTCATTAGAGATGCAACAACCTTTTACATGGAGACGTTAGCTTACGAGGAATAAAGACCTAGAGTGATTGATGATAGCTCTAATGTGTGGTGTATGTGAACAGCTTGTACTGGTTTTGTTAAATACTGTGTCCTTGTCTTTCTCACCTTCCTCAATAACAAAAAGTGCTTGTTTTTGTCACTGCAGTTAGTGAATCCATTTCAAGCAACATAATATAAAGTGTAATGAATAAATGAAGACTTAATGGATGTTTGGACTTTACACAATCCTCAGACTTCAGTATTTGTATTGTTCAAATGTACTCCACTAATAAAGTTGTTTTAAATACATATTTGTCATAATTAATGCCACATTTACCTGCTCCATTCAATGAAAATTAAAGTTAATATCATATACAGTGTTTAATAAAAAAAAAATGAAACAGTCCAGTCACACAGATGTGGTTAAAACTCCAGCAACACTTGTAGTATGAAGAACAACTTCAGTATCAGAACAACGTGTTTCGGCTTGCAGCCTTCATCAGGCTCATCCCTGACAATAAAGTGTTGCTGGAGTTTTAACCTTTTCAGACTTGTTCTCTTCTGCGTGCACCTTGGAAGTAAAGTTGTGCCATAAATCTCTACTCTGACGCAAACGTTACAGTACTAAGTGACAGCACCACCCAGTGGTCAACCAGAGAGAAACAACACAGAATACAACAACACAAACAATTATTTTCTAAGAACATTAAAAATAAATCATTCTTTCCTCCTCTAAATCAAATCCCATTTCCTAAAGCACAACATGCAAGATTTGTTAAGGGTGGATATGAAATGCAAGACTAAGATTCTTGTTAGTTTTTTATTTGAAGCCTTATTCCAGTGTTCAACATATTTCCATTAATTGCATGAAGTAAATGTGTTATTTAAGACAATGCAACTAAAAAGCACCATTTCATTTGCTTTGATTCTGGCTTTTATCTAATAAAATGTTTGAATGCAGGCATAATTGTTCACAAATAATCCATACATAATTCACAAATGTTTCATATGAATGTATAAAAACATATATCAAGATGAAGTAAATTATCTTACGCACCTTTTAACCATATATGTCCACTTATTACAGATGTAGTATAGCATTTGAAGGAATTCCTTCATAAAAGTATGAAGGCTATGTTAAAATGTATCCCTGGTTGACCTGTAAATCATATTATGGTAAATGTTGGAGCTTCAACAACTTCAGAAACACTGTATTATTTTTGTCTACATCTTCTCAGTTTTCCTTTTTTTGTTTTTTATCTGCGTCCACCTGTCTGGCTGTCCAGGTGAGCTCGTGCATTGCGCAGCATCTCCATATACAGCCTGTTGTTCTCTCTGCAACATAACCAGAGAGAAGAAAACACTGAAAGAATTTACATTTTAAGGAGATGTGATTAATTATATAATTTGAATAGCGTATTAAAAGCAAGTTATAGCAGTCAGGGAAAGCGGCACTCCTCAATTTGGACATGTTAGCAGCTTCAAATGGCAACACTGCCTTCACTTGCATTATGTTACAAAGTCATGGTACTGTGGGGCACATGCTTTGCTGCTGATTATCTCACTCACGTAGCCACAGAGCGGTCAAACATCAGGTGACTCATGTCCATGTAGTACTGAGCATCTGTTCGTATTGCTGTCCAGTACTCGTTTGCCTGAGGAAGAAAGATGCTTTGTCATAAATAAATCTTTAAGTCTTTTGCGTTCACTGGCTATAAATCCTGCTCAAACGGACTCATTCTACATATTCGGTGTTACCTGTTCCTGAACGGTGTAACCCCACTGGTTCTGAGGGTTGTGTGGATCCCAGTACCCCGACTGTCTCTTCAGCCGGATGAATCGCTTTGCCTCCTCTTCCTTCATGAACGGGGCGGCAAAAACACCTGAAGATAATGTCAAAAACAGATAACTGTTTTAAAAAGAGATGAAAAACACTTTCAGGGTTCAAGAGCGATGAATTACAGGTAACAGAGTTTTCATTTCAAATAATCAAGTCATTCTTAAAATAACAATATAGAACTTAAAATTTAGAAATCAGATCAAGTTAGCGCAGCTGGTTGGATCATTGAGGGGAGAGATGTGAGGGAAAATTGCATTTTCACTAAAGAAAAAGCGTTTTCAGAAAACGTTTTTCACATCTTGAATGGTTGATAATGTTTTGTAAATAATGTAAATGCAGCAATCATAAAGTAATCAGATTGCTCAGTCTGAGTATTCAAGTGGATTAGCATGGCCCTAAATCTAAAACATCAACACATGTTAATTAAACACTAAGATTTAAAAACAAGTAGTCGCTCATGAAATCGCCTGACTTACCACTCAAAAGAGCAAACAGGATCACAAACCTCATGTCTATAAAAAGTTAAACAAAGAGCACAAGTTTTAAGAAATACACACACATATGAAATTATATCAAAAAGAGTTAGCAACTGCTTCCTTTTGCCACTTGTGTAAATCTCAGCTCAGTAAATAAGCAGGGTAGAAGCAGAAATGTGAGATTTACCTGCAGTGTGAGCTGTTGATCCTCTGAATGTCTGAGTGTCTTCAGAGCGCCAAATCTCTCGTCTGGATGCGAAAGCGAACAAGAGTTTCTTTCACAGATTTTTATCCAGGAAGCGGAGAGGAATGAATGGAGTCAAGCATCAGGCCGGCCACTCAAGGTAGCCACTTCTCTGTGTGCCAGAGCTGTGACAGACCATCCAAAACCACACACAACACACACAAGTCGAGCTCTCAGAGTCAACATAAAGGCGACCCTGTCTGGACTGCAGACTCTTGATTTGAGCTAACGCAAATTCTGTTTTTTGTTTTTTCCAGTCATCATTTTTAAAAGTTTATGACAGTGATATGGAGTACAACATTTCATTTCAACAAAGTAAATTAGCTTTGATGCATAAAATGTGTACATAAAGACATATTTTTGCTTTTTGCAATCATTTTTTTTTATGTTACTGTTATTTGTTGCTCTGTTATCTGTATATATTTTTTTAAATATGCTCTTTAAATGAAAATGTATTATTATCTACTGTTTTCAGAAAAGCTTTCCCGATATACAGATATCATTGTGTTGTTGTGAAACCTCTCTCAACCTACTCTGATTCTCTGACACCGTATTGCTGAACTCTTCCTGTTTTACTGTTCAGACACAGAAACATGTTGCATTTAAATATACATAAAATCTTGATCATATGACATATTTTAGTGGTTTTGGAAGTTTTATAAAATGTGTGTCATTAATATACAATACTTTTGTGTACATCAACATTTCTTCCACTGGGTGGGGTCCTAACCACGTTCATAACTGGTCGGCAGTTCACTGTTTCCACACAAGGTAATTTACTCAATGTGTGTAATAAATGTGGAAAAAAATGTTATTTGTTTTTCACAATGTACAGGAAGCTGTGATGATGGATTCAAAACATCAGTAGAAGAAAGACGATCTGTTAAAAAACGTATACTTAAATACGCAAAATATTATGTGAGCACAGTATGATGCAGAAAATTGTGGACATAAAATCTGGAATAAAAGTGACAAAAATTAAAGATATTAATTAAAACTGTCTCATTTGTGTGATACATTTAACCAAAGGGGAAAATATTAACAAAATATTCATGATGTAGCATGACCTAATGGAAGGGAATTTAATGCCTGGTTTTTGAGTTAAGAAAGACTCGCTAAGACCTCAAACATTTCAAAGCAGGTCCCAAGAGTATTAATTTGGGTTTCTGCTTTTCAAGGTGCTGCATTAAAGCTCACATCCTTTTTAAGTATGAGCAGGAGGCTCCCCGTGAATTTCTTTGTGTGATGTAATATTTACACTCGCGCTCAAACAGGAAAATGACCAACTAAAAGCTGAAGTGAGGATAAGAGCTGATGCATAGAGACAATAACTAAAAGTCCAACAGAACAAAACACATTAATAATTGAAACATTTTCTACTTATGAACCTGAGCATCTCTAAGTAGGTATATGTAAATGTGCAAAAGTATTTCTATGCATGTAATTGTATGAGCCCCTCTTTGAAGATCTTTGACCACACATTGTTGTTGTCATCCCACATGATGCACAACTCTCTTTTGTTTGTTTTCCCAGACTGTGTGACTCTCTGCCTCTCTCCCTCACCCTTGAGTGCGCCGCTGACCTTTTCCACAGTAAACTCCTAAGTGCGTGTGAGAGGTCTGACCTTTCTCTGACATCCCATAATAAACCGAGTCGCCACCTGTGCGGTGTAACAGAGACAAATGGCTGGCTGGCAGCAGGACAGCAGAGGAGGGGCTGTTTCAAGAGGACCAAGATGAACTTCATCATGCGGGCAGATATTCACACAAAACGAAAAAACATATTAGAGTGCAGAAAAAGACTCTCATTAATTGTTGCTTTTATAATTTTTCCAAACATAATTTGCTAAAAATCTGTCACATGTGCACATATATCTGAAAAGATCTCAAATGACAAGAATGAATGCTCAATTGCAGAAACATAACATGAACACTCACACACACACACTCACACACACACACACCTTGGGTAGCTCTGGGACCCTTGTGCTCTCTGTCACAGCAAAAGCTTTGCGACTTCCACACATCAAAGGTAGCGACTCAGACAAAACTAAAACGCATATGACCCCATTCTATCACACACACACGCACATATATGCACCCTGCTGGGACGTGAATATTTCTAATATTTGATTTAGAAATAGGGAAAGGGCGTGAGTATTTTTAACAAAATACAGGATTGAAAATTTCACACAGTCATTTTTTTAAAGGAGTGTCGATTGAGATAAGAAGACATCTGTCATGGCTATTGCTGACTTTATCTGTTTTATCTTTTCTCTGTGTGGTGGTGTTCACATACACCCACATATAAGCAAAATAATGCAGCACTGTCTCTGTTGTTAGCAATTATGTGTTCCCCAGGTTTGATTTAAGTAGTAGAAGAAGACAAGAGGGACGAGGAGGGGGAAAAAAGGACAGAGAGAGAAAAGGAAAGAAGCTCCACAACATTTAAGTCCATTAGCAGAACACTTCTCATTTATAAAAGATAAAGAATTAACAGCTGCCTCTGGTCTTTTATGCTCTCAGTCTTTGTTCTCTGGTATTGTTCACCTCCTATCGGCGGATCAGTGCTTTTAAAAATGCCCAATTACGATGCAGAGTCCCTCTCTGTCCTAATTTGGAGATGACGGATTGTAGGCTCCAGCTCAGTATTGAGAGGCTGAAAAGCTGCAAAAAGTAATATACTTTCTGATCTTTGATGTTTAAACAAATATAGTTTGGCTGCCACCTGAGAGCCAAACCTCTGTGGTGCTTCTGAGAAGTATTCTTGCTTTGTTGTTTTACCTCATATTTGTAAAAAGAATCAAGGGCTCAGATTTAACTCATTACCCTGACTTCATGCTTAACAAACAATGAGCTGACTTTTATCATGTACTGATGTTTGATTTCCACATCAGTTTAAAGCAGTATTTTTTTTTTTGTCCTGCGGTGGGTATGACACGTTAAGTTTTAAATATTTTGAATTTCTTCATCTTATTTTTCTTGTTTGATAACTTCAGCATCTGCCTATCACTGCTGGTGACTCGAAACAGTGCTGCTGGTGATTTCAGCACTACGGACAGCTCTTCAGTAAAGTTATTGGTAGTTTTAACAAAACTTTCAGCTTTTAGTTCACAGTGGGCTCAATATGTGGATTAGTTTAGTGTCACTACCTCCTCCCTGACTAGGCGTTTGCCCAGCGAGAGCAAGTACAAGGATGAAGGTTAAGATCAGAGGTTTCACGGAGCCCACTGTGGCTGTCGGCCCACCTACAGCACAGACGGATATGGGATTCTGTACCAAACCACATCTAACAGCATAAATCTCCTCTGATGGAGCTCCAGACTAAGGAGACGTAGACATGTGGGGGTATGAAAAATAGCAAGAACTGGTCTAATACCACAGGCACAGGACTGCTTCTTAGATGATACGCCCCTGCTCCATTGAGAGGAAGAGAGAGAGAGAGAAAGGGATCCAGGCGGTGAGAACATTTACAGAAATGTGCAGTGTTCCTCCTCATCGCCTGTCGGATCCTATTTCCGACTGGAATTATTTATGGACTGGAATAAATAGGTCATTTGATTATGAGCCAGGGTGGCACAAAAAGGTGACAAATACGACAAAAATGCAGTTGATGAACCTCTTTGTAACACCGGGAAGTGGGAAATTGCAGTGTGACACACACCACATTCAATAATGATCGTGTACAGCTGTGGGAGAAGCTGAGAAGTGATCTGCTCCTACTTTATGTGTCCAGCACAG
Source organism: Enoplosus armatus (assembly GCF_043641665.1). Classification (NCBI taxonomy): domain Eukaryota; kingdom Metazoa; phylum Chordata; class Actinopteri; order Centrarchiformes; family Enoplosidae; genus Enoplosus; species Enoplosus armatus. The sequence goes on from NC_092189.1 coordinate 12,946,445, forward strand.
AGAAAAACGGCGAGATGAGTCGTGCCTTTTTTGTTTGTAACTATGTGTCCATGGTCTTTAACCAGCTTTGATCGATTTTTGGCCACTCGGGAGCAGCTCAACAAGTTTTAACACAACATTGACACATCAGTTCAATCAATTTATGAAGATGATACGGCGAATGTGAAACAGTTGCTTATGCACACAGAGCATTCATTTGGAGCGATGTCTCTGTCCACATGATGAATTTAAGTCCAATATTCACTCTCCTTTTGATCTGTTTTCCTTTAAACGCTCCACTATGTTCGCCAGCTAGTTACCAACTTTGGCCGTCTGCTGTTTGATGCTGGGCAGGTAGTGTACAGTGGGATGTTGCAGCTTCTGAGCTGAAAATATCTGCCTGCTGCAGATGAGCATTGAGAGTGAACCAGAATAGTAAAGTTCTGGCTGTAAAACCAAATGAGCTGAAAGACAATAAAAAAGGTTCCCTAGAGTCGAGGGAGCTGCAGAGTCGGGTGACAATTCTCTGTGGGTTCATCACAAGCAACTCACTTTCACATTATATAGTCATTTGAGCCATTGTTACTATAAAAATACTGATCAGACTACTACTACTACTGGAAGTCAACACTGAATCACACGAAGACGAAAACTTCTGCACTGCTTATTTTCATTTGTTGCTCACATGTTGCTCGTCTGGCCGCACAGTCATTTGTGATGTCACAGAAGTTGTTTCCCATCACTTGTTCAAAGCAAAAGTCTTGTTTTGATGCCAAAAATAAATAAACAAAGCATCTATTAATGCTGTTTAGGCTCCACTGCATCCAAATGTGAGTAGGGCAGCACACACACACGCGTGCGCTGTCTACGTCACACGGTCCCCCTGCTACACGCCCCCATCTCATATGTAGGTGAGCACAGCTTGCTGACAGGTGAGTGCACGAGACACAAAACAATTGACTATAAAGTTAGTAGAGCATAAATAGACTCTAACTTAACGTAAATATTCAACTAAAAATCTTTGAAAAAGCGATTTGTACAAAATAATTTAAGTATTTAAACATCACACCAAAAGCAGGCTGGGCTATAGAGAGTGCAATTAGGAGGAAATTAAAAACAAGCACGATGAAACGGTCTCAACTTCACAACCGAGTGCTCTGCCACAACACTGTGGCGTATAACCGAAGTGAGCGTGTCTACAGATGTTGCAGAAACTTTACAGTAGCTGTTGTCATCGCTTGTTTACCTGTGAAGTTAGACGCAGCCATATTTCTCCAGCCCGCACGCGCGTCCCCGCGCAGCGCACCGCGTGAGGGAATGTGTTTCTGAAGCAGCGTGAACGCGCCAATCTGAACTCCACACTCATTCTGGTCCGTCAGTCTTTTTTTCTTCTCACACACTCCGTCTCTCTTCGTCTATCTCCAGCCTCATGTTCACACCGCCGCCAAGCCGGAGCAGATCCCCTGTCTAGCCGACACTGAGAGCCCGCTGCCGGGGGCAGGCGGAGTCCACTGCGCGGTGCCAGGATGCGGTGCCACAAGTTTTGGGGACCATGTTCGGTTGGATTTTATATTTGTGCGGCCATGCTTTTCAAAGGTAGGTTTTGGGGGAAAAGTCGCTCTTGAGGTCTGCGCCTAAGTTTTTTGTTTTTCTTCGAAGGCACTTCCTTTAGTGAGTTTAGATAAATGAAGACTGAGAAATTAAGACGGTTTTGACAGAAAAATCACTATTATTCGTGCAGGGGTTTAACATGTGTTTTGGATAATCTAGACATGAGTTTATATTGCCCTATATCTGATAGGGACTAATGAGCCGTGTATCCTTGTATTTGTAGGAGGTGTTTTTCTACAATTAGACAACATGTTCTTTTGCGAAAAAAAAAAGAAGATAGATTAAAGTCTAGATTTAAACCTGAATTTGATTGGAGGCAATTTATGCTGCTTTGTTTTCTTCGCATCAGGCTGAACCACATAGATGGAACTTTTTAATATTTCACTTTAAATTATGAAGCCCACAGAAGGGCTGCTGAAGGACTGAATCACTGTAATTTGTTTTATAGAGTCACCAAATGTTCAACTGGATAACACCATAGCTCTGAATGACAAATGTGTATTAGTTAAAAACATCTGTCGGCACCCTGAATGTACTTCTTAACAGTTTGTTCCCCTTACAAAGGTACGTAAGGACGATTTATTACACTAAGAGCTATTTTTAAACACTGTATGCATATCTGCATGCATTTGTGTGTGTGTGATAAGAGTGTGTGCATTAATGTTTGCTCATTCGTGTGCAATGAGATGTGCATGCATGACTCTAATTCTCTCCTAAGCCCCATCCCATCATCATCATCTGTAACATCTGGGTTGTTTACTTAACAGTTTGTGACACAGTGGCTTTGCTGAAGATATGACTTCAAACCCTCTGTGTATGCATGCGTGTGTGTGTGTGTGTGTGTGTGTGTGTGTGTGTGTCCCCACCATCAAACATCAAACCTGCCACCTTCCACTGGCCTCACATCTCCATACCGATCCAGTCAGTGGTCATCTTGTTGGGGGGGGGGCTTTAATGACTGAAACAATTACCGAAGGGAGAGATAAAGAGGATAGATTACATGCTAACCCATGACAGGAGGCCTCCACTGTCTTTCATGGTCAGTGTTGCTTGGTGTTCAATATGTCTCATGCGTACTGTCAAAGAAATGATGGCACTGCAAAAGACAAGTAATTTAGCATATTTAGAGTCTCAAAATCGTAGTTTTGGTTTTTCTTTTTTGTCTTTCTTAAACAATTCACAATAATCTGCCAAGAAGGTATGAATGTTTGTCTTTTTAAGATAACTTTCTTTTAAGGAATTTTTCTGAAGAAACAATGGAAATGGAAACAATAGCGCTACAAAGATAGATTTATTTTAATATTTCACTTATGATTCAAATGTTTGCAAATGGCTACCCAGTATCTAACACAGACACCCTTACAGTATGTGTTTGGATGTCTATGGATCTTTTCATAATTTATTATCATGGAGAGTCACGTTTGACTGTTGGAAGAACAATAGTCTTTGGGCATGGGGGTTAAAGAACCAGCTACTCATTCACTGTACCATTGATAAGCAGCTTTGGTCTGTCAAGGGAAACACAAGACAATAGCCAAAAGAGGTGAGATTGGACAGTTTAGTTTCCTTGAAATAGAAGCATGATTTTGTGACAGCCTGGGCTTCACACAGCTGTGTAGACGGATAATGGAGTGAATTAGACTTACATGCAAATCTGTAATTGCATATAAATTGTGACTGAGCTTGTTTACTCCTCAGGCAATGGACATTTCTGTTTAGGTTATAACTAAATATAAAAGACTCAACAGCCCCCATATTCAGATGCACCAAAAATCCAATACATGTACTCTTTATTGTCCTGACCCTCACTCCGAGGATCAGAGACTGGTTAGGGTGAAGTTGCCTGGCGCTGTAATAATATCTGCTTGATTTCAAAGCAACGCCTCATCTCTCTTGATGTCTTCCTCTTTCTCTGTCTCATTTAGTCTCTTTCTCTCTTGCAGACTCGTCCACAGTCTGCCTGCCTCTTATTTTTTTCCATGCTTAGCAATACTTATAATTCTGCCAGACTATACGCTCTTTTAATCATGATGTTCATGAAAAATGGACTTTTTATGCTCTTGTTCAGTATTTCAGTCATGTGTTAAGGTGGTACAGGTGCTGTTGTTCACTGAAAATGCTAAAATGGTCTACAAGTTGTGCTGCCTTCAATTTACCTCAAAAGTTTAAAACTGTAGAACTGTATATGGCCACCCTGAACTATCATATATAACAGTTCCTGGTAACCCGTGGAGCTTTCTTTAGTTTTAGTTCTAGAAAGATATCCAAGGCACGGTAGATTGTGTTCAACATGGTGTAGAAGTGTGGACGTGGTCGCCAGGCACTCAGTGATGCAGCTCGGCAAAGGTCTTAGCTCCTGGATTAGGATTAAACATCCAGTGGTTTTAGGGCTCTGAGCCCTCGACCATAGATTATAAATCTCTCCTATATGAATCCATCCATCCAAAACCCCATTAACACACAACACCATACGCTCTGGCCTCTGCTCGTCACTGAAGATTGTCACATAATGCTGGAAATGATGTGTTAATGGACGGGTCAGTTGCTTTAAGCATCACACAGTGGTAATGAACACTTGTACATGCACATCGAAACCAATTTACTTACAGAGAAACACACAAAGAGACACAGAGTTCTCTTCTTACTCGTTGGTTACAGAAAGTGCAGAGGGTTGAAATTGCTTATGTTAAACTGATTTTTTCAGGATTACTTTTATTCCTGTGGTCTCCTTTGCTGTCCCTCATCTGTCTCTATTCAATTCAGTTCAATTCAAATTGTGTGTGTGTCTGTCTGTCACTCACTGTCCTTCAGGTTGTGGCATGTTGATACCCATTGGGCACCAAGATGTCTCCTTCTCCCAGGTTTATTTTAGATTTTGAGAGGTCATTAAACTCTGAACTGACAGAGTTGAACTTGTTAATGTAAATGTTCCTTATTTCATTGAATGTTTTACATTGCAGGAGGAAGTGAATCTCTGTCTCAGCCTCACCTGTCTAACAGTGATTCGTGGTCACTGAGCCTGTACTTCTCTCTACCTCCTGTCTTACTGACACGCCCCCCCCTCCCCTGACTCTTCATTACTGATTTCCTACATTACTTCTTGTCAATGACATGCTGCCCTTTTCTTGTCTTTTTGTCTATTTTAGTGGTTGCAGGTTTCAGAGGCCCTGATTTTTGCCTCTTTTTGCAACATTTATATTGCCAACTAGAGATTGGTTGGAGGCAAAGCAGCACAGCATGTTTTTATTTCACATTTGCTTTGGTAATGTAAATGCCTGTTTCCCACGCCAATATATTTAAACTGTCCTGTATTAATATAATAGTCAAATTGTACATGCACCAAACTAACCAACTGGTTGTTGGTGCAAGAACTGAAGTAAGTGCAAGCATTTAAATGCTTACAAACTACTTACACTACTTAATGAATGAAAATATACAAGTTTTAGCTCTTGTGTTTTTACTTCACCACCCTTCAAAGTCTGTAAAACTCATGTCTGAAATGTTAGTGTTGCATCAAAACTAAGTATCATTAGAAAGCTGTGTAACCTTTTTATGGCTCTATAGAACTTTCAGGACATTTTAAGGACCCATGGATGTCCTTCACTTCATTTTCACTTCCCTGTAACCCAAATTCTCTTTCTCCTCTCTGCCCTTCCATTACATTTACATTCTTACATTCATTGTCTCCCTCCATTTGTGTGCCTCCTGTTATCAGCTCTCATCGCCTCTCACTTCTCAAACTCTCTCCATCTCTATCTCTCCCTGTCTATCTGTCTGTTTTAAACAGGTTAGGCAATAAGCCAGCCACCTAGGTTTAAAGCTGCTGAACATCTGGATACTTCACTGCTGACCTCCCCTGACTCATTCCCCTACCAAATGATTGATATGATTGAAATAATGAGGTGCTACACCATTGCCAATGTAGAAGTGACCTTAATTTAAATCAATGCACACTTGGTTAGTTTTAGAGGCAGAACTGGGTATACTGGCGGATTACAGCCATGTGTAAACTGTAGTCTATACTGCCAACGTCTGATGGAACTGCGCCCAGTTTATTCACAAACCAGTTAATGAAAACATGCCTAATTCGCATTTCTTTTTTGCAACATTTCAAAAGGTCGCTTAAAATTTGCTTGACAATTGAATGGAAACATGGATACAGGCACACACTTGCAGCCTATCAGACACTGTAGTCCCATTATTTCTTCACCTTGGGGTGCTTTTCTTTGCCATAATCTAAAGGAGAAATAGATTGCCTCTGTTAAGGTGGACACCCGTTTACAGGTTTGAGAAAGGAAATGTCAGAATATATTTTGCAGGGCTCGTTGGCAGACTAATGTGAAGTTGTCCACTATATTCTACAGCGACCGTTGCATGACTACCATCTGTGTCAAACATCAGTACGTAATGTGCCTGTTTTCCAGTGTTTGTAAATATTATTTGCTGCTATTTTTAATTTAATAAAAGAAATCTCAGGGGAATGAGTAAGTTAAATTAAGTTGCAGTATTTCTTTCTCTACAAAAGTTACATATGACTTAATAACTATTGTTCTATTGTGTGTATTGTTCCAGCTTCAAGGTGTTAATTATATTCGGCAGATATAACATCGCTTCAGACAGACAAAATGTATTGTGGGAGTTTGGCCTAAGTTGTATCGCTCCTTCCACATCACCGTTGTATTGTGTAGATGCAGTGCTATTTATTTTTCTCTTTCAGTTTCTCCCATACACTCTCACACATACACTAACACAAGATATTTGCATCAAAATGGCTGTAGATGTGTAGCATTTGTCATGGTGTCGACTGTCCAGGCCCTCAGGGAGTGGCGGGCTGTCAGCAGTTTCTTTGTGCAGCTCTATTCCCCCTCCAGGTTCATAACTCTGTCCCTCTGTCCCAGAGCATTCTGGGATCAGAGCCCTGTTATGTTCCAGGCTGGGTAATGGACTTGGCTCTTAACATCGGTTTTCGAGATTTAGCATGCATGTTTACCACCGTATGAAATAAGATTACTCTAAGTAATGAGGTGTTTGTTTCACTATGGTGTGATTTTTATGTCAGGATTTTATGATCTTTCTTTTTAGGAACAAGCCGCAAAAGAAAAAACTTGCTGTCGGCATGTAAATTAATGTTTGAGCTAAACTGAAGTGAAATTAAGTGACTGCCTTTTACTTCTATTCTCATATTTTGTCACGACAGCTCTGTAGTGTTCTCACTGTTTATTCATCAGGATTCATGTTACATCATTAGGAACACGAGGGGTCCCAGTTACGCTAGAGGCCCTTTGAAAACCCTGTCTTCAGAGTCTGTCAAGCAAGCAAGATTGTTGGTGTGAAAAGAAAAACCGTAGCTGTAATGTCACCCAAAGAAATCTGGAGACAGCAGCAAGGCTTAATATCTTCATGAATGTATGTTTTTCGGGACACTGTTACCTTTCTAAGCGGCAGTGGAAGGATAGTAACACAAAGAAGGAAGTTCTTACCAAAATGTCTTTGGAAGATACCCACTTCAGTGATTATCTTAAATTGGCATGTGAGTGTTGTATTAAGACAGACTAGAAGAAATATGAACCTGTCCTTTAAAGCACCTCAACATTCAGCCATTGTGTATGCTGCTTGCTTGTCAGTAATGTTTTCAATATATGCACACCAAGCATATGTTGAACATCAAAACTGCCATTGATTCATTTCCTATCAGCTAATCGTTTCAGTGATTTCCAATCAGTTATTTTACTAAGGCGTCTATTAGCGGTTTGGTGACATAAATTCTGGATTTCCCAAAAGCATAATAACGATAAAATCCTGTCTTACATGATAATAGATTACCTGATCTGGTACAGTAGATTATCTTGGCAGAAAGAGACTGAAGGAACAAAGCCATGATCATTCCTCTGCATGCTTTCATCCTACTAGCTGAAAGTGTGTGTGTGTGTTGGACAGCAGCTCAGCCTGGATGGGTTTAGCTGGGCTCATCAGGGGCACTAAAACACCCTGATGTAAGAGGTGGTCATTTAGTGCTCTCCCTAAAATAACATTCCTGTTTTTTTATTTTTTTATTTGTTTGGGTGTGTGTGTGTGTGTGTGTGTGAAAGTGAGAGGGAGAATGGGTCCCTCAGGCCGTCTGTGTTTGGATAGCCTGTGTCTGATGAGTGTGTTTGGAAGCCTAATCTGAACGCATTGACCCAGTAAAAAATATTCAGATGGGACAGAATTGCCTGGCTGGATTTCTCAGTATATGTTAATGCGTGTGTGAGTGTGTGATAGAGAGAGAGAGAATGATAATGTCCTTGAGTGTATTTGCACAGTTCTCGTATTTTCAGATGCCACCCCGAACAAAACCGGATATTTTTGTTCACACTTGCCCTCTGTCTTAAGGGACTTTCTAATAAAATCCCACCGTTTGTTTGCAGATGATGCTAACTAACTGCTGAAAGCACTGATCATGACCATGTTTTTCAAGCTTTTTGTTTATTTCCTCACAACCTAATCGGCTCTAGAATGCGCTAAGTCTTTGCAAATAAGAACAAAAAATGCTGAAAGCAGGAAAACAACAAAACAAGTAAATTCAGGACAAAGCAGAGAGACTGAAAAGGAGGAATAGAGGTAACAAGATAGAGGTATGTATAGTGAGAGGGATCAAAAGAAGCGATATCACAAGATTTGGAAAGGCTTGTAAAGGGATAAAGCCAATGATAGAGGGAGAGAGGTGCAGTCAAAATAGAGAAGAATGAAAAATGTACAGCAGAATAGCAAAGGAAGGGGGGTATTGCAAAGAAATGGAGTGGCTTTTACATGAGAAGGAAATAAGGTGTGAAGAATGGAGATTAGAGGTGAAAAGCCTGAGTGGGAGGGAGGATGGGAAGAGTGTGCTTCTGATTTTACCTTATTTAGTTATTTACATTTGCATTTGATTTAACTCGCGACCACAGGCCCAAATTTAAACATTAGTATAAATGCTTACTACTAGGTTGCTTTTTCCGGAGCTTTAAAATACACATCACTGTCTTTCTCAGAAGCATGAAAGTTCATGCTGGACCTTGGATACAATAGTTTGCCAATGTCACTCACTGCAGGTTGCTTTTTCCTGAGCTTCCATCTTTTGTTGAAGACCATGAAGACTGAGATGCAGTTGAAAGCGCTTGGAAAAGCTACAAAGTTGACCTTGAATTACTTGAGAATGAATGGAATTAACTTTATAAGTGTGTATAAGCATCTGGACAACATCTGACAGTTTCTTTTCAACAAACAGGCTCAATGGTGCGACACAACAGTCTTTTTTATTCTTCCCATCTTTCACATTTGTACTGAGCTGCCATGTGTCTGAAATTTGATTCTACTCTTTCCTTGCACACGCTATGGAAATCTTTCCTTTTAGCTGATGCTAAGCAAGATTATCCTCTATTTTTATGACAGATTCATGGCTGCAGCTGTCCCATCCTGACCAACCTGTTGTTGTCCATATGAATTTTTCAAACCATCCCTCTGTCCTGATGTTGTCCATTCTTAATGTGTTCCTTCTAATCCTATTCAAAATAGTGGATCTCATTCCAAGAACACCCACAACTTTATTTATGTCCTTAGTATTTGAATAGCTTTACATCAAGGGCTCGAGCCTCTCCTGGTATAGACTGATTCTTGGACATGTTGTCTCACCACCACATGCCTCAAAGCATAATGCATAAAGATGTACAGACCAAATTTACATCTCCTCGTGTCTCACATTTTTCATTTCCTCTCGATTCTCTTTCACAATAATCTGCGAGATAGCTCTCACATCCAATATTCTTCTAATAAATGTCGATGTCAAGGAAACACACACAACAAGAAAATTGGCTTGTTCTCAAAGGAGACTTTGCGAATATGTGAAATGTATTAATATTTGGTGGGGTTCTGCCGAGCTGAAATAAAAGGTCCCCTCGGGTGCTGATGCTCTCAGGGGTCCCTGAAGCAGTCTGGCTCTGCTTATTAAACTAGAACTAATTCTATGTGCAGACATCCTGGAGCTCAGGGGCAACCTCAGTGTGCTACAGCAGTGAGTTTAGGTCAACATGCCCACATCAGTGAATACAGAGTTGAACACAAACACATGCAGAACAATGTCTGAAACATGTTACCTGTTTCTGTGGGACGTTTATCTGAAGTTAGAGTGAGCCCAGAGGAAACGAAGAAACGAAGAAAGGCAACAGTGAATCTAAATGTGTGTGTGTGTCTTAATTCCTGTGGCCTATTGTGCCCTTGAAATTATAAGACTCTGCAATCTGAGTGGTTTTGAGATGTTCAGTTTGAGTTTGACACCCTAGATGGCAATGGCATGCTGCTTGGATTTTTTGAGAGCTCCCTCAAAGAGCAGCAGCATTTACCAGCAAATCAAACTCCATTAACTATTTGCAAAAAAAAAAAAAGGTCACTCATTTTTCACTCACACTGTGCTGACAATTAATTAGCTCGTAACTATGACAAAATGACTGAGCGCTGCAATTCAGTGTCCTGATTCTCCCTGCTTCTTAAGAATAATACCTGTAAAGTGATGTGTCTAATATAGATAATGGACATGTTTGCTTGTTTAATCGTAATTGATCATTTGGATGACTCCACTAATCAGTGATCTTCTCATAGACCTGAAAAAACCACACTGGTGACCCCTGACATTTCCTGTAATGACCACCATCATGTTAGACATGCTAATGAGGAGCAACTAAAGTAGATCAATGCTACAATCAGTCTGAGTTTAACACACACACACTCATAATTGACATACTTGTGTATGGAGCACACTAAAAGGTCAAACAACTGCAGTTAAGTGACATCTAATGAAGGTAGTGATTCAGTTTAGTGCCGTAAAGGTCACCAGGTCAAAGGTTAAATGCATCATTAAAATGCTTGGTAGTCTACATACTGTATATTTTGGTAATTCAAGCTCTCCCTTTGTGAATCATATTTTGTACATTATTAAATATTATGTATTAAAACAAAAGAGCATCAATAAGAGTTATGATTCTGTGTTGTATTACTGGCCTAAATCCATCTGAAACAAAAGTTATATTTGATGAAAAGATAACATTACAATGAATAAGGCTTTTAAGTCTTTTTTTAAAATTGCCTTTCATTCATCCCCGCTCTGAGCAACACCTCTCCAGAGGGTTTTCTACCATTCTCTTTAAGTAAAAGGACAAACAGGGAGATAAACAAAGAGGGTGCTGAACAAATGACAAGTCCTTCAGCTCCCTCCACCTTCCACTCTGATTCCCTCCCTCTGCTGGAGTTTGTTTGATGAGGCCTCTCATTGTGGAAAATGATTTCTTCTTGCCAGCTTCTCATATCAGCTTCATTAGTGAGATGGTTTAAAAAAAACAAAACAACAACAGCTAATGGATGTATCCCTTCATCCCTGGCGTATGCTGCACACGATTGTTTGCGAATTAAAGTTGGCACAGTGGTTTATTTGATTTGATTATTTAATTCCTACCTAACACGGTTTTATGAGACAAGCAGCAACGGAGCCTGAGCTTTCGATTCTTCTTCACTGACTTTATTAGCTTAGTTATGTTTGTTTGGGGCTCAGTTCACAGTTCGCAGTAATAAAACACGGGAGACGCAGGAGGGAGGCTGGCAGGATAGCAGCTGTAGATGAGGTTGTAGTTAAATTTGAGTTTACGTGTGTATGCAAATTACATTATGTATAGACGGACAGATTTATGACTTTGTGGTGCTGCATGTTGAAGCCATGAGCGCAACAGCCATTAGAGCACTGGCCTAGGTGTCCATTCAAACATGTTTATAGACAGAAAAACAATATGGTCCAAAAATGTGTCTGTATCTATGGGTGTGAATGCGTGTCTGCAGGACAGCCATGCATCCGTTAATCCAACTTCCAACACGGATTCATGGATAGAGAGGATAAAGTCTGATGTATTAATCAGTCTGTGTGGCTCCTCAGGAGCGGTGAAAGAGATTCTGCTGTGCTGAGCATCTTCTCGTAGCTCTTCTGTCTCTAACCTCAGGCTCAGTCCTGCCATAACTCTCGTCATTACTGTCGTAATGGGCCAATCAACACTGTGCGGAGCCAAAGACACACTCCTCTAATCTTTACATCTTTACAGGGCTGTATAGCTCGCTCCCCTCCTCCATGTCTGTCTCTAATATTCAGGGTTTTTTTCCTGTATTTTTCACTTGTTCCCTTCCTTCCCAGTGGATTGTCCACTGCATGTTTATATGAGGGAGTCATTACTGTTTGTGCATGGGGGTGACGTCTTGAGCACATTTTATATCAGTGACAGGTTGTGTATGTACTGTATGATAGAGAGTGAATCATTGCTTTATTTGTATGTATGTGCCTGTCATCAATCAAGTGTGTTGACTTGCTGAACTGTGTGTACTCCTGGTTCATACATGTATGCATGCCGCTGCCCAATTTATGTGGTTTTCAGAATTTCTGTCATCTAAGAATATTCTTTAGCCTGTTGGTCCGACAAAACCCTTTCAAAACCCTTGGATGGTGTAAAAAGATAAATTGAGCTCAAAAGAAGGCTGTTGTTTTTTTACCCACAGGTAGGGTATGCTTAAATACTAGACCATAAACAGTCAGTGTGGCCAATATCCTGAAGTCTGAAAAATATTTCTTCTGAAATCTCCATGTGCACATGTGCAATACTTCAGATAAAACACCTGCTCACAGAGAGGTTCATTACACAGATCCACTCACTCATAGTTGGACATTTTAAGGCTCTTTGCTTTGACACTGCAGCGCCGATTCATTAAAACAGATCTGTGCCACATATGAAGGAAAAGCCTGCATCTGCAGTGTGAACACATTACCAGGTGCACAAACCACTGTGCTAACAAGCCTGTGACGTTTGAACATGAGAATACTGCAAATGTCTTGGTAATATGAAAGATCATTTCAAAAGTAAGTTTTTACCCTTTTGCACTTATGTCTTTTGTTTATAAAATGCACTGTAGTGAGATCAGTGACTCCAAGGTCATTAACAATGTGGTCTGATCGTGTATGTGTGTGTGCGAGTGTCAGTGTTTGTGTGTCTCTGTCTCTCTTTATTTGGGACAAATGAGTTGCGCCAAATATGTGTGGAAGGTGAGGTAGAGAGGATCAATAATCGTGATGAGAGTCGGGCCAACAAACACATCATTTTAATCACCCTGGACCTTAAGACCACACCAACTCACAGTCCTGCCACTCTGTGTGTGTGTGTGTGTGTGTGTGTGTGTGTGTGTTACAGTCTGCGGATGTATATGCAGATGTCAGCACATGTGTTTATACATTATTCATCAAAACCTTCAGCTCAACAACACACCTCCTTCTTATACATTGTTCATACGAAAGGCAAGTTCACAGGATGTGCAGTAGGACTCAGGGACGTCTTGGCTCAAACTGTACACACTCAGTAGGAACAGTATATGGCAGCGTGTTTGAAACTCCACCAGGTAAATTATAATCTGGCTGCAGGCTGGTGCCAGCAAAGGAAGGGTAAAAGGTTAGGAAGGCCATTAAAGCTACTTTCTGGATTAGAATTCAGCCTCAGTACACAAGAATATGTTCCAAAGTACAATTTGCAGGAAAGGGATCGCCCAAGCCAAAACACTGCTAGCATTTTTTCAAAATCCTGCTCAGGAACATCATTAAAAGATTTATGGTTTAAAATGCAAGCAAAAATACTGCACACTCTGTATCTATAAATCAAGGAGTGACCTTCAGAATCTGTAGTGCCTTCAACTCTGAAATATGTGGTAACTGCTGGTTATGTGTGACAAAATAATCTCAAAGGTCATCAAGTAAAGAAAGTTATTATTTGTTATTTTGTCACATAAACTGTAATTATCTTGTAGTGCAGATGATGCTTTGTATTCAAAATAATCAGCCCACAAACAATGTTTCCTCTTATTCCTTCTGTTTCCTCCAGGATCCCTGCAGGGAGAACACCAGAGGAGGCTGTACAAGGAGCTGCTGGCTAACTACAACCGACTGGAGAGGCCTGTGGTCAATGACTCAGCCGCCATCCTGGTGGAGCTGGGCCTCACGCTGCTGCAGATCATAGACGTGGTGAGGGAGACAGCATTCACTTGTATTCTTTACGTGTGTGTAGAGTTTAGGAAGTGTGGCAAGGTTTGTGTTTTACAGTGTGTCGTAAGGAAACCTGAAGTGGAATTGTGCCGCTGTGCTGGTGACTTGCATAATTTACATTGTAGGTATTTAGCTGAGTGTCACATTCAGGGAGACTTTACATGATGGCAACTGTAAGAGTAGTCCCACACAATTCACCGCTTGCAAGTAGTGTTGGGGTCAAAGTCACAGTGGTGCATTAGCTAGGTGCAAAAAATAATGATAATGTATGATGGAGAAATGCTAAGTGAAGAATGCAAGGAAAAATTTGAGAAAATCTTGAAAAAGAAAAACAGCAATGGAATATTTTCACTGCAAACAGAGAAGTCATATGTGCAACGTCTTATACATAGCCACTTTTGTATTTTATCGTCCATACAGTAGGTGATGTCAGCTTTTATAGTAGTGTGTTTTAGTCTGATGTGTGTATGTTTCAAGCTGTGCGTATCCGTGATATAAGTGACACATCCAGCAGCAGGTTTGTGCTTATGGAATAGTGTTAAAGGCGGAAGTAATGCACTTCTGCTGTTTGACTTCAAGTACATAAAGACTCCCTGGATTGGCTGCAGCCTTACCTTAACTGACACATTGTATGTTCCATTGTTTTTAATCTTTATTTATTAAGGGAAAGCTGGCTGAGGATAGTCATCTTGCTGCTTCAGTGGGGTTAAAGCACTGTTCAGACCACCAGTTGCCCTGCGTGAAATAATGCGGTGGTGCCAAAAAAAACTGTAAAAAAACGCAGGGTTGTCTGAATCTGAATCTGGCTCAACTTTTACTGCAATGTGACGTCATACAGCAAAGCACTGAGGTGGCCAATCAAATACATGCAAGCACACATTCCTGGTACATAACTTTTATTATTATTTAGTATTTCTGCTGTTTACCTCATACTGGTCGTGATGAAATATTGAATAGTTGCCGCGGTGATAAGCTTTTAAATACATTAATATGTTACTCCAGTGGGACTTCCTGGTTTGTATTCATGCCTCACCAGTACCTTAAACAACACTCCCCTTGCGTTGTCTCAATGCAGGTCTGTTTTCCATCTGAATGCCCGCTAAGTGTCTTGCTCCTCAGGAGTAGTTGCCGAGGGAGGGGTTAACGTTGCTTATATACTTTCCCCTCCACATTTCTCATGTTGTCTAGACTGTAGATAAGAGGTGTCAAAGTCTCCCCAAAGGGACGCTGTACTGACAGTGTTTTGTGTCTTCCTCTTCCTTGTGACACCCCTGACACATTACCAATCTATGAAAATTACCATTCCTTCCTCTGCCCTCCAGCCCGTGACCCTCCAGGTCTTACTGAATCAATCCAGGTCCTGCTATCTTTAATGACTTGTAAAAATTCTTCTCAGAGTAGCAAGAGGGCCTTCAAATGAATCCTTGACTCATTAACCACCGGAGAGGCCCAAAAACCTGCGAGACACTTCGTCCACAGAGAGAAGACAGTTTAGGGAAGTGTTAGTGTGTTAAATGTGTTTCATACCAGCCAGATGTCTGCTCTCATTTGTCAGAACAGACAGATATACCAGGTTTTTTTTTTGTGTGTGTGTGTGAGTGCGTTCTTCCCACAGGGCTTTCTGCTTTTCACAGTGGGGCAGTTGTAGGGTTGTTTGTCCTTGTTTCTGGTAGTTGTTATTGTCTCATCTGTCTGAGAGGAGGAGAATGGAGGAGTGATGCATGTTTTACTCAGATTCTCTAGAGCTTCTAACAGACACAAGTCAATTAGACAAGTAAACTAATTTACAAACTGTGGTTATGTGGCCATTATACTGTAAGAGGAGGCTGAAGCAGAGGCCATCTGCATCTCTCCTGAATGGTTTGGAAAATATGGTAAAATTGGGGAAAAATCTAAGAAGTTTACTTTTGACACTTTGAGAAAGGCACAAAAGCTTAGGCGGGATTGAGTTCAGCCAGCAGTTTAGATGCTTATATAAGGTAAACTAGATTTCTGGAGTTGATTCATCTAACTGTTTCTGGAACACAGCAATGACACTAATTCAACCTTGCTAGAGGGACCCGAATTTCAGTAAAAAAGATCCCCTTAAAACATTTTTCAGCCCATCTCTTAGTAAATAGCTTTTATTCTTCCCTGTAGCCTCCAGACAAGCTGCTAAATTGCTGCTCAAAATTAACGTGATTATTTCTTTAATTAACAAAATAAAAAATACAACACATTTTTTATCTAAAAACTGGGAATACTACTACTTGTGTCAGTGTGTGGGATTAATTCCAATTATTTGATTTATAATGATGATTTTAATCAGTCAGACACAATCACATCTGGGGACAACCTTATAGAAATAAACAAGCAGATTTTTATGAAGTGTGTTAATTTGATGACATACATATGTTGTTGCTTGAGGTCCTCTGGTTACCTGTTTGGGTCATTTTATACTAGTTTTACTTCAGTATAAGAGCAGAGCTTCCCACCCCCCATTGACACCAATCAAACAAGAGTTACAAGATTGACCTTTTTGATGAGAGAATGACTAATAATAAATATTTGACTTTAAGTAGATTAAGAAAGGTGACCTCTGTGTCAGTGTGCATATTGAATGTATCCTCACTGTCCACAAAATGCTGCAGACATTCTGATTTTCTGACCTTGAACAGGTGAGTGAAGTTCATATTTTAAGGTTATACATTTTATGCGACCCACAATTCTATTTTCATCATTTCAACAAATTGCAAACGCACAACCACACACACACACACACACACACACAAACCACTGAGGGATTTATAATCTCTGAAGAGACACGCATTTCCCATTATTACTTTCAGCTGTGACTTTTGCTCAATCATCTGGGTCATCTGCTTTCCGAAAAGACATTATAGGAGGGTTTGCCATATGTTCAACTCCAAGTTCAGAAAGAGTAGAGAGAGAGAGAGAGAGAGAAGAGAGAGAGAGAGAGAGAGAGAGGATAAATAGATGCTGTGTATTGAAAAAGGGAAACTTCTTTGATCCCATTCAGCCTTCCTCTCTTCTTCTTTCTACCACAGAATCTGTGCAGGAAATTCCTTTACTTTCAGATGCTTACAGAAATGCTAATTCCACCTTGCAGCTAGAATATGAGCAACATCATTTCCCAAATGCTAAATGAACACTTTGAACAAATTTCTCAAGTTTGTTCTTTGGTAAAGACGAAGGCTTCAATCTGCACTGTTTCTACTTATTTGTTTTTTAGTTTTATTATCCTTTGGACTATAATAAAAAGAAACACAGATAGTGTTAATATGATTTGATTTGTCTCATTGTTTTTTATTGTTTAAATCTGCCGGGACCTACAGTATCTTTGTTGTTTTAAAAGGTTTGTGTAATTTGTTAGATGGCTCCACTGCTGAACCGCTCAACAGAACTACACTTGGTTACATAAAACCAGCTTTTACAAAGTTTCACATTGCTTGGTTTGCTCTTCTTTGGATATGCAAAACAACTGCACTGACAAAGCCCCTTCATATTAAATATGGATTGGTCTGGTTGCCTTCTCTTACACTAAAAAAAAACGTATTCTCTCTTTTCCTCTTCTGCTTTTTTTCTGTTTCTGTCCTCAGGATGAGAAGAATCAGGTGCTAATGACCAACGCCTGGCTGCAGCTGGTGAGTGAAAGTTTGAGAAGGGCACATTATTATTAACTTAATGTGCTTTAATTATATTTATTATTTGATTACACAATTATCTCCTCAAGACTGATATCGAATTTTAATTTTGTACATCCAGAGATATAATTTATCTCCTAGATTCATTCTTTGCACTTGCTCACAGTCTAAAACCAATATTTTCTAATCTAATATTTACTGTATTTATTCAAGTATTTTTAAGCTATCTGCAATTATTTTCAGAGATCACAGTTTCATATAACACTCTCTGTAATAAACGTCATCCTCAATACTGGAACTCAGCCACCAGTTGTTGCTCTGTATGTGAGAGAGAGAGAGAGAAAGTGAGAGACAGTACTTTTGTGTGTGTCCATGTTCAATGCTGGCATCGGCATATTGCTTGATGCGGATTGTCAAGCGGAAAGTGAGACGAGGAAGAAGAGGGAGGAGGAGTGCAGCATATTTAAGTGGCAGTCAACTGGACTGTTAATGGACTTAAAGATCCCCTCATACATGTTTTAACATGTATATAAATTGCTCTACTTTGAATAGTAATAATATATAATAATCTGATATGTTCTTATCAGAAGTTAAATTATCTTATTAAAATCTAATCCTTCCCCTTCATTGAAAAGGGCTTCAAGTTTCTAAATCACTCTTGTATAAGTTGAATATTGAACCAGGGTTGCCTTCTAAACTATTTGTGAACAAATCATCCTTGGATGCCCACTGCTGAAAATGGGATTTTCAATGAGTGCAGAGAAACTAACCCACTTTCAGCAGATAAATATGAAAACAGTCTTCTAGTGTCAAACTTTGCACATACATCGTTCTGTACAGTGAAGCTCAAACATTCAACTGTAGGAACAGTGTGTGTGAGTGGAGGGGAACTTTAATGACAACACACAGATTCATTAGTCTGTACAGTTACAGGCTTATCAAGTAGGACACAGTTTGCTTGGCGCTCACAGCAGAAATCTCGACCTGATGCTTGTAGAAGACGGTGTGGCACGAAATTAATCGACAAGTTTTCAAGAAGCAGAGAGAAGAACCATCTCTTGCTCGTTATCCAGTTGTGTTGCCGTTTTAAGGTGTTTCTGTCCAGGTTTCAAATAAAAGCCCTATCTGTGCATGGGATCCACAGCAGTCACTTTACAGTGGAGCTATTCGTAAAGCCATCATGTATGTTTACATGGTTAGAAACATGTTTACAGGAATACCCTTTTCTCTCTTTCCTTGATAACTTCAGAATTAAGATTAGTTCAACTAGCTATTGCATGTTACAGGTTTTGCAGAGCATGAGAGTTATTGAATGAAAAATTTGACTTTATCTCAAAGTCTTCAGTGAAAATCTCTGTCTCTCTCTCTCTCTCTCTCTGTCTTAGTACTGGACAGACATCTACCTGAGCTGGAATCCAGATAAGTACCCTGGTGTCCAGAACCTGCGCTTCCCTTCAGACCAGATCTGGACTCCTGACATCCTCCTTTACAACAGGTCAGAGCTGCTTTCTCCTTCTCATCACCACCTTCTTTAAAACAGCTAGAATCCATATGTTCCACTAACAATGTATGAAGTGACAATATGAGAAATGAACGTACAAAGAATTATCACATGAATCTGTAGCTCCCCTCAGCTTTATGGAGGTTTATAGAGAGTTTCGGCTAATTCTTTAGCCGTCCGGCCCGCAACTTCATGGATTACGGTTCACTCTCAGCGCTCTCATAACGTTGTTTTCAGCCACAGCAGGCAGCTGTTTTCACCCACTGCACACTACCTGCCCAGCACCAAACTGCAGACAGACACAGTTAGTGAATAGCTGGTGAACATAGTGGAGCATTTAGCAGCTAAAGAACCAGATATTTCCCTCAGGAGTTGGTAGAGACCAAAACCAGAGCTAAAAGACTGTCAATATTTGACTTAGGTTCGCCAGATGACCAGAACAAGACTCCAAATGAATGATAATGTTGCTCTGTAACTAAAGGACGTATAAATCAGCAGCTGTTTGCTAACAAGTTTGCCACTTCAATTTAAAAGGTGATATGTCAGTGCTCTGCCCCCAGGTGTCCCCAGGTGGCCAAAATGAATAATTTATTATTGCAGGTTTAAGTTTGAAAGGTTGTGACCTCTTTCTTTTCTTTTTACATATTGTCCTCTTTTTTTGAGTTTAATTCTGTTAAACGTGATAGAATAGGTGTCAGTCCGTTGTCAGTCCTCTGCAGCAGATAAACACAGCTGAGAGAGACGGCATGTTTTCTTACTATTTTTTTTTGGGATAACTGTGTTGGATTGATTGAAATATCAGTATAATCCTTCTGATACGCCGCTGTTTTATTAAATTCTGTCTTTAATCTCTATAAACCAAAGCAGTATCGGGGGTTACTTTAAGCCAATGTGATCACACTCGATCAAACACAAAAGTCAGTGACACAGGCGACAGGAGGAGGTGGGTCGTTTTAAAAACTTAAACATTAATTCTACTACATTTAATTACTATAACATCCCCACTGATGGATATTTGCTCTCATCGCTTTCTTGTGGAAAAGAAAAGAAACTTTATTGAAATTTTAATGAAATGGAATGAACGCGTTGGGAGTGATTTTACACTCCTGACAGAATGTCAGTGAGTCTTGTGTAGTGGCTGACAAAGGCTGTTGATCTCCTTGGTGATTTGATTTGGACTTGCTTGTTAACAATTAATATACCAATAAAATATAAAACAAAAATGGCTGTTTTGGTAAGAATTAAGGAGATGTAAGCGCTGAGGTCAAAGTCCTTATTTTAATAGATGTGTTTGAACAAGCTCATTGCAGTTTCTGATTCAGGTCAGGCTGCTGCTTGCTTCTGCGCTGTTCTTCACTGTCAATTAGAAATGTAGGCCAGTTGTTTTTCTCCAAAACAACTAATTACATTGCGTTTGCATGCTTGAGTGAGAGACGGTTGATTCTGATTCGGGTCTGAGACTGAGGGGGGAAAAAGAAAGATGAAGAGATGGATAGATTCAATCACAAAGAGGAAGACGCAGATTCAATATGTGGAGAAGTTGTAAAACAAAAGATTTGATGAAGTGAGGTTTAGAGCGACAGACAGCTTTGCAGTTGGTCTTCACTGATGTCATTGTGTGGATGGAGAGAGGAGCCTCAGATGTTTCTCTTCATGCCCATATTTCCCCCCAATACACACACTCAAACACACACACACACACACATCACAGGGAACACGAGGACGAAACAAAGGTTTGGGGGTATTAACCCAAATTTTAAAAGCTCAGCTCTTAGACCTGCCAGGATTACCCATCCTAATCTCCCTGCTCTCACCCCTCTCTTCCACCATCTCTGCCTTTTACCCTCTGCCTCCTCTCCTCCCTAACTCTCTCCATCATCCATCCTGCCTTACCATCTCTCTTCTCATCTCGTTCTATTTGTGTCTCCCTCCGTCTCTCTTTCATAACTCACTGTCTCACTATAATTCACTCTATTCAATCAACTCTTATTCTCCATATTTTATCGTTCCCGGCCTCCACCGACTCCTCTTTATAAATCATCCCATCTACCTGTCTCTGCCTGTCAAGGTGTCAGCATGTTACTCTCCCCGTCTTCTCACAGTCTACCTGTTTATGTGTTGCTAGTTTCTCGACTGCCTTCTCTCGTGCTGCATGTTACTCTGCTAACGGCTCAAATCTGTTCACACAAAAATACCTATTACTCATTTGCTTTGCCAAATATGTATTGGAGGAAAAATGCTGCCTGGATTATGTTCACTTGTTATGTTTTATCTAATCCAGGATATGTATACTGCACAGAAGTCATAGGGAGGAGGTCATAGTCGGGTGTACAAAGCACACACTTTGAGACTGGGTTTGTGTCCTGCATCCAATGTCTTGTTAGGTTCAGGCTTCAAAAACAATTGGTTAAGACAGGCAAAGAGTCTACAACCATGCTAGCAACTGTACTTTGCTAAATGCTAATGTCAGCATGCTTACATGCTCACGATGACAATGCTAACATGCTGATGTTTAGTAGGTGCAATGGTTAGCATGTTTGCTATTTAGCACTAAACACAAAGTACAGATGTGGCTGATGGAAATGTCATTTGTTGGAAGGTATTTGGTCAATATTGGACAAATAAAAATGTTGTCTACTGATAGCGCTAGCTGAAAATCTATCTCATTCATTCATCTCAGTCATTAAGAGTCACCCCCCTTTGGAGAACATGAATATCTGAACCAAATTTCATGGCAATTCACCAAAGAGTGGTTGAGATATTTTAGTCTAGACCAAAGTGGTGGACAGAGCAACAGACCAACTTCAGACCATCTTAAAAGTCAACACATCGTATCTTGTGCTTAAAAAAACATACCTTTCCCAGTTCTCTGTTCTCTGTGTTTCCTGAACAGAACCATAAAACATTAATCATGCCAGGATTGGACATTGTGGGGAAAACAAATCAAATATGTTGACAGCAAACTGTTTGCAGAATTCAACATGTTTCCTCAGTATATTAAAGTAATTTGATCAGCATTCTGTTTCCTATTTGCTAATGCAAATTAGTTGTATATGAATGTAACTTTTAGAAGACAGGGTTAAAAACTGAAATGTATTTATTATAACCTGTTGAAAACAGCCGTACATGTCTGCCTCAGTAATTGAAAAAAAAAACAGTGCTGATGTTGCTGGTTTTTGACTGTTGCTTACCTTGAAATTGGAGAAGATGAACAGTAAAATGAAGCTGAAGGGGAAGATTCAGTTTACAGCTGAGCCAGAAGGTTTACATGCCCCCCGAGGACAGATGAAAATTTACAGTTTTCAGCAATAATATGGATCGCTGCTGGAAAAACACGCATACACACATGCACACCTAACTAATTATACCACACACCTCTATGCTCTCATCTAATACACACATATCTGTGCATTTACATGCACACAAGCTGCAAACAGACGCACACAAATAACGGTATACAGGCAACACACTCTCCACCAGCCCACCACACGCACACACACACACACACACACACACACACACACACACACACACACACACACACACTCTTTGTCAGACAATTACAGGCAGTAATGGCACAACACACACCATTACACTGTGGGCCATCAGTGCGCAGCCAATAACACGCTAGTCTCACTGTGTTGAATAGCAGATGCATTCAGGCTTATTAGCATGCTGCTCAGACGGGAGCTCGCCATAAATCCATTCATTCATTTCTATTGTTTTAATATGAAGTTAATGATGTTTAGGAGTGTCGAGGTCAGATGCCATCTCAATATGCAATGTGTTCAAAGAAAAGAAGAGTGAGAAAAAAAAATCTGATATTGTCTGTGATGAGTGATTCAGCTCATATTATCCCAGTGTGATCTGATCAGTCTGATCTCTCATGTCTCTCTCATATTTTCAGATCATTGTGCTCACACCGACTCACAATTATGTTTCATGCATGGATAATCTATACTGTGAGTCATGGATTTACCATCCAGACCATATTCATGCATATCGCCTTGGGAAAATATTTCGTTAGTCATCATATTTGCAAAGGTTTTGTGTTGTGATTGACAGCTGAGAACGTCCAATGGCTGTCATCATGGCTCAAACTAATTAGTAACAGTTTTCACATTTAAATAAGTCTTTTTTTAATCTCGGCTCATGAAAGCTGAACCCTCTGGTAACCAATTGACATTGGTGCATTTAACTTACAGACATTTGTTATTTTAATCTTTAAAAGGAGGTTATGAGAAAAGGACAAATGCATGTGGCCTCCGCTGAGACAGAGACGCATGTTTACAATGAAGCTCTCCCACTTCATTGATGAGAATCAGCTGTAAAATTTATGTTGGCTCCGTCTCGTCTGCCATAACAGCCTGTGTGCACGCGTATGTGTGGAGTGTGTGATTGTTTGAATAAAGAATATCCAGATCTAAAACAGCTGTGTAAGCCGTTGACCTCCTCTCTCATTAGAGGGAAAAGTCAATGGTCTCACTTGACTGGGGATCGATGAGGCACATGAAGGACATCCAACTCAGGTAAACCACAGACAGAATCCTAATTCTGCCAGCGGGGACAGTAGATGTACAGCACAGGCTGAGCGTTGTGACAGGCCATAAAGATGAAAGGGGAATTAATCGAATAAATGGATAGTTGGGGGGATTTTATTTTATTTTTTTAGATGGCTGGATGGTTGAATGAATGGACCGATGGACGGATTTGATGACTTTGAAAAAACACTCTGGAAGTGTGTTTTAGTTTGAAACATGGTTTGTAAAGAGCCCATGAAGAAGATGTGACAGTAAAAACATTTTATCTGTGAATTTGTGGTCAATTTTTTTTGAAAACCAGCGGCATTGAAGAAACATTAGCGAGCTGATGACGGCATGAAGAGCCTGCACTGTTTGTGTGTGTGTGTGTGTGTGTACAAAGATGTGATGGGATATATCAAGTGTCGATACTGTCCTATGGATATTATTCTTACTTGAGAAGGTGAGCACCTAGGAGTCAAAAAGACAGTGGAGTGCCTGATGACATCTAAAAGCTTTTGTAGGTTTAATCAATAACCTGTTCATGGTCAGTTTTTATTAGTAATATAAAGCTATTTTACACATTTGAGTTTTTCACAAAAAATATATTACATATGATTATCCCAACATAATGATTCCATCTGTTCCCTCTTGAAGATGACGATGAACATCTTTATATGTTATCCATTCTGTTGGGTGATGTATGTATATGCACTCTGACTCTATGGGAGTAAACTGTAAATTGGAAATATACTGTACTTCTTGCCTGCAGCTTGCTTGACCAGGTAGTTAACCACAGAGCCTTAAGGCTGTCAAACAGAAAGCCTAATGGCAGGACTCCCTGAGGCTGTTTGGTTGAATGCTATATTCCTGGGATATGACATAATGTACATGGATGGATAGGTCTTTGCTTAATGCAGTCCGTGTAGGTGCTGACCGCATGTAGCTCTCAACTGTGCATGGCTGAAAGCTTCAGGGAAAGTGTTGGTTTTCCCCTCTGGAGAAATAATAATGCTAATATGAAAAAAATATTCTGTTGTACTCCTTGTTGCTCTTTCAGCCTTTGCAACGTGATGGCATCAACAAAAAGCATACAAGTCAAATCATGACTGTAAAGGTACATCATGTTCTTATATCACATATTAGAGAGATGAGAGATCTTGCTCTAAAGATCAGTGCATTCTGCATATTTTTAACAGTACGTGTTAATTTATTCCACGCTGCATGGCTCTCTTTCTGCCTCAGGAACACACTTTGTGGCTTCCTTCTTTTTCTCATTGGTGAGTGTGTGCGTGTGTGTGTTTGTGTTCCTATGTGAGGACAGCAGCAGGTGTTGAGTGAGTGAGAGGAAAGCTTGGTGACTCATGTCCCATGGTGCAGGAACCTGTCACTGCCACCATTGTCATTGTTGGTCAGTCTCTGTTTCCACCTTGCCCCACTCTGACATCTCCACAGCACTCTTTCTCCTGTGTTCTCTCTCTGTGTGTGTGTGTGTGTGTGTGTGTGTGTGTGTGTGTGTGTGTGTGTGTGTGTGTGTGTGTGTGTGTGTGTGTGTGTGTGTGTGACCACTTCCCATTCTCCCAGGCTATCACTTGTCCAGTTGTATGCATATTTAATATTAAAATGTGTACGTTGCAAAATAATTTGTTTCAAAATCTTAAAATAAGTCCTAATAGTAACAGAAATAAGTTGATACTTGAAGTATCTTGTATTGTTCTGTACATCTCTCCTTTTCTGGACATACATTACTTGTACAGTATGTACTCACACATACACACACACACAGTTCAGGGCATTCTCCTCTGTGATGTACGTAAGCGCTGATTGCAGGAAAGCACACAACTTCAGATAAAGTGAGGCCAAAGCTTGAATAATTCATCACATAACTCCGCCTTGGCCAACCCACACATCCCTGCCCCAGCACCCGGAGCCACAGCTGATAGCAACACACACACACACACACACACACACACACACACACAGAAGAGAAATAAATTACAGCACTTAACCCCCCGGAAAAAGGTAAATCACTCAATCTGAGCAAAGGCAGGGACAAATAAAATGGGTCCATCCACAAATTCTGTTGAGATGCACGGCACGTTCCTTTGTCAGGGCTGAATGAGGCTCAGGGATGTTTCAGACACGCTGACGTTATCTCTCTCGCTGGGGATTTGATTGTGTGTGTGTTGATTTGTGTGTGCATGCAGAGGTGTATTGTGTGTGCCTTTATACCGTATATGTATATAGAGTTCAGTGTGTGGGTTTGAGTTCTAAGTTGGTGTGGATTGTGAAGTGAAAGGGACTGTCAGCTCTTCAATGGGCTTTTGTAGGGTCTTCAATGACAAACGCAGGACCTGATAGAGGACTGATAGGAATGTGTGTATGTGAGGGGCATTTCGTTTAATTAATAAAAACTCTACACTGCGTTACACTGATATTTGTAATTCTTTCTGACTACTTAAAACTGACAGCAGGTCTTACAGAAGGGGAGCGTGCCCTTTCTGTCATCTCCCCAGCTTGATTATTGAATTTTTTCCTTCCATTTCTTGATAGTGTGTGTGTGGTGTTTTGCTCTACTGCTATAGATGCATTTTACCAATGTTTACACTGCTCAAGGCTGTCCTTCACTTAGCTGTTTTCACTGCTAGTTTCTTTCATTCACAATGTACTGTTAGTCATTGATCACCTACAGCAGCCTGGGGAGGATATTGGTAACATTCAATACATACAGTTGTTTCACTCAGAAAACAGGTTACTGATAATGGATTTCTTCACTCTTGTTGACAGTCTGCGTGGAGTTAACTAAATAAAAACCTCCAAGGAGAGTCATGTACAAAATCATGCAACATTTAGGGAACAACAGTGTTTATAAAATCGCCACCAATTTTAGTTTTCTGAAATAAAATGTATCACATAAAACTCCGTTTTGACAAATTCGTAACACAAAAAACCTTGTCCAGATTAGATAGTTGTGGTTTAGGGGAAGAATACCTTTGAACTTTGTGAATATTACATAGAATCAAATAAGGAGGTAACTAATCAGCAGCCTTGAATCTGTTCACCCATTCATATTATTATGTATTGTATGTAAAACCCACTGGCTGGTTTGAAATAAATAAAGAGAAACTGGTTATGTAACTGTAAATGGGGGCATGTAAATCCAGATAAGTTTAACTAAGACGCTCAATTAAATAACATTAGTTTCTCTGTCAGAGGAAAAAGGGATAATCCAAAACAAATATAGTGCAATGGCATAGTTTTTAAAGTTTCATAAAATACAAGGGTCAAACCCAACTGCAAATCTCAAGAGGAGGAGAGGAGGAGATACGTTTGTCCAGCCAGTTGCTACAGTGGAGAATCAGTTTGTATGAGAGCAGACTTTTGGCCATTTACTGTAAAACAAGGAAGGAAACAAAACAGAGGACACTGACTAGAAAAGTTCAGACTTTGCCCCTGGCACTTTATTTAAGAGTTCACACTCTCACTGACACCAAAGGAGCTACTCTTTAATACTTAATTAGAGTTCAGCTGGAGTGCCAGAGCTGAAGTGGATCTGAGATTAGGTGGTCTACGCATTTTCTTTACTGTAAGCATCTGTCCCCGAAGGTAGTGTTGGACTTAAAGACTTCCAGAGAATACAGTTTCTACTTTGTTCAATGGTTTCATTGGCTTCTGGTGTTCTGCTGTTCGAGAGTCTGGCAAGTGAAGCCAAATCCATCTCAAACTTTAAATATTTGAAACTTAAGTTATACAAAAGCTGTCCATGGCTGCCCTTATATCATCCCAGCAGGCTGTGAGTTGCAGAGCCTTGAAGGAGGCATATGTGGTGCTTTCACTGATTCCTGTTGAAGTGAATGGAAGTGAATATTTAATTTCGCTGCACCCTGGACTTGACTTGGGTTTTAACTGTGTAGGTGGGGTGCAGCAGGCTGGTTGCTCCACAGAAGGCTGGGTAGATATGTCACTTCACTGCTCACTGCTGTGGCAGGTTAGGCTGAAACAGCAAAGACAAACAGGTGTACAAATACTCACTAACACTGACAACAATGAAGACCTATTGGATTATTTTTTTTGTTTTTTTCCTTACAAAAACAAGTGACCTTAAAGCTGCTATAATTAATAATGTATAGTTTGCTAACAAATTCATCATCTCATTTTAAAATCTGTTGATATGTCAATGTGGTGTTCACAACTTGTTGCTGCTGCCCCCCAAGTGGCCAAAGAATCAGTTATTGCAGGTTTAAACATCCAAATCTGTTATTGTTCTTCAAATGAATGTCCTATCCCTCTAACTCAATACTTCTCTTATTCCTTGATTTGTTTTATTGATTGGCGCAAACAAGATGACAAAATGATCCTCCTGTGACTTCTTCCATCACAGTTCACATTCATTCACCAGGTCATTTTATTATGAGTCTTCGTCTCCATGCGATTGTACAAATTGACAAAACCCATTTTGAAGTAATTGCCAGCTTACCCGAGCATGATATGAAGACAATTGAGAAGACAATGAAGAGATTTCAGCAAGATGGAGTTTTAGCTCACAGCAAGATGATGAAATATTTTAAAGGTGTGCACACACACACACACACACACACACACACACACATCACCCTCTGTTATTCTCTACCCAGTGCGGACGAGCGGTTTGACGCCACCTTCCACACCAACGTACTGGTGAACGCGTCGGGTTACTGCCAGTACATCCCCCCCGGCATCTTGAAGAGCACCTGCTACATCGACGTGCGCTGGTTCCCCTTCGATGTACAAAAATGTGACCTGAAATTTGGCTCCTGGACGCACAATGGCTGGCTGCTGGACCTCCAGATGCTGGATGTGGACACGTCCACCTACATACCCAACGGGGAATGGGACCTTGTGGGTAAGAGAGGCGCGCTGTTGACATGTTACACTTCTGTTTCTCTGTGCTTTTTCATCTATCCTGAAGGCTGTACTTGGGAATCCAGTATTGGTGTCAATTGTATAACTCAATGACTATATTCAACATAAAACCTATTTCTCTAGTCGTCTCCTAAGATTTCTCCGTCTGAGTCCTGATATTAGAGGAAAACAAACTTTGAAAACAATTCTTTTAGGGGGCATAAAAATACGGCACAACAATTGCTCCTGCAATAAAAAGTGGGATACTCACTTGTCTCCTTAAGTCAACATTTTCTGTGATTTTAAAATGTCCATTCAGACATACCTGACTTTTATATAAATGATTTCACGATGGGACATCATTTGGAAGGTTATAGCTGGATGAAATGGAAAGGTGAGAATTTTTGGAAGACCTCCCAAGCGGGGTGTTTCCAGCTGGGACAGAGTAGCAGCAGATCCCAGTGCCGGTGCCCCTGGGGTGATGGTTAGCTGGAAATGGGTGTCAGACAGCAGCAGATGGCATGCAATAGGAATGTTTGACACATTGGCGGGTGTGTAGCCATGCCATATGTGAGAGCAGCACACCACATCCCCAGAGTTGGAGTTCAAGGTGGGATAGTTCAGCTATGAAAAATGATTCAGCTTCTTTTTTTTGTCTCGCTGAACATTTTGTAGTAACATTAAGAAGATAAAATAAAGGCAGAGCAAAGTTCCCAGCCTGGTCTGACTCCGATCCACTCCAGTGGTGCGTGTTCGGGAAATAAAATTCAGTTTGTGTGACTTCTTGAGTGGTGCTTTCCATGAAATATTTACACTCATCTTTTCTTTTTCTTATTCAGTCTATGCATTTAAAACTTGGATCACTTTATTAGTCCACAATAATCTACCTTACCTGTATGTGTGTACTCCTCTCTTAGGTGTGCCAGCCAAGCGCAATGAGCTATACTATGAGTGCTGTAAGGAGCCCTACCCTGATGTGACATTCACGGTCACAATGCGCCGCAGGACACTATATTATGGCCTCAATTTACTCATCCCCTGTGTGCTGATCTCTGGCTTGGCCCTGCTGGTCTTCTTGCTGCCTGCAGACTCTGGAGAAAAGATTTCTCTGGGTGAGGGGGGTTTAAACACACATAAACACACATATTCTTGACATGAAATGTGTTATTGATCTATGGAAGAAAGATAGAAAAACATTTTTTGTGCAGTTTTTAAGTACAGGGTATTTAGTAAAAAAATACTGAAAGTTATGAAGTTTTCCAACAACACAAGCAACAATCAAAAATGTGTTTGAAGGTGTTCAAGCTTATAAAAATAAGCCACAACTGTGCCACAACTGTGTCACAACTTTACACCAATACATAAACACATTAAAGCGCACTCATGTATTTGTGCATGCATATATGTCAAAATATCAAAAATATGTCAAACATGTCCGTATGATTCATATGGAAAGCCATGAATACATGCATGTCAAATCACTTTGGAATAATTGAATTTCAAAATAAGAGGCTTGCCACTAAATCCATTTTGGAATTCTGTCAGTGCCAGTGAGTTTTGATGAATAACCGTCTGTGGACGAGCAGTCACCAAGTGTTTGAGGGATTTATGGAGCTGTAACCTACCTTGGACACGTCAGAGGAGCCGGCTGATAAATGGTTGCGGCCATCAGAACATAACTGATTACATGCATAAGTAATTACAGGGACTGATTTCATACACGAGTAACCCTGATCACATCATCATGTATATGCTCATGTTCTCTCTTTCTCTCTTGATCTCTGTCTCAAGGCATCACTGTGCTCCTTTCGCTAACCGTCTTCATGCTTCTGGTAGCAGAGATCATGCCTGCCACGTCCGACTCTGTTCCTCTCATCGGTGGGTTATATTTATGTGTGTGTGTCTACGTGTAATATATTTAAGTGTGTATTAATGTAGAATCAACGGGAAGAAGTGACATTAGCACGACAGAAGCAATATATGTCACCAAAGCTATACCTGATACTGCATCACTGCTTGTAGTGTTTACTTCTTGTGAAAAGCTTCTCTGTTTACAGAGAAAAAAAGGTTCCTTAGAAAACAGTCAAACAAAAGTGACTGTAATATCAATTCAGTATATCAACACAGACATTATTGACCAGTCCACACTAACAACTTAACTGTCCCTCAGAGTATTTCTCACACTTCCAGTAAACACCAGTAATATAAAACATGCATTACTTATTAAGTGTTATCAAGGTAGGCAATTCCTTGACCTCTCTATATATTATATATGGTCTCCTGAAAAAAATGATAAATAAATACCTATCTTGGTGTGTGGCTGGTAGCCTGAGGGCGTCTATACATCATTCATAGTGCCCCTGGACGGTGAGTGAAGTAAATTGGGTGGCCAGAACTAAAGCTGTCGGCACCATTAATAGGCTATGAAATGATTCTCCACTGGGGAGGCAAGAAAGGAAAGGAGGACAGAAGGAGAAATAATGGATGAAGGGGAGGAAGAGGCCAAGAGATGAGTAACCTTAAGAGGAGAGGAAGACTTCAAAGGTTTTGTGGAGCAGGTGAAGAGACAGACGGGTTAGTGGGGTTAACGCTTGTTAATTGTCGTTGGATGATAGCTGATGGGTTTTGGGTGTCTTTTTGTCTTGTATGTGTGTGAGAGAGTGTGTTTACATGCTTTGAATTTATTCAATTGAATATATTGTTCATATCAACTGCACATTATGTGAGTGTATTGATGTAGTGTTTGCTCAATGCTGACCACGGTTAGCACCATATCAATGCAATGATAACTGGCCTTGCTGAGAAAAGCCTGATAAATGCTTTATCAATAGAGTGATTAATCGTGTTTTTATTTTATTTCCTGTGACCTCAACACAAGGCCAACCAGGACACTTTTAGTAGCCTTGTTAAGATGAGTCATGCTCCTTTACAGCGCAGTGGCTGAATGTGGATATGAGTTATTGTAGCTGCCTGCACTTGACTGTAAATATATGAAGTGTTCGACACTGCTGCCAGAATCAGGCCATATGTCTTTTATAATCAGCCCTTAGTCACCAGATAAGCATATTGTGTCCTTTTCATTTGAGTTAATTTAGTTAGACCTATCTTATCTGGTTCAAGACCATTTGGCTCAGTTCATTTGAATTCTGTTTAGTCTTAATTCATTTTTAAGTTAGTTAGTTCCGCCATGATCAACAATGTGGTTCATGACCGCAGGTCCCACAATTATGTTTTAAATTATTATACATAATATCTTCTTCTGGCTGTTCTTCCATAACGAAAGTCTTCCACCTCTCATAAACACATCCATAGTTCTTCTCTCATCTCTCTCCTCACCTCTTTGTTTGTATGATTTTCTGCTTCACCTCTCTTTTGATCCTCTCCCCTCCTTTTCCCTCCAGTCTTTGTTTCCATGATCTTAACAAATATGGTCATAACCCCTGACCTTGTGAGGTCACATGAGGTTTGACTTTGCTGGCACTGCAGCAGCTGTAATCGTGTTTAGCTGTTAGCTCTTCTTTGTTCAGAGTCACTAGCAAACAAGAGAAACGAGGGCAGGCCCTCAGATATATTTGTGTGTGTGTGTGTGTGTGTGTGTGTGTGTGTGTGTGTGCATGCTGGGAGAGAGCACAGTGTTCAGTTAATACTCCCCTCCTCTATTACTGTTTTCTGATGTGGGTGAAAACACCCCTCCAGAACCAGCACTAATCTTCCTCTCTCCTCTGTACTGTTTTTTGGTTTGTTTACTGCAACTCTCTGTTTTGTCACAACTTTTGCACAGTTTTTATTTCCCCTGTCTTTTCCCCTTGGCAATGTACGTTATTGCACAGATTGATCAGATTTGCTTTCCTTTCATGTTAGAGTGTGAAATCAACCTATTTTTGGAAATAATTCAAGCTTAATGTTTTACCTGTTAGTACATGTTAATTAAATGTGACCGTGGGGTAGTTCAAGGGGGGCTAAGAAGGGGAAAAAATCCCAACAAGTAATAAAATGCTTGACTATGTAACTGATGTTGATGTTTTTTGTGTACTCGGCAGCCCAGTACTTTGCCAGCACCATGATGATTGTGGGAATGTCTGTGGTGGTGACAGTAATAGTCCTTCAGTTTCACCATCATGACCCTCAGGGAGGCAAGATGCCCAAGTGGGTGAGTGACCGAAACTAATTTAATCAGATAATCATCACTATTGTCAATGATGACATTTAGAACAAATGCATGTTTGTATTGATGTGTTATCGTGTGTGTGCCACTCCTTTCAGGTCCGGGTGGTTCTGTTGAACTGGTGTGCCTGGTTTCTCCGTATGAAACAACCTGGCGACGAGCGCAAGCGGCCCGGTTACAAGTACCGTCACGCCTCCCAGCACCACTCCAGCACCAGCTCCATAGAGATGGGCACTGTTCCAAGCCTGAGCATGCCCCTCTCACAGACATCCTGCCCACCTTGCCCCACAGGCACCTCCAACGGTTCCATGAGCCTCTACTTTGGCAACTACCACCCCATAGAGAGCCCGCACTGCCCACCTTCTAGCGACTCAGGGGTAGCACTAGGGGGGCGTGCCCACGGCTCCCCCAGTGATGAGACTGAGCCACCTGGAGGAGTTAGCAGTGGTGTCGGAGTCCTGGGGATGGGAGTCAGCATCCCCCCACCAGAGATCCAGCGCATTTTGGAGGAGGTGTCCTACATAGCCCAGCGATTCCGGGACCAGGACGAGGCTGAGGCCATCTGTAGCGAGTGGAAGTTTGCAGCGGCGGTGGTGGATCGGCTGTGCCTGGTGGCCTTCTCCCTCTTCTCCATCATTTGCACCTTCACTATCCTCATGTCAGCACCCAACTTCATAGAGGCTGTTTCCAAGGACTTCACATAGCTGGTTGCAGCAGCAGGAAAGAGGGAAGGAAGGCGGCGCAAATATGATGAGGGATAAAGAAGAGATTGAGAGAGAAAGTGGATGGGGAAAGGAAACAACGAAGGGTGCAGTATGGAGTCCCCAATCTACAGTCCGGAAAGGAGGTGGTGTTTTATGAGAAAATTATAATATCTCTGGAAGCTCAAGAAAGTAAATAGAGCCTTGCAGCTCTGCCAAGCTGCTGAGTCATGTAATCAATTGAACCAATCAGGAAACAAAATATTAATGATTGATGAACAAAGACATGAACAAATCACAAAGACATCTCATCATTATGTTACATTCCAAATTAAACATAAATTCATTGTCCCGCTCTGTCTTGATGTCAGAGACACATTGTTCACATCTAGAAGAGGAAAATGCAGACTGAGGAGACTAGAGGCAAAAAGTTGGGAATCACTGGGGCAGTAGAGGAGAGCACTGTACGGATTTTCGTTTTTACATTAAGTGAGATATCAAGAAGGGGAAGATAATGTGGCTGCTAATTGTCTTTACCCTAAGAACAGTGTAAATATCATTGTTTTATCTTCTCCATTCATTTAAAAAAACAGCTTCATTTACTGTACAATGACACATACAGTCCACCTCATTGCCTCTTCTTCTCTACTTCACTTCAGTCATCCCAACTGTTGTTATCCTGTATGTACAAATCCACACACACACACACATATATATATATATATATACAAACATGGCCTCAGTCTGAGCTCACACACCTTCTGAACTCCTTCTGAATTCTCAATAAGGAAATCACAGACTTTTTCTGATGATGTACCGTCCCCGTAATGATGTTTGGTTAGTTACTAAACTGAGATGTTTCACTGTGAATTTTACTGTTTTTGCTTTCACTTCGATTGACAGAGCATTGGACACAACTTGATTGTTTTGTCACAAGTGTAGAGCATTGTCTTTATTCATCAGAGTAGAAATGTTTATTTAGGATCACTTTTCACTTTGTCTTGCCTGTTTTATTTTAGCCAATAGAATATGTAAGGTAATAATAACAGTCTGGAACGGTGTAATAATGAAACATCCAGTATATTGTATCAAAATGCACTGTGTGGACTGGTATGTACAGGTGTTGACCAGTAACACAAAACGCACAGGTGTCTTTCTAAAGTACAGTCAGATACTGTATGTTGAACTGTACAGTACACGTACAAGTCATTCATTTAACTGTAGGAAACTGGTTGTCTAAGTTGTCTAACTGCTGTAAAAAAAAAAAAAAAACACATTCATTGTACTTCACTGTACATAAATGGTCAGTGAAGATGAAGAGCGATGTGACTTTTGAACCTCTGACACCACAGACAATAAACAGAGGCTCGACAGCAAGAGGAAAACTTCACAACCCCATCTGCCACATTATCACTGGAGAATATACTGTAGATTTATAAAAGGCCCCAGTGTCAGTGAGTTTTGTCTGTGTTTCGTAGAGGGAGCCGAGTGACAGATTCACACAACAAACGTGTTTAACGTGTTTAGTTCCACCTCTTTGTCGTAGCTACAGTCATTGGTCTCTTTATCTCTTTCTCTGTCATTCCAAGTGAGTGTGAGTTTTTCGCTCTCTATGTCAATAAAAGTTTATTTATTCTCCGTATAACAGGCTCTGGATAGATCTGTGTGTTTGGTTCAGTCTTGGAAGACACCAGTAGCACAATAACGCCTAAGCCTTATAGGTTGATGGTTGTGGCATTCATAACATTATAACATTATCACATTAACCACAAATAATAGCTGAAACCTCTCTGTACAGTTAGAGCTTTAAACAGCCGCAGAGTTCTGCGTAACTATTACACCAGCCAATAGTTTCAAGTCTGTTAAAATCCATCCAAGTTACAAGTTCAGTCAGAGTTCATGATGCTTTACTGCAAGAAAAGAGCAAGAAAACAAAATCTGCCAGATGTCTGAAGAGCAAAATGAATAAGGATAATACAAAAGAAATAGGAGTAAGTAATTTAACTGGTTGATAAAAGCATAAGAATGATATATTTAAATATGAGCACATCCACAAGCTCAAAGTCAGCATCAGTGTCCTCACTGGTTATTAGGTAGACTAATGAAACATTAAAGTGTTTGTGTCACACCCTAAATCTGCAGCTTTCATCATTGTGATGCATTCAATGCCATGTTAATGGGATAGGATGTCTTAATGTTGATAGGAAGGCTAATATAAATCATGAATTCAACTAGGAGTCATTTGCATGAGCATTGGACAGGTCAAAGAAGACAAATATGATGTGAAAACTCCCTTCATTTCACTAAAGCTCTGGTTGTCTTAGTTGTAGAAAATTTGGTCTCAGATAAGGAAGGGGAATAAAATATTGAATGGGAGAGGAAATCTAAGCTGAAATATGCCAAAAAAAAAAAGAGAAGACGAAGAGGAAGAATGTGGGGCATGTTTTCCTTCTGTGGTCTAAGAAATATGCTCTGATTTTCTTTTTTTTTTGTGGCCAACAAAGGCTTCCTCTCAACTTCCAATTGTTTGATGTTTTGTGGATGAACTCCAATCAATAAGGCAGAATCCACATTTCAGGCGAGGAGTGGTTGGTGCATTTATTCCCAAGAGATATAAAGTCTTATGTTAGTGGGTCTGCAGACTGGAGGACTATCAAACACCTCCAAGTTATTACAGAAAGACAATGATCTTTCAGGATGGCATCAGCTATGTCATTGCTAGTCATGAATTTTGAGCTAATCATCTCAAAAAGTTACGTAAAACTACTACCAATAGCATTATTCTGGCATCATCTGGACGGGTGGAATTTATTAATCTTCATCGTCACAGTACAGTCAGCGCCCTTCTATGTTGCATGTGTGTGTTTGTGTGGGTGCGTATGTAACACATAGGGACTCTAAAGTGCTGAGTTATGCCTCCTGCACTGTGTCAGTATTCTAATCATTTATTAAAGCGGCATGGGAATAAAGATGAGGGAAACAGTCCATGACGGAGGCAGATGAAAGTACTGCAGATGGGCAGAGGGATACGCAGCACTTTGAACAAACTTCTTAAACAGAGATTCAGTAGAACATTTACAACCCACCCGTATCTTATGATCAGACAATGATAAGAGTTAAGAGTTATATCAGTTGTGATTTGGACTGATCACACTGTAAATAGATGAGCAGCTGCATTAGTTGTGCAACAGTATCCTAATACAATTGCACCATTAAACTGGGATGCCACTTTGGATCCACACTGTATTTATGTGCTCCGCAAAGTCTGGCCCAGTTCTACAGTTTTAGAGGGGAGATGATGCATTTTTAGTGGAGAAGACAAGTCAATTGTGTGTCATCTATCTGAATAACTTCAACGTCGGAGAGGATGAGACGTCACAGAGGAGAGATTTGGAACATAAATGATGTGTGCTTTAAATGGAGGGAGAGAGATTGGACTAGCGATCAGTCAGTGGGCCACGCATAAAGAATATTACATAACTGAGGATAAACAGAGAATCCCAGCTTCAAGGCTAGATTATAGGTTAAGGTTAAGGATAAAAATGGTAAATTTATGATAAAGAGTGAGCTCTGGCAGTCCATATGTTCATGGATTTGCTTGTGTGTGTGTGTGTGTGTGTGTGTGTGTACCTGGTGCCCGAAGGCTTTCTAGGCATTTTGGCTGAAAATCAAGCAGCCTCTTTATAAACTGTGTTAAAGGTTAATCCCTCTCTGTTTCTGCAAGACGGGCCCTCCTCTGTTTCCTTCTGATTACCTTAGCTACACCCTTGAGGTTTTGGAGTTTGTGTAAGCATGTGTGTGTGTTAGAACAACAAACTGAGAAAGTGTTTATGCACTGAAGATAATATACTGGACCCAAGAAAATACATGTACAAGACAAGTAGAAAGGATCCTTTAAAGCTCTTATTTTACCAACAAATCATGTAATCTTCTGTATATCAGTACAAACACTGACACACTTCAAAATGAACCAGTTTAATTGTGAAAGTAAACAGCCACAAAAACACAAAGTGAGTGATGCAGGTGGAGGCAGCATCCTAAGTGAAAAATATCTTGGTGATGTTATCTGCAATCATAACTATCTTATCGGGGGGGAAATAGATATTGTGTGTGTGTGTGTGTGTGTGTGTGTGTGTGTGTGTGTGGGACATGAATCTGTTTACACAGTCACATTGTGGAGACCCCTTTTGGGGACAAGTCCCCATAACATAAATCATTAAATTTTACAGTGAAGATTTGCTTCAAGGTTAGGGTAAGGTGAGGTTAAAAGAGGGGCTGTCTTTTTCCGGAGGGTGTAGCGAGTGGTGCATGGGGGCAGGTACACTAATATAAAACATCCTCATACAAATCAACAACAAAATATTGAAACAATGCCGGTTTGGCTTTGGGGTAAGGGTGACTGTGTGTGTACACCTGCCAATGCATTTGTTTCTCCCCTTAAACATGGATTCCTGTTTCCACAGTATGACAGAAGAGCCTCTGCACCAAGAGTGGACCTTCTGGGCTGATCTGATTAATCAACAAACTGCTCCAGCAAAATTCTGGATTGTATTTAGGATGTAAAAACATGTACAACATTGATTTTGTATGACTGTAGCAAATCTGCACACAATTGTGTTTGTCATGAGGGACAAGTCAGGTATTCTAACTCAGTTTTAACCTTGTAATTATTCAGGAATCTGGGGAATACACATCAGTCACTCGCCGCATTACGCACAGTTTAATTAGAAACCTGTTAGTTCTCATGTTCCTCTGAGACATATGTGAGAATTTCATCAGGGATCAGAGCACAGCAGTGGTGAGAAGGTAGAGACTCGGTGAACACAGGACTGAAACACATTCAAATACACACCACGTGAAACAAACATCACATCAATCACCATATTACGCTCTTTATTCTGTTGTGATTACCATTAATACTCCAATCTACCATTACAGATTGGCAACTCCAGAAAAAGATATTTGAATTAATTAATCTAAATACATTTTTTCACTCTCAAAATTAATGGCTATTCTCTTGACACTAACACTGCAAATATGACACAGCTAAACAGTTTTGTAAGATTGTAAAAGGTATTTTAATATTTAGTCAAATCAATTCTTTAATGGTGGTATGATTGTATAATTCATTATGTCGAAATGAGAGGTATTCTTTGTCAGGCCCTGGAAGACTTGTGAAGGTATGAAGTAAAATTATGCAGCAAAATATTATTAATATAATCCTGGAGGAAAATGGTCTTTATTGGCATTTTATTTATGCTGCTGTAGTTTCTTTGTCTCCAGACAGGGTTTCCCCTGGTCTCCAGAATTTAGGAACTTTTTGCCCTTCCCCACACCCTTCCTCATGTTTTATACATTCCTTATGTTATGGCTCACATCATGAAAGATTAAATAACAGATTAGATTAGATAACAGTCTTGGGTAAAACGAACCAATGGAACAGATGCGTGTACCCCAATCTCATCAACACCGCCTGGTACACACAGCAAACCCCCTGTGAGCTCAGCTGTTAGTAATCATCAAGTGCTTGAAATATTGTGTTATAAGAAGTGTTGTTGTTGTTGTTGTTGTTGTTGTTGTTGTTGCTGCTGCTGCTGTTGTGTTTGTTATTGTTGTTGTTGTTTTTATGTCGAGCCCGCAGCAGGAGGCTCTGATGTTGATGATGTTGATGATATATAAGTGGCAACGTGGCAAAGTGCAAGACTGGGTGTCTCACATACACACATGTACAAAATTGCACTACTGCTGCCACTACTAGCCACACACAGCAACGCATAAACACAAACATGCTTGTACACCATCAGCGTAAGCACATTCATACACACTGTGCACAGCGGGCGCCTGAGCGAGACCAGATTGCATGTTCAGAAAGTGTCAAACGGTCAGACTGCTGAGCTCAGCATGCAGCTGATGTATACTTCACAGGGAATCAAAAAGTTATGAACCAAAACAGAGATGGCTTCCTTTTCTTCCGGGAACACAGATTCTGAGATGGTTAATAATGCAGCTACAGTAGATGATGTACTGTAGGTAAATTGTTTTGATAAACAGGTCAAAGGAGCTATAGGGCGAAGTGAGGAAAGGGCAGGAAAATAATGAAATCCATGAAAAAGTTATGGGTTCAAGCTCAATCTTATTACCATCCATTGAGGCAACGACCTCTGCCTGCTGAACTGTTGGCTCAGCATTATCAGTTAAAAGCAAAATGAAGCTCTCCCTATGTGTTTGCGTGTGTGTCAGGTGGATTGTGAGTGGAATTGTGTGTGTTTATGGTTGGTTGGTGGGCTTTTGGCAGCCAAATGCTATTCCTTCCTCAACACACAGAAACACGTCAGATACGCAGCAGAGATACTTCACCTCCTCTCTTGCTCCCTCTTCACGTTTTCTCATTCCAGTCCTAATCAGTTCACCACTCCCACAATCTCCTGGGGGGTTGGAGTTGAGAAACAGCCCTGCTGGACGCTGCTGCCGCACCACCTTTCCTCTCCTTGTCCTGCAAGTTGCCCAGCCACCTGTCCGGTCCTCAGGTCCAAACGTCTCTCGCCTTCACACTCTATCCTGCTCCAGACAGTGCATTCTTCTGCATCAGTGTGGGCTTCTTTTAATCACCATGACTGCTGTGTAACCTTAACCACACATTTATAATTGTAACCATGATAACAAAGGTCCCCTAACCTAAAAAAGCAATACTTTTGACTTAAACTACTATTTCCTAACCAAGGACTTATGATCTTTCCCAAACCCTAACCAAAGGTTAAAACGTTGTCAGATCATATAACAGATTTATTTTTCAACAGTGGTTTGTAACGGTTTTGGAAGGCACATATAAATGATGTGGTCCAGCAGATAGGGGCATCAGATCAGCATTAACACTTCTATATGTCTTTCCAAAGGGCCCTGGATGACTTGTTGGTACTTTTCTGCCTTGCCGCACAATTTTCTGTATTGTTTTCTATTTTTCTGTCTTTGCTGTGCTATTCTGTCTCAGAAATTCATTAGAGCATTATCTAATCAATTCTGTCGTGACACTTTCATTACTGTAATAAGCTGTGATTCATTTCAGTGGGTGGGAAAAAGGGACCGCCTGAATGCTAATGTGACACATCGCCAAATGAGAGAGCAGCAGCGGGGGTTGGCTGGACAGTGAGTCCTGTCATCCATCAGTGTCCTCTCACTTTCCTCGTGGTTTCCCTGACAGAGCAGCTTCTTCTCTGTGGGCCAGAGGTCTGGATAACTGTCTGCAGGCTGGAACCAAAACATGAGTTTTATACGTGAGACGTGTAAATCCCCCCTGAAGAGATATGGCGGCAATTAAATATAGTCAAATGATATTCATATTCATGTCACACACAAACAAATGAGCACAAATACGTACAACAGAGTCTGCCAAGTGATGATCTTGCCAAGTTTCAAGGACAGCCGCAGAGAAAGCAGACTTCTGAAATAGTTATCAAGAGGATTGCAACCTACATTCAAGTATAATCTGAAACCTAAACACTGAAAACAGAGAAAAACCACAAAGCAGATTGAAGCCTTTGAACTATAAACTGGGAACGATCCCAAAACCAATCACAGGGATTAAACAATCTTCCATCTAATTTTGAAGCCATTCGTTCCAGTGTGCGCCAGGTTTCAGATCACACCTTTGATGGTTACATTGACAAGAACTGAACTGGTCTTTCATTGTGAAATAAAATATTCTTTAAAAAAAGGGGGAAAAAACAGCAGGAAACAGGATCAACATACAGCACCTGTAAGCGCATACACAGCCATAAATATGGAAAAGCAAACATACACTATACTGCACAAATACCTACAAGAGAACAAGCAAGGGTACACAAACAAACAAAAACAGTACAAGCATGAATCTCTCTCTCTCTGTCAGCAGCAAATATGAGATGATGCGCAACCCATAATCCGCAGGCATGAAGTAATCTGAGTGAATGTGCATTTGGATTATCAGTCTGGCACAGTCTAATCTGAAACACTTCTAAAACTGGTTGATCGAGGGGTCGTGACAGAGCTGCAGCCATGTGGAGAGTAGTGGCAGAAGAT
Organism: Enoplosus armatus; assembly: GCF_043641665.1. Lineage (NCBI taxonomy): Eukaryota > Metazoa > Chordata > Actinopteri > Centrarchiformes > Enoplosidae > Enoplosus > Enoplosus armatus. Next base: position 12,987,575 of record NC_092189.1, read on the forward strand.
ATGTCACTGAGGTTTGAGGCCCAGCTAAAAGGCACAGACCACTAGTTGTGCAGTATATGTTGGATACAATCTGTTGCAGCAGTTTAAGTTAACTTGATGGGCTGCTATTTAAAGTTCCTTTGGCTGCTGCCAAACTCGTCTCTGTCAGTCAGCTTTTATCATCATGATGCACTACGTGGCAGCTGCTATGGCAGCTCTACCAGCACCCTGATCAGATGTAGGATATGCAAATTTTCTTTTCTGTTGTACATATGTTTCCTCGTTTTGCCTCGTCAAATACACTAATAAATGTATACATAAATATCAATAAAAATGTCATGGTATTTTAGGTGATAAAAAAAATAACTGCAGTATTAGGAGCTTTGGCATTTTCAGGCATAATCCAGTAACACACTTTCAGAAGAAAATTCCTAGCACTAGTTTGTTAAAGTTACTTTTCTTATCTTGCTTTATGATGTCTCCCCAGGTGTCAACTTGTTCCACTCATTATATGAGAGAGCAAAAGAAATCAGTTTTTAGGGATGGCAATGTTGGTCTGTCTATCACTTTGGTTCAGAGTAAAAAGTCTCAATGCGTTGAATTGATTGCTATGAAATTTGGTAAAGATATCCGTGATGCCCAGACAGTGAATCCTAATGACTTTGGTGATCCCCTAACATTTTATCTAGCGCCATCTGCAGGTAAACTTATCCAGTCCAATATACCTCAACATCTATAAAATAGATTGGCACAATATTTTGTATAGACATTAATGTGTCCAAGATGATGAATCCTATTGACTTGGGTAATCCCCTGACTTTCTCTGGTGCCATTCATATTTCTGGTTTGAAATGAAATGTCTCAATAACTGTTGGAAAGATTACCATGAAATTTGGTACAAATATTCTGAGTTTTGTACCAGAGGTTTTCGCCCTCAGAGTGAATTGTGATAACTTTGGTGATCCATTAACCTTTCATCTAGTGCCATACCTTCAGAGCTAATGACATTTTTATCAGCCTCGGCTGCACTTTTTATTCAGTGATAATTGGCTCATGTTAGCATGCTAACAAGCTTAACTAAGGTGGAAATGGTAGACATAATACCTGCTAAAAATCTGTATGTTAGCATTATTATTGAGAACATTTTAGCATGCTAAATTTAGCATTAGCTCCAAGCACTGCTGTGCCTAAGTAGCATACAACCTCACAGAGCTGCTAGCATAGCTGAAGACTCAAGTCTGGTTACATGAAAAGCTAGACTCATGTCCCTGTCTCTAAATACATTTCTTAGCCACATTGCATTGTGGTGTTTTGAGGCTATCAGTGTAACATAATGGAAACTCATGACAGAAACCGTGACACCAAAATCTGACATTTATCATTGATGTTCTACATCTAGGTATGGTTGCAACCTTTTAACTGTATAGATGCTAAGATGACGCGTCCCCAGCACCTACAGCGTTTCCTTCTCCCATGCCTGTTCACCAGTAATCGGTGCATTGTTTTACAATGACAGCCTGTTTTCAAAGATGAGTTGCCTTTTTGCCACTCGTCCTCTGTGTCACAGCTGTATGACTGACTGCATGTTCCATCTGTGAGTCTTTAGGGATTCGACTCCCAGAAAAGGGACAAGTCGCCGCTCTGTTACATGTGAAACTCCATCAAACCAAATTAATGCAAATGACCTCAGCTGCAAGTGCTCACAGAACATATTCAACACACACTCTGCTGGAAAACGAAAATGTCTTGGTACACACATTAACACAACAGTACATATGCAGACTTGCACACATGCATGCTCATGCACGTCCTTAACAGGGAAAATAATGGCCTCTTCCTTGTGTCTGGCCATTTGCTAATGTCCCATATGTGCTTGCTCGGTTAAAATTCAGCACTTATGCCCGTCTGCATTCTCTTCAATGACTCACAAAGTGCGAGTGCATCCCTCGTGTGTAAATAGAGCATCTTAGTTAAAGGAAAAAGCCATCCTAAAATAGAATTCCTGATATAATCAGTTTGTAACAGCCACTACATTTTATCATTATTATCCTGTTATTTTGTAATCAAGTGTAATGTGCTTTTTTCATGCTTTGTCAAATTCTACTTAAGTCAGTGATTTAATTTCCCAGAGTACATTTTCAACAAATCCTGTGGGCATGCACGTCAGCTCAGATGATGATTTAAAGCAATAGGTGTTATACCATATGTGCATACTATGAGTGTAGGTAGAGAGCCAAAATGAATGTGTACATTGCAACTGTGACTGTGATCATGGTAGTACCCTTTATTCAAAACACAAACTGACTTTCTGGTGTATTGACACTGGTTCACATATAAGACAGAAGCCCGTATTCCTTCCTTTTGAGGGATTTATGTTTACTGCTCATGTTTCTATCAGTTGTAGCTGTACTGCATATACAGGTATTACAACAAGATGTCATGTCATCTGCGTTTGATTAGACGTTACCCAAAAGAACAACATACATCATCAAATAACAGACTGGGCTTAGAAATGCGTAACACACACATTACCAAATGTTGAATGTTGATTTTTTAGCTGTATTAATATGTTATAGGGTTTTCTAACCGAATTTGAGGGCAACAAATACTGCTTAATTCAAGAATTTAATTTAAGAATTTAATATCTCATTTATATATGTATGAAGTTTATCTTGCCTTTAAAAATACCAAAGTTTCCTCAAATACTAAAGGAATATCAGCATTTTGCATTACAAAACCGAATTAAAACTGTGAAAGTTGTTGCTTTTTATCATATTTCCTGATGCTCAAAGATCTGGCATGAGGTTTTATATTAGCTTTGAATTTGATGTTACAGTTAGTGGGTTGAAAAAGCAAACTATGCACAGATCCTAAGCACAGTTTGTAGAGTTTGACCGCTACAAAATAAAGAGAAACAGCTGAACACACAATTTGGGGCAGAACATCCCTCAAAAATGTTCCTTGAATTAATTTTTTTCCCACTTTTAACTGCCCACTGGAAGAGTTGTCTGACAACTCTTAAAGTTGTGTTAAATTGAAGTGGACAAGTTTGCCTGAACACCCGACGGAGGCATAAAAGATGAGAAGCACTTCTTCCAAAAAAAAACCCCCTTCTTATCTATCCTCGAGCTATGTGGTTTGACTCGAACTGTAGGAAGTCTGGAGACACAAAGAGATGGCAGATTCACATCAAAGAACGCATGGTGAATCACTGGAATAAAGTCAAATTTCTGTTGCACTTGTCAATTTCAGAGAAGGTATGTGAGCGGTTACATTCTGTCATCTTATTTGAAGGAAAAATATCATGATTGCATTGAAAATTGTTTACCGCAATTTGTTGCTGTAAGTTACTGGACCGCACTCTGAGGGCAACTCAGATGACGCCTGTCCTGAACCTGTTGCTACTGCTCTTTAATTTACAGTCATGCCAATCCATGAAGAAGTTAAGCTTCCCATTTGACATGTGCGCATGATGTATTGTTTTATCTGGCGCGGGAGAATAAAGACACAGTGCCGAGCCTCCCCAGACTGCCCTTCCAGTTTGCAACAGGAATAAAATCTTATTGATTTGTCCATCAATGTACCGACAGACTACAATAAGAAACGGGTGAAAGCCTCCACCTGAGAGCTGTTAACCTTGTATTCATGTGATCACCACAGACCGAAGATGACAGAAATTGTCCTATTCTATTCTGTTCTGTTCTTGGCCTTTAGAGTTACAAGATGAGTGACAACAGGGTAGCCACACACCATGAATTAGCATAGTCTGGAGCCTGTTGTCTCCTTTTAATAATAATAGGGGGCATGGGGGTCAGGAGGGTTGGTGCTTAATGAGGAACTGTAATAGTACATGAGCAGTGCAATAAGCACAGGACAGGACAGGAGAAGCCTTGGGAGGGAATGACCTTTACTGACGTCATGAGATTTAACATTGTCTCAAGCTCCGTCGGAGGAATTATATGAGTCACAGCGTGTATACTTGAAGATTCCCACTCCTCTGAAGTAAATATCCAGTTTGGATGACTTTCAGACTTTGGATGACTTTCAGATCGTCACTCAACATGTCAACACTGATACTTCATCTGTGATTCTTTGGGCTTTGGGCATTCAGCAGAGCTCTGTTCACAGTCAGACACGCCTTCTCAAGTGTGAAAATAAATATTCAAGTGAGCGAGGCACACGAGAAAAGATCATTTGCATAGGTGCTCTCATTGCAGCCCCATGTTTGTAACTCCAAAATCACTCACATATGTGTTCCAAAGTAAATCTTCTGGTGACGCCTGGAGTCATGTTTGACTTGCATCTCTTTAGATAACAGGCGGCACAGGGACGTCAGCATTAAAAGTAGGTTGCCAGAAAATAAACTTTGGGAGAAAATGTTTTGTAGCGCACAGAATTTAGATCAGGAACAGGAACAGTGATGCGTCACATCTCCAGTGAAAGAAGCTAGAAAATTACAGCTAAGACTTGCACCCATCATGTATGAAATTAATCATGTTTGTGGAATAAGAGACCTCTTAAGAGACCTTTTTTGTCTCTGTAAGGTTTTGTTGGTAAATGGGGTATAACATCACATCCATCTTTTACTCACAGTCAGGCAGTGTAAGCTATTTCAATGTGTGGATGTGGTGCCATCAGGTGGTGATACACAGTACTTCACCATGATTATGTGATTTCTTAATTTTCACGGATTTATCATAAATCAATTATTACCAAAGAAAATGACTGTCAGAAAAATAGGTGTCCGTTTATTTAGAAGATAAAGGGAAGGCATAGAGATGCAGTTTTCAAGCTTACATTGCTGCGAACAGTGCCAGTAACTTATTTGCACTCTTGGTGACAGAGACAGTAACAACGCATTCAGCAACACAACATAACACAGTGGACCTTCAACTGGTGAACAAAGAAATAACAATCTAACAAACCTGCTTATGGAAGTTAAAACTATGAAAACTGTGTCATTAAATCTAATGTAATGGACAACAAGCTGCAACACATTAACTGAGTGTCCAACGAACAAACAGAACCAAACAGAAAAATTCAAAATGTCACTAAGTAGACATAATGACTACAGTTAGACACTATGACAAAAAATAGATTAAGTCACCAATAAAACCATGTCTGGCCCACAACAAACACATCGGAAGGTAGTATGTAGCCGGAGTCATTCCCATATAAGGTACATTTTCACATGTAAGGATTATAAAGAAACTTTAGGGAGATTTACAAAAATCCTCAATTTTACATGCAATGTTCAAACTAGGCTTCAATTTCAGAGAACAACGCATTTTTAAATGTCTGTCATCTCCTGCATGTAACCTAAATAATGATCTCAGAACTCACTAATTCCAGTGTTAACGTTCAAATGAAGTTGCTGTCAGGTTGCATACCTGTTGATCTGGTATTATACCTCGTTTCAAAATAAATTAGAAAACATCTGACTGTTCACATGAGAGGGAGACAAAAATAAAAAACATTTATAGTGTCACATGTGGCCTTTAATCTCTGATACTCTCGTCTGTGACGCTACTCCTTTTTCACTTGCCCGCTGTCCTTGCTCTTGTCCCGTGGTACACGGCCCATATTATAAAACTCCAAGTTTGGCCTCATGTCGGTGAGGTGGGCAAGCCGGTTGGACATGGCAAAGAAAGCAGCAATGGCAGCGATGTCCCAGGCATCCTCACGGTCAAAGCCCACTTCCTCCAAAGACTGGAAATGCTGCTCTGTGATGGTGTCGCAGCGACACACAGCCATCGCAAAGTCCAGCATGGCACGCTCCCGCGGGGACAGCTCTGCATTCTCATAGTTAACAGTGACCTGAAAGTAGGGAGGCAGCGGGAAGTTTATGTGATTTAGTATTAAATTGTTTTGAATCACAAAAGATTTGTTTTGCTACAACATATGCAAACTCAATATAAAAAGAAAGAGAAATAGAAGCATGCGAGTTACAAAAAGACATAATACATTAAATATTTCTGATTGACAACTCATGTTGTGACTACAGTAATTGTGTATTATAATAAGCAAAGCGAGGCAAGTAGTGAAAATCAATAAAAGATGATACCTGATCGGAAAGAGCGGGTTTCTTAGAGTAGATGCGGTGCAGTGCACTGTGGGACACCACACAGTAAAGACACTTGTTGTGGATACTGGTAGCCACTACAATCAGCTCACGATCTGCCTTGGTCAATCTGCCTGGAAGACATTGAATATTAAATTCATGTGAAAGCGGAAAAAAATTAATTACACACATTCACACAACAATAAAATAAAAAGTACATAACATCAGCTGGCTGTGGCCTAAACTCACAATGCTGCTGTTCACTGCCACTTTCACTAAGAGACATCACGTGGAGTTTAATGATAACCACACATCACTTTCTGAGAAGTGCTGTTTTTAGAAAGCTTGGTGTTTACTTAGAATTGTAAATCAGGATCTACTTGGAACAGAGTCCTGAGTTAGAAAGTTGGACATGCTTTCTTAAACCAAGATCACAATGTGACAATGAGGAAGGCTAGAACCGTTTTTTTAATTTTATTTATCATTAATATTATTTTTTTTACATCAGTCCATGTTACATATATGAGTAGGTTCTGGTCAACATATTAGTCAACAAAGTTAGGCCCTCCAGGGAGTGGCCACAATACCAAAAACCACCTGTACACTCTCATACAAAATAAGCTCATAATGTGAGCCGCGGTGTGAGAAATGTTTTGATTCAATTCTATGACACTTTTGAGGTTGTAGCATGTGGTTTTATTGTTCAGGACTTTTATTGAAAGCTGAAAGTGTAAATGCTCAGAGGAGGAATGGCTAACACCAATACGGCTAAACACATGTAACAAGAAGCCAGATTGTGGTTACCGAATAACCACACACAGACTGCACAGCTGAGACACGGTTTGGTTTTATGAAGTCAAATATTAGCTGAAGTGGAGTGGGCCACCTCCAGGCTTCTGTTCCACACAGTGTCTTAATGTCTTCTCATTAAAGGCTTTTTATTATTCATTTCTAAAAAAGCTGAAACGTGATAATGTGGTGCTCCGTCCATATTCCAAGCCACTGGTTCTTAATTGGTCTAGCCTCAGGGTCCACAACTAAACACCCATTCAATTTTATTTCACCAAACGAAAACAACACAAAGTGCAATTGAAGTTTAAAACCCAATGAAATAAAAGAAACAGCAACAAAACAAAATCCTTATACCTAATGTGTTCCACAGATCTCTGCTTGCAAAGACTACTTTGGGTTTATTATGGCCCTCTCACCATGACGACGAGATCTCATTCTGCCCGTGAACACTGTTGCCAACTTAGCGTCTTTGTTGCTAATTTGTCATATTTTAAGACCCCATTGATGACTTTATACTATATATAAAAACAAGAGCCTATGGACACATCAAGTAACTCTTTGAGAAGACATTATTTACCTTCTCTTTCTTTTCGTGTCACATGAGTCTGCAGTTCTCCCTGCTTGTTATGACTGTGGCTGTTTGGGTTGTATAGTTAGTGAGGGACAGAGAGCAGCAGCCAGCCTGAAACATGAATGAGCTGCAGATGTACCAGCCACTGCTCCACTAACACCCACCAATCCTCACTGTTAGCCTCGGGAATCCATTTGCTTTAGTTTATTCTACTTAACTTGATTCTATTTTGACACCTGATTTGATGGACGGCTAAAAGCAGCTAGCAGGTAAATGTCTTGTCAGTTTGTAGAAATGCTTAGACTTATTTCAATTTATAGAAATATTGTTTGTCTCACTCAAAACCCAACAGTCTGTATTGGATGGGTGTGGTTTGCACTCAAAGTCGGCACATTAAACAGCGCCTGCTGCCTATGCTGGACCGAATGACAGCTTGTCTATTTTGTTTCCATACCTGATATTTACCCGTTTCTACCAGACCTTATTTACCACAGCTTCTGCCACTGTTTGATCATCAACTGAAACAGATTCAACATCACACCTGCCTCCTCATGTACCACCTGCACTCCAATCTGGGTTTTCCACGCCCTCGCTGCCACTAAAATGCAACGACAAATAACATCTTGGCTTATTTAAGTGGTGGATGATGTGTAGTCTGACCTTGCAGCCACTGAGTGGTAAGGTGTGAATGATTCATTGGGCCCAGAGCGGTCTTGGGGCCCTGGATGCCAGGAGTTTGATATCAATACTGCTTCAGGGGCCCAGCTGCTGTCCTCAGGACAATTTCTAGCATGGACCCTGAGGAAAACCACTTGCACTCACAGCCACTAGAGAGAAACATAACAAACACAAACCTGTCTCTTTGTTCATCAGTTCATTGTAGTAAGCGAAGAAGGCTCTGAACTCTGCTGGTCTGTGCGAGAGGACTTTGAAGACATTGGGCAAAAAACCTCCCTGTAAGGAAACGTGAAGTTTAGCAGGTTATACAATGAATGTTAATGCGCAGTAGAGTTATATTTTCATATATTCATTTGTTTTTACCTTTGACTCAACTTCCTCCATAAGCTCCACTATATCATAAGGAAGGTCTTTCTTGTAAGGAACAGGATAGCGACTGATGTTCTCGGGAGGCGGATCGCTGGAGAAACGTCTGGTCCCCGCCGTCGCCCCCCGAAACACGCGACCCGAGCGGAGAGACGCCTGGCCGGTGGACAGGGGGGGTGGGGGGGTCACACGAGTCATACAGAAACAGGACTAAGTAGAAAAGTATGCGACAACTTACAAGCTGTGTGAACAGAGGGGGACGAAACAACCTCGAGGCAATGTTAGTCGCCATGTCAGGCAGCTGAAAAAATAAGCTGGAAAGTGCAGAAGAGCAACGTCAAAACCAGCTGTCAGCTCGGAGAGCTTCCAGTCTTCCCAGAATGATTAAGGAAGTCGGGCAAACACTGCTGCTAATGTAGTCAAATTAAAAATGTTTTCAGTTTTTCCAACTTTCAGTCACCTGACCTTGTTCAATTGATGCTAGCCGATATGTGATGGGTTATATTAGAATCCTATGTAGGCTATCATTATATAGTGCAATAATCATGACAGCGTTTATCTTGTCGTGTTGTCAAAAATCTTCTGTTTTGCTTACTGATATGTCAGGAACAGTCCAGTCAAACAACCCAATCATAAAGCAGTATTGGGTTACGCCTGCGGTCTGTCCCCGCCCCCTGCATTATTCCTCCCCACCGCCAGGGGTCAGGCTGTGTGTGGAGTGGACTGACAGCGTTTCCATGGTTGCCATGGGGAGCTTATGCCAGCCAAGCAAAAAACATATATACGCCAACAAACCTCACAGATAAATGATTTGATTCAAAATTGAGTTGAATACGGTTAGGGACTATGGTTGATGTTAGTGCGGGTTTTGTGTCGCCCAATATTAGCTTACTGGATTTATTCCATAGACCTATAGACCAGTAGCGTTAAATGGACCGTGCGCTCCCTGACAGACAAAACCCAGGACAACAAAAGCCCTCTATGTCGACGCCGTGCCCCGGAAAGGATTTAGGACTTGACCCGAGCGACAGGTTTTCATTCATGAAGTGAAATACGTTTTGGATAATTTAGCAAAACTAGAAAATTAATCGGGTACGGATTGAACATTACAACAGATATGTTTTACCATGTAAGTATGTGTATTATTATCCGTGTATGAGCCAGTTAATGGCAGTGTATGGATGTTTTGTTTATCAATGTGTGCCTAGCATGATTGCTAACGAAACGTTAGCTGAACAAAACTTTTCCAGATCCTCACTGCATTGATTAGTGTTGTTGTTTTATACCAATGCAGAAATACCACCAGTGTTTCTCTTGTTCTTCCTCAGATGCACTGAGGCAGCACCCGCAAGATCACATGAATAATAACGTAAAACAATAAATACCTATTTTGTCGTTGTCTTATAATCGATGTATTTTTATGTTCATAGATTTCATTGGAGCATGAAATCTTACTACACCCGAGGTATTTTGGTCCTAACCTCCTCAACACCGTGAAGCAGAAGCTTTTCACAGAAGTGGAGGGCACCTGTACTGGCAAGTGAGTGGCTGCAAGACCCATATATGTGAAGTGAAGCTGTTGTTTTTGTTCTGAGCTGCTTAGCTAAATGGTACAGAGGCTGTGATTTGTCTGGAAAGTTACGTTAACCTGCTTGCCATTTCAGTGACATGTTACATATATTGGATCAGATGTTACTAAAGTGCAGTGAATCTCAAGCCAATGCAGAGGCATGTGTACACTCTTTCAGGGGAAGAGGCAGAAATAAACAAATGGGCACTTCATTGGGGAAAGACTATCATGAACAAATGATTTAAAACGAGTCAAAAATATTCTGTTGTTTTGCAACTTTAAGTCATCATGACAGGATCAACATGCATAACAAAGTTATTCATTTTGCATTCATATTCCTGCATAGAAAGGTTGGACATGCACACGTTAATAATTTTTTCATGTCTCTCCTTCAGGTATGGCTTTGTTATTGCAGTCACCACCATCGACAACATCGGGGCAGGTGTAATCCAGCCGGGGAGAGGGTTCGTCCTCTATCCAGTCAAGTACAAGGCCATTGTGTTCCGCCCATTTAAAGGGGAAGTGGTGGACGCTGTGGTCACTCAGGTTAATAAGGTGAGGGACAATACAGTGTAGGTTCACTGGCCACTATGCAGATGTTTTAAAGATGGAACATTAGTCTTATATGAAGAAGGCATGTGAAATCTGACATTAATTCCCTGTGTGGTCTGTGTCCAAAGCTCACACCTGTGCTGTTCTTTGGGTGATACTATAATACATCCTCTTGACACTGCTCTGCTTGCTAACATTTGCTAATGTCCAAACTGTGTACATTTACTTCTGAAAAATCTGTACAGTATTATAACTGGTTATTTTATTGGCTTTGTGATATAAATTATGTGGCCAAGATAATTTTTACAAGACATACCTGTTGAAGTACACTTCTTTTAACTTTGTTACAGATTGTGCTCTGTAGTGGTTGGTGTGTTGAATATGAAGTGATTAAAAACTGACTAACTTTCTTTTGTGCCTTATCTAAATTATATTTTTCTCTATTTCCTGCAGGTTGGCTTGTTCACAGAAATTGGTCCCATGTCTTGCTTCATCTCTCGCCACGTGAGTCAGCTTAACATCTATAGTTGTTGACTGAATTGATTGGCTTTAATGGGCTTTTAGATTTATATTATTTTTTATCTCATGAGAAACTTTGTTTTTGCAGTCCATCCCTTCAGAAATGGAGTTTGACCCCAACTCTAACCCTCCTTGTTATAAGACAGTTGATGAGGTAAGAATATTCATTGATTAAAAATCCAGGTAATTATATTTACGCTGGTAAATTTCAAGAAAGTATGTACGTATGCAAAGTAGTTGTGACGCTGCTATTACTGCTGTTCTGCTCCTGTCATTTTACTGTTGCTGAGTCTTGCATTCAAGGATGTTTTCTGTCTTCTTTTTAAGGACATTGTAATCCAGCAAGATGATGAGATCCGGCTAAAGATTGTGGGAACAAGAGTGGACAAGAATGACATCGTAAGTGTTTTTCTTGTCTTTCTTCTTTTAATAACAACCATATATTTCACCTCGCTATAGGCAAAAACAACAAGGAAAGGTGTGTCGCTATATCTCGTTATCTGTTACACAGAAGTTTGTGTGACGTACTGCATGTTAATTTACAGTAAGTTAAAAACAAGATTTCCCCTTGTTTTTCAGTTTGCCATTGGATCTCTCATGGATGATTATCTGGGTGAGTATTACACAGAACATCATAAAAGTGCCAGATCTGTTTGTTAGATGGGCATTAGTTGATAAAATGCCTCATAGTTTGACACACTGTTACTCTGGATGCAATGGAACAATTATAGCTGTACTGTGTATGACCTGAGTTATAGAAATGTGTTATTTTCTGTTTTGTGATCAATCTTAAAACTTTCCTTCTGTACTTTTATTTCCAGGTCTTGTGAGCTGAGTCGTCCCAGAGGGAGCACATTTCTCATGGGACATCTTATGTAGTAACCTAGTTATTTCTTTGTTAAAATTAATATTTTTCTACACTGATTGATAAGGTATGGTGACAGGTGGTGAAACCCCAAAGCTACATTATTTTATGCTGTACAGCCTACATTGGTTGGTGTTCATTGGAGCTGGTGTAAGATCCAAATAAAATGTTGAAGTCAGGAGAATGCTTGCTTAATTGATAGCAAGATGGCGTACAATGCAGAGGTACCCCATATTATTAATTTACAGTTTCTTTTTTCTAGAATTTATCATTTCCATCTCAACCGTATATTGTTTTTTTTGTACGTGGACTGTAATAAACTCTATTTGTTCGTATATCTTTGTATCCTTTTCTGTATTTTAAATGTGAATATCTTGTCAGAGCATTGATCTTTCTTAATGTGCAAAGAGAATCTATGCGCAGCTGCAACTGTATGACATATGTAGTTAATAGTCAATACATTTCAAAATCAGATCGGACGTTTTTAAATGCGGCAAATCATCACCCTGCCGTATAATAGATGAGGCGACACGTGGACGCGGACATTTAAGGGCGCGCACGTCTTGTGGCCGTAAATACGTCACTGGAACGCGCCCTCGTTCTTTCTTTCTCTCGTCCTGAAGATGGCGGCAGGGGTGAGTAAAATGGAGAGATGGCTGCTCATGAAGCTTTCTGTAAACTTTCCTGGTGCAATCCGCCGTAAATCAGGCCGATCTGCACTCTTATTTTGTACATTTGCCAGTAAACAACATCCTCGGTCTATTTGGTAGCTGTTATTGGGTTTATTTACAAAGATTTTCATTCAGTGTCCATTCTAACTGAGGTTAGCTTTGGCTATCCTGACGTTGCATTCACACTGAATGACGCCCCTCTCCTGGCCCATGCTAGTGCCACGTTACCTTGTCTATTTTCGAGCTGTGGAAACTTATTGTTGAATTTATAGAGGTTTTCGCTTAACGTTGGCGCTCATGTCCAGTTTGCGTAAGTTCTAAGTCTAACCCATATTTGACTGAATTGTCTGAAGCTTAACTCGATGAAAATGGCATCTGTCGGCATTTATTGCCGGTCATGATAGCCAGCATTAGTTAGCATTTAAAACAAGCTAAAATCCACATGAACATAAGACATTTTTTTGTACATGTTGTTGCTTAACAAGGTGCATTTTGGCCTTGGTAAGTTGGTTGGCAGTTTCATGCAACAACCCCAGTTTCACCCTGCGACCATTCCTGCCTAGTTCATTTTAAATGGTCGAGCGTCATGATTTGGATGGTGCCATTAAGTTGTATCAGTAGCACAAGACCAAGAGACCTCACTTCAACTGGATTTTTGGCTTTATTTACCGAGATATTTCATAGTGTATTTTAAAGTTATAAAACTGCATTACAGGGCCAGTTACATGATTTGTTTAACCTTAGTGAGATATTGCCATGAGGGCATCCTTAGGCTGACTCAACTGTTTGCTAACCTGCTAGCCAAAATGTGATATATGTTCAAATTTAGATTTGTTAACTGTTTATTTATATTATTGTTTAATAATTGCAGTGCTGTCTCCCCCCTTTCCAGACTCTGTACACGTACCCAGAGAACTGGCGGGCCTTCAAGGCCCAGATTGCAGCCCAGTACAGTGGTGCTCGCCTCAAAGTCGCCAGCAACTCCCCTGCCTTCACCTTCGGGCAGACGAACCGCACTCCTGCCTTCCTCAACAACTTCCCTCTGGGCAAGGTTAGTGCAAGTGGTCGAGTTGATTGAATGGGAATGCTCTAGTTGTGCTCGGGTTGGAGGGCCTTTTTTTCCCCTTTTCTTTTACACAGTAGCTCTTGTTTCAGTGGCAACAATGAATGTGGCGAATTGATTATTGCAAGTAGGAATCCACTTACCAATAATTAAATGTAATTAAGTTGAACTGCTTTAACTAGTTTGACTATACCACTGTTGTGTACCTGACGTATGTAGTTATGCACTGCTTGATTCCCTGGATAGAAACATGCATAATGTGTGCTTAATCTTGAATTCTGCCGTTGTTTGTAGGTACCCGCCTACCAGGGAGATGACGGCTTCTGTCTGTTTGAGAGTAACGCCATTGCTCATTTCTGTAAGTCTCACATTTACTAACTAAATGGTTTAACTTAACTGTCTTATGCACTATCAATTTGGGTGTTCATAACAAAGGTCTATACTTAGTAGTTTGCCTAAAGGAAATAGAGTAAATGTCACTAGGTTTAATGGGCAGTTTCTCCATTAATGCTTAGTGTTTCGCACAGGTCTAGTGTTTGTGGTGGAATTTGTCACTTGAATCTGCAAACTATTATTAAACCCATAAATTCACAGGTAATTCTTCTTTCACATTTTTAGCTGGCAATTGGTAGGTTTATGATTCAGCAGTGGCAAACCATGTGCCATGGAGAGCCAATAGTCTACAGATTTTCATTCCGACTGCAGCAGATTCTTTCCTAGAGTGCATCCACTCTACTTGAAAGGAGTACAAATCAGTGGGTGGAGACTGTTCACTCTCCATGGCGCATTTGGAGCATTTGATGGCATATTGAACATTGAATCACAGTGCAAGATGTGTGTTGGGCAGTAACAGGCCTGTACACCAATCAGGAAACTCCCTCTTTGGGGAAAACGGGTGGTCCCCTGTCATTGGGCAAGGCAGTGTCCAGTCATGGCACCAAGTCTTAATCTGACAGGGGCAGAGAAACTTGAGACCATATTCATCCCAGTCACCTCTGTTTCAGTGAGTAAAAGGCTGGTTCATGCTATGGGCACAAACTCAAAATCTACAATTGATCTTGAGAAACATAACTCCATGACCACTCTGTGTTTTCCCCTAAGTCTAGAATTTGTGGTGGGATTTGTCACTTGAATCAGCAAACCATTATAAAATTCATAAGGTCATAGGTCACTTTTTTTTTCTTCAATACAGTAGATCTCATGGCAGTAATTTAGATTATTTGTGGAGAAAGCCTGACTCTTAAGGTGTGCTGGTAGGCCAAAGCTGTTCACAGCATTTGCATTACATGGGTTCCTGCACACCTAAATTGAATTCAACCAGTTATTTCAATTACCTGATGAACAAGTTAAATGTTACAACTGTCTGTTGCACTGTATGCAGCGTTCTGTCAGACTTGTCTGCACTTGCTTTTCCATGCATGCTTCTTAAAGGAATACATTGATACTGAAATAGAGTTGATGCCATGAAAACCAACTTTATGTATGTGCTTAGCACACACTCTTAAAAGAAACACTTTCCACTACAGTGAGCAATGATGCCCTGCGTGGTGCCACTCCCCAGGCTGCAGCCCAGGTGCTGCAGTGGGTGAGCTTCGCTGACTCAGAGATCATCCCTCCAGCCAGCGCATGGGTCTTCCCCACTCTCGGAATCATGCAGTTCAACAAGCAGGTTTGCAACTCAGCATTTTCTGGTCAAGCTAAAGATGTAAAGTACTATTTGGTGGCTGTGGTGGACAGTTGGTGCCAGTTTCTGTTGGCCAGGGTGTAACACCCTGTAGTTGAGACTTGGCACTTGGCCATGCAGTGGAGTTTATATATTGTGTAATCCTGCATAGTCATTCTCCTGTTTTGGGTGTGTCCAGGCCACAGAGCAGGCCAAGGAGGACGTGAAGAGGGCCCTTGCAGTTCTGAACCAACACCTAAACACCCGTACCTTCCTGGTGGGAGAGAGGGTCAGCCTTGCTGACATCACTGTGGCCTGCTCCATGCTCTGGCTCTACAAACAGGTTTGACATACACACAGTAGATAACAGTTACACAAAGCCTCACGCTTCATTAATATATACATTTCCTACAGTAACACTTGATCGTGAAGATGCTCTCCTGAAGACCCTTATGCCTCTCTGTCCTCTGTAGGTCCTTGAGCTTTCTTTCCGTCAGCCTTACCCCAATGTCACTCGCTGGTTTGTTACCTGTGTCAACCAGCCCCAGTTCAAGGCTGTCCTTGGAGAGGTCAAGCTGTGTGAAAAGATGGCCCAGTTTGATGGTGAGTCACTAGCAATGAGATCAGAAAGCACACATATTGGCTGGCTGCTGGAGCATACCATGCCATTTATAGGATTAAATTAGACAATTGTTCAGCTGAAGTGTCTAAAATGATATGTAATAAAATAGTTGTGCAACATAACACTTCAGTTCACTTCACATACAGTTCAAACCTTGTCCTCCGCATGGCCTAATTGTCTAAACAATAGCTAATGCTGGCTTTTGGAATGGCTGTATTCTATTTAAATGTATTCTCAAAGTTAAATTTGCAGAGTTGTTTTCTTAAATGTGAGGAAGATAAATGCCTGTGGCTAAAGGATTGCACTAAAAGAACTACATGTAATTTGACAAACAGCTCATTTGTTGTTACACTGATTGAAAAATGAAATACTGAACTACTTTCAGGGACAGAAAATCCCCCTTTTTAAATCAAATGTCAAATTGCCTGTAATATTTCACAATTCATCTCCAAAGTCCTATCCAGAGAGTGGAAAACCAAAGTCAGATAATGGAACATTTAACAGAAAACATGTTTTTTTGTTTTGTTCTGCTCCTCCAGCCAAGAAGTTTGCTGAGATGCAGCCCAAGAAAGAGACCCCTCCTAAGAAAGAGAAGGGAGGAAAAGAGGCAGCCAAGCCCCAGGAGAAGAAAGAAAAGAAAAAGGAAGAGAAGAAGCCCGCTCCAGAAGAGGAGATGGATGACTGTGATGCTGCTTTGGCTGCTGAGCCCAAAACCAAGGACCCCTTTGCACACCTGCCAAAGAGGTAGAAGGTTCTTAATGTTTTCCTTCTCTAAAGGGCTTGTTATGCATTTTGTTTAGCTAACAATTGATAGATTTCTGAATCAGTTCTGGCCAATCATGCCATGGAGAGGCAATAGGTTTCCATTCCAACCGATGACCTCAGCAGATAATTTCCCAGAGTACATCGCCTCCACTTGACAGGAGTACAAATCAGTGGTGGAGACAGTTCACTCTCCATGGAGCATTCGATGGCATATTGAACATTGAATTGCTGATAGTGCAGTCTTTGGGGAAACTGGATGCCCCCCCCTGTCATTGGGCAAGGCAGTGTCCAGTCATGGCACCAAGTCTTAATCTGACAGGGGAAGAGAAACTTGAGACCATATTCATCCCAGTCACCTCTGTTTCAGTGAGTAAAAGGCTGGTTCATGCTATGGGCACAAACTAATTTAAAGCTCCAGATCTAAAATGTATTTTATTGTCCGCACCTTTTTTCAAATTTCAGAAGTTAGTGTGCTGGGAAAATAAAGAAACTAAAGTTAAACCAAACATGCATTTGTCTAGTCATGTTATTTCCACACCATGTTTTTCTCTCCACCCTACATGTACAGACGGTAGATAAATGCCCTGAACTTTCTTCCCTCTTTTTTTTATTTTTTTTTAGCCCGTTTGTCATGGATGAGTTCAAGAGAAAGTATTCCAACGAGGACACCCTGAAAGTAGCCCTTCCCCACTTCTGGGAGCACTTGGACCGTGAGGGGTATTCAATCTGGTACAGCCAATACAAATACCCCGAGGAGCTTACACTTACCTTCAAGAGCTGCAACCTTATCACAGGTGAGACTTAGCAGCTGCCACTTTACCCAGCACCTTGATCTAAAGTGAATGATTTTTAAGGGTTGTGTAGTATATTGAAGTAGTTTTTGTGAAGGTACATTTATACTTTTTTTCAGTCCTACTTGTTTTACTTGGAGAAATTTAGTGGCTCTGGTTGGAAAGAAAGTCCAGAAAGTGATTTTTAATTTTGACCTTTTGTGAGTTTCCTCCATTTGTTGAGTTTGGCTCACATGGTCCAATGATGATGCAAGTTTCTCCTCATATGTCAATATGATTGAGTTTGTAGACTTTTAGGACAGCTTTCATGTGGCCTTGAAAGCAGATTAGAGGAGACAAGTGTTGGAGTACGACTACACAGGACAGAGCTGTTTAATATTAGTGTACGTTGTGTTCTCTTGTTGTTGACTAAAGTGAACACAATGGGAATGATTTTATTAAACATCAACTGTAGGCCTAGTGTGCAGAATCTTTGGCCACAGACCTGTTATCAGTTGGAGTGGTTTTGGCCTATATTTTAATGTAGGACTTTTTCAGGGAAATTAAGATGATGTTCAGAGAATACATAACAAAGGATAAGTAAACAAGGTTTGGTTGCTGCTCAAACCGGTGCTTGTCTTGGAAATGATTACATTTTAAAATGTTAACGGCTGCTTCTCAAAAGTTGTTAGGCCTCTACTTAAATCAGGAGTCATGCCTCTTTGGGGAAAGTTGATGGTCCCCTGTCATTGGGCAAGGCGGTGTCCAGTCATGGCACAAAGTCTTAATCTGACAGGGGGAGAGAAACTTGAGACCATATTCATCCCAGTCACCTCTGTTTCAGTGAGTAAAAGGCTGGTTCATGCTATGGGCACAGTAAAAATAGACCAACCTTAGGTTAGTGAAGTGTTGCTCTATAAGACAGAACTTCTCAACAGGTGTTTTCTGATCATCCAGATAAATATCTTTGAGTCAAGGGATCAATTAAGTCATTTAAAAAAAAAAAAGACATTGTACATTACACACTGTAATGTATCGACCACAAATGATACTGCATTTTATGTTTTTCTATTTATTTGATAAAATGCACACTGTCTCAAACCTCATGCTCTTCTCAGGTATGTTCCAGCGCCTGGACAAACTCAGAAAGAATGCCTTCGCCAGTGTCATCTTGTTTGGCACCAACAATGACAGCAGCATCTCTGGCATCTGGGTCTTCAGAGGCCAGGACTTGGCCTTCACTGTAAGTATTTAAAAGGGTTAACACACTTTCCACAATGTCCTGATTTGATAACCTCCCCACCCTCAGGCTTTTACGGTCTGATTTGGGCAGTCATTCATGTGCATAGTCACCATGAAATGCTTGGACTGCAACTCAACATTAAAAGTTTCCTGAGACAAAATGTTTGCATGATCATCTCATCATCCCGGGGTTAGTTGACAGTCCCCTGTCATTGGGCAAGGCGGTGTCCAATCATGGCACAAAGTCTTAATCTGATAGGGGAAGAGAAACTTGAGACCATATTCATCCCAGTCACCTCTGTTTCAGTGAGTAAAAGGCTGGTTCATGCTATGGACACATTGTATCAAAGATCAAGATAGAAAATTGACTTTCTTCAGATAGTTGAAGCAAAAACTACGGAGCTTTCATGGTCTGCATTTCAAACTGGCATGAGTAATCTATCATCTGATAGTCAGTTGTGGTGGTTCATTATCTATTCATCAAACCTCGAGGTAATTTACGCGCATTCAAATAACGCATTGTTTTCATTCCCCTCCTAGCTGTGTCAAGACTGGCAGATCGACTACGAATCATACGACTGGCGCAAGCTGGAACCAGACAGTGAGGAGTGCAAGACCATGGTAAAGGAGTACTTTGCCTGGGAGGGAGACTTCAAGCACGTGGGTAAAGCCTTCAACCAGGGCAAGGTCTTCAAGTGAGGACACTGGGACAGTCTGAGCGAAAGCACTGTGCGCTTCTGCTTTCCAGCACTTAAAACTTATGGACTTTCAGCCACCACGTGCTTACTTTACTGCAAGAATGACTTGGAATGACAGTGTTTTGAAGACAAGAGTGAATTGTCTCAGTGGCCCCAAACTGTTTTTTTGTTGTTTGACCTGCGAAATAAAGCATTTTCCACAATGCCATCTATGGGATTTGATGTCTGTGGTCTGACTTCATTCTGATGTTTTTGTTCTAAATTTGTTTTGAGTGGTAACCCATTGATAAATTAATTAAACTTCCTACATCTTTTCCCACTCAGTGCCACCCAGAAAAGAGACAAAGAAAGGAAATGTTAATGGTAAACATTTAATTTGGTGCACATGATAAACAGATTTGCAGAGCAATGCAACAGCAGTTAAAAATATTGCACGTTTCTTTGTAATACCTCCAGCCAGAAGTGAAAACCTCGCCCCAGTCACGTAGAAGTTTATTAAACACTCTTGACGTCCCTGTTGAACAGACACAGTGCACGCTTTTGACCACACCCAATGGCAACACTGGGTGTGGTTGGAGTTAAAATTTTCAACCAGAAGAGGTCAGTGAAACGATGCTTCTCAGCTTTGTACGAAGTTACTGTCCCTCTCTGTAGAAGACACGTGTACTTATAATGTTGATGTGAATGGGTTAATACATTTAGCATGCATCTCTACTGGGGAAACACTTCAATCTAGAACATTGAATTAGTCCACAGAAGAGCAGCTGTTTATCTCGGTCTGAACTGTTGGCTTTGTTTGACTGAGGCTGCAGTGTTCTCTTGTCCCTGCAGAGGGCAGGCAAAGACCTGCCATTGGAAAGCTGTAAGGCTTGATGAATGGAGATTATCCAACAGAGAAAATGACTGGGCTGAGCTCTGTGGTTTGCTCAAACGAAGAGGAGAATGTTGTCTGCTTTTAACTATGGGTTCTTGTTTTGATGTAGCTTGTGCTTCAGCAAGGAGAGGAACCCTGAAACAAATCTTTGTAAGGAACATCCTCTTGGATGCCTATTAAAATGTCTTCCACAAGGTCATTAACATAAACCACCACTCTTTCAAGACGGAACGCTTAGTTTTGTCATATTTTCTCCAAAAGCCTTTTTAAGTTAAACCCACATACATGCTCATTTAATAGATACATGAACATTGGAAATTAGCATTAATGAAATGAGAAAAGCATGCACACTGGCTCTAAACTACAAAATACTTTAAGTACACAATGTTGTGATGCCAGTCGAATCTTCTGTAAATTTATCCACTTACAATTTCGTCTTGTATTGTTAATGTGTAGTATTTGAGAATGAATTATTAGACAGGCGGATATAAAAATGTCTGTTGTATGGTTTTACCACACCCCACTCAATTGCAGAAATGGCATGTTTCAGGGGGCACTTCTGCAAATTGGTATCATTATAGAAGAAAACATTTTTGTCAAGAATGATAGACCATGTAGGGTCTGCCTTTTTCTGTGGATACATAGATTCAGTCATTCTTTTAACACCAGACTAAATAGAAGACTAAATTGCCTAAATAGAAGCTAAAAACCTTCCTTTCTTTTCTAATGATTGAGGAAAATGTTTGTGAAGCTTTATATGAATGGGAGAATTAATGTCGCACTGTGACGACAAAGCATTTGTTTTAAACTGACACACCCAACCGTGCAAAAGTTTGTAGAGCACTTTTGATCACTTCTTGTTGACTGTTCCCACACCTGCAGTCTGGCATATTATCCTTTCACTTTTACTATAACTGATTTCTTTGTTCGGTGCTTCATTGTGTGTCGTATGTAGCTACAGGTAAAGTAGGACACCTGGACCAGCCCATATATTGAATTCAGTTTATATTCGTACTGTGAATTCACATCATCTTTGTTCAGTAACGTATTTAGCCCCATCAACCCCAGTTTAAAACCTTGTTAAATTTCAAAGTTAAGAAGACCTCGGGTGGATCTCTTTTCCTCTCTAACACACTCACACTCACATGAGAGATGCACCAGAAAGGAATCTCATCCCGGAGTGAGTCAGATGTGTCATTTTTTCCATCTTACTAAGCGTGATTCAGGATCATTTTGGCGCAACCATCTTCCACCATAGTGTTAAATCAAGGAGGCCATTTTAGTTTGTTCTGTGGTCTCATGGAAATCAGAAAATGGAAATGTTCCCACAACAGCGGAGCGC
Organism: Enoplosus armatus; assembly: GCF_043641665.1. Lineage (NCBI taxonomy): Eukaryota > Metazoa > Chordata > Actinopteri > Centrarchiformes > Enoplosidae > Enoplosus > Enoplosus armatus. The sequence goes on from NC_092189.1 coordinate 13,009,238, forward strand.
CCAAGTCCTTGAACGCATGACTCACCCATCCTGTGGATCGTGGTGGAAGAGGGCTGTAACTTGAGCAAATAACTTCAACTTCACCCAGAGCATTGCAGCAGTCACAGCGCTGATGGCTAACCCTTCAGTTGCTGAAGGAGTGGTGTTACAAAGGCCCTTTTTTATCATGCAATCAAATATGAAATTAATGTGAGGAGAACACAGTTTTTAGGCTCTTGAGGCAAGCTTCAAGTCCAAACAATATCCTGGTCCTTATTTGTGTTTAGTAGCTTCGGAGTTAAAAAAGCTAAACTAATGCAAGCTACAAGAACAATATGCAGTCTTTTGCCAACAGCAACATTTTCACTTCCAGCCCTGCCAGCCTTCCTCCCCTCTGGTCTTTATTTCTCTCTTGGCCACACACTCACTACTTCTTTTTCCTTCCTCTCTCCCTCTCCTCGCTCTCTGGACATTTTTCTATGTCAGTGCACGAGGGGGAAGGGGTGGGCGGGTGGAGGGGGGGATTCTTCTTAAAAGCAGTTGCAGCAGTGAGGAGTGCTGTCGAGGGAGGAACACAGAGAGAGGCTGTATTGTTTCACCACACAAGGTCTCTGTGTGGCTGTCAGCCCCCCTGTAGGAGCTTTAGGCATGGTATGCATGTGCTGAGCATCTGGTGGTGCAAGACACACATCTGGAAAAGAGTGAGGCGGTCGGTGGGGGGCGAGGTGAAGAGCTAACGCTGGGGAGTCCGAGGCTGAAATCCAACAGTTGGAACATACACAAGTTCCTCTATGAGACAGTTATAATTAGATAGTAGAATGTGCAGATTGTCTTTTTAGGTTGTAGCTGTGGCCGTAAAGTCCTTAAATAGATATTTTCTTCCCCCTTAGACATGTTTACAGCTCTGCAACAGTGTCTGGACTTAAAGGCTAATACAAGAGTGTGTGAGTGTTGTCAGTCGGTCGAATGAGCGTCTCTATGCGAACAGAAACAACACTCAGACACCACACGTATACAGTCCCACCCTCAGAGTTTTATGGAGTTTTCCTTAGACTCCACGAACACACACACACACACACACACACACACACACACACACACACACACACTAAACTTGAGCAAGAGGAATAGGGGCAGGAAAATGGATCCTTAGTCAGCACTCAAGGGCTACTTCACCTTGAGCGTCCTCTCTTTGCATATGAGGTACAGCCTGGGACATGTGAATGTAAAAACTGGAATTCAAGCAAAGGCACTAATACACGTGAAACAGAGGAAATGTGAAAAGTATGCAGACTATCAATGGTGGTTGAAATGCGTATCTACATACATCCTGGCATTTCTGTTTCTATTAGGCAAGAAAAGTGACCTTAGGATCTTAACCTCGGTGAGGGAGGGGCGTTTCTTCCCATTTGTGCACTTAAAGGGGGTGTGAGCTGCACATTTCTCCGCGGCACTAAAACACAGCATAGTAATTTAGTAGTGAAATGGAATGAGGGAGGTCAAAGGTGAGTCTGCTGAGGGGAAATAGCTGAAGACAACGGGGAGAGACAAGATGATATAATATAGTAACCAAGCAGACATGGCTACATAACAATACTAACATCCTCACGTTGAAGTGAGGCAGTCATTGTTTAGAGAAGTGATTCTTAATTACTTATTTGTTGGGGAGTTTGCGTTGCCCTGCTACAGAGGCTGCCAGTGTGAGAGTGGAGAGGAAAGTGCGTGACACGAGGAAAGAGAGGAGAGGTACAGCGGAGGGAAAACAGACAGCCCCTGCGCTTTTGGACATGAAACCCCAGAGTTGCTTCTGGCTCATATTACCAGAATCTGGAGGTGGGGCACGAGGAGTGATGTTGTCAAACTAAAGCAAAACTAAAATACGCACTACCATGACTAGTGAGTGTAGAAATATTGGAAAAAATAAAAATATAATAACACTAACTGATTCCCTTTCATCAACCCTCCTGTTGGTGCACTACTTACCAATAGCATTAAGCGTTGTGAATTAGAACATATCAGTATATCAGTATATTGTATAAATATTAGTGGTAATAGCTTCGCAACCACTTTGTGGTTTGGGCGTGTACCTTCAAATTGGCCCCAGGTTATCCATTATCTTCTCATGAAACACACGTATAATGGCCCTTGCTATAAATGGGTACCTTGCAGGTTTAACAACTAAAATCAGCACAGTTTAGAGTAACTTACATCGTTTCAGTTCTTTTCAAGACAATTAATAGACTTCTTCTTGCACAGTTTGCTCACAAAAGTGGCAGTTTAGACCTGGATGAGCTTTCTGAACAAACAGGTACCCCAACTCTGCTTGTGAAAGGATTGATTGCCATTTCATGTATTGACTTGCTGGTGGTTTACATCCCACCCAAAGAAAGAGTTGCAGTGTTGGAACATTTACAGCTATGAATGGAATGTGCGGCCCAGGAAGGTATCTGCTTGTGTTGAAGCACAACAGATGGGTGGTGAGACACGGGGAGGAGAAACTCTTGCAAAACCCCTTATCGCTCCCTGATCACACGGATCACGTAAGTAGGTGAATCATCCAGAGGTATCTGTGTCTCCATGAATGTGTCACATCAGATGGAGTTTCTTCACTTTCTGGGGGCTGTTTCAGTAACTTAATTACTCTGACTGCACAATGTGCGCCAGTGGCAAGACTGAACCTGTGAAAGGTGTTCCCAGCATCATTCTGTTTGGATGAGTCTAGCAGACATAAAAGACTGTAAGGCTGCATTAGAAAAACAGGAAGGTGGTGGTGGTGGTGGTGGTGGGGGGGGGGGGGTCATCTTCTCTGAAAAACAATTACAAACTTTGTGTAACAAAGTAGAGCAAAGTTCCTTACTACGTTTCAAACTGCTTTGTGGCATGTGATATTTATCCATACACACACAGGGCATTGCTATGGAAACACCCCTGCAAGTACCTGCCCCCCTTGCTTATTATGTTGCTATAGCAGCCATCCCAGAATAGTCTCTTTTTTTCTCTCTCTCTCTCCGTCCCTCCCTCGTGTTCGTGACTCACAACTTGTGGTGGAAACCACAATTCAATCTGTCTCTCATTCCCCTTTTTTCCCTTTACATTCTTCTCTGTACCAAAGGACCAGCTCGCCTTTCTGAATCATCACTGTGTGTGTGTGTGTGTGTGTGTGTGTGTGTGTGTGTTTGTGTGTGTGTGTGTGTGTGAGGGAGCACACGCTGTAGGGAAATTCCGAAAAGATTACCAATGATGAGTTACTATGGTGATGGCAAATATCAGGCAGGGTGACCTGTGTGTTGCGAGATAGTGTATCTAGAGTACCGCACGCTGTCATTAGCTGACTGTGATTTCTTTGTAGTTGTAATCTCTCCATGGATACACTCAGCTCTCATTTAGATTTAGGTCCACTTTGTTTTGAGAAGTCCCAGCTTGTGGTCTGCTTACTCACAGGGGCTCCAGAGGCAGCATTGCACAAAATCACATGTATGGTAACACGTTGCATACAATGTTACAAACAATGCATGTGGTAATTGAGTGAAGGGTAAACTTTTTGATGATGCAGTGAACAGGAACGTTATTTAGCTGTTTTTTGTTTTAGTTCCATGATCTCACATTTGCAAAGAAGATGGAGAAAATCCAATTATCAGTGCTCATTAAATGAAGTTAAATTAAATTGGATTCACATACAGGCCATTCTTTAACTTTCACAGCAATTTTACAAGTCAGGAATTTTCCAATTATATTCAAAACTTCACTGGAATACAGAATGGAAGGAAAGGTCAGATCACTTACTGATAGGTTAACATTTTAAATTCAGTTCAAGTATGTTATATAATATGTATGTTATTTCATGTTGTCAAAATGAAATTAAGTAAATAAAAAAAGTAAAGTATTACGTAAATAAAAGTAAGCAGCAGGATGTCCCCTTTGCACATTATATTATTATATATTATATTATTGGATTATTATTAATACTGCATAAACATATAAACAGCAATTTCATTGTTGTAGCAGGTTGAGGTGGAGCAAATGTTAACTACTTAACATACATTTGTATGTCAAATTTTAATATGCAAAGCAACTAGAAACGATAATTGTAAAATATCATGACATCTAGGGAAGTAGAAGTACAAAGTAGCATTCAGTAAATGCTACTGAATGAATTAGTTACATTCCAATATCGATTATAAAGAAAAGATTCAACTTCTCCACATAGTGAGAAAAATTTGCAGTGCAGTATTTCAAATGTTAATGAATTAGGTAAAAGAAACCGTGTTTATTTGCAGACCTTATTAAAGTACTTGCTTAGACTATACAGTTTACTGAAAAAACACTAAGAAAAGTGGAAATTCAGGTTACTCACTTCGAAACAGTAATTGTATGCCTGTTCTGTATCTGGTTTTCTTTTGTTATTCATATGTTATTGCATTACATTTGATTACATTCAAATTCTGCTCATGATACGACAAACAGTAAATACTATCTAAATATGAGGCGACGTAACAACAACCTGTGGAGTCAATTATTTGATTTGATTGACATTTTTATCTCAACAATGAAGACAAGAAACAATAGTTTCAAAAATTCAACTGACGTGCGTAAAGTGTGTTATATTAATCATACATATGCAAAAAATAAAAGATAACACAAACAGGGATTACCGGGCTCTCTGTCACTGTGCTGAGTTAAGAACTGGGAGCTGAGAGAGCAGATGCTGCAGGGGATCACACAGAACTTGCATTCGTCAGTATCTTCATACTGGAGGAAGGGGGATTTTTATGTATTTTTCTTTACAATCTCTGTACTGCAAATCAACAATTTTTGCGGCTTGTTCTTTTTTAATGGTTTCCTGTACATGTGAAAAAAGACATCCTGATCTCAATGAGACAACATGTTTAAATAAAGGACAATGGGCAGACCAAGAGTAAATATCAAAGAAAGAAAAAAAAATAGAAGAGCATTTTGTATTGATAAACTGGAAACAGCAGTAGGAACATATGATAGGTCACTATTTATGCTGTTTGATTTTGCAGCCGTTAAACCCATCTTCAACAACAGTGCATTAATTCATTTACGAAGAACACAAGCTGAATCTAGTACATAGCACTAGTACATTTCCTTTGACATTCTCCAACTGACAATGCCTCTTTGACAATGTTCGTCTGTGTCTTCAGCATCAGCTGGTGAAACACTTGTTGTCACAATATTGACAATGTTGCATTGTGTAAAAAAATCTAATGAAGATGGTAAACAAAGAACTCTTCTACTTGCACACAATATAGTTTGTGTAGTGAGGGCCTACTTTTAACAATGATCTCGACAAAGACTTTTCAAGTTTATTGACATTTTCAAGCAACGACAAATGCAGCAAACAGGATCTGCTTCAGTGACAGCAGATGCTTTGAATAGGTTTGCTGTTTATGTAAATCGCTGTTGTTCAGGATTACTGCCAATGAAAGTTACACTCAGTCTTTAAGTTGCTTTCATTTCAGAACAGAGGTGGTAAATAAATCCCACAGACGCCAGCATTTTGAAAATGTGACACATGCAATTACAGAATTATTGAAGGTATTGGCTACACCTTACAGTATTTACAAAATAAATGCCGTAGTAGTCACCTATAAATATACAAATAGGAAAAGAAAAGGAAAGATAAGAAAAAGAACAAAAAAGAGCAGCAAACACTGAGCTGCATTCTCAAATGTGTTTTGTATCTCATGTTCTCACAAATGATCTTGATGACTCATAGAAACAGGCCATTTGCCAAGTACACTGCTTGCATTGTCTGAATTGAGTAGAGAATTTCAGTTGGTAATTGTGGCATTTTGCAAGTATAATACAAAACTTTTCTTTCTTTTGACCACATCTTAACCTTTATGAGCTATTTTCAACGCCATTGTGAATCCCATTGGGTTAAAGACTCCATTGAAATGTGTTCAGATAGTCCCTTGTGTCTGATTAAACCTGCGTTACACAATCAAATGTCTCCCACCCACCTGGCTCTTATGCCTACAATGCGCAGAACCGAACAGCTGCCCAAGGAAATCGGATAGAATTTGAATAATCTTTAGATCCAGGTGTGGTGTAACTTTTCTCTGATGGTATCACAAGTTACAGTTTTACAGTGCCATGTGACTTCCCTCCTGTGGGAGACATTAATCATACCCACACGCTCACACGTACAAACGCAAGCAAATACACACACACACACACACACACACACACACACACAAACACAGGCAACCGTCCGTCCCCATCTAATCCTCTGATTTTTCTGTCCTTTACAGTCTGAGCTGCCCTGTTTTCATTGTAGTCATGGCCCGTGAGTCATCGCACGTCTGAGCCAAGCTATTTGCGCTGGTTCACACTGGCTGACACACCTAGGACCAGGAAACACACCCATTCCCACATATCCTTGTATTCAACTGGAGTGACCTGCCACAAAGCGGTGACAGTCAGAGGGGATTCAGTTTGTAAAAACATAGCCTGGAAGAGCAAAATATTCAGGACATCTCCCTAATGTTTAGTTTTATCTCTATTGCACAATCCACATTTTAGTTATCTCAAAGCTCATTCTCCAACTCTTCTACTTGTCTTTATCTACTTATCTCGATCTCCAACTCCAGCTCCAGATTGATTCGATTTAACACAGGTGAATCAATAAGTAACAATGGCTTTTATCTGGCTTCACCTCATCAGTGTAAGAATGAGTTTTTGAGTAACAGCGAAAGTGCACAAACATGGAAATTTTGAGTAGTAAAGAACACGCAGCAGTGCCAGTGTTTACTGTGGGATTGTTTTGTGGCCATAAACATTCAAAACCTGGCCAGAAATTGTTAAGCAGCACACAGCTCGGACAGGCATCCTGCTGTTTACATGCGCACACATCATATGAGTTGTATGTCTGGAGGCAGACTGTTCTTCAAAGGCAACAACGGCCACACCTTGGTGGCAAAAAGTCAGTCAACATGCATGGAGCTGAGCAAACAGGTGCAGTAGCAGGACACTTTGTGTGAAGAGGATAATTATCCTTTTCACCGATTAAGCAACACAGTTCTGTAGCACTTTAAATTATCTCTGCAGTAAATGTTCTTCAACTACTCATTCCCAGAATATGTCTTCTGAAGTTTCTGAGCCCTACAGTAATGTGTTTTATGTTAGGAGCATTTTTACTGTCCTTTAGCATTGTTTATTTAAAACACTGTTGCAGTCCAAAGAGTAAAGCAATACCACACTTCATGCAGAGTTCTTTAGGGTTTCTGCTTATCTTGCACATGGTTGGGATTACTCCTTTACTTTTATCTCAGCTTGCACACAATTACAGACAAATACACACATGTGCACACACAATCAGTGGGTCTTCTTCTTTTTGTGGGAGAGCTGCACCCTGTTTTTGAGAGGAAGCAAAAATCAGAGCTCTCTTGACTCATGTTGGTGTAATGAGGTAATATTAAAGGATGTGTGTGTGCACATGCACGCTGTGTGCCACTCCCTGTTCGATCCCTGCAAAGCCATGTAGTAACTTCCTCTGTGTTTGCTCTACTCCTTGCATGTTGTTTGCTATTTCACCCCACTGAGCATGGGTGTGACATGTTGAAGAGGAGGAACGGGCTGTTTCAAGGACTATGAGCATTGGTGTGAGAGGTGAACAAACACGCACATACGTTGACACACATGCACATACATCCACATCCTACATGACATCCCATTTGCGAAACTGGATGCACACATATGTCCAAATCAGTGATTCCCAACCAGGGGGACTTGTACGTGGAAAGATTACATGGTAACTCAGTAATTTAAATAAGATTAACAGCTAAAAGTAATGGAGAAATGGTTGAAACAGTTAAAAGTAATGGAGAAATGGTTGAAAAGCTAAAATAAGCCTAAGGGATAAATGGTTGAAATGTTCAGTTTCAGCTACTCCAAGTTAAAGTTGTATAAATTCCAACTTGAAAAAACTGACCTAAACACTGATAATTCAATTGTGTGAAAAAACTATAATATGTTAACAGCATTAAATAACATCCAGTTTAAATCAGTTCAAATGAACACATTTGGAAAATGACGTTGAGGTGGTGTTGAAAGGGGGTACTTAAGTTCACCTGACAGGGCTGTGGGGGTACATCTGATACTATCCAACTATCCTAAAACATTGTTGCAGTTACAGAATGTTTTATCAGACATTTCCATCTATAAGCCTGTAAAGTCTCATTTGCTGACCCAATATTATCCGTAATCCCAGGCAGAATTTCTCTGAGGCACCACCCTGTATGACTCTTTCTCAACGGCTCATGTCATTTCTTCACTTCTTTCTCTGCCACACTGAAACAGATGGACAAATAGTTTTTAATATTGGAGATGAGTTCGGCAGAGCCCTGTTTGCTTTGGCTGGCTCTGCATTACAGCTTGTAGAGACAAAGCCTGAAACGTGCGCAGCAACAGTATTGTGAGGAAAACTGAAACATCATTCAGTACATCATGGCTTTAATGTATTCTTGAAATACTTGAATACAGCAGGCTGTAAAAGTACCTATGACAATAAGATGAGTTTCACTCTAAAAAAATCTTTCATGTGACACTGGATATTGCAAAATTATGTAGGGAAGAGAGTGTGGTCTGCCTACTGACAATTACTGAGATTACTAGTACAATTACTATTTTCTGCATATGAAATGAAGCAAAATAACAAACTATGCTGTCAAAGTCTTGAGTATGTTTTAAAATCCAAAACAGAAATAAAGTTATTCAACATAAAACATACATCTATTGCAATTCAGTCAGACTTGGTTCAGGGAGGGCATTGTTCAAACAAAAATCCTGTCTTGTAAATAGACACTTAGCCTTTTCTATGTAAGTAAAGGACTCACTCCTGAGTCATTTTGTTAATGATAACTTTGTGTCAGTTTGTGTGCAGTATTTTCAATTCTGTAATAACATGTTTATGTCATTGTCCATCATATGACCACATTTTGTGGTGTGTTACTCTGTGTACTTCATTCTTATTCTAAAATGTGAAACAAAAACTGATGAAAAACAGTTTAAGAGTTTTATTTTGTTTGAACAGATTATAGAATGACAGGAAGTTAAGAAAAAAAGATACAGTAGATTTTGACAGCTGCGTTGATCATTGTGTAAGCATTTATGCAAGGCAGTTAAAGGCCGCCTCTTGTGCATGTCAGTTTGGTATAGTGAGGTGTGTCTCATGCCTTGAATTAGACTATAACAGTGAAAATGTTATCTTCCAGTTTTTTATTATTATATTGGCAGCAAAGATGAAACATAACATCTCCAAAGCCATGCCATATTGCTTGAATAATATAACATATGGCTCAAAAAATATCTTCACAGTCACGGCTACTTGGCTGCTTACTTTGACACTATAAGTATTTTTGATGAAAGCAGTTTCAAAAGCAGTGACTGCTGGTAAAGGTGGTGATATGGTGATATGTGTAGGTACCTATGGACATTTAATGTAGCTATTTTACAGTGAATTAACATTTCTTTTCATTTTTGTTTGAGCAGAAGTTACTTTTCCAGTTGCATGTCATTGGAGCCCTCTATGCGAAGCGATGGGTGGTCCCACAGCTGCTGAGAACCACTCCCTCGCACCGGTCCCCTCCCTCTGCAAACCAGGAGCCCTACCCAGCTCCCTGTCCAACCACTCTGCTCAGCCCAGAGGAGCAGCCACACAGAAAAAAAAGTTTAAATCAACTCAGAGCAGAGGAGGGAGGGAGAGAGGGGGGAGAAAACGCCCTGGAAACTTGGTTGATCGAGAAATAGGAAAAGAGTGACAGAATCCTAACAGACTGCAAAGTTGTGACTGGAAGACGTGCTTTTCTCGGGCTGGGGAGAAGTGGAGAGGACGCGTTTTCAAGGATGCTCAAGCTGGTGTGAGGCTTCTTGGGCGCAAAGACTGCGCACAGGTAAAGATGCACTTTCTTCTCTATGCTCAGATTGAAGCAAATGTTTTTTTATAACTGTGTTTCTGAACTTTGTTGCCAGCTGCGCTTTGCTTCAAACTTAATCTTGCGGAAAAATAGAAAATCACTTATAATAACTTTGCCAAAGTTTAAACATCTAAGTGACCAAAGTGTCAAAGTTATCTGTCCAGCATTCCTGTAATATTACAATGTTCACTTGTAGCGTGAGTGTGTATCAGTAAGATTGCAGTGACTTTATTACTTTATTACATGTGTTCATCTCCTGTGGTATCCTATGGGTTTTCCTGAAGGGAAGTTTTGTATTAAGAGAAAACATTGTGTATTATTATGTCAGTGTTATTATCAAGTTTTAAATACTGATTTAGGACATGAGAGGTGGGTGTGTACAGCCACCACATGAATGCATTGGAGTTGCGCACTTCACTTTTCCTTTAACTGCACACAAAGGTTGTTATCCAAGGTGCATATAAGTTGAGCCCATTGTTGTAGAAATGGGTATAATGGGTATGAAGATATAATATATTAATATTATATCTTCACATGATTTTAGTCATTTTAGAAATAAGAGGTAACACCCAGAATCACTCTATTTGTGTTAAGTGACTTGAATATTGTGCAACGTGGATGTCCTTTGCATATACATAATAGGTTTTTGGGATAGCAAACTTTTTTTTTTACAGTACTGGATTAACCCACATACTAGATGAAAGTTGAATGGAGATAAAGATAAAAGTTGCTTGCGTTAATATTATCATTCAGGTGTTTCTCTTGTCCGTACAACGCCCTTTGCTGAGACTTGGATGTTTAAAAAGTAAAGGTACTTCCCTATGAGAGCCTGCAGCAACAGGCTTGGGTGTGGATTCCTCTCTTTCACCTCCCTCCACCCCCTCCTTTTTTTAATCCCTCCCTTCTTGCTTTGCTGTCTCCTCACAGAGGCACACCCTTTACAGCCAAAAAAAAAAAGAAAAAGAAAAAGAAAAAAACCCATACATGCAGGCCCTTACAAACAAATCCAAAAGTCCTTTATGGGGTATCCAGGGGGTTCCAGCAGAATGAAAAGTACTGACTTCTTCTCTGCCTATCCACTGTGTTGCAGGATGCTGTGTACTTATCAGTCATTTGGGCCTTTTTAATGCAGTCTGCTTTTGTGGAATGTGGTGACCTTCTGTGACGTTTTTTGAATCAGGGTTTGAACAGGCCGTTCCTCCTTTCCAGCTAGTGTTGGTTTAGAGAAAGTTGGAAACTATCACTTCTGCTTTGTACTGATGCATGAATGTTTGCTGTTTATGACTTAATCTTTTAAGTCTTGGGCAGTCTTTCTCTCTTTTACCTTGGGTCTCTTAACCTGGGCTCCCGGCCAGGGTGTGCAGGGTAGGAGAGAGGCGGGGGAGAGGAGAAGGAGGGAGGAAGACGGGGAAAGAGAGTCAGGGAGTGAGTTAGTGAGGGGGGATGGGTGGGGTGGGGGTGAGGAGGGGAGTAATGGAATGTAGTGGTTTGGAAAGACAAGCTAATTGAAACCAGGTTTGAGGCATAGAGGGGGAGCTTAGACTTCGCACATTTGGAGAAAGAGAGAAAACGTAGTTTATCTGCCCAGAAAGTTGAGAAATATTTATTTTCTGCCTAACTTACATATCTAAAGCATAAACGGCATCTTTCCAGGTGTGGTTCAAACTTGAATCATCATGTCTGCGTTTGATATAGGGTGTTTGTTCAATGAGGAAAAAGCAGAAGATCCACGCCAGACGTAATCCTTTGTTGAAAGTCAAATTTCTCTGTGTAGTTGCCTGTCCTCCACAGCTCCCTCCTGCCACACCCAAATTATTTCAGTGGCGTGTTACGGAGAGCTGCTTTTTGCTCTGCTCTGCACAGTCTTTCCTGCAATGCGCTCTAAACTCATGTTGAGCGCCCCACAGCTGTAAATGACTGGCATTTCTCAAATTGCTCTTGTCAAGGTGATTCATTGTGACACAGACTGCATAAAGAGACAAATGGTGACACAGGGCTGAAAGGTCTCTAGGTAGTAGGTTGTCATGCAAGCTATGAAAAATTTACTTTGTGATGATACTGCACGAAATACTGCATTACATATGTTACTCTAGGTGTAGAGTTTTGCTGCGAGCAAAGGTATGGTACTTATACAAACATGATAAATATTTCGAGCCCTGAAACTTTCATAACTGGTTCATGATTGCCTGCAGCTAAAGCGCTTGTCGGTTAACAGGCCCTCATCTTGGCCTGGGGCGGGTGCTGTTTATCTAAATACTTGCACTGTCCACCAATGCAGCAGTACAGAGGCTACATTATGTTGTCACCTAAGACATTTGGAATTCCAAAAAAACCCACTGTGAAATTTAAAAGACACTTGATTGATCAAATCTTGCTCAGTCATCGTAGCCGTAGACGCTGGCTGTGCACAGTGCCGCTCGCGCTGATTTTGTTGCACTTGCCACCTATGTGACAAACAGCACCTTTACTAGCCTGAAGTAAAGGACATGCCTCATGACTGTTTGGAGTCTTAGCTCGACCATGTTAAGTTATTTATCACAGCGCTCTACCAGAACCACTAGCCTTTATACTGTATTCTTGCCCTGTTGACTGGCAGTGGAGGAGAGAGGAGTGGTGTTACTCAGCCATGCCAGTGTGAAACGGAAAGAAACTGGTCTCTAGCACACTTCCTCTGCCATTTCCTCATGGGTTTGTCGAGTGGGTGGTTGGAAGGAGGGACAAGAGGGTGTGTGAGAGGGTGAGAGAGGGAGGAGAGAGAGATGGATATCGTGAATAAGCTGAAAGAAGATCAATCAAACTATAGCTTTTTTTTTTTTACACTTAGGCATCCTGAAGTTCCAGCAGACTCACTGAAGTCCCCCCTTTAACCTATTGGTTAAATAAAACAATAGGGAATTTGTAGATACACAACGGTTCCAGTGAGGGAAGTTTAGTTTTCCTCCAGCTGCAAAAAAACATCTAACTGTAGTGTGCGATTTTAGAACGTCTCCCTAGGCCACCCAGCAGCCACTCCCTTCTCATCCATCCAGTGCTGGTCTGGAATGTTTCAGCATGTCCTCAGTATGCACTGGGAAGCACCTATCATTAGAATTGCTTGCCTTGTTGTTGAGAAATAGTGATTTGAAAAGTATGATGAGACAGTCATTACAAGTCACACATAATACCCCTATAAGTCACACCCATGCACATGCATGCAATTCAGAGTTGTTTATTGTAGCTTTGTGCTTGGTGGGACTTTTGCAAGCATGGAATTCAAAAAGGGTGTGAATCATTTTTCTGATAAGCCAATAACTTTCACCAGCGCTCTGCCAAACATCTGCAATATGAAACCATCCAAAAACAATGACTCTTACATAAACTGCACAGCCTACCTGCCCCGTGCTGACTGTCTGGCCTACACCCCAACCCCCACAAACGCCGTTATGTTGCCCTGCGCGAGGAATGACACGCAGCATCTGTTACAACAGCTCTATTTGGAATGAGGCAGTCAAAATGTCAGGGCAGCCGGGCTTGGAATGTAAATTTAGAAATACATTCAGCTTTGTTTAGGTTTTCTTTATCTGGCACAAGATACTCAAGGATGGCACTCATCACAATCCAACAGTCTCTCTTGCTCTAAACAACTCTGCACTACTCTGGTGTGGTCTAAATGCATATATAATACATATCCTGACACTGTGCTTCATGTTCTACAGCTAAGGACGTCTTATGTATATATACATGTATACATATACATATATATACATATACATATACATGTATACATATATATATATATACATATATATATATATATATTCTGCTGCTCTGGTTACCATATAGCCCTCCTCTTAACCTTCTTGTCTCCTGCTCCATGAATGGACTTGCATTTGCATTTGTTCTTGTTCAAACAGCAGCTGTGGAAGACTGAAGCAAACCCTAACCAAGCCCACCTAAATTGAGTTGATTTTGGGCAGCTACATGGTATAGCCTGTATAACGTTGCTATGGACGTATGTAAACCTCTCGTGAGCTCTTATTTATGTGGCAGAACTGTGTAAACTTCACCACCCCCCCTCTCTCTCTGGTAATACTAGTTATGGCAGTTCAAAATTTGCATCCTCAACTCAGTTATTCTGCAGCTCTGCTTCTCTTCATCTTATTTTTTACTTTGTCAGTTGCTCAATGTTTTTGGCTCTGAAATTGCCCATGGGCACCACCCCAGGATTACTTCTTATTTCCAAAACTTCAGCTATAGCCAAAATGTTTTGTTTCATTTTTGCAAAAATGTTAGTTGTTTTCCTTTGTAGCTTTTTTTGCATAGCCCAATATAACATGCAATGTCTCAGATGGATTTTCAGGCCCAAACAGCAACAGTTCATGATGACAGCCTAAGTTCCTAAGAAGACAAGGAAAAACTCCCCTTAAAACCTTAGCGCATAAGGAAAAAATGGAAGAAACCCCGGGAGAGGAAATTCAAAGTGAGATCCTCCCTCTTTGAATGAAAAGGGGTGTAATAAAGAACAATGAGTAATGATAGGAGCCATGAGTTATTTGGTAGTTATCGCCTCATGCAGCATAGAACCTTTCTTTTACTGTCCTCATGTGAACATGAGGAAGAATTTACATGAAAATAAAGACATAGTTGAAGTGTACTCTCCACGCCACCCCTGCTCTTGTTTGTGATCTCGTACAGAGTTTTTCCACTTTGTGCATGACTCCTGCCAAAGTCACAATGGTTTAATCAGCACCAGGCCAAGTTGGCGTCAGTGGGCAGGCTTTGGTCTTATGCAGGACTTGTGGTTTGGTTTGGGGCTATGTGGACTATGGAGTGCAGAAAAGAACCATTTATTTTGACGCGCATTCCTTTTATATGCGTCACACATGCATATCCTATCTGCGTTTTGGGGGGAAGAGTGAACCTACACTGGGGCCTGTTATGTCTCTCATTGTATTTGTTGTACTTAAGTGCGTCAATCTACAATGGAGATAGAGGAACAGGGAGTGTACTCTGTTTTGACAACATGACTGATTTGGTCACTGCTCCTCTCTCCCTCCTTCGCTCTTTTTAGACCTTTTTATTTGTTCATAATCAAATCTTATCACTCACCAGCACCGCTGTGCCTGATTCACTTACGATTGAGCTTTAATTGTTGTCACACTGCTCCTGTTTTCTATTCACCAAATTGATTGGATTTGGCAATCAACCTGATGGATTGACTGCAGCCACTTTGATCAGTTTCAAGTGTGCTTTGACCTACTTAAGAGCAAACTATGACAGTTAAACAGTTCAGGTATGTAGCCTCAAGCAAAGAGACACCTGGGGTGGAGTGGAAATGGATAACAGGGAAGTGTAGAGTGCTGTTTGTTACATCTTCCTGGTGCACAGGTGGAGCCAACTACAATGACGATAATGATAGTGATATGGTTGATGAAAAAGGGATTTGTCTAGTCAATCCTGTGTTGCTTCCCAGCGTTCATTTGAGAGAGTGTGTTTCAGGGTGCCGTTAAATGTGTATATCAGACTGAATGTAGTGTTCTTGTTTATTTGAGCAGAACCTGGAGGTTGGGGGGTGTGGTGGACTGACAGCAGGGGGGTGGGCACTCAGGCAGGGTGCAGGGTGGGCGGCATAGAATGGAGCTGGAGTCAGAGAGAGAGGACATTTCTTTGGCGTTAGTCACTGCGGGTAGAGGCTGGGCTCCCTTCCAGCTGGCCTGACGGCTCTATCAAGGAATGTGTGTGACTGGAGGCCTGGGTGGGGCTGTGCTCTGAGCTGCTCCCTCTGCAAGCAGAGCACAGAGGCAAAGCGCTGTGATCCACCTCGTGGACGGTGGTGTGGTATTTCTACTCTTCAACACAGCATGTTTTTATTTGCTATCCGTACTGTTGGTGACCTCACTTCACCTTACTGTGTATGCCTGTGTATGTGTATTGAGAACAGAGGGTGGGGCAATCAGTTTCTTATCTTTTGAGTTTGTGTACTCAGATACGGCCATTGTGAAAAATATCTACTTGCGTGAGAGTATTTCTGTTTTTTAACATCATATATCTGGAACGTTATAGCAAATCACATTCATCATCTAATCTCACAAAAAGTCATATCCATCTCTTTCATAGTCAGCGATACACACATACACTTTATCTAATTTTGTTTTCCCATCAGTGATCCCGGCAAGTTCCATATCACATTACCTTTAGATTGATACTAGATTGATAAAATGTGCCTTTGTCATTCAGTCAGCCCTTCACCTGAAGGACTCCCGACCTGGCAGTCTGATTAATACGCCTGTAACAAGAGTATGGGCCAGAGAGTGTACACAGCTGCTGTGGTGCAAGTCTCCCTACGCAAACATAATGACAACCACGTACTGGCTGGCATTAATCTCAGCCTTGTCCCATCTATTTTAGTATAGGACCCATTCAAAAAGGCAATCAACAACAGTACATTTTTAGGCCAAACTTTAAAGCGTTTCACAAGCTTAGCACCAGTGTCACTCGTTTTAAGTGGCATGTTTGCTCACTTTCTCTCTATTGCATTTAGTGTTTAGCATAGGACTATTTAGAACTGGTTTCAGGGTCTCACAAACACAGTCATTTGTCACCAAAGTACTGAGCAATTGAGTTTATTGAACATGGGGGACTGGGGAGGGGGAGGTTAATGATGGGGTTGGAGAGCCTGTTCTGAATTTTTCTGAGGGACATGTTCCCACTGGTAGATGCCTGTCGGTACGCACATCAAGTCTGGTTCTGTTTGTACTGGGACTGACAAAGAGAAGGCTTTGTTTCACAATATGCCGGTGGGTTGAAACAATCCTAGTAAGTCCTGTAAGATTTTGGGCTAGTCACAGCGGGTAAAAGTAAGATTGACTTGGAATGCAGAATGACAACGATGAATACAGTTGCAAGAACAATATTTCATTGCTATATGGCTTATATGGCTGCCCTCTTCTGCTGTTATATTATAGTGTTACTTCACACCTTGGCAGTGCAGTCCTGTCTCACCGTCATCACAAGAGCAATGAAACTAGAGCAGAGGAATTTACAAGTACATTTCCTTTTAGAATTCCTTTTGAACTGGATTTGCTTATTTTTAACTCGCAATTTCAAATTCCATCAAACTCAACTGGATCCTGGATAGATAGTGTGCTAGTGTGTACGTCTATCTTCTCAGAGAAGTGAGGGCCACACCAAACAAGTAGCTGGATTTATTTACTTAAAGGGAGTCTCTTGCATCATTACTTGCCAGGGTCAATACTGCTACCATTAGTTGGTTAATTATTAAAGACTCTGAAGGCTCTTATTGGTCATGGAAGGTCCATTGAGCATGTACACTAAAATGTCAACCACAGTATATGTGGCTTTGTGTGTTATGTTGGGACATACCTCTTAATGCAACAGTGACTTGTATGCAAGGAATATGTTACGATATCTTCAATCATGCGACTGAAACGTGTGTGTGTTATTGCGTGTCAGCGTGAAGACGTCAGGATAGGTTTCACCCGTGATAACAGCAGAACTTCTTTAAAATACTTATTGTTCTTGTCATTTAAGTATTTTTTTTATTATATATCCCAATCCTGTTTTTGTTTTGCTGTCAACAGAAGTCAAGAATACAAGAACCTCAGCATCAGACTGAAGCCCTTGGCCTTGCTTGAGCAATCCGAGGTAAGTGTCCTTAGACATAATGCAAGAGATTCACAGAGCACATGTGTTACTGGTTAAGTAAAGGAAAGAAAAAAGTTCTTATTACCCATCACTCCACTCCAAGGCCATCCAGTCAGTGTCACCTTACAACAGCGCTCTGTTATGCGGCCAGACGCCAAACCTCTTTTGGAATGTTTGTTGCAAAGCCTCCTTTGAACCTGGAGGGTCATGCCACTGCCATTCAGCTGTGAAAGGCCTGCCTTGTGGAAACCTGACACTTGGCTGCTTCTGCTCCCCGTGCCTCCTTTTTTTTTTGCACCCCTCCGTCCTCCCCCAGACGCCACCTGTTCCACTCGAACCCCTTTCCCCTTCTTATGAAACAACCCTGTCAAAAGCCTGCCAAGCTCACACTGTTTTAACTGTTTGTAGTCGGCAGCTGTGGACAATTTATTCCTCGCGAGTGGAGGGAAAGCTAGCTAAAGCAGCAATACCAAACCCAAACTGTATGCAGGCCAATGGCAGGGCATTAGGGAGGCGTATCTTGCAATGCTCTGTGGTTGCACTCTAGTTTACAGAAGCTTTTGTCTGGCTGGCTGTCCCCACGTCCCCCCTTGCTCAACACACATACCAGGCCATAATAAAACATGACAGATAAACAAGCTCATCTGATTCCCTTTGCCCTCGCTGCCTCCATGGTTCCCTTCAACGCTTCATGTAAAAATCTGATTTTGTGTGTTCTTCAAACTTCAAAGCTTTTGGTGACATCAGTAATCAAATTTAAGGACATGTGACATCAGGGAATGTCACTCTCAGGCATGTCAGAGAAATCAAAGTAAAGAATAGAGGACTAGTTGATTGTCATGTTGCCTGATTGCTTTGAGTCATAGACTGCCTGCCTGTCTTATGATCCCAAGAACAGAGGCTTACTTATTTATCATCTGTTTACAACAAAATCCATATCTAATCATATGATCTTCAAGTTAATTGTTCCTCTGTGCTCTATTTCCAAAATAGGTTATGCGATGCTAGGGCATATTTTAAGCATGTCTAAAAAGGGGAATTCTTATACTTGAGGCTAAGCTTGATAAAGAATGAAGACAGAGAGTGAAGTCTGTAAATATTCAGGATGTGCCATGCACAGTGTGGTGTTGTAAGCTGCTGAGGAGACTCTTCAGTGATAGCCTGTTAACTCGTAGGCTAACATTCCACAGAGCAGTTTCCCAAACATTCCTCTCCTTTTCCCACTTGCTCACTTTCATTTTTTTCACCATTTCCTCTTCTCTCCATCTTCCTCCCTCCCTCGCTCTAAGTTCCTTCCTTCCCTCCTATATTGCTGCGAGCCTCAGCTCCTCCCTGCAGCTTGCCGCCAGAAATATGTCAAAGCTGTGAGAACAAGGACAGCTCAAATAGTTCACCTCAGAGCCTCAGAGCGAGGGTAAAACGAGGGAGGAGGAAAAAAGTTTAAATATGAAAGGTAATTATGTATGAAAACAGATAGGGAGAGAAAACTAAGAAAGCAAGAGAAAGTAAGAGAGTTGTCCCTTTGAGTGCGAGATGGAGAAATGGATAAGAAAACTGTTCTCTCCCTCGCTCTTGGGGAATTGTTGTGAACACATGGATGTTGACTTCCCCTTCCCTCTGTGAGTTTTTTTTCTAAAAACTAAATCCTTATCCTAATTCAGCCAACAATAATATATGCCTTGTTTGAGAGTTAAAATGCTTCATATTCACTGTCTGAAGAAAAAACAAGCGAGTGAACCGAGATCATGTGAAAAGTTTTCCGGCTATTTTTGTCTGTTTTCATTGACTGAATGAAGAGAGGAGGTGGATGTGTAAAATGACCCATGGGGAAAACAAATTATTTTGGTTCAATCCAAATACTCTCGGGCAGGGATCAGAAGGGCCTGGTTAAGATACTATAACTGGCAATGTCAGTTGACCTGACTGGAATTTGAGCTACATGAGTTAACTGGATAAAGCTGGGTCTTTGGCATTGCAAACTGCCTGGTTTGTCCCCTCCATACTCACACATTTCAGCTATGCTTGATGCATAGAAAGTGGCAGATACTGTAAGGGTTGAGGTCTCCTTAGATTCATGTTACTGGCTTCAGTCAAGTCACACCGACTGAAAACAATGAGATAGAAAAAGGGAGAAGGAAAGACAGAGGGAAGAAGATCAGGTTGTAGATGCCTGCGAGGGGTAGGCGTCATCGTTGGCATAAACACCATCCCTTTCTCTGGTGTTATTTTAGAGAGAGGGGTTAATATTACCTTAAAGCATTGCATGCATTTTCCAGTATTCCCAATCATGCAGGACCAGTCTATTTATTGACTTGCGTTAATTGGTGTGTTGCTTGCTATGTGCCCTTGGACAGGGCCCAGCAAACTAGGGAGACCAGTTTGCAAATCACTCTGCATTCCAGACTGTCTATTTATTCATGCTTTCTCACACACCCTAACTTTCACAGAAATTCTGCTCCCCTAATGGCTAACAGTCACACACACACACACACACACACACACAAAGAATTACACGCAGCACCAAGACATACAGTGTATTGTTTTACGTCTTATTGAACTAGCCAAAACATCTGTGTTGTCTTTTTCCATCGTTCTCATTTGTTTAAAATACTGTATATTGACAGTGTGGTGAGTGGCAGATGGCCGTTGACCGAGTGAAGCTTGTTACCGACCCTTTTGAAACAGCTGCTTCATTATCAAGGGCCTCAGGTTCCTCTTGTTCCCAGCAGCTTGTTATCTTGCAGAACAGTGTGGCAGCTTTAGTGAATGGGGAAGGAATCTGCGGCTTACTGGTGTAATTATGTTATTTACAGTGGTGCAAAAATAGCATAGAAAAAAAGTTTTCCTAAACAGAGAAAGTCTTTGGTCAGACCTTGAATTGGTGTTTATGGTTACATGGAAATCCAGTTGTACAACTACAATCATAACAATGAATTCTTCCCTACTGACTTCTTAATTTGTCTCCATTGATAATGACATTTTTATGAGATGTCTTATCTTGTTACATATTCAAATGTATGTGAATTAAATGATCACATACAGATTGTTATGCATTGTCTCAGCAATCTGACTACATGTTGTCACCTTAAATAATAGTCTTGGAGGAGGCCTACTTATCTCAGTGTGAAGAAGTGGAAACAGGTCACCCCCGACACACCCACGCATGAAGAACTGACCACCCTGAAGTTATGTCTTGCAATGAACCTCTGAATGGGCATGGAGCAGTGTGATAGTAGTAGTAAGTTCGTCTTTGGTTGTCAAGTCCACCCCATAAAAACACAGGCAACCAGTCACCACTATGACTGATATCCTGTTTCTTTTGTGCCATCCTGTGGATAAATTAAATTGGACAAATAGACAATTTGCTAAAACCTACTGAATGGCTGCACAGTTGGATGTGGTAAGCTGCAGCAACAGAATGATTCTCTCATCATTGAAATTACTGTGGTAATGCAGCTTTGTCAGTGTGTCAAGGTGCAATATCTTTGAGCAAAGAAAGTTTCAGTACCATAAAATATTGAGTAGTTGCTGTTAGTATGATCAAGTCAAATGAAATGAATGTGAAAACAAAGCACACTGTATGACCTTGCCTTTTTTAAAGGAAACAATCTGTGTTGTTTTGGATAGCAGGCAGCTTTTTCCAAAACAGTTCCACTAATTATTATCTAGGTTCTCTGTAGTCAATGGGCCCTCCGGAAACTGAATTGTTGGTTCATGAATTGAACCATTAAATGGCTGGATGGCTATAGTACAGCTGGTAGAAAGGGTAGTCTGTTAATGTTAAGATGGTTTGGTCCATGTGTGTTCACGTTAATGCAAATATATTTGAGCAAGACACCGAAGAGAAGAAGAAAGATTCCACATGGGACAAGTGTTTGCCAAATGCATGCAATATAAAAACGTGCAAACCATTGCATGGCATAGACAGCTTTGTGTAATTGAAGGTGTGGGTTGTTGAGAGTTTGGTATTAATGAAACAATGGGTTGTCTGTTCCAAAGAGGAGAGTGGGTAGGGCTAGTCAACATGTTTGAAGAGGCAGGTCTGAGAATGATGTACACAAACTTTATTATCTTTGTGATGGTTACAAATGTGTTTACTACAGTGCACATGAAGATTTTATAGAAAAGCTAAGCATGCCTGTGCATTGGCTTGATATGAGCTTATAGAAATATATTGAATTGCTGCATCATTGTTTGCTTATTGAAATAGATTCTGTATTATGGCCAGCAATATTTAATTAGGTTTAATGACCACACCCATTAAGTAACATGATATGTGCACACCTTAAAGGGGATCAACTTTGTGATGCAGTGGCTACCATGAATTCATTGAAACTGATATGTAGCTGTCATTAATGAATAGAATAATAAGTTTGATGTGCATTGTGTGTGTGAGCATATACAAATGTCTACTTGGTTTAGTATTAGACTACTGTTTGTGGATGTGCATGTGTGTTAAAGAGAGAGGGCATGCGCTAACATGTTGATATGTGTGTTACTGTGCATTTCTGCACCTCTGTGTGTTTTCATAAGGCAAGGCCTTACAAAGCTTTAACCATCATTGTTCTCTCTATTGACATTGGAGCTGGGGTGTAGGCGCAGGATTGGGCTGCTTTCCTCAGGGCAGGGTGTGGTCTGACTCCAACTAAATTTCCAAAACACAGAGGGCGCAGGAGGGAGAGAGCTGATGGTTTGGTGTTTTAGGGGGTAGAGGCTGTGTTGTCTGAAAGGGTTTTAACACCATCTAGTGTTCGCCATTGGGCCTTACAAACCAGACCTACCTACAGAGCAGGATTGGTAAATGCTTAATTCAGGCAAATATAGCATTTGTCTTAAGAGTGAAAGAAGAACATATAGTCTGAAGTAAAGTGATGCATTGTTTGTCATGATTTTGTCTCAATCACTATTGTCTTTTCTTTATGCAGGAAAACCAAGAGTTTCCATCACACCAGGGCTTAAATAGAGGAAATCAAAAACAAGGTATTTTGCAAAGTTAAAGCTACAATAAATCCCTTGTACTTTCTATATTTCACCTTGAATCCTTGGTGCAAATACACATGCTCTAAGTTCTTGCCAGCAACATTGTGTTTTTTCTCTTTTCCCATTATTTGTATGGTTATGTTTACAGATGGCTGAAGAGGAGGAAACCAGGGAGGTGCTCTTTCCAGATTGGGAGGGTCCAGACAAAACTGGCTTGACCATTGAACAGACTAGTGGAGGAGAGATCTTTGTTAAGGAGGTGAAAGGAGAGTCACCTGCAGCACGGTCTGGAAAAGTATATGAAGGTAGCAAATCCCTTTTTTCTCAAATCATTAAGTATGAAGTAAGATTTGTTTCCCCTACATGCTGACTAATCTCCAGTATTCTTAACAGACTTTTTTGCTGCTGTCTCTACTTAATTCATAGGTGACCAGATTGTAGGCGCCACTGTCTACTTTGACAACATGAGCTCAGAAGAAACAGCTGAGCTACTGAAGACATTGAACCGCCACAAAGTTGGACTGAAACTACAAAACAAAGGAGACAAATCCCCTTGCTGCTCACCCTTGAGCACACCATGTCGTTCACCAATGGGCACCCTGACATGGGAAGGGAAGACCCGGTTTGGAGGTTCCAGTCCAGATATCATCCTTGTAAGTTCTTTTTTTAAATTATATGATTACTGATTTGTTTGGTGGGAAGCTACTAAACAAAATACATGGTATAATGACATTTCCATGTTGTATGCCTTCCTGTCTTTCTCTATCAACAGAGTGGGGATGATGACGACTATAAGAGAATATACAAAAAAAAGATTAAACCAAGGCTGAAGTCTGAAGACCTTGCAGAGGGAGTAGATGTTCGCACAGAGCGGCATAGCAGCACAAGCAGCGATGGCAGCACAATTACTACCATCACCCGCCGCATCACTACCTACACTGTGGATATGCCAGGTGGCATAAGTGAGCAACTTGAACTTTCAAGCCCAGAGTTCAAGGGGCTAAGGCATGAATCTGGAGATGGCTCTCCTCGTATCAGAATCTCACATGGCAGCCCTTCAGGTAAAGTGGGAGCAGAAGAGGGAGTTTTTGAGTCAAGCAATGTCTCTTACACTGGGCCACAAGTTAGCTCCACAGAGACACGCTGGGGCAGTGGGGGAGGTCAGACCACAACAATTAGAGAGGTAGAAAGAGGGGGTAAAGGCCAGGGAGGTTTTGAGATCTCAAGAGGGAGTGGAGAGCAAGGCGAGGGAAGCATTCAGGTGTCAGAAACAAGCACGACACTAAGAGACAGCACAAACACTGGTAGTCGGCATGTTACAATAGGAGGGTTGGGAGGTTCAGAGGTGACCTCAACTGATAAGAATGGAGGGTCAATTAGTCTTGATACCAATTTAGGTGGGAGGACAAAGGTGAAGGTATCTGAAACTACCATCAGTCACCCGCAGGCAAAGGGATCAGGCAGTATTGATATTACAAATGTCAAACTTGGTGGAGGTTCCATAGGTATTGATACTGAATTGAGAGGTGGCAGAATAGGAGGATCAGCAATAACTGTAGGTAATGTTACCTCAGGATATTCCTCAAGGCCAGGCAAGATTTCAATGACAGGTGTGGATGTCAACCTTACAGGTTCAAAGTTGAAAGGTGAGGCTGACCTGCCAAGCACAAAGGGAGGAATAAAAGCATCTGAAATAGACACTGAAGTTCCAAGCTATGAAACTGAGGGCATAAAAATGTCAACAATCAAGATGCCTGTGTTTGGAATGAAAGGAATCAAGAAAGAGGGAACTAGTGTTGAAGTTAAACTCAGTGGTGATGCTGATATGTCAGTACCTGTGACACATGAAGAGGTGCGAAAACCAGAACTAGACATCAAAGGGACAGATATGCAGAGCAAAGGTCCTAGTGCTAACATTGAAGGACCAGTTGTAAATGTAAGACTTCCAGAGGCTGACAGTGACTTCAAAGCACCTGAAATCAACTCTAGGATTCAAACCAAAGTACCAAAAAGTGATAGCAAATACAAAATGGAGGTGTCAAAGGTTAAAATTCCATCTACAGATGTAAACCTGAAGGGTTCTAAGGTAGAGAGAAATATTGATGTAACAGTACCAAAGATTGAGGGAGAAATAAAGGCACCCAAAGTAGACATTAAAGGTCCAACTATAAACATTGAGGGGAAAGAAGGGGATTTAAAAATGCCTCACATAAAGATACCATCATTTGGGGGCAAGGGACCAAAAGCTGATGTAAAAGCTCCTAAGGTTGACATTAAAGCACCAGATGTTGATGGTGGGGGGTCTGATGTAAAAATTGAAGGACTGAAATTCAAGATGCAATCCAAAACAGGACCCACAATGCCAGATTGGGATATCAGTCTTAAAGGGACCAAGGTACAGGGAGATGTGGATGTGTCGGCTCCAAAGATTGAGGGACACACAACAAAACCTGAAATTGAGATAAAAGGACCAGAAGTTGACATTGAAAGGCATAAAGGTCAATTTGAGTTGCCTAAAATCAAAATGCCATCGTTTGGCTTTACAGGTCCTAAGGTGGAAGCTCCAGATGTTGATATAAAACTTACTAAACCTGAAATTGATGTCAAAGCAACAGATGTTCACATTAAAGCACCCAAAGTTAATGTTGAAAGCCCAGATGTAGACGTAAAAGCTCCCAGAGTGGATATTGACATTGAAGGACCTGAAGGTGGATTCCTGAAAGGTCGAAAACTTGGTGATGTAGGTGTTTCTGTACCAAAGATTAAAGGAGACATAACAGCATCTGAAATTGACATCAAAGGTCCACAAATTGATATTCAAGGGACAAATGGTGGTGTTGAAATCCCAAAAATCAAACTGCCATCATTTGGTTCAAAGGCCAAGGGTCCAGATATGGATCTCAACCTTCCCAAAGGGGAAATTAAAGTAAAAACACCTGAACTTGACGTTAAAGCTCCAGTGATTGATGTTGAAGGCCATGAACTTAAGGGACCTAAAATTAAAATACCATCCATAACAGGACCACATATACCAGACGTGGATATCAAACTTGAAGCTCCAACAGTTGAAGATGTGGATGTATGTATGCCAAAGATGGAAAGACACATAAAAGCTCCTGAAGTGGATGTTGACATTGAGAGCCATAGAAGTGGATTTAAAATGCCTAAAGTAAAAATTCCATCATTTGGAATTAAAAGTCCAAAGGTGGAAGGGCCAGAAGTCGACGTTGGTCATACAAAAGCTGACATTAATGTGAAAGCTCCAGAAGTGGACATCAAAGGACTAGATATTGACATTGAGAGTAGTGGTAATATAAAAGTGCCATCACTTTCAGGACCGAAAATATCCATGCCAGATGTGGATTTACGTGTCAAAGCTCCTAAATTCAAAGGTGATGTGGATGTATCAGTGCCAAAGATTGAAGGAGACATAAAAACAATTGATGTTGATGTTAAAGGTCCCAATGTCGATATTGAGGGCCCAAAGGGTGGACTTGAAATGCCTAAAATCAAAATGCCATCATTTGGCTTGAAAGGTTCAAAGGTTGAAGGTCCAAATGTTGATATAAACCTCCCCAAAGCTAACATTGACATGAAAGCACCTGCCATTGACATAAAAGGACCAGAGATTGATGTTGAAGGCCCTGATGCAAAAATCAAAGGACCCAAAATCAACAAGCCATCCATTACAGGACCAAAAATATCCATGCCAAATGTGGATTTCAATTTGAAAAGTCCCACACTCAAAGGTGATGTGGATGTGTCAGCTCCAAAGATAGAGGGAGACATAACAACACCTGAAGTTAACATCAAAGGTCCAGAAGTTGATATTGAAGGGCCAAAGGGTGGATTTGAAATGCCTAAAATCAAAATGCCATCATTTGGCTTCAAAGGTCCAAAAGTGGAGGGTCCAGATGTTGATACAAACCTTCCTAAAGCTAACATTGATGTGAAGGCACCTGGCATTGACATTGAAGGGCCTGATGCAAAGATAGAAGGACCCAAAGTTAAAATACCAACCATTAAATCACCAAAGATGCCAGACTTTGACATCAAACTAAAAGGTCCTAAAGTCGAGGGAGATGTGGATGTTTCACTTCCAAAGATTGAAGGAGATGTAAAAGCTCCTGAGGTGGATATTGAAGGACCAGATGTTGATATTGAGGGCTACAAAGGTGGATTCAAAATGCCAAAATTCAGAATTCCTTCATTTGGCTTGAAAGGTCCAAAAGTGGAAGGTACAGACGTTGACATAAAACTTCCAAAAGCAAACATAAATGTGAAAGCGCCTGACGTTGACATTAAAGCACCAGAGGTTGACATTGAAGGACCAGATGCAAAACTCAAAGGACCCAAATTCAGCATGCCATCCATTTCAGGACCGAACATGTCAGGGCCAGAAGTGGATTTTAATCTGAGAGGACGAACTCCAAAGATTGAAGGAGATGTTGAAACACCTGAGATTAACATCAAAGGTTCACAGGTTGATATTGAAGGTCCGAAAGGTGGATTTGAAATGCCGAAAATTAAAATGCCATCATTTGGCTTTAAAGGTTCAAAAGTGGAGGGTCCAGATGTTAATATAAACCTTCCCAAAGCAAACATTGACATGAAAGCACCTGACGTTGACATCAAAGGACCAGAGGTTGACATTGAAGCCCCTGATGCAAAAATAAAAGGACCCAAAGTTAAGATACCAACCATTAAATCACCAAAGATCCCAGATTTTGACATCAAACTTAAAGGTCCTAAAGTCGAGGGGGATGTGGATGTTTCACTTCCAAAGATTGAAGGAGATATAAAAGCACCTGAGGTGAATATTGAAGGACCAGATGTTGACATTGAGGGCCATAAAGGAGGATTTAAAATGCCTAAAATCAAAATGCCATCATTTGGCTTGAAAGGTCCAAAAGTTGAAGGTCCAGATGTTGATATAAACCTTCCCAAGACAAACATTGACATGAAAGCACCTGGCATTGACATTGAACGACCAGATACCAAACTCAAAGGACCCAAATTCAACATGCCAACCATTTCAGGACCAAAACTTTCCATGCCAGATGTGGATTTAAATCTGGGAGGACCCAAACTCAAAGGTGATGTGGATTTGTCAGCTCCAAAGATTGAAGGAGACATAAAAACACCTGAGTTTGACATCAAAGGTCCACAGGTTGATATTGAAGGTCCGAAAAGTGGATTTGAAATGCCAAAAATCAAAATGCCATCATTTGGATTCAAAGGTCCAAAAGTGGAGGGTCCAGATGTTGATATAAACCTTCCCAAAGCAAACATTGACGTGAAAGCACCGGACGTTGACGTTAAAGGACCAGAGGTTAACATTGAAGGACCAGATGCAAAACTCAAAGGACCTAAATTCAGCATGCCAACAATTTCTGGACCGAAATTATCCATGCCAAATGTGGACTTCAATCTGAAAGGTCCCAAATTCAAAGGTGATGTGGATGTCTCAGCTCCAAAGATAGAGGGAGACATAAAAACACCTGAAGTTGACATCAAAGGTCCAGAGGTTGATATTGAAGGGCCAAAGGGTGGATTCGAAATGCCTAAAATCAAAATGCCATCAATATCGGCACCCAAGCTGCCAGATTGGGATATTAATCTGAAAGGACCCAAAATAAAGGGAGATGTTGACGTGTCCATTCCAAAGATTGAAGGAGACATAAAAGCTCCCAAGGTCGATGTTGAAGGACCAGATGTTGACATTGAGGGCCACAAAGGAGGATTTAAAATGCCTAAATTTAAAATGCCATCCTTTGGGCTGAAAGGTCCAAATGTTGAAGGGCCAGAAGTTGATGTCAGCCTTCCAAAAGCTGATATTGATATTAGAGCCCCTGAATTGGATATCAAAGGACCAGAGGTTGACATTGAGAGTCCAAGTGGTAAAATCAAAGGACCCAAATTCAACATGCCAACCATTTCTGGACCGAAAGTTTCCATGCCAGATGTGGATTTCAATCTGAGAGGACCCAAAGTCAAAGGTGATGTGGATGTGTCAGCTCCAAAGATTGAAGGAGACTTAAAAACACCTGAGCTTGACATCAAAGGCCCACAGGTTGATATTGAAGGTCCAAAAGGTGGATTTGAAATGCCTAAAATCAAAATGCCATCATTTGGATTCAAAGGTCCAAAAGTGGAGGGTCCAGATGTTGATATAAACCTTCCCAAAGCAAAAATTGACGTGAAAGTACCTGACGTTGACATTAAAGGACCAGAGGTTGACCTTGAAGGACCAGATGCAAAACTCAAAGGACTGAAGTTCAACATGCCAACAATTTCTGGACCGAAACTTTCCATGCCAGATGTGGATTTCAATCTGAGAGGTCCCAAACTCAAAGGTGATGTGGATGTGTCAGCTCCAAAGATCGAAGGAGACATAAAAACGCCTAAAGTTAACATCAAAGGTCCAGAGGTTGATATTGAAGGGCCAAAGGGTGGATTCGAAATGCCTAAAATCAAAATGCCATCAATATCAGGACCCAAGATGCCAGATTGGGACATCAATCTAAAAGGACCCAAAATGAAGGGAGATGTTGATGTGTCAATTCCAAAGATTGAGGGTGACATAAAAGCTCCCAAGGTCGATATTGAAGGACCAGATGTTGATATTGAGGGCCCCAAAGGAGGATTTAAAATGCCTAAATTTAAAATGCCATCCTTTGGGCTGAAAGGTCCAAATGTTGAAGGGCCAGAAGTTGATGTCAGTCTCCCGAAAGCAGATATTGATGTAAAGGCCCCTGAATTTGATATCAAAGGACCAGATGTTGACATTGATAGTCCAAGTGGTAAAATCAAAGGACCCAAATTCAACATGCCAACCATTTCTGGACCCAAACTTTCCATGCCAGATGTGGATTTCAATCTGAGAGGTCCCAAACTCAAAGGTGATGTGGATTTGTCAGCTCCGAAGATTGAAGGAGACTTAAAAACACCTGAGATTGACATCAAAGGTCCACAGGTTGATATTGAAGGTCCAAAAGGTGGATTTGAAATGCCTAAAATCAAAATGCCATCGTTTGGTTTCAAAGGTCCAAAAGTGGAGGGTCCAGATGTTGATATAAACCTCCCCAAAGCAAACATTGACGTGAAAGCGCCAGAGGTTGATATTGAAGGACCAGATGCAAAACTCAAAGGACCCAAATTCAGCATGCCAACAATTTCTGGACCAAAATTATCCATGCCAAATGTGGATTTCAATCTGAAAGGTCCCAAATTCAAAGGTGATGTGGATGTGTCAGCTCCAAAGATAGAGGGAGACATAAGAACACCTGAAGTTAACATCAAAGGTCCAGAGGTTGATATTGAAGGGCCAAAGGGTGGATTTGAAATGCCTAAAATCAAAATGCCATCAATATCAGGACCCAAGATGCCAGATTGGGATATTAATCTGAAAGGACCCAAAATAAAGGGAGATGTTGATGTGTCAGTTCCCAAGATTGAGGGTGACATAAAAGCTCCAAAGGTGGATATTGAAGGACCAGACGTTGATATTGAGGGCCACAAAGGAGGATTTAAAATGCCTAAATTCAAAATGCCATCCTTTGGGCTGAAAGGTCCAAATGTGGAAGGGCCAGAAGTTGATGTCAGCCTCCCGAAAGCTGATATTGATATTAAAGCCCCTGAAATGGATATCAAAGGACCAGATTTTGACATTGAGAGTCCAAGTGGTAAAATCAAAGGACCCAAATTCAGCATGCCAACAATTTCTGGACCAAAATTATCCATGCCAAATGTGGATTTCAATCTGAAAGGTCCCAAATTCAAAGGTGATGTGGATGTGTCAGCTCCAAAGATAGAGGGAGACATAACACCTGAGGTTAACATCAAAGGTCCACAGGTTGATATTGAAGGTTCGAAAAGTGGATTTGAAATGCCAAAAATCAAAATGCCATCATTTGGATTCAAAGGTCCAAAAGTGGAGGGTCCAGATGTTGATATAAACCTTCCCAAAGCAAACATTGACGTGAAAGCACCGGACGTTGACGTTAAAGGACCAGAGGTTAACATTGAAGGACCAGATGCAAAACTCAAAGGACCTAAGTTCAGCATGCCAACAATTTCTGGACCGAAATTATCCATGCCAAATGTGGACTTCAATCTGAAAGGTCCCAAATTCAAAGGTGATGTGGATGTCTCAGCTCCAAAGATAGAGGGAGACATAAAAACACCTGAAGTTGACATCAAAGGTCCAGAGGTTGATATTGAAGGGCCAAAGGGTGGATTTGAAATGCCTAAAATCAAAATGCCATCAATATCAGGACCCAAGATGCCAGATTGGGATATCAATCTGAAAGGACCCAAAATAAAGGGAGATGTTGATGTGTCAGTTCCCAAGATTGAGGGTGACATAAAAGCTCCAAAGGTGGATATTGAAGTACCAGACGTTGATATTGAGGGCCACAAAGGAGGATTTAAAATGCCTAAATTTAAAATGCCATCCTTTGGGCTGAAAGGTCCAAATGTTGAAGGGCCAGAAGTTGATGTCAGTCTCCCGAAAGCTGATATTGATATTAAAGCCCCTGAAATGGATATCAAAGGACCCGATTTTGACATTGAGAGTCCAAGTGGTAAAATCAAAGGACCCAAATTCAACATGCCAACCATTTCAGGACCGAAACTTTCAATGCCAGATGTAGATTTCAATCTGAGAGGTTCCAAACTCAAAGGTGATGTAGATGTGTCAGCTCCAAAGATTGAAGGAAACATAAAAACACCCGAGATTGACATCAAAGGTCCACAGGTTGATATTGAAGGTCCTAAAGGCGGATTTGAAATGCCTAAAATCAAAATGCCATCATTTGGTTTCAAAGGTCCAAAAGTGGAGGGTCCAGAAGTTGATATAAACCTTCCCAAAGCAAACATCGATGTTAAAGCACCGGACGTTGACATTAGAGGACCAGAGGTTGATATTGAAGGACCAGATGCAAAAGTCAAAGGACCAAAATTCAAGATGCCAACTATCTCAGGACCAAAAATTTCCATGCCAGATGTGGATTTCAATCTCAAAGGTCCAAAATTCAAGGGTGATGTGGATTTGTCAGCTCCAAAGATTGAAGGAGACATTAAAACACCTGAGTTTGACATCAAAGGCCCACAGGTTGATATTGAAGGTCCTAAAGGTGGATTTGAAATGCCAAAAATCAAAATGCCATCAATATCAGGACCCAAGCTGCCGGACTGGGATATTAATCTGCAAGGACCCAGGATAAAGGGAGATGTGTCAGTTCCAAAGATTGAGGGAGATATAAAAACACCTGAAGTTGAGATCACAGGTCCCAATGTTGACTTCGAAACTCCAGAGGGACATCTCAGTGGGCCTAAGGTGAAGTTACCAAAAATATCTGGACCGAAAATATCATTGCCAGATGTTGACATCAATCTGAAGGGGCCAAAGTTGAAGGGTGATTTGAAAGGGGATGTTCAATTGCCAAAAGCTGAACTTGAGGGACCAGATGTCACAATTGATGCCCCTGAAATTGGCACAAAGAAAACCAAATTTAAAATGCCAAAGTTTGGATTCAAGGGTCCAAAGATAAAGGCCCCAGAAACTGATATAAAAATGGTAAAAGGGGATATCAGCATCAAAGGAAAGACTGGTAGCTCTGAAGGTCTTGATGTTGATCTGGGATTGAGTGGTCCGAAAAGCAAAGGATCCAAATTCAAGATGCCAAAATTTGGTTTCAAAGGCCCAAAGGTTGAAATGCCAGAAGTTGATATTAACCTTCCCAAAGCTAGCGCTGAAGTAAAAACTCCAGATGTTGACATTGAAGGACCAGATGTCAAAATTGAGAGTCCCGATGCAAAAATCAAGGGAACAAAACTAAAAATGCCACATATCTCAGGACCGAAAATTTCAATGCCAGATGTGGATTTCAATCTCAAAGGTCCCAAACTCAAAGGTGATTTGGATGTGTCAATTCCAAAGATTAAGGGAGACATAAAAGCACCTGAAGTTGACATCACAGGCCCAGAGGTTGATATTGAAGGACCAAAGGGTGGATTTGAAATGCCTAAAATCAAAATGCCATCATTTGGCTTCAAAGGTCCAAAGGTGGAGGGTCCAGATGTTGACATTGATCTTCCAAAAGCTGATATTAAGATCAAAGCACCTGAAATGGACATGAAAGGGCCGGACATTGATGTTGAAGGCCCTGATGCAAAATTGAAAGGACCCAAGTTAAAGTTACCATCCATAACAGCACCCAAGATGCCAGATTGGGATATCAATCTGAAAGGACCAAAGGTGAAAGGAGATGTGAATGTGAAAGGTCCCAAGATTGAGGGAGATATAGAAGCTCCAAAAATAGACATTGAAGTACCAGACGTTGACATTGATAGTCCAAGTGGTAAGATCAAAGGACCAAAATTCAAGATGCCAACCATCTCAGGACCAAAAATTTCGATGCCAGATGTAGACTTCAATCTGAAAGGTCCAAAAGTCAAAGGGGATGTGGATTTGTCAGCTCCAAAGATTGAAGGAGACTTAAAAACACCTGAGATTGACATCAAAGGTCCACAGATTGATCTTGAAGGTCCGAAAGGCGGATTTGAAATGCCTAAAATCAAAATGCCATCATTTGGCTTCAAAGGTCCAAAAGTGGAGGGTCCAGATGTTGATATAAACCTTCCCAAAGCAGACATTGACATGAAAGCACCTGATGTTGACATTAAAGGACCAGAGGTTGACATTGAAGGTCCAGATGCAAAACTCAAAGGACCCAAATTCAGCATGCCAACAATTTCTGGACCGAAATTATCCATGCCAAATGTGGACTTCAATCTGAAAGGTCCCAAACTCAAAGGTGATGTAGATGTGTCAGCTCCAAAGATAAAAGGAGACATAACAACACCTGAAGTTGATATCACAGGCCCAGAGGTTGATATTGAAGGGCCAAAGGGTGGATTTGAAATGCCTAAAATCAAAATGCCATCAATATCAGGACCCAAGATGCCAGATTGGGATATTAATCTAAAAGGACCCAAAATGAAGGGAGATGTCGATGTGTCACTTCCAAAGATTGAGGGTGACATAAAAGGTCCCAAGGTCGATTTTGAAGGACCAGATGTTGACATTGAGGGCCCCAAAGGAGGATTTAAAATGCCTAAATTTAAAATGCCATCCTTTGGGCTGAAAGGTCCAAATGTTGAAGGGCCAGAACTTGATGTCTCCCTCCCAAAAGCTGATATTGATATTAAAGCCCCTGAATTGGACATCAAAGGACCAGAGTTTGACATTGAGAGTCCAAGTGGTAAAATCAAAGGACCCAAATTCAACATGCCAACCATTTCAGGACCAAAAATTTCCATGCCAGATGTGGATTTCAATCTGAGAGGACCCAAAGTCAAAGGTGATGTGGATTTGTCAGCTCCGAAGATTGAAGGAGACATTAAAACACCTGAGATTGACATCAAAGGTCCACAGGTTGATATTGAAGGTCCGAAAGGTGGATTTGAAATGCCTAAAATCAAAATGCCATCATTTGGATTCAAAGGTCCAAAAGTGGAGGGTCCAGATGTTGATATAAACCTTCCCAAAGCAAACATTGAGATGAAAGCACCTGATGTTGACATTAAAGGACCAGAGGTTGACATTGAAGGTCCAGATGCAAAACTCAAAGGACCCAAATTCAGCATGCCGACAATTTCTGGACCAAAATTATCCATGCCAAATGTGGACTTCAATCTGAAAGGTCCCAAATTCAAAGGTGATGTAGATGTGTCAACTCCAAAAATAGAGGGAGGCATAAAAACACCTGAGGTTAACATCAAAGGCCCAGAGGTTGATATTGAAGGGCCAAAGGGTGGATTTGAAATGCCTAAAATCAAAATGCCATCAATATCAGGACCCAAGATGCCTGATTGGGATATTAATCTAAAAGGACCCAAAATAAAGGGAGATGTTGATGTGTCAGTTCCAAAGATTGGGGGTGACATAAAAGCTCCCAAGGTCGATATTGAAGGACCAGATGTTGACATGGAGGGCCCAAAAGGAGGATTTAAAATGCCTAAATTTAAAATGCCATCCTTTGGGCTGAAAGGTCCAAATGTTGAAGGGCCAGAAGTTGATGTCAGCCTCCCGAAAGCTGATATTGATATAAAGGCCCCTGAATTGGATATCAGAGGACCAGAGGTTGACATTGATAGTCCAAGTGGTAAAATCAAAGGACCCAAATTCCACATGCCAACCATTTCAGGACCAAAACTTTCCATGCCAGATGTGGATTTCAATCTGAGAGGACCCAAAGTCAAAGGTGATATGGATTTGTCAACTCCAAAGATTGAAGGAGACATTAAAACACCTGAGATTGACATCAAAGGTCCAAAGGTTGATATTGAAGGTTCGAAAGGTGGATTTGAAATGCCTAAAATCAAAATGCCATCATTTGGATTCAAAGGTCCAAAAGTGGAGGGTCCAGATGTTGATATAAACCTTCCCAAAGCAAACATTGACGTGAAAGCACCTGACGTTGACATTGAAGGTCCAGATGCAAAACTCAAAGGACCCAAATTCAGCATGCCAACAATTTCCGGACCAAAATTATCCATGCCAAATGTGGACTTCAATCTGAAAGGTCCCAAATTCAAAGGTGATGTGGATGTGTCAGCTCCAACGATAGAGGGAGACATAAAAACACCTGAGGTTAACATCAAAGGTCCAGAGGTTGATATTGAAGGGCCAAAGGGTGGATTTGAAATGCCTAAAATCAAAATGCCATCAATATCAGGACCCAAGATGCCTGATTGGGATATTAATCTAAAAGGACCCAAAATAAAGGGAGATGTTGATGTGTCAGTTCCAAAGATTGGGGGTGACATAAAAGCTCCCAAGGTCGATATTGAAGGACCAGATGTTGACATGGAGGGCCCAAAAGGAGGATTTAAAATGCCTAAATTTAAAATGCCATCCTTTGGGCTGAAAGGTCCAAATGTTGAAGGGCCAGAAGTTGATGTCAGCCTCCCGAAAGCTGATATTGATATAAAGGCCCCTGAATTGGATATCAGAGGACCAGAGGTTGACATTGATAGTCCAAGTGGTAAAATCAAAGGACCCAAATTCCACATGCCAACCATTTCAGGACCAAAACTTTCCATGCCAGATGTGGATTTCAATCTGAGAGGACCCAAAGTCAAAGGTGATATGGATTTGTCAACTCCAAAGATTGAAGGAGACATTAAAACACCTGAGATTGACATCAAAGGTCCAAAGGTTGATATTGAAGGTTCGAAAGGTGGATTTGAAATGCCTAAAATCAAAATGCCATCATTTGGATTCAAAGGTCCAAAAGTGGAGGGTCCAGATGTTGATATAAACCTTCCCAAAGCAAACATTGACGTGAAAGCACCTGACGTTGACATTAAAGGACCAGAGATTGACATTGAAGGTCCAGATGCAAAACTCAAAGGACCCAAATTCAGCATGCCAACAATTTCTGGACCGAAATTATCCATGCCAAATGTGGACTTCAATCTGAAAGGTCCCAAACTCAAAGGTGATGTGGATGTGTCAATTCCAAAGATAGAGGGAGGCATAAAAACACCTGAGGTTAACATCAAAGGTCCAGAGGTTGATATTGAAGGGCCAAAGGGTGGGTTTGAAATGCCTAAAATCAAAATGCCATCAATATCGGCACCCAAGATGCCAGATTGGGATATCAATTTGAAAGGACCCAAAATAAAGGGAGATGTTGATGTGTCAATTCCCAAGATTGAGGGTGACATAAAAGCTCCCAAGGTCGATATTGAAGGACCAGATGTTGATATTGAGGGCCCCAAAGGAGGATTTAAAATGCCTAAATTTAAAATGCCATCCTTTGGGCTGAAAGGTCCAAATGTTGAAGGGCCAGAAGTTGATGTCAGCCTCCCGAAGGCTGATATCGATATTAAGGCCCCTGAAATGGATATCAAAGGACCAGATTTTGACATGGAGAGTCCAAGTGGTAAAATCAAAGGACCCAAATTCAACATGCCAACCATTTCAGGACCAAAACTTTCAATGCCAGATGTGGATTTCAAGTTGAAAGGTCCCAAACTCAAAGGTGATGTGGATATGTCAGTGCCAAAGATAGAGGGAGACATAAAAACACCTGAGTTTGACATCAAAGGCCCAGAGGTTGATATTGAAGGGCCAAAGGGTGGATTTGAAATGCCTAAAATCAAAATGCCATCAATATCAGGACCCAAGATGCCAGATTGGGATATCAATCTGAAAGGACCCAAAATAAAGGGAGATGTTGATGTGTCAATTCCCAAGA
Organism: Enoplosus armatus; assembly: GCF_043641665.1. Classification (NCBI taxonomy): domain Eukaryota; kingdom Metazoa; phylum Chordata; class Actinopteri; order Centrarchiformes; family Enoplosidae; genus Enoplosus; species Enoplosus armatus. Next base: position 13,046,052 of record NC_092189.1, read on the forward strand.
TTGAGGGTGACATAAAAGCTCCAAAGGTCGACATTGAAGGACCAGATGTTGATATTGAGGGCCACAAAGGAGGATTTAAAATGCCTAAATTTAAAATGCCATCCTTTGGGCTGAAAGGTGCAAATGTTGAAGGGCCAGAAGTTGATGTCAGCCTCCCGAAGGCTGATATCGATATTAAGGCCCCTGAAATGGATATTAAAGGACCAGATTTTGACATTGAGAGTCCAAGTGGTAAAATCAAAGGACCCAAATTCAACATGCCAACCATTTCAGGACCAAAACTTTCAATGCCAGATGTGGATTTCAAGTTAAAAGGTCCCAAACTCAAAAGTGATGTGGATATGTCAGTGCCAAAGATAGAGGGAGACATAAAAACACCTGAGTTTGACATCAAAGGCCCACAGGTTGATATCGAAGGATCAAAGGGAGGATTTGAAATGCCTAAAATCAAAATGCCATCATTTGGTTTCAAAGGTCCAAAAGTGGAGGGCCCAGATGTTGATATAAACCTTCCCAAAGGTAATATTGATGTTAAAGCACCTGACGTTGACATTAAAGGACCAGAGATTGATGTTGAAGGCCCTGATGCAAGACTCAAAGGACCCAAAATCAAACTGCCCTCAATATCAGGACCAAGGCTGCCAGATTGGGATATTAATCTGAAAGGACCCAAAATAAAGGGAGATGTTGATGTGTCAGTTCCCAAGATTGAGGGTGACATAAAAGCTCCCAAGGTCAATATCGAAGGACCAGATGTCGACATCGAGGGCCACAAAGGAGGATTTAAAATGCCTAAATTTAAAATGCCATCCTTTGGACTGAAAGGTCCAAATGTTGAAGGGCCAGATGTAGATGTCAGCCTCCCGAAAGCTGATTTCGATATCAAAGGACCAGAAGTTGACATCGAGAGCCCAAGTGGTAAAATCAAAGGACCCAAATTCAACATGCCAACTATTTCAGGACCGAAACTTTCCATGCCAGATGTAGATTTCAATTTGAGAGGACCCACACTCAAAGGTGATGTGGATTTGTCAGCTCCAAAGATTGAAGGAGACATAAAAACACCTGAGATTGACATCAAAGGTCCACAGGTTGATATTCAAGGTCCGAAAGGTGGATTTGAAATGCCAAAAATCAAAATGCCATCATTTGGCTTCAAAGGTCCAAAAGTGGAGGGTCCAGATGTTGATATAAACCTTCCCAAAGCTAATATTGATGTAAAAGCACCTGATGTTGACATTAAGGGGCCACAGATTGACGTTGAAGTCCCTGATGCAAAACTGAAAGGACCAAAATTCAAACTGCCATCAATATCAGGACCCACAATGCCAGAGTGGGATATTAGTCTGAAAGGGCCCAAAGGAAAAGGAGATTTAGATGTGTCAGTTCCAAAATTCGAGGGAGACATAAAAGCTCCTAAAATGGACATTGAAGGACCAGATGTCGACATCGAGGGCCACAAAGGAGGATTTAAAATGCCTAAATTTAAAATGCCATCCTTCGGACTGAAAGGTCCAAATGTAGAAGGACCAGAAGTTGATGTCAACCTCCCCAAAGCTGATATTAATGTTAAAGCCCCAGAAATGGATATCAAAGGACCAGATTTTGACATTGAGAGTCCAAGTGGTAAAATCAAAGGACCCAAATTCAACATGCCAACCATTTCAGGACCGAAACTTTCCATGCCAGATGTGGATTTCAAGTTGAAAGGTCCAAAACTTAAAGGTGATGTGGATATGTCAGTGCCAAAGATAGAGGGGGACATTGAAACACCTGAGTTTGACATCAAAGGTCCACAGGTTGACATCAAAGGGCCGAAGGGTGGTTTTGACATGCCTAAAATCAAAATGCCATCTTTTGGCTTCAAGGGTCCAAAAGTGGAGGCTCCAGATGTCGATATAAACCTTCCTAAAGCAAACATCGATGGAAATGCACCTGAAATTGACATAAAAGTGCCAGAGATTGACATTGCAGGCCCTGATGCAAAACTCAAAGGACCAAAGTTCAAACTGCCATCAATGTCAGGACCCACAATGCCAGATTGGGATATAAATCTAAAAGGACCCAAAGTAAAGGGAGATTTGGATGTGTCAGTTCCCAAGATTGAGGGTGACATAAAAGCTCCCAAGGTCAATATCGAAGGACCAGACGTTGATATCGAGGGCCCCAAAGCAGGATTTAAAATGCCTAAATTTAAAATGCCATCCTTTGGGATGAAAGGTCCAAATGTTGAAGGGCCAGATGTAGATGTCAGCCTCCCGAAAGCTGATATTAATATTAAGGCCCCAGAAATGGATATCAAAGGGCCAGATTTTGACATTCAGAGTCCAAGTGGTAAAATCAAAGGACCTAAATTCAACATGCCAACCATTTCAGGACCGAAATTTTCCATGCCAGATGTGGATTTTAACGTGAAAGGTCCCAAACTCAAAGGTGATGTGGACATGTCAGTGCCAAAGATAGAAGGAGACATCAAAACACCTGAGTTTGACATCAAAGGTCCACAGGTAGATATTGAAGGTCCGAAAGGTGGATTTGACATGCCCAAAATCAAAATGCCATCATTTGGCCTCAAAGGTCCAAAAGTGGAGGGTCCAGATGTTGATATAAACCTTCCAACAGCTGACATTGATGTGAAAGCACCTGGGATTGACATCAAAGGGCCACAGATTGACGTTGAAGTCCCTGATGCAAAACTCAAAGGACCAAAATTCAAACTGCCATCAATGTCAGGCCCCACAATGCCAGATTGGGATATCAGTCTGAAAGGGCCCAAAGTAAAGGGAGATGTTGATGTGTCAGTTCCAAAGATTGAAGGAGACATAAAAGCTCCTAAAATGGACATTGAAGGACCAGATGTTGATATCGAGGGCCACAAAGGAGGATTTAAAATGCCTAAATTTAAAATGCCATCCTTTGGACTGAAAGGTCCAAATGTTGAAGGGCCAGAAGTTGATGTCAGCCTCCCGAAGGCTGATATTAAAGTTAAATCCCCAGAAATGGATATCAAAGGACCAGATCTTGACATTCAGAGTCCAAGTGGTAAAATGAAAGGACCCAAATTCAACATGCCAACCATTTCAGGACCGAAACTTTCCATGCCAGATGTGGATTTCAATTTGAGAGGACCCAAATTCACAGGTGATGTGGATTTGTCAGCTCCAAAGATTGAAGGAGACATAAAAACACCTGAGTTTGACATCAAAGGTCCACAGGTTGATATTGAAGGTCCGAAAGGTGGATTTGAAATGCCCAAAATCAAAATGCCATCATTTGGCTTCAAAGGTCCAAAAGTGGAGGGTCCAGATGTTGATATAAACCTTCCAACAGCTGACATTGATGTTAAAGCATCTGGGGTTGACATTAAAGCTCCAGAAATTGACATTGAAGGCCCTGATGCAAAGTTCAGAGGACCCAAGTTCAACATGCCATCCATCTCAGGACCAAAGATGTCCATGCCAAATGTGGATTTCAGTCTGAAAAGTCCAAAACTCAAAGGTGATGTGGATGTCTCAGCTCCAAAGATAGAGGGAGACATAAAAACTCCTGAATTTGACATCAAAGGTCCAGAGGTTGATATTGAAGGGACAAAGGGTGGTTTTGAAATGCCTAAAATCAAAATGCCATCATTTGGCTTTAAAGGTCCACAGGTGGAGGGTCCAGGCATTGATGTCAACCTTCCAAAATCTAATATGGATTTCAAAGCACCTGATCTTGATATCAATGTAAAAGGGCCTAAAATCAAAGGAAAGATGGATGCATCACTGCCCAGTTTGGAAGGAGATGCTCCAAATGCTAACATAACAGTACCCACCATCACTATGGAAGGTATGTCTATTGATCCTGTCAAGACAGGTGTTACATTTCCCAAGTTCAAAGGTCCTAAGTTTGGAATGAAATCCCCAGAATTGGAGGGACCTGAATCCACAGTTAAGACACCCATGTTCAGTGTGGGAGCAAAAGGTTCCAAAACAGAAGTTAATCTCCCAGATACTGAAGCAAGTCTTGATGCCCCTGATATTGATATCAATGTAAAGGGGAAAAAAGGTAAATTTAAACTTCCTAAAGTGAAAGGAAAGGCAAAGAAACCCAATGTTGACATGGAAGCACCAGCAGTAGACCTTGATTTAGACACACCTAATATTCATGCCAAAGGTAGAAAGGCAAAGAAGCCTCTTTTTGGTAAGCTTCATTTTCCTGATGTGGAGTTAGACATCAAATCACCTAAAATGAAAGACATAGATTTGCCATCTGCTAGCTTGAACACCAACATTGAGGGTTCTGGTATTGACAGTCCAAATGTTAGCTTGGAAGGGCCAGATGTGAAATTAAGGACCCCTAATATTAAAATGACAAATGTGAATGTGTCTACTCCTGATATTGATGCAAATCTAAACAGACAAGGAGAGGCAACCATGTCTGCAGGCTTCAAAGGCAAAAAAATAAATGTGAAAGGTGGTGCAGAGATTGACGGAAGTGCTTCAGGGGGCAGTGCCACTGGTGGTCTTCATTACCCAGAGGGTAGGGTAACATTTCCCAAAATGAAGGTACCAAAATTTGGTATTGCTCTGCCTCAGTTGGAAGGGCAGCAAGGTGGAGGAAATGTTGAATCAGAACTTGCAGCTAGTGGAGGCATAAACATCCAGTCTCCATCTGTTAGTTGCCAAGTCAGTTCACAAAATATTGAGGTTCCTAGTCCAGAACTGAGACACAGTGAAGGCAAAGTAAAGGTAAAAATGCCAAAATTTTTTGGCAAATCAAAAGCAAAGGGCAGTAGTGTAGGTGACCTTCGGGGACCAGAGGTAGAATTGAGTACCAGTGGAAAAGGCGGTAAGGTCTCTAAAGATCTAAGTGTACATACCGGTGAACTGATGGGTGGAAAATTTGATGTTGAGGGGGACCCCGGACTCAGCGTGTCAACTAAAGGCAAGTCAGCCTCACTGGATCTATTTAAGAAATCAAGACATCGGTCTTCTTCTCTGAGTGATGAGGGGGGACTTGCAGTTAGTTCTCCTTCAGGTCACTTAGATGCTGAGGGTGGTGACATTTCATTAGACCTAGGAGGAAGCAAGGGAAAAGGAAAGAAAGGCAAGTTGAAGTTTGGCACCTTTGGAGGTTTTGGTTCAAAGTCAAAGGGCTCATATGAAGTGACACTTGGTGAGGACAGTGAAGCAGTGGAGGGCAGTGCAGGTGTTTCTGTACCCTCTAAAAAATCGAGATTATCGTCATCTTCCAGCAGTGACAGCGGTTCAAGAGGTGGTTTCAGGTTCCCAAGACTTGAACTATCTGTTTCACCAAAAAAGTGATTAATTATATGGCAAATTAAACTCTCTCATGTACACACAAATTCCCTTTCCTAAAATGACAAATTCATCAAACTTTAGCTCTTTAAAACCTAAGGGGATGTACAGTCATCTCTATGTTGTTAACTTTGAGGAATTCTCTTTTTCAGTAATTAGACAGGAGTGCATGAGATTGTTTAAAATCTTAAAACTGTAAATAAGATTAATTTGTATTGTAATAATAAATATAGTTTTTGTACATAGTCCAGATTTATTGAACATATGCCATCTCACTAAATTTTCACCAATAGTTTATTACAGGGTTTGTCATTTTGTCCTATTTCATTTTATGAAATGAATGTTGTTAATGAACGGGTGTGGTATATTTGTATCCAGGGGTCTATTGCACAGAACAGATAGTTACAATAGTTATTTTGAAGGAAAATGTTGTTTATACAAAAATATTAAACAGTTACCAGTTTTTTTTTTATGTATGAAATGATTTTCAAGCTTTGATATTATATAATCAGTGCAGAAGCATATTTACGCAACATAGAGCTGGCCCTTTATAACACATTCTAAAGAGTGATGGTGTTGTATATACCATAATTGCAAAGACAATCATTGTTTGGAAATGATCAACTCTCTCAAGTGCTGTCAGTACTTTTATTCACTCTCAAATTCTGTGCCATTTACCAAAAATATGCATTTGCTTCATTTGTTTTAAACATGTTTTGTTTCTTAATCCTGTGTCATTTTCACTCGTACCTATTTTACGATCCTCTGTATTTTATTTTATTTCCTGTCACTCTCTCTTTGTACACACACCTTATGATTACTTAAAAAATGTCACAAAAAAACACTTTTTGATGTCATTTGTTTGCAAACAAAATCTGTGTTGATAGAGAGTTGATGGAGATTGCGGACGATTCTTTGGGTCTATTCTTTTGTGTGCATTCTGCCAAATAAACTAAATAAAAAGATTTATAGAATTCATAAGTTTTCGTAAATTACTATTTGGGCAATACTTGATTGGTGTTGACTATATTTTGTTCCAGATTAGAGTAATTTTATACAAGCTTTCAATTAATATCCTTGATGTTTCTCAACTAAGTTTCCCATGTGTCTATGGCCATTACAGTGAAAACTTTATTCAGTAGTGAGGCAGGCATTTCGATTATTGCTTATTTTTGATTATGATATACTCATTAAGAATCAGCCATCAATTAATCCGGCTTTAATTATCATTTGTAATTTTTAGACTAATCATTGACGGTACGCTGTTCACCACTGATACAGAGATATATTAAATCTTGTGAGCTGTTCATTACTCGAGACACACAACACATAGTGGACTGTATCAACAAAAATATATGTCATATGAAACAGCAGAGATAATTAATTCAACAGCCAGTAGTTTTTATGATGGTGTTTGCCTTGACTGATGTGAGGAAATGCAAACTAGTGTAGCTTATATGAAATCAGTGTGGGAATAGGATATAAAAGGCAATTGTGCAATTAAGTCTAGCCCATATCTACTGCATACTTGTAAAATTGCAGGCTGAAAAGGTAAAAAAAATAAAAAAGAAAGACAACTACTTGTGACATGGCACAGTGGTTCCTCTGTTACCAAACCATAAACAAGAACTTGTTTTGCAATATAATCTTCTGCGATGCAACTGACAGAAAGACAGGACAAGCATCAGCATTGCCCTCAGTCAAAAAAAAAATGTCACCTGCAGGTTTCTGAAGGGAGTTATGAAGCCTAGATTTGGCTATTATTGCTCTCTTTGCCAGCTTTGTGGAGCCAGACGTTTCAAATTTGAGTAAAGCAGAAGAAAACATGTGGTACTTGGTTTAGGAAAATACCAACAACACCAAAGATCTTGAAGATATATGGCCTATGTCTACTTAATATGTGCACCATTTCACTTACCATTTAGTATGTTGTATCATATCCCCTCCACATCACGCCACCGAGTGGTCTCAATCTTCTGCTTTGTTACGTATCCACTATGGTTATGAAATGGCAAAAAAAGATCAGTAAATATTTAATTAAAACATTTTTATAATAATGACATGAACTTTCCTAAATGTACAAAACTTCTTTAAGGCACGGGTTACATTGTGGCTAGTTTTGAAGATTATGTAACCACTGTTCCTATTGTGGCAGGGTTTCATACATTAGTCAACTATAACCAGGGGTTACATTGGGATTTGTTTTCTAGGGGGGCTCTGTGCAGTGTTTCGCACAAGATTTTGTGAGACTATGGTAGGTGGACAGCATGCTTCCCAGAAGAAAATTGTGAACATTTTAAAGTTAAATGCATCAATCTGGTGCACTTTGAAAGCAAAATGAAGGTCTATGAAGAACTTTGTGCTCCTGTAAACAATTTCATATTTTCAATAAACACATTGGTTGCATAGATGTGAATAGTATAGCACTAAAAAAACTTTAGTCCACTCCCACCTGTTGTGTGGGCCTCACCTCGGTCTCACCGTGTGTATAAATTGGATTGAGGCCGGACAATCGGCTCCCAAAAAGAGCTTTTCCTTCAGCTATTTAAGGAACCAGTGAGGCCCAGAGCTCAGAGGGCTGCGCCGATACTCATACAACCTGGAGTTACAGTACGTATATCTAATGCTCTATATCGTATAGGCTTTGCCCTCTAAGGCTATTGCTAGTGAGATAAGGGCGAAGCAGAATATAGTCTATGCCTCACTGGGTCTGTCCGGTATAACAAACACACACACCCACTTCAGAAGATGAAACAATAAGGGTTCCATGTCCAGCTCCTGCGCCATGCGTAATAGAGCATAGAACCCCATATGCACACCAGTTACACCGCACAGTAGAAAATCTGATATTCTCTCGTGAGGGGATTAAGGCTGGGAACATAATAAAGCCTACTGCTGTGAGGAAGCAGAGACAAAGGTTACACTCTGTAACAGTCCAGCGAGGAGCACCGCTCTCCATGTGCCGACAGGCAGGAGGGAGAGCATAAACCAATCAGCTGATATCAATCACTCTGACAAAACACTCAGTACAGAAGCTCTGATGTTCAAGTTCTTACATCACCTCATTTAGGCCTATGTTCTCTACAACTACGAAGAAAACACGTTTTAGTTATTGTTTGACTTATTAAGACCGAGAAAAGTATAAGTATTGTCGAAGATGTGAGAAGGTAATGATGTAGAATATTGTAGGACAGTCCCGGACAGCCCCTGGACAGCCCCCGGACAGCCCCGGCCCAATTTAACCACTGACTATAACAGAATTTCAACCGGTTGCAAACTGCAATTAATCTATTAAGAAATGGCGGGGCGTTGTTGCGGTGCGCTCTGGCAGAACTACGACTATGAGTGAGAGTGAACCAAAACAGTAAGGTTGCGGGCAGATCAGCTAAAGAATGAGCTGAAACTCTCTTTAAAGCTCCATAAAGCTGAGGTGGGCTGCAGATTCAGGTGTTTCTCTGTAGGTTCACCACGAGCGACCCCTTTCATTGTCACATTGTTTTCATATTGTCATTTGACACATTGTTATTATAAAAATATCGATTACAGGAAGGAAAGGTCATGGACATGGATACAATTAGGGAAAGATCACCTTCATGGTTAGAAGTAACCAACATTGTTATTTATACACAAGATGATGGTCTCACACACACTTTTTGCACCTTGTCATCCTCCCTAACAAGTTTTACTGTGGTATAATGACATGTTACTTCTGCCTTTGTGACTTAGAGAGGACATTTATTATTCATGCAAAGAGGTCAGGACAGTTGTGTTGTACAAATAGGATACTGTAGCACTGCACAGAAGAAAAAAACACTTTTATTATTTATATACGTGGATCACTTACTGTTTATTGAAATTGGATTAATTCACAGATCTTTACTATCACACAATATTATCACAGTTCACATTATTTACAACATAACTGAAAAGTTAAAGTGTGGGAATGTAGATAAAGAATAGGATCATTTTGGCAAAATAAAAATCTTTTATGGCCCCTTGAAATGCCCGATTCTTGCAACTAAACTGGCGCTTATTAACCAGTGTGACAATGATACAGTTTATTGATATGGGTCTTCTTATTAGAAAATGTTAAATACGCCACCCAGTGGTTGAATTATAATGCACCACCATCGTTACAAGGACATAATAAATACAGTCTTCAAAACACTTAATGATGATAAATTAATTCTGCACTATATTTTATCAGACTCAGGTTCATAAAAAGCTGCATAATCACATGAAGTTTTAAATCTTTGTATTGTTTATTATTGATTACTTTATTTGACATTATAAATACTTAAACTGTGTCTGCAACACACAGATATGGGCTTGCGTCAGTAATAATGGGTTTATCAGGCAGCAGTTAGAGATCTTGGTCACATTAAAACTTATTAACACAAGTGTTCCAGAAACATGGTTTGTAGGGTAAGGCTTTGTGAAAGCAGTGCTTTGCCTCAATCACAGGATGTGATCCCAGTGTTCCCGGTTGCTTGAATGCAATTGTTGTTGTAGTGCAGAGGAAGGAACTTATCAGGAGTTTCCTTTTTAAGAGGAAAGTGCCCCCTTCCTTTCTGGAGAGGCAAACATTTTTTGTTTTTTTGCTGAAAGAGGGACACAGGAGAAGAAAAAGTTGGAACAGTCCTGCATAGTCGTGATGTGTAAATTATTGGAATACATGCTGGTTGTCTTCATTGGCCATCCATTTTAGAACATAATTCCACTGTTTGAATGGTGAGGAGCAACTCTTAGTATCAATTTCTCAGGTAAGAAGAAATTTTACTGATTGTAGTGATGTATTTTTCACTAATTTGTCAAGACATTTGTTGTAAATTAACATTTAATGTACATTACCACAAATGACGTTATTCCTAGAAAGAGATTTTCATTTAAGCAGTGGCATTACTCAGGTCAGTTCCTCAGTAAAAAAAAAATCATTTTTTACTATGCATTCTGGTTATGGTATGTCCTTGGTTATGTTCAGATGTGCCTAAAGCAGAGTATGTTATTGATTCAGGAGGTACAGTAACCTCGTCTGCCGGTTCAGCCGTAAATGGAACATTAAACGTAATTTTCTCATAAATTTTCAACTTGTCCCTCCTGACCTCCATATGAGTGAAAGGCTGCATCTCGTTTCTGCACCCTGGTCATGGACACATCAGGTCAGGGATGTTACAGCAAAGAATTAGACATTCTTACATTTGAAAGTAGTATTTTATAGTGTTCTGACGACTATAAGAGGCATTTAACTTACAGCTTGATTGCTAGTGCAAACAGAGAATAAATAACCATCTTACACATTCAAAGAATAGCCGTCGAGGCACATAGGTATGTTCACTGGGGAGGCAGATGTTGGATGATAATGTGGTTTACCACAACAGTCTGACACCTGACATCTCATGTGTCATGCGGAGTGCTGCCAGATGGTGTCCTTGACTCCTGCAAGAATAAAAGAGGTTACCCAGTATGATGGCTTGTTACTATACATTAGATCATATCTCGCTCTAATGGGCCTTTATTATTGTGATACACCTAGACTTTCTAGACATGTAGATAGTGTCCTCAAAATACTCTGTTCATTCCATGTGACAATAATAGAAGCTTCATTTAGAATCAATTTTCATGTGCTGGTAGATAACACGTTGAAGCTAATAAGGTTTTGGGTAAAATAGTTTCGTTTCTGTATGAGCAATTTTTCACTGATGAGATAAGATCCTTTTTGCTGCCTTTCATTTTTCATAATGAATGTGATTTTGACTGTAATGCAGCACATATACAGCTTTATTTAAAGTCAATTTTGTAAAAGCTGCTTTCATATCATGTTTGATTTAAAAAGCTATCAAGTGCAAAGGAGTATTCAGAATAAAATAAATGCATGTTGAACACGAGGAGAATTTCTGTCCAATAACAAAAACAGAGGGGATATTAAAGTCTCACTGAGTGCTGTTTTCATTAGTTTACACATAACCTACAACCGCTACCTGCGGTGTTAATGACATTTAGTGATTAATGACCTTGCCAAAAGATTAGTAGTAGTTAGTAAGGAATAACAACGAAAGGAAGAAACGACATCATTAGATTGTTTAGTTATGAAATGAAACCCAGCATGGGCAATAATATAGGCAATAATATTCCTTATCATCATTTTGTTTGGTTCAATAAAATTGTTATTTACTGCCTGTAGTAAAGAGTGTCCTATTCTGGTTGTAGAAGAGCAGAGTGAGGTTAGTAACACCATCATTTTATGTACATTCAAGCATAATGTATTGCATTATTGTTATCACAGCTCATAATGAGACTGGTTATAGCATCACTTCATGTATCTCCATAAAAGATGTGTGCAACATACTCAAACTTGTGATCAATAAATACTGTACATCCAAGGGCCTTGCTGTTTTATATTAGTGGAAATCATTAATTTATTACATTAAAGACTATCCCTGTCAAGAAACGGTAAATGTCAAAAGGTGAAGCTCGAGGTACAGCAAACCAAGATGGCTTCCTTTTCAAGACAAAGGAAACCCCAGAGCAGCTGAACCGGTGCTGTGGTGGATATACAAACTCAAAGCGTGTGTATAATCCCTTTCAATTATCAAAATCCCCAGTAGGGACCATTTTCTGTACGCTGGTACTTTTGGGCTCCAAAATAACATAATACAATGTAAAATATTTTCATATGCAGAGAAAGCTCTTATTAATAATTCAGTGTTTTTGCCTCTTGACTGTGAAAATAATGTTTGAAGCTCATCCATTCTTATTGTATCATTAGCATAAACACTTGGAAACAAAGGATGATCCACACACTTCATGCAGTCTTTCAACCTCCTGTAGTTCTTACCATAGAGTTCATTTGAATAATGCATTGATTTGAACATTTTATAATGTGTATTTCTTGATCTTACAGTAGTTGTGAGAAAATCCTTGTCTCTGTAGTAATCATAATCTTTGTCTGTACTGTGTTGTTGTTTGGCATGTGTGAAGAACACAAAGGACTTAAAGTAAAAGCGATATTCTCATCTAATTTTAGTAGGAAGGACTAGTTAGCTGTAACTCACTCACAAATGCTTCTGTCAATGAGGCACGAGCATTTGTGATAAAAAGTGTCATGCTCTGCTTTAAATGTGTTATTTATTACCAGAGAATGGAGGCAGTGTGCAGACTGTGAGTGGAAGATATTCTTATTATAGGTCAGATCAATGCCTGTCCCCATTAAATAACATGGGCAGTTATGGTTTAGGTAGATTCTAGTGGACACAAGAGCTGGTTGCGTCCACTCTTCCAAATCTGCAGTGGGAGGTGGTGGAGGCAGATGAGAGATTGTACAATATTGAAATCCAACAGTTTGAGTGCAAAGTTCTCCTCTCACCTTTGTCATGGAAGTGGAAACGAGGAACGAGTACAGGAAGGATTGGGTTATTCCAATGTAGAAATCCATAAATCCTGACCAGATGCTATGCAGTATCAACCAGGTAGGATAAGGCTTGTTGTGTTTCACAATCTTTCGTGGTTCACAATTCGTTTCTAAATCCAATTACCACCTGCCCGTGGGCATATACAGTTTCCTCTGACAACTGGATTGTAATCAAGTACCTAAAACACCCAGATACAATAGTGTAGACAGAATACTCTACAGCAAGGTTACCTTTTTGGATATGAGGAATGGCAAGCTGGAAAACAATGGTCCCACAGCCCGATGGGATGGGGGTGGGGGGGTGGGTCCTTGTCATTCAACAATCCAGAATCTCTGAATATGCAGATGCATTACTCAGTGTACGAGTGCACTAGAGGCATCAAGTTTCCACATCACACTTGTTTACTTGTGTAAATTGCAGAGATGTGAGAGATCAAATGTCCCCAAATTACCTTGTACGGTGTTCCACTGTCCCTTTGCCTATGAAGTGTGAGTTACGTTGTGGTATCTCAATTACATCCAGTTGTGCAGTATTAAGCTTATGCAGAGGCAGGATCTATTTTTGAAATGTAAAAGGCTGTTTCCTGAAGCCCTGACTTGGGAAGAGGCAGCTTACTGACCTTGAAGGTTCATCAGTATGTAGTTTTTCACTTGTAATCGCAGGGGGCTTTAAAGACGGTGACTGAAGGAGAATATTTTTTCTGCATGGCTACATACACGGAGACATTCCCCCATGGGATTCTGTTTGATGTGAGAATAGCAGACTGCACAGATGTGTGTTAGTGTGAGATAGATTTCACTTGCCTTTAACAGTGCGTGTTGATGTGTGTTGGTTATTCATGGGAGAGTTATTAATGTATCCCTGCTTTTCTGTTTATTGATGAGCATGTGTGTGTATCCACATACATTAATGTATTACAAGCTCCTGCTAATGGTCCTGACAGCACAGTGCCGTTAGTAGTCGTCCTCTTTCCCTCCTTGAGCAAGCAGTGATTTACTTTGTTAAGGTGTGACCTCATCATTCTGGCTTCATGATACCCCACCTCCCCCTCGCAGCAAGAGCAGGCAGCCCTGTATCACACACACACACACACACACACACACACACACACAAACAAACAAACATACAAATGCTCACACAGGGACACACAGAACAGCAGCATAGGGGATGGGGCAGGGCTTGAGAGATTTTCTCATTTTATTTCCAGAGTATATATGTCTATCTCTCAGAGTGTGTGTGTGTGTGTGTGTGTGTGTGTGCACAGGACAGACAAGCAGAGAGGGAGAGAGAGAGAGAGAGAAAGCGAAACAGGGAGACGAAGGGGAGGGAGTGTGGATCATGCATGTGCATTAACTCAGCTCCAGCGGCACAGCAGCAGCAGCAGCAGCAGCAGCAGCAAACAGAAACAGCAGCAGCACAGGAGGGAAAGAGAGAGAGAAAGACAGAGAGGGAGAGTTGGAGGGAGGGTAGTGGTCTCAGGCACAGGAACAAAAGCTGCAGAGGACTGCTTTCCATCTCCACTAAAAGAACAACGGAGGAGTAATAGAAGGAGGAGGGGGTGGTCATGATAGTAGGGAGACAATAACGGAAGAGAAGAGGCACATTGTAGTCAGTGAGGACTGAAACCAAGGCTCTTCTCTTCTCTGCTCTCCATGTTTTTGGGGACTCAACGTACCATTGCCTTCGTCTCCAAACCCAGAGGAGGATGTCTGTGTCGGGGAAGAAGGAATTTGACGTGAAGCAGATCCTCAGGCTCCGCTGGCGCTGGTTCAGCCATTCATCCCAAGGTTCGGCCGGCGGTGGAGGCGGTGGCGGTGGCGGGGTGGGAGGCTACATCCAGCAGGATGGCCTGGACCACAGAGGGACGCCTGTCCAGGGCCGGCTGAAGAGTCACTCGCGGGAAAGAGGCATTGGAGGACTACGGAAGACTAACAGCCCGGTCCACAGCATCCTGGCACCGACGCCAGGGCCCACACCTGTCTATGTCAGAGCGGGTCATCAATCATGGCACCATCAGCAGAACACCATCCAGAGTCTCCAGGTCAACGAGGAGTCTTCAAAGAGCAGTTTGTCGCCCAGCACCACAAGGAAAGAGGACGCCAACACTGGCCAGGAAGATGTGAAGAACAGCACAGAGGAACCTGCAGAGGTGGAGGCCAGAGAGAGGTATGACTGTTGGTGTTAGATACTTTGGAGACACATATTTATTATGTGGGGCCACATCAGTCACTTTGCGTATCATGTGCTCAATTAGCGGAAAACCAGATAATGGGATGCTATTTTGGGAACACATGGTTCCCTCACGTTTCATAGTGAAAGCATAGCTGCTCAATAAAATCTGCATCTAATTGAGAAAGTCTGATGCCTGAGGCTGCACCCCAGGATTAAAAAGTAAGAATGTTTTGTTGTGATCAGGGAGGATGAGCACAACGCTGCTCTAAACAGTAAATGCTGCTCACTTAGCACAAAATCTGTTTTCAACATTTCTGAGACTAAACATATACATATATGAAGAGTACATCTGCAGCTTTTTAACTTCATTCAATATTTGCACTTCTATTCTGCATGTAGATCCTTTAATTAAGATAAGATTGAATTATCTGCACAGCTATCATTTGCCAATTTACTCAGGCTCGGCAGCTGCCACCATGGCTCACCTGGGGACAGCTCACTCTCATTGTCCACAGCATGTTAGGCAGGACAAACCAATAAAGCATCCTTTTAATTATTTAGTGGACCGAAAGCCAAAGCTTTTTTCTGCTCCCTTGTCTGTGTCGTAGTCCAGATTACATGCACAGTATGACTTTGACTTTGGAGAATTTAGTTTTTACACATTACACTAATGCATTCTTCCATATAGTTAAAAGTGGATAGCGGGAAAGAGCCATTACATCACATAACACGTACCGGATCTATAAAAAGAAGAAGTGGTGCAATCACATGAATTATCCAGACTGCCACTACAACTACTTTATAAGCCAAAAGCTATCATAGCTAGTGGATGGCAAAGGTGCTTTAATTTATTTTCTACTGAAATCTTTTCACAAACCCTGATGCCAAAGTATCAGGGTTATAGATGTTTTTTTTTCCAGCTATAAATCCCACCCCCTGTTTCTCCAGGTTCTGTTTTTTTCACCACCCCCCCCCCCCCCGTGTGATCCTACATCTTCTTCCAGGAAGTAAACAGGTTAGAGATGTGTGTGTGTGTGCAGTCAGTCAGAACACTAAAAGCACCTCATATCAAGGATGAAAAGACCAAGTCTCCTTTTATCTCGTCTGTGACATTCTAAGGTGATTGGTTCTTAAGCTTTGCTGATTCCTGCATGCTTTTGTTCTGTGCACCTGGTGATGAAATGAACAATGAAAGTGAACCTGTCCCTTTGTTTCATAAAGAGCTCACCATCATTGAACAGATGATTCAAAATACATGCTCTCTGTCTACAGCCAAAAAATGTGCCAATGTGGATTCAGTGAATGCCACGGGCAGTGGACGGTCGAGTTCCCCGAACAGAACATGAATTATTCTGAGTTAAGATACAGTTTTTGGAATTAGCTCGACGTTCTGCTCTTCGTGTTGGCATAATTGGCAGATGTTCATGTTTCGGGGGCCCTGTGTGTGAAAAGTGCATGCATAAAAGATGTGCCTCACAGTAAAAATGTAACTCTCCGACTCTTAGGGGGACCTTGAGTTCATGCTGGCCATGTAAAATACAGCACAGCCATCATATTTTGACAATGATACTGAAATATTAAAATGGTTCCACTCGGTTGGATCATAAAATATATCCTTGGCTCAAGCTGTACTTGACTGTAGTGATATCCATTTATGAATTTGATAATCAGCGATGCAATCTGACTTAGAAAGTCTTTTTAATGGGTTTGACTCCCACCCAAACTGTTAACAGTGCACACAGAAAATAAATCTTCCGTTCTAAATGGCAGTGTAGCATTAAGAATACTGACAGACAGTTCCATCACTTCCTCTGTTCATATAAATCAATTACTCAAACTGTCAGCTACTGTTTTGCATCATTATTAAATCAAGGCATCTGTGGATTCGGTGGCTTGAATAGCAAGAAAGGCAGCAAAAATGTTGTTTTGATGTGAGCAGTTATCAGGAAAACACATGCGTGTTGCATGATGCCACTTTTCTATCAACCTTGTGTTTAATGGAAACACAGTCACTCGAAAACTCTAGGACTAGTTGCTGGAAATGATGTTTGGACAAGCACTGCATCTGTAGTTGTACAAAGTTGCACAGTGAATCAGGCCAGTGACTGTGTGACACGCCATGGCTTGCATGTTCATCGGCGGCTAAGCAGATGTGTGGATGTCACTGAGATGCACATTCATTTACTCCACCAGCTGGGTGGCCCTATTACGTCTCACATCATAAATCCTTGACACGTAATTTGTCACAATCCCTCAGGCTGAATGTAGAAATGAGATCTGCTGGCTGTGAAAAGTACAAAAGTTTTTAGCCGCTCATCAGTAGTTGGAAAATATGTGTCAGTCATTTTGTGCTACAAGCCCCACAGTGATTAGTTTAATTCACACAGTGTCTCCAAGAAGTACATCCCATCAGTTTCTTCCATTCTTTCATTGATTCGGTTTCGCACTTTTGTTATAAACATTTAATATTGTTGTCAAACTGAACTAACTGACAAAGTCAATGAAAACAGCTCATCCTAACTTGTGGGTGTTCAGGATTCTGTTTGACTTTAAGAATGAATGTTATAGATATTAATATGCTTAATAAGGATTCATTTAGAAATGTATTGGTTCACAGGTATCTATGTGGCAGGAAGGTTGTTGGAAACATTAACACTGAGATAATGAAATAACTGCATTATATTTAATGTTTTGCTCTACATTTTAAAAACCTGTGTGGGCGCCATTAGTACTGAAGATAACTCAAAAAGTCAGTGACTCATTTATGTCGTGTGCTATGCTGGTATGATTATTCTCATTCTGTTAGCTTTCTCCTGGATTTAGTTAACCTTTCTCATCCGACCGACTAGTACGTGTCTACAGAGTTGTTAAATCAAACGCAGTGGAGTGAAGTAGGATGTAATACCTTGTTGTTGCCCACCCCTGCTCCTAATGCCCCTACATATCTATACACTGTATATATGTTCTATCCTCATGACTCTCATCCAAATAACCTCTCCCCATCGTTGGCAGAGAATATATGACAGAAGTTAACCTGAATGGAATGGAAACCCTGACCTCTCCCACATAAACACTAACAGAGGCTTGAGTCAGCGGGCTTTTAGTTTGAATGATATCTCAATTCCCTCTCCATTGCCTTGGAAAAGAAATACCACCACCTCTCCCCCTGTCAACAGCAGTAATTCAGATGTTTGTTGGATGCCTCATAACACCACAAGGCTTATAGGGTCTCGGTCTGTGTGACACATCCAGCGGAGGCGTCCTTAAGATGCTGTAAATTGTAAAACACAATATATCTGTTGTAATCTCAAAGTAACATCCTCAGGGGTTGGGAGAGTTCGTCATTGCATGCAGTTGATACTAAATGTTGTTTAACTTTGCCAAATCAGCATTCTGTACAGAGCAAGGCCATCTCAGATGGAAGCTAAAGATCAAGCTAGAGTTTTCAGTAGCCCCTCTCTTTGCTTTTGCAGAAGGCTTTGAACAGCGGTGGGAAGAGCTACGGCTGCATTATATGCAGGACACATTCCCTCATTTCTCTTCAAATGTGGATCAGTCATTTTTCCCCCAAATGGACCTAACTCAAAGAAAATAATGCCTGACACAGCTTTCTATGAATTTTACATGGGTACTATTAGTAGGGGCCATGACTTAGTTCAACAGTGTCCTGAGGCAATCCAGTAAAAGAATCATAGACGCGACAACTGTGATTTGGCACTTTATAAATGAAATTTAATTGAATTGAACTGTGGTGAAGCTGAAAATGTGACAGTGTAGACATAAAATGTAACTAATTAATGTACAACTGCAGGAAAGTGTAACTCTATAATATGTACAGTTTGAATGTGAAATTATTGAATTATTGGGCCCCCTCAATAACATTAAAATATTAAGTCTTAATGTTTTAGGCCCACCAATCTAGATATGTTGCAAATGCATATAGGATCTAAATACCTAGATCTATATCATACATACTATATAGCTATACAACATGTATCTAAATATCTCAAATATACACTAAACCACGTGCAACCCAGGACCCACTGCTTTAAAATTAATTTGTTTACCCACTAATATCAGATAAATTATGGACAATCCAACAGTGATGACAGTCTCATACACTATGCGACTTATCCTGCCATCAGCAAAGCAGTGAGGAGCTTTCTGCTAAGATCTGCACATTTTTCACTTACAGGACGCCCCCACCCCCAACCCCCAACACACACACACACACACACACACACGCACACACGCATTTACACCAAATTCCTCAGCATTAGAATGCAGAGCTCAGCATTGTAATCACAGTTAATCTACGAACACTGGAAGGACTGAAAATCTCAATATGGAATTAAAATTTACCATACCAATAAAATGTACCATACCTGGACTTTTTCAAGGCAGCCCCAGTATTAATGTGCTGCTTCACAACATAAAAAATTGAGTCTTTATTTTGAAATATATTCATCCCCTGGCACATAATTCCTCAGCGGCTTCAAACAGATATCTCGTGTATGTGCGCGAGGCAGTTATGCAGAATTTCATTGTTAAACTAACAGATATTTTTGACTGATGTTTTTTCATTTTCACTGTGCAAGATTTAACTCCTCTTGATGTAGTTTCTTAATATTCAAAACAGGAATCAGTATCCCACCTGAGATGTTAATTATTTGTTCGCAGACATTGTGCTGACATGACTTCTCCACCACACTTCTTCCTCACAACGTGTGCGGTTTTGGTAAAAAGCTGAGGGGGGAGAGGGGGTGGGGGCTATAAGAAGGCAATATTTTATTTTATTTCTGTTAAAAGCTGTGGCAATTTTCCACTGCACTCTCTAACATAAAGGGCCCGTCGGCTACATTTGGAGCAGTTTTCAAAAGACATTGTACCTATATGCAGCTACATTTCCTCCATCATTATCAATATTAAGCAGGTATGTCCAGTGTAACAATGGCATCAGAAGAAGTATGTCTGTTGCAAGCCTCTGTGAGATAGGAAAAGTGCAGAGGGGAAAATCTATTTCAGTTATCATCTCAGCCTCACAGCTGGGATCAAGTTATTACAGTCAGTGTATATATTTCTTTCTACACAAAGCCGAATAGCAGTATACCAACTGTCAAAGTACAGGGGCATAAAGATCTCATGGAATATAGACTTGGCACATGCTGCATGAGGCTTTGTAGGAGTTGTTGGATTCTCAACCCAACCCCAGCTACTCAGCAGCCTTCAGGGGCAAATGGCTGTTATAATCCATTTTGAAAGAGACATTTCCCATTTGGCCCAGGCAGGCACGATTTTCCCTCTCGTAGAGGGATGGAGTTGACACTAGTTGGAATAAGACTGAGATTCTCAGCAACACGTCTGACTCACAACCTTTACAGCTCGGGGCTAATCTGGGCTGACGAAAGCGCATCTTGAATCGTCTAACCATTCATCCAGGAGGGCAGTCTCAGCAGGGCGAGAAGTCAGTCTGATTACAGCAGAGGGAACAGGGGAAGGGACATTATATTTTTAATAACTCATCTGTATTATTATTATTAATGACTGTCCTTTCTTTATATTAGCACTGTATCTGTCTGCATCTTGTGCTCATAAAATAGCATATGGAGTTTCCAGTTTCAATAGTTTCCATTGCACAGCCTTAAAACAGGCTCCTAGTCTTGACAACATGGCCTCTGCCTCACCTGAATGGAGCTTTCTGAATTTGCACTGTCTTTCTCGGATCCAATTAGTTGCATTGTGGTGTGATATCTTTGGGAAGGTGTGAGGAGCAAACGACTGAAAGACTTTAGGTGATATGTGCTCACTGAAGGAAACGTCATGTGCACTGTAGAATGAGGTGGGATGGGAAATATAAGCCTGATTTTCTATTCCTCTCTGTTCTATTCTTTTATATAGGCCAATTTACCTTCTCATTGTTCTAGGAATGCAAGTTGGCACATTGAAATAGTTTGTAAACTACAAAAGAAATCTATAGGCCCCGCTAGACTCTGTGACTCTCCTTGAATTGCTTTGTAGCATACGATGTACAGCAATGTCCCTACAGCAGTTTTTCCAGAGTAAGGTGTCCTGGGGCTTTAGTGCCTCAATAAAATTGGGCTATACCTCTGATCATCCAACCCACTACTGAAAACGAAGTATACACCTCAGAGAAATTTACTACTCCCTAGAATGTGATACCAAAGCAATTAGTGTCGGAGAGATTGGTAGGCATGAAAAATCCTTACAGCATGCCTTGGAGCCAATACAAAAGCAATGCATCTCAGTTTTATGGCCCCATTGCTTATTCAGTCTTGTTTGGTGTTCCTCTCCAAGACTCCAGAGTCAGTGGGGAATTATGGTGACAGGGCAATAAATTACTCTTGCATTTAGCATAAAGTCCCCCAATAAAGATTAGACTATAGGATACTACAGTGACCGCAGGACAATATAAACAATTCCCCGAGGAAAAATGTTGTTGTTTTTGGTAATCAAAGAGGAGAAAGTCACACACTCGGCTAAAAACTTTGTAATAGTGTGTTAATCAGGACATCGATATGAGCCACCACCCCCTCCACCCTTCTTGTGTTATCAATCTTAGTATGTGCCAATACATTGTGCTGCCAAGCATTACAGGGTTTTCAGTTCATTTGTATTGACAAATGTGTAAATTTACTAGTTTATGCAACTCTCATGTCAGCGTATGAGCGGTAATGAGCTGGGACATAAAGTGTCGCTTAAAATAGCAGTGACATTTTTTTTACTTGAGCACCATCAGTCTTCACACAGCAGAAGGACCATGAGATGACAGTAAATTCCCTCAGAGAGGCAGTTTGGGTCTGTTTATGTAGCGTAACAAACAACCCTAAATGTCAATGAGTGGACTTTCTCTGTGAAGGACACCAAGTGGCTGGGCTGCATTATTTGCCGCGAGTCTGAAGGATTACTTGGATGCCTGTAAAACAGCATGTAATCTAGCAGCCTGTGGGGACAGGGACTCAGCCTCACCACAATGCGGTGAGGAACAGGCTTGTTCACTTGTTAAGTCCCTGTCTTTGGAAAACACACGTGCACACACAGATATGCAGACGCACGCAGGAACAGACACAAAGGCATGCACACATACAGACACAGGGAAATTGTGTCTGGAAAGCTGTTGCATAGATTGTGGTGCTTGCTTGTCCCATTGGACTGCAGCGCTTAGTTATCCACTTATGTATGGAGTTTAGTCCATAACAGTTTTAATTTCAGCTTAGAGTGGCAAGAAAGATGCAGATGCACCGCAGGGAGTAGAGGATTCAGGAGTGCCATGTGTCCAAATGAGCCCCTTTTGTGTCCTCCAATAATTTGTGGCTTATCTTGCTATGTACAGCTTTTAGATTTTATTTTTTTATTTCATACTTATGATAATGGACAGGGAGAGGAAACAGTGAGGGAAATTAATTCATTTGTTTAATGATGTCTCCCTAAATTAAAATGTCCCTGTTTATTTCACCTGAAATGTTCTTTTTGTTGTTTGTGTTCGGTGGAGTCCTCATCAAGTGAAGTTATTGCATACAGCTTGCTGATACTTAGATATGTCTGTGTCCAAATTAAATACTGAGGGGAAAGCTTAATGTAACAAAACCTTAAGTAGTCTTCTGTTCATTTAGAAGAAGCAAATGGCTCCTGGTGCAATGCCCAAATGTTCAGAAAGTGGAAAAGGGCAACAATTTGAATAATAAAATGTACATAAAAAGCAGACCTGGTTCATTGCTTTGGTCCATTTGTATTGTCATACAACACCCCTCTTCTCTCCCTTGCTTGTTTTCACACAGGTTGGCTCTGAGCACCTTCTCCAGAATGAACACCAACTCCTCCGATGAGTTTTTTCAGGCCACAAATCATGCAGAACAGACTTTCCGCAAGATGGAGACCTACCTCCAGCACAAGCAGCTGTGTGATGTCCTTTTGATAGCCGGGGATCACAAGATACCAGCTCACAGGTTGGTGTTTGTGCTTCTCTCCGCCTTGATTTCATTAATTACACCCGCGTCGGCTTTGGTTAAGAGATAGAGGACAGAAGCTCATCTGGATTCGCTTCATTAAGTCGTAGGCGCGTGCATTCAGGCTTTGGTCTGGACTTCAGTTTGCTTGCTGAAACATATTTTGTCAGTCTGGTCCATCTGAAGAATAATTAAATAATCTTTGAAATGCAAAGAAAGATTCTTCTGATTTTTAGGTGACAGTTGACAGGAAAGATGTGCAAACTCTATGTTCACTGGTTTGCAATAATGTGCACTGCTGCGATCTAATCACACCTCTGCCCTTCCTCATTTCCACATTACATCTGAGACGTGGAGGAACACTGTGATCCGCAACATGGAGGTGTCAATATTTGTGGTGTCTGGCCCTCGGTTGAACGGCTGAATTGAACAGATCACTTGACATCCCCTGAATGCTGAGAGGCATCGCCTTCACTGAGTGCATGCATGCGCGTGTGTGTCTATCCACCGGCAGATTTCGTTAGTTCATCCAGACAGAGTCATGAAACAGAACCCAGAATGCTCCACAGAGAGAGAAAAAAAAGTATCAGTGACTGACCTAGTTCGGTGAAACGATCGGCTCTCTCACTGCCTGTTTCAATGTGGCTTTATATTTGCTCATAGGACACAACCAAGAAAAGCATGGATGGTGTATAGACATAAGAAATGACGCATGATATAATATATATTTATATATATATATATATATATATATATATATATATATATATATATATAAATATTAGAAACCACAACATTATGAAAATATGGATGTAGACTGTTGGACTGTGTCACTCGATCTCAAGCCCTTGTACTGCCATATGATCTCTCCTGTCCTTCATGAATCAACCAGTGTGCTATGCGAGCTGGACAAATGAGTTAACATAATTAGAAGTCTGACCAGTGTAGCTATTAGCAACATGAACTATGTGGCATCATTTAATTTATCATACGCTGACAAAGTGCAATGATACATAATGTGGGGGGAACAGTTAGTTACTCATAGTGACCTAGCACAGTGCAAAAGCACACAAGCAGTATAAATAATTGTTAGGAACAGTATTACATGAAGTTGTTTTGTTACCAACAATACAATATGATACAATATACTGTGAAGATATGGCATTTCTTATGAAGCCAAGCTACATTTGAGGACATGAAACACAATCTCAGGACTAACCACTTTAAATAATCAGCACATAGATCTCCCACGGACTTGCATACTAATGTACAGTACAAGAGCATTAATTCATTGCGTTTTCTTTTTGGCAGACTGGTTCTGAGTGCTGTGTCGGACTACTTTGCGGCTATGTTCACCAGCGACGTGAGAGAGGCAAAGCAGGAGGAGATCAAGATGGAGGGAGTCGATCCGGAGGCCCTCAGATCCCTGGTTCATTTTGCCTACACTGGTGAGTGCTCGTAAAGACATTCACTGGCTCTTGTAAGTAGTTATGAGACTTCTGAAATCCAGCATGATTAAAATGGATCAATAAGGCAATCCATCACTGGGCTGACTGACTGGGCAGCACTACAACATAATATTGCTTTATTTTACAGGACAAATCCCCTTTGATAAGTGCTGTTGATTGATGTCCACTTCCACAGTATTTCAATTTTGAAATACTGTAAACTAACATAATGATGTGTATCCAGTTTGTTTTGCTGTTCATTTACTTACGTATGATATATTGTCACATTTTTAAGGCATTTTTTGAGGCTGATGCTGCAATTTAACACTAGCATTTTCTTTAATTATTTAAAATATTTTTCACAATGGGTACTGGTTGGATGTTTTTACTTAAGTATGATTAAAATGTTGATAGCAATACTGCTCCCACCACTGTGTTGGCCATTATTGCAACCTCCAGTCATGACATAAAAACATATTTTGCTTGTCCTGACATTGTAGGTGTCCTTGAGCTGAAAGAGGAGACCATTGAGAGTTTATTGGCAGCAGCTTGCCTCCTCCAGCTTTCACAAGTCATCCAGGTTTGCTGTAACTTCCTGATGAAACAGCTTCATCCCTCCAATTGCCTGGGAATACGCTCCTTTGCAGACGCCCAGGGCTGCGTGGACCTGCTCAATGTGGCTCATAACTACACCATGGTAGGAGGGCGAATAGAGCCACACCACATTTACATGGCCGGGTGGGCTACATTATTTATTTTGTAATGAGGGATTGCACTCTCAAAGTCACTTGCATGAATACACAAGGGCAGCTGTGGTAATGAGAGCTGTAACAGTATCAAGAGCATTTACAAATGTAGTTTAATTAGCACTATGATATGTACTTTGACATGAAAGGCAGCCCACACTGTAGTGAATCAAATTAACTCTGCTCCACATAATCTAAGGTACTGACAGGATTTACTCTGAGCCCCTTTTTCACTGTGTATCTGATTTTTATTTTCCTCACATCACCTCTGATTATACCTTGTGTAATAACCATTGTTTTGTGAATTTAGTCAGTAAATGCCTGTCTGAATGTCAAGATAACGTCATGGCTTGACAGACAGTATATAACACGTTGAAATACTTTTGATTGCCCATTGTTTTGAGGCAAATTAAATTCAATAACCTGTCATAACCTGGAAAGAAATGAACTGCTGGTGTCTTGGTTATGATCTAATTTCAGCAGGGGAATGGGTGGCGTCCACATTTGAATAGAGATTGAATAGTTTCATGCTTTCACTTCATCTAATTTGGTTACTTGGCTGTCAGTAAGAAATACCACGTCGCTGAACATTGATTAGCACACTGCCGGACTTGTGAAAATGCGATTTCTATCTCTCTCTCTCTCTCTCTCTCTCTCTCTCTCTATATATATATATATATATATATATATATATATATTTACGAGGAATATTATTTGCATTGGATTAAGAATCATGCACATATTTGTCGGATAACGTCTTGCTGGCCATGCAGAAGTGACAGCGCGAGGCAGGCGTTATCTCCTAAAGGACATCTGCTCAGCCTGTTTACATAGGCCCCATCCAGGACCAGGAGGTTAATCTAATCATCAAACTGCACAAGAGGGGCAACTTCCTGTTCAATCACTTCAGTAATGAGCAGCAAGAGCTGTGGGCTTCCTGGAAGTCCATCCTCTGGGTTCTGAGTGGAGCGAGTTGTGTTTTGATAAGGTTGTTTTTCCTGGTTCAGCATGGCAGCAGAGATCCGCCTCTGACATCCTTTTCCTTCATGAAAGAGTGGCCCCTTTGTGTTAATGTAAAAATGTAATGTTTTGTTGCTTGGTTTTTCAGCAATAAAACTATCTATCTATCTATCTATCTATCTATCTATCTATCTATCTATCTATCTATATACTAGTCATTTTGTGAATGAATCCCTATTTTAGAAAATAACTAAATCCAGCAGTCTGTCTTTGCCAGCCTCTGCAAATTGCATGGTAATTGAAAAGTTCTTGAAAGGTAATTCTCCCAGCCTCATGCCTATTAAACATCAGCGTTCCTCCTCCTCAGAAAACACTGTTATTACAAAATTACTCTTTTGCAGTAGTTAAATCAATTAGTATCCTCTCCCGCTGATCTTGTTTTCCGAGCGGTTTACTCACCAATGAGTTTGCCAGCATCTGAATGACACATCCTTTTAAATTCTTATGAAACAAACTCAATTGAGCTTTCAATTTTGTTGTCAGCTGTTCGGGACTGGTGATTACAAATAATTAGTCTCAAGCAACATCAAAGAGTTGGATGGCATTTCTCCCTCAGTGTTACCACAACAGATCAATAGATGTCCCTAATTTCATTAAGGCTGTCTGTGTTAAGCTCTTAAAACCTACTGTCATAATAGATCGGACCAAGACACTGTAATTTGTTTGCAAGTTGATGATCAATAGTGTGCTTGTTTTTCGTAATTGTTGAGCATCCACTCTACAGCGAGCACTTGATTTGTCGTAGCTATTCTGGCAGCGCAATAATTCATGCTCAGATGCTTCATGCAAAAACGGGGCGTAATCATGGCCAAGGATTGCCCTGTATGTCTTTCAAGTTTTAATGTTGGATATAACATACTGTAGAGACGTAGAGGAGGGAGGGTGTTTTATATAGCATCATCTCTAATGGCACTGCCCAGAGACAATGTCCTTGAAGAGGTAGCCATGCAGTGCTGTAATATCGCCTGGGCTTCTGGCCAGTAAATGGAAGATCAATCTTTAGGAAGGCAATAGTGAACAGCTTCCGCAAAACGTGGAGTTGGACACTGTATTGGTGTGATAGTAATGTTGGAATGCAGTGCCTTTCTGTTTCTCATTTAAAGGCTTGTAAAGGCTTTATGGTGTCATGTATGATCAGCAGCAAAAATGCCTTATAAGCTCATAAAGAGGCTTTTTTTTGGGAGATGTTTTTTGCCAGATTGATTTGTAGCCTGCTGTTGTGTGGATCATTTTATTTAGTGAGCTAAAAGAAACAGATGACAGTTTCATCTGTTCGTTCAACATTTTTGCGAAATGGAGAGTATTTCAGTATGTCAGTTAAGTACGAAATTGTCGATAGGGATCTCTAAATTGGGGTTCTCTATCTACTTGCATTCATTTTTCTTTACCTCTCTGTCCTTGCGCCATTTGGTCCTCGTATGTATAGAAACACACACGCACACACACACACACACACACACACACACATCAAGCACACTCCTCGGCTAATGACTGATGATTATCTGCCTCCTCCACGTCTCCTCTGTGTTCCAGGAACACTTCCTGGAGGTCATTCAGAACCAGGAGTTCCTGCTGCTCCCCACGGCTGAGATTGTTAAGCTGCTCTCCAGTGATGACATCAATGTCCCCGATGAGGAAACCATCTTCCAGGCTTTGATGATGTGGGTGCGGTACGATGTCCAGCATCGACAACAGGACCTCGGGGTGCTTCTCGCCTTCATCCGCCTGCCTCTTCTTCCTCCACAGGTGAGTTAGCAGATAAACGTGCAGAGGTGGGGGCTGAGGAAAAGGTATGATCTGGATCATACTCTGTGTCCTTGCTTGGGTCTGCAGCTGAGAACTAAGTTGTCACAATGCCTCCTGTGTCCTCACTGTCAATAGAAGGTGTCATTTCTTACCTTTGCTACTGTAAGTCTGTCTGGGGTGCAATCTGCTAGATTTATAATGCACTTCTTCACAAATATTTAAACAGGATTTCAGTTGTTTTGTCTGTAAATGGGGAAAAATGCCAATAATGATTTCCCAGAGCCTAGCATGACATTTACAAATGTCTTGTTTTGTCTAAAATCCAAAGATATTCAGTTTACTGTCATATAAGACGAAGGAAAGCAGCAAATCGTCACAGTTGAGATGCCGGATCCAGGGAATATTTAGCATTTTTGCTTGAAAAATGACTGAAACGATTAATCGATTATCAAAATAGTTGCCAATGAATTTAATGTCAATCTACTAATCAATTAACTGACCACATTTAAGAGAAGAGAGCCTCCCAGTACACCCTCAGTCTTCCAACTGACCACTGAAAGGCAATGAACGACTGCAGTGGCTGAACTGACAGTATGGCAGCTACAGATGAGTTTTTATACGCATTGTCAGGCTATAAATAGCTTGCTTATGTTTGAATTATTGTTGTTTTAAACACTGCAACTCATATTTTATGAATGCAGTTGTTTTACAACTGTGTCATCCTAATTTGCATAACATCAAACCCAGATAAGACATTTTTTGGCAGATCTGAAGTATGAAAATATCTCCCTTTTTATATTAACGCAGCTTTATTTCCACTGACAGATCACTTTCCAAGACGGATTACGCACATGTGAATTTTATATTTCACTTTATATTGGGTGAACAATCCACAACAAACAACAACGAAGTAAATGTTTTTAGGAATGAAAAATATGATCTAATACACAAGTTATCTCATCCATTGGCTGAGGAGACGTTGTTCGCTGTGAGGCAAATATACAACAGAAATGAATCATTGTATTTGTCAGAACTCGTATGGCATTTAGTAGAAGCTGAAAAGATGAGCAGAGTAGTGCCACTGACATTACTAGCAGGCATAACAAGATCAATGAATATATACAAAAACCTTCATTCATGAAAATGAAATGTGCGGTGAAATTGTTCAATAAAACCTAAGAAAAGAAAAGCAACAGCTTCAATCTGTATTGTGGTTCAATGGTTTTATAAAAATATTGATTTACTGCATTTAACATGAACCATGTGAAGTAATAATAATGATATAAATAGGCTTTTAGCACATCTAAATAAAATAATTATTTTTGTTCTTCTGTTTCTGTGCAAGGGTCTTGGTGTCACATGAGTTATTTAAGCTGCTCGTCACTCTGATCTGCAGTCTGTTACATTTAATCTAACATTTCATACATAAAGTAAGGTTATTCTACATTTTAGATTAACCTTGTTTTACATAAACAAGCATTTAATTGCTTCTCTTCAAAGGTGATTTGTATAAACATGTAAACATTCTGCATGTATGTTTCTTTATATTCTTTTAATGCATTCACATGCATAATGTGATTCCTTGAAATGCAGCTCCTTGCAGATCTGGAAAACAACAAGATGTTCTCTGATGACCTGGAATGCCAAAAGCTGCTGATGGAGGCCATGAAGTACCATCTTCTGCCAGAGAGACGTCCCATGTTTCAGAGCCCGAGAACCA
Source organism: Enoplosus armatus (assembly GCF_043641665.1). Taxonomy (NCBI): domain Eukaryota; kingdom Metazoa; phylum Chordata; class Actinopteri; order Centrarchiformes; family Enoplosidae; genus Enoplosus; species Enoplosus armatus. Next base: position 13,075,577 of record NC_092189.1, read on the forward strand.
AACCTCGAAAGTCCACTGTAGGTGCTCTTTATGCCGTGGGAGGGATGGACGCCACCAAAGGTACAGTATGGCCCATACGCAGCAGCTATCAATACGCAGCAACACTGTTTATATCAATTGCAATACTTGTGTGGTGTTAGGCTCCACCACCATAGAGAAGTACGACCTGCGGACCAACACTTGGGTCCAGGTGGGCGCCATGAACGGACGCCGGCTGCAATTTGGCGTGGCGGTGATAGACAACAAGCTGTATGTGGTCGGAGGGAGGGATGGACTCAAGACGTCCAACATGGTGGAGTGCTACAATCCGGACAACAAAGTGTGGTCCACCATGCCCCCCATGTCAACACACAGACATGGACTTGGTGAGTGTGTCTAGCGAGGAAAATGTAGCTCCACTTATTTCATTAAAAAGAAAGTAATACACTGATAGATCATCTAATAATGCAGACTGAATCACATGAGGACCATGCTGCCATTCCAAAACATATAGCCAGCTTTTAAACTCACTAAAATAAAAAAAAAATAACAAGGAAATATGGACACTCTCAAACAGTGAGTCAGTAGAGCTGCAACTACTGATTTTTATCATTATTGGTTAGTCTGCCAATTATTTTCTCAATTATTGATTGATAGTTTCATCTATAAAGTGTTACGAAATAGTGCAAAACACCCATGCAAATTTACCAGAACCCAATGTGATGGATTTAAAGCAATTCAGATTGCTTGTTTTTATCTGTCTAAAAACCCAAAGATATTCAGTTAGATCCACATGTGATATCGTGTGTATTTTTCTACTATTTTAGTTCGATGTCAGAGGATGTTGACAATAAAACCAATTCTTTCAACTATTTCAAGGTTTGAGGTTTTAGCTCGGTCAGGCTACCTGGTGTTATGAAACACCAAAGATTTGCAGGAAGCCTGCTCATGAGGGTCACAGCTGGCACGCTGTAAAAAAAAAAAATAAATAAAAAAAATAAAAATCACACATTTCTTTTTGAGATAGACCTTTGATATTTTCCCATTCCGCTATCAAAGCTTGGCAGGCTGTGCTGGCCCTGCACTTCCTTACCCTTCCCTGCCCAATAAATCTCATATCAGAAGCGTTTTGATTCACAGTTGAAACAGGTCTGCGTAACAGAACAGGGAGATCTTGTCAAAGCATTCAGCTCACTCACCCAGTGTGGTCGGTGGTATCAGCGAGCCCAGGAGATCACACTGTACAGATTACCTGTGTTGTCTTTGATGTTTCCTGTAGCCAATATCTCTTGCTGCTTTGCTTGTGGCGTGCATATTTTGAGGCTGAATATATTTGAGCTTAGTGTCTACCAACATTCCCTGACTGGCCATTGCCTGCTGAGTGCATTATGGGTAAAGACAAGAAAAAGTATTTATTTTTTATTCCAAAACCACCAGTCAGTAATAAAAGAGAGTTTCACTACAAGGACTGTTTCTGTCCGACAGTGTTTATGTCATTCGAGGTTCTCTGAATGCGGTCTTGCCCTCATGTTCCCTCAAAATAATTGAACTCTCACCAAAGGAAACAGGGGTGGTAATATAAAAATGCATTGTTAAAACATCCTCTGCAATGTTGCTGGCGAAAACCAGCTTTCCTTTGTGACTTGGGAATAAGGAACAACAATGCAGTTTTATAGTCTTCCTGTTTTCTGAATAGATTTGGTCAGCTGTATGACTCACTGCTCAGCTCTAGAGGAGAAATGTACCTCTGCCGCAGCTCTCTCCAAGAACTGTGGAAAGAAAAAAAGCATTGGATTTGGAAATGTCACTTCATTTCTTTTCATTGATTATTCACAAACATGTTGTTTACAATATCTCGTGCTGACATTATGCTTTATGATGAGAATTTGAAAAAGAAAGTCATCTTTGTTTGATTAGCCTCAAGGAGGTATTGAATATGCTGTGGCTTTAGCGTTGCAGATTTTGCACTACACCAATAGTTGAAGTTAAAGGTTATAGATGTTACAGCATCTACTATGTGCTCGTATGCAGTACACAATAATACACACAGAGTACTAGAATATTATAAAAGTATTTGTAATGCTAACAATGATTACAGGTGTTTTTTATTACATTACATATTAATACACATGTATGAAGCACAAGTGCTTGTACGTATTATTACGTATTATCTCTTATTTCCTTTATTTTGACATCTTCTTTTTATTGAATTTTCTTATTCACATAATGAAACATTTAACAACAACAATAAATAAATAAAATAACATCACTGTTGGGGTGTCCACATCTCTTTTTGTTTGTTTTGTTTGTGTAGGTATTGCTGTACTGGAGGGCCCCATGTATGCTGTGGGAGGCCATGACGGCTGGAGCTATCTCAACACAGTGGAACGCTGGGACCCGCAGGCCCGGCAGTGGAACTACGTGGCCAGCATGTCGACACCACGGAGCACCATGGGAGTCACAGCGCTCAATGGAAAGTAAGTTGCTTTATCAAACCTGCAGACCATGCCAAGTAAGGCTTAATGCTAAACTGTGCAGGCTCACGCTTTGAGGTATATAGTCGTCTTTCTGCTTCTGAGGTCGACGTCACTGGCATGTGCTTTTTAAATGTAGAAAAGCTGAATATTTTAGTGTTAAAATGACCCTATAGTACCAAGTGTTCTTGCACGTGTTGTTGTGCAAAAAATAAAACATTCATGTGACAAAAAAGAATAGTAGATGCTGTGTTTATGTCCACCATTAAATATTGATTATTGAATGAAATTAATAAAAATGAGAAATTCAAATATCTATAACACTGCATCACACTGGCTTTGGAAAATGGTCAGCAGTAATGTACTGTAACTTGGGATAGAGCGTACAATAACACAGGCATGGTTATGTAACTCACTGCACTGGTCCAGGAAAAGCTGAAGTGCAGTATTAGAGCAGGAATAGTTTGACAACATTATACTTCTTGAGTGCAGAATCGACCTCTGTGGTCCGTGTGAGAAAAAGTACAGTGTGGCTGTGCAGCAGTCAGCAGCTCACAGCAAAGGCTGCTCTGATTAGTGTGGTAATTTATACAGTGCAATCTAGAGTCTATAAAAGCAAACCACTTCATGTATTTGTATGTATTAAATACCTTACAACACTATTTGAAAGTAAATTAAGCAAAGAACAGGCCAGCTCTCGGCCTAATTTGAATATGTTTGTGTGCCGAAGGAGAAAAGAGGCTGCTGCTCGGCTACATCCTGTATTCAGTGCTGAAGTGGATGCGGAGTTATTTCTGCATCTAGGTCAAAAATAGACAACAAGGAAACTGTTTCCCTAGCCTCTACTTTCTTGCTGTCGGCCCTGTGAGCTACAAGCACTTAAAAGACTGATGTGATCTTTCTGAGAACACTCTCAAGGAAAGGGCCTTTGAAAAATGCTATCCACTGCTCTCTGCTGTATCTTATAAAATCTGTCACATAATCACTGTTCTGTCATCCTTTTTTACAAACACCTGACAGCTGACGTGAGGCTCTCCTGCCAGATCCAGTGATACTGTATGCACATGTCAGATGTTTGAGATTTTGAGCCAATTTTGTTACATTTTCTCAGATTGTTTGCAGTAGGCGGTCGAGACGGCAGCTCATGCCTGAGGTCAATGGAGTGCTTCGATCCGCACACCAACAAGTGGAGCATGTGTGCTCCCATGGCCAAGAGGCGTGGGGGAGTGGGTGTGGCGACATACAACAACTTCCTGTATGCTGTAGGCGGACACGACGCCCCCGCCTCCAACCACTGTTCTAGACTCTCCGACTGTGTAGAGAGGTCGGTAAACGCTTCTTCTCTGGAGAAAACACACCAACACAAAAATGTTGCGTAAGCGGTTTTAGATTGCACTTGATGGAATTCAGTCATGGGTGGGGACTCATAAGAACAAAAGGGAGTTGATCCCCAGACTGTTCGTTTTGAGACATGTCTGCGTTACACTAGTTGATACTCAACAAGAGATCATAGTTTCCACACATGGTGTAATTTTACAGTATCTGGCACCATCTGGTGGCTGTAATATCCTTCTGAATCTGAACCTGATGTGACTCACCGTAGAGCTCCTTCAGTTGTTCAGAATACCTTTTCCATTATTTGTGTATTTAAAGAAAAACGATTTGATTGCTGCTGCAGCCTTCAAATTAACATTGAACTAATCTGTATCATTACTTTGTAAGTGGTGCTAATTGAAGTAAAACAAGGTTACACCTACGATGTCTTGTAGGGTGGAAACACAGTTGCTATATTGTTTCCAGCACATGACGTTTCATTTGAACAACCATTTACTTTCACAAACCTTCTCAACCAACAGATGAATCGTGTAAACACATATCCCTGTCTGATTTCTATATGTCTTCTATGTTCAGTCGATGGGACAGCAGTTTACCAGAAAGCATTTTAAATCATCTCTATTGAGTTTTATAGTTGATTATCATCTTGTATTAATGTAGCAGTTTCCAAGAGCAGTATTTTGCACATATTCGATTAATCAGAAGTTTGCATAAAGACTCACTCTAACCAATATCATATAATCCTCAGTCACATATGTGTGAGATTATGTCTGTTTCACTAAATATTTTACGGTGTTATTGGTACTATAGTTGCATCTACTGTTTATATACATGAAACTTTAAAATTTACTGATTGCAGATCACATTCTGTCACCTCATTTTTGGACTTATTTTGCTTGAAACTGATATAAAACAGCTTGAGGCAGCTACAGACTTTGGTATCATATAATGTGTCTTCACATTCCTCATACTAGTGGTCAACATAGTGAAAAAAAAGACCTAATTCAGCAACTTCTGCCTTCACTGATGAATCCAGCTCTCTCTGGACCCAGAGGCCGCCAGCTGTTTCAATTTGGTTCTCTGTCTGTGCTTAAAGGAGTTGCCACTAGTGACCATCCAGACATATGTGATTAAAGAGGGCGAACATAAGGATGTCTCAGTTAGTGGGGATGGGACACTGTTCTCCTCTTGGGATTCAGGCTTCTACATACCATCCGTAATGCAATCATTTGACCAAATATTGCAATTACAGGTATGACCCAAAGACGGACACGTGGACCACTGTGTCCTCCCTCAGCGTCCCCCGGGATGCGGTGGGTGTTTGCCTGCTGGGTGACAAGCTTTATGCTGTGGGTGGATATGATGGCCAGTCGTATCTGAACACTGTCGAGTCCTACGATGCACAGAACAATGAGTGGACTGAGGTAACCACATCAACCAAAACGAATTTATCACGGTTACAGGACATAGTTTAGATGTTATATTCGTATTGTTTTAGATAGAAGTAAATATATTAGTATGCAGATTTTTAGTTTTAGGGAACTTTTGACTTTTAAAATGGTTGAAATGTGCATGTAACATCAGGGTTCCAGTTAAAACCCTTCGGGAGCATAAATCTGCTGAAGTCACTGAATACTATCACTATTTTATAGCTTGCTTTTTGCAATATGATTCCCCAATCTAGCCTCTATATCCCTCTTATCTGCATGAAGTAAAATGTGATTTCTTTGAAGACAGTCTCAGATGAGAGGCTGCATGTTAACCTCTCTGTCTTCCTGTAGGAGGTCCCTCTCAACATTGGCAGGGCAGGCGCCTGCGTGGTGGTGGTGAAATTGCCTTGAGCACTTTGTCTCACGACAGCATGGGAAACAAATGAGAGAGCAGCGAGGAAGAGTGGACAAGCAAAACAAGAGATCAAGGACACATCCTTCGAGAGTCATGTTTTCATTTTTTTTTTCCCCTTTAACTCGGCTCTCCAGATTTTTCAGAGGGAAACACAGACAGAGCCGTGCCCACAAACCACTGTTTCTATCATTAGTGGACATGTCTGCCCAGTGCCCACGGGGGAGGACTGCACATTCTCCACATTCTCAACCGATCAAGAATTTTCATAGACTTGGCTAAGCTGTAGCAAGTGCCAAGCCTTTGTTGTACTGGTTTGTTATACTAGTTTTATGAAAAGTTCTGTGTACGCCCGTAAAAATTATATGTAAAAGTTACATTTTTGAGTAAATAAGCCTGCAGGTTAGTTTACATCTGTACGGAGACTTTTCTTATCAGTGCCATCACATACAGTATATTTTGGGGGTTTATATTTGACTTTTTAGCCACTCAATTGAAACTTGTTATAATACATAAGTGTAACCATGTGACAGCGTCTCTCCTTAGTGGTCTGAACAGATTTTTACTTAGGGAAGAAGACCACTGTGAACACTGAGGGTGATAAGTTTGTCCCGGCTGAATTGAAGAACAGGAATGAGATCTGAAAACCTTTTGCTGAATAATATATTTGGACATTTTCTTGAGTTCTTTTTTTATTGAGCCTGTAGCTACAGAACACCAAAGTCATTTGCTTGTCTTAGAAGTCTTGTTACGCATTAAATAAAAGTTTACAAAATTGTGAATTACAGAAAATATATCATATTGATATTTCTCATGGCTCTGCAGATTTTTGTGAACTTTCTGAAACTACATTTGTGTTGGTGGAATCATGCCTAAGCCAGTGCACTCTGGTGACTATAGTTATTATGGTTCTTTTTGTCTTTATTTCTGGGCATGCTAGCTGAGCAAATGTTTTATTTGATTTATACAGTATTATATATCAAGATTGCTGTCTGTTCTGTATTTTTAAGCATATGATGCCTTCTTGGGTCATGTAGATGATCTTTTCACAATAGAAAAAAGCTGTCCAAAAGCAACAGCAAACCATGGCACCAGGTGCACCCAAACCAGCTATGAGAGAATTTCAGTCACCGTGCAGCATTCGGAAAACTGATTTCCACTTCACTAATGTGACTTTGATTAGAACTTTTTGATTTGTAGTCTGTTGGTTTGCCCATAAAAGTTAAACATTACAAACTTTATCACAATGAGAACAATTTGTAACTGTAATTATAATATGTTTTGAGGGCCAAATGTTACTTTTTATGCTTTTATCATGATTTTGTACAGCATGCAAACCTATGAATAAAAAGACTTCAGTCTTCTCTGCATGTTCAAATCCATGTTTCGAGCTGAATGTGGCCCCTCAGCAGGCAGATTTTGATTTCTCTTGTTGTTCTTGCTTTAAGTAAACTGAACTGATTCTTTGACTAAACAGTCTTGGAAGCTACTTTGACCTCAGTTTTCTTCACATTGCAGCACCCGCTTTTTAAATCAAGCAAGCATGTTTGCTGATAACGCTCTCTCATCAACAGACTGAGGACCAACTGCTTTTGCTTGCCTTTGTTTTTTTCATTGTTTACCCTCCAAATAGTTTCCCTCCACGCAACCCTCCTCTTGCCTGTTTGGTTATATTTTGATGGTTTTTGAATACAAAATACTGGCTTATGTGTCCTGGTGTACAGTTTTAATTCAGAAATGTGTAGTCTTTTTCAGAATACACTAAATATTAGACAGACCTTTATCTTTTTGATTTTCAGGTATAGCCCTTTTTGCACTGTCCATATCTCAGTTGATGTAAAGATGAATCTCCTACTTTTAACTTTCTATTTCTGTTTATCTGCATCTCCTGTCAGATCCTATAATGGAAATCAATAAAGGATAATAGCTTTCACCTAGGTTCACCTCTTCAGAATATTACTGAAAGCCCCAAGGTGTAGAATACTAATCTCAATACATCTCTGTCCAGTTAATTCAGAGGCAAAGTGTAATAGCTGTAGAAACACAAGACCACAATGATGAAAATAGCTTTACTCAATTTGCATCGGATATGATTATGCAACATTTCATTGTTTTTCTGTTAATTTCTGTTATATTCCTCTCCTGAGGGTTAGCTCAGTATTGCCCAATCTTAAATTCCACATTTGTTAGACTAAACTGTTTTGCCAATTCAGTCAAGTTGCCACCAACTGGTTAGCAACAGCAGCTTAAAACACACAGTTACCTAAACACTGAGAAAGTCGGTGTCACATGATCACAGTATATATACACAGTAATATATAATATGTTAAGATGGAATCTGATAAACTTTACACCCATTTTTCTGCTGGAACTCCTTAGAGGTAAGGTGGTACAGCATCAAAGCTGCTTTGTTTTAGCTGAAGCTGGACAACTCTGATATAGAAATCTTATTATGATTATCCTTAGAATCCTATCATTGAACCCTTTAATGTATTTAAAAGTGACCTAAATCACTTGAAATTAAACATATCTATTCCTCTTTAAATGAAATCCCAAGGATTTAATGTGTTGGCTAAATAATACTTCCTTGTATTGTACATTTGAGTCACCATCAATGACCTATTAATGTAATGATTAAAATTAAAGTTTGCCATCACAATACATTACGAAACAGTTCATCCTTTTCTGAAATGTGAAGGTTCAAACCATAAAACCGGCCTACTGACATTTCAGGTCATTTAGCCAAATACATAGAGTGTAAAATACAAACTATGAAGGACACTTTATTGTTTTCATGGTTCCAACACTGAAAGTTTCACGTTTCCATGCAGAATGAATGCAGAAAAATCCACTCACTTATTTCCCTTTTTAAACCCACAAAGGAGGAGATGGAGACAAAGAGTAACAGATGATTGAGAGCATGGCCTTCAAGCTTTGAGACAAATGAGATGTGGATTTTGTGCATTCAGTGTAGAACTAAATAATACAGAGAGTGGGAAAGGCATGAGGGCTATTTTAGGTCCCAACAAGAATTTGCAATGTCAACTTCTAATTCAGGCACTTAAAAAAAAGAATCCAAACAAAGTATTTAAATATGCATCTATCCATTTCAGTTTTGTTTGTGAGTAGTCAGCTTAGTTTAGAGGTTTAGTATTTTTTAGTATCACATACTGTATGCTCCTACATGGTGATGTCATCATTTCATAAATTATCAAGAGAGGGTGCTGTTGCACTGCAGAGAACATACCAAACCACACTTACCACGCAAACGGCAAATCAAAGATCTCCAATACCATTACTGTTCATAATAAATGTCAACCGGCATTAAGAATGCCAAGGACAAATACTTGAGCTAATAACCCTGCATAATTATTAAGACACGATGATGAAATGTTCGGAAATTGGATGTTAAGGCGTCTCCTTCTCTTACTTTCAAATGAGCATCTTGCTCAGTTTTAAAGGAGGCATGAAGCCTACGAGGAAGATGAGCTCTGACTTGAGAGATGATTTGTCAGGTTTTAAAGGGATTTTGGCATCACAAAAGTTTAAACAATCTCTCATAATTGTGTGACAAATGCAGACAGATTGTTCTATTTTTGAGCTCTGCTCCCAGTCTTTTTTCAATATCTTTTTTAGGAGTGGGGGAGCAGCTCTCCCTCGTATTTCATTCTTTTTTTGTGACAGTGAACAGAGATGGAAAGTGATGAGAGAAAGATGCAACAGCACAGCATGAGTTGAACATTGAACTTTATTGATTGAAAAGACATACAATACCTGTATGTGCAGCAGATTGCTTTCTTATATAATATATATTTTTGGATTTAGGAGGAATGAAAGATTTCACAAATTACAAATCATTGCATTGCAAAGATAACATGATACAGGCACATCATTTGGGTCATTTGGGATTTCACCAAACACATTTTCTTCTGCCAGATAAATGATAACGCTGCATAATTGTTTGCTGTCAAAATACAGTTTGAGGACTTCAGTGCAGATCAGTTAGCCTAATGCTCACCGAAGAATGCCTGAGAAAAAAAGGATTTGGATGGTTTATTTGTCAAAACACAGTGTTCGAAGAAAGATGAGAATAAAATAAAAAAAAGAAACAGCATGCGAGGGATCATCTTCACCACGGGGACAAAAGACAAGATGGATCCCGCTACAAGTGCCACAACAAACTGTCAACTTAGAATAAGATTGTCTCGTCAAGCCTGCTTAAATAAGCCTGTTAACATGGCACTTTTGACATCTTGCAATGGAGCGTCATGTCAGGCAAAATGTTGTGTCTTCTCTTCCCAGGTGACGGCAAATTGATTTTACACCGCAGCAATTTTTTGTCAAGCGAGAGACAAAGATTTAACGTATCACACAGGTAGCAGGACAGGCACCAGAACCGCAGAGATGTGTGTTCCTGTTCCGCCTGCAATCCAAAAATCACCTGCTCGAGGAACTACACCCGCAAACTACAGCCTTCAGGTGACACTGACGGTGATAAAGTAGTTAGCTGAGCTTTCATGGGTCCAGCGCTGATACAAAGAATGACAGTTGCTTTTCTCGTCTGATCAAAGGCAGCAGACAAGTGCTGTAGAATGTTTCTCCCCCCCCCCCCCCCCCAAACCCTGTCTCTGTCTAATGATAGTTGAATACATTGTCATCTCATTATCTTTGAAGAGGGGAAAGATCCCTCCCGTATGAGTGGGCACTGTGTCTCTTGCCATCAGACGGGCCCTAAGATTGGTGAAGCGCATTCCCGTCTCATTATGTTGAGTGAGAGATATCAGACACATCCCATCTGCCTAACGCCTTCCACACACATGCCGCCATGCCTCAGTCATGCAAGCTGGTGCAGAAATACTGCGGGTAGTTTATCTGTAATTCTATAACCCGGCTATGAGACTGATATTAACTAAATCACTGCATGGTTAAATATCACTGTCAACGTAAGAGGATACAGACTTACTTTTGATTGGAAGAGTACATGCAGGACTGTTTTTTCACAGAGCCCTCGACTCTCAGATATGCGTCTAGTCTGCATCACTTCTCATCATTAATATTTCAGCATATCGTGTAGTTTATTCCTTAATGGTTTTTAACTAGTACACAAAACCCATTTACCCCCCGGCAACTGGCTGCAAGGCTTTTTCTGGTTCCCTCTGACAAATGAAAAGAGAACAAAATCTGCAGTCTCTCCCAATTTTCCAATTTGCAAACCCTCTCCAGGGTAAAGAAACAGCACAGGAAAAAAAAAAAATCTGAAGACATTACAGAATCACACAATCTGATGCAACTGCACCACAAATTGCAACTTCTAAAATGAATGAATATTGCTTCATATACAGTAGCTCATATGCTATTTTCAATTTACTCATACAGTACAATTACATTCAGGGACAATGTCGGTACTTGTGTGACTATTCTAATATGAATGCAGAGTGCTCGAAACCAAAAGCCAACAATAACTTGTGACAGAAATGCCAAATTGGTCCCAGTTTCTCTTGACTGGCTCTAACAGATGTCATGGGCCGATTGCCAAAACATCTTATCGTGGACACAGTACAGTGAAACCACAACACTGATCTACATGATGGATGTCAGATCAAAATGAATTCAGCCATGGTTTTACCAGCTTTGAATTCATGCATGGGGAAGCCTGTCAGGGCCGAGAGATGATGTGGACACTGGCTCTCACTGTTTGTCAAGATTTTACATCCCTCCCCCTCGCTACTCGTTTGAAGCTAGTCATCTGCTGTCTAGCAGCTTGCTGCCAATACGCCTGAGAATCTAGATTCAACATTTGTGGACTTCTTACAGGAATGAATGCAATTAGACTGTTTTGTGGGTGTAAAGCATTCCTTTACATACACCACACAATCTATCATTTTAATGGGCCTCAACTTTCCCAGGGAACACGCTTTAATTTGATAACTACACTTGTCTATTCCTTATTTTACGAGTCTAACTCAGACACTAAACTAGTGACCCATCAATGGCACATTTTTTTCACAGCAGTTTACACAGAACTAAAAGCGGACTTTTGAAAGTTGAGCATCAAATGATGTTTTGACATAAAATGGAATAATGAGGAAGCATCAGAACCTGAAAAGGATCACCTACACAAACAGCACAATTTTTCAAATGAGATGTGTAGATGCGGCCGTGACGACAAAGTTGCTCTTGTCCAACTCACTCCAAGCCTTTGCAGCATCCATAATTCAGAGAACGTCATGTCCACTTCAATAACACAAGCTCTCGCTCCATGAAGGACACACACAATATACATTTTACTGCCTCTTTTTCATATAAATCTTTGCAATGGGAGGGGAAAAAAAGCATAAAGCGTTGCTCTTGTGCCACTATTGTGTCTGCTACGCCTCTTACGCCATATGATCTTTCTCTCGGCACATTACTGCTGCCCCTGCAACGCCCGCTTACAAATTGCCTCCAGAACTAAATCACTTCCTTTGTCAGACACGACTGCCTTTCTTTCCCAGACCCATTGCTTACTGCTATTGTTAGTGAAGATGAACAGCCCACGACAATTAAAGGTGTGGACCATTACTTCTGCTGTAAGGAAGGTTAGGCCTCAAGCTTTACAGCCTGGGGGAGACCACCGTCGTATCTACATCTGTCATCCAGGGCCATAATGGACAGCCTTGGAATGGATGACGAGCCAACAAATGTCCACTGCTCTGTATGCATTGGATCAGGTTCATGCAGCCATGTCGGGGGTCTGAAGGATGCAGGGCGAGAATATTATAGCTTAGTGAAACTAAGTTAGAGAAAATACTGCAAACATAGAAAACACAAGCATACAGAAATGCTGTTGTGGCCCATAAGGGGTTTTAATTGACCATTTTGCAATGCATTTGTGATGAACATTACAGTATAGAGTGAAGACTGGAAAACACTAAATGCATATGAGAACCGCCCCCCAATTTCTGCATGAAAATTAATGAATTAAATAGAATGTCTATTAATAGAGCGACAGCAGAGGATGCTGCACGTTGAGCGAGTGCTGGACGATGAAATGAACAGTGTTGCTGACTATAGTAAAAAGACATAAAGGAAACAAAGGGACTGATATGGTGACAAAATATCGCATGAACTCTTGTAAACACTATAATAATACGTCTTAATTAATGCTACATGTTGTGTCTACTAGCTGGCTTGGTAACTTGGTACACTGGTAAGCCTACATTTAGGAGTCACCAGGGTTTTGTTCATTGTTGGAAGGTGTTTGAACCCTGCTGCTTCATCGTGAGGATGGGATCTCCAGAGTGCTGATAAGCTAGCTGTTGATGGTCAGTAAATACCTCTTAACCGTTGGCCGGCTGCTTGTTGAACCATAGTGTCTCTTTTTGTATTTCTACAAGTGTTAAATACAGAAGGCGTGATGTGTGGGTCTGGAGCTTTTTACAGTTGTTTAAAGGCAGCTTTGACAGAGCTGGGCTGAGTAACAAAATTGAAGAGTAATGTAACTAGTTACTTTTGTGGTTATGTAATTAGTAAAGTAGTACTTTTCAATGAGTAACTGATCAAAGTTTTCGAGTAACTCACAACACCGGCTGTAAGTTTACTGTAAATAGTCTGTCTCAACCTGCTCTATTTGTAAAGTGTCATGAGATTACTTTTGTTGTGATCTGACGCTATATAAATACAATTGAACTGAATTGAGTAGTTGAGTACGAGGTGCAGCATTTCCGTACTTCCCTGTGCATTCTGGATTTGCAGCGTTTCTCTTTATGCTGCTTTGTGTGTGTTGTGTCGCCAAATCAGTGAATGTGTTTCTTGATGTATGTGTTTTCTTCAGTTGCAGTGTGTTAAACTATCTGGGCCGCCATAAAATAACGATACAGCAAGGAATATGCAAATGTTAAATTAAAGATGTGTTTACCGCATTATATCCACAACATATTATTGTCAAACTAATATGAGATAACTGCAGTGAAAACTGGTTCAATCGTTATTGGTTCATTCCACAGTATATATTGCTTTCTACTTGTTTATTCTGTCAGTGTTCAGGTACAATTCTCTGTGAAATGTGCAGGACTGCTTCAAGGCACATAGATAGATCCTCAACCAAAACAGAAAAAAGAATAGAGGATATTATAGTTTTATTGAGTTTTTTTTCCCTCTCATAATATCAACAGGAGGATTTCTGTGAATTAATGTAAACTCTGTTTTTAAAAAATCCCCAAAAGTGCCCTGTAATTCATAGATTGGTTACTGAAGTTTCTGAGGAATATTATGATACAATTATCAGAGAATTAATGTTGCTCAATGCAAGAAAGCACCGTTTTGTAAATCTCATGTTATCTGATTTGCTGATTTAGCTCCTTCTGATTGTTACAGAAATATGTCATAACTGCAACACCAGGTAAGAGAACTTCATGTAAAATATGGTGAGACACCTGACTCACTGACAAACTGACTGGCCTGTTGATTATTTGGCTTCTAATTAACACATCTTGTGCCAAATAATCTCTGAGGCTGTTTACTGTAGAAAATCCATAAAAATGAAATATATTACTTCCTGTGCAGCAAGGGATTTTTCCCAGGAAAGACCTGCCAGACACAAGTTATTAGAGTAGCAAAGAGGAAATTCATTTATGTAAAAAAAACGTACCGGATTACTTTAATCTTTAAATCACTTGAAATCCTTCATGAGTATCCTACAGTAATATGTTATTAATTCAAAATCCCATAGAGAAAGACAGGTTAGGTCAAACCTACTTTAAATCACTGAAGACAATGCAGACATAACACTACACATGCACGGCGATGAAATGACAGTTATGTGACTGCGACAAGAAAATGAAAGTTCCTAACGTAAAAATAATGTGCAAGCATAATGAAGTGATATTGCAAAACAGAACACTTCTGCTTCAGTGATTCAGCTGTAGGCGAGAGTCTATAACTACCTACAGATGGGATCTGAACAGAGACACACCAGGGTTGATTTAATCAATTTTTAGAACATTTTGTTTCTTGCTTAACCCCAGGCAATCAGCATCACACAGGCAAAACCCACATGGCAGCCATATTGCCATGAGGATTGCCCACGGTGGACAAAAAGCTGAACCTTTCTTATCCTCCTATAGCCTGGTGTCTGAGTCTGATAGCATATGCATGCAGATAACAACTTCAAAAGATTAACTCTCATCTTACTACACATCTTTTTTTGCAGGAAAATCTCTTGTACTCAGAGTAGCCTAAGTCTTTTGTTACATAGCCTTTAGCTTGGTAAAGAACCTTCCCTTCAAATTCATCCTGAGGCTCATGCCTGATACCCTTGTTTGACGTGCAGAGGTGTTAAATTATTTAGGTTGAATCTGTATTTTGCTATAGAATGAGAGTTGGAAGGAATACTAAAACGTATCAAGTTACCAGATATGAAGGCTGCTTTGGGTGATTTAGATACAAGATATTGACCTTGTAAATAGAGGGTTTGTACATCTGATCATTACATGACTTAATGTTTCCCCTGACTGCCCCCGAGCACATCACATTTTAGCAGATGAAGGTGTTCTCAAGAAACATCTCTCTAGTGAGTCATACGTGTGAGCTGGCTTTTAATCTCAATAGTCAATGCATTTGCCAAATTATCACCAAAATGGCAATGTTAAAGTATGCAATATAGCACCACATACAGTCTTAACAATAATAGAATAAAAACACTAAAAACTTAAAGCAAAAAAAAAAAAATAATAACGAAATAAAAATGTGAATATAGTGTCAGGGCAAACAGTGAATGCTTCTTTTCTCAAATGATTACTCTCCCCATCTTCTTCTGCTGCACTGTACTGTAAACCTTATGTCCTTCACAGCATAGGAAACCATGCATAAAGACCAGGCTTCCCAGCATGCCTCAGGCTTTCCAACATAGTTGCCAGCAGGATGCAACACTGCGAAAGGTGCTGCCTCTTTAAGTCTCCTGTGTGGCATGTTAAGCAATGGTAATCTGCCGCAGTGCAGACAATAAATTCCACTGCATAACTAAGCGTCGCCATGACATCGTACCTGGATGGAATATCATATGGGCAGATGGAGGAATAGGTGGATGGAGGCCATGCCCCTTGCAGAATAAATATGTGTCCCCAATGTTGACACAAAAGGGAGAAAAAAATCTGACAACTAGACGCAGTGTCACCACTTGTCCATGCGCTGCATCAGAGAAAGAAAAAGAGGACTGTGCATTAATTATTTCCCCTAGCTTAGTGCTGGTTTGGTCAGCATGCGATTCATCTGTTCAGTGCAACAATGGAGCTCAATGCTATGACAAATCTGAAGGCCTGGGCTGTCTTCCCAGTTCCCAAAAGCTTAATAGTGTGCCATGTGGAATGATGTAATGGTAAAACACTGCAAAACTTGAGTGCTCACCAGCTTTAGTGAGGGCAGGGGAAAGAGGGAGAGACAGACTGGAGAGAGTGAGAGAGACAGAAGGAGACTCAAAGGGCCTGATTACTGCATATCATCTAGAATACAACTTGTACCACACAAATCTCCAGTGAGATCCCCATACTGTTGGAGTATGATAACAGAAATGAAAAGCTAGTTTGTGTTGGGGCTCTCTTAACGCAGCCCGCCTCGCAGTGTTGAGGAAAGTGATCTTCGAATGTTCACTGCATGACTTAGACAGCAACTCTGCAGTTATTTGACAAACTGAAAGCCATTTCAGGCTGTCACAAGCAAAATTATTTGGAACACCCTGTAGCAAGGACCTATAATCCCCAACAAAGAAATGTTATTATTCACAACAGTGTGAAAAGAGACAGACCAAAGCTGCCCTGCACTAAGTGTGGGTTTTGCTACGGGGTTTTGATAATTTTTTTTCTCAATTTTTGTCATGAAAGATATTAGACTGGCTTTTTATTCTTTTCACTTCCTTTAAGAACATAAGATTAAAGGGTGGTACTCTATGGCACGCACAGTAACACTTGATAAAACACCTCTTTGCATAGATATTGCTTCTTACATAAAGGAAGCCAGTCAATGCAAGTTTTACATGTGACAGCATGCTGTCAAATGTAATGAGAAATGCTAAATCAGAAGCCATGAAATATAGAGATTAATGCTCAATTGTTCTAATCCATTTATATGATCTCAATGTGAATACCAAACCTCAGCATGCAGTACTAATTATTCAGATTGTTTAGAGGCTACACTTCATGAATAAAACATTGCCTTAAAGTCAACTTTTTGGGGCAAACTTGAGATATTATACTATAATGGGTGACTGTTTACAACTTACTACCACTACTTTCTTGACATAGAGACTAAACTTCAACATACGGTTAATTAATTTCTACAACAATAACATTTTGTTCCAAGAAGTTCATGCTACCCACATCACTGTGGCATTTAAATCTCTTGAAATGAAAATCTGATGTGATTATTTTTATCTACCACTGCAGTCCATGGGCACATTTCAGTCTCATCTCACACTGAGCAAAATATGCACAGGGAATACATATCAGATCTCGATCGGAGAATTCCAGAGAATAATCGTCTTAAGCTGCATTTTTTTATTACATTACCAACCAAATTACATTATATAATTAGGCAACATAATTGCAGTTTATATTTTAAATCATGATTTAGAGAAGAACATTAGATCCGAGGTGTAATGAGGTCTGATTCTTGAAAGGTCTCATAAGAGTAGTTTCTTCGTGGTAAGTCTTTATTATTGCATGGCACGGAAATCAATTACAGTTTTATAGAGAATCCTGATCCCTTATGGGGAATTCAGCAAGGAACACTTTGCATTTTTACAGGTCGTCAGGATTTAGACAGCAAAGAAAAATGTTCACTGGTGACATGTTCAAGGTATTTTGAAGCCAAATGCATACTGGGACAAGCCTCTTATTAATAATAATGATAATAATAATGAAAGCCAACACCAGTATTATTCCTGCATCCAATCACTGACACCCCATCCAATGGAATATATTGAAATACTTATTTTGTGGCTTTTTGGTGCCTGTATGACAAACTTGGCATTCAACTTTCATTGTCGATTTTCTATTTCAATTCAGATCCCAGACCAATTTGTTGCAGCCCATAGAAACACGCTCTTTACTATGCATGGTGCTCTAATACCCTTGGCCCTTTTTGGACAAAAGGCAGAGCAGAGAGCCAGGGGCATTTCATTTCATGCTCTGCCTCCTCAACCCCAGATGTTCACCTCGAAAACATCTCCACTGATACAGGTAGGAGCTTAATGGCCTGCAAATTGCCCCGAGCTCAGGTAATGAAATGCAACCTCTGTATAATTTTAATTGAGAACTCTGGATGGAAATCAAATGATAATGTGCTCCATGCATGGAAAGTTTTCAAGTAACAGTGAGATTTCTGTCTGGTGTGTAAGTGCAGCTCGGGCTAAGGTAAATGGCTTTTTCCTTTTGAGCCTCTCTTCATTTTAATTGTGGATTGCACGGTGTAATAAATGGCTTGGTCATGACTTAGCATCTGGTAAATGAAGCAGAGGATGTACACACCTCTGAATGCACAATGGTGCTCCATATTTACAATTCAATCCGACAGGGTGCCTATTAGAAGCCATAAAGCTGCTCAACTGTTAGATAAGATACCCTCAATGACCCTCGCCCCCCTCCCCCTCTACGCAGACACACACACACACAGACACACTCAGTTTCCTGCACTTAACATTGTTCAGTCAATGTGTCTTCATTTATATTACGTTTTCTCTATGTTGGATATTGCAGGTATTTGTTGTACTTGATTAAGAGCAGCGCCAATCTTGTTCCAACAGGGTTGCAGTTCACAGCAACACAATCAGCTAGCAGCTGAGGAATGAAAGAGGAAGGCAGAGGCTTGGTTGTCTCACAAGTGTTGGGCTTCTCCGAAAGAGGGTGTCCAAAATACATGCCAGGAAGGTAACATTAGCTAGTCTACTGTTCAGGTCAGCCAGTGAAATTTAATTTATTTTGGTCCGTTGTCTCCTGAAACTACAGTTTTTACTGGGTTTGATTCAGACATCTTGCATAATATTATGATGGAAGACATGTTGGGACAAGGAGGAAGCTTTTGAGAGACAAAACAACATTTGATATAGCCAAGGATTCCCAGAGTGTCCTTAGTGTATGTTGTCAAATGTTAACCCTTACTCAAATCTGCATTATTTTTTTTCCACTTGGGGGCAGCACAACAATCTGTAAACACAACACTGAAATATTTTCACCTTATATCCTTGATATGGCAAATGTGCGTGCAAACAGTTTACTAGTTACACATCCAGCAGACATGTAGCAACACTAGCATTGATTTGAAGTAGTGTTTCAGACGACAAGTCCAATATTCACTCTCCTTTCTTCTCCGTTTTGGTCTCCACCAACTCCTGAAGGTAATAGTTGGCTTTTTAGCTGCTTCACAATGTTCACCAGCTAGTGGCTAACTTTGTCTGTCTGCCGTTTGCTGCTGGGCAGGTAGCATACCGTGGGCTTATCAGAGCTTTTTTTGCTGAAAACCTGCTGCTGGAAACACGGTTGATGGAGTGTTGAGACTGGGCCGAAACGACATCATTATTACCAGCTTTTATTCAGTAAACACGGGAAGCTCCATCCTCCTCTAAGCTGTAGTAAACTAGATTTACGCCACAAGTTTGTTGACCGAAAGCTGGTCATAGTCAACAGGTGCCAGCGACGCGGAGAAGCTGTGGGTGCACTGGGCTTGAAGGACTTGAGCCAGATGTTGTCACACTATCAAATGAACCCCTGCTATTGCAACAAATATAGTATTTGAACCAAAACTTCTGTGACAATGACACAATTAAAAACAAGGTGCGGATGTTGGGATATAGTTCAAGTGCTTGAAATACTACTGAGAGCCAGGCTTGTGAACAGTTTACCAAAACCCAATTTATAAATAGCAAATTACATGTCTTGGCTGTGTCATTTGCCATGAGGTGCAGAAGTGCAAACTAAGTGAAGTACTGGTATCATCTCCAGACACTGCTGCTTATTTGTCACCTGTCTCACCTCTCCCAGATGTTCACGATAGTCCTAATGATGTGCACTCTTTCTCTCCCACTCGCTCCAGTCTACTTCAGGAGGAGGGTGAAATTCGTGCTCTGCCTGGAGTTGACTCTCAAGTATGTTGCACATGTACACCAGCACACACACATACACACACTTAGGGCATGGATGGACCATATTCGAAAGCCTTCTGACAGGCAGCAGGTGATGGCGCCAGGGCCAGCTGCTCCTGCCCCACCTCTGCTCAGCTGTCCGAGCCCAGAGCAGCCTTTGAACAGCCTATTACCCCGACACAGCACCGGGGGAAAGCAATCAGCTCCAGAGGTACACCGCTCTCACACCAGATGGTGTGGGAGATGAATCGAGCCATTATATTAGTGCTGGATAATTCCTCAGATGAAGCTAATTAAAAAGAAAAATAAGTGCTATCCTCCCTCTTCTTACCTCCTTTGCAATCTGAATGGAAACTCCACTGACACTCTTTCACTTAATGTAAAAAAATAGAGAAATGGACTTTTGTTATGGAGATTTTCTCCGATTCTTTCTTCCAATCATCAAGAAGTGAAAAGTTTCTTTATAAAATTAGATAACCAGCATTTGAAAAACACCTTTTCTTAACAGAAATGATTGACAGCACAATCTGATGCTTCAGACAATGCAGGACTGCTGTTGACATAGTGGATATGCTTTACAGTCTGGAACCTGTGTATTTTAATTAAACTGAGTAAGATCATAATCTGATGAGATCATCAGCTCATAATTGTTTTTATCCCAATATGTTTATAATGCTTTGGGATTTAACACTTCGAAAGCATGAGCAGTTAGATTATATAGAGACGTTTTTATGAAGGTATTAAGCACATTAAGAGACATGAAAAATAGGGAAGGTTTCTACAGTAAATATTTTACAGTAACCTTTTTTTCCATTTGCGCCGAATGTCAAAAGCACTCATTAAAGAGCAAAATAGAGGCACAGTGTCTTCTAACATGCATCTTACTCATTTGAACAACTCTGGATGTAGTGGAAGTTCACATGGCCAGCTGTGAAATTAACTTTGTCCCTGCTATTGTTTGAAGTCCCACCTTGAAAAATACAGCTGAAAAAGTATGTCAAAGAGCTCCGTAAACATGGTACCTGCATTGGCTTAAGCCCAAGCAGACAGAGACAGGCGACACCAGAATGTGAATCTCAGTTAGCTTTAAAGGATTTAGGTAAACTCTGAAACAGTGCTTATTGCTCTCTTATCCACTTTTGTGTTAATGAAAAGCATGTCCTGAATCTGTCAAGGGAGATTAGGTGAATATCATTACTATTGTCCTTTTGCCAATGTAGATTCACTGTATCCACAGGGATTATAGTCCAACACATCCCAACGTGTATTACCTCTCTCTGCCAAGGGAACTTAAGAAAGGTTGAGCTGATGATAAGGACTAGAAATCATGTGTCACAGGAAATTCAGACTGCATCAAATTCTGAGAGGTACATCCTAGTTTTTTGACTACATCAATGCAATCTGCTGTACCCAAATCAGTGCTGGACGTCAGATGGAAGACAGGACTCTTTGACCAAGATGTCTGTGCTTTGGTTTCAAACACAGCCATCTCCAAAACGGATTCTTGTGTAGTAAAAGTCAGATTTTAATTTTATTTTCACAACTGATGAAACTGAAACAAGGCCTAATCTTTTTAAATTACATCACATGGTCAACTACACAAACAGCAATACACACATTTATCATGAAAACAATAGATCAGCGATTCAAAGATGATAGAACTTAACATATAGTGCATATAAAAGACATTTGATACGTATACTGATATCAGTATGTACATAGTGGAATCAATGCCTCTTGTCTTTTAATCAACAGACAAGAAGAGAAAAGAAATGTCTTATACTCTTTATGAAGGGACAACACTTGTGTATTTTCATGCTTTTGTCCATTAATTACAGTTTATGGAACAAGAAGCATCTGAAGTCCATTTGTCCTCCTAACTGAAGCATACCATAACATTTCAGGCTGATTTTCCACCCTGGTGTCAGACATCAGTTCTACAATACTCAGTGTGTGCTGAGCCTGCTTTAGTCTTTGCTGTAAACAAGCTTTCAATGGTAGCTCCCAAAAAGGAAGTGTGGAGGCTTTTCCAAATTCAGTCTTTCAGCTGCTCTGGAAGCTCCAGCTCTCAGTGGCCCAACACCACAAAACAGACTCACTGTGTTGATGTGTTCCCTTTAAACGGCACCAAAATCCATATCAAGGCAAAATTATTCGTATTCAGAACCGTGCCGGTGCTGGAGCTTAACTCTCAACTTGGGTACAACATCAGAAATATTTAAATCGCTCGTCTCTGCCCCACAGCTTTTGAAATCGGGGGCAAAAAGCTCTTGGCCTTAATTCCAAGAAAATGGACAGGTTCACCTGCCAGTGCCTGGAGATACCTTGAGGGCTTTTCCATGAATAATTGCAAAGACTGAATTATATTTTTAAATTAATTAAATTAACTATTACTTACTTTACATAGAATATTGTGAGATGAAGCCATATGTAGACTACATATACATACATACAATGTAGTTTAATAATTTGATGTTTTTTTTTACATTTTCCACTGATGAAAAACGCTGTAACAATTTCAAATCCTTTTGAAATAGGTTCAGAATAAAGTCTATCTTCAAATTTCAGATTATACACACACTGAAAGATTTACAATAGGGTTAGAGCAATCCAAAGTCTTTTTTTTTTCAGAATTGAAGGTACTTTTGAGGGAGCAGCAGTAAATTATGGCACATGTCAGTTCGGAGGAGTGAATCCCAGTTATCAAAGGTCAAACTACTTAGTTGAACACTTCCACTGCAGCCAAAGCAATGTTTAGAGTTGAGAGCAGTGTTCTCTCTGCACATGTTCAGCATTTTAAAAAAAAAACCCGACAAAAAAAAGCCAGCTGAGGATGTCAGCTCAAAATAGAAAAAAGTTGAACACATCCAGAAAATGCAAAGCAGCCAATTATGTAGTCTGTGTAAGTTGGTGTTAGTCGAAAATACATCACAGGCATGTCAGTTGCTGTCTGTGAACTGTTACACTACATAAACTTTATCTTAAGGCGTGTGGACAGTGGTCAGCAGTGGAAAGGATTCAACAGAAGTGTTATTGAAATCCTGCCCTGTTCTGATACTCTGCAAAGCTTAAACCTGCAATTTATTACCGTTCACTGCTCAATTCTTATTTAACTAAAATGGAACAATGTAAAACTGAATCAAGCCCTCTGCTCCACCATTTTTCTATTACTGACAGAAGAGCCAGGTCTTTTTTCACAGATCTATCACCGGCACTGAAATATTAGTCTAAACACAGCACAGAGCCGAGGGAATTTAAAGAATGAATACAGCGGTGCAGTGTGTAAGAGTATCTGCATGTTCCCATCTACAGAATGCAATTTGTTTTCAGAATCAGAATCAGAATCAGAAATACTTTATTGATCCCCAGGGGGAAATTGTACAGCATTGAAGTTGGAAGAAAGACGGTCTATTTAAAATACGAAGAATGTGTTTTAAATGTCTCCAACAATTTTAATGGTGTTTCACATTATAATTCTGATATTACTGGGCACACCTGCCTGTGTCTCGTCTAGATAAGTCTGGCACTTCAAACTTAGCTCCGAGCTTTGAAGAGGACTGAAGGCACAAATGAGATTGTCAGTGCCACAGGTTACAGGCTATCCCCGAAGCTAAGATGCGCTTAAAAATTCATAGAGTATCGATCCTTACACTCGAGCAAAGCAAAATACCACATATAAAGGCAATATTGATGTATACACTACCTGACGTACAATGTTTAAGATATAAGTTCAGGACACCACATATAGGTCCAAGAGGTGGTCTGCTCAGGTCTTAGTTATTACTTGTGTTATATGCAAGTCCTCCAACCTTTGTGCAGAACAGCTGTTGTGGGTGACACAGGAAAAAAGGGAGAAAGTTGAGGTATTAGGGCTGTGTGTACATGCATGTATTTGTGAGTGTGTTTGGCTTGCACAACAGCAAATAGATCAAAGATTGAGAAATACTGAGGTGGATCTAGATAACAAAAAGTATATTTGTTAGGTGTTAAAGAAATCCATCAAGCTGGTCATTTGCTTCTGTCTGTACAACTGTAATTCCAGCCCAGTGCTCAGCCACGTTTAGCAATAACAACTAATCATGCAAATGCCATCAAGAGTGCCACTTTTGTCTCTTTCACAGGTGACACTCTGTGCCCACACAACACAGGCCTTCAAACGAGCATGCGCATGTCTACAGGAGCACAAGTACAAACTGTAGATGAACATCACAAAAATTTCCATGCAGTTGTCATTAACAGCAATTCCATCATGCAGAGGCTGTCGGACTACATGAGTGGTATACAATCAGTGGCAAAAGTAATCCATAAAATAGCCATGCACTTGTCCAAGGTGTAATTTTCATTTCAAGATGTGATTGCATGCAGTTTCTGAGGGACGTGAATTGGAACAGTGTTTATGTTTCTTTTCTCAATTGATTTTCTTATCACCAGCTGGATGCTGCATGATTTGGAATGTTTTTCTTGCATCTTACCACACAAAATGCTAAGCAACGGAGGCAGTGTTTGCTTACTTCACAGGCTACAAAACTGCCATTGTCGCTATTTTATGACCAAGTAATCCCATGTCTAACATCTCAACACTTTGGCTTTGGTCAGAGACGTTGGCGAACATACAACTGTAAATTAAAAACACACAAAAATAGTATATGCAAAATAGATATGAACATAGTGTAAATGCAGCCTTGAAATGCTAATATTTTGCAAGTCTCAAGAGTTTCCCTGACAGATACTCATAAGAATAGTTTGATGTTTATGTAAATCATATCTTGCTGACAGATGTAATGCTGTCTTTGGAAGTGCAAACAAAGAAAAATGGGGAAGGGGAAAGTAAGCACTGAAGAGCGTGTCTATTGTTTCGACAGCTTGTGTCCCCAGCATCTGGCATCAAGCAGGAACAGCATGTCAAGATTAATGAAATGTTACTTTTATTGATCTACAGCATGCAGTATATAAATATATACTTCTTTAGAAAACTGCAGGCACTCATATAGTACCCAGCAGTGAGTGCAAACTCTGTTTGTAAAAGTTTTCTGAAGTTTTAGGGCTGCAAACTCAAACGACGAGGTTTCAGCCATACTGTACCACAATTAAAAAACAAATGTTCGGCGCACGGTTTGGGGAATAGATAATCTTAATGTCTTCCTTGCTATATTCCGGGGCTTTAAATTCCAATCAATGAAGTGAAATTAAAGACCATGTGAATGACTTTCAGCGCGAGTCGACTGAGCGGACTTGTTAGTGGGAGCAGGGCCACGGTGACAAGAGCGTGGCAGAGACTGCTCCCTCACTCTCCTCTCCCCATTTAATTTTCCAATCCACTTCCTCCACATAGTTAGGAGAAGTGAGTTTTGTTCTGGTTTGATACACCATCTAATGAGAGCTACTAAGAGCCTGTTGAAATCATTCCCTAATAACACATTCTGAAGGCTGCGAATGAGGAATATTTTTCCTCTATCTCTCCATTCAGGGTTTAATATATTCTTTCGCTCACCTCTGTTCCATTTCCTTTCCTCCACTGTGTTTCTCCACTTTCATTAACTGTATTTTGGGGGGGGGGGGTTGCACAATCATTGCACTTTGATTTGATATGATTTTAACAAGCAATGCATTTTCAGTTTTACAGTAAGTGGTCACTGGCTGCTGATGTACTCCACAAAACCCTAGAAAGAAGTCTTTGAAACAGCACAAGGCCCCCAAAACGAGCAGAACAGGCTTTGAGATTCTCAATGCAGAGATTCACAGATACAAGTGTTGACGTAAGCATAACTTCTTATCTAAATACGGCCATAAGCTTTACCATGCAACCTTGATTTGATCCAAAATTGGTCACACATCTACCATGAAACTGTGAAAAGATCCAGGAATACACTGTACAGGCATGTGATGCTTTCTGCAAATATTAATTATTCAACACTCTACATAAACAGGTGCCCCATTGAACTGAATGGTACATGACAGCCTAGCTTGTCCACCCTTAATCCATTCTACTTGCTTGACACTCTCCAGCTGTAACAAGAACAAGTGACCTGACCTGTGCTGCTATACGCCGTCTGCTTAAAACTCCTCTGTGGTTTAAATGTTATCTTTTCCAAAGATAAAGAGCCCTCCCCTCCACTTCCTTGGGCTCTGGGTATTAGTTACAGCTGAAACACTGGTTGGTATTCCGCTTTGAATCCGGGAATTGTGTCGGCACCTTGACGTTTGATTGGATCTGTGCAAATGCATGTATATGCAAATTAGCCAGATATCAGTTCTTGCTCGGGGTGAAATGGGAAACAGTGGTTGCATTCTGACGAGCCTCCCGCATGGACTTTCCCTCTCTTTCTCTTCAGAGAGCAGCATTTGGTTATCTATAAATTCCCAGTAAATCTCAGAGCCTGGGTGCCTTCCCTGACATTTCCACGCTCCCACATAGCATATTTTTAAGAAGGTAAAATCCATAATCTGTGTCAATGGTATCACACGGTGTATTTGCAGGGGGCCCTGTACGCACTAAACTGGCCAAGGATGCAGTGCAGAGGCTCAGAGGAGGTAAAAATGTTTGTTCTTACCTCTGTTGTCATACCCGTGCCTCAGGGCCTACACCAGAGTTACTCATACCTCTGCAGAGACAATCCAATATTCTGCTTACTATTCGGCAAAGCTGTTCATGCAACAAGACTAAATGTAACCGTATTTATAGAAATGACGCAATTGTTGGGTCTACTGAATAGAAATAGGGCAGTTATCAATGCTACAAAATAATAACAAAAGGTCAAAATGGTGAGAATTCCACATATTTTGTGTACGAGGATGTGCACTAAATATACTAAATATTAGGTACATCTGCTCAATCCACATCTTGGTTTCAGAATCACTCTGTGCTACATTTCTTCATCTCCATCATCACTAAGGGATAATAGCGTTAATCATAATATAAAACATATACCTATGCAATGTAAAAATATTTAGCATGTAATTATGTGGTTTTCACTTACTTTTATTACACTGTACATTTCTTAGCAGGATCTTTGCAGCAACTCTATACTGTATGTATCAAATGATGATGCATTACATCACCCACTACACTCTATGCTCCAAAAAGAAGGTAATGAGTATACAAAGAGCTCAGAACTACCTCCCCACCAGCATCCCATTATTTCATAATGACGGCTCAAAGTCTACACATTCTAATCATTTGTGGTATTTGGATTTAGATGCGTTGCTACTTTGACATTTATTCTTGTAGAGAAGAACAGATAATTGTATATGATACCCACTAAAAAGCGGTTGCACCGCTGTGTCTGCGCATCTATGCATTCTGACAGTGGTAATCATTAGTCTTTCAGCGATCTTTGCAATTAATCTATCTTGACACGATAATTTGCGTCAGTTCTATTTGAGGTGTTTTTGTGAACCTTTGCTCAGCAGGGTGGCACGGCGGTGTGTGTCTGGAGAAGAAACGAGGCAGATGCATTCAGTGTTCCAGTCTGTCAACACTACACAGGCTGTTAACAGCAGAGATCAGAACAGAACAGGCCTTCCAGGTTTTGTTCATTGTGTCACCAAATTACACCTGACAAGTGGCGGGAAAAATTGCTTGATTGATGAACAAAGTAATTCTCTACATGTAATTAATACACTACTAATGGCTATCCATTTATCTTCCATACTGCGCAGTGAAACCCAGAGGAAGGTGGAGGAACGTATCGGGATGAAGGCTCCAGACTGACCTCCCTGCGATGTGAAAGATTAGGTTTCCTTTGCGAGATTTTGTTACCTAATGGCTTGTCGGGAAGCCGTAGGGACAATGTAATGGACCATGTAATGGATAAAGGATTGTATTGATGGGCATGTGTTGACTTAACAATATCGATCTGGAGAATTTATATTGATAAATGTAAAAACATTTTCCAGTGAAACACTAATGCAATTTTTGTGATTTATACGATGAAAAGCTCAAAGCTTTTGTTTCAACATAAAGTAATAATCTGTGACATTTTCATGAAAACAAATGTGTTCAAATACCTGTTATCAGTGCTATTAGATCACGTGATGTTCAGCTCTCAACACAAAGGTCTTCTCCAAGAAAAAGACAAACTCTGGTGCATAGAAGGTGATACTTTGCATTTCCATCAACATAAACAAATTGAACACAAGAAGAACAAAGTTGCTATAATGAGCAGCGGTGCCCACTGAGCTGACAAAACAAAGAACACCGCATACACTCAGACACTCAAACTTTATAAATGGGAAATCAAAGTTAAAAAAAGATGCAACAGAACTAAACACAATGCTTGATTGAGAGAATATCTCCGGGGAGCTTAGTTCAGCAACACCACAGAAGCGAGCACTTACCACCGAAGACAGGCAAAGTGAAACAACAAAAGCACTTTTTGGCAAAGTCTTTAATTTAAACTTTAAAAGGAGTGGGATTACTCCATCAATTAAAAGTTGATAGATGAGACGGTCAGTCAGACAGATAAATAGATAGATAACAGAGCACCTAATCAAACAATGTGAGCACGGTATGATGGTATGGAGGGAGAGAGAGAGAGAGGGAGAAAGAAAAGAAAGACAGGAGAGAGAGATTGTGATGGATGACACAACATCCAGCATAGTATCATATCTCTGTGGATTAAATGCTCTGGGAAGCTGGCCCCGGAGTGTGCTTGTGCATATCATTAAGCCCCATGAAGAGGAGGAGGGCACGTTGGAGCCGCTGCCAGGCCAAGTGCACGAATAGGCCACGTCTCACAGCTGGCGCTAGCTAGACTCCAAAGGCAACCGTTTCTAAGACGGATTGGGTTTTATAACGTGTATTTTTTTCTCACAGAGTATTTGAGATGATAAACATTTCATCTGGACAGAGGCAGAAAAATCAAAGTAGCCCTGCAGGACCCAGTGGTTGCTTGTGCGTGCCTGAGTGAGTGTGTGGGTTGTTTGTGAGAGTTTTGCACATGTATGCACATCCCTGTATACCGTTCAGCTTGTGTGCCTTCCAAAGTGTATTTACCTGAGTGCGTTGGTGTGTGCGCGCGGACTGTGTGTGTCATTCTTCCGGAAGGCAGTTTCGAAAACGTACTATGTCAGATATTGGATAGCTACTGTATAATTTGACGGGTCTGTGCACAGAGGCCGGCTGTGGTATGAGTCATTGATTACACATCAGCTTAGTATGCTGCAGTGCAGACCCCTACATTGGTGGAGAGGCAACCTGAAGCCCCCAATCAATAGCTGCAGGCCTGTGAAGCTTCCGTCAGGTCCGGAGTGAAGGACTCCCTACCTCTCCTCTGGGCCCAGGCCTAACCTTTTCCAAAGAGAGGTGATGAAGAAGCTCATCATTTCTAATGAGGAATTAGTGATCGGTCCAGAAGAAATGACTGTCAGCACCGCACTGAGGAGTCCAAAAGGTCTCTGAGACTGGGAAGTGCCAAACAGTATTCATTAGGGACCTGGAGATTTTCTTCATTTGCTTTGAGCAGCAGACAGCAGGGTTTAACGGCAGGGCTGGGAAGCCCGATGATTAAATATATCTGTGTGCCCGTCATTAAATTTTTTTTATGTTGTGAATTGGGAGAGAATGAATATTGCTTTAAGATAATCCAGTTGCCTCCTCTTGTAGAGGGGGGAACAAAGCAATATCAAGAATTATTAAAGTTTTTTTCAGAGAGACGTATATTTTAATGACTTTTAACCCAGAAGACATCCTCTACTTGTTCTAAAATCAGAACCAATACTAGCTTTCTGAAATCAGGCGATACATCTCATGTTTAAGAGATGAATCACTCCAATTGACAAAAACATATTCACAGCTAATTAAAAACGTAACTGCGTGCACTTTAGCCATTTAAGGGAAGATGAATGTGAAATCATTAGGCATCCTCAGGAAACCAGATGTTCATTAAATTATGTCTTTACAAATGCCATTGTTCAATAGATTGCCAGAATATATGCTTACAGTAAAATGCTGGCTAATTCATCCCTGAAAGCGCTTTAATTGATTTAATCCTGCAAAAATACCCCTTCACTGCAGCACCACTTTAAAAACCAGAACCGGCGTGACGGTTAACTGTTATTTTCTCCCTTTCTGTCTGTTGTTCTATAGCTCATCTATTATTAAGATCCATTTTAGAAAATGAAATGAATTGTGAATGAATAAGAAGTCTGATTAATCTTAAGAGAGTAATCCAGTTGCCAAGCAATGTTGCTTTTCAATAAATAATGTCTGTAACCTAGTAATACTTATGAGCGTAATCTGCTTTTGATGCATGGTAATCACAGCAGAGATAAGGCGACATTCCCTTCGCCTGGCCTCAGACAAAACCATCTCTGGAGAATGCAACAATCATGCCTCAGTCTCTCTCTCTCAATTAGCCCCCGCTGTGCAATTCATTGGGTTTGCTATAACAGTCCCTTAACAATACTTACCCAGGCTAGTCATTACTCAGTTCTACAAGATAGGGACCGCCTTCTGCATATTTGGGAGGCATAATGTACAGGCTGATAAAAATGATCCAAATCTGATGGCCCCTGGTGATGAATAAGAGACATGAAATTATCCAAATTCATCAAAAGTAACTGAAAATGGTTTCATTTCTTGTTAAAGCCACCTACATATTATTTATTTATCTTAGTTCTTGTGGAGTTAAACTCAGATGCTGGCCACAAAATACAAAATCTCTCTGTTTGGACTGCCAAGTGGCAGTGACAGGCTGGAAACAAAAATCCTCACAATGTCTCGCTCGTATTTTCTTTTGCCTTTTGATTTTCTGGCTTTTTCGGAGATAAAAAAAAATTGGACTAACTATCCGAGTTTGTGCAAACTGTACATGTATCCTCTGTTCTGAGACAAGATCAAAGGTATTTGCTTCAGTGGACGGGTAGCAGTTGTTTTACTGGTGGACAAAGGGTCTCTGACCTTTCTGATATTATTCCTCCATTCCGCTCATGTACATTTCCTTTCTTTTATATACCTGGTGAATCCTACATTTTGTGTTTTGACAATTATTATGAGTCTGTCAGGCAAACCAGGAAGCCAACTCACTGTGGTTTATGGACCTAATAAAAGCCATGCTGAGTACTTTCAATTTCTCTGAAGGCTTAACAGCAGCCACTGCCTCTGCTTTTTACATTAGACAACTCTTCCACTGGCTCTGGATTGAACTAATGGAAAGTGTACTTTTGCCTTTTCCTGGGAAGGATGGAAGGAGGACGAAAGAGTGAAACAGGGAGGAAGAGAGTGTTAGACGTTGAGGATGACAGATGGGACTGGATTTCTAATTGGTGGTGAAACATCCTGTTTATTAAATACAGATTTCTGCATATTTAGCTTGTAATGATTAGTCTCAAATGACAGACAAATCTTGCACTTTATATTAGAACAGTTCAGCTCAGAAATCTCTCTTGTTCAGTTTTTTTCTTAAATAAAATCTAAAATGTTTAACAAACCAGCCAACTGAAAACAGATTTTACAAACCCACAATTTATTTTTTATGTGTTACTGTGGCAACAGCCTAAATGTGTTGAAATCAAAAGGGTCTGAGGAAGATAAGCTTGGTCAAAGCAGCTGCATCTGTCTATCAGTCGCTTCTCGTGTGGAAACCAGATGGGGACCTTTCAAGAGCATTCACTAGGTGGCAGTCTAGTAACATAAAACCTATTGGCCTGCATGCATACATCAAGATACAGAGAGATGAGCCGATAATATGGATTAACAAGATTTGGCTGTTTTACAGCTAGATCAGAATATATAATTCGACATTCGGTTTGTAAAAAATAACTTAAAAACAGAAGTTATATACATACAGGATGCTACTGTCTGTGGTTATCAGTTTTCTCTCTTCAATAGATCACTGTGTTTGTCAATGCAGTTGTAAGGGATGGAGTATGGGCTGCAGTGGGTGGAGGGGGGGATGAGGTGGTCTTTTTACTTTAAGGATCTGTAAATTGTCCAACCTGTGTTCTTTCCTCTGATACCTACCCACCTGAAACTGCTGTTCCTACACTTCACTGAAGCAATTATAGAGAGGGACTTTGGCAGATCAATGAAATCCCCTTTAGATGAGAGAGCCGTACAGGCGTTTTGATCAATTCCAGATCAATTCCACTGTTTTGCCCAAACCTTGGCCAAATAAAAGTGGGACTTCTGCTTGAGGAGCAGCACTCGCCAGCAATGATAACAACGTCTCTGTCGATGGCTGCCTGTATCTGCTTTCTGGCTTGTGTCTGGCTACAGTATATTGTCTACACTGCTAGGCTTAGCACACACCTGCTGGTCTCCCTCTCTCTCTCTCTGTATGTCTTCCCATCTCTTCTCTTTCGAATGTGGAAAAGTGACAGGTGCTTGAATGCAATCTGAGTTGGCAACTCACATCAAAGCTCTCAGTAAATTCCAAAGAGAAGCTGAAAGTCGTCATTAAAGAGACTCTGCATGGCTAAATCTGACAAGACTAAGTACTGAGTGTAATTGAGATGGCAGGAGATTGAGTGATAGAATGGCTGTAATTTTTCCCGAAATTCACTGTCATTGTACAGTATGTTCATTGTCAGACAATACTGACAGTATCATTTTTATGGATCGCCATGATGCATACCGTTACTCTTGATATATGAGCATGCATTTCCATTTTAAGAGTAAAAGCTACACTCTGTAATTGTGTTTCTATATGATCGACTGACTAACTGTTTGAAAATTGTAACGTCAGATACAAAATCTGTAATCTGTAACAATAAGATGTTTATCATTCTACTAGCTTTATAGAAAAAGACACAAAAAGAGACAAAACATGTACTGCTGGTAAGTCTACCTCTCTCTGGACAGAGGTATGGCTGCTAAGAAATATTCATAACAGCACCACAATTTCATCTGGGCAAACATAGGCTGAATCGATGTATTTTCAATTAGTGAGGATGGGGCTGTCTTCTCTAATGCAGCCTCACTTTGTGATGAGCCTGATAAAATGGGTGTCTTTTTACATAAAAAGAATGCCGCTTATGCAGCTTAAAAAATATCGACAACTACTGCAGGACATTCCTTGCCGTCTGAAAAATGCGTTGTTAGATGACAAAATGTATTTGTTGAATCCTTATTTTACTGCTCCCATTAGATGTATGCCCCCCCCCCCCCCCCCCTTTTCCTTATATTTTAACCCGCTGGTCATGTGCAGCTCTGTACTCTTAACAGAGTTAACATGACAAGTGCGAATGATGATTCCACACCCTTGAAATATAAACTCTGCTCTGATCACCACACAGACACACAAGCTTCGCCTCTTCTGCTGTATACATGGGGAGCAGAGGTAATATTTGTAGAGTCAAGCATACTCATCCTGTACTTTGCACCAGAGCAAGTCAGGAGCTGTTAATACATTTTTGTGCTGCTCCAGCTCTTCACAGCTTCATGATAATATATTTCCATCAGCTGAAAACAAGAAAAACACATCTGAGGCCTTTAATAATGTAGACAACAGAGCCACTTAGCCCCACCCGCACAATGCATCCAAAAATTAGTGTCAAATGCAAGCATCTTCTGAAATAGCTTGGCCGCCAAGCAGACTGAAAAATAAATATGTCAAATGTATTGGCGTTTTGTATGAATAATGGGTATTTTAATACATCAGCGTGTTGTATTGTATTGCAAAAGAGCCATATGAAATATACATCACCTAATTAGACGATGTTCTCGGACGTGGCACCGCCTGTTTTTGATCAATATGTAATAAGATCTAGTATCAATTAGCGATTGTTGGGGGAATAGATTTAGCAGCAGAAAGACGGCAACTCTAAAGGTAAGTAAAAGAGCAGTAAAATCACTGCAGCACCAGGAATAAACAAATCGCACAATAAAGATTTAAAAGTACCATTTTGAAAGCAGAATATTGAAATCTTTAGATTTATTGCATCATTACGCTGTGGCTCAGCTATAACCGCTCTATTGATCAAAGGAATTATGCCTGCCTGGTTTTCCTTTCACACCTACAGCGCATGAAGACTTCTCCATCAGTAAGAAGATAACTACTGAAAAGGTGAGTCAACATTGACAAAATGATTGCTGGTGTAGCAATAAATCCAGTAATTAAAATTATTGGGTTTATTCACTATCACAGGGCTTTTTGCATGCACAATGGTTATTCTTTGTTGTCTAAGGTCTGTCCAAATACTATATTTACACACTTTTTTTCCGAAAAATGAAACAGTAATTAGATTTTTTTAAGGAAAAAACAACACAGTGTCACTGGATGTCAAAAGGATGAACTTGTCATGCAGAATTGGAGCGACACTTAACTGTTATTGTATGGGTTATATATACAAACCATATATTGAAGTCAATACTCTGCCTTGTTACTCAAACTGGAAGATTAATCCTGAGTTATATGCACATCTATCAATCCACTCATAACTGCGAGTCAGTCCAGCACAAGGATCTCAAACAGAGCGGGACAGTAAAGGAAGATTGTGATCTGACCTGTTCTGCCGCCGGTGGTGGTGGCAGGCAGCCTATCTGCAACGCAGGGGCAGTGTGTGTATGTGTGTGTGCGTGTGCCATGTGTGTGTTGAGGGAAGTCACTGAAGCAAAGACAGAGCATGCACTTGAATGATTGAGGTTACCCGGGTGACCTCATAAACCAAAACCCGTGGCAGTCTCCCAAGGTGAACGCTGAATTATGCCGTCATTAAAGGACAGGCCCAGTTGCCAAGGTTAGTATGTAAAGTATAATCATCTTCCTCCCCCTTCTTCCAGTCACTCATTAGTCCCCCTCACGGGCCAACAGAGATTATACCTTGAACTTGCTTGACTATCGCTATCTGTCCGCCGGGAATGGTCTCGCTATGGGCCATTTATATCCCCTCCCACTGTTGCCAGCTAGCCAGGCCTACAATTCTGCAGGTGTAGCGTCTGTGTGTGCCTGTGAGAGTCTGAGTGTACTTGTGTGTGTGTGTCTTGCAGCCCACACTCGGCACACAGATCGAGTTTGTCCCATAAAAAATGAGGGATGCTTTGACTTACCGCCGCATTATGTCCCAATTTATAAAAGAACCACTGGGAAGAAACCCACTGGCGTTGCAACAATTTGTTAGAATTAGGACCATTTGTTTTGTTTCCCTGGGCACTTGGTGCTGATTCAAATCCTTTGCTTCCAAAATAGTCTCAGCGCCATTTTAAGTGCAACAATGTGACCAAACATCACATAAATATGTGTCAAACGTAACTTTGCCCTTCAATTGTAAAGGACTGTCTACTGAAAGTAATGGCAATCAAAATACATACTGCAATCAAGTGTGGACAATTTGGGGGCACTTCATCACATTAGTATGCACACAGGTCAGCCAAGTTTAATCAAACCCTGGAGAGCAACCAAAGGTTTAGTTTTGAGAGGAAATCCTGTGAGGCTAAAATCAACCTGACCATTCATCACTTTAATTTCCTTTTGTTTACCTGACATTGACCACTCAGAAACAAGTGCCATTCAAAGTTACAGCAATAGCTAAAATGAACACTTTGATCTGCGTTATTAAGCGTCGTTTCGTCAAGTGATGCCTCTTTTTTTAATATTCAAAGGTATGACTATGAGATGAGCTGTAATCTTGTTAAATATTGTAGCAGTAATGTGAACAGACTGTTTATGTTTGCATAAAGGGATAGCTAATGTTTATCCACTTTCCCATTTACTCTAGCCAATTGCCTGCTAATGTTGGTATCGGACGCTAAGAGAGGGTATTCATTTCAAAATTGGCAGCGACACTAAGCACACTTCAAGCTACGAGTGCTTCTGGTCGGATGTACAGCTGCTAAAAAGTAACACATTCTGACTCAATTGATGTGTCTCCTTTGAGTTAGTCGTACGTTGCCATTCCATTTAGTAAGTATCATTTTCGCTGCTTTGTGTGAATGGGTTTATAACAATGGAGAGCTTGTGCATCAGGTAACCATTATATTGTAGGTTTAGAGCATCAGAGTGTCTGACAGCACATCTCAATCCCCTTAAGAGAAGAAAGAACTGCTTTGTTCCTGTAAAGTTGGGAAAAAGAGAGTATGATCAAGATAACTGAGTTTCCGCTGGACAATCACGGAGAACCAAAGGGAAGAGAGGGAAAGGTGTGCCACACACTCTAAGAATACTAAGCTTCATTATCATAAAGTAGACTTTGTATTGTCAACTAAAGCTTTGTTAGTGTCTTTTTGAAAATACTGTCTTGTGATGTACTATTCTTTCAAATGGATTAAAGCCAACTGACATGTGCTGTAAGGCAACGACTAGCCTTTTCATGGTTCCAACAGGCTTTGATTTACTGGTGTTTGAATGTATTCCACAGTAATAGACAATATATACATCACTACTGGTGTGTGTGTGGTACTAAAGAGTAATCATCAGCTCTAGGACTGCTGGCTATTTGCCCAGTTCTTTCTGTTATTTTCCTTCCTTATCTTCTTATCTCCATACGTTGAATCATTGTCAACTTGCCCTAATCTGAAACTCACTTTGCACACTGTTTGAACACATCTTTAGAGCTACGGTCACAGTTTGTAACCGTCTTTGATTTTGCCCAGGCTTCAGCCTCCAATGGGACCGTACTGAGGCCATTGGCTACAAATCCCGCTGCATTGATATTGTACAGAGACTCAAATCTATCTATCCCGCTATTCCTGTGGGGGCTGCACAACGCCACACACCGCATCACGTCCTGATTGACACAGTGCAACAGGTCGGCCTGTAATGATCTGGCAATGATCAGCCTAGAACAAGGTGGCCCTTGTGCTGAACACACAAGCTCCACGGCACTGGACAACACTTTGAGCTCTTAACAATGCATTAGCACACAACAAGTCACTCGCATCCTTTAATGCTAAATACAGCCCCGAAGAAAGACCCAGATACATCCAGCAGGTAAATCTGATGAGTGGACAGGCTGCACTGACCACTTCTCGAGGAATGCGCACAAACAGCTGTAGGAGGACCCTGTTTTTATATGCCATCTTCCAGGGACAAATTATGCAACCTCTCTGTCACTGTCCCTGTCATCCTCATGGGTGGGAGGATTGAGTGCATTGTGCCGATGCGTTAGAGCTAAATGCTGTCAGGCAAGAGGGATGGATTCTGTTCGAGGCACCACTCAGATCTGCTCTTTTAAACATGCAGCTCAGCTTTACCGAAAGGTACACAACTCACTCACTCTCTTTGTTGAGGTCAAAGCAAGTAGTTACACCATCTTAATTGCCAGTGACTTGAGAAATGTGCCAAATGTGCTCGAAGGACACTTTTGAATGAACCTCAATAACCAAAAGCGAATTCCCAGTGAGGGACAAAGAAACTGATCAGCAGACAATTCCTCACACCTGGAATGAAATGCTTCATGACAGACTGTCCTTTCTCCAAACTCCTCATGCCAACAGAGGATTGCTGATGCATACAATTTGACTTGAATTTGATTAGAATGTACCAGTCCTCCTCCCAGCAGAAGCTACATAAGTTACACTGGTTCTTTGTCATAAGACAAAATGGATTGGTTTCCACAAACAACTTGCATGAGTTCAACCTTTTGGTGGACTTTACATATAGTAATCCATGTATCCATCTAAAGACACCAACCA
This sequence comes from Enoplosus armatus, assembly GCF_043641665.1. Lineage (NCBI taxonomy): Eukaryota > Metazoa > Chordata > Actinopteri > Centrarchiformes > Enoplosidae > Enoplosus > Enoplosus armatus. The sequence goes on from NC_092189.1 coordinate 13,112,889, forward strand.
GTCATCATCATTATCAACACAGAAAAAAAAACCTCTATGCAAACCACAAAAAATCCACACCAGCCGTTTATTTTAAGTCTGTCACTTGTTCGTCTCACGGACCAGATACACTTTAACAAATGCAACCATCTACACTGACTCCAAGAGACGTGTGCACACCATTATGCAAACTCCCACATTTTTTGATTCTGAGTCTATTTTTTTTCTCTGGCAGAAACATTTCAGCCAAGTCATTTCATAGTGGTACCATGCAGTGCAGGCACCTCTGCACTCCCAGTAGAACTCTGTAGCGTCTTGTGTTGACATTCCCAGCATGACCATAAGAATGGCCATATGACAGCTCTTCCCTGTGGCACCTCTCAAATTCCCTTTCTTATGCACAAACCTCAGTGTAGGCATGCAACCCCCTCTGCATGGGCACTCTGACCAAGGTAGAGGTTGCTAGTGTGATTGGATTTGAACGCGGGTGGTAGGTGAATGCAGATTTGAATGTATTCACCTGGCTTTTTATCTGGACTCATCAATCCTTTTTTGATATTGTATCAATTAATTAATGTGTGGCCTAAAATTAGAGACTGCTGATTGCATACACATAACAGTGCTGCTTCCTTCAGATGATTGTATGGAGTCAGTCATCTGAAAAGGAGGGCCTTTATACAGCCTACAAGTAGTTGTGGATGACAGATGGTGGTAAGATGTAAGTATCTACTGTATATGTGTCTTTTATCTATTGCTGGTAAAAGTATACACAAAGCAAAACAGGCACGCATATACACAGTACATGAAAGGTCAACTAAAGTGAAATAATAGCACAGGCTTTGAGAGTACCTTGCACAGAAAGATGTTGACCTGATAGCAGGCAGGGGTCATAAAATATGTTCAGCCTTGATACCAAACATTCTGTGTGCCACCTGATTGCAAACAACACAAACGAGTTGTGACTTCTACTATACATTATACAAACATTTCACTCAGTTCTCCTGTGGTAGTTATTGAAATATTTACACTTATGCTCTATTGATGATCTTGGTTTATTCACTACTTCAAAACAACAGGTGAACTCCTGAGTAGCAGCTCTGACCATAAGTGATAAACAGCCTTGATGACCTTTCCTAATAAGAGGTGAGGGAGCGCTGCCCACGCCCTCAGGGTGCAAAAATGCATTGCCAGCCATGCATCAGTACAGCTGGGTGTGGATTTTCTTGAGAAGAAGCCCTGCTAGCTTGGCCAAGCCCAGTAGTCTGCTCTTTGCTGCTCAGCAGCTTAACCATAAGAGCAACGGGAATAGGTTTACTGGGAAAGGTCACTGCACCATAGGCCAGTGGAGAGAAATCTCAGAAGGGCAGTTAACCCACTGCTCATGTTTGGACACAAGAAACAGAGGAAGATGTGTTACATTGTAAGCATTGTTGTAGCTGCAGCCTTGAAAGTGTCTAAATGTTTGTCCAGCGATGTCATTGTCTCATCATCGACGGGGCTCAGCAGTCAGTGTACTGCCACAGCTCTGCTTGAGCCATTCTTGTTTTTTAGGCAACTGGTGAACCTAAGAAAGTGGACTAAAGCACAATGTCACTACTAGCAACATTAGTGGCATTGCAACAACCATAGTCTCTAAATTATCTCTTTTTTTCTCTGCATTTGAACAAAGAACAATCTGCTGCTTGCACAAACAGTGAAGGTTTATGTATTTTATTATTAATTTATTCATTATTTCATATTATTTGTGCAGATTTCTCTGCACTGTCAGGTTGAGAGATAATGAGTCTCATATGCTGTCTATCTCTGTCAGACACTGATTCATCCAAACATCTAATGACAATATTTGTTGACGTACATATGTTTTCAGGCGATGATATTTGATTAATTATCTCTAATGAGCGGTTTAAATTGTTCTCTTTACTCAAGTTGGGAGGTATTTGTTGGTGATTATGAAAGTGCAGTACATTACAGATAGGTAAGTGTTATGTATTTGTAAATCTTGTTTTTATTTGTGTATGAAGACATACACATTTATCAATCGAACTGTCACTTTCTCTCTTACTCCATTCTGCTGCATCCCAGAGTTCAGGTATTGACCACAGAGGGTATTAGAATTCAACATTTTTGCGTTGCCTGTTGGCTGACTGATGGCATTATTTTATTAATGATTTAGCACTGAACTTTGCATTGTGCTGACACCAGAGATGGGGTAGCTAAGCTGTGTATTAAGCCCCAAATCCCTTCGATTCCCCCTGGCTGGCAGTCTGCTCATCACCATTACTTATTCACCAGAAATAAAAAAAAAAGCGACTTCCAGTGTGGTAGCAGCCCTCTACATACACTATATCCTCCAAGTCCTACCTACCTGTTATAATCCTGCATAATGGAAAAGTGGAATGTCACCTTGTGTGAGAGGCAGCTGATATCTCTCAGCGAGCAGCGAAAAAAAGTCATTTAGCACAAGTGCAGATCACATTTAATTAGACGAGAGGATTTAAATTGCCATGCATCAAACACTGTGGATGACCAAAACGGAAAGAACTTGGGCCACGGGCCAGACTCCATGAGCTCTTCCATAACCCATCAAAATCCCTTGAGCTACGGGGGTCAATAAGTCAGAACACAGCCACCTTAATTAACGATGACCATAGCTGGGAGGTGCCCAGAATTTCAATGTCTGCCACCTGCATACCGGTGAAATATGGAGGAAACTTACAAATGAGCAACTTTAGTTACAAAATTGCCATTATTGTTTCATTCAGCGCAAGGTTTAATTCTGAATGTCTGTCCAGGAATGTGCCATTAAAAATCCTCCTGCATGGGCAAGATCCTCAGAGGATTATACAGCAGTGACTCATTACATGTACAAGACAGCTATCTCCACAAGGCTTCTCACATAAAATGAGTTTGATGTTTCTAGTTCACTAATGACTGCAGTCTAGGTATGGTGGGGTAATTTTTTGATGCATGTTAACCTGTCAGAGTGGGCGAATATTTTCACCATTTAGCTGCCACCTATTGTTGAGGAGTGATTTCACTTTCATTATGCTGCGCAGAGACATCAATAATAGCCACACAGCTGTCAGAGTCCATTAAGACACATCTACATAAGGATGGGAGCAAATATTCATAGGCATATCAGTTTTCTGGGAAGCGCTTGGTGAGATGGATTGGAATGACACAAAGATGAACTCCCTTTTGAATCCATTGTGAGACGAGAACTGCCACATTGGCTCAAGGTAAAATATCACCCACACATGTACACACATATTGAATGGCACACATAGAAACTTATTTATATATTTCTCAGTCATGTGGCAGCTTTGCTTCTTCAGGGGTGTTATTGTCTGAGAGCTTCTTTCAAATGTGCCATTGCAGAGAAACTTTACAGAGTCTAGATATATGGAGTTACTGAATCTCCTGATATTTATTTGCTGTTTTAACTTACTAATTTTGGAAATATTTAAATAAAAGAATATTTTGCTGGTGAACAATACACAAATAAGGAAAGCCAAACTGACCAATATTAAATAAATGAGAGATAAATAATCATATGAATAAATACAGCAAAACATCTAACTGAACACATACATTGTAAAAGAGCTTTATAACTTATGGAAACTCAGTTATTATTAATTTTTATCCCTGATTTTTTGATTGTTGTTTTTTTTTTCTTTTTCATTTTGGTATAAACTGCATTTCATAATGGAGTTTGCTTCCCCCACAACTGTCAAGCAGTTTATTTTTATTTCACAAGAGCATTGTTGTCACTTTTTCCATAGGGAACATCTTTGGTATCACACCAAGGTAATTATGAATTAACCAGCTGGTTGCGGCTATTAGCTACACTCTGAAATAAAAGAAGGTTAACAAAATATCCAGGTTCACAAGCTAAGCTAGTTAGGTAGTTAGCCATTATGATAGGCAGCATCCCCATCCTTGGTGAGTGAAATAAAATCTGACTTATTATGTTACAGCAGCAGTTAGTTATTTATTTACAGCTCATTATCTACAACAAGAAGTCACTGGCTCGTTTTGAATTTCTTTGGCTATCATGTGGTAGCTCGCTAAATTCTGTTTGAGGAAAACATCAACATTGTTGTAACAGAGTCTCTCACTGGGAAAAATACCAATATGTATCTAAATAGAAAAAGAAGATGTAAAATACCGTACAAACTCATCTCATGCAATTGCACTTCAAGCAAAAAGCAATAGCTTTTCATTAGCAGCATGATACTTTGTACAGTTAACAAGAACTTGCCTCATTGTTCTTGATTCACATCTGTTAACAACCAGAGCAAAACGGCCAAACTGAGCATGCACTGACATTATTGCCTTGATAGCTCCATAGCCCCTAGCAGTCTCTGCATAACGAGAACAATGTGCTTGATGGTCCTATGATTACTGCATATTGCTATGCATACACAAGCCCTCAGTTACACTGTAAGCCTACGTGTAGGTTTACATGTATTGTACTTACATTAATATTCAAAGACCTTCATTGTCTGGGATCAGCAAAAAAAATAAAAAACAAGAAAGAAAAAACAAGAGAGGGGGAATAAGAAATGAATTTCCTGCTCCAGTATTACACTGGATTAAATCCCAGATGGAGCAGTACCGTTACAATGAGCGAATATCCCAGCTCACATCCAGGTGTCCCTGGAAGCACCGGTATTGACCATCACAACAGTGCCGGAGCAAGAACAAGCTTCCCTGTGGGGCCCAGATGAGTAAGGAGCTGTCAAGCTTGGCTCCCCTAAGCGCTAATAGACCCCCTGCCCGCACCTATCTCCAGGTCTGCATCTAGCCTCCAGCTGAGTTCCCCAAAGCTCTAGCTGTAGAACCCTGTTTCTATATTCACCTCAATCTCATTCAATCTTATAGAGGAAGAAATGGATAAAGTAACCTCACAGAAGACAGAGTGGATGGTGACATTTCAGCAGCTGCAACAGAGGCACACTTTTGTTAATAGAGCAGTAATGGCCATCACGTTATGAATTTTCAAAATATTACAATATGGGATGTTATTTGTATTTTTTGCAGCATATGTTTATATTTGTATGGCATGTATCACCAATGATTTTGCTCATATGTTTTTTACAGTAAATACCATGATTATTACACTGCATAATGTTTCACATGGTGGTGTGAACTCTATAGTAGTTGAAAAACTATTTTGATGGAGGTAAAAATCATTTTGCATTATAAAGAACCTGTGTTGAAGCATATTTGTATGAAGCTGCTGAGTGAAATAGTTGAAATAGCTGACTACAAAGCGCCTGGCATTGGCTAGAACCATTACATTTGCTTTGAACCCATTATGTTGCTTTCTTCAAAATTAATCATTTGTCTTGAAATACAACAAGACAGATGTTTAAATTAGTGGCAAGTAATGCAAACATAATTATGTGCAAGCAACGGAAACAACTAATTTCTCAAGCATCAAATGGAAGCTGTGTATTTTGGTATACATTTGTGAAAATATGACTGAAACATAATGAGCCAATAGTGGAGAAGTGGATTAAACACGTTTGAAAAGTTTCTATGAACATTTTTTTCTTTGCACTGAAACCGGGTCACCAGTCCATTGTGACCACCTGTTAACAGTACGTGTCTCTTTTGCAGAGACCGTGTATGAATCGGCATAGTTGAGACCCTTAAAGATGTCAGTTTTCTCTTGCTCTGCAGTTCTAAGAAAGCTGCATTGATGATGCCTTTCTCACTGCCAACTATGGCATATATGGCTTTTTTTGGGTAGACAGCTGCAGGGGAGATCTTTTTGTCCAAGTTACATGAAGCTACTGTGCTTGAGTTGCTTTGTTAAACAAAGGAACACATTGTACAATATATTTGATGTCCAGGTGAAGGTAAGTGCTTTTAGTAATTAAGTTAGTCCTGGCTGTCTTATCCAGAGATTCATATTTCTTATCCTCAAACGTCCTTCATTATTTAATTCTTGGCCTTAACTTTAGCCAAATTCCTTTCCTGCCATACCTTCATTAAAGCTATCTTATTTTCCCTTTCTCTCACCTAAATCCAGATATTAATTTAAACAAGGGGTTGTAGCTCTAATTGGGAGAGGAGTGATTGTGGAGGCTTCAAAACTGTGGAAGTATTTTAATTCCACTGCATATATTTCAGCAAAACTCATTTGACATCCACATTATGTGAACACACTGAACATACCTATTGAAGTTGATCAAGAGGAGACAAGTCCAACAAAAAGTCTATATGAAACATTGTTGAGTTAAAGCTGTATTGAGCACCAATGTGCAGAAAGACTTTGAAAGAAAGGCACAGCAGTGATGCTTTAGCATTTCTAATTCTTGTAGGAATCTCATTGGAGTCCTCTTTCTGGCTACCTGCCAACTAATAAATTATATTTATCTCTACTATAGCATACAGCAATACTGTGTGAGCCTGTAGGCGAAAGTAGCTGCCCATTATTTTATATTAAATGACAAACAATGAGTTGAAAGCTGCCACTTCCAATCGGGAAGTTGATACTCAGTGGAATAAGCAGTAGTAGAAGCTCTTTCACGTTACAGAGTCATTTGGTCAGTGAAATATTTGTTTCCTTAATGCAGCTTTAAGGCAAAATGAAAGGATAGGTGTGATCAGTGGGACCATTTGGCAAACCAAATCCATGACCAGCAAGTCCGTAGACATTGATGAGATGTTGCAGTCTTTAAATACATGAATCTGCCAAGTTTGTACATGAAGGACTGTTCCACTCCAACTCATTGTTTCATCTGTGTTGCTGTGACTCTTTTCACAGATTTGTTTTGTGGACACTTTGCAGTTTTATTACCAGTCACATCTAGATGGCGCTAACATATTGTAAAGCTGAAAATATATAACCTCTAGATAACATATTTTTTCTTTCTTCAAAAGATTAACAAAAGCATATACACACGTACACAGATACGTCCAAAACTGAAGGCCAATTTTCAACAAAACGATGAGTCACTCAGCAAACAACAAGAAGAGCTCTGCTGAATGGTGCCAAATGATACCCTTCCCTGTTAGGAGCCTTTGTGATTGAGAGTTATGTCACCACCATGTTATATTCACAGAGGCTGGAAAAACAGCTGGAAAAGTAGTATAGATGGACTGAAAGTTAGATAGACAAAAAGATAGATCAATATTTCTTTACATGAATGTGTCCACTGATCGATATTGGTCACATTATTCATGACAACATTCAACCTTTCTTCCAACATGCTCTTATGGAGGTGAAGGAGTCTCCACACATCAGCCGACTTAAAGCTCAAACCGGTGCCTCAACAGTCAGGACAATTGAGATCTGGAGCGCACTGTTATAGTAAGAGCTTTTAATAGGGTGCAGCAACCAACGTTTCAACATCAAACTTCATCAGAGGAAGAAGAGGTGTTGACGTTTAAAACGCCTGCGCCCAGCTAATAGCTGTCTCATACAGTAGGATGGACAGGTTCTGGGCCTTGCTTACATCAAGCCAATGTCATATTGCCATAGCATATATAAATATATATCATAAAATATCATACAACTATCAAGCTTTTGAGGGAACATCATAGAACAATTACAAAATTGACCTTATTGAAAGCTCTCACTATAACCTTTAAAAGCCCTGTTTCCCATCTGGATGTATATTCCTTTACCACTTTGCTATTGAATTTCCCTTTGAATCAAGGTTTAATACCCTAAGCCAAGGTCCCATGGTGGTTTACTAGACGTATATCGCTGACTTCATTAGCCCTTACAACGCAGCTGTAAGTGTCTCATGGTGAATGCCATCAGAATTCTGCCTCATTGAGATGGACAAGCACAAAAACACAAGTGACAATAGGAAATGTACAGGCTAAAAAGTTTCCATGGCAACACAGAGAAAGGTTTTTATACCTCTGGGCATGAAATGATGAAGATAGAGAAAGACTGCATGGATTTGCATCTCAGTCCTGCACCTTGAGAATAGAGCTGCCATTAAAATACTTGCTGTCTATGATGAAACCTTCAACCCTATTGAATCTAAACTTTAACACTACTCTTTGTCATCGGCTCAGTTATGTCTACGTTTGTGCTCGACAATGGAACAACATTTTGGTGTAACCACATTTCACAAAGATTCTTGTATGTGCTGCAAACACAATGTCCTGCTGAGGCCTTGGCCACTGGCTTTATCTGTACTGTCTGAAATCCAATACTGGACCCACAGAGCCTTTGTAGTATTACAACTAATCATGAATAATTCAAATACCAATGTAAAAGGTGACTTTAATGTGTCAACATTTCTTTAACTTTCTATACTTTAAACTAGACACCTATTGATATGCTCTTTCTTTTTGAAAAAGGAATAATATTGTATGTCTGTAACCACACAGTTATTGATTTAAAATGTATGTTTTCTCTAACTCATGTTATCTGAAGTCATTTGCTGATTTGTTATATTCTTGGAAAAAACATGGCATGCCAAGCTGAGATGTAAGAGTGTCTGCCCCGTTTTATAGCCAGCCTGTCAGAGTACATTATTACAAGCCTTATTGGTTTCCTGATTTTCATTTAATCTGCCTCCGAGATGCATTATTGCTCACCCTTTATGATCTCATATTGTTTTATTGAACATGCATTGTGCTTCTCTGGTAGTGCTTGCTTTTATGGCAATGCAGTAAATTCCACTCTTTTAAGATGAAATCTTGAATTACTTCTAAAAAAGTTGGTGCTGAGCAGCACAGAGGGCACAGGGCTAAATTTGGAAGATGCGGTGTGGTGAGGTGTGGTTTAATGTCGGGCTCACAGAATGTAAGATCCAAGTCTGGTGGAGTGGGATTTATTTAACTGATAAACCGGTTGAGCTTCACAACAGGATCCAGGTGCTTTCCAAAAGCTGTCACCATGGCTGCTCAATAATGACACTGATAAAACTTAAGCACTCACTGGTTGTCTTGCTCTGGCTGGAAACATCCTATAGCACGCACATATAAAATATAAAGGTGACTATAATGTGCCTTAGGTTTTAAATGACTGATGAGGGCTGATGACATTTCACCTGATGTCATAAATGAACACATTACAGATTCTGATGATGCTAGATTTATAAAGGACAGCAGTTAATACGTGAAAGGGATCAATGATTATGGATTTGTATTAGCAGCACGTCATGCCTACAGCATCATTAAAATACCGATAATTAGGAGTTTTATACCGTACATTAGACACCAAACTGATTCGACCAATTAGATTATTTGACTGAAACTGCTTTTATAAGATTTCACTACAAACAGTGGCTCTTTTGGACAATTATTATTTTGGAGTTCCTTTACAACAGAAACAGAGATGCAAGTGAATAAATTACTGATGATTTGAAAATCACACAAAGCAAAATAACTGACATTTAATTTGTAGCTAGCCTGTAATTTTTATTTTGTTGTTTTCTGGTGTCCTCTTACATAGCAGTCGCATCTAATTGTCCCTGTAAGTGTCGGCCATGCACTGTGCATTCAAGATGTATGTTATTATGTGGAGACCTACAAACTAACAATTGCCTGTTAGCTCCAGATATCATATTTAACAAGATAGCAGTTTAATCATAGGCTAATTCATTTCCCAACTTCGCTCTGGGTCCCATGACAATTTTCACAATAGCCTGCTGTCTTTTAGTCATTACTGCTTTACTATACTTTTATTTAAAAAATGGTTTCATAATGTTTGTATCTGGCAGCATATCTACACACAATCGTAGCACAATTACGGAAAGCTGGATAAGTTATATTGAGCTTACTACAGGTGTCCAAATCGTCTTTACCTTTTCCTTGCCTATAGCTTTACTGTAGCCATAAATATTATTGCTTACAGTGGGAATAAGAAGCGTGCCTCTCATGAATAACATGAGAGCTAGCAAAATTAAAGACATATACTTTTTTTTGTTAAATGTGTAATTATTCTTACAGTACCGGGTGTTATAAGTACTGAACCACACTGGTGCAGCTGGGGTTGGAGTTAATATGCATCTTATTTAATCCGAGTTTATTAATGAATCTGATTTGAAAGGAAGTGTCTTTTTCACCAGTTTGGAAATGGATCCAAAGTTGAAGCAGCTATTGTACCCAACCCAGCAAAGAATGCACTTGAAATGCAATCACTATGGCTATATATAGAGCGACTGACTGTTCTTAATATTTCGCTGTGTGTTTTTGATACAGTGGTTACAAACACATGTTCGAAGTGAATGGTTTTCTTTGAAGGAGCACATGTACATAAAATGAAAAGGCGGAGCACAAAAAATTATTACTAACAAGCTCCACAGTTTCCACAAGAATTGGCATAGCTAACAATAAAGCATGGCTATTTGTGCTTTATGGGAATTACCGGCTCAGCTGGAGCAAATCTTTGACCAAATTACTTGGCTGAAACTACACATTATACTACAGTGTATTAACCGCGTATTATGAGTCAGCAAAATTTGGGCTGCATTAATATCTCCTTTATTACATCAGTGGTGAAAGGTGTCACTTTATTTTACTGAATGTGCAGTGAGATGAGTAAAGGTGCTTTGGTGCAGTAAGGCAAGACGGATCTTCAACAGATTTTTGGGAGTAAAACTAAAATTAAACATCCTGGAGTGCGTCCACATTACACCTAGAACCATGTGGTTCTGAAACAAATTTACTGGTAGTACTGTGTACTATTATGATGTTGTACTGGAATCCTCTGTCGACCTTGAGATACCTTGTCTAAATGCAAATCTAAGTAATATGCATATGTTTTTCCATTTCAGAGCATCTAAAACACCATATTTTTTTCTCAGCATAAAATCATCCGTGTCTTAATCACTTGTACCAAAGTCTGGAAGAACTACTGAGGTGATGCCATTTACATCTGTTTTGCAGAGACCTCCTGTTGATATTTACTCGATGTCAGTAAGACATATTCATTGCAACTATTTCTCATGCTCAGGAGCTCTAGCCCGGTGCAGCGTGTAGGGGAATTCTTCACAGTGAGAAGAATCATGTATGGACGTATAAATCAAAAAGTGCATTCTCAACTGATAAAGAGGAAGATAAATAGGCTCAATCCACTAGTGCCTTCTGGAAGGAGCTGAGGGCTAGAGGCATTCAAAAGCAGCCCCCCCCTCTTCAATAAGCCATGAGCAGATGAATGGACTGTTCTCCCATTCTAGGCTGATTGGTGCTGACAAACTATAGATCACCTGTGAGGGAGCAGCACCCTATTTCACCAGGCCTTGTCTTACTCTATTCCTCAGCCACTGGAATCACTCTACCCAAGACAAAACGACAACTCTGGTCTTTTGTGTGACTTTGCAGGATTTTTTTCACCCACACAGCCAGTTAATTTCTAATAGAAGCCACTTTTTTTGTGCATACAGCGCATGTATTGTGATCTTGAGTTACTCATTCTCTTTCCCCCTTTTAGTTAATTTCTAGCATGGAGTTATACTTTTCTTTGAAGAAACAATGCAATGTTTTCTTTTGTGTTCTCTTAATACTCTGTCATTACATCTGCAATTACTCAGGAGGGTGAATTTGGTTGCTGTTGATATGAGTGTGTGCTAATTGGAGGGAAGACTTGTTATACGAGTGAGAAACTCACCACTGCTCTCAGCTGCTTTATGTCTGACATCAGTCTTTGTCCGCGTGGGTGATGAAAGCCCAGAGATTAAAAAATCACCACATGCAGAGATTGTAGCCAAATTATGCTGATATACAGTATATATGAATCCCACACGAATCATCCAGTTGAGAACATATGACAAATGATGTGATGAGCCCACGCCCACAGTGACTTTTACTTTGAAAAAACAGCTCATTAGCGACAGAGGAAAGTGTATGTTTCTAGCTATAACCAAAAACAGTTGGTTTATTGGAGCAGTTTTATTTGTGAATGATGAAAATAGTCTGTGAACTACAGGCAATGCCGAACTTATCAATTGAATAAATTGCAGGATTTTTATCCTGTTAATATATCCTTCAAACTCATTTTTAATACATCTTTTATCGCCTGGGGCAAAACTCTGTTTCTTTGATCCTCTGCAAGTCTGTGCATAAAGGATCATAAGGAATTGTGCCATTAGGATTAGGGGAACAGCTTCTTTTATCAATTACATCAAAGTTTCAGCTGGTGCCCATTAAATACATGCTCACACAGACACACAAACATACGAATATACAAGCACACCATTTAATTCGCTGGACATCCAGAAGATTGTTGGTAAAAATAAGGAGCACATTTCTGTACTCGACTGGACTCAGTGTCTGCATAGTAATCAGCTTGTAAATTTGGGTTGAATCACAAGTCAATCCTCAAAGCATCATGCTTGTTAGACCCATAGGCTTGAGGCTAGGAGCTTGGAAGTAAGCCAGGGGCATTTAAAACAGTCTTCTATCCAAAGAAGGGATGAAAGCTTACTTTTAACTCCTGCTATGCTGCCAGTGTTGAAAGTCCACTGCTGACACTGTTATTGTGTCCTGTGCAAACATGCTGAAATGTACACCAACTGTAGATGACACTAACGATAAACAGAGCGGAGACTGATTTATTAGCTACTGTAAAGAAGCAAAGCATGTTTCTGTAAAATATACTTTTACATTTACAGTAATTACTGGGAAGAAACCAGTTGAATTAACACTCAGTTGTAGAACGTAAAAAGCACAACCTCTGCAACGCCCTTGTGAGACGGTAAATTTTATGATGGAGCCCTCTGTGTTGGGCGTTCATTGAATAAAATCCCTCTTGACTTGTTATATGGCAGCTAAGAGGAGATGGATCACCCGCTCAAAGCAGATGTTGCCACCACACACAGGGCCCTCTGAAAACAATGTGATCCTCGAGGACCAACTAAAGCACACGCAGGCAGACACAAACAAAACACAGAATAACACACACTGATCTTAATATATTACATGGATGTGCCCCCTGCTTGTAGGCTACACAGACACAGACACAGACACACACACACACACACACACACACAAATATACTCCTTTTACTCCTTATACTTGCACAAACACAGCCACAGGTACACAATGGGATTTAGCTGGCACACGAAAAGCACATCACCCAAGCTTTATTTGTTTGCGTTTTATTCTCAGAGCCGCTATAGCAGAGAGGACATCACACAGCGGAGAGCTGTCGATAAAACCTGCTCACCATGCCCTGTAGTGTTTATTTTAGTATGAAAGGTAAGGTCACTCCATGTTACAGACAGCAAAATCCTATGGAACAAATACATCCCGAACACTGATGTCATTTGTAATCTTATAGGATATATTCTGAATTCCTATTCCATGAAGATAATGTTTTCTAGACGTGTTGCACTCCACTTGTTTTGTTTTTCAAATTAAGAAAACCAGGCAGAACTATTAATTCAAAATCATGCATGCACTAAAAATGTCTAAATCTTGGAGCTTCTTCCTAATGAAAAAGCAGCTCATATGGGACCATTTTAATTCCTTTTTAATATCCCCTTTTCCTTTAGAAATTCAGATGCTTGCATGTTTTGTAAAGTCACCATTGTCATGGGAATAGAAATGGAGTACATGCACACGCAGAGCTAAATGTCAACCAGCCTCCCTTGGGTAAATGACTCATATGGTGTTTGGAGACTGAAGTAGAAAGGTGCGTAATGGACCCAAGTAGCCGGCCTATTAAAAAAAGTCATACCTACATTTTGTCTAAGTGCTCTTTCCATATTTCACACATTATAAAACTATATCTTGACCTTAGTGCCTCAGATGCAATTGAGATGACGTGTTTGTTCAGTAGAAAGAGAAATGCAACATGAGCACTCATGATGTAAGCCCTAAGACAATTCTAAATTTTGCAATTTTAGGTGAAAGTCCGTCTCTCTTCAGCAGGAAGGACAATGCTACGAGCCTTGTGTGCAAACTTCCCTCATTGTCTCTTGTGTGATCTGCAAATGAGAGACAATTTGCATTACGTGGCATTGGTAAAGGGATTAGGAGACATGATTTATGCTCGAAAGACATTTATCGTTCAAAGCAAATGAGTTTCTTTTCTCAGCGGAACAATGGAGGACTGCCTGACTCCTCCCTTAATCTTTGAGAACAAAAAGGGCTCACTAAACTGGAACTGAGGGTCCATGTAATTCAGACCCTGATTAAGCCACTTCTCCTAATTTTACATTAGCCTGGCTTTCTATTCCCCCAGTTATGAGCATTAATCACGGTTACACAAGCCAATCAGAGGTCAAAACAATTTGATGGGTTGCGTTTTTATTGGTTATTGTTGAGACAGGGAACCAAAGGTTTTGATCAAAGGTTTTCTTTGTTATTGAAATAGTTTGAAAATTCAGAAAAGTAAAGAGAAAAATGGTTCTGTTCTTTTGTTCTTTCTTTTTCTCTTTGTCCAGAGTGCCATGTGTAGACCATGAGCTGAAGGTGCCTTTCGTTTCTCTGAAATAGGCAGTTGCAAAAAAAAAACCCTCTACTGTTTACTACTGTCCCTTTTGAAAATGATTTGTTGGAATTGGTCCCTGACACAGCTCCAGGATATTTTGTCGTTAACATCCCAGATCCGAAAATGTTTTTGACCTCCTATCCCTTCTCCAGCACAGCACACCTGCACCACAGATCTGAGAACACACACTGCAACTCCTCTGTTTGAACCTCGGTCCAGGAATACCAGGCGTGTTGAATGGAGTGCTTCCTGTATACTGTACATTATGTGTTTTCCACAGTCATCAGAGGTTTGTCTATAATCACGATGAGCCCAAGGGGACGTCAGAGTCAAAGGAGTCAATATGATTGGCATGACTTTCAACCTCAGTGGTGGGGCTTGGCAGTGAAGTGGGGGTAGGGGGTTGGGGGTCTTGGCTGTTAACACATGGCATGGTACTCAGCCAGGGAGATTAATGGTTCTGACTGCTTCAGCCCAGTGACTGGGGATCAGAGGATGTAATTGGGTTGAGCCCAAATATGGGCATTCTAGACAGCTGCTCATAGCAGGAGCCAATCACACGCTCCCATCCCTGCCACGCTTCCAGTTGTTCGCCACCTCAGGTAAAGATACTTGAATCTCTTAAGCACTGAAGAAGCTGCTTTGAGATTTTATTCTTGATTACTTGTCTTATGATTTAAGAGCTTCTTTCCAAAATCAAACATCCATTATTTCAGAGACTTAACAACTGCTCTGAAAAAGAATCACTTATTATCGTCACTCTGAAGAACTACTTGCAAAAATAATAACATTTCAGAGAATGGCCATTGAATTACTTGAAATGCTGTTTGTAATATTGATTAACATTTTTTTTGGGAAAATGTGTAAAACCTCATTTCAAATACAAATACACATTTGACAGCAAATTGGCCATCTAATACCCATTACACAGGCTGTATAAAATAAGTATAGCATATTTTTTCAAATGTATCAGAAAGCCAGGAGTCTTGGTGGTTGAGTGGTTTAGGATGCATATCATGAAAATGTTGCAATGTTTCTGGTTGAAAATGCAAAATGCGTTAAAAAAAGCTCATCTGTAAAGCTTGAGCAATTTTTGAGAAAAAAAAGTATATATTTCTCAGTCGATAGGTACAGTACATACAGGTATATGGTATTCTTGTGTCTACACATTGGTGATTAGAGGGTTCTTTATGTTTACAAATTCTACCTAACTGTACCTAAATGAAGTAATAATCTTTACTTCAAAACTAGCCAACTTGAAACGAGCCGGTCCTGCTCTTTTGACATTGTCACGCTCTCCTAATTCCAGCAAAGTCCCCACTCTGATCCCAGCTGTAGCAGGGAAGAAATCATGTAAATTTATTGGTGACATTGAGACGGTTCTTTGCTATTCAAATGAGGCCTGCCTCGTCAGACGCTAAACGGTACCGCGTATTGGCTGGTAGCGGTAACCTCCCCGCAAACAGCTGTGACCCCATGCAGGAAGTCAGACATCCCACTTCCTGTGGCAAGCTGTGCCGCTGGCTCTCTTGGCCGAGGATGGCTTTCTAATTGGTGTCCTCTCACCCCTTTACTCTGAGATGCTCCTGCCTGACAGGTCTTGGCAGCGGGAGGAGATGTCCTTGGGGAGAAAAAAAAGTCAGATCTGAGAAAATGCCAGAGTACAACATTTTAGAAAACGTCCCTCAAAGTCTTTTCAGAAAGTAAACTGAGGGGGAGTTTTATTAGATATAAAGAACAAGGAAGAAAAGATTCCATGTGAACCTGTCATGAGCTACCTGATATTAATGCAAGCGAGATGCTTTGAGAGCAAACAGAACTTCTTCATTGTGTCAGCCAGGGGCCTACTGGTTTAATAGATGGCATTCAGTCAATGGAATTTTTTTATCTTTGTTCGAGAGGCTGAATAGGTGGGTATGTAATGTAAATTGTTCATTACAACTCATCCAAGGTTTTAACAAGGTATACTGAAAGAATTTATTAAGACGAAGGTTGAGAATTGTTTGAAAGTGTGCTTTTCAATAGTAGTAACAAATTAACAAGTTAAATTTAAAAATGTTCAAATTGTGTGAAATAGAAGTTAAGGTCTTTTATAAAACAGCGGTGAAACAAGGGGAATGAACACTTGTGGATGTTCTTTGACTAGTGATGATCCTATGCTGTTTTCCATTATTTCAGTACTGATATTATTTAATAAGATTAAAGAAAACTACAGTATGGAACTAGGAAATTAAAATTTCTCTTCAGAGGCATATTTACCGTTATGTGTGCGGTGCAATATAATGGCCTGCAGTGTGCTCGAAATATCCTTTGCTCTGAAATTGGCTGTTTTTAAAACGCATTTAGCAGCATGCATCATCAAAGAAACAAATACTACCCACTTAAAATACACAAGGGTCACTTTCCTTCATGATTCACTCGCTGCACTTTTGACTTCAGGTTCAGTTCTGGATCATGCACCCTCCAGCGGTTCTTTGATGATTTCGTTATAGTGGGTGTCTGGTGGAGTAAGAGGAACCATCTGCAGCTAAATGTCAGTAAGATCAAGGGGCTGGTGGTGGATTTCCGACAGAGCGAGAAGCTACTGACACCTGTCATCATTCAGGGTGCAGAGGTGGAGATGGTGCGGACCTACAAGTACCTGCTCGTGTACATCAACAAACGGGGTCGATCTGACAAAAGAGAGACACACTGTACGAGAGAGAGGGCAGCGTGGACTGCTCCTCTACAGTAGGCTTAGGTCTATGCAACACACTGCTCTTCATGTTTAATCCAGCAGCTGAGCCCTGGGCATTGTTTGTGTCTATACTTTTAGGAGTTAAGGTCAAAAGTTTAAGTACAGGCTGTATTAAATATTGGTGGAAAAGTCTGTCCACCCAACATCTTACTAACATCTAACCCTTACTTACTTCTAGTGCAACTACTGCTGCTATTTTGCTCTGATTGCATTGTGATACACTGATTCATGCAATTCATACACACCACACTTCAACCTGCTTCAAACTGTCTGTATCGTGTGTGTATGTTTACATGACTTAATTTAGCTTTATTCGTATTTATATTAACATTCTTTTCTGATGTATCCTGTTGCTATTTCCTTCCGTAAGTGCGTCCCTACGGGCATTATTAAATTTCCAGTTTATCTTATCTTCCTATTGACAGAACACAATATTTTCAACTCAAATGTCTGCAACCTATATATAATCCAATTGTATGGCTAGAGATACTGCAGTAAGAGTTAATAGAATAGGGGAATTCAGTGTGTGGAACATACATCCTGGATAGCCATGGTTTTGATATCGAGTGCACTTGCTGGGCTTTCAGACTTTATCTGATGATGCACAGAGGAAAGGAGCACTATCTATATTGTTAAAGCCAAAGCCTGTGGGCATCAAACATCGAAATGTCAGGGTTGGGCTAAATTCAAAGATAAATTATTCATATGGCCCCAGTAAAGGCTGTGCATGAGGTCACCAGCAGGCCTCACCAGCAAAGGAGGACTTGACAGGGAGCAGCACACGAGAAGTCTTCCAACCCCTGTTAGGAAGAGAGGGGGGGTCGGGTGGGGAGGGGGGTCATCACTGAAGCAGCTGTTCAAGCAAGCAGGGGAAGTGACCTGCTCAGTAAACCATAAACAAGTGTGGAGAATATGCAAAAAAGACTTCTGCACTGTACACTGAGTTGGATTTGGCAAGATAGCGTGCTCACCTTGGGGAGGTGATGAATTGAGATGAGAGAGGCACGCCAAGTCAAACACGCTGATGTCACTGCAGATTTAAGAAAGCGTTTGATCCTGCATGTACCTAACATCATGACAGCAATCTTTGCCACCATCTATTAGACGACAACAAAACAATCTTGGGTCAAATGAGACACAGTGCTGTTGATTGGGTTGCACTGTGGGTGCGAACGTGTGAAAGAAAACATCAATTTTTGTTCTTTTTCTCTCGACTTGATTTAGATAGCAAGAAAGCTTAGAGGATTAGAGACACATCAGGACAAAAGACTAAGACAGGTAACAAACATTTGATCTTACAGTACGTCTACAGGGGAGTAACTCCAGATAGATATGATAGCTTATGAAAGATAATTTAAACGTAGAGGCTCATCCTAAGGGGGAAGAGACTGAGTTTCAGCTGTTATCCTTATTTGCTGGGACAGTTCAGTCTATATTAGAGAACATTTAGAGTCCTCACGTAGACAGACAGAGGACAGAAGTGTGTAGCTGCTGCTCCTAATCTGTGATGTTGTAGATCATGATTTGAAGCTTTGAAACTGATAGTAATGAGCTTACTTAGATTAAAAACTTGATAAAAATCAATCTCTCATTCATTGCTAGAGGCAGAGGTCAAGGCACTCATTTCTTTGATTTAACACATTAGTTAAGATCCCTTTTCTTTTCCAAGTTTCCCATGTTAAACTGCTTCTTTAAACGGCACAATTAAAGCCTAATTTCCTTTATCGAAGCAAATTCTTTTTCTCCATGTATGTGTGCGCATACGTTTGTCATATACTCATACGCTTTGTGCACACATCGAGCACATACTGAAAACTGTGTTTGCTCTGAAAGAGAAAAGTTTTATTGAGCCAATTAATCCCTTAAGACAAAAGCAACCTCTTCCCGTCTTGCAAGACCTTTTTCTTTCAAAAACACAGATTGCTATATTTCTATTGTGCATCTCTGTGGCAGTGACAAGGAAACCAATGCTGACCTTCATTTAGACTATGGAATGACAATACCGGAGGGGAATAAGAAAGTGAGGGGGAAAAAGAAAAACGGAAAATCAATAGCTCATTTTCTGCTTTTTTGTATAGGGATTCTGATGTTTGCTGAGATAAAGGTCGACAAGCCTGAGAGATCTCTTGCACCGTTTCAACTTGAACAACCCTGAAATTGCTATTGTGTCCACGGCAATTTAAAACTGAGGAATCAAATTTTGCCCTAGACCCTTTACTGTGTCTTATGGAAATAACCCTCAACTGTGTGTATTTATGAGCTTTGTCTTAATTTACCAGCAAAAATGAAATATACAAATCCTCAGCTTTATTGTTATTCATTAAGAAAACTGAGCATTAATCTAGAGGCCAAATCTAACATCTGCAGTATTTACTGTATTTGACATAAATGGAAAATATGTGTTTACATAATGCAGTTGTATAATGTCAACACATATGGATCAAAGTGGGAAAAAGTGATGGATTCTGAGAAAAGCATCCACACAGCTGGTAAGGTGTGTCTAAGCTGTATATTAAACATTAGATACATGATACAAGATACTCGAAGCAAAACATCTGAAAACACTGTAACAGCTCGGACGGGACCAACCAGATGTCTAATTCTGATATTATGAATTACAATTGATGAGGGGATATCTGTGAAGCAAAGGTATCGACTAAAGTGGAACAATTTGCTTCTTGACTGATGTGGAAGTTAGCGATTATAAACACATATAAACCTGGCCTGTGATCAGGAGGAACAGATTAAAGCTGCATAAGAACGAATGTGTCACATCTCTGATTCAACAACATGAATTGTAAACAAAGAATGCCACATATCAAAACCATATACATTCATCATCTCATTAAAAAAAAACTTGAACTGACCAGACTGAACACAATATTCCAAAATTGCAAATATGGAGAAGAAATCAATTTTTCACATTTTTCCAATTCCACAAATTACCACAAAGCATCCTCCCTTATCTTGTTCATCAGAGAAAATGTCTGTAAAGCTTCAGCAATGTGGATCATCCACCTAATGTGAAAATGGATTCCTGCTACCCATTTCAGCAGAACTGTCCGTCCCCTACCAGATGCTCCCTGTTGTGTGTTCTCACAATAATTTGTAGGTTCTGAGGATGGTGTGATTATGTCCACAGGAGATTTCCACATCCATCTTCACTTCCATCATTTCCCCCATTCAAAGGGGACAAGTGTCAAGTTCACAGCCTCTGGTAATTATGATGTCTTTTCTCAGCAGGAGGGACGTGACGAGGTGGGTCGGAGACCTCCAACTCAACCTGTGTCAGGGCTACTTTACAAAGAAGAAAGGTAGACTGTATCTTTCAAAGGATGACACAGGAGCCAATAAACATTCAACAGACAGTTGAAGAAAAATCTTCATTCGTCATCTTCATTTATAGCTGTCCAAACTGTCCACTCCTCTGTAGATGGAGAGTGTTTATGCTGGAGAGCTAGGTCAACCGTACATTACACCATCAACCGACACAACCAAGAGAGTGTGTATTGAATTGATCTGAATCCTTCTATATTTCAAAAAAACAAACATTGTGATGTTGTTGAATGAACAACACATATCAAATGAAGGAATGAATATTACGCTGGTGCTAGTTATTGCATTGAATAGCATTAAATTATAGGGGTGTTTATGATAGTATATATATATATATATTATGTAATTGTGTAATTTAAAAAAATATTTTCACTCCTATTTTTTCATTCAAAACCAAAACAAACAATGCGCTAATGTGACTCCCTACCCTCACCTCCAAACCCACTAATTACTATTTAAGATGTAAACCTTTAAAAAACATATCACAAATATTTAGTTCCATTTTTATTTTAAAAGGCTCAGTCATTTCCTAAAACAGCTGGGCACTGTAGTTTTTAGCAAATGTTAATCAAACAGGAGTAAATAGTTTATTTGTCGGGGCCTATTTTCAGCTTTGGATTAATAAATTAATTTTATCTATATATAGCCCAATATCACAAATTTGCCTCAAGAGGCTTTACAATCTGTGCAGAATACGACACCCTCTATTCTTAGACCCTCAATTCGGATGAGGAAAAACTCCCCCAAAATTTTTTTACGGGGAAACAAATGGAAGAAATCTCTGGAAAAGCAGCAGGAGGGATCCCCTTCCAGTACAGACATAAATGCAATAGATGTGTGTACACACACACAAGAGGCAAAGCTCAAACACATCATTCACACAGATAGGAGAAGGGAAAGAAAAACACACAGAGGGAGAGAGATACAAGGACAACATGCACACAAGGGAGGGAGGGAGACAAGAGGTGAGGCTGAATCTCCTGGAGGATGAAGATCCAGATCCAAAACATCTGGAATGAGGCACCGACAGCCAGGGGACAGAGAGGGAGAGGTCCCAGGGCGGCTAATGGTCCTAATGGTCCATCACAGAGAAGCCTGAGTGAAAAGAGAGGACAAGGAGGAGAAACTAGAGAGAGAGAGAGACACACACATTTGTTGCTCCATTGAGTATTTCTGGCAGCAGGACGGTGGACTACTGGTAAACTACAGTGCCCATGTTCATTATAATGAAGAAGCACAATGCAACAGTGTAGCCCCTTCATATTTTTTAAATAGTTTAAGGACATCCGGCTTTGGATCCACAGATAGTACTTGTAAGAAGCATCAATGAATTGTTGGTTTCGGAAAAATATAGAATATTGCTTGCCTTGTCCTTTAAGCCCATAAAATATTCTGTTATGCAATTTTCAATGACATGTTTTCTCATTTTTGAGGCCTTAGGTGGCCAGCATATGGTGAATCGTCTTGCTCTCCAACAGTGATGCATCAGTCACTTGTCTGTAGACCTGATGAAGATCCATTGATTGCAACTTTGTCTGTCAATAACAGTTCTGGCTGCAAGCCATGGGCAGTGCTCTTTAAATCTATTACAGAATGAATTCAACTCCAAATAGTAAAGCTTAACATTAATAAAATGATACACATATATAAAAATCTATGTTATTCTCAATTATCTCAGAAATGACGCCAAATACTGCAGGTTAATGGAAAGTAATGTGGCAGGCTGAAATCTAAAGTACCTGTAGCTGTAAAACCACCTGTTGTATGTGATTATTTGTGACATTGATGGCATAAGGACTGGAACCAGATAACAGATGCTTCCATCTAACCAGTCTGTTGGGCTACTAATGAATCACAAAGCCCTTGAATGCTAAGTGGCATTTGAGAAGTCCCAGGGTATGCTTGTTTTTTTCAGAATGGTTTTCCCAATGCACCTGCACTATGACAGCTAGATGCCTCTCTTCCAGTGCATCATGTGGGCACCTTGTTGAGTGTGTGGTGAGGGATTTTATGCCCTAACGGGGAGATGAAATTGTTAGAAATAAGTATAATGTACTGTATGCATGGTCATATCTGACCAAAATGTAAGTGTATTTCTGAAGAGGAAACCTCCTGCCAGGTTGATTTCTGTCGATCATGACGTCTGCCTATCAATGGAAGTGACTGGTGGGGATGCCAGAGATCTTTTATCTGAATAAGCAGCATCCTTTTGCCCCCTACAATTGACTTGCACACATCAGCTGTTGTCTGCTGTGATCAATTACCGCAGATGAAAGTGACAAGGCTACTGCACCTTTACAGTGCAGCGTTTCCTGCGTGAGCCTGAGCCCAAGGAGTGATGAGATGTCTCTGTCAGCAAATCTATCTCTTGAAATTCAGGCCTCTCAGCTGTGACACATGCTCAAACAGCAACAGAGATGTGACTACGGTATGGAAGAGAGGTGTCAGTTATTGAATGACCCCCCTCATATATTGGTGGAAAAGAATGAGGTGTCAGAACAAAAGTGGTAATAGACTGGAATACATTAAATGATGCGGAGTGTCCACCGGACTGGAACCAATTCTGCCCGTTTCTTTAAAGCTCAGTTGCCTGAGAATCAGCAGTGGAGAGCGTGTACCCGTGTGTGGTTTAGAGGATTATGAGAGGGGGGTGTGGGGTGTGGGGGGAGATGAAATATGAAATGTAAACAAAGCTGTGAATGCTGAAAACCATCTTTGATTTCACCTGTATTTGGGTGTCAAATGGGAAAAAAGTTTTGAATGAAGTGTTTTTTTAGTCAATTAAGATTAGTTATCGTACAGTACATATGTAAGAAAATAATTGTAATGATGACATAATAAATACCTTTAAAGCAAATAATTGTACAAATAATCAAATCAAACACTTTCAAAATATTTACATGGTTATTTACCTTTTTAGCTTGTTTATTTTATTAGATATTTGCTTTGAGAACAAATGTATTAGTCGTTTGCAACAATTGATAAGCTTGACACTTCAAAGTGCACATGGCAAATGGGGGGAAAAAAGGCTGTCTTCCATTTCCTAAGCCTTTTAAAAGAAAAAAAGGTGTTACCGGTTTATTATCTTACACATTTGCATGTTGACGCTACACTTAAGCTTCACCGCATCATCATTATGGAAACATAATGCCTCTTGTGACTCTTATTTGTCTGACATTTCAAAAGATTTCAAAGTACATCTACGCCCCTCCCCATCACACACACACACACACACACACACACGCTCCTCTCTAGTGTAGTAAATCTCATAGCATCGGCTGTGAAAGCTGCTGGGATCTGCTATTTTGTTCTCTTTGGGATTGCTGCCTCTTCCCACTTGATCCAAACAGTCAGCTTAGGGAGCTTGTGGCACACAGGCGTACAAGTTGCCAAGGAGCTGTCACAGAGATGTCCGCACAAAGGATTTCTGCTACAGACTAGTGGAGTTTGATATACAGAACAGCACTTTCCCTCGGTATTTGAATGTACATAGCGGTAGGGGGTGATCCAATTGCAGCCCCAGGAAAAGCTGCGTTTCCTACCACAAACCCAGTTTAGTAACAAAATGACAGCTTGAGAAATAAATGGGTGTCGATGAGGTACAAGATGTGGCTTGACAACACTGACAACAGGATTTATTTAGCAGAAAACAGTTGATATCTGATGCCAAGCAAATAAAAATCAGGCAGAACTAGGAGAAGGCGGTTGGGGATGATAACATGGTTATCATGTATTTTTCAACCCAGCACTCGAGACGGGGTGATAGAAAGTATATAAAAAGCAAGAAGACGACAACACAGTAAGACAGGATTTAAAAATACACAGAGATGCAGAATGTTGTTGTGAGACTGCAACCAACTCTGTACCACAATTCAAAAGTGAGCCTTCTGTCCCTCTGATTATTAATGTTAATACAGCCTTAATGATTGTTGTTGATGTCGTTCCTGTCAGTATGCACCTGATGATTGCTGGCACACTAGTGGACAGGTTTGGTTCAAGTCCTCCAGAGTGAATCTTCAGCCGCTGTCCATCTAATGGCATCAGAGGCTGGAGCGAGCCCCCGACCACAGACAGCACTCAATCAGTCTGAGCCTTCAAACTGACCTTGCTCTGCAATCATCTAGCTTCAGGGGATTAGGCAATCACTCAAACCACCTGGAAAGGACTGTTTGTTCACATCCCACAGCCTTCATCATATCTCAGATATACGTACGTCAAAGCTTGTTTTTTTCTTATAAGCCCCGGGATTCATCAATATCTCTGTGATGAGGGAGCAACCCCAGTGTTTCATGCAAACAAATTTACAGTGCCAATTGTTCATTAACCCTTTCTTTTTTTTTAGATAGAGGCATGCCTATGCACTCCTAATTAAACATTGTTGCTTGATTATATCTATTATACAATCAAGATAATGAGGAACTTCACAAGAGACATTCAGCCTGCTTTTAGCAATAACACATACAGAATATCAAGTTTGCTCGTTACTGTGCATCTCTACATACTGTTTTTTCCTCATTTTTCACAATTGTTTGTCTTTGTAATTGCTGCAGACTTCAAAAGCAGTCCTGCTTTTTGACACTTATTCCCATCAGAGGGAGGGTGTCATGGTATTGCCCCCCCCCCCCCCCCATTGTGACAATTATTCCCCCTTCTCCTCCCAGTGGTTTTCATAGTTTACAGTTTTCTCTTTTATTGCAAATGAGACGATCAAAGAGAAATCATGACTGAAGATCGCACTGATATTATTCTGCTTTTTCTCGCCTTCGTGGTTCTGTTTGGTGTAATTTTTTGCATTATTTCAATAAACCCACTCAGAAAGTAGTTAAGGCAGACTATTACAACAGGTACAAATTATACAACAAATTGTACAATTTTTAAAAACATGCTAGCTTTTTTTTCTCAATGTAATTCTAAATTTGGCGAGTGAAACAGCATTCACGATCACATGGGTAGTCAGAATGGACCTGTGTCTTTCAGTGGAAGCACTTCTAATGCAATCAGCATTAAAAGAAAAGTGTAGCTGTGCTTTTAATTCATTCCTTTCATTAAAGCACTTGCTCACTTGATGTAGTGTTCAGCAATGCGTTGCTGAATACTTGAATGGAACCACATCAGGGCTACGCACATAGCAACGCAGCCCAACAAAGTGATGGAGCATCTATAACACCTGACATGATTTAGCACTGTCGTTTTTATTTGTGAATAACTTTATTGACACTAAACTTTTGCATGTCTAGCAAAGCCATTGCCCAGGTACTCTGTGCCCTTGAGAAGGTAAAGTGAACTCGCTGTTCTAGTCAAAACCCTCAACGACAAATGTCAGTGCATGATATCCATTATGCATATTCATTAAAATCTGATGCCAGCTGTTTGAACAGAGCACCTAGAGCACCTTCTCAATGTCAAGCCTTTGCAAAAATATTAATATATTTGGTACTCATGTCTATGTGGTTCAAGTAGAGTTAATTTACAAAATGTCCCCGTCATTGGTAAAATGTCTGGTATAAACCTACTGCCCTAACTCAGTAACATCTGACCAAACAGTGAAAGGAAAATGACTATTGCATGAAGTGATGGAGCCAGCTCAGGAGTGACTTTTCAACTCAAGACACCAAACATCGACTCCGCTCATCCCTTGACTCACTGCTAAATGTCAATGTGTTACTACAAATGAGAAGGATTTGCTGGCGGTCATTTTCAATCACGCTGCTGCATCTCTCTCATCATCTCTGTAGTGTTCTCTATAATAAAGCCTTGTTTCAGGAGCCAAAAGCCCCACCGTGCTCTTGCTTTACGTGATACTTCCTGCATCCAATTACGGGCCACATTAGGGTAATTTTCTCCCAGCGCTGCATTTGCATTCTGTATGAGACAGGCGACAGGGATGTCAGTCATTAATCATGGCCCAATGAGGGCTGTCAGAGCATTGTCATGCTTGTCAAACGTCTGCTCTCCAAAGTCCCTCCAGTTATCAAATCCAGATCTCTGACCCACCTGCAAAGCTTGACAGAGCTGGAGGTGACCTCTTTGGAGCAGGTAAAAGCATGTACAAGTTGTGTGTGTGTGTGCGTGTGTGTGTGTGTGTGTGTGTACGTGTCCTTCTTCCTCCTGCACTTGCATTATGTCACTCTCTCTTTGTGTGGGTGTGTGCATGTGTGTTTTTCTTTGTTGTTGAAGATCTCAATTAGCTAATCGCTGTGATTGTTGCTTGTGTTTTCCGGGGTTTTTGCGTCTGATAAAAAACATAATAGCTAACCGAGTTTTAACAGAGGCTGGTGATTGTGTGCAAACATAAAGAAGAACCCAATGATTAGATAGAGCTAAACAATGCTAATTCAGCTGTGGCGATGCAGGAAAACAACAACAAAAAATCACACTGTTGGTTTTCTAGAGCACAGTGACACTAAATCCATGCCAGGAGCGCCAGATGTGAGACAATGAAATGTTTGCACTATTTGAATTGGCTTTATGTCACCTCTTCTTTTCGGTCACTCCAAATAACACCTTGATGTCCATTATCTGCACACATAATTGCTATATTGATTTTCCCTGTTGCTTCTTTCTTTTCATCCCACCATGCTTTCACTTGCCATTGTTCAATAGATGTTCTTGAAAGTAAAGGTTGATTGGCTAGAATAACACTGCTTTGGAAAAGGATCAAAGGACCACACCAGTGCTTTGCATATTGTGGCCCAATCACAAAAAATCATGCGCGTAATTACTGGAGGACCGGGGGACACGTACCCTCCACCCTACTGTACAAAAGAGGGAAATTTGACCCCCCCTCCCAAAAAAACAAAAAATTGTCATCCATCGATACAGGTTCAAGCTCATTCTTTTCTGTGTTTAATCACACTCGGTCAGGTGGAGGCAGCATTCATTGTACTAAGCGTAGTGGCGTATCACAAAAGATTTGTGTGTTTATTTGCGTACACAAAAAGAGACAACGGAGGCAAAAGAGGCAGACAGATAAGGGACGGGTTGGAGGTGGCCAAGATTGTTGGCAGCATGTCGCATGTATTGAATGTATTGAAGTTCATTATTTCAAAGTTTGTCCAGGGCGAGAAAAAAAAGTTTGTAGAACTCAGCGAGAAGCCAACCTCCATATCACTAGCTGCTGTCCTAAGGTGATAGCATCCGTGGGAAAAAATCGGTTACAGTGACAATTAAAAGTGATATTCAACAAAGTGAAGTGCAAACAATATAATTACATAACTAGAACATAACTATAAGATTTCACCCTGGCTAAAAATCATACATTTTATCATCATTATTGTATGAAAACCAATTTGCTGAGACTTAAACTTGTTTAATCCGACACAGTTTGGTTTGTTACTGATTTTGATTTTCAAAAGTTTATGGAGAAGGAACGGAGAGCAATGAAAGTCTGGAAGTTAGCAAAAATCAAAAACACTTTGGCATACCTGAATGCCTTGAATGTCCAACAACGATGTAAAGTATACATGATATAGAGTAAATAGGTTAAAATAAGCAAAGATAGATAGACAGCACACATAAGCAAAGTCAACATACAGCAGAGTAGGGTATATTATCACATTCATTATCCATTTAGTAATCTAGCAACAATACAACAACAAATAAAAACCTCTAACCATGGAAATTGATTATATATTCAAACCACAAACACAACACACCCTGTGTCAACACCGTTGTTTTGTTTGATCTCCCGGATTTCAAAGAGGAGGGAGAGACTCTGACAATAAACTCCATGGAGGAAGAGCTTCAGGGACTAGCTGCCTTAACTGCAGGAAAGCTGCGTGTGTGCTGAACGTGAACAGACTTGTCAGGCACGGTGGCTGCCCTGTGATACTGTCTTTAGATTCACACAAAGAACCCGCAGTAAAAGCAGTTTCTCAGATGTACTTCCTTACTGCGAAAGGGGCATGATTTGAACTTAGTTTCTCTTTATTATCTATCAGGCAAACCAACACTATGCATGTGACTTTTTTTTTTACTTAGTCAGGAAAACCCTAAGAGAATTAAAGAGAATGGTACTTGTTATTAATGAATTTAAAGTAACAAACATTTTTAGACAGACTCATTTTTTTCTTTATTAAGCTATGCTAGGGCTGTGGCTGGATGACAATGATGGTCACCACTTTGGTCCAGACATAAATATCTAAATATCTCAAACACTTTTGTCATGAAATTTCAGACATTCGTGGTTCATTCATTCATTGATATCTCAACAACTATTGATGCATTGCCGTGGTATTTGCTAAATGTCGGCCCCAAGAGGTTCATTTTAATGACTTTGGTGATCCTCTTTTCTTGTAGCGCCACCAGCAGGTAGAAGTTAAAATTTACCCAATGTAACCAAATAACTACAAAACAAATAATATTCCCATCAACCTCTGTCAACCAACTGTGCTTTGTTTTTAGTGCTTATATAACTATTAGCATGCTAACTGGCTAAACTTAAATGTTGAAACTATATCACATGCTAACCATCAGCATGCATGCATATGTACCGCTGTACAGCCTTACAGAGCGGGTAGACTCAGGTCATGAAAGTTATATGATATCTCATTCCCAGCAGGGAAAATCCTCTGGTTCGCAGGAAGTGTTTTTTTTCTGTATAACAAGAATTTGTATAAAGTAAGTTAGCACAATGGCTACCAAACCAACAAAGAAAAGCTAGAAAGAAAAACTTCACCCAAAACAAGCCAAGAACAGGAGAAGGAGGAAAGACTACACTGCAGAGCAAAAACACTTCAGAAGTGCCCACTTCATCAACAGCCTATCACTATAATGAAAAAAATAAATTATTGTAGTTTAATGTCTTGAAGGACAAAATTCATAAATGAGATCCATGGCCTTTGCTACATTGCAAATCTTCTCGCATCAGGTTTTCAGAAGTGTGCACTAAGCTTTTTGAAATAAAGACACAGCTGCATAGATTGTATTTTGCTGTATGGTCTACTGTCTCCTGTCAGTAATTGCTCTCTGATGGCAGGGGGAGATTTTCTGGCATGGCTTCGGTTCTCTAATGTCCAAGAGGACAAGGTCAATGTTAATTACTTCCAATTACCCCAAATTTTGACTAATCATTTGGGTCCTGTGTGATGGCAGTGAAGAGCGCTGTCTCTGACCCTCTTTCAAAAACCTCCCATAAATACTCAACTGAGATCATACTGAATGAGGTTATTCAGAGGGCCTGGCCATATGGTTAACATCATTGTCACAGTGCTCAGTCCACTGGGTGACTTCTTGTGCCTCAGTTACAGAGGCACTGTCAACATGGAAAAAGCTAGTCCAAAAAACCCCCACTTCCTTTTCTATTTTATTCCTCAAGCATTAGAGTATGCAGCTTGCAGCCCTGATTTGGCCACGTATCACCCAGATTTCTCATTCGCTCAGGTTCATCTGCTGTCACTTGAATTCCACATGTTGGTGTAGCTTTGAGGACTAGTTTCGCCGCTGTTTATGTATTTATGTGGCACAGAGATGTGGAGAGCAGTTTTTGTGCAAGGTCCCAGGAGTAATTTCTGCCAAGTGTCCCTAAAGGTTGGGAAGAGATGGGAGAGAAACTCTTCAGGACCTCTGCCCTCGCTGTGCAAAATACCCCACAGAAACATTTAAAGCAGGAGGGAGTATATGCTGTTAGTGGTTTTGAAAGTCACTGCAGGAGGATGAATCTGTTGAAATATGTTGCCACTGCTTCATATCTTTTAGTATTTCCCTTGGTCTTTTATCTTATCTCCTCTCTTTTATGTAACGTTATGCATTTGTTCAACATTCCTTCTTCTTATGTTCTCCTAAAGATCATTTTTTATCTCAATGGGGCATCAAATATAGATAAACAAAGGTTAATTAGAAAGTAATATGCATTATGTTTCTCTTGGTAGTTGTTTTCAGTGTTTATACCATCGTCATTCATGATGTGAGATCTAACTTGGATTATAATATGGTTTATATGTAATAATGATAGTGGAATTGTCAGTTATAAGGTTTTCAGAGTCAGCAGAGAGTTGAGTCCACTGTAAAGAAGCGTCAGCTTGCACAGCAGGATAATATTGGTTCTTAAGCCACCCAGAGACAGGCTATCTTCTCTCTCCCAAATCCTTTACATTAACTTTACATGAGTCAGTCTACTTTCTGGTCGGTAACATTCCTCTTTGTGTTGGAAAAAATGTTCATTTTGTCTTTTCAGGGCTTATCGCAACCATCGCACTTTCTTGCACAGAAAAATCTACAGTTTCATCCATCTGCTGACCTCATTTTCATGGCCAGGCTGAAATCTTTGAGTGGAATTTTCTGTGTGTGTGTGTACACTCAGCCGTCCCTTGGATGTCGTTGGCATGTCTCCGAAGCAATTTTCTCAACTATGAATAATTCACCAGATATTATTCCAAAGGTCATCTTATAGTAATTAGTACCCTGCTGTTGACTAAACAGCCTCAAGGTACCTGATGGCCAGTTTAATTACAATTTGAAATGAGTGTACTGTTTGACAATCTCTATATGTTCTCCTGACACTTCAACAGATGACACCTTGAGAACTAAGTAGGTTTACAATAAGTTGGCTTGTTAGCACATGGAGACGGAGGGTGTGTGTAGGGTGGGTGAGAAAAGAAACAAGCACTGAGTGCCCTGTAAAGATCACAAAGTCCTCTCTGTTCAAATATGCAGTAATTACTGGAAATGCAGATTGGTGTAGTTGGGTATGCATGTGTTTTGACAGTGTGGACATCCTCCACACTGTCACTGTCTCATTATTAGCCAATTACCATGGAAAACTAATGGGGCAGGTCACAGCCGGCTCTCTTAAGGAGATTGGGGACTGAACATATGCTGAAGATGTGGCAAGATGACACAGTCCAGCAAGCCTTTGGCGCGTTACGAGGTACATGACATGGCTCTTTGTGTCGCACAAGTTCGGAGTCAGTGCCGGGAGATCCTGTCATGTCCTGTTGTCGTGAACATCAACCCCTGCACTATACTGTAAGCTTGAGGCTTCCTCTCTGAGGGCTTGTGTGTATTTATAAGAGAACAGTGGATAAAGCATTAAGGCAGGTAAGATACATAGCCCAGGGGGATTGTCGAAGCTGTTGCAGAGTTTGCCTTTGAGGCATCAAAGCTCATGGATGGATGGATGGATGGATGGGTAACATAGATGGATGGATGAATGAATATATAAACAGATACATAGTACAGGTGTATTACAAGCCACAAAAAAACTAAAATGCCATGTACAAAGCTGTCTGTATCTTTACTGTACAAGAGGCCAAATGGCCACAGGTAGAGTGGACAGCCTCCGGGTACCACTGAAGATGCTGAGAGATGATGATGATGCACAGTGAGTCTGAAGTAAATCAAAGTTGTCATTCTGAGCAGCCACAGAGCATGAATGAATAGATACCTTTTTCTACTCCCGGCTTAAACTAACAATTACGTCTCGGCCCTAGAATCAAAAGGCTAAAATTATGGTTTATTGTGTTCTATTGATTTTCCTCTGAAATTTATAGGCTACTTCCTAGAGTCTATGGCCTATGCTGATATGATAATGGCTGGACAGTCTAATGAGTAGAGGAGCAACGTTGTGACGGGAAGCTCATTGATTTGTATTGTTGGACCAAATCAAAAATGTAGGAATTGATCGATAAGTGCTCTGCCCTTTCTTAAACAGAAACCATCAAAGTGCCCTTTAGTCTCTGAAGGTGCCATGTGCTACATTTTAAAGGCCCAATCATTATTTTTCTTTGACCACATGCATTTGATGTATATTGACATACATAATTGAAGAGTTTGACTTACTATATAGTTGAAAAATAGGCAGTTTGAGCTTCTTTCTGAATTCATCAGAACTGCTACAGTGTTTAAATATTACAGAGCTGTCTGGATAACTTTGTTCAGAAAAACATGGAGCGCACTAAAATCCAGAGCATGGATTTAGGGTGCTATTTATATCGTGGATGATGTAAAAACACAGATGACATGTTCACATTATGTGGGACAGAGGGGAGTGGTGGGAACGATTCCAATGGTATCAACTTGCAAATGTCTAATTAAACCAATCACGCTGATATTATCAATATTTTATCACATGATCATGACTACTTGGATGTGTTAGGGGTCACTGTCGAGGGACCCACAGGAAATGATCACCTGCAGCTCCCATCAGCTCTACAGAGCTTTATAGCGTCTTTAAGCTCTGTTTTGGTTTTCCTGCCCACAATTTACTGTTTACTGTTGATGTCTTACTGCTCTCGGTTTTGTTTTGGGCCACAGCAGGCAGATGCTTTAAATGAAAAAGCTCTGAAAAACCCACTGCACATAACCTGCCCAGCACCAAACAACAGACAGACAAAGTTAGCAACCAGCTGGTGAGCATAGTGGAGCATTCAGCAGGCAAAGATTCAGATATTTCCCTCTGGAGTTACAGAGTTAAAAGGAGAGTAAATATTGGACTTACATCCACCAGGTGGCCGGAGAAACGACTCCAAATGAATGCTAATGTTGATCCGTATCTGCTGGATGTGGATGCGAATGTTTGCTAATAATTTTGCCAAATCAAATCTATAAGGTGATACTTTGTCAATGTTTCCTTAACAGATTTTTTTTCTGCTGACTGCAAGTGGCTGAAAAGGTCAGTTATTACAGTTTTAATTAAAATTGATGATGGACTTGAGGCATCCATGTTTATTTGATTCAGTGCAAAGTTGGAAAAATTTCAGCTTTCCGAAAAATTCGAGGTCCTAAATATAAAAACAATGCAAAACATATTTTACCCTTAGCTGACTCAAAAGAGTCACACAGCGATATATCCATTCCTTTAGTGGATGTGTGAAAGTAAAACCCCTGCATGAGCCCACTCTCTCTCTCCGGTAGTCCTGTGTTTAATAAGGGTTACGTTTTTTTCTTTCCCCATAAATATACACATATATGTCATAGGTTGAATTGTTTCCCCAGCGGTATTCATTTCCAGAAATGATGAAGGTGAAATGCCATATCCAATTTGATGGGTCTTATATCATTAGCTTGTAATTGCCATAATTGGAATACAGTGACAGTGTGCTCTCACGTCACATCTATCACTGACATGACAATGCTCTCAGAAAAGCTCAACCGAACAACAATGTAAAGTGAAGGACAAGCGTAATCCATGCATACTTTGAGGACTCAATATTTAATGGCTCAAGTAAAATTCAATGACAAGAAAAATCATTTCACCATATGGAAGGTCATTTTTTTCATAGATTTAAATGGGATATTTTACAAAGGCATGACAACACAGACTGTATAGCTTTAACTGACCAATACAGATTTGCTGGCAAGCACTGAAGCCTTCTCTCGAAGCAAACTTGACCTGACTCACTGATGACTAATTTACAAGCATATACTTAAGTCTTATATTTTGATATAGTTTTTGTACAAGATACATTTGTGTACATAAAATATTCTGGCAAGGTGCATGCCAGTATACACATATGTGCACGCACACACACACTCATACATGCAAGGAGACAGACCAACTCTCCCTCACACACATACAAGATCACCTATAAACACATTCAAACACACTCTCATCAATATTATGCATATGTATCCATTTACATTACAGCAGAGATTGTCATCTCATCACTTCTTATGTTTTCCCTTTTGATCAACATTTCGAATTCCAGTATTTAGCCTTAAGTCTTCACTGTATGTGTATTTCCAGTTTGTGACCATTATTACTAGTTCTTAGGGGTACTGCTATGTACAGTTTAAAATCCAGTTTACCTGACAGTATTAGATATTTGTGTGTACGTATAGAGGCATATGTGGTACGCACACTTCACAAAGTTTGACATTTGTTGTGTAACATTTGTTTTGTTTTATAAGACAGACAAACAAACAGGTAGAGCAGTAAACATCAATACCGACACTGAATCTAATGATGGATGCATGAACTACATAGTCAAGTGTCAAAACGCCTTTGTGGAAGTCCAAACAGTTCATGCAAATCATGACACAAGTTGACATGGTAATCATGACACACATTTTGAATAGAAAAATTCAGGAAATAAAAATAGCAATCTTCAGTTTTATGTATACTATCTTTACTGTTCGGGCAGAGGGAATTACAAAAATATGAAAATAACGGTGAGAGCAGAATCATGCAAAGTGAAAACCTGTGATCACCCTTGACATTTTGTTTCATTTCATCGTGTGTTTTTGTGAAAGATGAAAACCCTTGACACAGAGAGACACTAGCTACTCAGAAGAGCCTCATCCCCAAAGTAATCAAATGCACATTCATATGGTATGCTTTTTGTTGGAAAAATAAAGAAAGAAAACACAACTACTTTTACATCTAGAAAAGCACATGGTAAAATAAAATAGGACTGCAGTAGACAAAAAAAGTTATGTTAGTATCAAAAGCAACATCCTACAGATGTACATTCATGCAGTTATTAAACTATTCCCTCTAGAAGTTGTGTTTCAGTTAATGTAGCTGCTGCAACATTATAGTACGTAGGAGTTATGTGGGCAGAGTAAGTTAAAACACAGTGAGGGTTACAGATATGTAATATTGTGCTTACTGTACACATGTGATTGGATAAATGATTTCAATCAAATCTTTTATTACAGTGTGACAGTGTATTATCCCACACATATTTCATGGTTCTTCTCTCCCTCCATGATAGGAGGAAGGGCACAATTTCCTGTGTCATTTTTATAAACACTCACACAACAGCAGATCATGTCTGTACTTCTTATGGGAAAGTTTCTTACAATCCTAATTGTTATTTTTCAGATTTATTTTTGTTGAAAAGATCAAACCAGGAATTGGTTTGCCCTACTTATTCACATAATTGTAAACAGAGTCTGAGAAGACTTGTGAGGATTTTGAGGCAACTTTTGGATCATATCACAAGTGTTGGATTTGCATTTGTCATAAAAGAGCGATAAAATTCCAATT
Organism: Enoplosus armatus; assembly: GCF_043641665.1. Lineage (NCBI taxonomy): Eukaryota > Metazoa > Chordata > Actinopteri > Centrarchiformes > Enoplosidae > Enoplosus > Enoplosus armatus. Next base: position 13,148,283 of record NC_092189.1, read on the forward strand.
TTCAGTGACATCATGATGTATGTTCCCCTTTGATATGTGCTTCTTTGATTAAATATGTATTGTTTATACCATTTGGTGATACATGTCTATACTATGACAACGAAATGAGCTGGAATTGGATTCCCAAACAGGGACATTTTCATCAACGGATGTTTATAGGAGAATTTATTTAAGTTGTTTGTTTTGAAATAATTTCATTTTCGTAATTGACTGAGCTGAAATTGAATTGCCCCCCTCTCCGTGTCCTTGGCACACTGTTCCTTTCAGTGATCATTTCACAGAGTCTCCGATAAATCCTCTTTATAATGATAAGAGTCCTGACCCGGAGTCTCAGAGAGAATAGGTGTGGTAGCTAAGAGCATGCAAACACAATTTGCCTCACACCTTCCCTTGAGAATGCCACGTTGCATTATAGATTTAGGCCTGTTCCCAATTTGCAAGATGGTACAAGAAAATGAATCGCATGAATCATATACCTGATGATGTAGACACCTGGCTTGGATGTTACTGGGAAGAAAAATGGATATAAGCAAAGTCACTTATTGCTGTAGCAATAGATTATACTGCACCCAATCTGTTACAGCAGCAAGTTAGTCTGAAGTAGTTATCATCATCAGTACAATTTACACACACAGGCAGGGATGCAGTGTGTGTATGATGAAACCATGGGTAGGAGCAGCCTGTAGGGAGGTCCTTTCAAACAGTGCCAATACTTATTCTTATGATAACTGCAAAAATAATAACATCAATAATTCAGTTAAACTCAGGGCCCTGAAGAAATTCTTGCACCCTGGTCTGTTATTTCAGTGTCAACAAAAAAATGATGATAGAAACAGCCAAACTGAGTTGTATGGAAACACACAATAGTAATTAATAGCAAAAACAATTAATGATGTGATGGGAAGAGAGGGAGCATATAAAGCTGCTATTTCTGAGCGCTTGTAACCTGTCTGTGTTTGCATGTTTCTGGCTAGCCAAGAGAACCATTCCAGACCTCCTAACCACAAAGAGGATCACTGCTGAGATCACACATCAACGTAATTAGACTGAGAATTTCATAATTGGCTCCGTAGCTGTTAATATGCGAGTGTTTCTGAGCAGGAAAATGTGAGACATAGAAACAAAGGCAAGGAAACAAAGGGTACGTTTCCAAAGCGCATCTGTCTGCACCTTTCAAAGGCTAAGCTGTTGAGATAATGCAAGGAGTGAACATTTTCTTAATAGAGCTGGCAGAGATGGAGCAACCACCATATGGAAAACATCTTGGGCGTGTGTGTGTGTGTGTGTGTGTGTGTGTGTATGTCCAGGTGTTTTATTTTTCTTTTATATTTTGTGTACTGGTCCATGGTGAAAATGTAGAATGCAAAAGATTACCGGTGTTGTCTACCATTGGCCTAGTTACGCATTGTAGACTTTTTTTTTTTTATCCTTCTGCAGTCCCCTGACCAAAATAGACTTCTGAAACACGTTCAGGAAAGACAAAAGAAACATCTTCCACCACCAAAGGAGTTTGTGCTGCGTGTTATACAGAGCAATACTTCACTAGAACTTGAACAGAAACACCATCCACCCAGAGCTCATAATTAACATTTAGCCCAATTTAGCTCACTCAACATAAAGTACTGTATTTGCATGTCTTTTTCTGCGCGAGGAAGTGGTGTTTTAGGACACAGTTCCACTAAGCTGGGCCCAAGGAGCTTAAAGCGTACATTGTCCTTTCTCATCACTAAGCAAACATCACAACTGAAAGCAACTTTTTTTTTTTCTGTGATTGAACTACTTTGGTATAGAACTACCTTTATTTATTATACATGGGTCTGCTATGTGAAGACTTACATTTCCCTCCAAATGCTTTAGCTGTCAGACTGATCGCATATGTCTAAACAACATCGTCATGATCGAATCCTTTCTCAGATGTCTTCATTAATAAAACTGAGCTGGAGCTGGTCATAGTTATTCAAATTATGCATACCTCCATACGTACGCATACATACTGATCATAAAGTCACAGACAAAAAGCCATCTATGAATTGAGTCACATGTATGTCAGGGCAATGCGGATCTGTCTTTTACTCTTACAACTGGTGCTCATGTAAGAAAGAGCTGCTGCCCCTGCCAGTGGGCGTCTGCTGCCCGGGGGAGGTGAAGCTCGCCAGGGGGATGACCTTGACCGGGTCCTCCTTCTTACTACTGCAGTGTCTATCCAGGGTGTTGTAGAACTGTGGCCGGTTGATCCCTTTGTCCAGGTCATCTTTTTTGGGCACAGACCTGCCCAGGGTATGGCGACCATCCATGAGCCCCATGCTGCCCATGTTAGCTTTGGCTCCACGGGCAAAGCTCTGCTGGAAGCCAAAAGAGGGCATTGTAACGGTGATGGCGCTGGTGGTAGGGTTGGAGGTGGGGCTGCCAGGACCTTGGAACTGGGCCAGGGCTGGGGGCATCCAGCAGCTGTCGGAGTGGCCCAGTATCAGACACTCCTGGGTACAGGTCTCAGAGGCCTCAGCCAAGGCTTTCTGCAGGTTCACCTCGATGGCTGTAAAAAAAAAAAAAAAGAGAGAGGGAGAGAGAAACAAGAAAACAACATAGTTAATCCAACAGGTCGGAATATACAGAGAGTGCAGCTGGAATGCGATGATTTTACCGGGATGCTGTAAAGGCGCTGAATGAACTCATGAATCATAATGTAAATAGAAGAAAGTTGTCGCCTTATCAGTGGTTGACCCACAAAATGTCAGCCTTTTAGCAAAATGAAAGTCAGTGATAAATGTTTCATTTCATCTTGTAATGAGAAAAACACCAGCAGAGCATTTAATTTCCATTGGTATTCCCATGACTCTGTCTGTTTACCTACAATATGCAAGGAATTCCCTGTAGCTTAATTAGAGTTAGAAAAAAATGTCTTGCTGTTTGTGTCTCGGATTGGCTTTACTGTATTAAATATTTAATGAACATCTTAACAAAGCATTGTTTATTTTAATCACTGTCAATGTGGCACACCTTAAACCCTTTGGATCCAAAATAAATCTGCTCAAATAAGAAAACTCAAATATGGAGAAAATCCCATCATCCCAGGATCCTGTGAGCATCTTTAGCATATCCAAGTACATTTAATAGACATGGTTAATTGTGGCAGCATTTAGGTTGCAAGCTTGGAAAGGAAGAAAAAAAAAAGAAAAAGAAAACTGAATGAGGAGGCGACTGGGCAAGGCTAAGCACTCAAACTATCTTATCTCATTATCCCGGCACTGACATCACATGTGGAATGAGTCTGGGATGAGGCCTCAGCATTGAGCCTCAGCAATAAAGCCTGTCAAGCCAGATAATTAGAATGTAAAACAGTGTGCACCAAGGCAACCAGGAGCCTGCAGTGTTATGTTTCCGAGGCCATGCAAAGGAAAGAGGGGTCCTCATTCAACATCACATCACTCCTCTAGGCTTCAGCTTCAAGCTGTCATGTAGAAATTATTTAGTATATTTGCATAAGTAAGAATGCTATAAATAATTAAGCGGTCTTAGACCCCAGTACACAGGGACGACTATTTCCTTCACGCACACAAGTTCTGCATGCTCTGTGTGATTCTATTTCGCAGACATCTGCAAATCTTCTTGCCACCTTGTTTATTGTTTTATGGCATTCTACAAAATGAAAATGAATATTCTGATTACTCTACGTTAGTGATACCAGTCGGGCCTCCCAAAACTATCTATATTGTTGTATAACGGCTCGATGCACTCACTTTTTTGTATTTCTGTGCCACCGCAGATTGAAGAGCACAGCGTCACAACTTTAATTATGAGAGCAGTGTCTGAAAATGAATCGCCTGATATAAATTGTGAGGATATATTTGGAGTGCCCACGTGGAGTCAAATCTGTCCTCTCCATATTGAACTGAAGCCTTGGAGCAGGAGTGTATAAATCCCCTGGGCGGTAAATGTGTCACCTTTCAGAGGGTCACTAACTTCATTAAGGCAAAAATGGATGCTGCTTTCTCATTCTCTGAGCTAGCACAATAGGGCCGAGCCAAGTCTCGGCCATGCCCTGACTCAATCTCTCTCCAAGGGTTTTTCTGGTGTCGGTAATGCCTTTTTCGGGGTACTGCCGTTTTTAATGAGGTAATGCATGAACTTCTTTTTCCACAAGCATGCACCCGGACTCACAAATACATGTTCCCTGGTCCTAACAGAAAAACACGCGTTCAAAAGTGAACCCTCAACCCTGAATCCTCCTCAACTTTAAATGATCAGTGCATCCAAAGGTGAAGCTGTCTTTAACGTAGCGTACTTTACAAATGAAAGGTAGTCTACAGCTCTGTGACTTCACACAGCTTGAACTCACAGCAGTTCTGTGTCAACAGTCTTCAGTGCCTCCAGATTCTGTATGCAATATTTCACATCCAGCCTTTCCAAAAGACATGGGCCTGTACTATTTTCTATTCCAGTGGGATAGTTCGGAAAGGCGGTGGCGGGTTTGGGAGGGTGGGAGCACGGCGTGAGTGATGTCGCTGACAGCTCTGGCTGCTTTCGTCAACTAGAGGTATGCCGCAGCCTGCCTGTGATGCCGCTGTCTTTTGTATTCAGGGGAAACAACTGTACTGTACCCCGTGGAGCTTTCGGGAGGGATCACACATCACTGACGCCATGGATCCCCTGATGCTGAGAACATTCTTTTCTACTTTCCTTCAAGGAAATTTGAATGGCAGACAAGTGGGGATAATGGCAAACAATTGGGTGTAATAGACAGCACGACAGGGATCAGACCTACTGTTCTCATTTGAGATGATTCATCTTCACTGAGCAGTGGCTATGCAGTTCAAGCAAAACTGTGATACCTGTTTAGTTACTCTGAAGAGCTGACTGAACATCTAATACAAGTTTACCTGCAATCACCCCCAAAACTCTCCAGAAATTAAGTGGTATTCAATTCATGTTCCGATTCAAAACAGCCTGCAGGCTAATTTGACTGCTCTGCCATAAGGTTATCTATTATCCATGGTCTTGTTGTGTATTTCTAGATACCCCGCAGAGCCACAGTTCCAGGTTTTTAGTTGGTCTTATGGTCATATGCAAGGTCAATACCAGGGGTAGCCTACAGCAATCTTGTTCTGCAACATCAACACATCCTTTGGCCCGCCACAGATCGAACACCGCTGCGTCCACCTTCTGCTGACCTTCCATTCATGCGGTCAAACATTACAGCTTGTATAAACATTGGACATGTGTAAGAGAGAGGTATGAGAATGCTGCATGGCACACAAAGGATTCTTCAAAATTGCTTTTTATTACTATTAAATTACAGCTTGAAATTTGACTGGGCTCAAGGTGGGGTTAATGTGGTGCAAATTCTTCTCCATAATGTGAGTTCTTGAAATCTTTTACTTTAGAAATATAAGGGGGGTTGGACACGAGCCTGCAATATCTTGTAATCCACTCCAATTCAGTATCCCTACAAAACATTTATACTCTTATGTTACTTTTTAAAAAATATTTTAGGAATTTAGTTTGCATGGTTGTAAGCAGAAAAAAAATAACATGAGCAACGTCAGCACATAAACATTTCTCACCTTAACGCAGATGCGCTTACATGAGCCTAGTAAAAAGCCTTTCCAGTCTTAACAAAACCTCCTTCAAAAATTGCAGGTCTATTGTGTTGGATTGCATTATATTGTACATGTATTCAACTTGTTGTGTCCAGCCCCTGTTCAAATACATTTTATAATATTCCAAGAGGCTGGCGTGCAGGTGATTCATCGATAATAATGTCCTTTTAAGTGCAGCGTTGATACTGAACTATTCCGGAAAACCAACTGTTCTACAATTAACAATTAAACAGTGTTAGAAAACAGTGGTGAATATACTGTAGGTTTATTCTGGTTACATTCGCTGTGTGTATGGCCATTCCTGTTTGGGATATTAATACAGGTTGCAATGCTGAAATAATAAGCAGTAATTCAAATTTTCAGGCTCATGCTGCTGCATGCTAATGGCGAGGTTATTACACAGCCTGTAATATGTAGATAATTGCTTACATTTCAGCATCAAGGTAATGTCGTAATGATTTGATTTAAGCATGATCAACAGCGCAAGGCTCAATCCCATGAGGTTGTTCAAGTGCTACCTTACCAACCAAATGTCTGGAATGTCAACGTTCTGTGTCTAAGTAATATATTTTGCCTTTGTGTTATTCTGGTATGCATTCAATCTCACTTGTTTTCTTCTCTGATGGCCATGAAATCCACTAATGTTCTGACAGGCAGAAAGGCACGCACAAAGCCAGGATGCATATTAGCCGTGCTGATCTGGGCTTTTCACTACAATAGTATGAGATATTTAACATGACAGTTGATGATATTTACTGACAGAACTAGTTACATCTTGATGAGCTTCACATTAAGGTCTGCACACATATCACGATTCAACTTATTATTTCAGCGTGCACAAACTCATTATTGCTAATTAAAAGGATAATTGCATGCATCTAGGACATTAAGTTCCTCAAACAGCCATCAGGAAGGTGGACTAGGCACCCTGACTCATCCTACAGTGTTAATTGGTGCAGTCTTTTCGATTTTATAGCCTGAAACTTATACGCATCCAACTCATGTATCAAATTAAAGGTTTATCACATCCTACAGACTGGCTCCATGTAAGCATGTATGGTCACGGCCACGTTTAAATTATATTTGTTTGTTTTATGTGTCACATGTATGCTTTATTGCGATCTAAAAGGGTCCACGTCCAGCCCATGACTGCAGTGTGGTCCCCACTGTTGTAATCTTTTCTTTTTACACAGGGATCTATTAGACTGAAGGTTTCTCTTTTTTTCTTCTTTTTACTGTCTGAGGTTGTGAAACACTAGCTGTCACTATGCAACATAGTTGTTTTCTTCAAACATTCACTGCAAAGGCTTATAAAGCTCAAAAGTTGTTTTTCACAAAAGTGCAAAAGTTCATACATACTCCAAAATGTAACTATGCCAAGAAAATAAAACTTTCACCACCCAAAGCATTATCACCTACAGCTCTTCCCCTCTCGATGTCAATTAATTTGGAATCAACGGGTTTAATGGTGCCAGAAAATAAAAGGAAAATGCAAAGAGGCTTATATTCAGCTGTATGAGATTTTTTAAAATGGAGAACTTGTCTTTTGTCAAGAGTAATAGAACCAACCTGGAGTACTACAAGTATCACAAGTGCAAAAATATTATCATTATCATATTATGTGTTCTTGTGTGAAAGGGAGATGAGATGAGACCAAGAGTGAGAGGAAAAGAGGGTACACGAGCACGTGTCTCGTGTCTGGAGGGAGACCAAAAGAGAGAAACACGAGAATATGGAAAATTCTTTCAAACAAATAGAATCTCAGTAGAAATAATTGGGTTTGTAATTACCAAGACTTTATCACTTCACTCGGCCTTATACCCTCTCCAAACGTACAATCTGGATAAGCAAATGGATGGTCATTAATAATAATAGCGCTATTAAAACCCCTTGGTGTTACACTGAAAAGAGAGATGCCATTACTTCTCTGGCAATCATCATTTGAAGGAGAGACTAATGTCTCACTTTCACAGAATTACAAATACACTTAAATGCTTGATGCATTTCTCCATCCTTCCTGCTTTCTCTGGGCTCATATTTAAGATGCACACTTATGACTGATTCATGGCCTTGATGATGTTTAAGTTCATGTTCTATCGCAGAGCTTGTGAAAGTCTGGTTTCTGAAGGAATGAAAACTACATGCCACACTTGCAAGTCCTGCGTACACATTACTTTAACAATGAAATAATAAGAATAAGAATATGCAGGCTCAGATACAAGGTCTGTGACTTCTCTGGAAAAAGCCTGTCTCTATGGCAATGGGTCTGAAAATTTACTTTTCTCGGCACGTCAGACTCAAATGCTATTTGGTTTTCTTTACTTTTATCAGGAGGAGGTACAGTATAATCCCTGGCAAAGGCAATAAGAGCTGTCATTGTCACTGCTGACAAGGGCGTGGAGGAGGGAGTAAATATTCCATTGTAGCAATAAAAGTTGGCGTGCTCTTTGGAAGGCAGAGATCAACTGTGCCGTAGAGGTCAGTGGTGCCATGTAGTAGCCTGACATGTATTAAGATCTATCAGGACCGTGCCGGGGTAGACAGCTATGGTAGAATTTTATTAACAAGGTTTTATTATAGAATGTGGAATGAAAAAATATATGTAAGAAATATCTCTATACAGCCCGTCGTCTTCTAATGGCCATTCCCATCAGCGATCACATGGTCTAAGAATTGCATGCCAGTGACTGGTAATGAGTTACCTACGATAATGGCGTAGTGGATTTTTCCACTGAAACATACATTTCAGAGCAATTCTGTGTCGCAGCGATACAAAGTGAGATATAAGGAATGGCAAGGCCATCGCTCGTCTTTTTCTTTTTACTTTTTAAAACAAATAGTGCCACATGCAATGAATGGCCTCTTTTAAAGGAGACAATGTGACGCAGATAAGAGGGGAGCAAGGTTGTTCATATATACTCTAGACTAATTACTTTTGATGCATTTACTGAGACGACGCTGAACGTGGTGAGTCTCTGAGCCACATATGTATTTATCAGCACTTGTGGGACCTATACAGTTCCTCGCCAGTAATCCATCTAGCCTTGTCTACTCTCGACCCCTTTTGCTTTCCTAGTGTTTGACCCATTGTAACTGAAAGTAATTGCAGGCAGAAAACAACATCTAATGATTACTTTATCTGGGAGTCTGAAAGAGAGTGAAAAGTCACAGACAGGTACTTTCAACAAAAGGAGGAGGCCTTTTTGTTCCCGACACACAATTTCAGACAACAAAGAATATTATTGACTTGGCTGAGATTAGAACACCAAAACAAATGACAAAGCACAGACAGAGGACAAAGTGCACAAAGAGAGAAAGGATATCTCGAACAACCCAGTGCCAAGCACTTGCTTCTTTCTTTTTGTTACCATTGATTAAAAGTATGTTGTAGGTTGAATCACCCATTCCTCCACTGAATATACAACACCAACACAATGTACAGACTTAATTTAATGTAAATTCCTTCATCTCGAAGTCACCATTGCACTCAAAGGGAGAGGAAACACCTCAAATTCTCATATCGCCTCAGCATAAAATGTTTACAAAAAAGCAAGCCTCGACATCAACAACCCCAAATGTGTGATTTCCATCAACAGAGAACACAGTTGGGAAGGTAGAACACAGACACAGCTTTCTTCTTGACACTTGACTTTTTGTGTGTGACATTGGTTGATTACATCTCCTTCATTATATCTGGACTACTATTGGGCCTCCCCTCCCGAGGACAAGATGCCGGTGTCACCATCAACACAATCAGGCCTGGCCAAATACCCAGCATGGGCCAGATAGATGAGAGGTGCAACACCATAACAGTCTGCAATCAGCGCTCATCACCACAATGACACACAGAGGAGGAGGCACAGTGTTTCTATGGGGGGTAGAAACACAACACATGCTCATGTAGATGCACACACACACACACACACACACACACACACATACACATACGCTAGTGCTCTCAGTTTAAAATCTCATACAAGGGCAGCCGTTCATTCTCTTCTTTTGTGAGTCTGTACTTGTGCAAACGCTGGACGGTACTGTGGATATACTGTAGGTGTGCTGTCACCGACAAGGAAGCAATACATAAATGCATATTTATAAGATTAAAAAAGTGTGAATCCACCTTAAAATTCATTGCACATGGATGAATGTCTGGAAATTTCCATACTGTGTAGATAATGCGAGGTCTGGGAAATGAAAATAAAGAGTGCGGAATGAAAAGGAAGTGAAAATATTTTTGAAGGATTAAGAAAGAAAGGAAAATAGGCTGATTAAGTGGGACCTGACAAAGCTGTCTGATATTTGCAAGGAGATTGGATTGTGCCAGCAGGAATACTATCTAAACAATCATGATTTTTTGGTAATGACTTTGATCTAAAAATGTAAATGTCACTTATAACACTCTTAGCTTTCCTTTTAGAATCAAATTAAAAGCTGTTTCGAGGCGTAAGCGGGTCCTCAAAGAATTAAACCTGTTGCTTTAGAAGCCAGTTACAACAACTGGATGTTTTCAGAGAAAAATCTAATAAGCTAATAAAAATGAGGCCTCTGCTTCACATGATGGAGGAGAGACCGGAGAGACAAACTGTACAGCAGCCACCACTGTGCTACATCCTGTGTCATGTAACAAGCAAATTCATCACACTGACCCATTGCCCCCAATTATTATGGAAAACAAGAATGAATCAAATTAACATTGAAGAAGCTCTCAGATCTGGCAGCCTGTCTGTGCAGCCGATGGATTCAGCAGGAGGAGAGGAGAGGGTAATAAACAAGGTGCCACTGCATATGCTATATATCTTGCAGTCATTGATGATTAGCTCTGTTTTCCCTTAGCCATACATTACTGTTATTGCCTCCATGGCCAGGCAGATAGGAAGTGGATACAAAGGCATCGTGAAGCCCATCTTTCAGCGGATAACTGGCAGGCTGAAAACCACTCAGCACCAGCGGCGGCGTGGTTTCAGTGCATGAGTGATCTGGGCATGCTGAAAATTGTAATCTCTTATATGAGCTGAGAGGCCGCCGTACAGTTTCTTTAGTGTGTTTTGCTAGGGTGTGTGTTTATTGTACAGTGAGGTATTTCTAAGTGAAATCATTCAGTGCAGTCGCAAAAAAGGAGTCTCTCGTCAGATGTCAGCAGCTCAAGTCCCGGGGTTTTGTCCTACTAGGCAATGCGGAAAATGTGTAATCTATATGAGGTGTCAATGTCAGGAGCAGACACTCCTGCTTTCCCTTTTTCTGTTTCCTTTTCTTTCTCCATCTTCAAAATATTTTGAGGATAGCTTAGGCATGAACGCAGACTGTATACAGTATTAGTCACAGTCATTAGTGCTGAGCAAACTTATATTTGCAATATCAGTGTGTAGTGTAGCATGGTTAAGGTTTTAGTATGAGGGGCAGACTCTCTCCAGATCCCCCTGTGCATGTACGCTTTAAAGGTTTTCCTTTTCCGGAGCGCCACAGACCCTCCTCCGGGGACAACTATTAATTTTTCACTGAAACCTCCCCTGAATAATGAATTCTGTCCTATTTATACGCTGTGATAAGTCCACTGAATGTCTAAAAAGGGGTTATCATGAAAAGGGTAAGGCTTTCAGAGAAAGACCTGTTCCTGCTTAACATGTTTAATTCATCCGCATCGCCATGTTCTTGAAAGCAGAAGAAAAGTCATATAATATATCACGGGCAAACATGAAAGCCGACACAAGCGGCACATTCAATAAATCACAGCTTTACTTTTACTGTTTTGATGTTGACTGTCACAATCCTCCACCCAAACAGCAGCTGTTGAAAGTTCAGATATATGCCTTTTACTCCTCCAGGCCCTGCTGACAGATATGCTCTCACTAAAATCACAGAGGTACTCAGTGGCTTGTGTTAATGTTTCTGTCACTATGCGCACTTTATTTGGGGTGTTTTGAGTGCAGGCATTGTCAACTAGCATTCACAACATTGAGAGCGACGGATACAGATAGACACACGAGGGCAGAGAAAGTACGAGAGAGTGTGTAAAATGGCTTTTCTGAAACATAAGCAAAAAAAGGTGTAAAGTTTAGCTCATAAATAATGCAACAAAAACAGGAACATGTTTCAAAATCTGTGAAGAAAACAAATCAGCAGGAATTGATAGACATTTTTGATTCCTAAAACACTTTGATATCTGTCTCTCCACGGTAGAAAAATGCCTCATGTTGCTGCTGTTTGTATCAGCGCTCGAAGTGAACCAAACCATTCATTACAGTTTCACTCTAAGACCAAATAAACAGAAGGCTGTCTCATCATAAAAAAGTGTTACCCTTACATAAACACAATTAATTGACATTACAGCCAGTATTACCGGTATCACACAGCACTATTGACACAGATTAACTGTAGCACATAATAAAGATGTGAGGTGAGGTTATGAAATACTACGACTAAAGCATTTTTCAATTATCAAAATTAAGTACTAATGCAATTATAACTGAATGTAATGAGGAATTTCTTTTGTATTTAGTTTGGTTATACTTACATAATTAGAAATTGCATACATCCTTTATACTGAATAATTACCCATACCTACTTCCTAAAAATAATTTGTTTGATTCCTGTTAATTATATATTTGTCTCAGTTCACTGTCACTGTTTTAGATTTGGTGTGAATATATTTTGTGGCACTTTTCATCACAAGGCAATCACACTATTTGGGCTTGAATAACTCCTTGGGTGTCTTCAGCACTGCTTTCATTTCTTGGGAGGCAAGTCTAACAGCTCCTCTTTGCCTTTTAAAAAATCTGAATAGAAAAAAAAGAGAGAATTATAATAAAATAAAAGGGCAAAAGCAGAAAGTAGGTCCGCTGATTGTGTTCCGCCTGTGATGATGAAGAGTATGCTCCAGTGGTTGCAACAGTCCACAGAGGAGGAGATGGTGAAAATAGCCACGCAACTACTTTGCTCTGGAGACTGCTGGCAACCCATTGACCTCGATGCCTTTCATGCTGTTTAGCCTCGAGCGCTAACTATCAGATATTAACACCCCACATCTTTGATTCTGTGTGCCTGTCAGGCCCCGAAGACACTTGTATATATTGTTTGTCCCGGGGTGCCATCCTCTTTGTGTCAGTTGTTTCGTCCTCCTCTAACACGACAAACACCCACAAAGAGGCAAGGGTATGTCACATTTCCTCTGCCTGGCATCTAGTATCGACTCTAATGTTGACAAGTCTTAGCAGAGCCTGGGGATGGCATGGAGAGAAAGGAAGTTTGCAAGAAAAAAAAGCCATAAATGTCACTAACATGTCCGGGTGTTTGTAGAACTGCGGGAGAAAATTGCCAGGGCTTTCTGTCTCATCACCACCACCACCACCACCGCTGCTACGATGACATCACTATAGCCAATTTCACCCTGCAGTTTATTTCAAGCTACTGTGTGTGTGTGTGTGAATATGTGACAGTGAGAGAAACAGGCTCGCTTTCTATGTAATTCAGTGTGTGAAGGCACCAATACCCATCTCTATGATAATTTCCTATTCACCATGAGCAAAGACAGCAACACTGATACAATTCATTTCCCCTTTATTAACTGGTGCGGAAATGTTGGGCCCGGCAGAAGTGACTTCTGAAGTCTTTCAGAGATGAGGGGTGGCAGAGTTTGTTTTACGGGTGGGAGGAGAAAGCTAGTCGTACAGGGTAGGTGATAGAGCCATGCATCTATAATAGTGTATTTGCCAGAGACAAGAGGCTCAGTTTCCCTGAACATTTAGCGGCCATTGCGTGAGACCATGGGTCAAAGCTCCCACGATACACTTGCCTTATCTGAGAAAATAAAAATTGGCTGGTCACCTCTCTAAACTTCTGGGAAAGTTTCACTATCAAATGTCTTGTTTGCTTCACTTGTTTGAGTTTCACGTGTGACATCCAGAGTCAAGTCCAGTCAATCACAGTGACATTCAATTCACCCGAATTGATGACTTGCCACCAGTCTGCCATTTTTATCTAGGGCTCATGTTCTCTTTATTTTTTCGTCATCCCCGACTCTTCCTCTTCCTGCTCTGATGTTGCTAATTATTTCAAACTATCAGGTAGACAGTTTCAATTTCAATTAAATCTCGTCTTCTCCACTGACCTTGTGGCAGGGAGCAGGGTTGCTCTCTCAGCCCTGAACACTTCCTCTGGCAGTTATGGGTGCCATTTAAGAAGAAATTTAAACTCAATTTTAGTCTAACTTGAGAGAATACATGCTGAGTTCATCCTTGTGATGGCAGAAGTGCGCTCAGTATATGTATTCCAGTAACACACTTAATGTGATAATTGAAAGCGGTCCAATTAAAGCTTCAAGGCATAACTAGCTACTCAGATACACCCTCGGGTAGCTGTGAAGGACAGATTTACAGCCATATGCAGCTAATCTAGCTGTCTAGTGTGGGTTGTGAATCTTAATGCACTGATGTTACGATGACATATTGGGTGATGGTAGTTTACGAACACTATTTCTTGCTCTCAGTATCAACAAGAGGGTAAATGTAGCCATAAAATGGTCACTGTAGGTGCAGCAAATGTGTGTACTTCATAATAATGGATCATAGTGATCATAAGTTCTGCAAAAAAAAAAAAAAAAACTTCCTCAAAGTAGCTGCAGAGTGCCACACAGGCAAACGGAATAGCTGCTGCAAAAAAACAAAAAAACAGAGGGCACCATGTATGTAAGAAAAACAATTACGTGATATTGACAGCGAGTGCAATCAAAGGCTCCCCTGCCAGACTCAATGAGGTGCCAATCAACCGAGTGTCTCTGCCTCACGTTGCCGCTGCTGCTGCTGCTGCTGCTGCCTTTCATTTTAGAGTCAGAGGAGATTCTGCCGTGGTGAATCATCAGTCAATAGCTCAGAGCTGATGGTTAATGCTGATTGATGACATTCACCCAACCCCCCTCTACACTCCTCAGCATCATCTGCAATAAACAGTCAGGGTGCAAGCTAAAATCAGGAGGGGAAATAAGCAAGCTAGGTCTGCATTTAAAATTATTATTATTAATGTTATTATTAGTTGTAGTAGTAGTTGTTGTAGAAGAAATAGTAGTAGCAAAAGTGTTGTTTTGATTAACATTGTTCTGAACTAGCTTTAAAGCCTCTGTCACCATGCTTTGATGGCTTTATTGTTTCTCTTTCCAAGAAACTGGTTGCTGATCGAAAGTTACGAAAGGTCGTCTGTGATTGATTCAAGCTATAATTAAAATTATTATTAAAATAAATTATAAAGCACCAGATGCGTTCTCTTCATTGTCCCATGAAATAATGTGTCATTCAAAGCGTGGCATTAGCCAACACAATGTACATGCATTGAAGAACAATTTAGTTCGCGCATGTAATTAAAGTGATTCTATCAAATGTGACATTTCTATCACCACAATATTCTGCCTTTCTCCTCCTTCCCCTCACCTGTGTTGGCTCGCTCATGACTGGAATAAGAGAGCAAGATCAGTCCACGACAGCAAAAAAGATCATTTTCCGTGGAAATATCTGTAATGCGAATTTATGTGAAACATGGCAATGGTGAGCTGTAATAGGCACTTTCTAACCCAGAAATGTCAAGCGGGAGGAGGAACACTGCAACAAAACATAGGTATGATATTGAATTGGCTGGAAGTGTCACCCCTAGAAAGAAAAGAAAATAATTTTCTCTCCCTCTCCTTCTGTCTTCACCTCCACTCTCTCTGTCTGCCTCATCTCTCATTATTCTCTCTCTTACACACACTCCTATTGCTGTTTATCTGTTTATTTTTCTAGATTTTATTCTCATCTTGAGAGGAAAATTCAGGCGTTCTGCTTTATTGTTAAAGCATGCGTTGGATCAGGCGACTTCCTCTGCAGGTTGTCCATACACCAAAACAAGGCATTCGAGGATACAGTCTAAAAAACAGAGTTTATGTTGGACATCATCCGGCGATGCTTCCCTACAGCGTTTTGTAACATTTCTTTCATTACCTCTCTTCCACTCCTCACCCACACATCCACTCTTATTTACAGTGGCTCTTAGGGAGTCAACACATCAAAGTCAGACTTAAGGAAGGCTGGGTGTTAACCATCCATCTCTTTGACGAGCAGAATAAACTAATTTTCTAATTTGCAAGCATGTGACCCCAGTCATTTCTATTCATAATTCATTATGGAAATATAATCAGACATCATACCTAACCTTAAGACAACATTGAGGTGTTGGGGAAAAAACTCTACTGCGCGCTACTAATATTGTATGAGAGACCTTTAAACAAACTATCTGCACTGCTGAAACAATCTCAACAATGTGTTCAGTGCTCAGAGACTATGAGGAATGTGTCTGGCTACCCATCCCCTTCATTTCAATTGCTCTTTGATTCATATAGGTCTTTAAAGAGCAAGGTGGGACAATTACCATTTTAAGTGGTTAACATGCCCCAGCTGGTATTTCTTTCCATTTTCATCTGAAATATTATTCATTTTCACTATTAAACATCACTTCAACAGCACTTCGAACGGTTTGCTGGGCTATATTGTACATCTTAGCCACGAGTAGTGATAAACAGACTGAAAGCTTCCAAAACCAAGTCGCAAAGGGGGGAATAATCATTAAGAAACAGCTTCCTAGAAACACTTTCCAGTCAAAAACAATTATCAAGAACTGAAATGCTATAAGGAACAAATCACAATGATATTCCATATACGACACTTAACTCCTCGTCCGGTCCGCACTTCACAGAGCGCGCAACAAAGAACTGTAAACTCTACTGGCAGAAGAAGAAAGGGTATTAATTTTCCAACCTGGAAACTGTAAACTGAAAATACCTGTGAAGTGGATAATTCTGTCTGGGGGAGACATGTATTTTCCCCTTCCTTGTGTCAACACAACTTCTTTTGAGGTGTGCAGCGATGTCTGTATGGACCTGATAAGTCTCTTATTCTCGGCAAAGAGTAATTTGCAAAATGCAGACGGCTGTACACAGACTCTCCACATTGTTAATTAAATCATTCTGCCTTTGATGTTTTCTCAGGTTTTAATGGGAAAATAACAAAATTAAATAGGATGCTGTCTTCCCTCCTAGTGAAAAGAATGATCCATGGATGGTGCATCAATTATTGAAGCTGAAATACTGTAAATAAATTAAATTAACCATAAATAAAACGGCATGACTTCCCGCTGAAAGCAAAGTATTGTTTTTCTTTAAAGCTGTCAAGGCACTGGCATGTGAAAGCAGGCATATATTATTCACAGTTATTTGCACCTTATACCTGTTGCCAGATGAACATCGACCATATGTGAAGCAACAACCAAAAAGTGTGTCCGATAAGACTGAAATGTTTCCTCCTCACCTTCTTATTTAAAATCTATGCAAGACATTAATCAACAAGGGCCGGAACATTTTTGACAGGCTTTGTATGGTTTGAATGTAGTCCTTAAGACAGTTTTCAGTCTCGACATTATCATGTACTCCATCCAGTCAGACCTATCCAAAGAAGCTAATTCAGAACAAAACGTTAAGAAATGAGAGGTCGCCGAGTTGAAATGGTGGTTTGGTTTGGATGATTGTGATTATATTCACCAGAATACACCTGTCAGCCTTTTCTCCCCCTCCCGCAACCTGCCTCTTAATTTGATCAATAAAGATGAGTTTCTCTCCATAATGAAATTCACACTCAATCACAAGTTTGTCAATGGTCACCACGAAAGGTCAGGCAATAAAAGGAGATTTTGTCTCAGGAAAAAAAAAGAGACTGCCTAATTAGTTTACTCGGCTCGACATGGAGCTGAGAAACAACAGTCTCGCTGAAAAGTATGACGCCATCCATTTTGTTTAGTCAATAACTTCCTGGGCCACAAATATGCTGGGAGCATTACATGATGACCTTTGCACTAATCAATCCGCTAACACTTTGTTGGAGTAAAGTCTGCGCGGAGAGTGTATTTTCCAAGTAGGGTCAAGCTGATAACGGAATACAGCCCCCAAGGTGTTAATGGCAGGCTGATTATCTGAATGGTTAGTGTTTTTACTCCGACCTCTAATTACTTCCAAGGCTAGTCTCTGAAAAAGCAATTATGAGCTGGGCCAAACTGTACATCTCACTTCAACGGCTCAATGCTTTTATAATTCATTTGTTCTAATTTGCAAAATATCAGCAGCAAGCAGATCAAAAAATAAAAAAATAAAACAAAAAAATCTCACTTTCTTTATGTCCTGTACACTGTGCCTCCATCTCCACGTTCCATTCAAAATGCCTATTACAATTCAATTTAGCAGTTATTAAATCGACTTAACCCATAACACATTTTCACCTGTAATCACCCCTGTGAATACAGTTATATGTTATATGTTTTAACTTGAAACATATTGCAAAATTAAACAAAACGCTCTGAAGGTTGTTGATGTGCACATGCAATATGCAGTACTCATTAGCTTTTACTATGTGCCTTTACATGTAATATCTGTGTCGTATTAAAACAGTAACATTATCACATTATGCCAAGTGAGCACACAAAGAAGTCTCAACCAAACTCTCCTGAATTCTTTGCTTGTATCCACCAGTAGAGGGCATGAAGTCTCCCTCAGTGTCTCTTTTCACTGCCTTGCTGTATTGAAAAGTTACTTAAGACCTCACTAATGCTGCAGCTAAGCCCCTTGATGTGCTATTTGGTCTGAGGTACCTCTGCAGGGCTCTCTGTTGCAGTGTGTTACCAGCAATACATCCACCCTACAACATGTGTAGCATTGCACAAGGGGGGATAACAGACATACATAAACCCCACCATCAAGAAATGTGTAATGGCTTTCTTTAGTGCTCACTTGACAGAATGTGGATTTTTTTCCCCCTCTTGTGGCCCTCCTTCAACAGGGCCCACAAAAGGAAAGTACAGCGCACTGAGGAGCATGGGCCAGGTTTTTGCATTCATCAGCCTCACACTAGAAAAGAAGTTCAATGACATTTAATTAACAATATGACATAGTATGAGCTGCAGGTGAGGTCACATTATTTTAAGACTATCTTGTAAGATTGCGAAGGTGTGAGGCGCCCGCTTAACTGATGTGTCCTGCTTCTGGCTTGCCACAGATGTCCAAAAACAACTTGACAGTGTGGCCCCACAGACAGGCCCCAGATTAATGATTTGTGACAGCTTCAACGAGCCAGGATATGAAGGATATGTCATCCTGCAGCCATTACATAAGTAGAAACAGCTGTTGTTTCAGCAGAGGCTTTGATTTCTTACTGTACCCGCTTCCTCATAGAAGCGTGGCAGGAGAGGGGACCTCCCGTCACATACAAATAGGCTAAACAATATTGTGGAGGCAGCAGGTTTTGCAGAGAGCGAGCGGGTGGCTGCACCACTGGTTGCAATTGCAATAGAGTTGGATAAAGTAACTTTCTAATGTCCACTCTCCGTTGCAGCCCTCAGACACTGAGACATCAATGTGAACAACAGTATCTATGTAGTTTTTATTGGTGGCTTTGGAGGCTTCTGCCAATGCCTGTTGTGTATAATTATAACAGCCTGAATTATGTTTGGCGGTAATTCTGCAGCACAGACTATGTTGTGATTACCATGGGCCTGAATGGAGCTAGATTAAACCCAGTTGGAGAATATAGAGAAGGAACTGCAATTAGATACAACATTATTCCTTTTCTATGTGATTCTGAGAACATTGCCTTGTTCTGCCACAATAGGATTTAGATAGTTCCATTGTGATGAAAGCCTATTTTGAAACCTGGTGAATGCACAGAACATGACGAACCACTTTGTTTCAACAGGACAAAAGACAGGCTTGGCATGTATTTCCTGACAATTGCCTTTGCTTGTGATTTCGAAGTCTTTTCTTTCTAGATCACCCCAAAGAGCCATACAGACGGGCTTTGAATAGATGTCTTGAAAACAGTCGGGAGATTGCTTTGTACTGAAGGTACAAATGCCAGGTTGAATCCTTCTGAATGACCATCTAATTTAGTTTGTTACATCATCATCATCACTCTTTCATTATGAGCTTTTATTCATTTATTGTGATTCAGAAAAAGCAATACTATTCAAAATATTCATTTAACAAATATTTAATTTAGTGCTTAACATTGAACAACTTTAAAAAAACAAAATTGCAACAAAAGGATGACCGCCAATTTTAAATTTAGTACATTATGATGTACTGCACAACCAAAACTAAATACATATTTTCCAGAAAGCTATATAAGACATCCTGGAACCAATTAGTAATTCTTCACCTTTTACCTTTTGTACGATTCTACATCAGGCTAGCAAGATGTCAGTGTCTGGGTTTGCATGTCTGCATGCACTGTCCTTGCTTAGGATTCAGCAGATGGAACCATGGGATGGAGGTTATCAGCCATCCCATTCCCCTCTGGACTGTAATTCGTTGTCGACAATGTGCTATGGACCCTAAAGGCCTGCCATCTGCTTACTTTCGCTCCTTCCAAAGGTGAGAAATTTCAAACCACCACCTGGTTGATGTTTTAGCCGCGCGTACCACCTACTCACTAGTACCCATGTACATATTGTGTAAAAATAGAATGTTTTTATAATAAAAGCAATAAAAGAACTCTGCAGAACGTCAACAGCTAAAATGTAATTAGCTGTATAATTAGCCATCGAAATTGTATTTGTGGTTACAGGGTGATCGGGAAGATTACCGCTTTAAGGTTTACAACAAATAATTCAGATCTTTCTACTTGAGTTTTTATGAAAATTCAAAATGTAAAAAGAACATTTCACATGCTGACTTAAGGTTTTTAGAGAAACTATTTGAGCTGAGCTAAAAGTTAATAAACTACGCACATTAATATTGAGCTCTCAAAGCCATTTATGCCTCTGATCAGAAAGATATGTGCATGGGAGGTGGAATTTCTTCAAAACAGAGGTCTCGAGTTACTTATGCTTTATTCACACTTGAAACTTAAGCGCTTGCATGATATTACACCTGCCAGGATTTTTAAAACTAAAATATTTGAAGTAACCAACAAGGTTCATGTCTGTGGGTAATGAAACATACACACAGGGAAAAGTGTCTCTTGTCATTCCACTTTTGTCATACATGTATTTACCATGTATGACTTAATATTTACCTAATATTTAACTTCTGTTGGTGCAAACAAAATGACTATTTATATATTTGCAAGAGCAGAGCAGGATTGAAATGAATCAAGTGGCCATGTATAACTCGCTCACTCTGCTCATTCATAATGTGTCCAGCCATTCATGTTCTGCTCTTCTTCCCTGGTCACAGACTTGCTCACGGAGGGAAAGAATATTTTCAGGCCCTGAACGGATGTCTTGTTGCTTGTGGATCATCACTGTGTTCAGAGATTGCGTTTTGACAAGCAAGCCATCCTTAATCCTTGGTCACATCCAGTTGCCAAGTCAATGTGACCAAATTTCTTCTCTTTGTGTGCGTTTGTGTGAGCACATTTGGGCGTGGGCAGTGGGGTTCACACACAATATAATAATCTGATCTGTCTGGAAAATGCTGGATCTTGTACAGTACATTATGTTTCCTTGTAAAAAGAAAAGTTTCACGATTTATAGTGCAGTCATTTCAGTGATGAAGATTACTGCCACAAAATATTTGATCTGTACTTAATTGTGTGTACTTAAACACCAGAATGCAAAAACACATTTTGAAACACTTTATGAATATGTGCATATGACAGTTGCTTATTCAGCTGGTGGACTAAATGACCACATAAAAGCAGAAACAGCATTACTGGAATACTACCAGTGTGTTTCTGCAATGTCAGAGAAATGGACTTGAAACAGAACATTTCCATAATTCTGAATTTGTTGCCCAGATTTTTAAATTAAGCAATACGCAACTTTGTAGCACAAGTCCCTTTGTAGTAAATTTTTGAATTTAAGCAGCTGATTTAAGCTGCCAATTCTAAAAATGGCTCGTTTAGCAAATAATATATGGGGATGTACTGATCATTTGCTGATTTTGCTGTCTTAAGCAGATCTAAAATGTGTAGAAAACAGGGAGGTGACTACACAGATACCCCCTGTCCCATGTGTCTCTTTATACTTAGATATTGAGCTCTTATCCCAAGCTTCCTGCCCAACCCTCCATACATCATCAAATTGATCCAGTGAGGAAGATTTAAACCCAAGCTCGGAGACAGAAATCTCGTTCCAAGGTCAGGCAGTGGGAGGCAAAGGTCATGGGTCACTTGTCTCCTCACACCTGCCCTTGATGTATCCCCAACCCAACTCCCTGAAGACCCAAGAGATTCCTATTCTGCTGATGACTTAAACCTGCTTGAGCCATAGAAATCCACAGGATTTCTATTGGCCTTGTCCGCTGCTGCGTAGGACAGCAATCGTACTACTTAGCCTCATCAATCAATATCCATGCAACATGGGCACAGCATGTAGCAGCCGATGTAGCCAATGCATGACGTCCAAAGTTTGTCCAGCCAACCAAAGTTCATCCTGCAAAAACCCAAGGTAATTCATCATGAGATGGATTATTCCTAGAAACTTTGACTCTGCATGGGCACATGGATTCCTCAGGAGGCATAATCTCATTACACTAAATCACTCATTCCCTTGATGCATAGATAGGGGGAGCGGTAAACTGTGTTGCTATACAGCGAGATTCAGGGTTACTAAGTATAGTGCATGCAGCCCATAGAAGCTGTGGACAGAAGGTATCCTCCTGGCGCTCAGAGAACTACTACGTATTAAATGGAGCGGCAAACTTTCTCTTTTTTGAAATGGGGCATTATGTATGCATGTGGGGATGTTTGTTAAAAACCCTTGTCTGCTGTCAGGCTTCACCTCCTTTCCCCTAAGCTCGGAGAAGGAAACGTAAGCTGTTTACAAATACAGTATGACAGGTTGGATACTGCTAACTTAAGTTTTCATGTCAAAACCTGTCAGTGACATTTAACAAGAAGAAAAAGCACGTCAGATCTAAAATGCTTCCAGAAAAAAAGAGACCAAACCAGCTGACATGTGGATGAAAATAGCACTTAACCTGGGATGCACTAAAGCGCATTTGTTCAATACACAGAGCTTAGTTCTAATTCATGTTGTGATCTGAAATATATTTAGTCTTCTTTTATGTGGTACTGCAATCTTATAATTTCTCAGAAGAAGAGCAAATCACTTCATTGTATAATAATGACTTATTTTATAAACAACAACATTTTCTTTGTGTGTGGGCAGATGGAGTATATTATACTATAGGTGTCGTACTGTAATTCACTACCACAAATACTACTGTTTCTTTTTGTTTATGTTTCTTGTCCACCTATAGCAGAATGTATACAAGAAAAATACTGAGTTTGGTGAGAAAGGCTTCGGGCTGTTTTGAGTTCAACTGGGAATAGATTTTTTTCAAGGGCAGTGTGCAATCATGGAGCTGTGTTATTCCCTATGATTGCCAGACCACTGGCAAAATGTACACAGACACACACACACACACACACACACACACACACACACACACACAAACCACACACGTGCACGTGGTGAGGCTGTGTGAAAATGTGACTTCACAACATCAACAAAATATTCAGGGAAGATCAGAGTGGAGAGACATCAGACACCCAAGTCCAGGTGATATTACCATTTTTGTGCATCAGTCTGCCCCTTACACTATGGATTAGCCGATTCTGTTGTCAAGGCAACATGATGGACATATAAAAATAAAAATCAAGAGGCTTTTACAGTTACAAGTTCTCAATGTGATGCTGTCACAAAAACAGGTCACTGTAAAAGCAAACAAAGAGCATCTGGAGAAAGGGGACAGAAATAAGGATTCAGTGTGCAGTTTCAAAATAGGCTAAATGGACTGCAGCTGCCCACGTTGTTGACAATTGAAATGGTTTGGTAGAATCTTGATGTATGTCATACTGCTACTATGATTGTCAGGTTAAGTCGCATTGACACGATACAATTTTGATTTATTTTATTTTGCAAAAAAACTAAAAGCATCTGAAAAAAGAAGAACATGGGTGTCCCATACTCCTATATTGTCTCACCCATATATGGAAAACAACCAAAGCATGATTCATTATTTACTGTGCATGGGGATGTTTTGTGTTCAGCACAGAACCTTGTTAATACTAAAGAACACTGCACTAAAAATGTTAACAATCATTTACAATTTTTGCTGGAAACATGACCAACAGCAGTCCATTTTTCATCTGACTTATTTTATGAACTGGCTACGTGCATATTGCTCAGCTGTGGTCTTCAAATTAATTCCTTTTATTAAGTTACCATTTTTCAGATTTTTAATTTTCCCAACTTTGTGATTTGTGCGTGTATATATTTTGCTTGCCTACAGTGCTTTGGGGGCTTTAGTAATGAAAGGGAAAGAACTTCAAAGAGATTAACTCATCAGCTTCAGATAATAATGAAACAATGAGATCGCACATCATCTTCTCCTCCTGTTATAGCCACTGTTTTAGAAATCAGGAAAGAATATGTTGAGTAATTTGATTGTATTTTCTCTCTCGGCCTCGCTCTTTTTTTAATTCATTTTTGTAGTCTCCTTTTATTAGAAGGAAAAATTCAGGGCTAGGACAGTATAATGGCTAACAGCCAATGAACTAAACTGTGTTTTTTAGAAAAACCCACCATAATTGAGCCTGCGATCAGACGCTATTGTTCTCCCATCACTGCAAGCAGCAGTGAAAAGTCAGGGAGCAAGTCAAGGCAGATCATGAACTCAATTGTAAGGAGAAACATTTGTTTTCCACTGTAACTTCTAGCAGCCAAGTTTGTTATTCAGGAACTCAGAGAGCAGCTTATCAGGGCAAAGTATATTAGAAAACGATACAAATGTGCAGCCTGGACTGTGGGTGTAGAATGGCTTCGAGCTTGTTAAAAGGGCCTGGTCAAGTTATGTCGGATTTTAACAGCCATTCGCACAGATTGACCTCTCCGGCATTCTGAAGGCCCATAAAGTCTGATTCATCACCCCTTTCGCTCGCAGAGGGCACGTGGAAGGCGGGGAAAGAGCAGCGCTCAGGTATGCTAAAGTCATCCATGATGGAATCTGTCAACTCTGCAAATGGCTCCCTTTTGCTCTGCTGCCTTGTGCGTTTTATCAGCTGAAGGAGTCGATGACAGAAAGTCTATTGAACTCTGACTGTCTCTCCATACAAATTATTTCTTCCCGTTGAGCAACGTTTGTGTTAGGACAGAGCTTGATTATCAGTCAAATTCGGGCCTGGCTTGACATTAAGAGTAAGAACTAAAGGAGGTGATACTTGTCACACGGTGCAGCCCCCTTGTTTGCTGGGAGCATACCCATTCACCTCATATCAGCTTGTCTTTTTCACCTTCCCTCTAGTAATCATAATTATATTGGGAAATTCTATTTGTTGCAAGGCTGCTGACAACCCTTGAGAATGAAAAATACAATTTAATAGTTTGCTGCTGCCGACACATCTTCAAGCACAGCGGGATTTGGGGACAGAAAACAACGGGTGGGCTTTAGCAGCATTATGAATGCTATTGGATCCTTTCTTGAGTGACAGATAACAAGCTCAGAGGCCCAATGACGTTTTCCCCAGATGGATATAGAATGCTAGTTAACAGACCTGTTTATTCTTGTCATTAAAAAACATTATCTCCTGACTATAAATGTGGAAATAGATTGATTGACAGAGTGAATTCATTATCAATAGATTCTCAAAACACTTTATTCTTTGGTTTCATTTCATTGGCATATGTTTTTAAATATGTATGAAATATTAATCATTCATTCTGTCTCTTAAAAGCCATTCTGTTTTCTTCCCAGATTTACCCTGCAGATGCTCTGGTATGTATTGCAAGTATTTATGCTTTTGATAACAAAGAAAACCCTCAAAAGGTAGAGTAGCCTTAGGATTTTTAGTTTTTTTTTTTTTCCTGAAAGTCTAGTCCTGTGTTGCTGTGGTGGAAAATGGAGTGTTGGATTTGGGTATACCGAGTGCTAGGCTGCCTCCTTACATTTTGTTTCCCTCCACTAGTCCAATTTCATATTGATGAGCTCTGCAGCAATTCAAATTGCATGTCTTCTTTAAACATTTAACTGGCAAAGAGAGCAATCACACTCTTTGCTCAAATCCTGCCTCTGTTGAAAAATGCAAATGCTATTGCTGTGAAAGGGAAAAATCCGAAAGACGGACCTGAAGAAGTTCAGATTTTCCAGCTAATAAGGATAGGCTCTGTCTTACAGGTATGTCGTGGACACAGTAGGTTGAAAATGCAACAGCTCCACAAAATGGATCCTTTGTAGTTCGGTTTCCACCAAGGATCAATAGCAATACTTGTAATTTCAATATAATATTGCAACTTGCTCTCAAGGATTTGCCATGCTGCATATGTATTATATTCAGCATGGCAAATGGATGTCAACTGCATAAAACAATAAAGTGGGTCCATGGAGAGATCACTGACACTCCTTTCCAAAAAAAGACTCTTCCCCGTACCCTCATGAGTTCAATTCTGGGTCTCTCTTTCCAAACTGAAGTTTATATGAATTCTTTAAGAAAATGAAAACATACTTCTCTGGATCAGATGCGGGTACGATATTGCTGTTGTTATTCCCTCATCATTAATAAAAACAAATCAAGAGCAAAGGATTCTAACTGTGTTGTTCTGATGACAGCTTTTGCTCAGTCCTCATGAAATACATAGACTTGACGGCAATGTGTCGAGAATGAATGTGTCAGATGGAGAAAACAGAATATGTCCAAGCTACGGTAATATCTGGCACAATGTTTTTTTTGCGTTTGGGACAAAAGAGCCAGGACTTGCTTGGATGAGGGTGAGCACTACACTTTGCAAAAATCCTATGAAAGGAAGTAAATTGGTGAAATAACTAAATTGGCAGGGTCTATTTTTTTTCCACCTTGGTTTTTATAATGCTCATTCTGGGTGCTCCCAAGGAAGCTGCTTAAAAATGATAATCCAGGAGAGGAAGGGAGAATCTCCACAGGCCTGCCTCGAGCCTGCTTTCAACCCTATTAAGAAATATTATGCAGCCTTCCAAAGAAACCTAAACTCCAGTCTTAAACTCTGCTGTCTGCATGCCTTCCCCTGGCCTCATCCTCTCTGGCTGAGCAAGTATCAAAATAAAAATCTCAGAACACCTGTCAAACAAATAAATGATAATGAATGATTTGTCTTTGACAGAGTTTCATACAAATATAAGTAAATTATCAAACATTACAGTTTAACATTGTTTTCTATTTGGAATTTGATGTAATTCATCCTTTTTGGGTATTATTTCCCCTGTAATCTGAGCAAAGTAAACAATGATCACACTACAATGCAATAATAAGGCACCCAAAGGCCCCCCTTAACCTTAACCCTGTTTTGGGAACCTAATTTAACCCTTAGCTCACAAAATGTACTTCTTTCAGTGAGTTTTTACAATGATTTACAAGATCAGCAAAATGCCTGAAAGTTGTTCTGGTCCTGGATGTACCTCCAACAAGGTGAAAAACACAGATCTTACAGTTTCTCACACTACCAAACCAACTCCCAAAACAGTGCTGCATAGAAGAGTGCTCTGCCTGGCTTCAAGCTATATACGTGAGGCTGCCTCGGGCAAACTGTGGGGCTCTGCTTCATTACATGTAGCAAGGTCTTCATACCGGTTCACAATGCATTGCAGATGTGTGCTTTACTTTTTGGTGCTTAAGAAGCATCCGGCCCTTCCCTCACTGTGTCAGTGAGCTTAATTCAGAAGTTAACCCTCCTCTTAGCTTGTTTTGAACAAGAGTGATTAAAGTACATTGGCTAAGTTAGCTTTCCTCTGCTTGGTTATAACTTAAGGAGTATATTTTTTAGCTTGGGAAATTACAGCTGACATGCCAACACTAAACTGCAGCTCAAGGCTGTCTCTGCTGCTGCTATCCAGCACCTTATGTTCAGAGTTATGTATAATACATTTTCTTTTTAGGAACAGTGCCTTGTAATGACTGTTAGCGATTCGGTATGAATTATAGTAGAGATTCAATCAGGTATGAATAGATGTTGCGATATAACAACCCTGCCCATCAGGTGGCCTTGTTTACCCAGCATGCATCTCTCTGACTGGGTGAAGGCAGACAGGAAGATCCTCAGAGTTCAATCCTCAAGTACATGAGTGTTAGCTACATCTGAAGACTTGTTATGTAGATTTTGAATGAATGCATTAAAATGGCAAAATATTTGATTGGTTTTAAGCTGCACTGTATGGGCATAGTGAGTGTGGCTAAGGCGCCGTCCAGCTCTATATGGCCAGTGATACTTCGGGGAATTACTGGATCAGTATGGGCCCTTGGTTTAAACATGGTGCTTTGTCAATATCCATCATGGCTGAAATTCTGATAGTAAATGCAGTGTTCAATGACTCCTTTAAAGACGGTCTCTCTTGTGGGATATATGTCAATTTGTCTGGTGATTTATTTGTTGGTTAACTGAGCTGGTATCACCTAACTCATTCAGGTAGACAGAGTATATGTGTGTGTGTGTGTGTGTGTGTGTGTGTGTGTGTGTTTGTGTGAGTCATAGGGAGAGACAATGAGCGAGAGAGAGAGAGAGACAGAGAGAGGGAGAGAGACAGACTATGCAATGCAATCATACTTGGCCTGCATCCACTCACAGTGTAATGGGGAAAGCAGCGTGCAAGCATAACTCTCATGAGAAAACAGGGAAAGATGAGAAAATAAGTGGGTCAAGCACGAGGCGTGAGGGGCAGGACTGGCGAAGAGGACCCCACTGAAATCAATGCACTTCTCAAGGCTTGCTTTGGTGGGATATCGAACTCCAGAAAAGTGTACTGTGGTGGTAAATGACAGGCTAAAAGCTGGAGGTGCCCTATCTGAGTTTGATTATATCATTCCCAGGGCATTCTTCGTCATCAGATCTTGCAAGATAAGTATCATAATAGTTGTGTGTTTTTGCTGTTACAGTAAATGCTACCCAAATTGTCGGCCATTATAACACTTGTCTCCCAAGATAGAAGCAGTGATACATCACTGGTGTTCGGGTGTTAAAGGAGCTAATTGTTCTGTCAGTCCCTGAGCAAATGCAAAATGGCCTTCACAGCAAAAAATAATAATAATAGCAAACAACAAAAAAAATTATTCATTTTGACATTTTAGTCTGACCTCCATTTATTTTCACATTCTTATGTAGCATTGTTCTGATTGGTAAGAGTGGACACCATTTGGCAGATAGCCTCGACCCGTCAGAGAAAAACCTGGCAAGGTTCTTTATTGGTTGAAACTTGATGAATTTGCTAATTATGTGTATTGTACACATATTTTTGTCATGGCCACCAGTCAACCAGGAAAGTTAGTTGCAGGATAGCAGAATTAGCCATTATTAATATGAGCAGTATTATCAATTTCAAACAGCCAAAATAATCTCAACAGAAAAAAACAGGCTTTCAAACCTGGACACTTATTTGTCTGACTAGTATGGTCATATTATGGTGGAACACATTTATCTAAGTATGTGGAAAAAGAAGAGAATGCTACCAAAATTTTAAGGTGATCAGGTATATTATTCAGTTAAAAATAACTTAACTATTATTATTTAGTCAAACTGTGCAGACAGGAGCAAAAGTAAATTATTACACATTTAAAGTAGTTTAATAAACTGTTCATGCTGCATGTATTGTAATGCTCTTTATTTTCTAAATTACTGTGAAGGCCTGATAATTGCTTTAAATTGGCCAACACTACACTCGTCTATAAATGTTTACGTAACCTGGCTGCTGAGGTTCTTTGTGACACGTTGAAACCTTTTTGGGGCTTTTGGCTCAATTACCAGGGGCGCTGCTGTGGGAAATTGCAAAGTGCTCTGTCACAAAACCTCCTTTAGCCAGACAGCTTTTTTTTCTATAAAGGGGATCAACATATGGAATCCGTTACGCACATGACACTAAATTGACCATAATTGGGACCACTTTAAATACAAAATGGAACACTTTCTGAGAAGCAACCAGCCATGATGGAATCACGGGTGACCTCGACTCTGTCATTCACTGCTGCATCTCTCTTTCTCTCTTTCTCCAACTCCGTTGCACTCTGTACATTTTTGTTTATGTTTTATATTATCTTATGACATAAATATTACATTGGATATATTATTGTAAATACATTAAATATTCATTTTGATCAAAAGTATATGTGGAATCAGACTACTCAATAGTTAGAGTTTCAGTTACTGTCAACCCTTCATATAGACTTATATAATAATAATTTAAAATCATGGCTTATTCAATATTTTCAGCTACCAGGTACAAAATTTAGCCATCACCACTCAGTGGTATTTTCACACTCTTAAAATAACATAAACAAAACAGAACTTTTCCAAATTCCCCAGGGGACAATCTGACATTTCAAGGTCATATCTACTTTATATAGTGTATCAATATGATTTTGGTAAGCGCTTTAATGTGATATAAAACACCGTGGGCCTAGATGAGGGGAGGGGGGAAAATCCCATTTACAAATTGTGTCCTCGTTTGTTAGTGGCACGGCACCTCAATTACCCAGCGAGCAGGTTTTTATTTATTCATGCAGACAAAGTCACGTATTCATGAGGATTAACCCAAAACTCTCTCATAGACTGGCATGCACAGATTGCATATTTTACCATATGAGGAATAGCTGACGCGTTTACCCTCAGAAGATTGAGAGAAAGCAAGATGAGAGAAGGAGGAATGGCTGAGTGAGCTTTTGGGTCACTGCACGGTCAGTTTCACTAACTTTATTCAGATTTGTGTTTTCAAGAATATATAAGAGGGTATTATGAATAAAATGTGTGCAGTGGAGAGTGTTCTTGCTTGGGAGAAGTGAAAGAGCATATGGCGCTATAACAGAAGATAGGAAATCGTGTAACACTTTGCATTTGTAACCCTACTTTATGCTTTTCCCCGTGGAATATGGGTGTTGTATCTGAAACTGCAAAAACTATTTGAAAGGAAATATAACCTGAACAAATCCAAATACAACATCCACATCCACATTCACACACAAGCTTAGAAACAAAACAGACAATATACGCATCAATTCCCGTAACTAAAAAAGTCATACAGTGTTACACTAAATGCCAACAAAATACATTCCCTTCAGATCAAATGTACTCTCTCCGGAAAATATCAAATCATCCTAATAGCCAAACTTCTCTTCAGAAATTGTTAGGGAAATCCTCTGTCCCCTGTCATATTACCCACATTTATCAGGATGCAGCATAGCCATTACGTCTGGGGGTTTATCAAATTATCTGCTTGCAGAATGGCCGAAAAGGGACACATTACAACCAGCCGACTTTGTCTGAGCTGCTGCAAAGCAATATTCCGGGATGCTGCAGCAACCAAAAGCAAATTATGGTGAACATAACACAGAGTTCAGTGGAGCGTTAACAGAATGGATGGCCCTATCCTGATTTTCTATCTGTTGGGACAGATGTCCCTAAGTCCCTGTGACTCGTGAGGTGGACGGCCCTGTAAGCGATGGCAGATGCTCAAAAGGTAAGACAGATGGATTTTGCCAGGGTTCTGTGAAAGTATGCACATTTTTCACTTTGGAAGAATGAATATTAATCATTTACATCGCAACAACAATAGCCGTCATGCCTTGCTGGAAATGATAAAAGACGAACAAAAACTTTTTCCAGGTGAGATTTCATGCAACGATAAACAAGACACACATTTATTACAGATTGGAACTGTTAATGTACAGAGCCTGGTAATACAGTATACTTTCAAGCCAATTTATTGGAGCACATATCTTTAGAATAACCAGAGGCTAGGGCTTCTTTGCCTTCTCGACCTTGAAGGAAAAACAAGTAAGTCAACACTGACGACGGTCCAGAAAACTGCAGTTTAGAGAGATTGTAGTTTGTACACAATGTATGATTTCTTTTGTCTTGAACAATGAAGACAAAGCACGGTAGTCTGCACTGAGCAATCAATGAAACAATATAACATAAGAAAAGGCCTCCTTTCACTGCTTATGATGTGTGTGATTGTCTTTCTGTCTGCATTTGTCTGCAGCGTGAGCGGTGATTGTGTGGGCGTATAAGTATGTTAAGGTGCAAGCATGCAGGCATGCGTCTGCTGCACATGCGAATATGTATGCATGCATGCCTGTTATATTCAAATCCTGGCAGCTGCTGACAAACAGCACAAAACCCAGCATTTCACAAACACCATGGCTTCTAATACACTGTGATATCAAGCTCTCATTGTTGGGTAATTGCCACTGATGGAGAAAAAAAAGAACAATATTTCAGTCAACACAATCTGTGGTAAACTGAAATCAATGAGGCTGAATAGTGTGATTAAAATTTGATCGGATCACTGACGACCAACAATGACAACAAACATGGAACAGAGCTCCTTTTTTTGTACAGACAAAGCCGCGCAGTGGTTTAAATGTTGTTCAGTGTGGCCACGATAATGGCAGCCTATTGATCTTTTTGGAATTTATTCTGAAACCCCAACTTTTTTTCAGTGCTCCATATTAATTTTGAAAAGAGGTATTGATACTATGCAAGTTGAGTTATGGAATGTTCTTGTATTGGGCTGCTGCGTTTGATCTCTTGCAGCAGGAGAACCACACTGAAGAGGGATCAGCGAGTGGAGGCTCTCAAAGACCCTTAGGTTGTCAATGGTAGCGTTTTGTGCTTGACATTTCTGTTCTTAACTGTAGTTGTACAACGTGGGAGGTTTGTTCAGCTACGGATCAAGGTGTATGTGCATGTTTGGGCCTGTGTACACGTGTTTTCTTTGTGTGCCTCGTGTGTGAAGTTTCTGCATGCACTGTGCATCTGTGAAAATAATGACGATTAATCAAGTAACCAAATACCAAATAGGATTTTTACTTTTTTTTTTTATGGAACAAGAGCAGATATATGGAGGAGGGGAGAAAAGTAGGTCAGGTATTAAGCTTTAAGTATGATGAAGTTGGACTTTAAAAAAGAACATTCCTTGCAACCCTTTCTCCTTTATTCTCTACAGATTCATTAAAATGAACAATTACGAAACAGTTAGTGTTTCTTTTTACGGAACACAAACACTGCACATGTGTGGTCCGTAAGTCCTGTTTTAGACAGTGAACTGCATTTCTTTTACTTTAAGGCTAAAATGGTCCCAAATTGACATCAACATTTTTAGCGGCTGCCTCTTCCTTTTTACTCTTTATTTCTAATTTCCTTCATCTTGAACATTTATTATTTGTACTTTCCTTCTCCATGTTTCAACAGGCATAATAACAATAAAAGGTCCAACAAAGCTTCTAGGAAAACATTTCTTTTTAAAGAGAGCTTTTCGTAATCAAATTTATTCAGTTCCTTCAGTCGTACATTCAACAAAGTACAGTATAAGAAGTTAAGGTTAAGGTTTTCTATGGTGTGTTATATGGACTTGTATTCCCTCAATCCTCCTTTATGCCACATGAAATAGAAGCCAGCAGGAGACCCCATGGCACCTCTGTCCACACCACCATGTGTTGCATTAAGGGTGTATTATGGCATGGACCAGTGACTCCCAGATGCGACAGCAGGGCTGATCATCAATTATTATACCTCAGTGGATCAAAATGAGCATATCCGCTCATTCCACCATCCACAGTGCTGGCCTGTGGCGGCTGAGCGACGGCTTAGTTCATCTGCAACCCCCCGTCCACCATCCCCTCTGCACCTGTAAGCTCAGCGACACCAGCCGGAGCCCTCGCCGAGGCGGTGGGACATGCCTCCAGACAACATCTGCCTCCCCTTGGTGACCTGCCGAGTTAAGCCAACTGCAGAATCAAGGGCATGCTCGCAGAGGTCCCTGATTTTATCATAACAAAGACTTGTGCTGCTGCTGCTGCCTGTAACTGGCTTCAGGAGTCGTTCCAGTCTATTTTATGCGAACACTGTGAACTCACTCTGTCTAACACTCGTTCTTTCACTCTGTATTTCTTTCCCTCTCTTGCCATTCTGTTTAGAATGAATACCAAGGGATAGATCCAGACTCCAGATTTCTGTCTGTGAAGACGTCAGCTGCTACTGTTACACATACATTTTAGACACTTTGAAAAGAATTAGAGCAGATATTCTTCAGTGTCTAAGTAAAAAAAAGGCAAATCCGTGTTTCTTGTTATTTTACCACACTACAATACTGTGTAACTTTATGTTATGTTATGATAGCATGTATAAATCCAACAACATTACACCCACAAACCATTAGAAATATCCAATTTCCTTTTGTTCATACAATTCACAATCAGTTCTGTGAAGATTTAGCTCTTATGAGATGAATTTGTCGGCATGGGGGAGCCTATGTGACAGATGTTTGACACTTGAAATCCAGTGGGACCCCTGGCTAAATGGAATCAGGACAAATCAATGCAATCACGCAGGTGTCTGGGGGAAACGGGGACAAAGGGACACAGTCTGTCAGCATTCACGCCGGAGCTTTTGGCGAGGCTTGAGCACCAGGTCTGCTTCTGCTTCTGCATGGAATGGCTGACAGCTGACTGACCTCACAAGGGCTACATTGCCTTGAGGTCTCCACAGATGCCTCACAAAAGAGCCCAGACAGAAGTGCCTCGCGAACTTGACCACGGCGAATGTGATGAATGCCTCGGCTTGCTTGCTGAGGAGGATGCACAACAACCAGGTTTATGTGTTCAGGATCAAGCCCCTCAAAAGCCCCCTGTCATTTTCTGTTAGACCAAACATGTCCTGCAGGGCCTCCCTGAAAATCTACTCCCTCAGCATGTCCCACCTGAAAACCCCATCCTCTTCCTTCCCTCTTTCTTCCTGCGCTCATTCAGCACAACTCCTTCTTCCTTTCCTTGCCACACTCTCAGTCCATTTGTCAGAGTTACCAGCCTGTGAGTGGTTTCTGAAGTGATCCATTTGTCCGTGAATACCAATTTATCAACCAGTCAGTGCATACATTGATCGGGTGGGGATAGGGTCCTATACAGTACAGTGGGGAGTAATGCTGTCCATGCGTGCGCATTCAACACCTGGATTAAATCACAGCGGTAACTCAGGATGCAGATTAAAAACATACTGTAACCTGCATGCTTTATTATATTCAAACCAATTGAATTAACTGCTTGTAACTTCATCAGAATTCGAGCGTGTGTGTGTGTGTGTGTGTGTGTGTGTGTGTGTGTGTGCGTACGGGGTGTGTGTGTGTCTGAACTGTTACACATGAGATTTATTGCGATTTTATGCCCGTGCTTGTGAAATTAATGATTTCACAGGAAAATATTGCATTTCTCGTGAATGACACATTTTAGTTGAAATATGCTAATACGTGAAATATAGACAGATGGCATCATAGTTGTAGCCGTCTGTCATCATATCATTGATGTCATTGCAGCAATACTGCAGCTATCACTGTAAATTGAATCTCATCAAAACTGCAGTTTATATCATAGTGATTTCTTATTGAAAAATAAGCCAGGGAAAAGCAGCAATATAATTTCACATTGGTCACAGCATGCCGTTCTCAAATTGCAAATTTCTCTTGTTTTCGTTCCTCTTTCTCATCTGTCAGCGTATTTGCAATATTCATTTTGCTCTGATACATCAATAAATATGCTCTTTTTCGGACAATGACGCTTAAAGATGGCTTTGGCTTTATGTTTCTAGCTTGCCATGCCGCTCTGCAGCATATCAGGACAACCCAGGTCAATAACATTAAAGGCTGAGAGAGTTGGTGAAAATACAACCCTTGTGATGCTGTGGTCTGCTCAGCCTTCAGGAGACATATTGATGCACAGTTATTTTGGTCAATAAGTCCTTCTGAGCAGAGGCCATCCTTATCCTTGAGACCGACTGCATGTGAAAAATGAGAAAGGGATGAGGCCATGCATTTTAATCTGTCTGTGGCGCTATATCTTAAAGGGGGGAAAAAGGGATGGGAGAAGAGAAGGAGCGTGAGGGGAGAGGGAAAGAATTAAAGAGAGAGATGCACTTCCTCTAACCCCGTCTCAGCCTCACTAATGCAGCTGTTAACAATAAACCATTACATTGGTTATACTGAAATACAACACCTCCAAGCCAGAGCATAATGGCTTTATTGAAATATGAAGCAGGCTGACCTCTGACCTCACGACAGAATTCATAGACAAACATAAAATGGAGATTTTGTATACACACATTTTCATACACACAGAGGTAAGCCAAACCCCCATTTCAAAGATTTAATGTGTGGAATGTCTAGAAATTAAGTCTGACATATCCATAATGTAATGCTTTGGGTTCAAGTTTGAACTGGGAAGTGGTACATTGTGTATATGGTGTGTGTGTTAGTGTACATGTTGTGGGAGCGGGGTGCGGTTGGCGGGACAGAAGCAGTTAATTGCAGGGAAAAATGTTAATGCAAACACAGCCTCTCAAACTAAAAGTGAAAAGGAGTGGGATTTTTGTAAAAAGCTATCTATAACAAATGGCCTTGAATAAAACATTAGCGCATCTATATTTTATAGCTTCCCATGTTTTTCTCCTGCTTCTGAAAGGAGCGAACGTTTCTACTCTTTCAGGAAGGTACAGTATAACCTCAGCTCATCACACTGAAAGGACAGCGTGATTCTTCAGAAATGTTGGAAGGTTTGTTGTGTCCAGATCTGCAGTGAGATTTCTTTAAAAGTTTAAAAGTTCATGTGAGTTATTATCCGAGGAGCTCTGACTTTAGCTTTAGTGGTGTTTATTGGCTGCTTGATTTCAACCAGATTAAATCAAATTAGTATAAAAATATTTGCACCATATGCCAAAGACACCACTAACATCCAAAAAATAGCTAGCCCATTTTTCATTTCAGGTGTGCTTTTGTTTTAAATGATTCATGTTTGATGTTACTGAGATCATATCGGCTAGATGGGCTCAAGGCCCAAAGTAGCTCACCTCTCTCGAACCCAGCACTTCACAGGTTTAATATGCAGCCCGAGCCATATTCCAGGTTTAGGAATCACAGAGTCACTGAAATGGAACAAAGTGAATCGCTGGCTGGGGCCTTTGAGCCTCTATCCTTGTTTGAAGTCGCTCTATCCCTGCTGAGTTCAGAATACATTGTCCAGAGACACGATCAAACTTGACAGCTATTGATCCCTTCCCAAACCAGACACAAGACTCACTCAACATGTTAACAACGTCGGAATGAGTATTTTAATTGTACATGTCTTTAAAAAAGCCCACTCAAGTCACAGTGCGGCTGAGTGAATTTGAAGCAGCAACTTTGGGCAGTCAAACATGGTATATCCAGCCAACTTCCGTGTTTCTCTCCTAAAAATCGAGCTGAACTCTGAGGATTGAGTTCAAATCACTCTGAGTCACTCTATTCAAATCACATCTCTCAGGACACAGCCTTGACAAGATCCTAAAATGAAAGTAATATAAGGCTGTCTTAACAACTAAAATATGTTTCTCGTTTAAAATGTTACTCAATCCTATAATAGTTGAATAAACTAACTAAATAAATTCATGTTATTTAAAAAAGGTTCATTGATATATTTCTTGTCAAAACCAAAACAGCTTAAAGCAGTCTTCTGCTGCACCAAGTATGCGTCACTCATAATGTGCTGTAGACTTAAAGGGCTCTTGGTTTTATGTTTTCAGTCTAAATACTGCTTGTCTGTTTCAATGAGTTAGTAAGTCAGTACTGAACACTGTGATAATGTGTTCAACTTCCATTATATGTGGTATTTTCTTCTGGTCATGACACTAAAGCACTTTTAGTGGAATGAAAACTGTAAATGCCATGCACTGATTGTCCCGAAATCTTTTAATATCTCTTGTCCTGTTGAGATCTGGATGATTGTACCAGAAAGCTCCCCGTCTCAACTTCACAATACACTTTGGCAGGGCAACAAAGAAGGGGCCTAATACACTGGAAAAGGAGGTTTCTAACATGACACTTTTCAGTCTTTTGAAGGAGGATGGAGAGAGATTTCAGCGAGCTGAGTTGACTCTTCCAGATCAATAGCTCGTCTCTCTCTCCGAGACAACTGGTGTGGCATTTGAACCAGATAAAACAAGGGTTCCCCTCTACCTCACCTCTGAGAACTGAGCACTTCCACCAAATCCCAATCGGTAAAGAAGGATACAGATGAGTCCATCTAAATCCCCTTCTGACTCAGCTTTAGATTCCCGGCGGTCAAAAAAAGGGAAAAAAAAAAATCTCAAATCATCTTAAAAGGAAAGGTCCAATCTATGTAGGTTAATACTCACTGTTGCTTCATTTAGCTCTATTGCAGGCCCAGTAGGGCAGCTGTAAAAAGTTCTGGGAGCCAGAAGGCACAAAGGCTTTTATTTATTTATATGAGGGAGAATATATAGCGGGAAGCAAACTGGTGCAAATGATGTGAAAAAAAAGGAGTTTGAAGAATTTATCTTGTAGATTGTGGGATAACTGCAAGAAAAGGAATGGGCTGCATTACCATTTTATGTGCGGCATGAATTAAATATACACACCGCAGCCAGAATATCTCTGATAACATGACAATACGTCATTAGGTCATGATGTGGAAATGAATGAGAAATGCTTCCTCCCGTCTTTCAGCAACCACCAGCAATGTACCCTTAAGCAAGGCACTTTATTCTTAATTACTTTAGTGAAGCTGCACATTTGTCAGCAGCAGATGATGAGGTGGGCTGGCAACAAAAAAGGTTGCACTGGCAGCTCAAAAGCATGTAAATGTGGTGAAAGGCAGTTCCATCAGAGAGAATGCCTGCTCAGCCAACTTTACATGAATAAAAGTTGAAAAAAAGAAAAGAAATCAAGCCTAACAGTCTTACAACAGTTCATCATCTTTCTAACCTGTGGTCAGCCAATTATCCTGATCTTGCAACAGTGTTGGATTTTTAACACTCCGAACAAGGGTCCTCTTCTTCCTTGCATGTCAGCTTAGTCTTTCCCCCTGGTCGCTGATGACATTGTAACACTAATTACAGCTAATTGTTCTATGCTGAATGGATTTAGTCACATTGCAAATGATATGCCATTGGTCAGTGTCACAATGTTTCCACAGAAAAATTCAATGGGGAATGGAAATTTGCACAAATGAATGTAATTAAGAAGCACATTCATTACTTCTAATTGCATATGAGAACCCTCAAAGTGAAACTGAGATTGGACTCATATGAATAATTAATGCAGCTAACTGTACTGAACACTATGGCGTTGTTGCCGTCACATAATGATGTGCTAAAGTACTGGTGTGAATGACAAAATATGGTGTTAAAGTTTTGCGCTGAGGCTGATCCCGCTTAGTTGGAGAGTTCCAATCACAACCAACCAACTTTTTTTTTTCTTGCCTCCTCGTGAAATCCCTTTATTCATGGGCAGATTGTGTCTAGACAGTTGAATTCCGATCTTAGCTTGGCATTGACGGCCAGACATACTGGTTTGAGTCTGAGGTTTGGGAGGTTTTAAAAATTCAAGTGGTCCCAGTGTGGCACACTAGATCAGGTTCAGTGGCCTTTTCCAAAGACAAGAAAAAGGGCATGTTGTAAATCAGTCAACTGGAAACTCAGTCTGAGAGCTATTATGAAAATTTTGGACCTACAGAAATCAAAGAGTTGAGAACGTAACCCCCTCAAAGTATGAACTCAGCAAGCCTTTAATCTGATTATTTGTCTACTGGCATCAGGGATTATATAACATGCTATAAAAGCCTAAGACGCAAAAATCTCACAAAGTGAAAAAATAAGTAAATAAATATCAAACAAAATCAGTGTTGTTATTTGATGAGGCAATTTTTGTAAAAAGTCTGCCGTTTTATAATACACTGCGCAGCACGTTTAAAACTATAATCTTATTATACTTGCAGTGTTTAAAAAGGATTGGCTTATCGTAATAGCAGATTTAGATCTTAGACAGACAAGGTGTAAGCTGGTCATTTGAAAGCCATATGCCACAGATTAAGATACGGTACTATACTGTACAGCTTTTTCATGCACTACTTCAAAACTGCCTTTAGTGAGCTGCTTGTAAGTGGGCAAAAGCGCAAGCTCTTAAATCCCTCAACTCCGACAACAGGAGAAAGAAATAAGTATATTACAAATCGTCCAGAGAACAAAATTGTGTATTGTTTGAAAAATGTGAAGGATTTGGACTCAGGGATTTGCTCCCACTTTGCTGCACTTTGTCTGAGGGCTTAGCGCTGTTCGCTGTTCGTGACATGATGATTCCCATCATTCAGCAGAAGCCTTTCAGGACAACATCAACTTAACAGTGCAGGCTGTCCAAAATTAATAAATACATAAAAATAATATATAAAAACGGATTTAATTATTCCATGTCAACAAAGCCTAACTGATCTGAAGTGCAGTCCCATCAGTAAGAACAAGGCCAATAGTCATTACTGACAACAACAACAAAATCCGCAGGACACAATGTCTGAGCCAAGATGGGTCAAGAATGACATTTTAATCAAGCGGATGCTTTTAGCATTCAATGTAAAACAGTGCTCTTAGTGATTCCAGGAAAAGTCAGTCACTTGTGATGCCTGTGAGGTGAAACTTCTGTAACAACTGTGCTGAGAACCGACGATGCCACTTGACTGAGTCACTGAAGAATGTCAGCTGAAATGGCGGCATACATATTCTTATGCGAGGGAAGAGATGCATCGCATATTATTATGCATTCCTGTTTTGATGTTTTGATGAAGTGTTGCAATTTGGCCAAAAGGGACAGGTACGATTCATCATGGCTAATTGTTCTGGA
The DNA here is from genome assembly GCF_043641665.1 of Enoplosus armatus. Lineage (NCBI taxonomy): Eukaryota > Metazoa > Chordata > Actinopteri > Centrarchiformes > Enoplosidae > Enoplosus > Enoplosus armatus. Next base: position 13,188,555 of record NC_092189.1, read on the forward strand.
TGTGCAGTTCTGTAAAAGCCCGCTGTCAGACGTATTGGGGTTGGACCTAAAAACACACATGCTAATGATATTAATTTGCAGCTTTTATCTATTTGTAGAGACAGAGGAGGAAATATCAAAACCTTTGGAGCAATGTGTGACAAAAGAGGTGACAGCACAAGACTGATGGCGGGGTGGTGAAGTAAGCCTGGAGGGGGAAGCAAGAGCCCATAAAATGAACAGCCGCCTAACTCATAAATAATAGAAACATAAAATGTCATATGAACTTTATTTCAAGAGTGGGTGGTCTAATAAAGATGCAGGTTTAAAGAGGAGTTGAGAAATTCATTGTCATAAGAAGGCCACATGGCTTGCCTTTGGCACAGACAATTATTCAGTGCAAGCTGACATTCAGGTCCAAGCTGAGGCACCTTTACGAAACAATACCGCGTTTGACTCCTGAAATTCTCTTTTCTACTGTCGATCGAGTCTTTCAATCTCTCAGCTCTAGTTCTTCCTCTTCACTTGGAGTCATTCCATCTCCTCTCCCCTCTTTCCCCTTTTTCCTTGTTCTTTCTGCTTTACAAATTGAGACGACATGATAAGAGATTGCCACCGCCATGCCAGCCTGGTGCTCGTTGATAAAACCATATCTAATCCATCTTAGGCCCCCCTCTGTCACCAACGCACTCATCTCAGCGATGGTCAACATGCGCAGGATCCATCTCTCTTTTTGAGTCGCACAGAATCAGAGTTTATCTTTTAACTTCTGGAAGGAGAAAATGGAGTCGGACTCAGTCTTTCACTCTGTCTTTAAATGATATGAGAGTGTGTGTGCAAGTGTGTGTGTAAACCAGCAGCATCTAAAAGCAAATGAGAGAACTTTCATGATTTTAAGTGAGAATATATAGGGGGCTTAAAGTGTGTTTTTAATTAAATAATACAAATATTAAATATGGACTTCCTGTATAAGCCCAAATAAATCAAATCATAATCAAATCATTTCAGATACTGTGTTTACACGACCTAAAATATGATCAGGTCTTTTATTTTAACAGTAACATCAGTAAGAATTACATTGATTTTAATATCATTTGGTGTGATAAGGTTACAGCAGAGCATTACAGCTGGCTTTGTGGTCAAATAACGAAAATGATTTTTCTAATATCCAACTACTAATATCTCAGTTATTCTGTTAACACTCTCACTCCGCTGCAAATTTTTAATGCAGCAATTTATAAAAGTACACATGCCTTTACTACATTAGCATGGTCTTCTATCTAAAACTAATGCACTTCAACAAATATTACCCCAGAGGGAAAGCGGGTAATAAGTGCAGTATTTGAGTAAGTTTATGAAGTATGAGATGTTTATGTCACTGAATATTAATGAGATGATGAGCAATCGCCTCAGTATATGAATGAATCACATATATGAATCACTGCTGTCACTACGGTGAATACATTAAAGAGAACAGCTGGGGAAGAAGCTGTTTGATCATTACATGTATGTGTTTGTATGTGTGTTGATTCATGTGCCTGGTGTACAGATGTGTGTGTGTGTGTGTGTGTGTGTGTGTGTGTGTGTGTGTGCGTGCGTGTAAGAGAGAGAGGGGATACGGAGGTCATGTGGTTGTGTAAAAAAAGATTCCTCGCTCGCAATACCCTCTTGTCAAAAATAGAAAAATCACAAATGGGACGGACCCTTGCATGTAAATGAACAGGAAGCCATCGCCAAGATGTCACCCATCTTGTCTAATGTCTAACAAATGCATTCACAATCACACTCACACTGACACCCCAGCCCCGGACCTGTCAGCGCAGCTGCTGGGGAGGCTGACGCACCAGGGACTGTTGTCTCACTTACAGCTATGACACAATGGCTATACTGCACGTAGGTGTATGCAAAGCAATCTATTTCTACCTGTCCTGTAGATTTTCTCTGCTGGATCCTCTCGTTTTTGTTTTTTGGGGGTTTTTTTGTCAGGCAACTCCGTGCAATGGCTAAAGCATATCTGGCAATGATACACACAGGCCACAGGAGGGGTGAAGGTGTGCACCGATCTGAGCCTCGATCCACTTTGCAATATATGATACAGGAAATAAAATCTGGATCACCAGGACTAGAACATCCAGCTTGGAGTGGGAGTTGGTATGTGACAAGGACACATTGATAGGGGACTCAGAGTAGCCTTGTTCATGTTAAGGTGGAGCAAAATCATTTCAACAGCATCATTGGCATGCTGCTGGTGCACAGCTTTGGATCTAAACTACCACTGGTGGAAAAGCCCAGGGTCCTCTGTGGTGTGTCTTAAGCACTCTTCTTTTTCCCCTCAGCCAGTTATTTCAGCAATGATTTTTAAAAATCTGTTGTATATGTATGAGGACGGAGTTGTGCATCCCTGTGTTCAATGGAGCTTTTTATGGAGAACATCATTGGGCAGTTAGCCATGCAGTGACAGCTGTCTTGTGAATCATTTGAATAAATTCGGCAACAGAGTTCCAACTTCTGAGGTATAATTCCCCCCACGTTGAACGGCTTAGCACTGGACAACATTTACAAAATTCAGCCTTACAAAATTAATTGTCAACAATAAATGCACCATTGTGCGAGTTACACACTTAATATTATTCTGTTCTCCCGTGACAACACTGCTTGTTTTGATCAAATTTAATTTATTTGCATATCCAATATGACTCAGATGTTTTTTGGGGTTTAAATCTCAACACGGAAAACTGATGAATACGGTACATTTCCCACAGTTTATTTCCCTCTCAGCAGCAGTGCAACCCAGCTGTTGTCCTACGTGCCTAAAGAGTGACCTCACAAAAACAGCATGTTTAGCAAACCAGATTTTGTGTATAGCTTGTAACTAGTTGTTTGACAGAAAATGGTCTCTTGTTAAGTGTTTGCAAGGATGTCTTGTTTCTATGACAATCACAGCTGTAATCTCGGTAAATCATTTGACAGTCTAAAAACACAGATGGCCACTTGTAAACCAGTCAGCCTCAAAAATCACAAAAAAATAATAAAAGTGAAAAAACATAAAATAACAGATTTTCCTGCTGTCTGAACAGAGCAAAATTCAGGACTCACTAGATTCAGGGTCTGAGTTTCCATCTCCCTCAGTGCGGCTGTTAGGTGATGTTTGCTCGTAGTACTCCTCCTGGGGGAAGTTGAGGGGAAGAGGCTGGGTGGTGCTGGCCGTGCTGCTAGGCTCCGGGTCTCCCAGCCCACTGTCACTGCAACTCTCCTGGGAACCGTCTGGGAGATGGAACGTCACACGGCGCTGGGTCTGGAGCACACCAACAAACAAGAACTGTTCTGTTAGAAACTTTTCTGTCCTGTTTAAAATGCCCAAAAAGTGTAAGAGAAAAAACAACAACCTATAAATGATTAAGTACAGCAGTGTAGAGTGGGTGAGTATGGAATAAACCATTAAATTATAATTTGGCTACTTGGGACTGGGATTATTTTTGCTGTAGAAAGTAGTTCCAATGAAATCTGTACACAGTGAGGTCTGTCCAGAGGAAGAAGGACATTTCCTTCTGGAGAAAACCGCTGTTGTTGAATTTTTTAAAATTTCAATGCTTTGAGCACCACAATGGAAATTCCTTCCACTCTATTGTATTGAGGCGAGGACAGAAATCTCAGAGACGGATATCTCAACACCTCTGCTCATAAGTATCTGTGGATATGTCACAACAGAGAGAAAATATGTTTTTGTTTGTTTGTTTGTTTTTAAAAAGCCTTAGAGAGTCACTAAACCGATGTAATCATCAATACAAGGTTTGACCATTGACCTCAGTTACTGCTGCACTGTATTTTTTTGTGTTTTCTTATCAAAACACTGACTCATTTATTGGTCACCAGAAAGAAGTATTTGAAATGATCTCCCTGGTACAGAAGAAAGTACCCTTTCGAGGTATTATCTCTGCTCCTAAAGAGAGTCTTGGCACACCACCACTGACAAACAAATATTATTAATATCATCATGAGTGGTGACAGCAATGCTCGTTTATGGGTGAATGAGTACTTTGAGACGGCATTTACAAGGGAAATCCTCTCCTAATTGCATATGAAGAGTTGTTGTTACATGCCCAGCACTGCATCCATCATCTTTACCTGCTTTTAGTTGGAAAATATGCCCAAATTGCATCCTGTCACCAGGGGGACTAATTGAAACAGTGACCTCATAACCTAAAAATGATTTCTGGTCTGTTGAGTCTGGTGAATTACTTTTCAGATAATAAACTGACTATACGATTTATAATTGAGACTTCCCGGCCTGATAATAGATGGGATGTGTATAAACAGGTTGAACTATGTCCTAGTTTTCCCTCTTACCCAGTTTAGACACAAAAGGAGTGGAAATGTGTGTGGAGGCTGAGACTTTGATTTGTAAAGTCTTGGGGATCACAGGAGTGTGGGCATTTTCTTCTGAAAGGTGCGGGCCTCTTTGATTTCTCCGGAGGTTTACAGAAGTTCATGCTGCGACCTTTCTTTGGAGCCAAAAAAGAAAGCACATCCTGTATGTAGTCGTGTCTGCTAACATGTTAGCAATTCCTCCAGAAAACAGCCCACACGCTTACAATCTTTCATATTATGAGGCACACGAGGTAATCTGTAGACACTGCTGATTTCACTTTTTACTTCGCTGTTTTATGTCTTTTGCTTACAGTTTGACAAAGACAAAAAAGGAGGAGTGAGAAGATCTGACTTGGCTTTGAAGTAATACCAGTACAACTGAGCATTGTCGCAGTGATATACACTGTAGCTTGAATTCATGTCTTCACATGATTCCCTGAGTAGCATCATACTGCATCACACTGTATAGGGGCATAAAACACATAAAATATAATTACACCCTCAGCTTCCGTTATTGCAGTGAATTTTATTCGTCCCATTATTCAAACAGATAAAATATTTTTTTTTCCAGAGCAAATACAACTGCAGTGCAAATAACTATCTTGATTTTCTTATTTCTATATCAGTAAAGGCAATATGCAAGTCCTGAATTAAAAACATCATTAACTCATGCGCCTTTAAGCTCAGGAGGAGGAGATGTCTCTGTGCGAACATATTTTTCCTTAGCCACTATAGAGTGTAGATAAAGCACTTATTGTTCTTTGATAAGACTAAATACGGCTTGGAAAATAGGAGAGAGGGAGAGTGAAATAAAGTCTGGCACTAATGAAGGACAAACTGCCAAAAACCAAGTGCACAAAAAGCTTCATTTAAAAACTATCAGAGAGGGTTGACTAACCTAAATCCACACAATTAGCACCCTGAAAGCACAACTGAGTGGTTTTCAATGCTGTGATGTTGAAACAGCTAGCTAAATATTCTATTTACTTGATTCATCTAGATCCCGAGGCCACAAATCACTGTGTGTGTTGAGTGTTTGTGTGCGAGTGTACGCTTGTAAGAAAAAGACGGATGAGAAATAAGAAGAAAAGGAGTGGGAAAAAGGGCATGCAGTGAAAGATGCAAACACACACAACCCTCAACTCTTGTGTGAGATAACAATGCAGAAACAAAAGATTTTTGTTCCTGAGAAAATAAGAAAGAAAAGAGTTACAGTACTACTAATACTACTACTAATTTCTGTACCACATAAAAATATATGATGCATTACTCCTTCAGATGAATCTTGTTTTTACTGCATGTGTTGTGACATCTTCTGCTGCCAAATGAGGAGGTATATTTCTAAAGTTCTGTATAGAAAGGAATACCCCCCCCCCCCCTCCTCTTCATGTGGTTTTAAGACAGAGAGACAAATACCATGTTGCCAAAATCATATAGTTCTCTGTGCCATGTTCGCCCACGCTTCAAGTAGTCTAAATATCTACTTGTTCTCAAACAGAGTTGGCAGCTGTTTCTCAAATTACTGGAGGATGCACGCAAAAGCAAAGTCCAGGTTCCAGCAAAAGAAAGAGCATACTTATGGAAGGTTGGCAGCTCTACAAAAAGCATGCTTCCTCTCCACAGGACTAATTATTGGAAACTTGCTCCAACAATGGCATCCAGAATCATTTAGAACAAACAGCTGTCCGTGACAATTAGGACATAATCATTTTGCATAAGGGAGTGTCTTCATTTTTAGACTGCTGTTTATTCAAGCCCATTCAAGTTGGTGCCAGATGTCGAGAAAAGCCTAATTTGATTTCACGATGCACTCAATACTAAGTCGTTTAGAGCCACAATATTAATTACAATTAAATACCATTAATGGGTCTTAAATAAATGAAAGTTTTGCTCTCGGTGGTAATGACTAATGCGAATAAAACATTAATGTTGACAGGCAAACATGATAAACAAAAACAAACATTCACAGAGGAGTCAAGGTGAGTGTTTTGCTAAGCATTATCACTTATTTAAAGAAGCTGCCAGAAATCCATAAAGCAAAGACAAGCTGCAGTAAGAGATATCAAGACCAAACAAAGCCCGTTCAGCCAGATAAAACACTGCCTTGAGAAGTATGTACACAGAGATAAAATGAACAGGAGAGACGCATGCCAAGTTCTGCCATATAACAAGCCAGCCAATCCAAAACCCTCCCCTCTGGTAACCACCCAGACAATAGGCAGATGGGGCTGGATTCACGGGTTACTGGATTAGAACTCCGTTATATTTAGATATAGAGGAGGAGAGGCCAAGTGGCTGCCACCTTGTCCTTTGCTAGGCCACAGCTCTTTTGAGTTTTATTATTACATGTACTTTTCCCCAAACCGCCATTCTCTAGAAACGGCAAAGAAGTCAGTGCTGCACAGAGAAGGACTTGGCTGACAACCACCTCACTTTGAGTGATAAACAGGGACCACTTAGGAGTGAATCAGGGGAGACTGGCTCTGCCATTTCAGATAAGGATCAGCTTGCGGGCACACCTAGACCTGCATAAATCTGTTCAGAGGAGATGGTGATTTGTCATGTAGCACATGTTTTGTGTGGAGGAAAAAAAATAGAATAAAAAAAATAACAGCAATGGCAGGGTATTTATCCAAAAAAAAAGAATCTCTGTCCCACATGTTTCTATTCTGCTTAATGGCAAGATCACGCAACATCTACAAAAATCTGCTAGAGATTTTACTTGGGTGGGTGGGTGTGTCTTTTCTTTTTGTACATGCTGTTCCAGCACTGCCTATTATGTGTGAGGTGATATGCCACTTTGTGTGAAATGGTGAGTTAGCGGGAACATGCAAGAAGGAGGTGATTCTAGCAAGTGGGTTGAGAGATGGTTTTTTGACACAAATGAATTTTGATCAATTTCAGCTGTAATTGAGTCATCTGCTATGATGATCTTTCTCCGTGCAACATGAACTATGACAGCATTGGTGATATTCCACAGTCCTAGCAAAGCTGGGTGAACTGTGAACACTGAACTGTGATCAAACACTTCTGAGCAGTGAAAAACTTTAAAGATCTCTGGACAAATGTTATCAATATAATGGCTTAGCTATAAATACACAACAAAGTTAGGACTAAACACACACGCTGTGGTGTGCAGGATTTCAAAGTAGCAACAGTCTCTGCCGAAACTGAAAAAGTTTGAGGAGCATGTTATTGTGGAAAGTAAAGGAAGAACTCTGCCAGTCCTGCTTTCATTGACTCGTGAACTCTGTGCCTGTGTGCCAACAAGAGCTGCAAAAAAAGAGTGACAGAAATACTGAAAAGGGAAGAGAGGTCGGACAGATGTCACAACAAAATTGCATTTAACGTTAATGGTGTCTTACGAGGAAGTGCGTAATACCCTTGAGCTGGGTTATTTCCACTTAATTATATAATTTTCACTTGAACATACATAGAATTTAAAGTAAAGGCATTTCCAGGTCACTCTCAGCAAAACTTTACAGAGCAGCTACGTTTGCTAAAGAAAAACAATAATTTAAAGGGATGAAAAGAAGCTTCCGATAGCCGGTCTTCATAATGGAAAAATATGAAGTTTGAGAACACACTTCTGCTATTCCAATAAAATACAAAACAGTTTGAAGAAGAAAAAAAAATCTGTGGCGTTTTAAAAAAGCCACCCACAACTTTTCAGTCAATGTCATGGTAGAATGAGGTTACGACAGTAAGAGAGTAATTTTACAGAAAGATGCAAAAAATCAGCCGAGACATGAACAAGATGAATAGATCAATCATTGCCGTTGGATGAAAACCTTTTATTTCTTAGATTAAACTGTGTTATTTCAAGGGTTTCACAACCCTAATGGTTGCAGAATTGTCTTAATACTTGACCCACAGAACCTTTCAACTGAAGTTAAAATATTAAAAACAAACTGTGGTTTTGAGGTTTTCAAATGGCAACGACAATGTGTATATTTCTAGCATGAAAGGTTGTAGGGGTGACATGCAGATTTATTGTTGTGTGTAACTTATATAAAATATAGCAATAGGCCAAATAACTGCACAGTATCATGCTCTAATGATGTCTATGGAAACTCACATGCAAGAAAGAGCAGAGAACAGAGTGTGTACGACTTACGTTCACAGAGGTTATCTTGCCAAGTTGACAGGCCTCCTGCAAAGACAAAAGAACATCACATCATTGTCTGACTGTAACCCTACAGAGGATTTACTATGGAAATGGATATTTGGAGCCAACAAAGGAAACGGCACTGGAACTTTCCAGTCTTCTTAAAGTCAGTCAGAGTTCACAATTGACAACCTTATAGATTTTGGGGTTTTTGGGGGCTTTTTTTAGGTTGGAATTGAGATTTTGGATACATATTGATTTCCTCCTCAGACGCAGAGTTTGTACAGCACATTTCCGTGCTCAGTTGGCACGCCAACAAACCAGGCTGCAGAGTACACACCCTCTCGCCAGAAATGTAAAGAATAGGGCAAACCTGACATCCTGACAACACAAGCCATACAACTGACACTTTGATAAAGATGTTTCTCTGCATGTCAGGGAGGAAAGTGAACGGAATATCAAATGATGCATCAAAAATTAACAATAAACAGCGACAAGCTTCTAAATTGGGAACAAAAGACACCCGCAAGCCTGCAAAATAGCATCCTCTCTCTGGGGACTGAGATAACTCACAGAGAGATAAGAGTATTTAATTTTTAATCACCAATTTTGTTTTCTTTTACTGTGTATAATAATCTGAGTACATGACTTGATTTGCAAAGGAAATAGAAGAAATCTGGCAGTGAGGAGGCACTTAGACAGGGGAGAAACAGAGCGGACTGCTGGGGTGGAACGGTAAAACAATGAACAGGAAACAAGTTCATGTCAACAGATTATCCCGCCATAATTGTTCACCAAGGGATGCTACTGACTGAGCGATAGAGCAGTGCACCCAAAGCTATTCATCAAAAACAAAATGGAGCCTCATGGTGGACAACTAAACAAAAGTAAAAAGGTCTCAAAACTTCTGACAAATGCCTGGCAGTAAAACAATTGTATTGTATAGAATTTATAATATGTGAAGTTTGGGTGGAGACATTCATGCAGGTAACCATTACATGATCTCATTACCATGAAGTATCTAGTTGCAAGTCGTGCATACTGTAATGTTTTCTGTGAGTAATATCAACAATATGTCACCAACAGTCTCGTCTTCAACGGTGTCAAGATTACATTTTTTTTTTAATTTGTAAGATGGCCATTACGGCATTGCTCTGCTGAACTAATCAATATTTTTAAATCAACAATGGGTCAAATAACTATGTGTGATGTGAAAGGGTTCATCTGTACTGACGAACACATCAATAATTATCACCAGACTCCACTGTTACCCCCAGCTCACTCCTCTCATCATCCCCCTTTCTGGCAGCAGTGGGTAGCTGTTTTCAGCAAGAAAGCTCTGATAAACTGATTACCTAACCAGTACGCAACAGAAGACAAAGTTAGCAACTAACTGGTGAACATGATTGAGCATTTAGCAGCTAAAGAGCCAGATATTTCCCACAGGAGTTGGTGGAGAACAGAATTAGGGTAAACGTTGCATACGACTTACATTTGGCGGTTGGACAGAAACATGACTCTTAATAAATGACAATGTTGCTTTGTGTCTGCTTGAAGTGTAAAATAGGCAACTTTTTGCTAACATGTTCGCGATATCAACTTTATAACGTAAGATAATGTGTCAATGTTGCATATACAGCTTTTTGTGCTGCCCCCAAATGTCAAAAACATAAGTTAATGCAGCTTTAATGTCCGAAATGCAGATAAACACATAGATGAAGGACAATGTTACGACATACGGCACAAAGAGTGAGGTAGATTTGAAAGTCAGCTCAGTAAACTTTTTTTGTTGCTAGCTGAACCGTCCTGCTATAAGACCCCTGTGTGCATCTGTTAGTCCATTCATAAAATAAATACTAAATCTATGAACTATGTTCCCAAAAGCCCAGTCGCCTTACTCATTAAGCATGAGAATGTGGCAAAAATCACAATTACAAAAAACAGGAATAAACAATGGACTGATATATAAAACTTATGCTGTCTAGATTATTTCCAGAGAACATGAAGTGCACAAATCTATATAGACATAATCGAACATATGGCTGTTCTGCATATGGAGACATATATAGGTTATGTCTAAACAGATCTTATAACCTTGTCATGGTAAACATAATTCATACTATACCTATCACTACACCAGATTGATTATGATTATGGTTTGAACTGCTATAGCACTAACCCCTACAAATGAGCTGATAAGGATAATTAATGTAAAATATTTCTGTAAATGCACTTTATTATTCAAATAAATGTAATTGAGAAATAGATGGTTTTCCTTTTTGCATATTTGAGCACACCAACATTTGTCAAGTCTGTTTGAGGAGTTCCTCATTTGCATCCACTGACTGGTCATTTAAAGCATGATTTTACTTGAGGCTGCCATCAGGCAGTTGTTTCTTATCCAAGTAATGTTTTATTCAACGTCTCGTGACACATGCTTCAAGTTAGAGCCCTTTCCAACCAATTAAATATATGATAATGTACATGAGGGATCTGAGAAGGTGACCTGTGGTTGTCTCATATTTAGATGACATTCAAAATAGTAGTTGTACATCTGATTGCTGGAGACCATAGATGTGTGAGTTTTCTCTTTTTTTTTCTCTCCTCAGTATGGATTGGTCAGTGACTTTCTCTGTATGTACGCCTCTCAAACTATCAGTTTCAAAGCACCCACATGCAAGCCTGGGAGAGAGTTATGCTTAAGATAAGTGCATTTGTTGGTGAACCACATCAAAGTACAGAGGGATGTCTTAGCGAGCAAAGGCAGTGGAGCTCGAACTGAGCCTTTGATCACCCCAGGCACTCTGATCATTAAAATATTGGATTAATAATTGATTGAAAACACCAGACCTTATTGTGCTCTGTTTCTGTATCCAAACGTATCCCAATTTTGAAACACAGTGGCTGCACAATGAATACATAGCGAGTGCTGGGAGGAGTGAAAGGAACATATAGTACGTATTGTAGCCTTGTATGGCATGCTTTGACACATCGTATGCAAGTAATTATATTTGATATTGCTGTAATGTGTAGAGCATATTCTGACAACAGTGCAGTCTTTGAGTTCCCCAGCACTGAGTTCCAGTATGAACTGGAGACAGGTTGAAGTGCTGCAACAAGCCTTTTTCTCTAGTGAGGGTCTGAGCGATGGCATGGCAGGCTGGCACAGAGGTAGAGGGACTGGGTAATAATCAAAAGGCATAGATAGTAGGTAGGTAAGAGTGCATTCCAGCTGTGCGTAGGTGACTGGAGGGTGGCTAATATTACATCTACGGTTGAAACCAAGCCTGCAGTGTGCAAAGAGAAAAACAATGAGCCCACTGTGTGCATATCAGGGATATTAAAAAGACAATTTCCCATCAGCTTTTGTACATAGATTAGTAACTCAACCCGCCTCAGTACATATACAATTTACATTTAGACTATAAAAAGGAATCTAAATGAATCAAGACTTATTCCAGTTCCAGTTTATTTATTACTGTACATGCCTCTCAGCATAAAAGGCTGAGCCAACTGCAAAGTTGGCAAAGTTGACAAGTAATGTTGCCCAGAAGCTCATTCATCACAGGTGATGAGGAAGCCACAGCAAACATGGCAAACCTATTTACTGTAAGTGATTGACAATTATTGAAGAGCTGTCTCAGCTAATGTTGAGTTCATGACGTGAAGCTCTTGTTTCAATCCCTGAATTCAAGAACAATTGAAAAAATACAGCTGGCAGCTGCTATGTGTAAAACTAACAGAACGTATTTGTACCCAAACAAAAATAGCCAGAGGTGCTGTTTCCAGAGACAGACATCTATATAAACATAGTCAATGAAATAACTACCTCTGGATTTCCATGGTCTTGTTATTCCAATTTCTTTGATGAGACTTCCTCCTGACCTCTGTGAGCTTGACGAAACAGAGGTCTGTCAACATGAGATTACTAAGGAATAACAATCACCTTCATACTCTTTGTACTCATTTTCAGCAATTACTAAGGCTGGTGTCAAAATGATGGCTTCACAAGGACATATTCCACTATATTATAATCATAAACCTGGAGTTTAACCATTTTTTTATATGTCCTAACTGAGTTGGCTGACCTCTGAAAACTGCCTGCAATAGGACAGTATCACAACCCAAAGCTTTGCTGAGTTCTTTCCATTAGCAATAAGTTCAAAGTTTTTAGAAAAAAAAAAATGCCGCCTCGCTGCAGTTTGTGAAAATAAATGTAAAGAGTGTATGATGTGATAACTTCAAGCTACACTGAAGGCCTTAAAACCCCTCATCCCTGGGGTCCCCATGCTCCTAATAGTTTAACACTAATGAGACGTGCTGCTCCCATCTCTACAGCCTCCCACTTTACAGTTTATTTCGTAGTGTAAATACCTTTGAAGGTGGGAAGAAGCGCAGAGTGAGGCAAAGAGACAGGAAGCATGCTAGCTAGCCACAGTCTCTTGAGCTGCCAAAGCTCGCCCTTGCATATTTCACATTTGTTTTGACTCTGACTCTTGGTGAAGCTCACTGTAGTGTGCTGCTATAGTCTCCCTGCATGAAGTCTGTGAAAATAATGGTCAAGCAGGACTTGTCAGGACTGCTCGGTATTCCAGAAATGTCAGGGCAGTGCCACAGTCTTCGACTTAAGCTGCAGAGAGAGGGTGGGAGAAAAGCATGTGGCCTGCTATCAAGCGGTTATCCCCACAGATGAGATGGATGTGGCTGAATTCATCAATAAGAGAAAAATGACAGCTTTGTCAGGCGGCCGTGTCACAATCACACACATGCAGACATATGCACGCATAATACAAAATACTCACAGTGGAAAACTTGGACGTGCACGCCATCTGCTCATGTGTGCAGGCACAAGAGACGCGAATGCCTCAGCCAAGAAACAGTGGGCAGAGTTCAAGTTTACATCCCTTGTATTTCTGGCAGACGCAGCATGCCTTAGACAGCGTGATAAAACTGTTGCAAACAAAACACCTCCTCATCAAAAGGGGCTAATAAAGTCTTCAATATACTTAAGTGTAGCCTTAGATAAATAGAATCCCCATTTCCTTCTGCATTGGTGTTCAGTTGTCCAAAGTGTATTGATGTACTTATTGACATTCAATAAAGGGAAACCCTCTCAGCAAACCACGCAGAGTGGTGTAAATCCTGTACACTTCTTGAGTGTGCGCAAGGAGCAACTTTCCTTTAACACAATTACTAGACAGCAATAATGTCGCAGTGTGTTCGAACCAATTTTGATTTACAAGTGGACAACATGTTGCCTTTTCATCAGCTTATTATTATTAAGTTGTCTGTGTATGTGTGTTTCCCCTGGACAATCCCCCCTCTTGCTTCACTCTTAGTGAAGTATTGATCCTCCCAGTGTACCGGCCCCTCCTGATTTCATTAGGCTAGCTGCTGTTAATTACTCCACACTCTAACCTTTTGCTGTTTCATTTGGACCGACAAATTGGGTGAATTAAAAAAGGGGAGGTAGGAAGAGGAAAAGAAAGAAAGGGGAGAAAAAAAAAAATCCCTATCAGCTGTAGTGGTGGACCCCCCTCCCTCTCTGTGGCTTGTGCTTGTGTCAGAATCCCAAGTGGCTTAATAATTAAAAAAGTTCATCAATGTTCTCTTTGCTCATAAAATTATGCAGAAGGAGGCTACTCCAGTAATTGTTGCAGAAGATTCATTTATGAAAACCATACCGGCTAGATCTGGTATGGTTGTCTGGGGACTTGGGAGAATTGTGCCTTTTTCACTTCTTTATGTATTTGTAAAAGGTTGCTCAGCTTCAAGCATGCTGATCATTAAAACACATTTTATTCATTTATGCGTGTTTATTTACAAGGATCATGTGACAGACATAACTAACTTGAAAATTTTGTTTTACACCGAATCAAAATGCGGCACCCCTCTTTACTGACACACCAATTTGTCTTCTTAGGGAAGGTATTAAAAGAGTATGATATGACACATAGCTGCAAAGTTATAATTAGACCTCATTTAATACCTTATGTCATGAGATTACATGCGCAGTGCATGGCATCTAAAGCATACTTAAATCGCAGGGGAATATAATTGATTAACCATATGAGACTGGGAACCAGATGATGAGGATGATGCTCTAAATCCATGTTAAATCAATATAGCCACTTCCTACACATCAAGGGATTATTTAGAGAAATTACTACCAGCTGTAATTGCTGACTTACAACACATCAGATAATTTCTGCCTCGGTGCATCAATGTGTTTACGCGTACAAGTGAGTCAAAAACATTTCACCAGGGCTGCTTTAAGTAATCACCTGCTTTAAAGTGGGACAATGTTTCAACATCGGATCCATTACCAACCAAGCAAGTGACATTTATAGGATCTTCTGGATCCTTAATATGAGAGATGCCCTTTCCTCAAGGTTGAGTACATTCTAGTTGAAAAGATTCTACATGATGCAGAAGGAGCCATTCAGAGTACTCCCTTTGGCTGAGATAATAACTTCATCATAATTAGCTTGTGGTGCTCAGGAGTGTTGAATTGTCGGTTGCAGTGGGATCTGGGCTGATTTATTGCTTGATTTAATTACGTATCAAAATTCAATTAGACATGCTTTCAACCAAATTCAAAGTGAGTTTTGTCAAGCTGTCCCTTGAAATCAGGCGCGGCTTGAAGGACATCCTTCATAATGCAGTGACATCTAACTTAATAATTATCGCTTACCCAAAATCATTCATGTGCTAAAAGATGTAGAAAAAAAGGCAACAAAAACTGCTTTGCCAGTTTTAGAGAAGATGTGATTTTTTTGGTGCTCTTCTATTACTTGTTTCACATCTCAACTGACATCAAACAGCATCAAATAGTGCGAAACAGACCTTGATTCAGTAGTGATGTGAAGAGGGTTGCAGGTACTTTACCAAGTGAAGATACATGACAAAATGCTCTTTGAGGTTGACTACGGCTGAGGAAGTGTCTGGCTTTCTTTACCCACATCACTCACTGCCTGCTCACCCCCTTTTTGCTCCATGCTACACTAGGGAAAAAAAGGGGAGCTGTTTTGAATAAGTGTCACACCAGCCTCCTAGAGCTACATTGATCTTTACTACTATGCAAATTCAGGATGTCATGGTGTCTATGCTAAGAAGCCAAGGAAGGGAAGAAATATTTCAGCCGGAGGTCTCTGACTGAAGTGTAGTCCTTTACCAGTATTGTAAATACACTCATACAGACAATTTTATTAGGTACACCTTGGTATTACTGTGTAGGGCGCTCTTCGACCCTCAGAACAGCCAGAATTTTTTTGAGGCATTGATTCAAGAAGGTGCCAGAAGTGTTCCATAGGGATTTTGATCTATACTGACTTGACAGCATAGTTTTTTGCAGTTTTTTTCAGTCGCGCGAAGGCTGTGAACATCCCACTTCACCTCATCCCAAAAGTGTTTTATTAGGCTGTGATCTGGGGACTGTGCAGACCATTGGAGTAAAGTAAAGTAATTTCCTGGAACCGTCTTGAGAAAATGACACATTATCTTGCTAGAAAATCCCTTCAAAAAAACACAGTACATTGTCAATATGAAGGGTTGCACCTGCTCAGCAACAATGTTATCTGTATTTATAGAAGCAACGATATCATAAATACACCAAATACTGGCAGATGTAAGGCATTTTTCTGCTTTCAGTTGAGCTCCTATTTGTTTCCTACAATATCAAGTATTCATTGTATGGCAGAAATGAACACCTTATCCTTCCTTAGCACCAACACACAGGATTACGCCTTATATAGGGTCACCTTGGCTAATGTTTTAGCATGCTAGCTTTTCACTTTTTGCTTTGTTTATCTTATTATGAGCAACAATATTGCATTTCCTGTTACAATACAAAACAACTAAACAGCTACTGTACTTTTATGTGACTGAGGTTGGCCGAAACAACATGCCCATTCTGGCTTATTGCTAGCAGCTGCATTAGCCACATTTGGCAGAAATTGGCATTATACTGTTATGTTGATATAGTTTTACAGAAATGCTTAAACAATAGTCAACTCAACAAAACAGTCATGCCAATTGTTTTCTGTTCAAAATCACCGGCACTGCATAGACACCCATTGGCACGGGTGGATATATGTGAGAAAATATTCCACTGTCCTATTTTCCAGCATTGATGACTGTTGACACTTGCAAAAGTATACTTGTTTTTATCAGATTCACTCCCTCAATTAGAACATCCCAGCTACTGTACCTCGATTTTACTTGATTATTCTGTTGTTTGCTGATAGCATGTCAGCTGTAGCTGTCACAATGGATGATGATAATCTTATTGATGCATAACAATATCCAGACCTTCACAAGTGACAGTCTCTGCTTTACAAATACAATATTAAAAACACATTTCCTGTTCAGCCATAGCCCGACAGAGCAGAGAAACCAAGTGACTCTAAAAAAAAGACTCCTGAATCAACTGCAGCACTCCATATTCACTTTGTATACTATGTTATGGTTCATATGTCTGCTATGTGGTCCTGTTTATGTGCATCTACAAGAAAAGAAGACTCGCAGCCAAGCTTAGATGTCGCTGCTGGCTCAGAGCTAAACTGAAAAGATGGACAGGAACAAAGTAAGTGCTTCAGAAACAGTATATTCACTGGGCCCTAGTGCACTAAAATATTATCCACAATGTTACACTCACTACTTGCTGACAAAACACTTAGCTACACTCACAACCTTTTTCTACATGGTTGGCTGCCAGTGGCAGAAGGGAGGACTTTTGTAGGTTTTAAAGCTACGAGGTCACCTTACAGATGAGCTACATCTTTTTTTTTTAATTTACACTGTACTGATCATTTCTACCATCATTAGGGTTGAAAATAATCTGTTAAGTATGCTGTGGCTTGAAGAATACTTGATATTTATGGGCCTAATTGAGCCAAGAAAACATTCTCCACCACATTAACCCATTAACCTCAACAACACCCTCTGATGTTGATACCATGCTGGATAGATCCATGGAGTTTAATCATCTGCGTGTTGCAACAGAATAAGACAAGTAAAGATTTCCATTTCAAAGTTTTGTCCAATGGTCTTCCTCCATGTGTCAAAGGTTTTCACATCAACCCAACACTACAGCAAGTGCATTCACTGATTAGGACACGTTGCATTAGAATCAGGCGCAGCATTTGACTGGAATTAAACATACAGACATACTGTAGATGTCGGTGACACATGCCTACAGGTTCAGCTGGACAGCAAGCAAAGCTCTCAATCCTGTCTGAGTCACAAAGGGTTGACTCACTGTCTGGAGCAGTGAGCTGCATTAATGGGGAGGTGCGTGTAATAAAGTGGCCACTAAGTGTACTGTCAACGAGGAAACATGGTGGAAAAGAGAATGGGAAGCCCCTTGATGTGTCAAAACTTCAGTTTATCAGCATTTGCTTGAAATGTGAATTGTGCCTTCGTTTGATCTCTTCCCCCATTGAAACACCTGACAGTTTTCTTCATCGAGACTGGCAGAGGCATTGTCCATAGATTGTGATGTGCAATGACATACTGTATCACAGGCTCGTGTTTGAAGCAAAGAACCAGAATCATTGTCATTCACTGACAAACATGAAGCGCAATGATGATGCCGATTAATGATTTTCAGAAGACGATCTCCTCAAAACTGGGAGTTTCCTCTGACTTACCCAACTGATAGCCAAATGGTTAGCTGTAATGTCATTCAGCTACTTTCATAAGGATTTCACAAAGAAGCTTGTGAGACATTAACAATCCAAACGACTGTGGCCTTGTTATACATTTTCATGAGAACCCCAGAACCAGAAGTGATAATACTTTATAAATGTCTCTGATAATAATAGCCTTCTCTCTGCTGAAGCGTTGACAATACTCACTTCAAAAAGGCTGCATTTGTTGCTATTACAGTTACATGTAATCTAATCACTAAACAGAGATCAATTATTATTTTAAGAGATCAAATTTATCGTAGGGGTAACTGCATTATTTTTGTGGATCTGGAATGTGTATACAAGTATTTACCGTTCTGTCCTTGTTGTTACCTACAGAGTGGATCACAACTCTAACTTTTGAAGATGTTACTGTATCTCAGATTAAAGAAAACATATTTTAAATGCCCAATTACATGAATAAATCATCATCTTACAGCCTTTACTATATTTTTCCACTTTACAAAACAGCGATCATAACTCTTACCATGACCTAATGTAGGGAATATTTCTAAGACACAAAGCCGCTTATACAAGTTTAATATACTGAAAGACAATTTTAGAATAAGCGACGCATTCCCCTTTGTATTTATAACACCTCATTAGTATCTTTTGAAAGTGTCAATTGATGTAAAGTGAAAAAAGTGTGATTGTCAGTAGGGTTTTTTATATTGTAAATGAGGTTTGTGCAGCACCTTTCTTTTTAATCATTTGCTCTTTACTATGGGCAAAACAAGTAGAGATGGTGCAGGTCGTAAAAAGCCCATGACACTCAGGCAAGGTCATGTGTTTACTTCTACCAGTGAAATGGCAATAAAAGTTAAAGAACAGACAGTAAAACAGGCTGAAAGACATGATTTTTCAAAGAAGGCGGCTGCAGTTTCTGCTTAATTACGACATTCAATGCACCCAGAACACAAGAATTACTTTGACCGCTGCTGCTACCGATAAATTATTGACAGTCAACATACTCAATATTTAGGAAGAGACAGTACTTCTTGTGAAAGCCAAGCAAGACGATTACTTACCATCTTTGGTTGTAGCACATCCTTGTCTACACTCTCTATATCTACGTGTTGGCAGTCGTTGGAAGTTAACCATTTCTGAACACAATAAAAGGCAGTAAAATTAAATACTAGGTCAGGGCATAATTTTCCTTTAAAATTTCCCTAATGGTGACTTCTATGTACAGCATACATTTTATTAAATATTTTTTCTTCAACTGACAACTTCTTTCCATTATGTACTGTAACTGTCAACTCTTGAGAAGGAGCACAGACAATTCTTCGTGCAACACCAGTGGCACAGGCTTGGTAAAACATTGATAAAGCACAGAGACAAGGCTCACAGTCATATCCCCATTTGCACAGTGTATATCTTCCTCAAATATGTTGATGTCAGTTTTTCTGGCAGCGCAGTCAGTTAAAAGTGTGCCATTGATGTAATTCAAAAGCCACAGAGCACAGAGCTGTCTCTCTTCCCCAGCCTGCCTCACCCAATTGGGGTCCATCACCATCACCAAAACAAACTTCTCTTCACTGCCAGGGTAATTTTTTTCCTCCTCTTCTATCACTGAGCACCAGTCATATTAATATCTTTGTAGAAGGCAAATGTGTGCTCCAGGAGGCCAGTCCCATGTGCTTTTTCCCCCCAAACCTCTTGCTGTTTCTCTGGCCACAGCCAAGTGCATTAACATATGTTCTCACAGTGCACAGTGCTACTCTGCATTGGTAAATGCCTTATTACAGCAAGACCCGCTCTGTGCTCTTCCATTGAATATCCATAAGTAGTAAAACACAGCCATATCTGCCCACTCAGAACAGTAGGGATGAGTCTCACATGACAGGGGGGCTCCTTAACATTTAGTCAGAGGCCCTCTTTGTCAAATTGATATTCCTCCCACTCACGGTAATGGTGGGTGGTAATAATGACAAATAAAGGCAATATTGCTACTGCATGGTACACACGGAGCGTAATAAGGTCATCTGCTGGTTATGTTTTTTTTTTTCCATATTTATGCCTTTTTAGCATGCAGAGTCAAATTCTCTCAGTATGACTTACATCTCCAAAGACTATGCCAGTGTGAAATATTCAAAGGCAGAGGGTGAGAAAAATATCCTGAGCAATGCAGCATGTTCTTGCCTAGAGAGCTTACACGCTTGTAATCATTTCCAAACTGCAATTTCCTCTTATTATTCCATTTGTTATTTTTGTTTTTCTTTTCTGTCTGAAGTAATACAAGGCATTTCAGAGATCATGAAATCTGTGTCACGGAATGAAAACATAGGAACTATGTCCTTTACAATTGGTGCAAAATTGGGAGATGACACTCACTATTGTCTAAATAATCTTTCAGCAATGATGCACAAACCGCAGTGTGCTGAACTAACAGGAGGAAAAATAATGAGGCGCATTGACACCTCTCATAGTATAGCGGGATATTCCTGACAAGACATCACATGTTTGCAGTTAATCTAACTGATGTGCGGCTATGTGTGAGTTGTGTTTAAAACCTAAATAACCTCTTCCATCAGTAAAACAAAGAGGTGATGACATCAAGTGAAACACTTGACATATTAACTTGAATTAGAAATGCAGCTTGATTAGCACAGTGAAAGTGTTGCTTGTATGATGAATATGAATTGTGAAATTGGAGAACAGATGACACACCCACTAGGCTATCTGCAAATGCAGCTTGCTGATGATTATGTTGATTGCTGTTAAAATACGGCTTTGGGTAGAATGTGTTTGCAGATATCAACTGGCCACTGAGGTCGTTTCAGTTAGTATGCTTGCGGTCACCGGCTCCTTGAGAGTTTTTTTTTTTTTTTTTCATTTCTAATTTGGACGATCTTTGTTCTGTCTGCCAGAGACACAGTTGTGCTGTGTTGATCTGACGACAGATTCTAAAAGAATGTGTATCAAACGCTACAGAGAACTTGTCTTATGCTTGCACAAAGAACTGAGGGCTGGTATCCATGTCATCCCACAGCACTGCACTGATTTATAATGGTAGGGAGGAAAAAATAAGAGGCCAGGATACATCACTGAAACATGACGGTATTGAATAATACTTTGCTCATGAATAAAATCATTAAAATAAGCTCTTTTATAACTTAGACCATAACCATGAATCTTGAGCGTTTTATGATTAATGCGTCATCTATAAATTAAAGGTTTTAGATTTTGAAGGTTTTCATTTATATATTTATTTATATTTTTAGTTATTTATTATTTGATTCCTGTTTTGACATGCCAGATCACCTGAGGACACAAGTTTGCTTTAACTTTTGAGATCTATTTCTTAGACAATCTAGTTTGGGCTGCACCACTGTTCAAACTAATGAAGCCTCAAAGGCTTTGTTTAAGTCATTAAACATGGAAAACTAACTACACTGTTTTCTTCTAATGGCAAACAATTACATCACAACAACCTGACCAAGAAAATCAATGCTGGTGGAAAAATAATATAGTTGCATTGTTTATGTTTCAGTAAGGGGAATTTCACGCCTGTCCAATTATTAGAAATGTTTGACTGGTCATTGTCAAAAGAATATGGAAAAAATAAATATGAATAAAAAAGCAGCCTCTGCAACCCTGGCATACTGATATGATCCCACCCACATCTATTAAGCAGATGTGGTTCTTCATTCATTTCAAAGAAAACTCAGTATCACTGTGTTCAAAATATTTAGAGAAAGAGGCTGGCCCTTCTCATATTTTCCATTATTAGTGTACAGGCTCATACATTCAGAACATGAACAACCCCAAGAATGCTTCTGTGGAATAATAGTCAAGCCTCCCAACCTTCCTGAGTATTGGCACACATATCCCATATCTCAAAATCAGTTTTTAATTAGAAGTAATTTGGGCCTAAATTAACAACATGCTCTTCTCTGTTAACATTTAATTGTCTTTTCTTTACAATACAGGTCAATACTGCTAATGCAACAGTCTCATTTATTACATTAAAGGACAAATACAATGTGTTATACTCATTGTTATACTAATTTTTTCCAGCATTTGCCAACTTGAAACTGTGATGGCTGTGTATGTCTCATCCTGTACTAGAAGAGCACCATTTCCAAAACACAACACAATTCAAAGAATTGATCCGTTATCCTGGACATATACAAATTAGACTCAGTAAGACAGTATTGGCAACAAGATACTGGATGATTTATATGACATAATATTAATCTCACCCACAATTTATCATTTTGAAAAAGACATCGGGTCACTCAGTTTAAAGTTCTGTCTACACTTCTTTAATAGTAGGCTGGCCAATATATTCCCACATTTAGACACTAAGTACATAAAATGACACTACCATCCATCATTTAGGTGTGGAAATTACAAACCACTTTCAATTCAGTTCAGTTCAAAGAGCTGTGTACAGACTATGTACTGTAGTTTGTTCACTGTTTTTCTAATGCATTTCAGTACCTACATGAGAAGCAATCCTAGTGCTGTTCACAACTCAATAATAAGTTCAGTCTGTTGGTGGTTCAAAGTGTTATGTTCAGTTCACTGAAATACTAAGCCTACACAAGCAGTTTTTGCGAGGTCAATAGCTCAGCAGCCACCTACTTGCAACAGAATTACCATAAAGCAATTTCTTCTGTAGATTTTGTGGTCTTTTAGTAAGCTTTTAACAAGGAAGTACGATGCTTTCAGTCACCAGTGAGGGGAGCTCCACTGCTAAACGTTACTGACTCAGTGACCACGATGATTCAGTATAGTCAGTTTAGATTGTTACGGAGAAGATTGTTAAGTGGTAAAGATTTGTTCATACATCTACTGAACACCTGTAGCATTTATGAAGCAGAAGTTTTGGTCTTAATAATCTTTCAAAGATTTGTTATGTGTTTTCCTTTACAAACTACATTTTTAACCCAAATCTGTGCACTACTATTTTGGGCGTTCTTCCTTCTTTATGCCTGAGGGCATGCCTGGTGGCTTCCCTGGAGCTGGCGGCGCCGCACCTGGCGATGGATCCTCTGGACCAACCATTGAAGAGGTCGACTAAACATTTCATCCCTTCAGCCCCTACTGAGATGTTTTCTAAGACAGTAACCCTCTTATAGTTACAACAAGCTAAAGAGTGTAATTTAAAGAAATTTAAAAAACGGGTTGTAAGCGCTGGCTGTGAGCTTACAGCTTTTGTATCTCTTCTAACCAGTCATCATTCCCTTGACGGAAATTTTGTACTATGTACTATCATATGAAGTGATACAGAACATATTTTTAAAAACCACTAGTGGTGGAAGAAGAATTCAGAAGTAACTATATGACAATGTGAAAATATTCCACTTCAAGTTAGAGTCCTGCAAAATTTACTTAAAGTATCAGTTCTCATTATGCAGAAAAACAGTCCCTGTCAGTGTATATATGATGTTGTGGATTAATATTACTGCTTCATTAATGTATATTTTGCATTTTACTGCTGTAGAAGTTTAAGGTTGTGCTAATTTTAACTACTTTATGAAATGCTGGGAAGTTTACCTACAGCAATTAATCATATTCTATAAGTTCATCATACAGTATGTGTCTATCCTGTGGGAAACAGCTTTCTCTAAAAAGTCCACTTTATGAGCAGTCCTGTTTTCAGCTTTGTCACAATGCATTATCCATCTAATCCAAGTTGTTTTTTAATAGTTTATTTAGCTTAAGAAGTCAGATAATTTATCCTTCATCTTTTTAAAAACACCAAATTTAGAGGGTTAGGGTTAGGGTGAATCAGAAAAGTAACTAATAACAATAAATGTTGGACAAATGTAGTGGAGTAAAAAGTACAGCTACCTCAAATTTGTACTTAAGTACAGTACTTGAATAAAGTTACATTCTACCACAGTTTAGCCAAGTTTAGTTTGGTCAGGACAAGAAGGCCACATAAATACACAAGGGACCACAAGTTGTCACACACAAGATCATGCACCTGGTCAAGAATCCCACAGCAGTGCTGTATGTCTGAGCCAGAGCAACACCTAAGCAAAAAATAATGTAGAGCAGGCCTTGCCACACTGACCTACAAAAGTGAATGGCACAATAAGTTCATACACTAAAACGTGAGTAGCTGACACAGCATCAGTCCAATGGGACCAACTGTATGTTACATGCATCAAAAAAAAACTTAGCAACCCATTACAGATTGCATTAAATGTACAAGGCCCACTACATGTATGTATTTGTGTATTTAGACAATAAGAGAGATGAAAGACTCTACATACGGTCTTTTGGCTCTGTACATGATGAGGACCAAAAAGGTGACAATGTTCTTTAAGAAGGCCATTGTGAGGCTGAAAAACAAACAATCAGAGACATAGCAGAAACATTAGGTTTGTCCAATTCAACCGTTTGTTACATTCTTTAAAAAAAAAAAAGAAAGCACTGGTGAAATAAGCAATACAAAACAGCCTGGTAGACCTCAGAAGACTACTGCGGTGGATGACAGAAGAATCCTTTCCCTCGTGAAGAAAAACCCCTTTTCAACTGTCAACCACATCAAGAAGTCTCTCCAAGAGGTACGCATATTTGTGTCAAAAACCACAATAAGGAGAAGACTTCACCAGAATAACTACAGAGGGTTTACCACAAGATGGAAACCACTATCAAAACTGCAGAAGCGAAAGGCCAGGTTACAATTCACCAACGATTACTTACAAAAACCTACAGAGTCTGCAAGAACAAGATCTTGTGGATTGAAGCGACACAGATAAACCTCTACCAGAGTGGTGGAAAGTGGAGAGTGTGGAGGAGAAAAGCAACAGCCCATTACCTTACGCATACCACCTGGTCTGTAAAACACAGTGTAATGTTATAACATGGGCATGTATGGCTACCAGTGGAACTGGCTCCCTTGTATTTATCGATGACTGACTACTGACGAAAACAGCAGGATGAAGGTGTTCAGAGCAATCCCACCTGCTCAGGTTCAACCCAGTGCCTCAAATCTAATTGGATATTGCCTCACACTGCAGCAGGACAATGACCCAACGCATACTGCCAAAGCAACCAAACACTTTTCGACCAAAAAGTGGAATGTTCTTGACTGGCCACCTGACCTGAATCCCACAGAGAATGCATTTCACCTGTAACATTGAAGGCAAAATGCCCCAAAAACAAGGAGGACATGAAGACAGCTGCAGTAACTTTAGGCCTGGCAGAGCATCACCAGGAAAGAGACCCAGCATCTGGTTCCAGACCTCAGACAGTCAGTGACTGCAAATGATTTGTAAACAACTATTAAGTATGACTACTTTATTTCATATTAGCTATGTTAAAGTGGTAATAGACAACCCACCAAAACGAATCCATCGAAATGAGGGGGAAGGGTTTCTCCCAGTATTATTTTTTCTCTCCACCCCTGCCTATTTCCGTCCATCCGGCACGCCAAAAAAAAATGGAAAAAAAACACTTCAGACATGGCGTAGCTTACCGGCACCTGTAGCTGCACTTTTCAAGACACCAAGGGACACACACAGGGAAGTGGTCAGTCCCAGAATGTCCGTAGCTAGCCTGGCAGCGCATCTAAAAAGTCAGCCGTTTGTTAGCCCGTCCTTATACAGTCCGGATCTGTCTTCTCTTCACCCACCACGCCATTTACCCTCTAACCATCATTTCATCGCTTGAACCGTCCATTCCCGGGAGCCTGCCGCCTCGTCTGGACCAGACTACAGTTAAGTAACGGTGGACTTTCCAGGGCAAATTACAAAGCTGCAACACTGACAAGAAGTTTCACTCTGTCTAAATTTGGGCAACTCCAATTTTGCAGAGTCTTGACTGAACAGAGAACTTTTGTACATCCTGACACAGACTGATGAGACTGAGCAAGTGAATCTGGGGATGTGTTGCAGTATGTTGGACTTTTGCAGTCAGTTCCTGTATATTTAACACTGTGGGGAACATGTTTAAATCAAATTGAATCGCAACCTTAAAATCGAAAGTAAAAGTGAATCGTGGATTGGAAAATCGTGACACCCTGATCTAGTAGAAAGAATGCCAACTGAGCGCAGATGGTGTCATTATTCTATAGCCATCACATTGTACAATCAATATTTACTTCATAATGATGAGGTAAAGTAAAAAACTTGTATATTGCACTTTAATTTGTCTGATTACTTTTGGTATCCTGAAATGTGTGGTCTATACATACAAATTCAGAGTTCACCCAATATTGCTGTCGATACCCTTAAATTAAAGCTGAAAGTCTGCACTGAAGCACATACTAATTGTTTTATTTCAAATCCATTGTGGTGGTGGTGTACAGAGCCAAAATAACAAAAACTTGACTGTCCAAATAGGAGCTGATGTATATTTTGTTTTCTTCACTGCAAAGTTTACGTCTAATATTCCTCCCACTATTCAACACTGCATCAACGGTGGCAAATTGCTTTTCTCCCAAGCCTCTTTAATGAATGAACTAATCACGCGTTAATGGCACAATCTATGGAGGAGTGGAGGAGTCTTCCATGTTTGGAAACTTTCCCCAATCAAGACGCACTTTGTGCGTGCAGAATTGCCTGTTGACATTGTGAAAAAGAAGTGAGCAGCAGGGAAGAGGAATTATTGATGGCATTTCTTGTAGTCAGTGGTATGGATTCCAGCACGTGTAGCATCTATCCTGCTGCAGATTTAAGATTTTGAGCTTCCTATTGCCTTTAACTATTCTTTACTTGTATCTCAGGACATTATTATTTCACATTGAAAGCATCAATAAAACAAGTGACCTTTACACAGAAATATCTTCTCAATATAGACACATATCACCTAAACGTGTGATTGTGCAGGAAGAAAAATGTGTTTATTTGGTTATTTTAATTGTTCTGCATCTTTTTCTTCTCACGGTGCAAGTTGACATTATTGTTTACATTCTCTTCATTTATGTTACAACTGTCACTACCTCCCCTTGCTTGATATGCTGATTTTATTATAATGAATGTGTGTTTATTCAGATCTCTGCAGTGGCATTTCATTAATTATAGTTGGAATAATTTAATTCACACACTATTACTGTACTGTTTACCCAGATTTACTCCTCCTCAGGTTTTACTGTCTGACCTTTGGTTGTGACAGATACACTTGTTCTTGTTTTTTGTGTGCATATTTTATTATTTTATTGCACTGTATCTTAATTTTATTGAATCATTGCAGTGAATGTCTTGAGTTCAGTTGTATCATTTTATCTGGATATTTTCTGTTCCATGTTTACAAGAGAAAACATGGTAATGGTGCACACGTCAACATCTGCATGGGATGAAAATCTGAATTTCTGTTGCGTATTCGGTGAATTGACCCATGCTCCAAAGTATATTTTATCGCAGTAGTTCAACTGTGATACTGCTTCATTTGCACCTTGGTACACTTCCTGCTGACTTTGTCAAAACCATATGAACACCTCAGGTAGGATCTGTGAAAGTCACATTTGAGGCTGCCTTAAAAATAGTCCAAATCATTATGGTAGACCCAGGGAGTTGGTATTATCCACCGGTCAGGCTAAGATGCTTATACATTAGCAATCTAGGGGACCAGGCAGCTGGACTGCAGTCACGGAGCACACAATGACTTCCCATTAGTAGGTTGGGGAGCGTCAGGAGAGCCCACCCTGAGCAGAGATTTCCACGTGGATATGGCCTATGGCACAGGGGTACCTGCCCCCAGCCATCTGCGCTGATTTGACAAATGATTCTATATCAAAGGCCTCTGCACTGATTTGGGTGGTAATTGATTGGAAGTGAGGCCCTCAAATCCCTGATTGGTTTAGCTGGATGTAGGGGGGAGATATGCAGTGGCAAGTGAGAGGAAAGGACAGCCGGCAAGAGAGAGAGTACAGTGCAGAAGATGTGGGAAATATACTACAGAACTCTACTTCATTTGCACTTTGAGAGAATTCTGAATAGAATTTCGTGAGATATGCAATTTCTACACACAACATGCATGGTATATTTTTTTTACAGAACCACCCATGTCATCTCTGTGTTTCTGTTTCTTTTTCTAATGCAACTGTCAGGATATCCAATTTGTTAGTGTGTCCATGAAGATTGGATTTCACCATTCAAAAAGAGGAATTTGGTTAGAAATGGAATATTATTGATTTGTTCCACATGGAGGTGTGGTCTGATGCAGATATATGAGCATGGCAAGTTGGCTGAGAGGGAGGCATGGATTATATATTCCTTCATCAATTTCTCCTGAATTTTTGATGCTATTAACCCTTGTTGTGGAAATTGTGTGACAAGAGGGATAACATCAAATGTGGAGGCTAGTGATTCCCCTGAGGATTACCTCAACCTCATAAACCATTATAGGAAGAGCAGTGCATGAGAGAGCGCACACAGACATGATTGAATGATATGAAATGTAATATGTTACCCATCTTTATGTTAGGCATAAATCTGAAGGTTTGAATATGTTGTACTTTTGAAGCATACTCTTTAATGACATCAAATACAATGTAGGGATTTTTCTGTCAAAAACAACTATAAATGTGAATTCAATCATATTTTATTTTATTCATACAGTATTCTACGTGTGGCCTTGAAAATAATTTTCAATATTAAAGCTTGCATGATGTTAGCCATGCAGTGACCAGCCCTCCAAGTTATCCAACCGGTCATGTATACAGTATGTCATGGTGGATGTTCTGCAGATAAGCCAGGAGACTGTAAAGGAGTGATGCTACGTACATATAAGGCCTACTGCCTTTATTACACGGCAGGCTGGCAGCACCGCATACCTTTGCCATTTGACACGGACATGTGGTGCTTGCTAGTGACAGATGCTGCACAGCACTGGTCCCAGAGGTCACAAATGACCTTTTGGATTGTCTTTTTTTCAGTCACAAAGAATTATTTGTTTGACGATGGCCACCAATGCAACCCCAGGCACCCTGATGGAGCCGTGGGTTGTTGCTGCTTGTCTTTTGAGATCACATTTACCTCAAATGAATTGTGTGTGTGTGTATGTGAGAGGGTCTGAGTGAATGAATGTGAGTGTCTGTGTGCTTGAATGTGCAAGGACGTGCATGTGGAGGAAGATGCCTCAGTAACCACCCATAGTCTGCTTGATGCCTTTAACTAAGCTTAATTGCTGCATGACTAGCCTCTTGTTTGGATGCCAGAGGGATTTTCTTTTATTATACAGAATGAATCATCATTAAGATGTGCTTATTCAGTGGCCTTTCCTTGGCTTAAAAATGCTGCTGCACATAGGATCTCTCAAGTATTGTATCTGTGGTAATCAGCGTGTTTACATTTGCATCCTGGTCGAACTTCACAGGATAAAATGTGCTTCAAGACGCAGCGTGTCTGTCAAGCATGTCCACTGCTCAAGTTTTACATTGTTAGGTGGCATTTCACTGGAGAGGTTCTCATTCTGTGCGGAAAATAAAACTGTGAAATGGCATCCCGGAGTTGCACGGCTTTAGTTTACCTTAGCAATTTCAGAGCTGGCAGGAACAGGGTGCAGTGCAGGCCCCACACTGTCAGAGGTGCTTGATCCCCACCCCCATCCTTGCCCTCTCCATCTGTCACCTAACTAGATTGCACTGTTCACATAGACGCATAACATGTACTTATGCATGCATGCACACACATTCTTACACACATACAGACACAAGCACAACCATATCGGCCAGAAAACTGCCCTCCAATAGCAAAGAGCTCAAGCTGTTTACTATATAACATTCGTTGTTGTTTTAGTTATATTGTCAATCACAGAAATAAACATGCACTTACAAGTGAAACGTTTCTGTTTACCACCTGTGCTACAAATGTGATTCTGCAGTTTATGTAGAGAAACATGTATGTATACACACATTCCTCTTCACATTTCATTCCTCTCCTGTTGTGCTACAGTATAATGAGAAACTGTTATTCATGCTGTAGATTCAGAAGAAAACCTTGTGAAAAACTCACACAATTTCCTACCGCCCGAAGCCTAGTGTCAGAAATATGATCTTACCCTCACCTCTTACCCTGACTGCCGTACTGTAATGATGCTCTGAGGTGAGCCCACTCATCAATTATTCACAGAATGCAAGATTTTCACTCTTCATCTTCTCGCCAGCTAGAGGAGACCATTTAAGAAAAATAGAGGAGAAAATGAAGGAAAGGAGAGAAAAGAAGCAGCAGCATGCCGCTTGGCGGATGAATAAGAGAGTTTGCGGTGGACAGACAATGCTTTCGATGTGAGTTATAATTGTAGTTTAACAATGTGTGCACCTCTGGGATTTTCAGTATGCAATATATGGCCTTTAGACTAGGATCGCTATGGAAACCAAAGGCACTGAACGACCTGCAGTGCCCACCCACTCGGACAGCCGTTAATCATCTTCGCTCAGATCCTGGCACTGCAGAATTTGGCCAATGTGTCAAGAAGCAATTATATATACTTAGTGCTCGGGCACCCGATCTCCTCCCTCCCCTCTTTTCCTCGCTCTCTCACTCTCACACTAATATAATCACAGAGCAGTCAGTTTAAAAGCCCTCTGTTCATTTCACTATCTATCTGGGGGATGCACACAATGCAGATGAAGAGAAGTGTAAAAAGACAGAGGATATTCTATTCTGAGAGCCATTATAATCTGAATATTCTTTTCATATAAATCACATCCAGCCATTTACTCATTTTACCAGCCTCCTGAGCTGACTGACATACTAAATTAGCCCAGCTGGCCCATTGCATTCGCAGCACATATTGGGTTGGTGCGGATCATGGAGACTAATGTGAGCTGACTAGAGGGAGATTATGTTCCGCTGCTAACAGCTAAAACGTGAATAACACTATCCGCAAACCAACGGTGTTCCCCCATTACATCAGCCCTGATCAGCTGTGTAAGACTGGAAAGAGAGCGAGTCAGAGAAAGAGAGAATGAGACGGAAATGTGGCAGCCAGAAATAACAGGACATAGACGGACAGACTCTGAGCTATAGAAGAAGATATATAGAAGAGGTGTTCCTCGATTAAAACCTCTGCAACATCCCATCAGACTGTAATTTCTCATCAAGAGCAAACTAATTATGAAATGTGAAGGACATGCAGAGTTGTTTTGCACTGACAGTCTTCCAAATAAAAATTGATTCCCTTCCTTGTGTATTCCCAATGACAGGGAGAGGGGTATCATATTTTATTATTATTTACTGTCCTACCACAGTATGCAGCTTTCAAACGCCACCAAAGTCATTTTAGACAGATAGCTGTGCATTAGCGATGTAGAGTGGTGTTAGGCTTTGAACAGTTGATGACAGGCTGTCAGACAGCCTTCCTCCATTGGGCTCCTTTTACCAAGGTCCACTCTTGCAATGAGCCACTCTCCACCATACCAGCCACTCATCCAGAAAAGGACACAGGCATTTTTGACACGTTTGGTGCTAAGTGAACTGAAATTGTGTGAATTTCACTACATAGCACATTATCACATTTGCAAGAGGCATGCACCAGGAGCAGGAAATCAAGGGGAAGGGGTAACTTCAGCCAGTGTGTGGAGATGACTTGAGACTATCAGAGTGATGATGTTGACTGTGCATGTACAGCACTAATTAGCATTGAATAAATCTGCCCTTCTCACCTCATGTCAAATGAATGTTGAATCACAATGAAATGCAGACAGAAAGAGATAGCAGGAACTGAAAAGACATGCTTTCAAAAAACAGTTGTTTATGAAATGTTCTTTTTAGAATCATTCATAAACAAATGAATTCGAACATCCTTTGGAAAAGAGTCTTGTGAAAGGTGGGTATAACATGTGAAAAGATGAGAACATGATACAGAGCTAATTTACAAATGTGAGATGTTAAAAGACACACAAACAAACTCTAATGAGAACTTTAAACACATGATGTTGTTTGTCCCTTGCCTGAAAGCGAGTTAGAGCTTACCTTATGAGGACAAATGGGGGGCGGTGAGTTAAAAGACTTCTCCGGTGTCTGGCTCAGGTTCTACAAGAAAAACACATGATCAGGGATATGTTTTCAGTGGAGGGCGTCTCCCAGCAAATCTTCAGTGACAGAGGTTGCAGCTTATTTCCTGGCCCTTTCCATTAGCATTTTTGCAATATATTTCAGATGGGTTAAGCGACTCTCAATCAACAAGCAGGTCTTTGCCGCCCACTAATCCAAGACCACAGCTTTTGTTGACCATCATATTTTAAATCTTTATCTCGACAATATCATCTTATCGTACGTCATGTGAGTGGGTATAGTGATGTATTTTATTTTGTTTTCCGGTTTCTCCTTCCTTCTATCCCTCCACAAAGATTATTAATCCTTCTTTGTCAGAAGATTTCACTGAACATATGTTCAGACTTTTGCATACACGCCTGAATGCATTTTTTGAGGTTAAATGATTATCACATTGTTAATACACCAATACATCACTCAGATACAAGAAAACACCATTAAAAAGCCGACGCAAGGTAAGTCAACAAGCCAACAACAGATGGTCCCGCTGCTTGTGATTATGCAAAGATCCAAAGTATTTGCATACTCACAATGCCACCATGAAAAAAAGAAAACAAGAAGCCATCTTGAGCTGACCTCAGTGAGAAATGAAAAGAGCAATGGGTGAGGCAAACCCAGCAGGGAAGTGGATGGGCTTTGCAAACTTCTTTAGGAATCTACCAAAGGCCTGCCTCCTGGGAAGGCCCTGTTGATTTCCAAGCAGGTGCTTTCAGTTATGCCCTCACATCCAATTATGTGCCTGTGGTATGTCTGATGCTCCCTGACACTATTAATGGCTGCCTTATGGTATCACCAGGACAGAGACACTCAACTCTCCAGACTCTTAACATCTATATTTCATTGCAACTTAGAGGGAGAACACCTCACTGGCCAAGGCAACTGAGAGAGAGAAAAAAAAAAAACAGTCAGGCTTTCACTGCATAAACACCACGTCATGAAATATAAATGAATAAATGGGCCTTGCTGGGATGATGGAATTAGTAGACAAAATTTTCCCTACAGATTGAGTAGGCCACACAACCATGATATCTTAATTGATGTGACAAATAAACATGAGTTATTTTCTTTGGGGATAAGAGCAGGAAATGGAATTTGTTTTGGTGCATGTGGCACGCATGTCGATGGTAGGATTTTAGTGGGCAAAATAGAAAGCCCTTGATTCCAAGCAATGTCTCCAAATTGTATATATATATTGTTTATTGCTGATTTAAGTTGGGATGGATGGAAACTGAGGACAGTCCAATTAATCATAGCATAAATTACAGCTCTTAGAATATGCAGTTGATCCTGCTCTGGACCACAATTGGTGATTGATCAAGAGTAACAATAATGTCCAATAATAATACTATTATTTTATTCAAATTTAAATATATTGTATATATGTTCTATATGAGTGCATTTCATTGTGCTACCCTGTGTTGTAAAATGACCTTGATACCTTGAAAATGGAAAGCTTAAAATCCTCACACCAAACATTTTCAGTGCAAGCTGAAGTTAACTTAACGACTCGTTCACCCGTTGACTCTAGAGTAGTTTGACGTGCCAATACAAAAAGTAAAGTTCAAAATGGTATTCTAAATTTACTAAGCAGAAAATGTAATGTTTTCTTAAGAGATTTCAACAGGGTGTTAATTACATCTTCAACAACCATTTTAATTTGAAAGCACAGAAAATGTGGAAGAAGCAATATTTGCAAATACAAATACAATGTGCTGCTAAAAAAACAAACTCAAAGATAATCTAAATCCCTTTCCCTTTCTTGGACACACATTGGAAACACATTGCAAGATCTCCCCAGGCTGTAATCACTGTTTGATTTTTTTTTTGCAAACTTACAATCTCATTTCATTCTTTGAGCAGAACAAAACATCACTTTCACTTATGCCATGTTCCTTTGTCACACTCCAGTGTAACACACACACACATAAAAGGTAATTATTAGTCATTAATTTTTCATCAGTGTGGAAACCATTCTGCTTTGCGAGCAATAACCAATACTCCATGTTTTTACAGGAAACACAAATGTGATGACGATCATGTAATCAGGAGAGAAATCACAAATAGAAAAACATGGATGGTCATTTTTCAACTCACCTTTGGTCTGGAACATTTTACATCTGATAGGGAAACACTATTGACAAGGCTTGCAACAGAGGGCCTTGGATTACACCACATATTGATGTTTTTGTCTTTTCAGAGTGCTTGGGGTGGTTATTGTAATTTGATGAGACCCAGAGAGCCCAATGCTATGATAGATAACAAACTATATTTTCAGAGGAAACGGAAAGATAACTGAAACATGATGTTTCTTTGTCTGATTTCTTGGAGACACGCTGATTTAGCAAAGATCCTTTCTGCTGTACCTTAGGTTTGTTTTCCTTCAGCATAATTCTTACCCTCACTCGAGAACCATCATAACCTACAAATTGTCCAAGTTTTAAAGGTCCCATATTATGCTCATTTCAGCTCTATATTTTCATTCTGGGATTCCTCTAGAGTAGCTTTGCATGATTCACAGTTCAAAAAAGTCCTAATTTATCTTATACTGGCCCTTTATGCAGCCCCTCAGTTCACCCTGAACTGAGGGGCTGAACAACCTCCAAAAACTTGAAGAGTAGTCCTGAGCAGAGTGGTCGAATAACTTAGACTGAGTGGGTGGATGAGCGTTCCTGTACTTGGTGGGTGTGCTGTGTCTGGAGCAGATGACCTGCTGGGGGTGTGGCTGAGTGCGGTGAATGTATAGTTGTGACATCACAACCTTACAGAAGTCTCTTTTAAAGGCACAGTTTCTGGATACGAACTGTATGAATTTCTCTATGGACTGAGCATTTTGATACACACACATTTCACAGTATTTATACAGCACCTAGACCTGCTTTATAATAAAACAAGACATGGAAATCTCACTTTCTACAATATGGGACTTTAAATTATGTACTGTATAATCCATATTTAGGTGAACCTTTAGTACAATAAAGACCTAACCAAGAAGCAAGAATATTAGCCCAAACCTTGCGTCACTTGCTCTCTATTTCTATGTGCCAGATGTAGTATATAGCAGTCTGGTCACATTCGACAAGCCAACTTCCCCAACAAACCCCATGAAAAAAACAAGAGCACTATTCAGTGCTGAGTGGACAGGGACTTGTGGCACATTTGTGTTTCTAGCCCCATCAGCTCAGCCTCCATTCTCCACACACACAGGGAGGCTTTATACTGTCGTCTTCCCCGGCTCCCTCAAAAGTGCCATGCTACATTTAGTAAACTGCATTTCCATTAGCTAGTTACTGCTTTCCTAGCTCTGTTTGCCACCCCAACATTGTCCCCCCCCCCCCCCGCCAATAAAATATAGTTCTCTCAGTAGGATTAAAGGAGCAATGTAGTTCAAGGATTATCAAATGCCTTTGATCATGTGACTGCCATGTTTTTGATCTGCAGCACATAGCACCAAATATATTCTCTTTTTCTTGCCTTCTGTCTCTATCCCTCTCCATGGATTTCCCTTTGCTTGATGGTTCTCTGCAGTGTGAGGAGACCTCTTGACAGGCAGTGAAAGAAGGGAGTGTAACAAGTGTAAAAAAACAAGTGCTATGTAAGATAAAGCTGCCTTATGTTGAAGTGTAATTAACACTTTTATGACATATAAGAAGAATAAGATGCATATTTATTGTAGCCCAAGATAGTTTTCATAGAGCCCTATAGTTTTTCCACTCATACATTGAATATTTTCCCATGTTTGAGGCAATGGCACAGATGTTTTGAGGATAAAGAAAACGACCATAGACTATTTGCTTTGAAACAGGAAGTAAGGTTTCAGATGCCTCAACCCCCCACCGCACCCCCAACTGCACCCCGCTGCTGTTCATTAGCAATTTCTGAGCCTTGGGCTATTTTGCAGTGTTTCAATCCCTGCATTATTATTATTTTGTGGCTGACTTGGACATGCAATCAAAGGGACACGCAATATGTGCAACACTTGTATCGCAAAGCAATGCCTTTTCCACGATGCCCAGACTAAAACCCTATAACTGTGAGCCAGGGGATCCGTGGCTCAGATTTAGTCAACATACCTCAAAAAGTGTTCTTTATCCTCATTGTACGATCAGCCCATATTAATGTCATTGCCAAGACAAAAACGGGACATATCAAAACAATTATTTTGATGTGGCTTCAAGCAACACGACATTTCGATGTGAATGGCACTCGAACCTTGAATCATTATAAGGCGTGGTTTCGGGCAAAAAAAAAGCCCATCAAAAATGATTTAATATCGTTTTAATGGGTAAAAACCTACAAGGCTTTCATACTGTCTACCTGCCATGTTATTAGATAGACCATGTCAGTCAAGCCGAGGAACACAGAAACAACATGCAGACAGGCTGACAAGACATAAGCATGCTGCCTTCCATCTTCCTCCTTCTTGGCATGTTTATCTAGCCTTCCATGTGAGCTTAGTGGAGTACTGTGCATATGCATACAGAATGATGAAGGTTCAGAAACTAGTGCCTGAAGGAAGCCGCACATATAGCACAAGCTCTTTGAAATCGTGCCAGGGCGGGCCTCATTTGCAAAGCAATTTGACAACAAAAGTAAAATACTCAACAACTTCAAACCAAATTCTGGAGATGCCAACTGTTACGGCTCTGCTGTTTGCTCAGACAAGGAATTCAAGAGGGTAACATCCGGTTTCTTGTGTGTGTGTGTGTGTGTGTGTGTGCTTGTGACATGGCTTATTTGCAGACCTAGCATTGCACCAGTGCAATGTCGTGATTGCTTTGGCAAGGAAAGAGGGCCTAATTTACGTGAGAGGGAGTCCTAGAGGCACACGGGAGCTTGCCTTTGACCAAGGTGCCAACAAGCCTGCAGAAAAACAATGTAATTACAACTAACAAAGCTGCTGTGTTTAGAACAAACTCACTCTTAATACAGCAGGACCTCAGACTAGTAAATCAGTCAGTCTTCCCAAATGGGCATGACTAAAACGTGGTAATGCTACTATATTCTGTATAATGGTTGGATTTCATTAATTTTTATACACTCAAATCAAGCAATTGCAGAGGGCATTTTGGATGTGTTTATATTATATATGTTTCAGGTTTGAATATATTGTATGTATAAAATGTCCAGTGCATTTTATTCTCCTCAGGTAGACTGGAATCCAATGCACCTCCAACATTAAGCTGCCAGTCACTATCCACTCGATCGCCAGTCCTCATTCACTGGAGATTCAGTGTTTCCTTTATTTTTATTCTCATCCCTGTGATTTCGAACGGTCTCTGGTACTGTGGATTGTTTCTACAAGAGCAATATTGCTGTGGATTAACGAGAACGGGATTTCATGCTATGTGGGTTTATGATAATCTAAAACATGTCGAGGAAGCTTAATATTGTTTTTATTGCCTATACAACTGCTATGACTTTGCATTAGGAAATTTTTGTTTTCAGAAACCTGACACCGACAGGAAAGGCACACAAGAACAACATTTCACAGGCTGATACTGTTTTAAAATTGAGCAACAGAGCTGCTGTGTGCCACAATACAGGCATGGCATATTTAGTGGCTCAACAAAGGTTTATGTAGCACGCAGTGTTTCCATTTTCTCTGAGTTTCAAGCTTTTCTATTTCGACTCGAGGCTGTCAGCTACAGTGCATCACCTTCAGGTGAGAAATGGGCCGACCTCATTTATTTTTTCATATTTGACCTCTGACAAAAGTCACATGTCGACACCTTGTATGCACTCTTGCTGAAGTTCAAGCTCTACCTCAATACTAAACAAAAACAACTTTTATTAAACATAGCATTTCTTTCACAGTGTGTTTCAGACTGTAAAACTGTAAACAGATAGCACAGATCATGATGGGGAAAAAAAGAGTTGGAAATGTCAGTTTGTTGAAATAGTGAATTAAGTAATACATTCTGAATCAATAATTAATCAGTGAGAATCATGTTAGCATGGCATTATAAAAACAACCTGAATTTCAGCTGATTATTTCTGTAACTGTCTTAAATGAGTTATGTAAATTTCCTGATTTATAAGGAGAGAAGACTCCTCGGATTAAGTTGGATATAATTATATATGTGTTTAGAAATCCATGATTATCACAACACTGTCAGAGTCTAAAACATGAGCTAACAGGCAAACACTACAAAACACTACAAATACATTGTTGCTCGGGTAGTTTGGAGAGGAGGGGCTGTTTGATACAAATTGAGGCCACGAGACGAGAGACTGTGTGCTGAAAAGCTCTCTAATCCAGTAATATTTTGGGTGACTTTCTAAGATAAATACTTTGGCATTGTCTTGATGAGAGAGCCTCGCCTCATTTAAGTGTCTTTGGGATCCGGATCAATCCACATGGCGGGAGTCAGACTTGTACACTTGACCATATAATGTGGCATGCTTGTCACAACCCGGAATGCATTTCTCTCTTCAAAGTATATTTCTTGGCCTGCTCTCGTCACTCACTCCCTCAAACCAATTTGTCATTCTAAGCCTAGCCTCACTGCTGCCAGCGCCTAGATGATAGCAGTGGGCCTCTCTGATCCAGGCAGTGGCTAGGGAGCAGGCCAAGTGTTACGCGAGCCACTCTGGGACACCAAGCAGGCGCTTCTGCCGGCTGATGCACGCCTCCACGGCCGAGAGGAACTGGCTTTGCAGATGCTTTCAATTCGACACAGAATGGAGCTCATCTACTTTGTGGGGACATTCGCTTTGCGTTTGTGCACTGCGTTTGTGCTTGTTTGTGTATTTTGTGCGCATGGCCACGCATGTGTGTGCGTCAGAAAGATTAAGAGAGGTCTGTGTGTGTACGCATTCACATATGAGTGTTCGTGCATGGCTGAATATATCTGCGTGTGCTTGCATGGGAGTGTGTGAAGCTGCTTTTTCATATAAAGACACAATTATCCTGAAATGAGGCTGAGCTTTTTTGGTTCACAGTTATAGCATGCGCTAAGTTCTGATGACCTACTACTTCTCTGCTGATGCCCTTCAGAAGTCAGTCTGGTCACTATTGTCCTCCATTGGCAGACATGCTCTCAAGAGCAAGAGGCAACACAACGCTGTCGTCCTCACTTCATTATTCCTGTTTTAGACAACCAGTAATGCCCTCATTCAAATGCTTGGATGCCGCTTTGCTGTTAAGCTTATCAGTAACAGTCAACCAATTTACTACTGCATGTCTCTCTCTAGTCGGGTGAGCAGAGCATTAAGTGTATTCAAAATTACATTAGCTGCACATTGTTATTGACTGCTTCTCACGGTCAGGGAAAACTTTATTTTGATAAATGAAAATAAATACCATCTTATCAAGTTAAATCATCCAGCGCTGGTGCCACGCATTAGCAAATCCACTCTATGACTTTTCATTTCACTGCCTTTTTGAGAGAAAGGGTCAGGAATCTCCGCAGCTTTGATTTAGGTGATACAAAACAGTGCATTTGAGGAACAAAATAATGTAACACTATTTGTAAGTAGAGGTGGCAATCATATGCTAATCATCTTCTGTTTTTCAAATTACATAGAAGCTGCTCTGTTTTGATGAGCAGTCTATTCTCCCCTCAGCTCGACATCGACCTTTCAGACCTCCTGTGTTTTTATGTTGCAGCCTTTTGCAACCGTGTTTAGGATTAAACTATGCATGCCTAATGCATTTCCACAGTAGTAGATGTATTTATCTTTTGCGCATAGACTGTCACCCACCATTTTGCTCCCAACAATCAGCTCTCTGAAAATAGACCCCTTCATTCGTCTGCATGAGAATTGAGACTTGAAGTAGCTTGTTGAATGCCTAGCCTGAGCTTTCTCGTTAGACATTGATACCCATCTCACAAAGCAACACCAGCCTTTTATCTGTCTGAGCGTGATTCAGTATTTGATTGGGAATGAATCTGGAAGGCTCCAATCAGTTTCCCTTGTATGAGCACAGTTAACATGTGTGTGACTGCTCCTTGAGCACTGATGGCAGAGACATGGGCGATTAAGGCCAGAGCCCAATCAAACCAGCTGTGTGCCATTCCCCCCATGGCACTGGTTGTGCCAGGCATGTGTTCCACACTACTAGCAGGCAGAGAGGCCTTGACCAAACCCCCAGTCTGGGGATATACGGGCCACACATGAACCAGGACATGTGGGCAGATTGGGGATTTAGCTATACAAACATTTCTCAGAGACAGAGCTGCTATGCAAGCAGAAATAATCTCATTGGCTGTGTTAAACCTCAGCGGAGAGTTTTTCTGGCCAAGCAGCAGTAGGCGGCTGGAGCCCACTGTAAAAGACAGGGGGTAATACAGTAGGTAACTAATATTATGAATCCCAGTGCTCTTCCTGGGTAAAAGAATTCAATTAAGCCATACTTAAGGGTTAGGGTTAGATGCCACCGTCATACATTTTCCGGAAGTCACCATTTATATTTTGTATTCATATTCCATATTCCAGACCAGCAGAGGTCTTTATTCCTTTAGTCTTGAATGAAATAAGATAGTCAGACATATCTTATTTAACATATTTTAAATCACATCACATTTGAATAAAAATCAAACTAGTAAAAAAAAATTCAATTGAATAAAAAAACATTTAAACATTACAAACTGTAACATTAGCCTACATGCTTTTTTTGCTTTTTTTATTCCATTCAACCATCTCATATTGAATAAGCATTAACCAGCACATTATCCTTTTGCTGATGGGTAATTGCTCCAACAGGAAAATGTCTGCTTTTTTGAATACAACTGTCTAGTCTTAATATAAAATGACCCTCACTATTTCAAAGGAAATTTCCACAGAAAATAAAATCTTCTATTCACTCCAGAGTTAGACAATGATATGTAACAAAGAATACTTCATACCAGTCTCTTTAACTCAGGTATTATTACATTCTCGACAGCCCAACCAAGACTGAACCTCACATTCCCAATACCAACATGTGTGGTGATAAAAATTTACTTGCTAACTCATACAGAGTATATCATTTACATGATGAACAGTTTTCTTCTTTCTTTTTAAAGCAATTACAATACAATTACACACACACACATACACAAACACAAATGTGTTCATAATTTATGACCACAATCCTTTAACAAATAGAATATTATGCTCTGCAGCTCTACCATGATGAGAATTACTAAACCTATAACCAAACACACCACCACATAGGCTACAGTAGCTTTTCATCAACACAAATGTCTGTGGCTGTCTGTCAGTGTTTTGTGAAGCTACCACTGGGTGGTGCTAAAGTCAGAAATTGTCTAATTCTATAAATCGTGGTTTCAAAAGAAAATAATCACAAGGTTAAACTGTGGCTTTTTTTTATTTTAGTATCAGCATTGCAATCAATGTGCCTTTGTATAACACAACTGGGCTCTAGGACATGTTGTAAGAGAAGTAAACTCAAAGTGCAGTCATTTTGAATGAAACATAGTCTTAAAGACGTGGTCAATAACTTTTGCTGAACAGGGATCTATCTGTAACCAGTCGCTCTTCAGGCTGCCCTGTCAATCCCCACATGTTCCTAACATAATAACTGGGTTGTTATGATCACAAATGAAATTGCAAATCTATTTTTTTTCCTGTTTCAGGTAGACATACATGAATTATGCAAATCTATGGCGTTACAATCGTACAAGAGATTGGTTTTGAATAGATGTTCTGCAGTCCAGACCTCCTCACTAAAAATTGTGGTCTGGCTTCAGCCCCGCCCCCCCAGCACAAACCATTTTCTCTGAATGACATGCCGTAACCATCAGACGGCCATCAAATGGAGACACATACAAGGCCTTCTAAACACCTATTAGAGCTATCGATGGCAGAGGCAGAGGTTATGACCATGGAATGGGGAGGATATTTGTGTCTCTCACTCCGCATTACCAGCATCTTTGGAAGAAGCTTTATAGATTTGGACAGAGGCGAAGGAAGGCTTTATCAGCACCAACACAGAGAAACACATTAAGGGATCAGAACCCCAAAGGTCAATTGTGGCTGTGGGCAGTGCTTTGTTATGGTGTCCTCTCTGTTTATATTACACTGAAGCCAAGTGACACATGTGAAAACAAGTAATGATACCAATTTTGAGTACATGTTAGCATAAAGCCCTCAATATGAAATCTAACAGAAACCGAATATTGTTCTTTACTTAAACTACAGTGTGTCAATATTTAGACATATTCCTGTTTTCTGTGGCCTTAATAACATGCACATAGCAGTGGGATAATAGCTACTGATGTAACATAAAGTAAAAAAAGGATGATGGTGGAAACAAAATGTCAGAAAGCTTTTTAATAACCAGCTTGCAAATGAATCCTGAATTTATTCATCTGTCATCCATGACAGACTCATATGTGACACAAGTATACAAAAACTGTATTGTACACAGTATTGTAATTTCAATATCTTCTGTAGAAACTGGTAGCTGAACTCTGCTGCCAACACTTCAAACCTCAATTCTATGACATGCTGTCATTAAAACAGCACACTGCCCTTGTTCAGAGGATGTAAACCTCTCCTTTTCAGGATTTAATGTCTGTCTTTTTTTATATTTTCAGGATCTGAACAATAGACTTTGTGAGACCGTGTTGTGATTTACTTGTATTTTTCAGGGCAACACTCACTGGTTGAGACAAATCCTTAATCCCTCACAAGATAATAATAATAATAATGTAATCCTTATTCCCAGATGGAACCATTTTCTGAAAAGACAGTTTTTGGCCCGCAGAGGTTCCATTCAAGAAGAAGAGCAATGGGAGGTTATTTAAAATACACGGCAATTAAAATAAGACACGCTGCCCAATCCAACCCACCATGCTAATCCTCCCTGATACAGATGTAGCTATTGTAGTGCAAAAGTTTCTCATTTTACTGTATCTATTGTGTATCAGTATATAATGTCGCACTCTCACTCTATCCCCAAGTGTATTTCTACAGAAAATGAAAATGTCTTTTCAGATGCCAGTAGCTGCAACTAGTGAACTGACTACCTGCAATTGAAGAAGCACAAGATTTTAGTTTCAAAATACCAAGTTTACAACATTTTGGGGGAAAAAACGCAAAAAATATATATATATGGTTGCAACAGCTGCTGCAGTGCTACTGTGGAATAAATGCAGCACAGATGAAAGATGATGAGTGCCTTTTTAATCCTGGACTTCACAAGAGTCTAAGAACACATGCGCAGGCGTTGGCACAGAGAAACGCATCCACAAATGCAAAACACGGGCAAACATACGACTGAAGACACGCTGCTTAATGTTTTTCCTTTCTAATGCAAAAGGCAACCAATTCGAGAAACAGATGGAATCATTCCTTGCTGTGAAAATTGTTCATGACCACAATTAATGATGGTGAATAATCCTAATGAATGCTACACCATGTTCGAGATTGCCATCATGCCGTCTGCATACAGGCTTGTGGAAAATGTTAATTGTTATGCTAATCTTTCAAACAGAGATAAATATAGATGAGCAAAAGTACATGTATGAGGCATGTCAAGCTTGTGTATGCTGCATATTTCTTTCTTTCTGTTTTCTGTTTCTTTTTGTCTTTCATTCTCCTCTTTTGCT
Source organism: Enoplosus armatus (assembly GCF_043641665.1). NCBI lineage: Eukaryota > Metazoa > Chordata > Actinopteri > Centrarchiformes > Enoplosidae > Enoplosus > Enoplosus armatus. Next base: position 13,232,215 of record NC_092189.1, read on the forward strand.
TTTTGAAAGGCAGTCTCTCTGAATCCAATACAGTTTCTCTCAGCATGAGGCAGCTTCAAAGCCCTGCTCCGTGGTCAGGCCCGTCGATCCTCTCACCCACCTCCTGGTTGTTTAAGAGAGCAAAAGCACAGCAGTGCAGTTTCTTAAACACACAGATCCACCCCAGCACCAACAGAGGGACCGCTGTTTGGCAAAAGAGCCGCTCTCTCTCTCTCTCTCTCTCTCTCCTCACCTTGGACTCTGACACTCTCCCTCCTCTCATTACCCACCCTCCTCCATAGACCTCATTATATCCGGATACTCCTCTCTCTCTCTGTCTCTCCACCCCTCTCTCAAACAATTTATCTTTCGTTGCTTCTCTCACACTCACTCACCCTCTCCATCCCTCTACCATCATTTACCTTTTTCCATCCCTGGCTACTTCAGCTGTCCTCGCTCTTCACCCGGCACTCCATCCCCGGAGTCCCGTGCCTCCCCTCTATCTTTGCTGCAACTCAATCCCTATCGCCGCCTCTGCCTTTCGCCTCACTCTCGATGTAAAGTGATTGATGCCAAGCCTGGGCTCTGGGCCATCCCTCCTACCACACACGCACATCACACTGAACCCAGAGGGGATGCCGTTACCTCGGAAAGGGAGTTGAAGTGGAGGGTGGCTATGGGAGGCGAACAAGCCGTGCCCACCCATGTCTTAGGGGAGGCAGGCTTGGGGGGCCCCTTGGTGGGGAGCACGACTTGGTACACTGGAGTGCTCATTATGGCTCTGTAGGGACTGTCCTGCGGGGCATCCACTGTGTGGCTGTGTAGCTCATTACGCCAAGCAGCCACGGCACTCGAGGCACCCAGAGGCAGCAGGGCTCATTGCAGAGATAAGAAAGGGGAGGGCTGCCCAGATTACCCTTAATCAGAGGCACCTGTAGACAGTCAGCACCTCCCTCCTCATTGCCTTCCGTTAAGCCCCCACCCCTCCCAACACGCACGCACACTATTTCTTGCTGCTGTAATTATTGCAATTGCTTCACTTGACTTTCATTCCTGAGCACGAAGTTGCACAGCTTGCCTTCTAATGAGAAACCCAAGCTATGATCCGGAGGTGTTATTTATTTATTTAATTACTTATTCAACACAGCATGTATAATGTCAATTATTTAAATTAGTGTGATTTTAGCACGCCATGCTTTGGAAAGCTCTCCCTACTTTGTGTTATCGGCATTCGACTCACATCACACTCCTCATAATGGTGGATGGAGAGTAAATTAAATTTTAATGTGACATGTGCACCAAACTGAAGAGATATGATTCAAATCAACTACTACAGGAATAGGAGGCGACACATACAGTTAAATTACATACCAAAAATTCACCTCTGCAATATAAAATGAAAAAGGTAAATGGTTCAGACAGTGCCCGAAACAATACAAACAGTCTATGTAAACAAATATGCATGGATTAGAGAGGCCTAGTACAATATCATTCACATGCAATCACAGTTTAGCTAAAACAGTCGTACTGGAGAAGTCAGATTTCAGCAGTTGAAACTACTTTGAATGACACCATTTAAATCAAATTTTGGAGTTGATAATCTCATTCCCCCCAGTGCAACCACTTTTTCTCCACCTGTAACCTGATGTGAAACCAGTAGCACCTTATGCTGAGAACAATGCAAACTCCTACCTGCATATTTGCATAATAGGAAGTGTTACTGTCAGTTGTTTGGGCAAATGTCTATTTCTAAGGATGACACAACAAACAAGTGTTGACTTTGATGTGAGTTGGAGGGTGCTAGCTAAAGTCTGTTTTAAGTGCTGCGGAGATGTACAGTAGGGATTAATAAAAACAAGAACGATGTGATGTGCATGACTGAACCACTTTTGTGATTCTCCCCTTCCTTGCGCACCTCCCTTCAGGTGCTGAGACGTTCTTTGAAACCAACTGTCAAGCTGTTGTCTGTGCAGGCAGCATACAAAGAGTTCATCCAAAACCTGCACTTTATTTTTTTGAAGCGCCTGAATGGATATGTGGCTGTTCTCATCACGCTGTTCGTGATATGTTTGAGACAACACTAACCAACATTAATCAGTGTTTAAACAGTCTAATAGCATAATATGAATCATGGCGCACAATGTGATTAACAGCACATGTGTATTATTGTTATTATATTGTGTATTATGTTATATGTGCACAACATGTATGCCATAATCACAGTGAAGTGGAAAAGTAAGACTCTGTAATGCAATACTTAAATTGTTATTCCTCTGTCAAATTACATTATTTCACGTCACTTAATGAGTATTAAATTATGAAACCAAAAAAGCATAAACATTTTAGCTCCTTAGTAGCTAAAATTCCCAACCCACATCCCTCTATCATGTCACCCAACAGATTCTGCCTCAATTAAATTAATACACCCACTTATAAACTGGTTTGTTGAATTTATGGTTTCAACCTTTACAGTATGCATAGACATTTTTAGGGATTAGTTTCTGCGTTTTTTTTCAAATTCACTGTTTTGAGCCTGTGTTAGTTCCAAAAAGCTATAATTTACTGTGCATTCGAAATGTAAACACTACAAAGGAATGGTAATAGGATCTTTGGTAAAACAATCACAACAACCAACTATTTGACAAAAGAAACAGTTTATAATCACATAAATATCTAAAGAGTTTTGTCACTAATCATGGAACATGGCCTCATTATTTCAGCTTGATGAGCTGCCACACCTGACAGAAATGTGACACGAATAACAAAAACAAACGATTTGTGTTGCGAGGCTGATCAGCTCATTCCCTCGGTGCCCAGTAAGAAGACTTACTTCATGGGCTACACAGTAGCTGCACCATGGGGGGAAAATTCAAGTTCAAAGAAGTTGTCGTCTCACAAACTGGAATAAAGTGGTGAAACATTCACAAAACATCCAGTTTTATACGTGTTTTATCTCCGAGTTTAGTTGATGAAATAGAACCGCCACACATTTTGTTTTGCCTGCAGTGGAAAGGCAAAAGGTGAAACAAAGAAAGCAAGAAATAGAAAAAAAGGCACTTTCAACGTAGAAAGATGTATTTTCAATCTCTGTCATGGTCACAAATCAAAATCCCCCAAGTTTTATGAAACATCCCGCCCCACGAGCCCTCATTTGTTCTTCCTTATTCTGTTTGTAGTTATGCAACTCTGAAAACTAAAAGCTAAGGGCTTATGACAGAGTTACTGAAACTAAATTGTCATAAATTTCCGTTGCTTACAAGATGATGGATTACATTCATCAGTGTGAGGCCTCTAATCTAATCTGGAGCTGCGCTCATCAAACTCCTCTCAGAGGAGGTGTGCTGATCTGGGATCACTAAATATGTCCTTGTTTTTCTTCCATTTTCGGCATGATCTAAAGCTAAAGTTGATGCTCGATCAGCATGGGCACTTTGGAAATAATAGTCCTGATCTCATTTGTGCTCTGATGAAAGAGCTATAAAAGACACTAACATTGAAACATCTCAACATGATATCCCAAATTTTGAATGCTGTAACAAAATGAGAATTCTGCAATTCAGATAGATCGATAGATAGATAGATAGACAGACAGAAAGACAGACAGACAGATAGATAGATAGATAGATAGATAGATAGATAGATAGATAGATAGATAGATAGATAGATAGATAGATAGATAGATAGATAGTCAAGCAATTGCATTCCACAGATATGCTTTTCCTTGAACACTGTTAGTAGTAATGAATGTGTTCTTTGCTGCAGTTACATGTCTATGAAATGACTGCAATCAGGTTTTCAGCTTCAGCAGAAGACTGCTATTAGGACACTTTTTGGCTTTCCCTTTCCCTGCCCACACATAATGACACACTTGAGTTGTTAAGCCTGCCGTTCTGCATAGACCGGGGCCACAGTCCACGTACCAAATGACACTGGAACGTGAACTGGTGTAGTGTATTTCTTTTCTTCAGCCTGCCAGTACATTTGTTTTCATTAGATGGGATTGGTCAGCAGTCTAGGCCCTTGTGTCCAGTAATGGAGCGTACAATTGCAGGCCCATTATAGACTCACAGTGAAATAAATGATATATTGATCTTAAATATTCCACACTCTTGTGCCTCTCTGAACAGCTGTTACTGCCACCACACAAAAAATCTTGTTACGCATCTTCTTTAGGGGATATTCAGTGTACTGCATGCATCTCACTCATTCTGTGTATCTCTAGCTAATGCGATTCTATAGGTACACGTGGTATACTTTACGTAACATTTGTTAAGATATTAAGACCTTGAACAATAAGGCAACAGACTTGGTAAGGCAATCACGGCTTATGTAAAGCTGTAATGAAAACAAACTATACGCAGAGGTGCAACACTGAGCATTAATGAAATTACAGAGCTGGAACTCAGTAGACTCCTCTCTGTATTGTGCAATGAAACAGAACAGGACAGGAAAGCAACTGATGCATGCAAGTCACAGTCACAATTACTATTTCATTAAGGAGCTGCTACCATTGGCAGGCGTTCTCTGGCATTGTTGTGGGGAGGCTGGCATGGCACCGGAAGGGGGGTGGGGGATGAGGGTTTGGGGGGGTTCTGAGGAGGAAGGGGGAGCGATGGGTGGGGAGGAAACATGCTTTAATTTGGGTCATCTCCCAGTCTGCACGAGGTCGGGTGACAGAGCCTCCTCTGCACCTAATCTGAAAACACATATGTTGTACTGGGTATCCACCTGAATTAATTGCCCTAATTATTCCTGATACAAGAAGGAGGGGAGTTAGAGACACAAAAACATGAAACAAAAAAAAAAGGTATGGCATGCTAGTTCCCACAAAAACGTATTGCAGTAGCACGCATGCATGTTAGAAGATGGAGGCTACCTGTCAAGATGACAGGTTAGTTCTTAATTGCTTTAAAAGGAGGAAGATGTACATGCTTTATGCTGAAGAGTGGAGTGTGGTTGTTGGGGGAGGGGGGGTCATCTTTGTGACCACAGACACACACACACACACTGAAGCAGACAGGCGCCGTGAGTCAAGATGCTGCCTTGGATGCCACATTGCACCACAGTAAACAGCTCTTATGTGTCTGTCATGGCAACTTTTCATACTTTGCCAGAAAGATGGTCAATAACTAATCAACAACAACAATGCAACAATAAACGGTTAAGAATTTCTAGTTAGACAGCGAGTAAAAGGTAAAAACAATACATAAATTGAACTGGCTAGAAATGATCTTTTATTGTTGTGACACATTTGAATTGTGACACTTATGTCCTGTATAAAATAGAAGAAATGGTCACAACAGGATCTCTCTGAGACTGAGGATACTGAGGGCTTGAGGGTGTTTGATATACAAATGTACTGTATATGCAAACATCTCAAACCCACACTGATATTTGTTGTGGTAAAAGGAAACTGGTACGAAAATGGCAGTAGAAAGACAACAAAAGGGTAAACTGGGAGCAATTCATTGCACAAATAGCTGGAATTATAGTTCATTACTGTTTATTTCTAAATTGCCTTCAGTTAGCCTGACCACTTCAGCCATCACAAAACCATGGCTGATGGTGGCTAATTTTTGCAGGTGTTATACTGCACTTTATTCATCTCACTTTATGTGTAACTGGTTATGTTAATAGGATTTCAACTCAATTTATTCAAGTGCTGATCAATGGCATGCAATCTCGGCACTTCATGCATTATGTATTTTAATGGAACTCACTTGCTTTATAGCTGAATGGCTAAAGGTTAACAGTCCCAATAGGTGGGACTCCCCGAAGACTAATCTGAACTTCAAACACAGCTTTTTTTCACTTCACAAGGCAAAAGCGCACAACAACAGGAAAGTTGTTTTTATCACCACTTCTTATGGCTCATTGGGAGAAAGAAAGCGATTTATTATCCCACATCCTTTGCTCATATTAATGTGACTATAAATGCCCATAGACATTTTACTCTCTGTAGGAAGTGAGGCGGAAAAAAGGAGGAGTTAGAGGTTGGGGAATTAGTAAGATGGGTACTGGCGAAAGGGAGGGAGACGGGGGGGGAAGAGGAAGACAGGAATGTGTAGGTGGGGTAGAAGTGAAGCGAAAAGAGGGGAGGGGGCGGGAGAGCAAAAGTGGGATAAAATCTCTTACCAACAATGGAGATAGATATGTCACAGTTTCCATAATTAGGCTACTTTAACTGGCATTTTGATATCTAAAATGAAATTCATTTCACCAGTGAGATCTTAAGCTTCTCTCTCTGCAGTTTAATATGGAAAACATCCAGGCGTCTCTGAGGGCCCTTGTCTCTCTCCACTGCCACTCCCTGCTCAATAAAACTGGCATGCTATTCCCAAGATGAGAGTCCCACTGGACTACGTGAGGACTGTGAGGTAAAAACCCCTCCAGTCCGTACTAAATCTAAAAGTGGAAGACAGAAGGTGCTAGAGACATATCCTGTGAGGGTCACTTGGCAGTTTTCACCTTATTGTATTCTCAGTCATCAAGATTTGCCTGTGGCTTTTGGAAAATGATGTTGAGCCGCCCATGAGATAGCTTTTCTTATTCCTATGGAAACTGTACATTTTAAAGTGGCACATTTTTGTCACCTTGGTAAAGAGGAGCTTTGTGGAGATTTCTGTCTATTACGCAGAACATATTAGCCATGTAATGAGTCGGTAAAGAGATGTAAAGATTCAATCAGTGGTTATTTAGAAGCAAAAAAATGAAATCTGGCTTTTTCAGGGCTTAAATGGACAAGTGCTGCAGCGAGCCTCACAGCTGGCCTGCTTGAATATGGATTGCACTGCTGGGACATTTTACACTATTGCTAGGTAAACAAGCTTGAATACATGAATCAATTCAGAACAAGTTAATGAGAACAAATCTGACTTGTGCAATCAAAATTTGGCTGCATTAGCTGCCATTATCATTCTGTCATTGTTTTAGTTTCACATGGATGAAAGTGGATTAATGGTAAGATGTACGATTGCTTAGGGAATAGGGGTATTTGGTGAGGCGAGTGGAGGCTTAAAGCTGTCAGAAAATCACTTAGTCGACAAAAGATTCCAGTCAGAAACATGACGTATAACCTGTAAAGACGCACTTGCCTTCAACACAGCCTGAACTGGGGCCAGCCGTTTTAACTGGCGCCATCAGTCTCCTTCAGGTAATGGAATTAGATGCCACTAATATCTTGGGATGCTCTTCAAACTGCAAATGCACTTTTGCTAAATAGCACGCACTGTAATAACTAGTGACAGCACTCAAGGAGCCCGATTGAAAAAGCTTTTGCATGTGATTGGTTCAAGTAATTGCACATACAAAATGTTCCCACTGATAGGATTCATGAACTGAAAACAGATGTTATCCAAATCTATGCTGGCTTGTTTGCTTTGTTGCCAGGCAACGCACCTCACCTTGGGTTAAAACATGCATAGTAAATTTGTAAGACGGGCTCAGGCAGTCCCAAGGTGTAATTACACTTCTGTAGTCTATTTGTTGGAGTTCTGCCTATAGATCAAGTCACCAGGTTCACTACCAAGACCACAGACAAGCTAATTCACTCACGACTCGGTGGTCGCTATTTGGCTCAGGCCTGAACCTGCAATTAGGGCTCCATTCCACCTAAACAGGGAATCAGGTGTCTTGGAACCAATTTTTCTTCCACTGCCAGCATATAGATGTTTTTTTTTTTTCCAACTTAAAAAATGTAAAATAAGCTCTCCCGGATAATGTCTACGCTTTGTCATTCACGTTTAGAATCCAAACCGCCTACAGTACTGTAGCTCCAGAGTAGCTTGAGGAAAGCTGTGGGGCTGTCAGACTGTCGATGGCAACGCTCTCGCTATCTTGTAACAGTCAAAGTCGCCCATGCGAGAGAGATGAAGACAGCCACCTTACTTAACACACACAAACACACACACACGTACATACAAATGCACAAATGTGCATCACGAAAACGCCTTAGGGCTGCAGACACGAGTAGTGTATCATCAAAAGTTCATTGAATCACTGTAATCTTGGGCTAAATCTCTTCACTTGACGGATTAACTGGAATATCAACGAACACAATGAAATATAACTAAACAGGGCTGATGAGGAGCTGCGATAGTGACTATGTATCCAGAGAGAGAGATAGAGAGACAGAAAGGGAGGGAATAGGATCTGCTTCTTGCTCCCACTATTCCCCTCAAGGCAACGTCAGGATAAATCTTCTAAGGGATTATCCCAGCTACACAATGTTCTCTGTTCTGCCCATTGTATGCCTCTTTAAGCACAATTGATAAATTAGTTATTTATATTGTGGATGGGTGAAAGTCAAACACTGGATTTTCTTTTGATTCGTCTGGTTTGGGAAGCATTGCGAACAATGGGCTGCGTGTGTTCTTCCCGTTGCCAGAATCCACTGAGAACACATTCATGAATCTGTATAAAATTACAAATTGGAGTGGGGAAACTTTAGCATGCCAGGAGGTTGGCTGTTTTTTTGTTATTACCTAATTGTACCTTGCAGATATGGTTTTCAAGTACAGAAACTTTAGCTGTGTCTCCAAGCTAAAGAAAAGGCACTGAGCCAGCAGGAGTTAGACAATACTATGCAGTTGAGATGCTCTGCTACCCTAATTTCAGTTCGCCTGCCAGCTCAATAGGGGCCCAAATCAGTCTTAAATGAGTTACACATGGGATCAGATATCTCTGTGGGAACCCTTCTGCTTTTAATTTAAGGTAAACTAATAGCTTCATTTATTTGTAATTAGAAAAAAAAAATAATATCCTGCTTTAAAACTGTATCAGGCTCTCCACTTTCTACTGGCAGCTCACTCTCCAATAGTTCATGAATTTTAATTCATTTCAGTGGTTAGGCCAATCCCCCTGTTGTATGAAGCGACAGAGAGTTTTAGTCAAATTGAATTACCCTCTCTGTGTTTCACTGGTCTCACCCCCTACCGTCCTCATTTCCCTCATTTCCTTCATTCTCCTCCTCTTCTCTTTCCTTTCATTTTACCCTTCCTCTGCTTCCTTATTTTACCCATCCCTTACAACTTCCTTATTTTCTTCATAGACTGCCTCTAGACAGCAGTAAGTTGTATGTCTGTGTTTTAACTCTGGTTGCCCCTAGCACATGTAAATGACTTTGGTACTTGATGTTTGAAGAGAAAAGATGAAGAAAAAAATCCCTAAGTGCAAAATCAAACAGATAAGAGGCAGGAATTTTCACTTTGCTGGGGAATGTGTGTCTTGACATGCAATGCCTTTTATGTTTTCCTTTAAAGCAGTCAAGGACAGTTAGTTTTGGAGGCATTCTAATCCTGAATGTTAAGGATACATTTATGGGTTTCCATTTCTGCGACATCAAGTCTTTTTTATGACAAATCTTATAGAAGTAGAACAGACATTGCTATATCTTTCACCCTAAACCAACCTGATGTGTACAGGTTGGCCCTTGTGTTATCACCCAGTCCCATATGTGTGGCCCTGAACTCTGGAAATATTCTACAGAGCGATCATACATACATAAGCAACTAGTCAAAGTCATATAATAAAAATCTGCTAGAGAGGAAATATCTCACATGCCAGGAAGTTGGTTGCTCAATGTGTTTGAGGCTATAAGGCCGTATGACCCACATTACACCAAGTCATTCAAATGACCTCTAAGGTGTTATCTCCAAAAGGCAAACATGGCAGCATTACTGCCCCCTCCTCCTTGCCAAGGATGCCAGAAAATATCTGACTTTGCAAAGATCCACTCTCGCTGCATCTGCAAATTCACATTTTCAAGGTCAAATGTTGTATCTAGAATGTGGAAGATAATGGTGTTACAATAAATTATGGGAATACATCTCTTGCACAGTTATAAGCCAAATAAATCGATGGTTGAACAGACCTCAGTGATAAAAGTAGGGACAACCCAGCACGTCTGGTGTGAATGGTACGGACAGAGTTAAGGTTAAAGGTGCAGTGAGAATAAGATTAACATTTAGACACTGAAATCTACAAGGTGGAGAGGTTAGGGTCTTGTAATCTGTTCTTAACTTTTGGTGTGGAGCACTTTGTCCTTCTCTGACCTGGATCATCAACAGTAAACCCATTAGAAAGAGAACACCAGATGACAAATACCCCAGGATCATGCTGAGTATTCATCTGCCACATTTGTCTGAGTGACAAAGCATTTCCTGCTGACAGGGAGGGTCATCTTACAGGGTTACCATGCATGTGGCCAACGGATATGTGCTGTACATAACTCAAAATCAGCTCTCTTGATCTCATTGACCATGTCCATCATCTATTAGGGTGGAAAGAATGGCCATCCATGGACACATCCATCCAATGAATCCCGCAGAGGTTTAATTGACATTGTCTGGAGGAAGACACCGACCTCCATTTCTTCCCAGCGTGTGTCTAAGCCCTGAGACAAGCGATTGTACATTGACAAGAGAATAAAGCTCCATAACTTAACCAGAGAGACTGGACACCCCTGGCAATCTCTTTGTTGTGTCTAAAAATAGTGGGTCCCAATGGTCCCTCTTGGAAAAAGCAGAGGCACACTTCATTATTTCATTATATCCCCCCACTCTGATTTACATGCACACCAGAGGAAGAGTAATTTTTATCTGAGCGTCATGGCTGTGGCGAGGAGCTGTGCGCTGATCCCCAGCAGAATCGCAAGACACAAAAAAACAAGCCAGAGATCCACTCAGTGCATCCCACCCTCAAGAGGCAGACATGATCTCATGTTATCCGTGTTTCCCCCGAAGCATTAAGGCATGTATGCATCATGTCAATGAGACCTGGACTAGGAAACTCAGCCTTTTTAGTCACCATGTTAAATAATGTATCAAGGAGCCGAATGGAGTTTAACTTGAGACGATTCAGTGTTGCATCATCTTTTCTGATGCACTCAGCTTCATTCACTTGATGTTTTATTTTCCCTATATGTGAAGCATAGATAAGTACTTGGATGTATTTGCATACTCCCTGAGAAACTATGCATATTTCTTTATTCATCTTATTGCACTGACTCACTGACATGCATTACTGCGCACTTCCATTGATAGTTGCCATTGAACTATTTGTGACCTCAGTGACTCTCCCTTTGTGCAGTCAGCACCCATAGCGAGTACAGAGCAATATTGGACACATGAGTAGCAGCATACTGTGCACTATTAATTGATTACACTGTATATCATATTGTTGTCCAGTCTAAAACAAATGAGGCCAACTGAAAAAACATTGAGTCTTGTGGCTCACATGTACAAGAAATGATTGCATCCAGGAAATAATGTGTAGGAAGAAAAACACTTGGATAAAACATTTGTGGAGTTGAACTTTGATTGGTTACCAGAAATCTAAAGACCTTATGTCATGTAAGGAGGGAATAACATGTTTTCTTGCACCTCCCAGGACAATAGGGTACTAAAAAAATCAAGGACTGTTCTCATATGTGTATTTAATCATCCTGACACTCTTCCCAAACATGTTACCAGTGGACAGTGTTTGCATTGAGGAGGAATCCCACAAAAGACTCCCAAAGGATTTGCAGTCATTGGTCGATGTGAGTCGCTGGGGGGGGGGTCAAACAAATGTGGTGTGTCTGGGTGACCTTAATCACTTCCAGGTTCATCCAGGCTCGGATTTCACTTGTGTGCCTTATTTCAGGTCACTGCCTCAAAGTCAAAGTAGGGCACAGTCATTATCTGAGGGAGCATAACACAATCATCCACACAATACAATAAGGTCGGCACAATTCACTGAAGTGTTGTCCATTACCTCTGGGCCTGAACACATGTGCTCCACCACAAGCAGTGCCTGTCTATATATGTGGAGCATAGGTAATATATGTAGTGAATTTGTCTGTAATACATGTGCAATTCTCCTGGATGCTTGGTTCTTTCTCTTTAGTTGAAAACAGAAAATGTAACCCCGCTCACAGCAAAACACAGGCAGAGAAAAAGTGATTTGGAGAGAACATAGGGAAGATTCCAGAGTATAGTCTGTGTACACGGGCTCTTATAAATAGAAGGAGAAAAAAAGAAAACAAGGTGATTATGGGCAAATGAGATTGAGGCGTTCTCTTCAACTATTTTAATTGCATTATCACATTATTTAGTGGAGAGGAAGATCTTAAACCACAATGATTGTGAATGCGGAACGATCTTTGTCTCACAGGGTTTACAGTTTCTCGACTATCTTTTACAAGTAAAACCTAAAGGGAGAAACTGTAAAGGAAGTGAGTTCTTTTTAAAAGAAATCATAACCAAGACATAACTGCAAAGGGGTGTTAAAAAAAGGTGCGTCTCAAGGGGTGTGTGAAAAGCACCACTTCCCCTCAGAATTCATGGCGCAGCATGACGTGAGGCCATATCACTTCATAATGAATGTCTGACCAGTCAAGCAACAGAGACCTCTGCAACAAAAATGACATGTAATAATCTGTCTGACTGATCTTGGGAATGAGTTGCTGCTCTTTTTGAAGACTGCATGCGCATAAATTCTTTATGACCATCAGTGAATATCACACGCATTATTTAAGAAGACTCTTCAAAATATCCCTGATTCTATTATCCTTTCATGTTCCAGGCTCTCACTATCCTTCCACTTTATTGTGGAATATGATCCCAGGAACTACAACTATATTTTACATTACTACCTACTGTATATTAAAAGCAATGTGTTATTCAGGTAAAGGAAAGCAGGGCTGCGTCTGATGGAGATAAGTGATTAGGTCAAAACCTTGTTAAAGGCTTAGAGATGTTTGCTTTTGTTTGCTAGTGCAAGTTAATGCTGTGGCTGTGACTCAAAGAGCCAATAGTGTCCTAACATTGGTACAGGTAAAGATCCATTAGAATGAGCTGTACAATGTGTTTTACCACTGACTGGCATTAGCTTTTTGTGGTTCACCATCCATTATTCTCTGCTAATGTCTCTATGCATACCTCCTTGCTGATATGCAACCAGTTTTCATACATATCTCAAGCCCATGACATGCAGTGTATTTCTATTATAAGGAAGCACTTACATAGCGCCACACTGATGACAAGAAAAATTGTAATTACTGCATTAATCATAGCAAGTATGACACAAAGATATCAAGCTCTGGATGTAGTTCCAATTATAACGTATAACGTTCGCGGGTCTCATGCAAACTGCTTCGAATGTAATCAGATATTCACATTTCCCTCAAATGCTTGTTTCAGAGGTTTTTCTTTTTCCAGGCATTCCCTTTGAACCCTTTTGCTTGTCACTGGATGAAGTGCGAGCACAGAAAGGAAATCAGCATGTTATTGTGTATGTGTAGATTAACTTCACACTGTGTACATGTTTGAGCAGGATGCATTTGGGGGCCTCTGCTTGTCTTTTCTGTTTCTGCCCCAGATTGAGCCTGACAGCTACATATGATACCCTGTTATAGAACACAACTGCACAGACAAAAGAAAGAAGGAAAAGCACCAAATGCTTCGGTTAAACATTCCCTCCATACGTGCAAATCTTTCCACAGTCATCCTTCTTTTGTTATGCCAGGCTCTAATTAGTTAATGGGTTGATCTCATTAGACAAATGCTTTTGTTGCAGGTGTCCGGTCCGAGCTGACAAGATTGCCAGAAGCATAAGGTTAGAGAGGTGGGCTTAGGAAACCAATATAAACGACTTAGTGGCTTACATGCTTACAACTGCATGCGATCAGAGGTATTGCATTGCCACAGTTGCTAAAAGACATAATACTGCATCTTGTAGTTATTACAGTGAAATGATACGCAATCAACACTAGCAAAAAAGAGCTGTCATCTATTGTGATTTCCAACATGGCCAATACCATGTGCTAATCAAGAGAAACTGTCTTTCATTCTTCCTTCCTTTCTTTCTTTACAACATTGAGGAGAGGGGGCTTGCCTCTGTCGGTAGTCATTAGAGGTCAGCACACTCACTGTTCAGCCCTGAAGTGTTACAATTACCCTGGAGTAGATTTCCGGGTTCATAGTGTGTGTGTCATCCCATTGAGGAACAGGCAGCTTCAAACACAAGTACTTATGGAGATATCACTCATGGGAAGTCTTCTCAAGGCTGGATATGGTATGTCCACTGCGCCCAGAACAGGGGGTGTTTGAAATGCAGTGATTAGCGCAGTGTCCAGTTAATTTTAACAGGGTTTGCAATGGGACTAATCAGGAATTAAGAGTCGGCATCTACTTTAAACCGCCTTCTTTACGCATTTGTGGGGGGATACTGTCAGGGTGGAAAAAGGCAATTGTCTGCGGTTTCCCGATTATCCCCTGCAAAAGCCTATAATCTGGCTGAAAGTACTTAAAGAGTCAAGCAGCAAAATAAACAACATTGATTATCATCCCACTGTTCTTTTTTTTTTTTTTTTTTCGAAGTGGACCATACAGAGAGGGAGGGGGGTTGGAGGCTAAGGTTGCGCCTTCCCCCGTCAGCGCCATCTGCTTGGGCAAATGTTAAGGCAGGCTAAATACCCCCTGAGTCCTCTGTTCAAACCAGATTATCAGCTATTCTAAGGAGGCGGACGAGCGTCTTATCATCTCCCAATCTCTTTTACAAAAGCAAATCAAGAATTCTGTACGAGGATTACCAGGATTAAGGAGGACACAGACATGGCCCTCCTTGGACAATGTCTTAAATCGCTGCCTTTCAATCTGGCTACCTTCAGCTAGCAAACATGCAATGACTGCATCCTGTCATGACATTGTCCTTAACACCGGTTACTTCACTTGAGCTAAAATATCACTTTCAGGAATGGTTAGGGTTAGGGTTTTGTATGTATATGGTATATGGTTACCATGTCGCCACGCAATACATCTAGTACAGCACAACAGTGAGTGTTCAAATGCATTCATTTTTGACTGTTAGAAATGGAACTAATTTAGTCATAGAGCTCAGTTATAGTTCAGAAAATAGCCTCTGCTTTACACAACATTGACAGCATCACATAGTGTTGAACAATGACCCACAGTGGGATGTGGCTCGGTTTAAAAAACTGCATTTATTAGCCCCAACAGCATGATAGATTGCTGGACAGGTTTTCCACTGAATGCTTCAAAGAGGATAAAATGAGGAACAAATTTCAATGCAAACAACGTCTATGTGGCTGTAGCTTAGTTGCGGATATCCACAGAATGCAAATGCACCACCAGTGACCTGGTAGCTATAATGATAAATAAATGTTACCTTCTCTTTACTATTTTTGTTTTTGTGTTCGGGGTGGGGGGATTAGTGTTAAATCTACATGGGCAAAACTACGGTTGAAACCATGTGATTACTTCAAAGAGGGGTGGGGAGAGGGAAATAGGGAGAGTGGGTGTCTCCTAAAGAATGCTTGTAAAGCTCACTTATCCCTTGTGTAACAACTGGACTAACATATATTCAACAAAACAATCAAGCGCTGACAAATTCATGCCAAAGCACCAGCATCTCAAAACATTTTGCGCGGCTGTCAGTCGTGAGGGCATTATTAATCCTACACGAACA
Organism: Enoplosus armatus; assembly: GCF_043641665.1. Lineage (NCBI taxonomy): Eukaryota > Metazoa > Chordata > Actinopteri > Centrarchiformes > Enoplosidae > Enoplosus > Enoplosus armatus. The sequence goes on from NC_092189.1 coordinate 13,247,662, forward strand.
AGCAAGGTGGATTTCTCTACCTGGGATATTTTAGGGAAGACAGAGGCACGCTAACAGCCTCGCAGGCACACCAGCAAACCATATGCTCCTTGCACACTATCAGCAACTACTGTTTTAGATCACACTTTTAACAAGGAACAAACAATTGTACAAGCAATCGATGTTCCTCAGATCCCCGCTCCACAGTCACACCTCGTTTAATCAACAGAATTGTTTTCAATGAAAACAATCTCCGGGCTGTAGAGCTACTCAGTGTCTCAGAAAGAACCACTCGGCGGGCTTCCACACTGATTTGATTGTTGCACACACAAAGGTAGCTAGACCACCGCAGCTATGGGGGATGATTGAATTATTCAGTTTGGCAGAGATTTGGCAGCAATTGTGTGGAGTGTTGCCTTGAGTGGAGTGCAACAGAAAGACAGCATCTTCTTGTTTCCTGCACCACTGCACAACACATGCATAAATAGCCCCTACTTAGACAGTCAGCATCGCTTCAGGACAACTTCACGTCATACCCTGAACATGCTTGCTGCTTGGCTAATTGACCTACACCTCCCCATAGACACCCCTAACATTAAATGATACATTTAAAGCATTTATACTATTTATATTTGAACATTTAAAAGAGGCATGGTTTTTAGACAAAGTACAAAATCCCACAATACAAGTTCCATGTTTAAGGTGCCTTCATGTATCTGATTTCACCACTAAAAACATACAGATGTGTTACAGTTTTATGAAGGCATGAGTGGCTGCCAAAATCACCATAGTCGAATTCACAACTTGTAAAGAGGGAGAAACAAATCCATACAGACTTTCAATCACTGATTTCATACACGTTCAGGGAAATGTCATAAAACACCCACAGTGGTGCTCAGATTACTCAATGCACATTGCTTTTAAAAAGTTAGCTGAGACAGCAACTGCAGCGATCTTTCATTTTAAACAATCTGTAATCTTGAATCGTCATTCTATACTGTCTGCAGCGGATGACTGTGATTGCAGCGGTGAATGTGAGTGACTTGAAAAATCAATGTAATGTGAAGGAAAAAATGGAGTTTGCCATCTCGATAGCTCCTTCGCAATGTTATCCACATGAATAACAAATATGTTCCAGTTTTATGTTACATTTATCAGAGGGAAAGAATTGATAACAGGAGTGCTGTACTGATCACAAGGATTGCATTTTCAAGGTTGTGGAAAGTCACTGGGCAAACTTTATGTGATGCTTCTGATTCATCTTGGAGCTTATTATTCATAACTGATAACAAACATGTATTCTTGATTACTGCAGTGCATCTAAAGGTTTTATATTACAGGAAACTGCCTCATACAACAAGCTTTACAGAGGAAACCCTGCCAAATAAAGAAATCATAAAAAAAAGAAAAACATACAATTAATGAAGACCATATGGATAGCCGCACCACCACAGCACAAAGAATTGCTGCGTGTGTCTTTGTAAGTTTGTCTGTATATGTTGCTCCATCTGCAAACATATGATTGCATTAAATGTAATCAACCGTACTACATATACCTAGCTTCCTGGCCTATTAGATGAAATTGAATACTTCGTCCTCATAAATCATGAATCAATATGTCAGCAAAGAAACTCTGGAAACACCTCCCTCAGTGTCATACAGTAACACAGCCATGGGACAACCTTTAAAATGACATTTTATGGATGATAAAAATCACTGGGAATGCACTTAATGTGAGCTGACCAAAATCACAAGCACACGCTGAGGCCCGTAACAATTGTGAGAACAAAATGGTCCAAAGACATACCAAAGACATTTTCTGATATAAACCAGACCGGCAACTCCTGCTTACACTACATCTGTTTCCTTTCCTCTCATCCCTTCTTTCTCACCTTTGACTTTGCAATCCGAAGCGGAAGAGAAATCCATTTATCGCCTACCCTGTCTTCACGCACACATGTTAAGACTCATTAATGCTGTGGCTTTGTTGGAGTTTATTTTAATTTATTTGTGGCTCATTTGAAAACATTTCATTACCTAATTATGCATAACAGGAAAAATCAAATCATAATTTATCTAGCTCAAAGAGATACAACTACCCTATGATCTACCCAAGCTGTGTTTTCTTCAAGTAAGAAGGAGGCATTTAGCAGGTTTACATTTATCTATTAATAGAAAGCTGACATTTATCCACTCTCTATATGAGAATGTTCTACTTGAGTGTGCACCATTTCCTCAAATCGCCAAGGACACTTTTCCCGGGGGAACTGATTAGCTCTTTCTCAGTTTTAAAATGTGAAGTAACTTTGATAAGCAATTAAACATTTTCTGTTGTCTCTACTCTGGCTTTGTTTTATGCCTTTCAAGTCTGTATTTTTGGATCAAATCCGCATAAACACTGCATAACACAATGTTACAGTGGTGGTTATTGTACCCTCTAGCATCAATCTTCCTCTCAGATGTGTAAAACCCTGTGTTTGTGCACTACTGTACGTCATAATAGCAGGGTTATCATTATCAAATGATCATTATCAGCTCTCATGGAGAAGAAACCAAAAAAAAAAAAAAAACGTTCCATTGTTCCAAAAAAAGCTTCTGTTCTGCTGTTTTCTGTCTGTGCACTTCAAAGGATGTGCTCCCACCAAATTTCCATAACTTTTTATCTGTAATCTGTTCCTAATGAGCGATGTATATCTAAACCATTTCTTCCTTTCTTTCTCCCAGTCAAGTGCTACATTATTGCAAAATGTGGAAGAAAAGGAGATATAGGCAGTTTTTCTATGGCTGAAATGGGCCAATTAATGGTGTCCAAACCAACACAGCCACACATACTTCCACAGGCCACAGCCTGTTTGACATGTACTACATCCTACTGGCTAACTGTATGTCAGAAAAACAAATGATTATTCTACAACGTGTTTTGCCTCATTTTAGTCTCACTGTTCTCACGAAGCAGATGCAGTATAGTGTGCAGAAAACTGAACTGACTGAGTGATGCAGACTAATATTGAATGCTCAAAGCAATGAATAAGAAGAGTCGTCAAAATATGCAATACGATGCAAAAGACTTTAATAAAGTTCAGAAGCGCACACATACATAAACAAAACATTTACAGTTTTCTCCACACTGGCAAATCAAAGTCAATTACAAAGATCATGTAAGGTGCATATTGTACTTCACATTGAATAAAAGTGAGGTTGTCTCTCTCCCTTACAAGGACAAAAGCTCTCCCCATGTATAAGTATTTTTTTTTTCTTTTCCCCAAAAAATCAGGCAAATCTAATCATTACACAGTGCTAGGATGCTATGTATATGTCATACTGTGGCTCCTACGCAGTAGTGAATACATTTGATACCATAATTACATGAATATACCTCCTTCAATAATAACAACCTGCCTCCGAAAGAGGTAACACACATAAAATTAAAAGCTTTAAAATAGACATAGTCTGTAGAACCACGACCTATTAAGACTGGGATGAAATCAAAAAGGCTTCCGGTCCGTGCAATAATTTAATTTAATTATACATAGTCTCTCACAAGAGGGGAAACAGCCTCTGGTCCAGTCCATCTGTACATTTCCAATTGAATACACAGGCTATGTCCATTTTAATGACTCTAACTCTATGGTCATATGTAAGTACTGTAGGTGCCTTTTAGGCCTTACCTATCAAAGCAGTCTTCAGCTTACCAATTAACAGGACTATTGAACAACAATGCTGCTAACCCATCAAGCCAGTTACAGGTGTATACTGTAGAAATTATTCTATTCAGGACGTACTGTACCATAATGATTCTATAGGTGTAGAGATAGTAGAAGCAAAATGATGCTCTGAATAAAATACGTAGGACGTAGTAAGTGCACCGTAGTGGATTTTCTGTCAAATGTTAACTTATTGCTGTTTTTCAACTGAAGCCTGGATTACCTTTTCATTTTGGTGTTCAAAGTTCTTCTCATCAGAAAATTTCTTTTGTCAGTGTAAATAAGTGCACAAAGTCAAGTCATTTTTGCTTAAGCCCGCCAACTCATATTAAAGACTGCCTGAGGATTATTATTCTCTTTTTTTACCATCTGGAGTCATTTTAATGTGGATCTCACAGGTTAAATCACTTCCGAATAGAAAGCAACACACAAAAGGTTAGGCTTAGTGCTCTTCAAATCTGCCCTACATAAACAGCTTTTGATTATAACCCCAGCAGTTAGTCCCCTGTGATTGTGGCTTAGCTCAAAGTATTAAACTTGTCCTACCATTCCTCCCAGTGTAATAACAGCATGGCGATCTGTAGCACAGTTGTAAAGCACAACAGATGTGGTCGTATTGTGGGTCCATGCATATTTCTGTAACATTAGCCACACTCTTCACTAGCAATGCTATCAGTGGCATCAAAAGTGGGACAGAAAGAGGCGAAAGTTGACAGAAAAGGTACACTGTGATGTGGGCTCAATACTAATGTAAGCCTACGGGTTTGTAGACCTTGCAGCATAAAAACACATTATAAGTCATTAGTTCCATGAGCAAGCCCAGATAGAGCAACGTCAAATAATACAAAAATCAGAAAGTAAGAAAATAAAATGGCCACCAGGCAGTTTTGAAAACAAGGCAAAGAAATGGAATCAATAAATATAAACACCATCAACTCTGTGATAGATATACATACATACATATAAACATACTTTACAGATCTATTGACTGTATTTGACACCTATTTTACAGAGTGGGTGCTGGAGTGGGACATTTTTCGAGGAGGGTTCAGGGCATACAGTATCATCCTCACTGACACAGGTAAGTAATAGCATAGGACTCAATAAAGCATTTCAAACTTCCAACAGATTCACAGGAGGAGCTTTGTCAAGATTCAGGCAGGCAACATGAAGCGTCTCTCTTTTTCTGAGAATTTTTTCCCCCCTCCAAGTTCATCTTTTCTCCCGATTGTATGAAGAGGTGGAGTTTGAGGCTGTAGAGACAGTAAAGTACTTGTTTCACCTCTTCAGTTCTCGCCTTCCTTCTTTCCTCCCTCTGCCCTCTCTCTCTCTTTTCTCTCTTTTTCTCTCTTTAGGTAGTGGGAGCTAGAGATTGATTTTAATCCTGTGGGAGCGAGCTGTACCTGTGCCACAGAGTGTGCCATAGTGTGGTGGTTTCAGTGCCGTCTCCTGAAATATAGAGAGACAGACAGATATAGGGAGATTGTAGTTACAATATCATCGAGCTCTGAGCAGCCTAAGCTGTAGCCTTATCAGTGCGAGGCTACACTGAACACTGAATAAAAAATCTCAGAAGAGAGTGTGGAAGATAAAAAAAAAAGCATTCTTCAAGGCACGGCTGGCAATCAAGTCATTATCTTGTCAGGTTTCCTTGAAGAATGCTACAAGTGTCACAAGCTTGTGCATTTTTCCTGTACTTATCAGAGCATGCAATCTTATCCAATTATCACTCCCAATTTGTCTTTTTGTCTCCCACCACACTAGTGCAGCACTCTTCATTTCCCCTCAAAAAGCCATTTGGATCAATTTAGGCCCACTCTTTCTTTCGAACCCTTGCCAGTGGGTCCTCTGATATGTACAGAATATGACATTTTGCTGTTCCTAAGAAGGTTAGCAACACATCTGCCAATATCTGAATCAGTAAGAATCTGACCTGATAGTGCTTACATCAGCAAGGCACAGTGATTACAGATGCAATGACTCAACAGAAATAAAAAACAAAAACAAAAAAAACAAAACAAAAATGATATTAAAATAAAATAAAGCCATAATCAGTCGCTAGGATGTAATACTGGCATCTGATCTGATTAACAAGCTTAGTTAGCCTTTTAAAATCATGGCTGCCACCCCTGGCTGTGCACCCACTATGAGTCAGCACAAGCGTTTTGTCATCAGACCATGGGTGGCTTGTGTGAAAGGTCCATACCTTCACCCACACAAATAAATGGCGATATGCAAAAATTTTGCTCACTGCTGCCCTCGTTATCCAATGCATTTATAATATGATCTTTTTCATGAAAATAATACCATAAATTGCATTATAAATGAGGCATAACAGCAACACTTACGGTCTAGGGGGTATTTAATCAAACTGTAATGTATGCATATGTGATACTCCTAAAACACTAACAATAGCCTCTCCTATATTGAGTCATGGGAGGTTAGTGTCATTAAGCAGTGACCCCACATGCTCCGTGGCCCCAGAATTATGAGCCAAACAAGAGAATGTATTAGCCTTTTCATACCCTGCATATTCATTGTGATGTCTGAGATCACTCAAGCAGGGTGGTACTCATTTGATCTGCCTCCGCTAAAGCACATACTCTCACAAGAGCTCCTCATCACTGGAGGCAGATTGACCTCTAATATCACAGGGTAGGGGTTAAAAGAAAATGATGAGATGCGTAAAAACTGAGAAGAGAAGGGAGGGGAGGGAGGAGGTTTGCATTTGCAAATGCGGCTCTCGCTGTATAATGAAGCCATATGGTGGCACAAATCTGTAGTCTCTGAAGTATTTTTTACAAGCTTTACTCTTTATCAGCTACATCTGTAAACTCCCTGAAAACATTTTGGTGACCTTAAACCATAATCATCTCCTGTGTGCCCTCCCCATTGTTATTCCACGGGTGGGCTTTTTGTCTTTGCTTTATTTTCAGCTGCTTTAGGTGTGTGGGAGTGTGTGGGGCAATGAGAGATCACTGTAAAGGCACTAAAGCACCATCTGTCACTTTGATGAACAAAAAGGAAAAACACGACAACCTGCCTGTGATCTGTGAGCTTTTGGACTTCTGGCATTAGATTTAGGCTCAAGAGAGACTGGATAGATGGCAATGACAGACCAAATGCAGCTTTTGTTTTAACCAGCCACACTTGTAATGATCTCTTCAAAATCTAGGAGTGCTAAAATATTCTCTCTTTTTTTTTTTTACCTCCGCAGATAAAAGCAACAACCACATAAGTGTCCTTCAGACTTTGAAAATAGATTTTCTTTAAAGACGCACAAAGATTAAATCGAGCAGAGATGAAATTATAATGGGGCTTCAACAAACAGGACAGCTGGTCATCTATTGTCACATCACTTCGGATCCTGAGAATGTGACTCACCCAGGGATGGTACATGGCATCACTGATTATTTTAAAGGACGGCTGTCTTTTTTCTTTTTTCTTATCAGCCTCATTCGAAACCTAATTACAGTGATTTTAATCATACTGTATTACGAGTGATTAACCCTTTAGTGCATTTAATTAACCTTTGCAGCCACCTATTCTCATCAGGCAAAGCGTCATGCTATTTTTTTCCATGACACAGGCTTTAAATAAGCACACTTAAAACTGGGGGGAAATCTAATGTCTAAAGTGGGAGGCATCACTTGTCAATTGCTTAAGGGGACAGAAAAATTGTGATGTATTATCAGGTTAAAATCTCTGAAGATATGGTTGGTGAGTAGAACCAATGAGGACAGATTTTTCTTGACAATATTTAAATTCTGGGAGTATGTGACACCAGAATATGGGTATATTATAGAGATTAAACCTGACCTCTCTTAGAGAAATGAGTAAATATACCTTAGAAATAATGTGATACAAACAGAGCCTGAAGATTTGGGAGGACATTTACTAATCATATATTCATTGATTTTAAATTAGTCAGACAAAAATACTCCACTCTGATCAGCAACATAAGTAAAAATCAATTTAAATCCTTGATGCATAAAATTCATGACGGATAATAATCCAGAATTGTAGAACACAGACTGAATATTTCTGCATATTTCAGGGCATTCACTACCGGTAAGATGGGAAAATCATCCTGACAACTTGTCAGTGTGTCGTATAAACACATTATGAATTAAATCTTTGGTACCAAGGGCATGTAGTAGGCTTATGTATAATGTACCGTGGCAGAGCATAGCTTTTAACCAGGGTCTCAAATAAAAGGTGGATGAAAGGAATGACTATCAACTCTGTGTGGGTGTCTTCATAAATTATCCTAAGCACAATACTTCACGGGATCAACACTCATTTACCAAAACTATGCCATAAGGAATTTTACACTTGCTAGATGTCACACAGATGCGTACTGGGAGCGAAAAAGGCAGAAATGAACCAAAGATCTGAAAACTGTGTGCAATATGAGGCTAGACACAAACAAAAGCAAGCACCTCATCAAACAAAATCAATTATTGATGCAATATCATGAAATTGACCCAGAATTGGGTGAATGGCAGTTGTGATAATTATGATCAAAAAACAAACGAAAATGAAAGCCAACCAAGCAACAGCCAAACCCTCGAACCTTAAAAGAAACAAAATGAAAAAAAAATGAAAATGGTTGAAAAAGCCAGCAAATTCAACTGGATGTTTGACACTGAGTGAATGTTATACACACATATCAGTGAATGAATAAAATGCTACTCCGTGCACAGACGACCCAGCCTTAATTAGTTCCATTGTGCTGGTGATAGCAGGTAAAATATCAACATGTACATACTCTTGTATTAGGGATAAAAGGATAACATTCTTCAATGTCCTCCCTAACACAAACTACAACACTACACAGCGGCAAACCTCTGTTGTGATGTCATTACATCCTCTCCTATGTGAGCTAATTAAAAGAATGTAAAGAATATGTATCTACATATGCCATTTATAACAATAATTGGGGTCATTAAAGTAGAGCATTTATGGGCTAAATGCAATGTTGGCCTGGCAAGCTTTTTTATGGACTACTGCTCCCTTGGTGTTTAAGTATATTGGTCTCAAGGCTCTGCGTCACCTTGATCCCTGTGACCCCCTCCCCCGCCCCAAGCAGTACTCAGTCTTCCCCATAGCGCTCGACTCTGGCTGTCAGCACTAAGCAAGGCCACCTCTCCTTACCTCTGATTTACATTTATTTCCCTCGCCAGCTTTTATTTATTGGGGCACTTCGCATTTGGCACATATCTCTTAGGGAATCATAAGCCCTTTGCTGTACCTTGGCATTCAAATGAGCTTCTCTCCCACAAAGCCTCACTGGCACAGTTAAGGCAGCACTTAATATTTTGAGGACAAAAGCCACAAAAAGTGGGATTATTTATCAAATTGTTTTAGCACGTCAAAAGAATTTTTTTTTTGTTGTGCTATTACCTTCACACTTTTTGCCCAAATGAATACTTGATGAATTGTCACTCTGGCTGCCATATTTATTTTTTGCTCGCCTTGTTTAAACATGTCAGTCAAATATATTAGCACACAGCAACATTCGCCCTTGACCTCAAATACATCAGTAGAGAGTTCAATCATTGCCGTCTATCCCAAGCTCCTCTAAATCAGGCTACATTGCCACCAACCACTCACACTGATGTTTAAAATAGCTAGCCATCATAATTGCACTGCTGCCATTACTCAAGCTTTTGAATATGAAATTAACCTGCACATGTATTTTTGTAAATGATTATGCAATTATGGTTGCTTATGAAGGAGGGTGAATACATGAATTAATAACAGTACAATCAGTGCAGTGAAAGGTTTGCTGTATTAATTGCGACAAATGTTTTATTCTTTAGTTTCATCGCAAGTCTCATTTTTAAGTGCAAATGACATTCATGTAGACATGGTCATGGTCTGTGTGGGGAAATCCCCTGGCTCCATGCTGCCACCCTCCCTCTTTCACATCACCTACCATGGGACAGCAAGGGGAGTGTGAGTGGGGACTAGTGTGGGTGGGTTTAAAAAGGAAGTCATGAATTACCTGTCGGGTGGTGATTTGCCCCGCAGTCTTGAATCCCCCCTGACAGCTGCACTCTGAGACACTGTACGGGTCGGAGCTAGTCGATGAGCACTTGGAGAGTGAGTCACAGCCCACCACGAACGTGTTGTCCAAGGGGAGCTCCTGGATCACATGGTGTTTCTTTGGGGCCACTGGAGTCTCCGGTTTGATTTGAAATGTAGGCTGAGGGGACGCTGACTTGTAATGCTTGGCTAAATCTGGGCTGTCAGGTTTGAAGGTGGTGGGCGTGGTGGCCCAGTTGTACTTCCCCATGGTTTGTTCCTCTAACTCCACAGGGAGGTCCAGTGTACCATTAACATGCTCATGGGTGGGGTCGTCAGGCTTGGATTCATCAATGGTCACAAAGTTCAGGAGGAGGCTCTTGGGGGATCGCTTCTTTCTCTTCTTCTTCTTCTTGATCTGACGGTTCTCTTGGTTGGGTGACACCCACTCGCCACTCTGCTTGCCCTTCTGTACCACTTTGTGTCTTGGTGTCTGCCGGCAGCGCACCAAGGCAGTCACAAATATCACCAAGATGACAGTCATCGTCCCAGCTATGATAGCTATGACAACAATCACATATCCGTTGGCTTGAGGTGTTACCTCACTGTCCCCTACGTTACGGTCCAAGGGTGTCTCCATACTTTTTCGTAGCTGCTCTTGGATAAAGGTAGCATTTGACACAGTGTCATTGACAAACAAGTGAATAAGTGCGATGGCATGTAATGACTCAGGCTGGCCTAGATCTTTGACCTTGACTACCAGCCTGTGTAGCCCCTGATCAGCTGCCACTATTTTCTCCTGCAGTGTTATGTTACCCGTTGTTTTGTCGATGGCGAAGAGACCTCGAGGGGAGACCCTAGATGTGATGATGATGCTGCTGATAATACTGTACTGCAGCTCAGCATTCATACCTGTGTCATTGTCAATGGCAAACACTCTGGTGACCACAGCGCCAGGGGTGGTGGTGGTTCGCACTAGGTCATAGGAGTAATTGGAGGATGGGATGACGAACACAGGGCGATTGTCGTTCACATCGACTACATTAATAGTGACCTTGGCGTAGGAGGAGCTTGGAGGTTGCCCTCCATCAACTGCCTTGACCATAAATGTGTAGGAGCTTTGCTGCTCCCTATCAAAGGTGATATTGGGTTTGATCACACCAGTTTGAGGGTCGATGATGAAATTATCTTTCCCGTTCAAAATGGACAGGGTTATAACAGCATTATCTCCCGCATCTGCATCCGTCACTGTGATTAAGCCCACAGTTCCATAGAGAGGCAGGTTCTCAGGCACATAGAAGTTGTACTCAGGGTGTGTGAAAGCCGGGCTGTTGTCATTAAGGTCCTGGACGATTAGCCTGACAGTGACATTGCTCTGCAGGGACGTGGAGCCATTGTCCCTCGCTATGACAGTGAATGAGTACCTCTCCTGCTTCTCTCTGTCCAGGCGTTTGCCAACGGAAAGGATTCCTGACCGTCTGTCTATGTTAAACCCATCAGGCGCATCAGGACCAAGAGTATAAATAATCTCAGCATTATGTCCACTGTCTGCGTCAGTGGCACTGATTTTTATTAACTGTGTAGAGGGGTCATTGTTCTCCGGTATGGAAAGTTGGATTTCCGGCTGGGGGAAGATGGGGGCATTGTCGTTCTCATCCTTGATTTTAATTAAAACCATAGCTGAAGTGTTCAAAGGAGGCGTCCCCCTATCCGAGGCCACTATCTTAATTGCATATTCTCGAGTCGTCTCATAATCTAGGGGGGCAGCTGTCTCTAGTAAGAATTGATCATTAAAGACAGGCTTCAACCGAAAGGGAACATCATGGTCAGTGTAGCAAGCCACTTTGCCATAAAGATCTGCATCCTTGTCAGTAACAGTAATTAGGGCTATTTTGGTGTTGAGAGGTGCATTCTCAGACAGCAGAACAGTCCCATTAACCAGGTTGATAATGTAGCGGGTGTCTATGGTGGGAACATTGTCATTAACGTCTGTTACATTAACAATAACTGTGGCTCTGGAGGGGGTGGAGCTGCCATCACTGGCGAGGACGATGAGTTTATGAACAGGAGTTACCTCCCTGTCCAGTGGCTGCTTCACAGTGATCAGTCCTGTAGAACTGTCGATGGCAAAGTGACGTTTGGTTGAGGCAGAGATCTGGTTGCTGAAGGCGAAGTGGATCTGTGCGTTGGAACCCAGATCTGCATCTGTGGCGTGAAGCTGAGCAACTGATGTCCCCATGGGGGCATTCTCTGGTACTGTGACCTCCAGCTCGTTGTCCTTGAAGATGGGACGATTGTCATTGACATCGGAGATGGTGACTTGGAGAATGGCAGTGCTGGACTTGGGAGGGCTGCCTCCATCCTCCACCTTTATCTTCATGACAAAGGTGTCCTTCTGCTCGCGATCCAGGTTCTGCTGAACGATAAGCTGCGGCCACTTGTCACCTTCAGGAGTCTCGATGATGTCTAAGCCAAACTCGCTGACACTCTGCAAAGACAAGACAACATTTTGAGTTACGTTTATTCTGTTTACAACACGTAATACTCAATGTGAATAACACACATTTTTAACAACAATTGTTTGATTATTGTTTTGGTTGTTTCATTTTAGTTTTTCCCATATAGTATGTCCTTTTCCATCACTAACATATTAATACCAAAAGTAAACATAATAACATAATATCACATTTTCACTTGGGTAATAAAGAAAGGTACAGATCACTATAGTGATGTATACTATATTCTGAAGCATCCTTGTGTTTGTTTCCTTTCCGTACGCAGGTTCATTTGTAACCCATCTAAGGATCAGGCTTTTTGGCAGTGATGAATGTCAAGAGCAAATTAAATGGCCCATCTTAAACAAGGTAGCTGGTTCTCAGCTCAGTTGGGTACCCGTAAATCAAAAGCATTTTCAAACACGCTAATCATCAGCTTGTTTGAAACATTACTAATTTCTTACATACACAATAGAATGCAATACATGCCCCAGAAGCACAGCAAATGTCAGTTTATTAACCTTTTAAAAATGTGACCAATTGTTGTAGTAGAACAAGTCCCTGCAGCCCTCCTAGCAACTGCTGCTTGAAGGGATTCATTTACCTCTTTAGCCTCCTCATCAGATTTCTTCTGCCTTCACTAAAATGAGATTTCACTCTACCTTCCTATCTTGTGTCAAGTTAGAATAGAGCAGGCAGCCTTGCAACATTTCAACTTCATATTGGGAGAGAGGCAGCTGGAAATGGAGACACACCAATAAGCTCCCATTTTAAATACACTGCAACACCAGATCACCATAGATTAAGAGAGGGGAGTGAAAAATCCTGCATATTAGAAAGGCTTTTTTCTCAAGAAAGGCTAAATCTAGGCAAAAGTAAAGCCGGAGGAAAATGAAAACAAATGCATAAGTAATCCCCATGAGAAACCGGAGGAACTGGCACTGGCTGTTAAGAGTAATTGCCTTCCACCCCAAAAAATAGCACTAATATTTACACTTTCAGATGGGGTAGGGTAAGGATCCATACATGCTTTCAAATTAGAAGAGAGAGGATGGAAAGGGAGGAAGAGAGAGGGAGAGAGACAAGTGACAGAAAAGGAGAGAAAGAGAGAGTAGGGGGAGGAAATAAGAAGAAGATCAAGCCCATGAATGAGCTGCATGCACATTATGAAACAAAGAAGCCCTTTGAAGCTCTTTCAGTCAGAAGCAGTTTCATGGTAAAACAAGAAAAAGCATCCTCTTTAAAGAGATAAGCTTCATGCTGCACATAATGTTGGAAGAGATTACTCTGTCTAGGCACAGCTATCAAATGAGATTAAGATATATACATTCTCCTCCTTCAAGGAAGGAACATTTCAACCAAATTGTGAGCACAAGAGTCCTCAGTAGGTTTTAAAATCTAAAACTGTCCTTGTGCCAACACAGTGTTGTAGCCGACACAAGGAAACGTGCAGCTGCAGCATGTAAATTATTGTGTACTCTGAAAAACTGCTTGCTGAGGGAATGTTGTCAACATGTCAGTGATTGACAGAACTACTTAAACCAGCAAATGCTGCAGCAATGATCTTTCAGACCTTATTTTGTGATCCTTCTGGCAAGCAAAAGTCATATGGATAAGCATATATGGCATATACAACTATGTGTGGAAATGTAGAGATACTGCCTTATGGATGAACAGTGCTGAATCTTTTTGCACATTGCAGAACTATTTCTGTCATAACTGAAAGGTCCAAGACAACATTCTGGGGGCTCTATTGCTAAGAACTACTCCATCCGCACAAAGCTCCTCAATCCTCAGTTGTTTGAATAGTTCAGAGATTCGGCACAGTAGCTGAGTATCTGCACACTGATATTTGGCAAAGCCTGATGTTAATAGTAGGATGTTGAGTTAGGATGTGTCAAAGGGAATGCTGCACAATGATTTATGAGCCAGCATTTCCTCTATGCTTTTGTCTTGGTTTCACACAATTTTACAACTGACAAGACAGCACTCAGCGCATTTCAATAAGTTGAAGAGAGCTATCTCTCAGGCTGTGCATCCTCCTGAATGCAGAATTAGTCTGGTGGATTGTGATAAGATCTAGGGCAGGCTAAGAAAAGGCCAAATACTAGCATGAATCACTCACTGGAAACCCTAAGGCTGAGCAAGGACGAAGCTTTCTAAATGGCTAAGTGTGCACATTATACCATGCCTCACTCTTTCACCACACATATTGTACAGGTACATGTCTGCTTAAACTTTGAACACTTGCCATCTATTCCACATTATAGGGGCCACAGGTCTCTGCATGGACCAGAGAGGGATCAGGGCACTGTATATGTGAGATGTGTGCGGTACACAATCTAATCAGAGTTGGCTAATTTAAATGAAAATGATTGAGGGACACTGACAGAAGCAGAGGTGGGAAGATGAGGGAAGGATGACTCTGAACCCCGTTCTACAGACAGCACCTCAGATTATCAGTGGATGCATCTTTCAGTCAAGTTGATGACCTTATTAAAACTAAGAGGAGACTGAGATTGGGCTGTGAATATATCAGGAGGACTCCAGTCACGGTGATGCCCAAGGATGGGGCTAACTGGGGAGGGCTATTCATCACAAGCTATAGCACCTCTTTATAATGCTGATAGAAACTCTCTCTCTCGCTCTCTCTCTCTCTTTCATTCATCCCTCATTCTTTCTCTCCATCCCTCATCCACTTTTGCCCCTGGCCATGATCTCATGCATATAATTAAGACAAAAGAAGCTGGGAATTGTTTGTCTCTTTTTGTCAAACGCTAGAAGAGGATAATGTGTCAAAATAGGATGCTAATGAAAACTGGAAATGCTTGACAGTGAGCTCTCTGCCCAAAAGTCCTATTCACTGCCTATAGGCAGCATGCAATGCATTAATCAAATTTTTCTTGCTACTTGGGAAGGGAGCTTGAATAAATTTTGCATCTTCAAATGCAAAGTTAGATTCAGTTTAGGAATAAAATTATTCAAGTTCAGACTTGGAGTACCAGCAAAAAGACCACTCATGCACTCAAAACTCTTAGGTATATTTCAGATAGATGGATTGCAAAACACCCCAAGAAAAACCTAGGTAGGTGGCAAAAGGCTAAGTCTAAGAGCCCTCCAGAATGACCAACCTAAATACAGACACCCACTTCATCATCCAGTTTATCAGTGAGGCATAGCCCAGCCAGCAGCAGAACACTGATCTACATGAAATGACTTGAACAAGACGCCCACCTCAAATGTGTCTGAAGATGTTGACATAGATGCAGCTTGGATTAATGTAGTGTGTGATCCTGCTAAATCATACATCACTGGAATAAGGACAGGGGCTAATGTTTGTGAACTGATTCTGATTCTGCCAAAATCTCAAGCAAAACAAATAGCAGAATAACAGGGTATGTTTCCGTGTTGGCCTCTGAGCTTTCCTGTGAATATGTAAAGTGATCGAATCTGCTTTCATTGGAGATCCTCCTCCATCCATGCATGTGATTGCTTTCTCTGACCTTGACCATTTCTTAGGACGCCTTCTCTGCAGTTCAGGTGACGTAACACACCACTGCACTACACTGATGGCAGAGTTTCACTCAAAGTGTGAACAACCATTATGTGTGGTGCTGGAGCACTGTGTAGGATGAAATTACCCGTTGTCCCTCTTAACTTTGGAAAAGAACAAAGTTGTACAAGAAGAGGCTACCATGTTTCTTTCATTTGTTCTGTATATTGACAACTCAGGAATGCTACATGTGGTGTGGCGCACCATTGAGTAGGGCTCACTGTGCTACACAACGGTAGTAATTTCAGCACCGTGCCCTGCACAACACAAGGAAACTGGGCAAACTATCATTCTGAGGGAGCTTCTGAGACAAATCTCACAGGACCATACAAAGATAGTCCAAGGGTGGCTTAACGGCCAAGCGCTATTCTAGGAAATGCTTGCACATTCCTTCCCCACTAAACCCTTGGCTTTCTACTGCACTTCTGAAATAATAGATACCAAAGGTTGAAAATGTTTCTGGCTCCTTTAATGCTTCTCCCTGTTTTTTTTTTACTTATATGGAACCTGGAACACAAGGAAATTAATCTCGAGTACAATGAGAATATAATGAGAAGAACTGAATCAGACATGCAGTGCCGAGGATGCTCTAAGAAGAATTTCCTGCAAAAGATAATACAACCACAGTCTAGGCGAGGATTTTAGTAAGCTTCATATTGTGAAAAGGGCAAAAAAAATGATTGCAGATGATCATCATAATGAGCAGAACATTTGGTTGGTGATTTTCCAGGCATGAACAATTCAGGACATTGCGCTGGAGAGGCCTTGGCAGTGGGAGTCTTTAAAAATGCAAATTGGTATTCAAGGCAGACACGGACAGCAACGATTCTGTTCATTCCAACCCAGTGTTAACTTCATCTGAGACTCCAAGATGGACTTGTCATTTCTGTCTTGCACCATGCCCTCAAATCCACTAACCTTTCTTTATTTATTATGTTTAGGGTTTCCTCCAGAGTGCTTGCATCTCCCTCTTTAATTACACTTCATTTGTAAGAGCTCATGTCATCTCCAATATTCATCTATCCACAAAGCACGGAGTGTTGTCTAGACTGTAAATGAAGAATGCATGATATTATCCTACATTTCTGGATTTAGGGCTGACTCCATTAGGAAACCGAGAATATTGCACGGCAGTTTAATAAAGCATCAATTAGATGATGAAGAAAAGCTTTTCCCCAGTTCGGCACGAGATACCTATTAACATAATACAGTGCATTCCTTCTCACTTGCATAAATCTACTATGTTCAGCACATGTAACCTGTTGCTGGAAATTGGACACGCAGTATATGCTGTGTGTGCACTTCCTGCTGCGTGTTCTCTGATATTACTGTACATGGTGACAACTTCCCCTTCTTTACAGCCTTCTCTCATAATGAAATAAAGCATATGGAAATATTAATGGCTGGTATAAAACATTTTAGGCTTCATGACATATTCCACTTTATGAAAAAGTAGGTCATATTTTCAACAAGTCAAAATCAATTTCCTACATGGATATACACCACAGCACTACGGTTCTATAGCAATATAGCAGGTTTACAGGAGAAGCTATAATGCAAAATCTGAATCACATCACATGAAAAATCTGGATAAGGAAATGTCGTAAGGACTCACTGATTAAAAATAGTCAACAGTCTACACCAGATGTAGACAGGTGGCATGCTGCAGGCATAGCAGTGTGTCAGAGATTCATCAATAATATGTGTGCTGACTAATATTCTGCTTGCATTAGAGACAGTCATCCACTTGGGTGATTTGAAAAGACAATTCATTTCATATTCTCTATCCCATTTTATGTCTTTGTTATTGTTTCTCCAAAGATAGATTGCTACAGTGGTCTTTGGTTTATCAAATGTATGGATGTAATAGTTGGATTTCCAAAAAGCTACTTATTCTATTAAGTCCATAAAGCAAACTGGTAACTTGAAGACTGTACTCGTCTCGCGATGCTTCATGCCCGTTATCTTTCACTGTCATTATCATTCACTCATTCACTGAATGAATCTGTACAGCATGGCTTTTAGTTTCGACATGAGATTGTGGACACACAGTAATAGCCTCTATCAACTTCAGTTTTAGTGGAGTGAGTCTTTATGAATCTTCACTTAGGAATGTATCTTGAGATAGATGGATGTTTTTAATTATTAACTATTTTATTACAGCTGACAATTCAGCAACTATCAAATAAAACAGGGATATATAGGAGCCTGATTGGCACGTACTGAGAGACTGTAGCAGTGCTGGTGTTCAGCAAAATCAACATTCATAAATGAACCTTCAGCAATGGGCTTCATATCAACCCACAGTGATTTAGAAAAATTATTCAAAAACTATGGGTTTGGACAATACTTCACAATTAAGATAACTGAGGCCACCCTGAAACATAACAAAATGCCAATGCATTTTCATTGTATACATGTGAGAGATGAAACAGGAGTGTGCCTCACCTTGACCAGTTCATAATGTTGGATCCCATTGATCCCTACATCGGGGTCAAATGCTGAGGGCACCGGGTATCGGGTATTGATGGCTGTGTTCTCTGGGATGGAGATGTTTATTACAGTGGACTGGAAAAGGGGTGCGTTGTCGTTCACATCCTCGATCAGGAAGCGGATCTTGACCAATCGGAAGATCTCATCGGGCAGCACGGCCACCTCAATTTCATAGTAGCAGCGTTTCTCAGCAAAGACCCCCGAGCACAGCTTCTCCCGGTCGATTCTGTGATTGGTGGTAAAGATCTCCCCTGTGTTGGCCTCCACCCTCACCAAAGGCACGTCACCTGTTTTGTACACAGGCTTGAACTGCAACGGTGAGGATAGCCTGATGTTGGGGTCCAGGTTGAGGTCTAGGTCCTTCCGCAGGTTCCCAATGCGGACGTTCTCTGGCTGCTCCTCCTTCACCGTGTAGTCCCTCTCCTGGGCCCGGCATAGCAAGACCACACAGGTGAGCAAGACCACCAGCACTTGAGCCTGACTTGCTAAGTCCATACTCAAGAGTGGATGGGAGCTTCACTTCTACAGCAGTAATTCTGCCACAAGAGAGGCGAGACAGAGAGAAGAGAAAGACAGAACACACAATGTCAGTGCACAAAATTACATGGCATTCAAGTTCTGCTGTAATTAGTACTATTTTTCCTCACGGAGCGTTTTCAACTTGACCTATTCATCCTAACTAGTTATGAGCCCACATCCTTCCCATGTCTTTGAGAGCAAATTAACGTCAGTTTTACACAATTAACCTTTGATGACATCCATTGAGCAAGTGGACACGTAAAGGTTAGTAGTTCACGTATTCCATCAATCCATTTCATCGCCGTAATGAACCATTTCATATTTTTATTGAGAAGTATGAAAGCAGTTGAGTTCACAGTTGCGATAAGATTGTTTGCTTTGAAAGCTTGTTCATAAACTACTATGCATGAAAAAAATGGAACACAGAACAGAGAAGAACTTAATTCATATCTGAGTCAATGTGAGTCAATATGGTGCAGTGGTGTCTTCATAAACTGCACCTCACATCCAGACTTCAGCTGATTTGGAGGCAGCAGAATTGAGCCTTAAGCATTGGTGCTTCCATGCATGAACACACACACACACACACTTGCAGTAGCACCGCAGTTATTAATGGACAACCTCATTTGCTCTGGATGTAAACAATTGAGCTCTGAGATATTTCATGAACGCCCATGTGTGTAAACATACACAGTATGATAAGAGCACTGTTTAGAGTAACTGCGGTGGAAGGAGACAATGTGAAATTATTTATTGTGGGAGCCGCCATCACTCAAATTAGTGAAATTTAATCATAACTTTATTACATCCTGACGAATGTGTTTTCTCCAACATCAAATTTAAACAGCATCCAGTTTTCCTGTTTGTACTGAACAATGCCAATGATAAAACCCTTAACTGAAAATGCAGTGCAGATGGGTTTACTATCACTAAACATTATTCATTAATACGTTTTCTTGCGTCGGTGCCACTTTATTTGATGCTGTTGTTCTACAAAATCTTTAAGTGTTTTATATGCGCAGAAGCTTGCCAAAGGGCAAGAACCCCAATTGCCAAAACCCAAGTAGGTCATTGGAAGATGATGAAGGACTCATACTCTGCAATGCCTCCCCTGCCAGTATATGCTAGCATAAAATATTGACTGCTTTCCACCAGTTAATTGGTAGGTTATTTAGTCAGTTATTAGGGGAGTTACTTCAAGTGGTTTGTTAGCTCACATTTGGTCTTATTCATTTGTTTAATCCACTCTCGCATATCTTTAATAAATGAAATTCCACCATTTCCACCACAATCCCACTGGTCTCTATAAAGACTTGCCCACACAGGCTTTAATGGGGTTTTAACATTATAGGGATGTTAATGCAGTGTAATTATCAAAGTATATTTGAGTTCAGTAGATTTTTTCACTAGAACAACAGAATTACATTACTGGTCTTTTGATTGTTTTCAGTTCGCAATGACGTATCAGGGTAAAGCCATCAACGCACAGCTATGTTTGCTTCTCATAATAATACTAGCCCCCGATGTGCATTCCAGCGCAATATATTTAACGACTAATATAATTTCATTGCTCATATCCCACTGTGTGTTTAGGTCTACCAACCCCCTGAGTGTTTATCAACCTCATATGATTTTCCTGAAGATATTGGTTTATATTCATAAGGCAGCTGCCTTGAAATCAAACGTCCATTTCCTTCAAAGTATGGCAAAAGTGTACGACAGCCATCACAACTACGTACAGCCGGTGCTAAAAGTGCATACATACCTGCAGTAACAAGGGACCCAAATAGCTCTTTGGGAACCATAATATTTCTTACTTTATGAAATTTCCATCCATTTACATGAGTCAAACAATATCCAGTAGAAAAGGTATGACTACCTAAACTGCACTACAGGGGTCCTCTAAATTGGCAAGGCAACAGCGTTCATAGCCATTGAAGCTCTCGGCCTACTGACAAAGGGGAATTGATTAAAAATAAGAATTTAATTAAGCTGGTTTTGAATCAGCAACAATTGCAAGGCATTCATGCAGCCTGTAAAGACAGATTTCTTTTCACACATTTCATAAAGCAGTCACATGAGACTCATTACAGAACAACTGGACAGAAAAAATGTACGTGGCTGACATTGATCAGTGTGAGGATTATTCATTCTACACATATAGCACAGGCAGTGCCGTACTGTCATGTCAAAATATTGATGAGATATATCCCATCCCAACTGTGACACACTTTACTTTGAAGTGTGCATCTTTCTGAGAGTGAGCAGCAATTGCTTTACTGTGATGATCGCCTGGCAGTCCAAGGCTGAGCTCGCACAACGCATAATGAAGTTTAAATTACATCCTTAAATGGGATGTGATTCGCCGAGGTGAAAAAAACAGAAAAGATCAAAGCATGATCTAGATTCCCTCTCCCTTGTAAGTGACAATAATGTTCCGCAGGATGAAGGGGTGTAGTATGTTTTTAACTCAGAGTACATGCAGGAGTACAAATGTAGTGACAAAAAGGACACCCAGGCAATGCCAATGTGATGTTCAGGAACCAAATTCTCTTAGTATAGGAGATATACATATATACACTAAATGTATATATAGTAGATAGATATACAGAGCCATTTCTCTTCCCTCATAGCGCTAAAATGCTAAAATTATGAAGATATTTTATAGGCAAGAGGCACATGTTGCCCTTCAACATATTACAGCCACACTTGTTTACTCCTCTCATTCTATTAACTTAATGTGGGTTCTTTCCTCATAACCAAGACTTTCCAACATTTGCATGGCTTTTCACTTGTCACAACTCTTTATAAACCTGTCCATGAGGGATAGGCTAGGTGAGAGAAGGGATTGTGCTGGAGGGAAAAAAAAGTAAGAGGGAGGGAGAAAGAAATCCTAGGTGTCAGTCAGAGTGTCTCCTTTGCTTACATTTCACTAGTCTCCTGAAATGCTATTTTGAGCCCCAGACAGCAGGTTGAATCCAGTAGGCAAACTCAAGCCTCCCTCTTGGGAGACACAGAGTGAAGAGGAGCAGGCCGGCCCTGGATCACTTTACACAACAGTGTGATGGACAGGCCTTCCCGGTGTTTTCACCCGCTGAAGGTGTCAGCGAGAGGGGAGACATACAGCTACTGTCACCCCCTACCTTCACCCCTAAAGATACCATCAACTGGAAACTTTCAGTGTAGTTAGTCTGAGGCTGGGACCCAAGACATTTGGAGTCCTTTAACTGTCAAAGGCAGGTTTTCACCACTGTTGTATATGTCAATATTGCTTGTGGATCCAAAGAGATTTTCAAAAGAGGGCATTGGTAGAAGTAATACTTTTGATTGTCTTGGGCTTTTTCTCTTTTAACAGCTTTAAGGATCGCTGACAGTCTGACAGACCAGGTTTCTGTCAAGATCAGTCAGTTCTTTTTCAGTCCACACAGCCAGAACAATTCTCTTTACACGGTGGAGGAACAAAAGTTGTTTTCTCTTGGGAAACTTCAACAATGACTATATTACCTAAGTTGCACTGGAAAGTGAGAAAGTGCGAGAAAAATGATGCTCCACACAAATGGCCACGTTGACAATGTTAATAATAGATTTAATACTGACAAAAGATGTATATTCAAGTTCAAATATCACTGGGATTTGCAAATCATGCTACGTTTTATCTGTGAAAAAGGAAATAGAGGATGTATCAAAACTCTGACACATAATTCATTGCACAGTGTTTGCTGGCAATGCTGTTTGGCTGCATAACCCGGTGGCTATTCACATTTCAATCACTCTCTTAAATCTTAGATAGACTTGGATTATGAAGAGTTGTACTACTTGGGTAATTAAATGGTCGCTAAGTAATATTTCTTACCCTCCTGCATTAGCAAAATGACGAACTAATTTACAACGTTGTAATCATGGGCCTCAAGAGGGCAGTCCATACATGCAAATGTAATCCTAATGCTAAATATAAGCGTGATCATATCGGTGTAGCTTTACGTCATCTTGAATGTTAACTTTTTCATTAGGAATAATGGATTTTAAAGTCAATGTGACAAAACTCTAAATTGTGGACAAGTAAATACATGTCTAAGAAAACATACAATTAATTAAAATAAAGTCAGAAAAAAATTTAACTGTAGTCGGAAACCATGTTTATTATGAATAATTACTTAAAATTGAATTTTCTTTTATAATAATACTGGAAAAAGACTGAAATATGTGAAAATTGTGCTGTAGAAACAGGCAAATTCAATGTGGGTAGTCATATTCAATATATTATCCTTTATGGGAAGTGAAAAGGACTATCTCACAACTATAAAATGACGAATATCAGAAAGCTACTCAAGAGAAGATCTAAAACTAAAGATGGCCGTAAATGATGGACAAACGCTTAACTGGCTGGGTTTTTCTATAAACTATGTGTGACTGTGGAAACAGACATTTTAAAAAGGAGCATGAATGTGTTCCAGTGGAACAACCAAACTTACGCTGTGAGATGAAAACTAAAAGCAAAGCAAAAAGACAACATATCTGACACCTGGGAAGCTTCTCTGAGACTACAGGTTAGTTACTCTGTGAACTCTTTCGAGCACATACAGTTTCCTAACAAGTTAATGACTCCCAAAGCCATCACTCTGCAGTCAATATTTAGTTGGATTTATCAGAGGCATATAATATAATTGGAGATATGGTTGTAACACGTACAGTACGTCAGGAGAGTGCAGACTGTGATCAATTGCCCTGTACCTACTGGTGAATTTGAAAATGCAACGCGGATGTGCTTGAGCAAATGGTTTTATTGCGTTTTTCAAGTCAAACAAATACGGATCCCATTTACTCGCTTGCTCTTCTTTTAATATAAATGCCTCAGTCTACAGCCCAAATATGCGGCTCACCTTGGGAAGGTTCACATTACCATTTGATTTAATTCTCCAGCAAATATTGAGTTCAGTAGGCCTTTTGGGAGTCTTTAAAAAAAAAGAGGCCCAATAATAAGCTATTGCATATTGAGCAGGTTTAAGGAACCCAAACAACCAACTGTGGCGGTTATCTTCAGGCCAGCGGGGATTATCATCGTGACTACTTGAACTATTCCTAGTAGAAAACAATTCTATATTTATTTATTCTTTAGTATTCCTAGAGTCTGAGCGTGAACAGACTGATAGCCCCTGAGGTTATGGTCTGTGACAGCTGAGCCGCTTGACCAGGAGCGCGCTGTTATACCGCGCACCCACGCACCGAGCTTAGCGGCCAAGCTGCTGAGAAACCTGCACTGACAAGTCCCTGCAGTTGGATGCTCTTGGAAAGTAGGCCTATAGCGATCAGTGTTGAGCAAGACTAAATAACGCCCGAAGTCGTGACCAACCGCGCGGTGCACATTCATAATGCGACAACTCAGCTCAGATTCTCCACGATGCACCGTGTCCGTGGATAATTTCTATTTACATCAGGTGCACGGGGACGCCTGTTATATCTTTGGAGCAGCTCTAGGAAAACCCACGGAACATCAAAATGACCCACTATCGCAACACACTGACTGAAGTGCCTTGTAGACTATCACTAAATTTTCGCCCAGCTTATGTTGCTCTCAGTGGTTGTAAATATAGCACGGCTCCTCGCCGGTATTGGGACATCAATTTGATTTTACACGGACCATATAAATTAGGCTGTTGGGCGCTCTCCAGCGTTTCTGAATGCGCTCAGGAGCCAGAGCGGTCATGTGCATGTATATTCTCAGATACCACTAAAGTAAAACACATTTTGGTCTACAACAGTAAAGTCATGATCAAAAGCAAAGCTTACCTTTTCCGCTCGAATAGGATGAAAAATCAACCGCGAGTACCGTCGCGTAGAGACATCACTGATTTACAAAAAAAGAAGTGCCACGAATTAAACTGAAGTAGGGGAAAGGGGGAGACAGGATCCTCATCAGAAGCGGCAGCAAAATGCAATGCAAGTAGAAAAAAAAAATGTTATCCACTACAAAAACTTATCCATGCGCTAAAAAAACTGCAGGTCCTCATGTGCAAGAGAAGAAAAATCATGCACAGCGATCAACTTTGTTTGAGAAGGACGCTGTAATTCCTCTTCGGATGTCTCGGGCTCGCAATCCCACGGGCGGAGATACGCATTGATCCAAGCTTGTTTTACACTAACTTTGTATCCCTAGCCTACATTCGCCTTGACAATCCTACTTTATTTTACCAGCTTGAAATCGCTGGCACCGAACTTACACGTGTGCGTTAAAGGCTTCTTGACCCGCGCGTAAAACTTCAATCCAAGAGCGCAAAAAAAAGGACTTCTGCTGAAAATCTGGAATCTTAAAGCTATTTTATTTCATAAAGACTTGTTTTGACTGATTCGAGGTTGTGCACGCTCCCCCAAAAAAAGTCTTAAAGGAGGGATGCAGAGAGCACATCGCCCCCCCCCCAATGGAGTTGGATCAAAGTGTGCCTCAGTGCAGCATCACTTACAGGAGCCGGGATAGGCGGTTCACCGTATCTGTCTGCTAAGCTGTAGATGTCTCAGTAGTATTGTATGAACTCAGTTCCTCAATACTGCCCACCTCTCTCCCTCTCGCTCTCCCTCCGACTGACATCATGGCGGAAGGAGGAGCCAACCGCAGATTTAAGAGCCCCGGTCCTCTTAAAGCCGCACTGCGTTGGAGAGCTGCTCGCACTGAGATGTAGGTGGATGGCGTGGTATGTGTGTGCCACAGATGCCTCTGCTGTTTGCAGTAGCCACACTGCTCCAGAAATCCGCCTGAAAGCAAGAGGGGGGCACTGTTCACTTTTATACCAAGCTTTTGTTTCTGCTTTTCATTCCCAATTAGGTCTCCTGTATCATGGGCACCTCTGAATAATGATGACGTTCAAATTCCTTTCAGACATTCCCGAGAGTGTCAACAGGCCATTGCGGAGCTCTTACCAGGGATGAGGAGAGAAATTAGCCTGATAATGGATTTGTTCACAGTCTCCATGTTTAAAATGGTCTCAAATTATGAGCCTATCACAGTTCAGTTTATTTCCCACGAACACGCTGAGCACTTGAAATGCAAGAAATTATAAAATGGCATCAAGGGGATTACCTGGAAAATTGAGGGAAAACGTCACTGTATAAAAATTGACAGGGTAACTCAAATACCTCATTAAAATGATACTAAAGTATGAATTAGATATTTAGTATCTGCAAAGTGCTAAAAGTTGTTTAAAAGCGTGTATTTTGAACCATAAAACCTACTGAGGTGAAACATCAACAAATCTGTTTGCAGCTGAAGGGCACAATGTCAGACATCAACCCAACATATCGACTGGCTCAAAAATCACTGATCACAAATCATCAAGCTGTCTCTTTTCTGTGGGCAAATTGAATGGGTGCTCCGTCCCCAAATACCCTAAAGTGGATTCTAACAGGTGCTTTTATGGGGGTCATAAAGGGTTATGGCCACACAAAGGTCACATCACCACCATGTTACAGCTGATTACCCTTGTCCCTTTGCACTCACCTCATACAACAAATGGCTGTAACTTTGCATTTTAACAAGTTTAGCCCCTGGCAAGAGCAACAGCATTCTTCACCTGTTCAACATTTCCTTCCACAATATTTCATGTCAAAACACTCATCCCTGAAGACAAAGAGGCAGAGCCAGATGATTGTTTCTGTTTAGGCCAAATAATACTTGACTAGTCTATTTTTCCAGTGAGAAAACACAGCATACTACAGTGTGTGTGTGTTCTTTAATTTTACCGTTAGCCTCTGAGGATTTCCTAAGGACCTGTTTAAGGAATTTGACAGCCAAAAAGCAATATTATCTGTCAGAAGGCCCAGAGTTCCTCATGCATGATGCATATGGCCATTTTGATATTTTCAAAATTAACTTTCAGAGGAATCTTTTGGCATTTCTAATAAATTGGAAGAAATCTACAACATGCATTGTCAAATTTATTAGAATTTATTATAAAGTTGCTGTTATAGTTCATCAACATGAAATAAAACTATTTGTGTGTAAAAGTTGTCTGATACTGGTGGAGATTACTGTTTTAACCTTGATTAATTATTCATGGTAAAAAAAAAAAAATCCTCAGTTGTAAAGTTGCAGCAGCTTAACCAGAGCAGAAGATTAGCTTAAAGGTCCACTTTTCAAAACATCAACAGTAAGTTGGGATGTGACAGCGCTATCACATATCTCATGCTATATCAAAATCAGAGAATGTACTATTATCTTTTTCCCTTACATGACCTTAGAAACTGTATCAGATCATGAGCGATAACATTAAATGCTAACTTTGACTAACTAAGACATTTATAAAACTTTTGACTGAGTCTTCTGTCTGAACGGTCAAATACAACAACTGTTTCCAACATTGTTAAATCAAAACTATGCCATGCTGAGGGACTCACTGGCAGATTTAAAGAAAAGCAAGGCTTGCTTTTGTTTTTTAAAAGATATGATCAAATGGACCTTTTCCTCAACATTGTCTTTAATCATGCTTGCTGTTGGCCTCCCACTGAATCGATGACTTGTTATGCGCACATGTAAAAGAAATAATTGGAAGAAAGCGCACCCTCACTAATATACCCTATCAGTCAGGCACAGCTGGGCAAGGGGATGGGTGAAGGAAGGGGTTGCAGAGCTAAATTGCAAGGTCGCCATGTATTAACATCCAGAGGTTTTAAGAAAGACTCTTAGCTGACCATACTCCATTCAATGCCATTCTGTGGTTTTGCATTATCCTTTCAGCTTAAACAGCATTACTTGTCCAAAGAGACCACAGTGCCGTTGCTGCTGTACCACCGTTGATGTTCAGCACTCCATCAAATGTTTTCATGGATTTATTAATTTATTTTTTTAACATTTGCATTTTTACACTAAAGTGTTATTGGTTGATCTTTCCAGCAGTAAAAAGTATATCACTCAGAAAGATATCAGTGCAAACATGTCCAGAATATTCTGTAGAAATACAGTAGACAATTACGAAGAGTTGGCGACATCCTGACAAAACACTTTTTTGATTTTATCCATACAGGCCGGGTTGGTATCCATGGCAACTTTCAAGAACCACTGAGATTTACCACAATGAGTTGAAACTATCTCTATTGCCTCATTTCTTTCTGTCTGTTTCTTTCTCTCCCACTTTCTCAAGGATCTCTGGAGAAAGAAAAAGATTTGAGAAAGATGGAGTGGACAGAGTGAGGACAATTCAATATTTGCTTTTACCTTATTGGCAACAGAGGTAGGATTTCAGAGGAATGGTGCAGAAACCGAAGATAGACAAAAAGACACCCTGAATGAAATAATATTTGAACTTTTCCATACAGTATGAATATGCAGCATGCATGACTGTTGTTTCATCCAGAGGTGTAGATAGTGAGGACGATAAAAAGTCTTCAGGCAAGACAATTACAGTCTGTCATGTTTGGGGCAAAATGGCTAAAAACAGGGAGATAAGGCATCAGAGTGTCATCCATATCAGACTATTGCTTTGATTATTATCAATTATTTAAAATATGTGAAGTCTCCACATTTCATTTTTGCTCTTGGTACCTGAACCCACAGAGTGCCAAAAGCATCACTTTGAGAAATACAATTAATTTACTGTATACTTTGTGTCTACTTTGTATTTGTGTATAATTTGTAAGTAGTTCTCAATTGCAAATCACACCCTAGTGGTTATTCGATTTAGGAAGAAACCAAAAGTTATTGTGTTATTATTGCACTTTCCACAGAATCTGCACTGTATGGTTTCATCAATTAAGTACTTAAAAAGACACCTACAGTAAGTTATTGTCACTCCAATGGGTGATGCTATATAGGAACTAAAACCCACACCTTGGCTTGTCATGTGATACCTGACTATAAATATTTTAAATAATCATAGATCATTCTTTTCCAAATTGTTTCACATTAACAGAAGGGTAGAGTTGTTGTTCTAATTCATATTATTAACACATGATCTTTAAGTTCCCTATAAGCACTGTTTCATTTGCATATAAAACATTATACACGTCCTCATATTTGGTCTCAATCAACTAGTCTGCCTCAAGTTGACATGGGATTCTTTCGCTGAAAGGACCACTGTCAATAATATCCTGTCAGATGAAGTTGAAGCATGGCTAAAGCAGGATGAGGCAGAATTCTTCAAAAAGGCACAGAACTCTTGAGGCTAATGAAGGGTCTAACATTGAGTGACGTGTATTTGCAACACACCAATTAGACTACAGCCAGCACTGTGAACCACCATTATTGTCAGTTGACATGTCCTCACCTAATGTTCTACTGGCAAATTAATATGTGTGTGTGAGAGAGGTACAGGTTATTGTTACATGAGGGCTGATTCAAATGTGTGTTAATGTCTTATGGAAAACTACTAATTGCATATACAAGCATTGTACAGGTTTGGTTGACTACTCTGTGGTTTCGTCATGTCATGTTTGTCCTCGATAGGTGCCAGACTGCTAATTGCTTTTGGCAAATGAACAAGTAAGGGTACTTACTATGCTAAAACATTTCACTTTAGGGTTAAATGCAAAATGTGGTTATGACAGGATTTGGCCAAAAAGAAAAACAAATGTTAAAAAAGTCAGGGTAAGACTTTCAACGCAAAATCAACAATGTTAATTCATAATTTAGGAATCACCTATTTATAAAACATAAGGTCTGTGTGCTAAAATGTGTTCCATGTTTTGTTATAAATAGTCCAAACTAAATGTGATCATTGTATGATAAAGAATGGGAGGAAAAATGTCAGTTAATGACAACATACGTTGGTGGGACTTTGCTTTGTGTGTAAATGAATAATGAAACAGTAGAAGTGTTGCTGTTCTGCTCCGTTTCATGTACATCACACATCTGCTTCCTGTAACAGTACAGTGCAGGATCAATTTGTAGTGCAAAAGAAGAACAAATGTTTCACCTGCTCACTTTTATCTGTCTGTCTTTTTGCTCAAAATAAACACAAATATTACAAATGCTCAAAAATACACGAGGAACAAGAACAGATATCAATGTGACAGTGTTTCCTTTTTAAGATGGATGCCTAAACCGTTTCAATTCTGCTTTCTTGGAAAGCTTTCTCTTTCTTAAAAAGTAACTGAGTGTTAAAACAGCCTTTGTGTGTTGTTTGATGAAGGCGATTGTACATGCTGTGGTGATGTTTCCTTCCATCTGTCGACTGTGAAACAGAGCCTGGGGCAACACTGTCAGACGAGAATGGTTTGCTTGGCTGTATACTGTACATAAAGTTCCACCCTGTACTCATGTGCATTTGTGCATTCATTAATTCGCACAATAGTTGGGACAAAAATGATAATCCTTGAGCAAAACAATTTGGACTGTTGGTTTTAATCACTCTACATGCTAAATATTAAATATTTCAATCAAAATGCTTGTTTACAAAGGTTACTACATGCCCTTAAAAGTGAAAAAACGAACATGATGAAGTTTTAACCTCTTCGATGTCACTCACAGAGGACTGATTAATAAAGATATGCAACACTTGTTTAACACGGTGCCTCACAGCGGGATGTGTTTGACAATGTGTTTGCCTTTGCATGGTGAAGGTCACTGAATTGATTTCAAATAACATTTTATGTGGTGAAGATTTCAATCTTAATGACGAGCCTTTGTGAGGTCAGGAACTAGACTGGCCCTGGTAGCAACAAAAGCAAGTGGAAAATAAATTGCATGGAAGTGAGTTAAGGGTGGAAGGAGGGGTTTTAAATCAATCAACGTCTTCGAATTGGCAGCTTTTTTTCCTCCATGTTTTCACGTAGCTGTTTTCTTTTCACACAGGAAAGGGGAATCTGGCCATTGTCACAGGAACACATGGTAAGATCAATACTCACACATATTTCTCCTTCATCCACTATTTTTTGGGGTGTGACAGGAGAGAAAAAGAATAGTGCTTCCATAATCACTAAGGAGTCATTATTTGGCACTCTTCCTCCCCAGATGGCCGAATGCTTGATGTTCTTGTCACGTTGTGTTGCATTTTCCCTGCCTTGAATGGGCTGTGTACACAACCATTGTTTGATGAGTAAAATTGAAGGCAAGCCTCGTAAACTGTGGATACCCCATTGCCAAAGACATGGCACTGCAAAGACAATGTGTGCAGACATCTCTTTTGCACTCTTGAGACTTCATGCTCCTTAGCTTGAGGCTTGAGAGAGGAAGCAGACTGTATATGTGGAAAAAAAAAAGACAACTTATATAAGCTTGAAAACTTTTATAGTTTCACTACAATGGTTTTGTTTGCCACTGATTAGGTGGCATTGTAGTTTACGTCTAACTCTTTTTTTTTATTCCGTCAGTTGACAGAGAACAGATTTGCTCATCTGTCATGACTACCTCTGCCAGCACCACGAAGAGAAAATCTTTAACATTTCTTTCATTTTATTTATTTTTTATCAGACATTCTCACTGCTGCGTTTAGGAGCATCAAACATGCATACAGCATAACTACTATCAATCAATGTCCAACTACTTAACTCATCCATCCATTCATTTATCCATCAATCTATCCACTCATGTATCCATTTTGTTGTCCCGGGCAGGGTCACAATGGCAGCACAGCAGCAAACAGTGCAATCAGTTTTCCCAAACATCGTTCCCCAGATGGCAGATATTGTCCCTCTAGCTTGTCCTGGGTCTGACAGTATATGTCCACCAGATGATGGAGGACAAGCCACCTTTTTCCATACTGAGATGACCCTGTCATTACAGTTACCCTGACCCTTAATTACAGTTAAGTTTTAAGTTAAGTATAATTTTCTGGTATTCCCATAATTTCTTTGTGGGTCCACGTAGTTTTGCCCAAGTACTGTACTTTGATTCTTACTCAGTGCATCATACTCCACCAAACTTATTCAATGCAAATTCCTGTGAAGTCAGGAAGATGGTATCATCTGCAAAAAGCAGACATATTGATCGAGACGTTACCAAGATACAAACTCTCCAAACCTCAGTACTTTGATATCCCACACTGAGGCAGCGAGAGCATTCTTGTCAGAGTTTAACAGCTGCTAAAGAATATCTGGGCAAACTGTAACTTTGAATGCACGGCTCCAACACTGAAAAAGTAAACATAGAGTAAATATAGTGCCAAAATGAATGTTTAACAGTACACTGAGTCATCCACGACAACTTATTTAGAAAACTAAGACCATATCTTTGTATTTCCAAAGCTGTTTTGTAGTTTTTGGTGTGCCATAGTATCTTGCTATAAATATTGTATGCTTGTTTTTGACCAGCTCCTGCTGTTACAGCCTACCAATTGCTTAGATTTGATCATTGGCGCGATATCATTTAGTAATTTACATATACTACAGAATTTCTGAGATGTGTTTATATTTTTCCTACGGTTTCAGACCACTTTAGCTAATGCTCCCTTTGGAGCAAGTAGCTTGCTCTCCCACTTCACAAGATGTTTCCCTGAGAAATCTGGAGTAATGTTGTGTATATGTTTGTAGAGGCCGATTTGATCTAATGTATAAATGTTAATGATGCAAAGCATAGTTAATAATGGCCCCCAAGGTGATACACTGGTTTCTTCTCCCATTCCCACTGTCACACAAGGATGTTAAATTATTGCTAAGTACAGTTGAGGTGGTGTTATCTCACTGGAAGAATCACCCTATATGTCTGAGACAATTCACATAAAGGAGATACAGTGCACAGGCTTTTCTTAAAGGAGACTGGTGGAGCAGAAAGGCTAAGTGACAGTAAAGCAGGTTTGAAGAAGTGTGTCAAGCTACACTTCTTCAAACCTGCTTTGCTGTCACTTAGTCGTTAGGAGGGAATCAGCATGTTTAATCATCAGTTATACCAATTTTTTTTTAACATTTCTTTGACTGGGGTGGGAAGAAGAGGAGACACAGTTTGCTTTAACTGACAGTTTTTTTTTTATTGTTTCACTAAACACAGCTAAAATGTGCAGAATGAATATCCATTAATCTTAAATTCAACGTGGAGTGTAATGATGGGCTTTAGTGCTTGCATTTTGATGTAATATCTGTGTTTAACAGGAATAGTGATAATAAAATGGTTCAAATTGTCAATGAAATTCCCATCTAAAATCTCATAAAAGACAACATGCATCTTATGCACCCCTTATGTGAAGAGTACATTTATTTACTCTTTCAGATTTTGAAAGAGTCAAACACTCACCTTGGTAAAAACAGTCCAAGGTAAAACAGTAAAACTATGTGTGGAAAGAAGTAATTTCTTTCTCAGCTCTCTCACTCACTTACTTTGATGTCCACACTAATGTGGAATAACACTTTTCACATATTGAAATGTTTTCCATCCTTAAACCTATGAACACAAACTGAGACCACACTTAAACTTGCATGTGCCTAACAATATGCCTAGTCCTTTCTTTTGACACTAGTCAAAAGAAACTAGTGGCTGGCGCATGTGCTTATAGACCAGCTTACAATGGGTAAGCGTCATTTTATTTCACTGAGCTTTTGCTCTTTAACAAGCTTAGTAGTCTAGGGGAAAATACTGACATTTGGCACCTCCAGCTGTGGCATCAACATGACATATTAATATGTACCATTCGTTAGAGAGCATGCCTGGCCCCCTGGCCTCAATGGTACAAACACTGACCTAGGAAGATAACAAACAAACTTGTGGTCTTGCAGCACCTTTGTCAACCTGTGCTGGCCTCTTCCTTGTGTCTGACCCCACTGACGCCTTTTTGTTAGCATACATTCAACCTCATACATTCAACCTCCTACAAGTCTACAAGACAAATGTGCACTATTAAACCCTCACGTGGAAGCTGTACTGTAGTTGAATGATGCATCTTAAAATTACGAGATATTCACATTTTACTAGTCAATACAGTAGATACCCATTCAGCTTAGAGTATTGCCAAAAAACATTTCCAAAAGGAAAGAAAACCCCTATGAGAAAGAAACATTGTGGAGCTGAGGCTATTGGGAAAGAGCTTGGAAAGGTGCACTCTAGATTGTCAACAAAAATAAAGGGGACAAAAACCAGATTTCCCAGCTTGTCAAGTCTCATACCATGGATGGCTGAGCCAAACATGGCATCTTTCCCATTGTGCCAGAACTGGGGAATCGTAGGCATGGCAGTAGAGCCTTATGCATATCATCGAAGACAGTCATTCAGATTTGTTTCCTGAAATCTTTACGGCATGACGTCACGTGAGGGACAGGAAGGAAGGAAGCTCCTACACAAAGTTGCTATTCAGAACGAAAGGAGAAGAAGGTTGCGGAAGACATGAGTTTACCAGCAAATCAAAGATAAACAGTTGAGATACTTGGCTGACAAAAAAAGAAAAGCAAGAGGGTTGCTAAACAGAGAGCCAAAATAGGATTTAAGTGAACAATGAGGGTACTCACCATCAGTACTCAGAGGAAAACTTTCCAAGGATGAGAAATACAGAGCCAGAAAAAGTTGCCAAATAAAGTTGAAGGCTATCTCAGACTGGGACACACATTGCCTGTGTCAATTTGTGTTTTAACTACTGATGGCCGCAAAAATGCACTGGAACCAAGTAGCCTTCCTTTGTGAAACAAACAGCGGGGTGTCGCTCTGCAGTCGGGACATTCTCCTGCATAGAAAAAGAGCATGTTTGTTTCACAGAATATGTACAACACTCTGCCTCGGTTGGGGACATTTGTCAGAAGACGGGGGTTCAAACAAAATGGCTGGGTTCACCTGCTCCGACTGATGCTCCCCAGTCTAGCACAGAGTGAGGAGAAGAGCAGCTCACACCAAACTAAATGCTAATTGCCTGTAGCATGCTACTTTGCTCCCCTGCTGGGCAGCAGACAATTCAAACTTCAGGAATGTGGATAGAAGGACCTGT
Organism: Enoplosus armatus; assembly: GCF_043641665.1. Classification (NCBI taxonomy): domain Eukaryota; kingdom Metazoa; phylum Chordata; class Actinopteri; order Centrarchiformes; family Enoplosidae; genus Enoplosus; species Enoplosus armatus. Next base: position 13,282,259 of record NC_092189.1, read on the forward strand.
AGACTCCCAGCTGCAAGAGCAAAACATATTGTACCAAGGTGAAGGCTTGCCTGGTGGAGGAATGGAAGGCACCCTTCTTCCTTCTCCCTTCTCCCAGGTATTATTTCTTTGATAGAGCTGGAGTTGTTGGCAGGGACCAGGCAGTCTCAAGTGTTAAGATGCTTCTGCAGGTTTCATCACAGTTAGATCCTAAGGTAAGAGTAAGAGACTAAGGGTAGCATCTTGCAACCTCAATGATGCCAGACACAAGCAGCAGCTGCTGAGCTCTCAGGCAGATGTTGCTGGCCAGATGAGGAACACCTGCCATTATGAGACCTGGACAGGAAGGGCAGCTTCAAATAGCATAAAGATGAGACAAGGTCCTCCTTGACTGGCAGTAAGTCATCTGAAGGTGGTGCTATTTCAGTTGCTAAATCAAAGAGAATGCCTGTTGGTTCATAATACTCTTCATATAGAAATGAGAGAAGACCACAAGAAAAGACTATAGCTAGTCTTGATTCGGAAAATTACCATATAGGAAAAGTAGTACACTGCTCCACACAGGAGAGTGGTCTAGACCATGGAGCCTAATAGATGGCAAAGCCTGGGTGAAACATAACCCGGCTGAATTCTCTGTTTGCCCTTGCAGTGTTTATCTTCCATTCTGTGTCTTTGTTCTTGCTTTTGCATTGTGAAGATATAGACAAAGATCGTGTCAAATATCTGTGATGTCAAATAAAGATGTTTTCCTTGACATATCTTTCTTTTGTAATTTAGGGTCAAATAATAACTTAATGGGTTGTTTTGTGAAACACTACCTGTGTTAACGACTGGGTGCACAAGGAAAGGACTCAAAAGCACAACTCAACGCAGGCAGGGATTCGTAAGTAAAAGCAGTCTTTACTTGAGGCAGGCAAAGTTCGGTACAGAGGTAGGCAGTCAGATCAGGCAGAGGCATAATCGGGCAAAGGTGAGTCAAAAACCACATAACTATAAATACTAACATTGGGGAATCGCTTGACACAGAGGACAAAGACAATCTGGCACAGAAAGAGGGGGGAACGCAGACTAAATACACCCAGGTGAGTAACTAATGAGGGACAGGTGAAACTAATCAGGGCGGGGCAGGTAATCATGCTGGAAATGTGCAACATACAACATAAAATAAGACAATAGGACAAGACTAACGCAGAGGATGTTATGTTACAACCTGCTAACCAAGACACACAGTAATGCCTGAGCTCCTGCATTGGATCAATTCGCTGTTGTATAATGCCAGCTCAGTACAGAGCCAAGGCCAAATCATTGAGAAAAAGATATGTTTTCAGAACTACCCACATTAGTGTGACATGGTCTAATAGCAGGCGGGTGACAGAAGAGAAGTGGGAGAGGAATGGTAACGGAATGGACGGAGGGCAGCAGGCTGGATGCCACTGTCAGGACATTGATGACCAAATGAATAAAATGTGTCCACATCAATGGCATTTGCAGATTGTTGTTGCGGTAGACAGCAACTTGCTTCAGTGCCACTGCTGCCATCTGTGTTGCTTTCCTTCATAGGAATTCATGCTATGCACTGTAATTAAAGTCTAACAGCTAAATGAAAGGATGATCTTTGAATGCTGTGAAATGGCCCTATGTAAAAATAAATAAATTATATGTGCATGTGCATATTTTGCACTCTCTGAAGTCAACATCAGTGTACCGCACCATACACTGATGGAAGTCAAACACACCTACATACAAGGAAGGCACAAATTAAAATGAAGATCCAAAAACAAGCCTACTGGCTTGGACTATAAGACTGTTGCTTTGTGGCGGTTACAATATTTTGTGTACTTGCTTTAGGCTAATCTTTAATAAAACAGTATGAAGATCGTTTGCCCCCAAGACAGCGCAGACAAACTGGAAACAAGTTTTTGTTGTGTGACATTTTACAACATGCTGTAGGGGAGACAATCCACCATAGGCCAAATAAATGTCTACATACTGTTTAATTAGGAATTTGCCAAAATAATGGAGTCATTTTGGGGACTCCCCTCTCATTCAGGACATAAAGTTGGTCCCCACCAGGTAAACCATTACATTTTAGAGTTAAGAGGGTTTTTTTTGTTTAAGGTTAGGGTTAAAGTAAGGTGTCAATCCCAGCTGACATTGAGCAAGAGGTGAGAGGTGGAGTACACCTTAAACAGGTTGTCAGTCAATCTCAGGGCTGCTACTGTAACCCTAACCCTAACCCTAACCCAAAGATAATTTCTGGGACTGTATTTTTTTTACACAGCATAATGGAGTCCTGAAACCTCTCATCTAGTAGCTGCTGTGTGGTGAGGCACAAAGAATAGAACACATTATTTGGTTATAAAATACAATCTCTTTCAAATCACTTTCTTCTATTGCTTTGGATTGATAAATATTTGTAAGAAGTAGTGCAAGAAGCAAAAAAACTCCACAATTCCCAGATTAATACATTCATAAAAGCTAATTGCTAAATTTATCATTTTTGAAAATATTTTAGTTTCAGTGTTTGCGTGTCAGAGTTGTCTGCAAGCAACTGACTGCAAGCCATGATCATGGCCTCATCCCACAATGCCAGATGCTGTAGTTAATGAATGCCTCAAACAATGGATTTTTACTCTGCAATTCATATTCTTCACTTGAGATGAAGGCCTGCATTGTTACACGCTGTTGTGTGCAGTTACTTCATTGTTGGACTTATTACCAATTAGACACAGCCAAAAATGTCCTCTTGTTGGAGCATTTTGTCTTTCAAGTCTTTTGTTTTAATGTTAGAGTCTATTAAACACAAGCGATGGTAAAAGTATGAATACAGCGTTGGATGTGTCTTCAGATTTAAAACCAAATCATCCGTCGTGGCAAGATGTGAACCTTTGAAAAGGAAGTAAGGGGGAGGCACAAAAGCAAAGAGCATTTAACAGTTGGAGACAACAGCACAAACTTCGAATACACTTCCTTGCTGTCAGCAAGAGATTGTCACCATAGATCACACAGTAACTTCCTGTAGAGCTGTCTGTGTCAGTCCATCAGTCACATTAGCAATCTAAGTGGGGCTCAATCAAGTGCAGTCTTGGTGAGGGGAATCTGTCTGTCCCCAGTATGTGTCCATCAGGAGGAAAATGTTGAGTATTGATTTCATGTCTGGAGAGCCTACAGACTGCAGCTGGAAGTGACAGTCAGTGACTCAGCTCCGTTTTGGTGACAGACAAAAGCAGAGAGAGAAACAGCTTTGAAGGTGCACAGAGAAACTATCAAGCAGATGTTTACTGTAAAGACAGAGAACAATTTATTCTTGACATTGTCATGCGAACACTGAGTGCCAACTAGTTAACGTAGCATCACTGAACTGATAACTATCTTCTAGCTTATTTTTGATAAGAAGAATGAGAGTAGTATGCCAAGTTTGTGGCAGTCTGCCAATCGAGGATGCCAAGACAACAGCTCTGTGTAAATTCGCATTCATCTTCTTGCCAAGAAATAAAAAAAAAAAACAACTAAGAATAATGAAAATGATGGTATCAATTTTGTCCTGTTTTCATGTTTGGTACACTGCCATCCCTGTTGCTTATTGACTGTTGATGTTTACTTTTTATTGTTTTCTATGTGTTGGCAGGTCAGACCTTTATAATGAGGGCAAATAGAGAGGGCAGGGCGTATAAACACAGAGCCAAGTTTGTGTTCCAAAGTTAAATGCTAAATATTAGCTGCCAAATAGAAGTGATGAACGAGGATCATGGTGAAGTGTAGAATTAATTTGTGCCATTATGCTGTTTCTTTCTGTTAGTTACAAGATATATATATATATAGATACACACACACATATATATGTATATATATAATCACAGCATACTGTACATCTCATATTTAAAGGGGCATATCATCCTTTTTACATCCTGTTTACTTGTCACAAGGAGTACTACTAGGCCTGTGAAAACAGATGTAAAATGTCTTTTGTGGCTCTGCAGGGAGCTTTCAAAAGTAAAAAACAAAACCCTGATGATGTCATCATGGGTGTCTAACGAAAGACACTATCCAGGTGCACTATGGGAAATTTAAGAATCAGTGTCTTTGGAGGACAAACGATATGGCTGCTTCAATTACGGTACAATTATACAGTTGTCTCTTGTGAGTCCCCAAACCTTATGGAAGTTCTACACTAAAATGCTGGTGTACGCCTTTAAAAACAGTTTCAAAGTGAACACCCCTTCTTTTCACGCACATACAGTACAGTATGTTTGTGAAAGAAAAAAGTAACATCTGACATCTTCACCCCAGCAGAAGTACAGCGTTGTTGACTAACTTTATCAACTGTGAGAAGTTTCTTCCCTGAAGAGCTGTGTGGTTGAGACAGACACATTCCCTTGTTGTCTCGTCTTTGGATTGTTTTCTTTATCATCAAGAAGCAATTCTTAGAGACAACAACAATTTATTTCATACTCACCCACTGAGAAAGATTTTGTTTGGGAATATCAAAGTGCCAAAACAAAAAAAGTAAAGAATAGTATAAAAGCACATGACAAAACTTGCCTCACGCTCAAACTCTTCAAACATGTGAATGAATGAAAAAATAACTTAAATATTTGTATTCTATTTTGAAGCAGACTGAAGACATTTTTCACTCAGGCAAAAAGGCTTGCATTCAATGTTTATTAACAAGCTCTTGAAGTCCCTCCCTCTACTTTGTCAAAGCCACAATACAATCCCCCTTCAATTTTGTTATTTTGAGACTTAAACAATTCTGTTTGAAGTGTCTCTTTTTTTTTTAAGGATGCAGATTTGGCTTGTAACCATGGCTTCACTTTTTTGTGCCACAAGATTTACATAAAAAGCCCACAGTCTGGAAAGTTTTGAACAGATTCTGGCGAAAAGTAGACTAAGGATGAGCGACAAAATGAAAGCCTCAAGGACCGGCGGGTGGGGGTGATGGTGTGTGTGTGTGTGTGTGGGGGGGGTGTTGTTGGCGAGGGCAGAGGGAGGGACACTGGAGGGGGTTGCTGGGTAGCTGAGCTTTAGCCTGGCTGCGTATAAGAGCAACAAATCCGACTTGGTTGGTAAACAGAGGCTCCAGGGACACTTCTTTTGCATGCAGGCTGCTGCGAACTAGATGGAAGCCCTCTGTGATTCTAATAGAGTAAGCTCATAGAAATCACCGTAGAAAATGCCAATAAGGCTGTCAGCCACCACTACAACACAACACAGACTCTCACTCAAAACACACTCCAGCACTGAAAATTATACAACACACGAGCATGCACAAGCAGACAAATATGTAGTTATTTGAGAGCTCTCTGGCTTGGGTTGGGCTTTCCCGCATGAGTATAAACACACCCCTTACCGAAGAATAGCTCAGTCTTAGCTTAAAGTATCATAAGGGAATCATCTCTCTTTAACCCCCATTGGCTTGGACTGCACTAGTTTAAATGAAGCGTAGTGCTTTTCAACTGTACTCAACAGCCAACAAACTCATTTTATGTTCGTAATTTTCAAAGAATGCCACACATTTCAGCTATTTCCAAACTGCATGCTACTCTTTTGCCCTCGGACAGTGGAGTCAGAAGCTGCCTTTGACTGGGATGTTGACTTTGTGCAGTCATAAGATTTTTTTTAGAGTTTTACACCCAAATGAGGTTGATATTCTGCTTCACAGAGCTAGAATTTTAATTTCATTTTGGTGTGAACTAAGTGTGGCTGCACATAGTCAGGGTGCACAAATCAGCAGCCCCCCTGATTTTACACCCCAGTGACATTCAAGGCTTCTGCCACTGATTTCTAGCTTTAGGAAAGACTGATGCAAGTTCACAGACATCGACTGAACTGTCCTGGGACACCGAAATAATCTATGAATACTTAAAATGTCTGGCATTACCCTTTAATAAGCCTTTTTTCCTGATCTATTCTGCTATGCTCTGTGTACAGTATACGGGCAGTCTTCTCTGAATATATAAGGAGATGAGATAGACCTCCCCTGAGAACTGTTTTCTCTTCCTTTCTTTTCCTTTCTTTTCCTTTAGAAGGAAGCACCTGTAATTTGTCTTCATCAACTATTATGGACATCCTCAGGAACAAAACCTGGACTCGAAAAGTATCAAATCAACAGCACATTTTTCAGAAAATGGCAGATCCAATTTTATACATGTCCCTGAGGCTTCCCTCTAACTGTTGGTTTGCTGATCCTTCACTCATTTGATGCTGCTTCTCGCAGCCTAGGAGGAGCTTTTCAAGATTGTTTCTGTCTCCTGCAACCTGTGAGATGGGCCTCAATTTGGGGAAATGCTAACAAGATGTCCCAATGATGTTCAATATAGCACCTTGAAGACATGCAAACCTGCCTGGCTAAATTGCAAATAATCTACATAAGACAGAAGAGATGGAGTATGGTCACATTTTGACATGCCGCGAGATAGCGTTGTCTTGTTTGTCACTTAATGTGATGTGTGGTCGTAGAAAAACGACGACGTAAATGTTGTTTTGAACCTCCAAAGAAGTTTATTCTTCCATTTGCTTGCTTGTGTTAAAGTGTCTGAAAGGAGGACTTAAATCAGAGGTTGTCCTGCAGACAATTTAAAGGGATTGCAGAATACCTCATAATGTACTTGACTTACTGACCCTAAATCAGTACATTTAAAGAGAAACACTTTTATTCCATTTTGACATTTTCACTCTGCTCAACCACTGCAGCTTTCCTGTCACTGCAGATCCACCTGCTGTGTCCCGTGAAATATATAATTTAAAGACCCATTTTAGTCCTTCAAATATCAAACTGACACACATCCTTGTCACTCTGCAATCAATCCTACCCCACTTTACATCTTTCTGCAGTGGAAAGATTCTTATTTCTTTAACCGATAACTTTGATAACTGCTAGTAAACTGTGAACTACTTTGTTGTTTAATATTCTCCACCATTATGTTTTGCCTCTCATGTTTTTGCTGATACACCGTAGGCTGGCAGCTAGTGACATTTCAACTAGTTGGACTGTCTAGAGAACATTACAAATGCACTATATTTTATGAATAATGAATAATGAACATGTTACAGGTGAAAATATCAAGACTAATAGGATCAGTAAAAACATGTTTCAAAATATATCATCTATAGACATTAACATAAGCTGCTTGAAGTAAATGCCTAACTAGATAAATATATCAGTTGTTTGTGTGATTATTCATAAAATTGTAATAAAAACTGATGAGGCATTGTGTTGTGGTACTTAACAAACATTACACTGAGGACCCTGATTGGGAAACTATAAATAAAATCAAAATCTGTAAACTAATAAAGCTGTAATTGACCTACATTGTCACACAGATAGGATGATTTTAAAAAATCATCCTGTGGCCTTTTCTTGCAGGTTTTTTAGTCATGGATAGATAATTATACAGATAATTCTCATTTCCCTTTCATTGCTGTTTGTCTTTTAGTAATTAAATAATAACATTAAGAATATAATCATATTTCCTGTCGTTAAGTAGGCTACTGTACCATTTGTCATGTTGGTAAAAATTGATTAGTACTTGCTCGATTGCCTCCCACATTGATATTGCTATGTGGAAATCTTACAAGTGCATAAACAAACAAGGTTTTCCTCCGACACTAAAATCACATTCCAGCAACTTTGATTGGAATACTTTATGGGTTTGGGCCAAGAGTAGTATCAAACAATATGGATTGGGTCCACTCAACATACTGCAAACTGTCAGGTTCAAATGATAAAACCAGACTGAAATTGGCCTGCGTGCAAAGGATTGCTGAGGGCAAGGATTATAAAGGTTTTTCACCCTCCACCTTGCCCCCATATTGATTTAAGTATAACTAGGAGATTTATCAACACACAATGTTTGACAGGGAGTTCAGTAACACTTAGAATTAAGTTGCAACTACCAGGATAGAATAAAAATGCCACCAGAGCAGAGATTCAGGAAAAGGACAGTTGTGTTACGTGGCCCACTCTGTACATACTTTTTTAATACATAACTGTTTTAGCTGAGATTAAATTTCTAAAGCGGTGGACCACATTACAGGATCTGGTTATGGAGCAATTAAAGCAAAAGTCCTGTTTGAAATAAACAAATCCATACAGGACCGCTGTGACCCTCTAATCTGCACATTTTGATATTAGAATGTATTTTTACATTAACTTAGATATATCACATGCCTTTGCTTTTTTGGTCTCAGAAAAAAAAACAATGGAGCATGACACTGGATCCACATTGTACAGTGCGTGAGTGGGTTATTTTCTAATCTGGGATTTATTTTGAATTTGTTTTAGTAATTATTATATTCTAAAAGACAGAGATTCTATAGGCTATCACCAGATCTTGCATGTTTTTTGTTAAGATGCCAGATGGATTCTTTACTGAAAGAAAATTCATAACATTCACTACAAAGTCCACTTTAATCTGATGTCAAACTGATGTATGGCGCCACAGATGCACTGGTAGAAAACATCAAAAATGACAGTGATGTTGTAACGGCTTTAAGCTTTAGAAGAGACACATTCATGATGACAAACACATTTCAGAGAGTGTTTTCCCGTATTAGGAATGGAGGCTTGTATTCATGATGAAAACAGTCACATGAAACATGTCTTACATGCATTGTGCACATCTCCAAATCTCAAACTGTTCTCAAGATTTCATATATTTGTTGAAAATTCAAGATACTATGAATAATCTTTTCTATCTCTTGGTGTATCTAAGCCAATACTTATCACTGAGAGAACATTTATACCCCATCTGTTTAACTCAGCAATGTTATCTTTATGGAAAGCAGGCTGTGAGCCTTGCGTTGCCTGGAAGCACATGTGGGATGAGATAGGAGACGGATACAAGAAGATGGGAGACAACATAGTGCACGGAGCATTGAAGCAAAAAAGCAGCAAGGGAATATGTCAAGAAATCAAAGCCCAGACAAGTTGAAGGGGAGAGGATTCAGATGCACAAACATACACTGTGTTTTTCTCAGACCTGGAGGTGGAAGAACGCAGCTCAAATCAAATTCCACTTAGCTATTTTCAAACTTGGGTCTGCTCTCAATGTAAAATTGTTTTTCACAACACCTTGTTCTGCCTCAAAGTGGGACGGCCAAGCTTGTAACTGACCCACTTGTGTAAATCTATGATGTCAACTCAGAAAAATGCATATACATATGCATGTCCCTCTAAAAGGGGGGGGGGGGGGACATATAGAGCCTCAATCATATTAAATACAAGCCACCGTTTGATGCTTTTTAGATAACCATGTCATTTGAAAATGGAAGTATGCAGCATTTTAAGATATCAGAATTGGCGTGTCACAAGAAAAGGACAGACTTGTCATTAACATTTTTTTTCTCTTTTTGCGTTCACAAAATCACAAACCTCTTAACATTTCTATTCAAATTGCACCACTGTTTTGTAGTCTTTTTCACAACGTTCTATTTATATGTTATAAAAAGACTCCAACTGTATCTGGTCCTCCGGTTTGATTATCTTTATCTATCTTTCTTAATGGTGTTACAATAACCATGAGGGATCTGGCCCTGTTTTCCGAGAGATAGACAAATCTATCCTAAATCTTATTCTGATTTCCTTTTTTCGCTGGGTCTCCATCTTTCAGTCATCACACAATGAACTCCCGAGCATGTGTTCACAGGCTCTTCTGGCGACAGATGATCATCCCAAGAGAAGTATAACTCTGCCTTAACTGTTACATCTCTTTGCTGTCATTGCAGTAATTGCTGCTGTGCCCCACCTTCACCCCACCAGTGTCAAGCTCAAGGCCATGGATTCCCACGGGGGATCTTTGCATGATTTCATCAACAGCACTGATGCCAAAAGACTTTTGAATTATTTAAATCAGACATCTGCATTGTTGTTTACTAGTTTTGTCTTTCCTGATTGAAAAGTCATCTGCCAGAGATGCATCTTCTCCTAATGTTTTGTTTTCACTTTCCCTGTCTTTTTATTTTTTGTTTGAGTGTGTAGCATTTCTTATTGATTTCAAACTCATTCTTCATTGAGAATTCCCCAATGGCAGTGGAGTTCTTGTATAAAAACATTATTTGATGACAGAGACAACACTTGCATGAACTGATGAGGGGATTACAAGAACCCTTCTGGACTTAAGACTTAATTTCTCCTTAAGAGAAAAGTCTTAAGAGAAAAGTCATCACATAAAATGCAGTAAGATGGAAACTATGGCTGCACATTAGTTCACATTTAATAAGAGCTAGCTAATTAACACATTTGGGAAGGGGTGTATTTTCCACTTCAGCATTGCATCTTGCATATCACCCAAAAACATCCTCTTGTTTTCTTACATTTATAGAAAGTAATTAGACTCTGTGACTCCAGAATCAAATCATTTATCATTGCTCCTCACAGATAATCAAATTCTCTTCAAATACGATTTCGATGGCTTCACTGATAAATAATAGGGGATACGAAGGTCAGCGACATTCTGTAGAGCACATCTACAATTAAGAACCACAGACTATATTAGAGCTTGCTTAAATGAAAGTTATCTTTGCAATTACTCTGCACTTGCTTATCTATGATGATATTGGCACATGGCAGCGCAGAATAATGATGAGACAGGATGACATTTGGCTATCCTTGTTTTGTCCTTTCCCCACTTCAATAAAAATGTAAACAATGTTTACAGTTTGCCCTTAAAGGCCAAAAACTCCTGACACAACAGAATTATAATTTACATGGATGGATGGTAGGAGACAGCATGCCAAAGTTGATCATTTAATTGTAAAAAATAATAAAAATAAAACAACACATTGAGACAAAATTAAATTGTTACAGGACTGATATTTGGCCATCAGGCATCCTAGTGACAATCAGTCACAATCACTTCAACTTTAATAATAAGTTTCCCTCTACAATTGCTATTGGCTGCTACAGTACTTGCGCTTATGCACACATCGTCGTGTGTTACCTGTCCCTTATTCCAGTGCTTGAAGTGTATTCCAAACTGATCGTAAAGCTTCGTAGTGATGCACAAGGGCACCAGTCTAAAGGTTTAGCAGCAAATGACAATCTATCATGGGACTGCAGAGCACCTGCTGGGACCCAGATGTGCTCTGGCACTTTTTTACAGGGTGGCTGGTGGAGCGCTCCCTAAGGGACCCGGCCTACAGCTGTGACAGTGGCTACAGAGTGTCTGCCTGATCCGAGCTCCTTCCCTGCTGGTTTACATACAGATGTGTAAAAGCCAGTCTGGAGCACTCATGCATGTGCCTCAGCTTTATGAATATAATATACATGTAGGAGGATAGACATCTGAAGAGCCCGGCGAATAGAGAGGGCACATCATCCACACTACAAGACTGGAGCGCAGTGTCAGACGCTGAGTAGCAGCTGGCTGCTGATGGGTAATAATTCTCTATCCAGCTACTGCAGGCTATATACAGCTACAATACTGTAGAAATGAAAGCACTGACCAATCTTGCCTATCACTTCACTCCACTGCCACTCATCAACCGCTATGCTGCCACTGAGTCAGTTTCTTCAGACTTGTAAACACATTTAAAACAGCATTTGATTTATATTATGTACATTTAAAAGATATGAACAGGTCATTTTTAGAAATATATTTTAGAGTGTGCTGTTAAATGTTAAGGATTAGCATCTGAAGTTCCCAAAAAATAGCATCTATTTTTGAAAATAACAAAATATTGAAGTAAAATATCTTCACATATATTTGTTTAATAGGATCTTCTGTAAGGGTGCAGCAATTTGTTTGAACACATGTATGCTAGTCCATAGGCTAGAGTACTAAATTATTGTTACCCCATGTAGATGTACATACTTTTTATGATTACTGCCAATTACAACAAAGCACATACTATGTTGTTGCAAATACTACCATGCTGTTGTTTATCCTGTTTATTGCAGACAGCATGGGTGTAAGTGAGTCACTGGAGGGGAGGTATTTGCAGAACCTTTGCCAGGTCATAAAATCTAGTGTTTGTCCCCAGAAAGACAGAAGCACAGGAGCAGAAAGACTTTCTCTGAGGAACAATGCCTTGCTGATTCAATTTTTTGCTGGTGGATGGTCACTGTTGCTGTCTACAGTGTCCCATTTAAGAGATGCTATCGGCTTTTTATGGAGTTTTCAAGCGTCTAGCTGTTTGTGCATGCAGCCTGATGCATGTTTTGTGGTTCTTCACGGCACCATATGTGTTGTCTTTATGTTGTGCTGGATTTTGTAATGTTTGAAGAACTGATTGAAATATGAGATGTGATGTTTCTTATACAAACATCTGCTCCAATCTTTGTTCAGCTGGTGATTAAAAATACGCCTCAAGGGGATGGATTGGTCAAAGGCAAATGAATTGTTCCCTTTGGTCTACCAGAGTCATAATAAAATAATCTCAATAATATACTTTTACCAGATGGAAGGTTTGAGTGTTCTTCATTTGATTGGCACAGAAATGTGCTCCTTGTAGGATGTATTACAGACCTGTAGTGTTAGTACATTGAAAATCCCAAAAAAATTCCAAAAGCACAAACTACAAAACAGATCTGCCAAAGTGCCATCTCATCACCCACTGATTGTGGTCAAAAAAGTGTAGAGTCAGTCAATTCTTGAGAATGTGGAGAAGGATACAAAACCTGTCACATGAAGGCAAATGGCCTCGAAGCCTCGAAACAACCAACCAAGTGCTGTCATTTGTCAAGTATCTTGCCAGCAGCGACCCAGAGGCTCAGCCTGTGTAAAACAGACATTTGCCCAGAGGCCTTTTTCGTGTTTTTTTTTTTTTTTTTTGATATTTTTCTTGTAATTTATGTTCTGGAATCTACTACTACCTTCACACCTGGTATCTCGCTGCAGATTCTGAAGGCATCTGCTTCCGTTAGAAACCAGGGCAAGATGAGCGCAATGAAAGATGACCTCAAATTCTGTGATGCGGAGGACGTCCGGTTACAGTTTTCCTGCCTTCTGCATTTTGCAAAGGAGGTGAAATGTCTAAAAAAAGAGTAAAAAATACAGAAGAAAAATCACAAAACACACAATAAATAAAAGTATATACTGACTTGCACATACAGGTTGGAGTCCAAAAATGTTCCTCTGACTATGAGGCCGGTCACATCTATGCTGGCGTCCTACTTAGTGTGACACAGGCTACTTTTCTTTCTCTGGTGTACACAAGCCAAACAATATTAAATCTGAAAACCAGTTCAGACAGTACATTATGGCTACAATGTTGGTAAGATATTATATATCTACACTATTTTAACTCTTTTTCACCCCATGCACTTCATCACATTGCATTCAGTAGATTCTTCCCAGATTTGAAAGAAGCCCTGTAATCCTGAATATTCATATATCATGGCTAGAATAGACAAACATAATGAGTAATTCAAAAGTGCTATCCAAGTATATCTGGACTGCCTCTTGTCCTCATAAACAAGTGAACCTTCAAGGAAAACATCAGTTTTCACTCTTTTAAATGTATAGACCCTCACCCGATTGGGCGTTATGGTGATATGGGTTAGAAGGGGCCTGCTTCACCTACTAGTAGGTTCAGAGGGATTAAGTTTAGGCAACAAAACTACTTGGTTATGGTTAGGAAAAGATCATGGTGTCACTTATGGATGAGTCTTATGTGAGTCATGTGACACATGAGTGACACGTGAACTCACGTAACTCATGTAAGTAACGTTATGTAACTTAAAACTTGATCATGCTACATGACTCACTGAAATAAATGGGTGATAACAGCCACCTGAATCTAATAGATTTAGTAGGCCCTTACATATATTTGGGACAGATGTGTGATGCCTATTCAATCGCCTGATAGCAGTCAAATGGGCTAAAGATATAGACTATTCCTAAGTTTAAGAAAAGATTATCTGATGAACACCAAGCTTGAATGTCTCCTTTAGAAATACATTCATCTAGTGCACTTAAAATCATATATATTATGTCAGTATCATGTGATTGTGTCATTTTGTTTAGTGTTTTCATTGTTTTCTTGGAAATTTGCTGACTTGGGTTTTTGTTATGCAGACAAAAGGATTTTATTTTTTAGCTTTTTCTCCAGTAACAAGTGCTGTTTTAGAAAATTGCTCAAGTGAAAGTGCACTGAAACATGTAGTTTAAGTCGATGCTTAATGTTTAACAAAAAGGAACCAATTACCCTTGAGCATAATTGCAAGTGGTTTTAATTGGATTATCAAACCAAGGTTTGGGGATTATCCATATTTAATCAGAGCATCTGAAGTTCATTTAATTTAAGCGGAGATATTGCCACAGTTTTTTTTGCTTCTATTTTGTATGTTTCTTTTATTTATATATATTTGTCTCACTCTGAAAAGCAGCAGTCCGTCATACACAAAAACAAAATACTTTAGGTTGTTTTTCAGTGCACTCCAAAATGAACCCTCCTCAGCTGGACACATCAGCAGAATGTTTCCCTTAAATGTGTGCAACTGAAACTATTTGGTAAAGGTTACTGAAAGATTGTGATCCTGATTAAATTCTAATCTAATGTAAAAATAATTATATTTGGACAAATGGACTCTACAGGTGTTTTACTTATTTAAAGTGACTGTCGCAGTTTCGATGTGACTGTTTTTCTTTGGGTCATCATAATTAGAAATATATCCCTTACCTCGCTGTGAACCTCAAATCATTTCACCACTTATTTCTGCCCTGGTGACACATTATCAGTCTGGATAGGTGCATGTGCTCATATGAGCAATAATAACAGCTTTAAGGGTGCCTTGGTTTCTGTGACTAGTGTTAATTATGTGTTGTCTTGTACTACAGAAGAGCTAGACAGAGCTCAAGTGTTACTGGAGGGTAATCTATTTATTGCTGATTTATGTTACTACAAGGGCTCACATGCACAGTGTGACTGCAATTTTCTTCTTGCAAAAAGGAAACAAAAACCTGAACCTTATCTATGAATACATGAATGGGCATTTTTTTAAAGGCTATCACGATCGTTGCTCTTTTGTATGTAGCATGTTTTATTATTCTACAAACACTTGGAAGAGAAGTCCAGTTTGATGGTGTCCAACAATAACTTAATGGAAGGGAAGGAAAGAGACAACAAACAAACAAAACAAGCAAAGAAATATATTGTTGAATTCTAACATAACTGGCAGTGGGCTATAGGAAACGTCTGGCCAAACATTGGCCACATTTTTGCAGGATTGTTCTGTAAAAAGCTCAAAAACATCTTCAGGAGAAACTTAATTAAACGCACCTCAATGTCCCATATGCTCCTCTATTTCCTTTACAGGCTCATTCCTAGTCAGGGTCTGGCTGGTGAAGGGCTGGAGATGCACATTCCAGGAAAGCACGGGGCAGAAAATAAGGATACATCCTTGACATATACTGAACAGGTTGCCAGTCCATCACAGGGCTTATACATCGACAGACACATATGGACAATTAGGAGGGCACCTGAGCTACATGGGAAGAAACCCACATCCTTAACAAGAAAACTCAACACAGATAGCAACAAAGCTGAGGTCTGAACATAGGAATTTCAGCCCTTTTCGATATTATATATTTTATATATAAAATAGAAAACAAAATGATTCATAGCTCTTTTACATGATAATATTGTGTTACGTTTGTTATCAGAGCAGAGGATTCTGTTCCTGCACAAATTGCTTGTAATGTTGATGAGCTGCTGTGCTTTCTGTAAATGTTTCAGCTGAATGCTTACTAAGAAAATAGATAAATGCTGGAAAACAGTGTATCTTGCTCAGAAGAAGTATGTGATACTGGATAAATTATGATTTTTGGTAAAACACAAGCAGCCATATATGCCTTCCAGTTTGTCATCACCATAATCTGAAAAATGGACACAGGTATGCTTGGTTTGTTGGTAGTAAATAACACAAAACAGGCCAACAAACTATAAAATACTCCATGTACTTCAGCTACACAAATGATCTGCATCTAAGAGATCTGAAAACCTACACAGGGTATACATTAGCCATAATGATAAAAGGCATTGGATGAACTTGCCAAGTTCCTGAAGTGTTCAAAATTTGCTTTTTGGCTCACCTGCCAAGAGCTGGCAAACTAGAAAGTATGTGCCAGGAATCAGTGTTAATTTAATATTTGCATATTTGTTATTCATAATGAAGCCCAACACAAGTCAATAAAACCAAGGCATTCAAACGTTCCCGTCTCAGTTCACGGCCAGACTGGCAGCTGACTCTCATTCACCTTTTTTTTCTCTTCCAGACATATTTTGACTGCACTGCACTGCACTAGAATACTATGTGTTGAAAAGAAAATTACTGTTTCTACAGTAAATTACATGTACTGTAGAAACAATGTACATAAAAAGGTATAACTGCTGTTTAATAACCACACACAGCCTGGAGTTTGCAACAACAAATTTAAGAACTCAATATGTATTATTATCATTCAATATGTTATAATGCTTGTTTTTGATTGTATGATGTAGGATTCTTTCCCTCATACTAATTGGACGCTCAGTGAGCCAGTGACTGTGGAATCAGGTTTAGGGGAGTTGTCAAAATCTTTGATAGGATGGCTCAAAGTCAGCTAACCATGCCGCTGAAGTGTGCTTTAATAAGGTCTCCTTGAAGACTATTACAAGGGAAAAGTGTTGATTTTGTGCCTCTGTGTTTGAAATGACAAACTTACTTTTTTAACACTGTCAGTATATGACTAGTGAGGCAAAAAACAAAAAGATGTTGTAAAGTAGTATTATATTGAGACAATGTGTCATTTGTATCAGAACAATACTGTATTAAGTGTCAAAAAAGTTTGGGCATGCCTCAAAAAAAGCATGGAAACAATACACCAACTCCAAAGCGACAGTGGCATCAAAGGTGCATCATTACAGGCCATAGATGATATTTCATCACACATAAAGTGGGCAGGCATCTTTAAATGTATCACTTTCAGCACTGTTGTCATTATGACCTTATCTAGTTTAATCACAATAAAACAATAGTGTCTTTGAAGAGTAGCTGCTACAAGCTGTAGAATACATCATGTTTTTTTATGTATAAATAACGCGAGAAAAATAGACTTTTAAAGGAAAGAAATAAATAATGTTCTAAAAACACAGCACTTTCATCCATCTTTGAGCAACAACATTGCATAGAAAAAGCCAAGCATTCCTACCATTATACACCAACAAGAATTCTTCAAATGGCTTGAGAAGCTCAAATGGTTCTTGCTGCCATTTTAATGGCAAATTTAATGCAACTTTACCAACAACCACAGAGAGAAAAAGAGGACATAAAAGCGAAAGCTGCTTTGTTTCACAGGCTGCTGCTCTCGTGGGTTTACCGAGACATACGGTTACTGCTTTTTTGTCTGCTGGAATCTTCTGTGTGGGCCTCCATCATTATAGCTGACATGTGATATAACACAAGCAAAGGGATTTGTACTAGTTTTTGTCTGGTGCGTAGAAAATGTAAGATTCAAATACGACTAATGGCAGGGAACCCATGTTTTTAATTGCACTTTGCTGTGAGCAGTCTGTGTGAAGACATGCACATGTTTACTGGAGATCAAAATATACTGTATCATCATATCAGGCAGAGACTATCTTGTGAAATCTTGCATCTACAGTCTGAGTCGGGCAATCACCCCACTAAATGCTTTCCTGTCAATATTTCAGGACCAGCTACTGAGAGAATAATGCTGCCAAAGAAAACAATTAATCTTTTTTTTCCCCCCAGATGCAGTATAGTTGCATTATCGCCTGCCTCAGAATAAACCTTGGTGCCACACATGACCTTAAAACTAACTTTTCACTTACAAATTAAATTGAAATCTATCAGACGGTAGCATCAGAAACCATGGGAAATATGATCACTGGATCCAGTTATTCTTATAATGCTCAGGATAAAATGTCAATGGGCATTAGCTAATTTCATCAGTGATGCTTTTTATTAAATTCTTTTAAAAGCCATTCCGGTTTCCTTGCCAAAGATGTCATATTAATTTAAGGCTGGAGACCTTGAAAGAAGGATAACCCAATTTGTACATTAATATGGTAAGTCTGTGGTACATTTTGAGGGAATTAAAAGCACACGCAGCAAAATATTGCCTCTGATACAGAGATACTCAATTGCAAGGTAAAGCTTTTAAAGTCACAATTATTAAAAGGCATTCCTATTCTATTTTGGAGCATTTCTTTCTCTAGAATGGCAATTGAACAATTCACAATAAAATACATTGATTGAGTAAAACGATGTTCGTTTCCTAAGGAAATGTACTTTTAATTTGGGCTACGCTGGACTGCAGGACATGACACAAGTACCTGTCTGTTCTTATGACTTTACAATTACTACCTGTTGTTTTGCACCGTCATTAGTCCTAATATTGTCAGTTTTCCAGATGTTGGGTTAAAGTGTACATCTCAAATGGGTGGACAAGGCTCACCAACACTGCAGAGAAGCCTCTGAATACCCTATGACCTTGAGAAGGTGTCTTGAGTGTGCACAACCTTTTACATTGCCATAGGTTCCTATTAAAAAGGAAGATGAGATTATTTTTCTTGTTCCCACTCACTTCCTCTGCGCTTCTCTGTTTGCATGGTTTCCATGGTAACAAGTGAAGCGCTTTGCTCATCTGGATTCAACTGCCTGAGTTTATGCACCAATTGCATTATTGTGATTAGACTCCTCTCAATAAAAAAATCATTACTACATTATCTAATACTCCATAGAGTTCCCAAAATGCACTTAAAGCAGTTTACATTTCAGGCATGTGTATTATCATCAAGTTTTACAACAAAAGTAGAGTGAGTATAGTTGTCTTCCACGAAGGCGTTATGTCGTGCTGTGAAACACCCAGCCATGTCACTGTCATGTCAGTATACTGTAGGTCACACTGTGTGGATGAATATTGGCTTAAAGGGCATGAACAGATCACTGACAAAAGCTCAAGCTTGTTTTAGACTGTGCAGTATATTTCATCATTAAAGCCGGTAGGTAGTAGTGTGACATTGAAAAACTGCATCTTGCAGGAACTGTATTGAGTGCAACGGACACAAACACAGGAGCCAATTTGTGCCTGGGTATGTGTGAGGACATATGTTGTGATCCACCAAATTCAGGCTACAGTCTAATTAATGCAAAGTGATATTGGCAGACAATTGCCGTTTAATCGCACAGAGCACCGACAGGGAAGAGGGGTGCATCTTCACTTAAAATAGTTGATGATTTTATTGCCACAAGGCAGAAACAATTGCTTGACAGCCAGATTGTGACTTTTAATTTAAAAAGAACTGCCAGTAAACAGAGAAGGCTGCTGTGTGATACACCAGCGAAATTATGGACCTTACCAGAGCTGGAGGGTATGAAGACAACGACAAAAAGAACAGACAAAAGGAGTAAAAGAAAAAACCTTTACTCTTCATTTCCTTGGGTTGAAAAATTAAACAAGGAGGGCAATAAGGAAGCAGGTTTCAACAGAAAGTCTCCAAAGATTTCTTAAAATGCCTCCAAGCAATGCAGAAGAGTGACTAGTAATATGATTGCACCTTTATATTTTTAGCTGCTTTTCATTGTCTGAAGTTATAAAAAGAAGCATAATATATTAAAATACAGAGCCTGGCAGGTATTAGTGGTAAACTTTTTGATAATTTGTGTGTGGTTGATTAATTGTTTAATTTGCTCCCTTGAATTAATAATTTGTCATTTGACAAAAATAACCTGTTATCCTGTAAATATGGTTAATGAATGTAAAAAGGTAAAACAGCGCTTGTGTTTAATAGAAAAAATCTGAAATATACTGATAAATCTCAAATTGCTAATGAAAATACTGATGAAAATCAAATTAGTGTGAACCCCAAGCTGTACATGTCTGACATGACTAGCTCACTAGCTGGGGCATATGGCAATGAGAAGCTTGCAACAACATCTAGATTGCTGAAGGGTCACAGACATTTGGAAAAAAACATTACAGGTCACACATTAAAATACAATTTTTCACATCAGTGCAACAGTCTGCAATGAACAATAAGAATATTTGTCCCAAAACAAGAAACAATACCATACTATATCTATACTAAAAATGCACTGGCTCTGCTGTTATCAAACCAAGTGTATTCCAATTAAATTAAACATCTCTTTATCCAAACAAGTTAAAGAGAAAATGTTATTTCTGAAATTATGCTTTCATCAACTGTTTTGATTATGCTGTTTTTGTGAGTTCCATATTATAACATTTTATGCTTTGCGGCACTTAATTTAAGATGCTCTTTGTGGGACTGTGATGGTTTCTGCCCACACACACACACACACACACACACACACACACACACACCTGGATATCGCCTAAAAGTCATATCCAGCATGCTTAATGACCTCATTTAACTGAGGGGAGGTGAAGGTGCTCTTAGCCTGCCACATTTTCCTAATTGTTTTTTAATTACACCTCAGACTGTATCATCTGCAGTAATTTGAGACAGCAGGTCAGTTTCCTGATAGAGTGATAAAACATTAATGATAAAGTAGATGTCGTTCTTTTAAGGCTTCCAATTGAATCCATCCAGTTGTTTATATTGAGGAATTCAGTGTTTTGAGCACAATCTTACTCACTTGGTGATTATGTAAGTGTAAAGTTATGATCATTTTTGATTGTACGTTAACATATTAGAGCCCAAAATGCTCTGCCTTGATTCTGATGTCATTATCACTGAGCTTGTCTCGCATAGCCAGAGCTATATCCACACTAGCGCTGAAGAAAGGTCTGGCTGAACCCATTACATCATTCTGGTAAAATGGGGGGGGGGGGGGGGGGGGGCTCTCTGGCTTGCTTGCATTTCTTTAAACCAATCACAATCGTCTTGGGCGGCACTAAGCCCAGGATGCAGCAACGGTACCCTTGCAAAATAGATAGTGGTAGATAGCAGAAGGGGAGGAGATTGACGACTGAAATAGTCAGCCAATGGCAGGCCTATAACCTCAGCCTACTTCCTGTGAGTATCACTGTGTCCTTTTGTTCTGTGCATTGCCAGTGTCAATCACATAGATGATTATTGCAGTTATATTTCACAAAGGCTTCAGCCTCCAACAGCCTCCCTAGTTTTTTCGTGTAGAACCTGTCTGTTTGGACTGCAGGCTGTTTCTGTAAATTCACCAGCTGCAGCAGTGGAAAGATTTTGAGGCTGAAGATCTTATGGCATAACGATGACGACACAGAGTTCCCTGCCTCTCCACAAGCCGTGCTTGCTGGCAACATCCAGCTGTCTCTCCAGTCGTCTTCAGAAGATGGTGACCTTGAAGTGGGTAGCAGTGCACCCTTCCTCTCCTGTTGAATTGAAGATTTCAAAGAGTTTCCCCCACTGTCCTTGCAAAAAGACTTCCCAGTTAATATCTCAGCAATGGCAGAATGCACTCACCTCCCCATGCCGGCGCACAGATCTCTGCCCAAACTTGGCCCCATGTTTCTGTGTGCATTTGACTTCAGACAGACTTCAGGAAAGTTGGTGTTTCATGCTCCTTTCATGGGCAAGTTTTGGCAGTCGGTCAACCAAGTCTGGCAGGAGACCTTGCAGCAAAAGCCCCAGGTTCCAGTTTTTGTGACTTCAATAGACAGTCAGGCAAATCTGATAAATTAGACTCTAGTGTTGGTTATATGGATGAAGATGTGGTGGTATACAGTATGTTGTCCCTACTACAGCTAGCTGGTCAAACAGTAGATGTTCTGCTTCTCCTGCAATAGTGTGATAAAGAGATGGTAAAATACCTGAATAAAATCTACCTCATCATCGCTGTAGCCAGCAGCAACATGAACCTGGTCAATGTATCTATGTCAGCTCTGCAGGTAATGCCTTCCTCTGTGCAGAAGGTACAATCATTTCTTATGTGGTCAGCTGAACCTGCTTCGTCCACTGCAGGAAGAGGGATTGTGTGTTTCAAAGAGACCTGTGGTTGCTAGAACTGTACAGTCTTACTGATCTAAGATCAGCAAAAATTGTTGGCCTCCTCCCTGTTGCAAGTCATCATGATTGATGGCCACATGCGGCCATCTTTAGAATGTTCCACTCCAAGATGGTAGTGTTTCTAGGTTCCCCCTGGGTGTGGTATGTATCCAGTACCCAGGCACTTCATCCTGTCTGTATTTTTCAGGTACCACCAGAGAAGTAGTCCCAGCCGCACCTTGTCCAATTTTGGAAGTAGTAATAGGTGGTGGTTCTTGTTAGCGTGACCCTATCTTGTTGTCCCCTCCAAGGCGAAATGAGAGAGGCCTGTTTCAAAGTGAATTAAGTTGTAACCCGATTTCTACAAGATCCTCATCCTTGAGGTGCTGATTCTGTGGATGAAATGGCCATTTGTACAACCAGTACCAGTCTGCATCATGATTGGTTCATCCTGATTACTTGCAAACATCAGTGTGCTGCTCCACAGGAACAGGTGGGCTGGCTAATAGCCTGCTAAAGGGCTCTATCTGTGCTCATAGAACTAAAGTTACAATGATGGTGAACATTTTTTTTTAAAACTACAGTAAATGGTAAAGAAATCAGATGTTTGAAAGCCCACAGAAAGCATGTATACTTGTTTTCTATTCCCCGCTGTGCTTTCATTATGTGTCAATCTTGACAAACTCCACTGAAGTGGAAGCAGTCAATATCACCCTGTTCTGTACCATGTGAAGGGTGAACTCTAATCGTAGACTGCATTGGGTGCATTGGTCCTCTAAGGGATGCCTCATCTTCCAAATAAAATGTGTTGAACTAGAAAGAAGAATTTCGATTGCTTTTTAAATGCTTGAGAATCTACTGGCTTAATATAAAATGTTTAGGCTGTAATGCATGAGAGTTTCTCAGTTTTATTTCTGATTCTGCCGGGTAATTGTTTAGTCAAGCATAATGCCACAACATTTAAGACTGTTTCATCCCAACAACATATAAAACCCATAAGTCTCCACAAGAAGCTTTACAACTTGCATTCCTAACAGTGGCCCCTCTAGGCTACCGAATTGTTAATTTTTATGTTGACTCACAAGCTGAGCACGGTTTTACCACGCTAGCAGCAAACCAGCTGTTGAGGGTTCCATTAGTATGTTATTTTCATAATATGGGACTTCATTTATGATTTTGTTTTTATTTAAATGCCTTTGATATCATTAATTCACTTAGTGTTTAGTAAGAGGACACAAAGTTGTCAGGAATTTCCTACCCTGGTAAGGCAGCATACTGTAACACAGCTACAATGGCAAACCCATTAGACTACATTGTTGAATGTAATAACCAAATGATGGTTGCTGCTGGTGGTAATAGTGCCTTAAGGTTATAGCTGTCAGTGATCATCTCCAGCAATGAGCATTACAGGCTAAGCCCTCCCCACACCCATCCTCCAGGACCCATAAAGGCCACCCTGCGCTTTTGTTCAGGCAATCAAGATATGCATGGACATTAGTTTCGAAAGCCAAATGGTGCAATTCAACCCTGACCTGCCTTCAGCGTAAAATGAATTGAGACTGAATTATTCTCCCCCAGTTACTTTCCTATGCAGCACCATCATAAAGAGCAGTCGCTCTAATTTCCTTTGACAAATCGTTAAAGAGCCCCGGCACTAATGTGTCAATTCATCTCCACTCAGGCTACTTTAGTGCAGTAGAGTATCCACACACTCACACTGTTTAAACAAAATATGAACTGCCACACAATATACTGTAAACTATTTCTTTACATATTTCAATGTTGCTTTTGAAAACCATGAGGGATTATTTTAAGCCCTCCGCCATTTACAGTTTTTTTGTTGTGTTACATTATTATTTGCAGTACCTGTAAAATAATAGCACTAACCAAAATGAATATGCTGTCAGTATAACATTTACGTAAACTGAATCATTTTGTTCTTTTAGAAATGCAGATTTTGCTCTGGGATTGATGCTGTGTCACACAAAAAATATTTTATTCAGTATGTATGGTCAAAATGATCTTCAGATAAATGTGCGCAATTCTCACCCCTTCATATTTTCCTCTGTTGTACTGCTGGCTTAGATTATAAAGAAGCAGAAACTGTGAATTTTTTATTTTTATTTTTATTGCTCAAATGGAGAGACAGAGGCTACTACACTCAGTTGAAAGCTGACAAAGAAACCTTAAAATTTCCCCAGACTGCACAGATAGTTGACCCTGTATAGTAGTTAAATAAGGATTGACACTGTCCTTTTCATGCATCCCCTAGCCAATTGTGTTGGACAAAACACCTCTGAAACCTTTAAAGATCCCATTGACACCTTTAATTGAATTGAAGCGTGTGTGCACAAATACATTTGATGGTAGTAATCATCAAAAATCTCACCCCTGAGACCTTCTGAACTCACTGCTCAGATTTTATTTGCTGAAAAAAAAAATTTACAAAATCACTACGTCAGTTAAGTACAAATTACCTACTTTTAGTTTGTACCACTAAAAAACAATGTTTTCTGTCAAGACTTCAGATAAAAGCGAAAGAGGAAAAAAAGACAACTTGTGATTCTCTATAGGACCTACATTCATTATATGATGAATGGGCACAAATAGTATCATGCTTACAGCTTACTTATCATTGTGGAACATTTTGAAATGTTGAAGACGTTGAATTCTGAGTCATAATGAATGATTAATGCACAGTTCAATTTAAGTCAAATACCGTTTTTGGTAGCTGCTTGCCTCCTTGGAATCATTTTGATGATTTTCATTTACTCAGAATTAGAGGAAACATATCTTTTCATTTCATTTACAGGGTAAAATTGTGTGTTGGTCATTTCAGCTTGTTGCTACTATTTCTGCAACTTTGTGATTTTGAGCTTGTCAGTTTTCATCTTTCAGTTTCTTTATCTCATTTTACAACACCCTGCCCCTGAAAAGCGATTGTTCAGTCGTAGTTTAGCAATCGAAAGTCGGCAAGGCAAGCCTGTTTAGCTCTGTCTTTCTCCACATGCCAAAATGGCGTACAAGGAGCTCTCAGAGCAATACTTGAAGTCCAAAGAGTTTGGACGATGGTGTCGTTTTTAATCAGCTCTCCAAAACCAAAACACAAGTGTAAGGAACGGACAAAACAGTGTGATTATTTGCTCTGAAGTAAGCTGCAAACATTAGCATGCTCAGCTTACTAGCCTACTCTCCACAGTAGAAAGCTCGTTATTTACAAAGGCGAGGGGCATGTCCTTAGCTAACTATAATATTATGTGGGGGTACGTTAGAAAAATACCTGCTTCTATGCCATCACCTCCAGATGTCCCAGACCAGTCTTCAACGCAGAGACTTAATTGATGCACACATGCTGATCTACATTGTCAGTCACATTAGTCAAGTTGAGACAAATTGCATTCATTTGTAGGTGTTAGTACATTGCCTGCATGCTGAAATAAAAATTTGAAAAATATGTCAATATATATTTGTCCTTATTTTGGGTCACTGTAGAGTTTTGCTTTGAATCAGTGGTAATGTAAATGACATGTATGGAATGTCCCTTTGTTCTCTATACAGGTTGCATGTGAATGATTTAATGTAAGTCCTAGAGGGCTGTTTCAAGTGTAGTTGTCTGTAATGTCGGTAATCATAAACATTGTTATGTTTTTTATTCATCCTTATCATTCAGGTTTGAGGTGATTTTGTTTTCCTATTTTGAAGCACTGTTTGCTAACCAGTCTAGCATGTCCATTGGTTTGTTCGTGTTTGTTATGATCCCCCATTGGTTTAGACAAAAAGGTGGTGATTATCAAACCAAGTGTGAATACATGCCTTGCTAATTCTTAGAAAACATCAGATTATAGTGACATCTCTTTCAGAAGAAACACGTTAACATTATCTTGGTGTGAAGTTCCTCTGTTTAGCAGGCAATCTCAGCAGGTCTCACATGTTGTAAACATGCAGTGGATTTGTGGCATGCCCTAATCTTTTTTTAATTGTGGGGGTGGGAAGAGTGAGCTTCCTTTTGTGGCTGTTCTCAGTCTAATGCTGCTAAGACTATTAAGATTGAACCATGGCAAGGGCTTTGGGAAGTCTATTGTTAAGTAGATGTTGGTGCATAAGCGATAACAAGATTGAGTTGCTTTCATGGTCAACAACAAAGTTTTGGATAATCCACCGACAGAGTAGGGGTAATGTGGTGTGGCATCAACAGGAAGGGCTCCAAGCTCATTTTACTTGGTTCGGCAGATTACAAAATGAAAATGTTACCCTAGTGTTAACTTAAACTGAAGGAATAAAATATAAGCAGGCACAGATGACTCAATTACCTCTAATCCCTTCATAAAAATGCTCTTCACTTTCAGGAATTCCAAACAGAAACAAGTGCCGCCTTTCGTCAAAAGAGGTTCATCCTGAGACGACAAGATACATGTGCAGCATATTGCAATAATATACGAATGGAAGCACGATAACCAACTAGCTCTTTTTCAGTTCTGTTCAGAATGTGGAATTAGTTTTATCTAAATTAAATTGAATCATGCTGTCAAGTGGAGGTGTGTACAAATTCTGTATAGAGATACTTGGAAAACCAATATACTTTATTAGAGTTGTTTTCTGTTATGTTCATTTATTCAGTTAGCTGTTTCTTCTGTCTTTCTGTGGCAAATCACTGTTATGTGCTTCTGACAGCATCACTTCACACAATTATTTTTCCCAGATGACCCATGCCAAATTCTATTTTTAAGTACGAAACATTTGCGACAGCATACTTCTACAAAAAAAAAAAAAGATAATAATAATCATACGTCACAAGAAGGGCTCAAGAATGCTACCGTGCAGTCTGCAAGTATTTGGACGCTAATGAATTCTACATACATTTTGCATCCTATGCCAAGAATGTCTGCAATCTCTACAATGGTGGTGGTGATATATTCATGGTATACCTAAAGCTACATTTTTCAATCTTTTGACTCAATGCAGCTATAGTACATTTGTTAGTTCCACCCTCCTCCACTCAGTTGGTCAACAGTTGTCATTCATCACTTTGCCTGCGCCTGTTGTAAGTGGCTCTTGGAAAGCCACGACTGGAGAATCAGATGGCAAAAGCCTGCATTTTGCATAAGAATGAATACAAATGCTGGTATTCACCTATGGCTTTGACTATGTTTTGTCTGCAATACATTTAATAAGCTGTTGTTTTGTTATTCACTGCTTTCTACCACTGTTGCTGTTGCATTGCACTCTGAATGCCCTCACTGTGGTAAATTCCTCACTGTTTTTGTAACAGTTCATGAACCTAGCAACAGGTGAGAGGACCTACACTGACACAGAAGATTTGTTTAAAGGTAATTAACATTGGTCCAGGTTTAGATTCACAGTCGGCACCAAGCAGGCAGAAATTGGGCAAACACATCAGGAAATTAGCGGGAAGGTTGGGCAGCAGCAACAGGTTATCAGAACAGGGAAGAAGGTAACTGGCAGGGTAAAAACAGGAATAGCTTGAGCACTAAAACAGCATGCTGACAAGCAAACAACACAAAAACTGCCTCTACATATACACACAGACACTAATTGGAGATTAGGAGCAGGTGGGAAGGCAGGAAGCAGATCAACGCTGATAAGAATGAGCAACAGGTGTCCAGGATGGGGGGAAAACACATAGGATGCCTGCTGGACAGGTAGAGGAATGGCCAAGCCAGGAAAAACAGAAAATCAGAAACAGCAAGGAGAGAGGAGTGAGGGCAGAGAATGGAGGAGAGGATAGAACAGCTGTGGCCACGACAACTTTTTATATTCGGTATAGAATAGTTCCCAATGAAATGGTGGTCTGCGAATCATTCTGAGTTTTTCGAAAGGCACCTTGCTGTTGAATTTTCCAAATGTAATTTTTCAATGAACAAACCACAAAATTCATTCACCTCAGTCGTATTGGGGAGACAGCAGTAGTCTCTGTGACAGATATCTTAACATCTGGCCAAATAAAACAAGAACTGAAAGCATAGATACCAAGGGAAAGTTGGGAATTATACTCTACGTTGTCTGTGTGTGTTTGAATGCGTTTGCATAATTTGGATGAACTGACCATTTAAGTCTTGTGTTGAGCAGTTTGGTCGACTTATCATTTTCTTTTATGTTTGTAATATGTCCTTGAGTCTTTAACATGTGCCATCTTTGTGTAACAAGGCTTTAGTAATATCAACACCACAAAGCTGCTGCCCTAAGGTTTTTAATGATCTCAGCCCAGCTGACCTCACTTCCATCTCAATGATTATTATTTAAAAAAATCTATGAGGGCAGGCCTTTTAAAGAGAATCAAGCATGCTCTTAACCTCTGTGCAGTGTGACTGAGATCAAACAGAGGAGTTGAGGATGCCACCTTTTACCCTGCTTCACATCTTATACAAACATCTGAAAATGGTGCTCAAGTAAAACTTCATCGACTTTTCATCTGCCTTTAAAACTATTCACCCTTACAGCCATGAGATTCATGGAATATTTTACAGTGGACCTTCATTTTTGTTGATTTGCTGAGGAAACCTTTATGAGCTCTTGTAAAGGCTGTGTGCTTTCACCCTTTCTTTATACAGATGTGTGCCACACTAAACACGAAAACAGGTTTATACTTCCTGAAAGGATCATTTAGTTTTTGCTGTCAACTTCAACTTCTCTCTATGAAGTTACTCATGACAATTGTCAATAGAGGTGACTTGTGTCAAATCAAATAAGGTAGAAATACACAAAATTACAAAGTGGACATACAATGTGTGAATAATCAACATGATACATTATAATCCATTCCTTGATCTTCTACTCTGCACGATCAAATCAGGTAAACTTAACTGCACTTTCTTCAGCAGTGCTTTCAAAAAAAAAGAAAAAAAATTGGACCAACTGAGAACTCAAGTACACACACGAGCAGATCTTGTTGACAAGCCTTGGAAAGTTGTCAAAACACTAAGTTAAGTAAAGTAATGTTGCATTCAGTCCATGCACACTGGACCAAGGGAAATCTGATTCGGTCCACTGGTGAGATTGATCCAGAGCCGGAGTTTGCTCTACAGCCGACAACACTGAAATTTTCCTCCAGGTTATAGACTGGAGGCCAAGCCTAGAATCACTTCCCCAAGCCCTGGAATCTCTGTATCCCCTAAGAAAAGCCTCGGCCCTAATTGGCTTTTGTGATTGGCTTGTTAGGTATTGCCGGGGTCCTATCCTGAAATTCCCACTCAAGTGTGGGGGGCCATTCATTTTCCCTGTGAGCCACCGAGCCTCAACAAGATGTCCTGTCCTGCAAGCAGGCAGCTGTGATCCTCCTGAGGGCAATCAGTAGACTCTCTCACCTCCTGTGTCTTAGAAAGGGACTCCCTCAGGTGATGACCGGGGCCAGGGATCAAGGAGTGTGTCACTATAACTCTCTTACTCTTAAACACAAGTTCATTCTTCATCCCCAGTCCATCCAACTAATTAAACTTGATGCTCAGGAAGAAGCCTGACTTCAGCAGTTATATGAACCTCAGTAACAATCATGGCCAATGCCGAGCCACCACACGGACTGTAGAGAACCAAGTTTGCTTGTGTGTTGTTTTTTTTTAAGTTTCAGAATCGTAGCTTGGACACTTGTTTGGCGTTTTTGGAGACGAGTATTTCAGAGCATTTAACAATGCATCCATGGGGACACAGCTGAAATTGCTATTAATAATATTGAAAGCATGGCATCTTATCTTTCTTAATATCCTGTTTAAAACATTTTCTCCTTATTGATTGTGTAATTGACTTTTAAAATGCAATATTACGTTGCATCTCACAGCAACACGCAGAGTGACTTTTAATGACACAGAATTGATTCACCAAGATGCCATACAGATCTAAACAGATAATGTTATAACTCGAGAACTTTATCACCAGACACATTATTGGGCTGCTGGTGTGAAGCTGAAGATTCCATAATAATTTCTATTGCGCTAGTAGCATGACAGACATCTTCTCTAGAGAGGTGAAGTAAACTTGGAACCCCTCTCCTCTGAAGGCTGTCCCTTGTAGAGTATAGTTACCATAAAAAATTGTTTACAGAAGACTTGTTTCTAATTAAATTCATCTCAATAACAACACTTGCCTTCAGTGCACAATAGTAATTTCCCTGCAATCCAGACAGGAGGATGTGAACAATGGTTGTTCAGTGTGTATATTTCTAAATGGTGTTTCTCTCAAAGTTTGGAATGAATTAATCCAGCTACATAAGGATAGCCAGTGGCCCAAGACTATACATGGACTTTGTGTTTATGCATCAAATGTTTTGGAAAATTGTGCCTTGTTCATAACAATGGCAATTCACTTTGTTTTTGTATTGGAAAACACTTTTGTCCTCTGGGGTAATTGCCTCAAATAGCAGGTTGTTCCAGACGAGAGAGAGCCGGCTAAACACAAGTGATATGTGGCGAGACTGGGGTCAATTAAGATCAGGAGTCTGGGCTGCTGCTAAATTTGAATTTCTAATTCATGGATTTGAATTTGATTTGCAACACACAAGAAACTGAGTGGAAGAAAATAGTTGATCTAATCTGATTTGAAATTAGGTTAATGCAGAATTCGAAGAATGAGGCAACTGAAATAGTAAAATATTAAATGATATGTCCCCATTCTTATCATGCCCATTCTGTGGCACACAGCGCACATGCAGAAGGAGAGTGAGTATACTCTAGGAAGGCAGGAAGGAAGACAGATAGATAGATAGATAGATAGATAGATAGATAGATAGTCAAGTCAAGTAAATTTTATTTATATAGCTCAATATCACAAATCACAATTTGCCTCAAGGGGGCTTTACAATCTGTACAGCATACAACACCCTCAGTCCTTGGATCCCCATAGATAGATAGATAGATAGATAGATAGATACTGCAAATAGATGGGATTTTCACAATTAACACTTAAGAAATTCTTAGATTAGAACAAGACAGTTTTTTTTTTACAATTCCCTCATCTCGTCCCGCTCCAGCTGCGTGTTTTAGGAGGGACTGTTGATCATTAGCACTTCCCCCACATTGTGCAGTCTCTGGCATCACTCCCTGCTCTGTCATTGGCACACTCTCCCATCTTGTGTTTTAAATTGTAGGAGGCAAAGAATGGAGCTGTGTGGGGCTTGTTTGTTAACGACACAATACCCTCATGAGTTTGTGCTGGCAGCATGCCTAGCCACCAGAACTGTGGCGCACTACTCTAGAAAACTGGAAGTGAACCCACTCTCGTTCTTAAACGCTGCATATTTATTTAGTCATTTACCCAGCAGCCATTAGGGCTATGTGTGCAGTTTTTTCTTGTGATCTACTCAGATTAATTATATCTAACTTGCTCTTTGGGTTTTAATTTGTTTACATTAGATGATATAAATGAGACCTTTCCTCTGACGGCTTCACAGATGATTGAAGTGTTGCACTGAAATGCAGCTGCACTGGGTTTATAGCTCAACAAGGGTGTCCCACACCTCCAACTCAGTTATTGTCCTTTGATAGGAATTATGCTGCAGCTTTACAAACACTGGCTGACACCTTGCAAAACAGTCATCTGTTGTATGATGGCCAATATGAATTATTCTAAGAACTAACCACCATACTAAACACATGCACGCACAAAGCCCTTGCTATCCCACATATCTTTGCCCACACAGCACATAAATGGATAATGATGACGGACGTCTGAACATTTGCATGATGAGGCCATGAAGAAAAAGGAAGATGAGGAGAGCATTAGGGAGAGCTTTCTCTAAAACCATTTAGCCAACAGATTTCACTTTCACTGTTGACTCTCCTTTGCCTTTAATACAATGTCCCCATTTCTACCTCAAATTGATCTAAAATGGAAGTAAGACATTTTCACATACTCTATTTCCCGGTTTTCACAGCAGTCAGCCATAAAAGATGCACAGATTTCAGCTGGCTGTTGCTGGGGACTTGCACGAAGTCTATTATAAACTTAGTTCAATATTTCACATGCGAGGGGCATCAGATGGACACCATACAACTGTGTGGAGTGAAGTTGATAGGCTTGGCTTTACATTGCTCTCTGGTCCTGCATAAATAATCCACGAAAGCTCTTAAGGTGGCCACAGACACCGCCTTATAAACTTTTAATAATAAGCACAATGATAGTGTATTACTCTGATGGGATGCCTGATTTATACATTAATGATTAGGTCTTAGTCTTGTTCTGAAACCATTTCCAGCCAGCTGAGTGTGAGGCTTTCAGTGAAGCAGGTTCTGCCAACAGAAACATTGGAGTTGAGAATGGATGAGTCTTGTCATGCATACACGACACAACTTCATTGTGCATTGCCTGAGACAACAGAAAGAAAACCTTGATTCCTTTATTTATTGGGACTGTCAATGTACAGTGTGAGCGAGTGTTTTCACGCTCATAAAGATGAATCAAGCCAAAGACAAAATGCATCAAATTATCAAGATACTGCCAAGGGTATTCGTGTTTGTACAAGGTTTAGCAGTGGGGGTGGGAAACAGTTGTAGGTTGTCAGAAACCTTTGAGGATGAATAAATATGATGAAGGGCCTTAATTATGTGATTGCTGGCTTGGAAACCATATCACTGAAAATAGACAAGAGCTCGGCAGGGAGGGAGAGAACTCCCACACCCTTCACAGAGGGAGAATGACAGGTACTTTCTACCGGGTGTTTGAATGGTGCGTTTCTGCATTCTGCATCTCTGTGCACTTGAATGATATTTTGATCTGTTGAATAGCTACAAACGCACGTCTGTACACACTTAAACGGGCTGAGCTAAACTGAAAGAGGTGTTTTGGATTAATCTGAGGAAACATGTAAAGACGATTCCAGTTGGACTACCGCTTACATCTCAGATATGAGCTCATTGTTGCCACTGCTGTTACATTTACGCTGCTACATTTACATGAAAAGTCAGCTCTTAACCCAGTTACTGTAGTAAGCTCGGTCAAAACTCAGAACAACTCATACTTTGATTATGAAAACCTGGTTTAGTCGTTCATCTCTCTCTGATAAACTGCTTACTGTGGCATGAACAGTCTTTTTTCTTTCACTTTGTCTTTTGTTGTCTTTGTAAAATCAGATTCGCACGGCATTATGGGTACAGTTTAATGTCAACAAAAACATTGCAACAGCAATTCACACTTTTACTATTGGGATTATAAATGTAATATAAGGACTAAGCTCCTGCTCAAAGAGTCTAGCTTTGAGCTGAACCTTTTCATACTTTTCTGCTGAAGAGTTGAATCCATGTAGGGGGCACCTCAGGTAGAAATGACTACTCTGTTAATTGGTTTATTCATAGCAACAGTGCACTCCATCACCGGATATCAAAGGCACATGTGTGTAATTAAACTTGAATAAGACTCTTAAGCGTGGCCAACAGCCGACTCTGTGCATGTAAATGTATCCCCTGGTGGTGTGAATGTTATAACTTAGTAATAACAATAGACAGTAATTATTCAGTTGGCAAGCATAAAACATATTCAGCAACTCCACAGCATGGACATGCTAGAGTGGTAGCTAACATTGCTAAGTGACACTGACAAACTGAAAAGACATGTTTATTTTCATGCAGGTGAGGCACTAAGATTAAGTTGTTATTATTGCTTTGTCATCATTTCCAGGACTTTAATCGCTCAGCAGATAGCATTTTCTTACTTACAATGCTAACGTAGTTTAGTACCTGATGAGATAATGGCTGAAAAACACTTGTGGGGCCATTTATCTGTAGAAACAAATATGCCAATTCTAAAGTATGTTCACGCAGAGTTGACTTAACACGGAGCTCCCTATTGATTCTTTTTCCCTACAGCTCTTTCACACTCTAATCAGACTAACAAAACAACGGGACAGGTGCTCCTTGAAGATACTGGCAGCACCATTAAGTATTTAACAACAATGGTGCACCGCAGAGGATGTATTCCTATTCTAGGGTAACCTACTTATCACCACAGTATGAATGCAAATGCTGATGTTTATTACAGTGTGCCTGCATGTTTAAAACATTAGTTGAATTTCACACGTCTGTTCCCAGCACATATGGCTGTGTTCGGGAGGGGCCTGATGAAGGAAAGAAAAAAGAAAGACAAAAATAAAAATGACCATATTTCAGTTTTTAACAATTGGTTGTGTGTGCCTACCGCTATCTGAGGTATGTCATGTGGTAATTGTATGTCTTATGGTTTCCTTCTTTTGTGTCCGCATCACCTGGCATATTTACCCAGTGCAATACAAACACTGGAATACATATTTGTGCATTTTTATTTCATGGTGAAACAGCTTCAGATCATTCCATCTCCATGCACCACAAAAGAAAGTTGTCTTGAAAGCGAGAGAAAAATGTGTGCAGTTGTCGCATTGTTCAAATGTGTAACCTTGCTCTCTGTGGTCCCACAGCAGCGTGAGCCGTCTTCACAAGGAACAAGCTCTATTACCCTTTTTTGTTGGACCACAATACCTCAGGGTAAGAGTTTGGTCTGGCCCAGTTGACTGTCAATGATGGAGTTTAGCTTTTTTTTTGTCTCTCCCAAGCCTGAGGAGGAAGTATAATTGAGAAATCAGCAGGGCCCTCTCCTTCTCCTCAAAGTCATTTGCTTACATACTGTGTTCCCACACCAATCATCAGCTTAGCGGCTTAGCTGTATTTGTACTTGAAGATTGTATGGCTGTTGCCGTCAGCCGTCTTATCCTGGCAGTGACTGTGAAGGAGAGAAGAAACTTTCGCTTTGGCATGCATATAACATTGATCCATTTGTTGTACGATCCTGTCAATAAAATTCAGTGATTAAAATCAGTTGCGCGGGAGCAGCGTCTGTGAATGACATCAAAAATACAGACACAAAGACAAAATACTCTTGTAGAAGTCGACACACTGAATGACAATGCTGTCTCCAGAATAATTGTTTTCACCAGAGTAGATTTTGTTAATGATTCTGAAAGAGTAATCAGAAAAAAGCAGAAAATTGACTCCTTTTGTAAACCCATCCAGCAGTCATTTCACCCTGATCAGAGAAAGATGGATTTATGGGAGATAAAGCACTGCTAATCATGTCAGAGAGCCGTCTTCTTCACCTGCCTTCAGGCCTAAGAGACATGAAATACATGATGGGATGACAAATAGATGAAAAACATTACTCACAGCATTTGGAATAGGTATTCAAAGCACTGGACAAGTAATTGTATGGTGGTTTTGGGAAGCTTTATCATCCTTTTCACCTACTGTGGTATCAAAGTTCTCTTCTTGAAAGGTTATTTAAAAACAAAAAACAAAAGAAATATTTTATCAATCTGCAACAGTTTGGATGCAAAGATGTGCTATTGCATCACTGAAAGGCCATTTTTTGTCCTTTTTGCTCATATCTTAAAGGATCCCTCCCTGCCGTATTGTCACACTGTGAAACGCTACCATCAAATTCAAGTTACACTGAGAAAAATGCTGAGGTCTGGGATTTTCCATAGATTACTGTGTCATCATTCTCGGGGGTTACGGTGAGGAGTCAAGCCCTTGGAGATTTGGACCATTCTCCTCTTTTTAAGGCGAGCAAATTGTCTTCTGAAGTGGCAGGGCCTTGCCTGGCTGCATCTGGGTGTGAATAAATTCTGAAATTGCTGTACATTATTCCTGAAGTAATCTCCGAGCCAAAGAATACGTCCCGTGAAGATAATACACCTGTGCAGCTTCTGAAAAATAATGTCTACAAAAATACATAATACACCACCAAAACACTGCATACTGTATGTTTTTATCTGAGATGCAAGTCTTGCAGCATATCATCACAGAACTGCCCTTTGAATAAAAGAAACTCCATTATGTACCAAATGCTGAATTAACATTTCTTACCACTTGACAATATGAGTGATATCCCTTTAATAATTGTCTGACTTACTCCCAGTTGAAACATGACTCCCCTGTCAAGATTTTATATGCTGACATTAGAGAAACCTATGTGAATTAATAAAAGAGACATACGGTAATATCAGAGCAGCTCACACTAAGGGAGATGACTAATTAAAATTGGCAAAGGGAATTGATGTTTCATGTCAGCAGTTGATGAATAAGTATCAAAGACCGGCATGTCTAATTGTTTCTCTGTATCTCACCTATCTGTTAAACTTGCACAGGTGCAGCACATGCAGATCAGGCTAATGTGAGGTAGAAAACATCCCTGACCTTTTACAGGTTTTACTTTGTGTGACAACATCATACTACTGCCACCTTTCATTCTTATGAAAGGGCAGTCATTCTCACATCCGCAAGAGGTCATTTTCAGCATTAAACAACAACCAATGCAGTTGTTTTTCTGGTAAAGACAGTCTTGAAAATGATCTTAATTAAAGTTAACTTTTAAAAAAATTACCTCTGTAATGTCTTACAATAGACATCACATTACGTAGATAGCTGATCAAGCTAATTATTGCAGTCATTACAAAATATTTCTGTCAACACTGTTATCCTCACACAACACACAGGCAGCACAAGACAGAAGTGCGCAAGCTCCAAGGATATTATTCTTTTTTGTGAGTTTGCCTTTTGTGTTAACAGAGGCCACCATGACAACACAGTGCACCATGGTGATGACTCTTAATAACACAAATTGAATTTATTTGTATTTAGCTACATTTCATTTATTGCCTTTCCATCAAATTTGGAAATGCAATTGAATGAGTTATTGAGACGTGCACAATATCTTTTGCCGATGTCCTTGGAACTTTTCCATTCAATAAATTAACTCTTAAACCGTGTCTCTCCCACTGCAGTTTCATGATTACAAATGAATGGCCGAGCACAGCCCGGAGTCACAGTGTTTCTTATGCTGAATTACAGAGAAAAAAATACTGTATGTGAGACATCTGGACTTGATGCAATTATTTATTGATAATACATGTATTTATAAGCATGACATTGCTTCAAAAACAGATAAAGGAAAAATAGTTAATGGTATTGTCATTCATTGCATGCATACATACCTGCCTTTGAGAACACCGAGAACATTAAAGGTTATTATGTTAAATCTAAAAGCTGTTTTTTTCATGTCTTAACAATTGTTGATGATGTTGACGATGATAGTAAACTTGAACATATATAGTTTTGACAAGCTGTTAAAGCAGTTGATTTAAGTTTTCCTTTACTGATAAAGCAACACAGCTTCCTCCCTGTGCCTTTTGTAAATCTCAAAATCTCTTGTTGTGTAGATTCTTGTGGAAGTGAGGAACAATCATAGCATGCAAGTAAATGGCTGTAGACAGAGAACTGCTGATGGAGCATTGACTGTAATCCTCAGGCGTTTACACACTAATCTTCCCATCTGAAAGGTTTGAAACATGGCAGCAGTGTTTCCTGAAGTTAAAACACAGTAGCTTCAGGCACCGAACAACCAAGGTGGTTGTACATAAAAAAGGCAACAGTAAAGGTGCTTTGCTTTACAGATTCATGGGGCGGATGATATAAGTAGCCTAAGTAGCCTAAGGGTTTGGTGGCTGTAAAGCTTTAGCTTGATTTTATCCACCTGTCACCCCTAAGTTCTCTAAGGCGATTCATTTTATGATAGGGGAACATAAATGTAAAAAATGTTAACGTTTCTAATAGATATTTAGTAAATTATTATTACTAGTAGTATTACAATTTAACTAATGCACACAAGAAATTTGACTGACATACAGTTTTTTTGCACACCCTTTTTTTTCATTTTTACCTTTTTCCTTTTGTTTTTTTGGCATATGAAAATGATCCTTCCTCTTTAGCTGTGTTTATACCTGAATACACCCATATGTACAAAAATGATTAATCCAAAATTGGCTTTTCAGTAATATTTGCGGTACAACATTTGCATGTTGCCTGAGGTGAACCGAGCTCACTATCAAGGTTAGATCAAAGCAACCATCAGTCACAGCATGCTTTTTGAAAAGAACCCAAATGTGATTATTGTCTTCAGCACTTCAGGTGGATTCATGGATGCTGTTTGCCTCTGCCGCAAGAAGCCTTTTCATGATGAGTGACAACTGCTGGGGCAGGAACTTGACCAAACGAAGAGAAGGCGGGCAAGACTAACAATACACCTCACTGCCTCATAGCAAAACCATATACAAACAAGCTTTACATTTGTTCATTTATACACCATTTGATTAGTTTATAAAAACAAGCAATAAACAAGCTGCTCGCAGTTCCGCAGAACAAGTAACTTCATGGTAACGTGGTCAATACTGCGCTGTATAATCTACTTCTCAGATAAAATACACACACTTTGCAGTTGCGCAGCTTTATTGCCAGTTGTCAGTTGCCATGCAGAACCCACACCAACCATTAGCTGCAATTACCAAAGGGCTACAAGGGCTTCTACTTATAAGCATTTGGTCACTTTCGTATATTTTTGACATCTTACTCCACCATTTCCTTCAGTTGTGAAATAAAGAATAACTGGAGGATAAATGGGCAAAGACTGCGACCCTTTGCAATTGTCTTTGATATTTGAAACAGCGTCACCATCTCTTTTTATTTTTTTCTGGTACTCTTTCTGGCATCACATATCCAAATTCATCTGACTCCACTTGTTTCTTAATTACTCTGGGAGAATGCTGAAATTTTTTCAATCCAGCTGTGAATCATAATGTCTGCAGTAGAGCTTTGAGATTAGAAAATACTGCCAGGCGGCAGCTGTTCTCTGGCCTCCTTCTTCTGGACTCAACAGGGACAAAACAACATTTTTTGTTTTCCAAAATGTTCACAGAGGCACTCCTGAGGTGGAAACTTGTCTTTTAAAGATGGGGGG
Source organism: Enoplosus armatus (assembly GCF_043641665.1). Classification (NCBI taxonomy): domain Eukaryota; kingdom Metazoa; phylum Chordata; class Actinopteri; order Centrarchiformes; family Enoplosidae; genus Enoplosus; species Enoplosus armatus. The sequence continues at coordinate 13,320,887 of NC_092189.1, forward strand.
CAAAGTCTGCTGATGTGTGCGGCTCGCCCATCAAGGGGTAACATTTTCGCTTGCACAAAGAAGAGCTTCCAGTTTCTACATCCGTGATCCCCTCCAACTCACGTGTCTATGTTTAAATTTTTTGCACTCAAACTTGCTCCATGTTCCCCGCAATCAGAAGCACTTCAGAGATTCTTTGATGCTTTAAGAAATTACTTCATCAATAAGGATGGTACAAAAAGCAACTACTTCCAGCACCAGTTGAACTACTGATGGTGTGTGCATGCCATACTTGAACCTACATACAGTAAATATCTGCAATGGTTAAAGCGCAGCACAAAATTCTGTTGAACTCTTATAAGCCCAAGAATCACTTTCTGGTAAAGAATCTCGATTTTTTTTTCTTCTTTGAGAGAGTATCTGTATTCAGCTTTCCACACTTCTGTTAGCTGTGGACCGAGCATGAACCCTGTGGAGTAACACAGAAGAATATTAAATAACCCTCAAATTATCCCAAACTCGATTAGAAACAAAACAACACAAAACACCCAGTGCACACTCCCACAATTCTCCAGTCATTCACCCATTCACTGAGAAATAATAGAAAACAGACGAAAAAGAATATATAGCAGGAATAAACTTTTGCCATGCATTATTTACTCCGGGTTCACCTTGGCAGCTTGCTGTACGAGATTAAAAGAATAATTTCAAAGCTGTAAATAATCCGTGCAGGCACATATCACATCCTCTGAAGGGCAGTGAATTATTTATTGTAATCTAGCAATGCAAGGTTGTTTATCACATATTAATGTGATACATCAGGGGAGTAATTCTCCTCTGGCACACCACAAGCAGTTTCACTCACTTGTCGTCAGGGTACATACTCCTATCTATGAGGATTCATGAGGCTGTAATCTGAGTGGGAGCTAATCTACACCTGCAGCCCCTTGTCAGAGACTGATGCTGATTATTTGCAAAGACCTGTGACTATGTACAGATAAATTGCTCAGGTGTTGATATTCCCAATACAGACATAGAAGCTAAATTGTACAGATGAGAATGTTCCCTTTGTGCATTGTTCTTGTTTTTGTAAGCAGTAATGAGGGAGTACTGCTTTTACCAAAACAAGGAGGAACAAGACTATGCAGCATTAAGCCATTTTGATTTGAGAATGTGATCTCATTCATGTATGAAAGCCTCAGAATGATGTTGACTTTAAAGGGCCGTGCACCTATATATTTTCTGTCTCAGTCTGCTGAGATGGGCTGTTGCACACTGTATACAAATCAACACGTCATTAACTTTTTCTGTCCTATTGCAAAAGTGATTACTCTGCAATAACGTTGGAACTATTTGTGTGCAGAATTGTTTCCAACACCATAGAGTAGCTTTGTATATATGCATATAAATATGTATATATATGTATATATATACATATATATGTATATATATGTATATGGTGGCCCTGAAAGCTCAATACACTTCAACTTTAGAAAACAAACAGACAAGCAAATTGAGGAAACACCTTCATCAACTTGACAGCACATGGGCCGCATTGGAAAAAAAACAAAACGCTGCAAAGTGAGAAAAACACAACCAAATACAGAAAAGTGCTCCAAAAACAGAAAACACAACCAAGAAACACTGCAAAGACAGACAATGCATTTAGGGGGGAAAAGCGGTTCTTATTTTGGAGTTTTCTCTATTTGCAGTGCGTCTCTGTAGTTTGTCGCGTTATCTGAATTTGTCTCTTGTGTTTTCATAAATTGCAGTGTGTTGCGTTCTCAGGGACACCGTATCTATAAGCTTAATTCAAAATAATATAATAAGAGGGGTTTTTCTAAATTCTTAAAGAAATGTAAAAAAAGATTGTAGATGTGTACTTTAATTTGAATACATCTGAATAAATCCACACTGCTTGTACTTGGAAACAGTTTTACGTAGTCCAGTGAAGCTCTTGCTGCGCTTCAGTAATACTCGAGAAAATGTGGGCAAACTGGTGGTGACAACAAACTTCATTTTCTGGTGGCTGGTCCTCACTCTGTGGACAGACGATATGTCACCAGTTGCACAAGACCCATGGATATAAGAGAATGAGAGATTGCCTTTAGGCTCATTAGGAACAACAGCTGGTTGGGTAATGAAGAGGAACATTGTGTCAAGAGGTTCCCTCAACTTCCCAAGAGATGCATTTCCAGAGTATGCAATTGAAAAGAAAGATGAATGTTGATGCATCATCACTTTACCACACTTAAATGACTCTGAGAGTAGACTAGTCTCGGTTATTGGATGTTATTGCAATAACAAATACAGCATATATTGTTGAGATTATGCAGCCATAGTGTATTCGCTAGTATATGAATAAATGTTGGTATTGTAATGGTTGGGATATGAGTGTCCATTACAGATGTAAGTGCACAATGACATCTGTAAGAAACACTTTCATGCAGTTTCTTTATGAAATGTTAGTAGGATATTTTGACATATATACACTTAATTGCTTTCTTGATGAGAGTTAGATGAAAAGATTGATGCCACTTTCATGTTTGTAAGGTAAATTTGTAGCTGGGACCAGCAGCCACTTAGCTTAGCTTAGCCCAAAGACTTGAAATAGGGGGAAACAGCTAGGCTGGCTCTGTCCAAAGGTAACAAAAATCTGCATACCGGCACCTCTAAAACTCCTAATTAATGTGTCATATCTTGTTTGTTTAATCTGTATGAAAATCTAAAAGTGTAAAAATGTTAAAACTTGTCATTTTACAGGGGGTTATATGCTGGACAATTTCTTGGCCAAGACCATTAACTTCCTGGAATGTCTACTGGTTGCCTGGCAATGCTAAACCAAGCTAAACTGCTGCTGGCATCAGATATTTCCCAAAAATTCAAGTTATTTCTTTAAAGTATGTTACGACAAAGAAGGGAGAGATACACCCAAACTTACCAAAACAAACTGAAGTTTATCAAAATAATCAATGATACTTACGATGAGGTGTGGAAGTCTGGATCAGTGGTGAATGAGGGTGCATGAATGCAGTGGCTAATGTGAGGTGCTTGTTATCAGTGTAGAACAAAATAAAGCAATGCAACAAAAAGAAGCATGCAGAGCTTGGTGAAGGGACTGAGCAGGCAGGCTTGAATCACCAAGGGACACAGGCCAGGTGTTCTGTCAGTCAGCATAATGAGACCTCAGCTCCACCCAGCCAAGGGCCTGCAAAACACACAAGTCACACACAGTACCTAGGACAAAGGCAACAGGCCTCTGGGGCCGTCACAAGTATATTAAATACTCCACTTGGAATTACACATGTGTACAGTAAAAACGACAATGAGAACAAAACTACACCTTCCACTTTAATTAAGTAAGATATGTTTCCACCATTTGATTAATACACTTAGAAGATATTAATTTAGATTCACATCCCATCTTGCCCCCTTCACAGTGTCAGCATGTTAGGTAACAACCTCCACATCTTGTCAAAAGGGTTTCACAGGGATGCTAGCCAATGTTGACTTCAGTGCTTCCCACAGTAGCATCAAGTTGAGTGGAAGTAGATATCTTCTCCAAATGCTCAATCTCATCCAGCAGATGCTCAATTGGATTGAAATCTTGTGACTGGGCAGTCTATTGCAGTAAGCTGAATTTACTGTCATGTTCATGGAGCCGTTCCTGGACAATTCTGTTCATGTGGCATGGGGTATTACCCTGCTGAAAAAATCCTTCTGCAGTGCTTCCATGCTGTTACGGATGCACCTGATTGGCAATAGCACTCCGCTATCCCGTGGCATTGAACCATCGCTTCTCTTTTATCAAGGGTCCAAATATGTGCCACAGGGAAAAAAGACCACACATCACCGTGCCACGGCCCAATGTGTGGCATGATTGATGCATGTACTCATGTGGATTTTTCCTCCATACTCTAGTCTTTTCATCAGTCTGGAACAGCAGGAACCAGGATTCATCTGTATTTCCAATCATATAGTGGAGTGTTTTGTTCCTTAGTCCACCGAAACCACAGCAACCTTTTCAGCTGAAAGAAGTAGAACTCTGTAAGGTCACTGGCTGCACTGTGTCATTGGGTCACATGGTTTTGTCAAAGCCTATTGTTTTTTATGGAAAGCCAACTTAAAAGTATATTAATATGGTGGGTATGTTGTTTATTGACTGCAGTTAATAAATTATATCCTTAACTATCCATGCAAATATAAAGACATTGTGGTTGATGGTTTATTTGACACAAGGTAAAACTTTTACACACTTTTACAAGGGACAGCTGGCAATCTGTGCTCACTTGGCACTGTTTATGTCACAAATGCAGCAATCAAATCCAAAATGAATTACATTATTCTTGCCGCTGTCTTTGATTCATGTGCCAGTTGGAATTTGCTGCCAGATATCAAAATTACTGCCTGAATGGTAAACCATACCACACTGCTACAAAAATGGAGCACTGTTCACATCGCATGGATGAATTATGGCTGCGGGTTGACAAGGATATCTATCAGCTCAGATACTTGATAAAGCAGAATTGAATCTTACAACGTGAGAAGCAGAAGGCAACAGAAACTTTACAGACCAATTCACATCAATCGATGCATTTGCTGTAAAAAAGAAAAAGTCTAAGTGAGCCACAAAAAGAGAAGTGATGAAGATTGGCGGTATAGCTCAGTGTCATCCTTTAAGGTGATTACAGCAAAAAAGGATGATTAATGCAATGCTTTCCTGTGTGGCTTTTATTCATTGTCGGAAAATATTTTTGGCTTATCTTTTTTCTTTTCCATTTAGCCCCTCTTCTCCACAAGAATTCAGAGGTGCCAGTCAGCAAAGTGGCTCCCAGTTGTAAGTCTTCAGGCTGACTTCCTTTATGGTCAGCATGATACCATTAAGTGCTTCTTTAAATCTTTCCACTTAAGCAGACAAAATAGAAAAAAAATTGAATTTGCTTGTAAATATTGTTGAATTGTAAAGTGTTTGCTAGTGTTTGTGTGTCGTTTTTTGAAAGAAGACACGCACAAGCTGTCATCTCCTCCTTTTGTCCCATCAGCCTCACTTTAGATAAGCGAAAGGGTTGTGAAGGTTGCGATGTCTGATGTGATGGGATTTTAGAAACATCCACGGGCACCCCTGGAGTTTATGTGTCAGGATGCATCACAAATTTCCAACAGATAAGAATAAAATGCTTTCAAAGAAATAGTTTACCATCGGACTCGCTGTATGTTGATCATCGCCATACTACTCAGCCGAGTTCAGGGAGAGGCTCCAGGGCAAATGAAGGGCAGATCTATGTGCATCATAGCGGGGACTTGTCATGTTTTCCTTATGTTGACGGATGTGCTGCCACTTCTAAATTGTCCTATAATGTGGGACTAAATCGCTCGGCGGTTACATCATTTTCACTTTGGAAATTGAAGCTCTGTAAAGTATGCGCTGCGCTGACAAGCCTACTCAGTCTAACGTTCAACACAGCCACAGTATATCTGCTACTTCATGCTGCACAAATTACTTAAAAGTGTCTATTTCTATTTTCTATGTCACATGCTCCTGGAATTATGTTCTGTATATGGATGAGAATTTTCAAATTGTGACACTGTCAAGTATTAAATGGCATAAAAGTACATGTGTTAATGGGTTCTCTGTCAGGAATAAATGATGTGTTCATGTATGGGTGGCCTGGCAGGTACAAATGTCTATACTAACCTTTCTCAGTGGCTGTGGCCGTTGGGTCCGCTATTGAATTTATAATTAACTTGTGAGGAAATGTGGGCATTTTTCTATTAAAAGAGACATCTTGTCAATTACAATCCTTGCAGAGATATTCAGTGAACTTCCTGTTGGAAGAAAGGTCAATAGCTGTGTGTAATGAGTAATTGACTCAAGGCAGAGAGCAGCTCAGGCTCAGACTGTGGTTCTGATCAAGTGGCAAAATGTGATTTATTTCCATATCATTTTCTCTCTCATTTTCTAACGTGTTATAGAAAATCAAGGCTGATTGAAGTGCCACTGTTGGGGCCAATTCATCACCAAAAAATGACTCTGGAAAATGGAGCTCAAATGGGCTGAATGATGAAAAGAACATGGGTTTTTGAATATGAGCAATGGCACAGACAGGGACTAATGGCCTGCAAGGCTGAATATCAGCCTTAAACAATGGGCTCATGTTTGTGGTCCACTGATGATGGAGCACAGAGCTAACAAGCAAACAAGAGTGAATAGTATTCAAAAGGCTGACATATTGTGGAAGGTATTTATAAGCCCAGCTAAATGACACATGAAAATTTTGTTTCTTTCTTTGTTTCTAAAAAGACCTGGCTAAATTAGATAGGAAAGAATGAGAAAAAATATATGTAAATACTCAGATTCCCTTCAAAGTTCAATATTTACTTCCACACTATGGTATACCTGATGCAAAAAGACATTCCAAAGTCAAATAATATTTTTCTTTAATTATGTGCACTCTTCTGCAAGTCAAAGTGGAGCATTGTTTCTTGTGTCCCTGTAAACCAAATATCTCCCTGTGTACATCAGAAAGTTAATGTAAACTTCCAGAGCAGCCTCCACGTTCAAAGGCACACGACATGTGAATTTATGACTGAGTTTATAAGCTGAAGCATGGTTTAGATTTGGCTTTTATTTTGCCGAGGTTTATATTCAGGCAAGTAAAACATAAAGAACGAAGGCATGATAGTTGAAGAAGAAAAATAATTCATAAGAGGGCACAGAAATAAATAATGTAAAGGGTGGTGAGATTGTTTTTTAGAAACTTGGTGTTCGGCTGCTAGTCAAGCTGATTGAATATTTATAGAAATGTATGACTAATGACAGAGACAATGCAGTACACACAAAGAGTTTGATGATGGCTTTTGGGTATATGAGGCATAAGAGAATTGTATTTGTAGGGGATACTTACGCACACAATCACACAGCCAAACATACACAAACGCATGCACATTAAACACACACCATGCTGACAGTTACAGTCTTTTATGGGTTTTAAACTTGATTACAAGGGTATAAATTAACCTGTCCAAAACAAAATTATGACCTAGTGAAAAGTTTCAAACTTCCATAAGTGTAAGATGTTGCCTCGAGGCAAGATCATTCACTTTGGCCACAAGTCCCCCGGATAACATGAAAAGAGTGAGGGGGAAATTCATGCCCATGCATTTCTAGAGGAAAATGAAAGATTTGGCAGTTTTTCATCAACAGGCCGAAGAGTTCCCATGATGTCGAGCAATATCACACAGACATCACAAAGTCACACACTGAAACCTTAGCTTAGATGTTCCCCTACCCGCCGAAGGTAAGATATGTAAACATATTTGGCAGTGTTAATCTTGACAACTGTTTAACATAGATGTATTAGGTCTGTATGATGTTGAGCCTACACTGTTGAAAAGCCAATGTATAATTCTCTGTGAAGTGTAAAAGCTAAAACTCTAAATGCTTCTGACAGATCCCAGCAGGTAAAAGTTTGGAGAGCTTTGGGATATGGGTTTTAGCTGCTTTATTGAAGGTGGTGGAACATTTCCAGACTGTATCATAACGCATATATTTCCACCTCCATCAAAGTCTTCCTCATACAGAACCAGCACAATCCTCTGATATTCTAAAATCATCATTAATGAAATACATGATCCCAAGCTCTGCATCAATGGAAACCAGCCCTCTTCATTATTAAGTCTCTGATGAAAATTTCACGAGTTGTGGATTTTGAATTTAATATAGATTTAACACGCTTACGACTTATCATGTAATTCATGCACAAACATATGAAATAGTATTATTGGTAACATTAATCAAATGTCACCTACAGTGATTTGAGAGATGTGACCTAAACAACATTTATCTATTACACTCTAGATAACTTATGTTTATGAATTTCTAAAATTAAAAATGTCATCAGGATGTATCACTTGTGACTCGTATCATCTGATGGGTTGGTGGCAGGTTTTCAACAAGAATGGTCATTCTAACCCGTAGTGCCACATCAGAAGCTGAATTTCAATGGATTTTGAGGTGTGGGAGGATTGAAATTGGGAAAATGTGAGTGTGAGGATGGGAGGGGATCACCTATGGATGGCTGAGGGGTCCAGGTCTTCCACTTTCAAAGGAATACGACATCTGAGGAGCATAAGATATAATTATATAATTATAATTTGGATTATTTTCACTCCATTTTGATGAGATTGGTTCTTGGAAGCCATTGTCATCGTCATGTCTTTCAACACAAAGTGTCATTGTACCTGTACTGACATTTTCCCAGAAAATTACATTTTGCTTGAGATCACATCTTACCTGTCAAAAAATATAAAGCAGAAAACGTTCAAGCCCTCCTGTACTTTGAACTGTAGGGTCCATGGGTCACACACAGGCAGGAGTTCAGCACAGAAGCATTCCTGTCCTCAAATGGATTTGATGAAAAGCAAGTGAATAGAAAGAAGAAATCTCAAAGTCAATCAGAAAAAAAGAGCAAGGAGTGATGGAGAATACATTACTTGCGGACTGCCTGACTGTCCACTCAACTTTTCCACCAAGAGGTGTTTTCTTCCAGCTGTTAATTTGTAATGTCAGTCAGTGGCCTCACAATCCTCCTCACAGGTTTAACACTTGTCAGCAGCAAATGTCACGACAGTCCGGCTGACCTGAGATGTCAAAGCACTGCCTTCCACAAGGACTTTCAAAATGCCATCACATAATCAAATGGAGCAAACCTAACGCGAACACGTTGAGGTATTTTCATAAATGATGATACCTGGCAGACTTTTCACATAAGGTTTTCTCTCTCGTGAAAGAATATACCACGGAAACAGCATAACACCAACACTGAATATAAACTCACTAAAAGCAACCAGCAGTTAGAAAACATGAAAAACACTTCAACAAGAATCCTTCTTCTTCTGCTATTTCAAAATAGCTTTTCATGGTTTGTAATGCGGCTCTGCGAGTGACTCTGATCACTGAAATGACTTTAAAATCAATACATTCGTGTGCACTAAGAGCTGAAAAGCCAGATACAACCTGCACTCTCCCTCTCGAACATGCAAACACACTTTGAGTCCCTTACACGTGCAAGGCGCAAGGTGATTTTTCATGGACTTCTTGCTCTTTGCTGCTGCTGGTTTCTGCTGAGCGATTCAATGGAAATGCGAAATGACCCTAATGATGGCGCACAAGAATGTAGAGGTAGGTGTTTGACATTCCTCCAGAAGCGCCCGTCTCCTCTGCAGAGCCATCAACGCCGTATCAGTAAAGCCTCATTAGAGCCGGAATCCGACTGTAGAAAGGGAATTTTTGCAACATTAACTTTAACATTGCCAAGCCAGTAAATAATATTCTAGTTATGGCCCTCATCACCTGCTAGAAAGAGTGAGAGACAGAGAGAGAGAGAGAGAGAGAGAGAGAGAGAGAGAGAGAGAGAGAGAGAGAGAGGGGCTGGAGTGGGTTACTTAAAAGAGAACTCACGTATGTGTTTTGCTCAAAGCTTGTTTTTTTTTTGTGAATTGAAAGGCAATTTAAGAGGTGTGTACATGAAAGTGCAATGATACTGAAATTGCCTTTTAGGTTGAATCGTGTAACATTTTTTGTCTGTTAGAGAAAATTGTGATGTATCGAGGGTCTGTGCCCTAAAATACTGTAAAATGTAATTGCAATTGATGAATAATTCCGGCAATCTTTTTTTGCAACTCGGTTTTGGGTGCAACAATTCAGTGATCATTTGTAATACTTTTTGGATAAATAACGGTTTGATTCTCTCAATCCCCAAGTAATAAAACACAGAAGGAATTCAACTTGTAGCTTTTACGTGTGCAGTTCTGAACACCCAGTGTCAAGCGGGTCTTTCCTGGGAGAAATACACCATCACATAGAAACTGCTGTATTCTATTCAAGACAATATTTACAAATGAATGAACGCCTATATTACCTTTCACAACAACCGAGCATCAATGCATATGTGGTTGTAGTAGCTGTAGTGAATACAACGTTATTATAGTTATTAGCATTCATTCTAGGTTGCAGCATTAATAGTAAATGCAGTGTTGATGTCTAAGGATCTAATGTTAGTACAACAGCCCATGCTTGTTTGTTTGGGGGGTGTCGAAGCTGGTCAGTCCAGCAACATCAAAGTAGCAACATCAAAGTGTTTTGCTCTGTACTTCCCAAAGGTCACCTGGAAGTACTGTGTGACCTCCATCATTTTTTAAAGCCGAATATTTCAAGACTCAAGAAAATATTTTTTCCGTAGATCACCACTATGGAGGTGTGTTACTAACTAACACATTTCTAAATTACATGCGCAGTTATTTGGCGGAAAATGAATGCCACCCACATTATGTTTTCATCCAACGTAAACACAAAATTCCCTTCAGTTGGTTATTCCTGTGGTATCTGTGACAGCAACTTCAAAGGGTTAGGCAGTCAAACCCCTTTGTCAAGGTCAGGCAAAATCTAGGGTCATGGACAAACAAGAAAAATGTCAATGCTGATTACTAGTATGAGACAAAGGACGCTGGTGTCGAAGGCAAATGCATATACATATACACCAGCATCTGCACTGTTCAGCTACGCTATGACCTTCAAGATCTAATCGAGTCGGCAAAAGGCCCCAAAATTGTAATTACTTGTGCAAAATAATTGCATGTGAATGTAATTATTAGGACTAAAACACATCTCCTGTACGGGGTGTTGTGGATATTGACAGGCCTGGACATATTGATTTCTAGTGTCTCTTGATATCAATAGGTCATACAGATCTGACAGACCTGGATGTTCGGTGGCCCACCATGCTTTACCATACCACTGCACTACATTACTACTGTTGCTGCTGCTGCTGCTGCTGCTATTGCTAGTACTAATAATAACAAATCAGCACAGCAGTTCATGCATTGGACTGAAAAAGCTGGCTTTACCGTAAGTTTATCATGGGGACAAGGTCAATGGGATTTCTAATGAGTTTTTAATTTCAGCAGCCAACAAATTCTCAATATACATGCTGTGCTCTTATTTTATCCTTGTCTGAATCAATATTGTAGAGAGGCAATTATAGATATTATTTCAAGACATCCTGCAACCAGACAGCAAATCCATGGGTCAGTTGTCAAAATACAGTAGGCTAAGGAATTACTCCTTGGGACAAAATACAGGAAAGTAAGATATGTCTGCAGTGAGCATGCCTGGACCTAAAAGCTTAAAATAGAGCCAGAAGTTATTTATTTTATCTTCCAAAAAGGTGCCCTCTTGTCCCTTCTTCTTCTCTCTGTTTGTCTCTCCCTCTTTTTTCTTTCTATCTATCCTTCGATCTATGTGCTGAGTTGGCTAAAGTGGAGTTAACGAGGATAAGTGGACCACACATGGGCGAAATAGTTCAATAAAGAAAGCTGGAGCAGATGTTAATGATTATGGATTTACAAGGATGGGGTAGAATACATAATCACACCTCACCTGGATCTACAGCTTCACTATGTGCTGTTACTTTCCCAGAGAAAGTTGGAAAAAAGGAGGAAAAAGAACAATTTAATTCACTGTTTTAAAGTATTTCCAGAAAACAAACTCGCTGAATATCATCAAACGGTTTAAGAGTTTAAAGATTCTCTCATGGTGAGCTTCATAGCATCTTCTGTTGTGCTAGAAGAAAATGGTCCAAACAATCTACAAACTTTCATCACTTTATATTTGGTGACATTTTTTTTTCTCCAATCTCGGTGCCAACACATTATAGAATACTATCAGTTCCACTACCTTGCCTCATATTAATTTTTCCCCTGGTTGGTTTTATATCCTTTCTCTCACCCCTAACTCTTAACTCTCCCACATTAAGGCTGCATACCAATCATTCCAGTTTTAATACCCCGCTGAGATTAGCAGGTACAATATTATGGAAGGCATCCACAGTACTGTACAGCGGCCAGCAAAATATCCAAACTTGCATAATATAGTTTATAATAGGGAAAATGATTAGAACTTAGATTATACCTTATCACTTGAAGAATTGTGTAATCATGCTACCTTAGACTACAGTTCAGTGTGCCTTTAAGGGTTGTCAAAGGCAAAACATGAGGGAAAAAAACTAAATAATGTGTTTTTGATGCAACACAGCAAAGTTTATACTTTAAGGGGTGGGGCATAAGAATCAGAGCGGTCCAACCTTTCCACAGTTGAGCTACTCATTAAGTAACAAAACAGGTCATTGATTTTACAGCTTTGTCCAGGGATTTTATGGGACATAAGTGACTCTCATAAGATTTCACTATGCATCATTAAATCAGAGATGTAGATGATCCCCCAAACATTTCCCCCCTCTGTAATGACAATGAGCTAAAGTCCTTAACATTGCCCCCAAATAGGTGTACTTAGAGCTGAAAGGACTATTCAAGGTCAGTTTGGTGTTTTCTGTTCCTGAGCAAAGCCACTGTGTGTCAAGCTTGCTAGCGCATCATTACTGGAATAAAGCTACATTTTAATGGTTGCATTATAATAATTGTGTCTTTTTCTGTGCAAAACAACTAAATGTGTTAATTCAGATATAGCTAGTCCAGTGAAGAATGAGACACATGTGCTAGCCCCCCCCCCCCCCCCTTTTAAAATTAATTTCATAATACATGAAAAGGCTTTTAAAGCCTCGCATAACTTAATGGATGACCTTCTTATGAGACAGTTGCAGTGAAGTGCAAAATTGTTGCTTGATCCCTAAGAGTGCTGGTAGACATGCAAATGGTGCCATCTGTCCACTTTGGAATTAATATCCTATTATGGGAACAAAATTAGACTTCACAATATTGATGAGGTGCTCTATTTCCACCATCATGATTTCAGCAGCTTTTACTACATATGATGGGTCTAATTTAACCTATTATGTGAAGATAGTATTTAGATGTTTACCTCTACTACATGCTCTTTAGTGCAATTAAATAAACAATTTGTTGTTACCTTTTTTTCTTTGCAGCAGGTATTTTGATTGTTGGTGGAGCCATGAGGCTGCAAGTCTCGTGACTTGTACGTGGAGAATTAGTAAAGTTTTCTCAAAGACAACCACTAATACTGTACATTTGATGTAAGCAAGTCAGGTTCACTTTGCTCTCCCTGCATAAGTACATTTAAGAAAAACTGAGCTGAATCTGAATGCTTTGTTTCATTTGTTTTGCTCCCCCCCCCCCCCCCCCCCCTCAATGATTTCTGACCATCAAGTGATACTTCTGAAACTGGGGCAGATGAGGCAACCACATCACATGAGCTTTTTGCAAGGGAAATATATCAAACTTACTGTACCAGTGCGTGCAGAGAGACAGATATGGGTTGATTGCTGGAGTTGTTAGAGGACATTTACAGTAATGAGGTGAAACATTGCATGAAAGCTACACTGAAGGCAGAGAAACAAGCGAGACACCTCGACCCCTGTGATCTCTACACTTGCTGACAGTGGAAACTTAGTTATCTCTTTCAAGGTTACTTTATTTCCTGTCATCTTTCCACTCGTTCTGAAGGAAAGGTGCAACCTTCAGGGTGTCATTCCAGTCCCACTTCCATTTTACATGCCAAACATTTTGTGAAACATTTAGATGTGGTGAAAATCGAGCAATAAACAAGCTGACACTTGCAATTTAATTTATCAGAAGCAAATATTCTATTCCAGATATCCCTAGTAAAGAATTGGATGGGTATTTTAAGCTATGGTTGTGTAAAATCGAGCTTTAGTTGAATTTTTATTTTATGTACTGTACTTAATGAAACATCCTTTTACTGGCTTGTCTGTTGGCTTAACTGGATGTGATTGCAGGTCAGCACCAGAGTGACTTTACACTTAAGGTTCCCTGTAGAGTTTTTGACCACTATTGGTGCGGTTGAGGAATGTTTTCTCGAACAATGTTTTAGACTCGACCACAAGGATGCATGTGCGCGTGCATGAGCACGGGAGTGATGTGAAACATTTCTGCTGACTAAAGAGGCCAGTAAAGGTGGATGGTAGATGATTATAACCCTTTCTTTATCTTGCTTTAATTGCTACAAGTCGATATAATTGGGAAAAAAAGCCTTAAAAACATTAACATTTTGCAATACTTTCAATAGTAAGGTTTTGCCTGATAGGTTGATATAAAAGATAGCCAAGGTGCCCCTATGTTCCACCAGAACATATTTAGGTGCAAAATAGATCAAAATGAACATAATTCTTTGGGGAAGGAGGTTTGGTGTTCAGTATACAAGCACAATGCATTTTTTGTAAGAACTGGGACTGAGAATGGGTTCATCTCCGCATGTCAAGAGAACATTCTGTAATTGCCCAAAGTACTATGTATTGGACAAAAGTATTACACACAAATGTAACATGTAACCACACAGAGCCAAACTCTTAGAGTGGTGCCAAAAATAATTTTATTTCAAGGAACAATCGGCACCCCAATTACTAAACCACCGGGCTGCAGTGATGATTAGAACTTTTGCACAATAAGTCAATTGTGCAGGTTGTGATGGACATAAAATATGCAAATCTATTGTAAAATTGCAGGAAATTGGTTTTAAATGGCCAAAATGTCTCTAGGGTAGGACCCTCACAATCCCCTTCTAAGGCTATGCACTATTCGACCTCATTAAAATTTTGGTTCAGCCTTGCTGACACACAGGGGGGTGGGTGACACAGGCAGACATGAAAATGGATATGAACACATGATCAAGCAAGCAACGTAGAATTATCTTCGCAGCAGCCGGGATGAAATTGCATCTGTAAATAGTGTGTGTGTATGTGATGTCTTTGCCAAGATACTGAGTGTGACCCAGAGGGGACATAAACGAGATGAGGAAATATTGTTTGGCTTACTGTTCCTTACAACTACAATAAGGGTAACAAGTGTAAAGAATGCAGTAGTAAAGTCATTTTAGCCTGACACATATACTTTATTGTTTACATTTATCAAGACTACAGTCAATGAAAAAGATAAAAACAGACAACACTATAATAAACATATAGCACTGAATCTGTATTTGTATTCTAACACATATATATATAACGTCAGATCTATAAAACAGACAATTTGTCTGGCAAAAATGAATGGACAAACACATTTAAATGTTGTTTTTTTTACAATTCTGGCCATGTTAACTTCCCAAATCACTGCCTTCAATGTTTTTGGGTTGGACGGCACAGTACACGCAGCTAAAGCTTTTACTCCGATACAAACGCTTGGTTATCCACTCGCGGTCTATTCATTATTTCCCTGCTTTTGTCAATTACTTTGATTTGGGCCTGTGCTTGATGAGGTGGTCTCTTGTCCAAAGGGATTACGTGTCTGGCTGGTGTTGCCAGTGGCTACACTGGTGTGGTAGGAGTGGCAGCGCAGTTTTTCACTGTAACTGGGAGATAGCATCTAAATGTTTGTCAGATCCATTGCCCACTGTTTAGGGCTGCCATTACTTTTATTCTGTCAGGATTGTCACTTCAGATGGGGGACTGCATCAGCTCACTGTTGTCCCCTGAAGCAGAATGAGTACAGGAGGCTGTGTTCTCCTCAAAGATACAGCTTTCCACTTCTGAAGCAGCCAGGCCTTCAGCTGGGGACTCTGGGTAATGTATCTCAGGCCTGGATGTGTTTAGAATTTTGGATCCTATGTGATAGTGAAAGATTTATGCTTTGTGACATTAAATGCTGAAGATGACTTCATGGCTCTTCAACTTTATTGGACAGCACGCACTGCAGTATTACAGAACTGAAGGAAACACTTGGAAGAGGCAGTTTCCTTGATTCACACTGATTTAAATGATTTGAGATTGAATGTGATGTTTCTCTACATATGGTACAGTGAAATGTGTCTCAGCCACCAACAAGATCAACAAGTGTACTCAATTAATAAAGTAGATAGCCTGTTGGTATGACAAGGCTTGCTACTTTCTTTATTGGACTTGCGAGTTATATTTGTTTATCTGACTGTCAGACATCACCGTGCACTCTCTACTCTGCTGTACACACACACACACACACACACATATATATATATATATATATATATATATACAGCCATGGAAAAAATTATTAGACCACCCTTGTTTTCTTCAATTTCTTGTTCATTTTAATGCCTGGTACCACTAAAGGTATATTACCTGAAGAATACAATGAACACGACAAAAAATGCAGCTGATTACATAATACTTTATGTCCTATTTGACATGCTTAAGCTTAATTGTATTCCCAGGGTATATAAGAGGCCATTTCATGTCATAAGCAGCACTGCACATGCAAAGGCCTGGAGTGGTTTCCTGCTTACATTCAAGCCGTAGCACAACTCAGAAGTTGTCAGCTCTCACATAATGCCTAAAACAAAAGAATTATGTGAAGCCACAAAGGCAGCCATCTTGGCACTGCTGGAAATTGGCATGAGTGAGAGACAGGTAGCCAAAAAACTGAAGATCTCCAAGACAGCCGTTCATTACACCAAGAAAAAACAAGCCGAACATGGTACTACCAAATTGCTAGCTGGTCGAGGCAGGAAACGTCTTTCTACCCCACGAGATGACCGTGCACTCATCCGTTCCTGTGTCAGGAATCGTCGTCAGACCTCCAGGGACCTTAAAAATGAGTGGGCACTGTCGAGAAATGTGACTTGTTCGGCAAGGACAGTTCGAAACCGACTTCTTGAAGCTGGTCTGAAGTCACACAGGGCACGGAAGAAGCTCTTCATCAACGAAAGGCAGAGGAAGGGTTACTCTTTGCTATGGATCACAAGGATTGGACTGTTGATGATTGGGCTAAGGTTCTCTTCAGTGATGAATCCAATTTTGACTTGATGCCCACTCCAGCCAACTTACTGGTTAGGAGGAGAAGCCTACAAACCAGACTGTCTTGCCCCTACAGTAAAACATGGGGGTGGATCAGTGATGATCTGGGGTTGTTTCAGTATGGGTGGAACAGGGCAAATGCAATTGTGTGAAGGGCGAATGAACCAGGTCATGTACAGGGCTACTCTTGAAAACAGTCTTCTTCCATCAGCTGGAAAACTCTTTCCTGCCTCGAATGACTGGATTTGCCCCTTGCCACACGGCAAGGTCAGTTAAAGCCTGGATGGAGAACCAGAACATTCGAACCATGCCTTGGCCTGCTCAATCACCAGATCTAAATCCAATGGAAAACCTGTGGAAAATCATCAAACTCAAAATGGAGAACCACAAGCCCAAAAACAAAGCAAATTTGTTTGAATTTGTGCAACAGGAATGGGCTGCTGTGACAGCAGAACAATGTCAGAAGCTGGTGGAGAGCGTGCCAAGACGCATGGCTGCAGTCATCAAAAACAATGGTTATGCAATCAAGTACTAACTCCTGTGTGTATCATGTGCCTAAAACAGACAGAAAAGAAAACATGGAATGCCTAAAAGCACTGTTTTTGGCAGTACAATGCCAAAGCTATTGATGTAAGAACTTAAGTGATTTTGGTTATTATCAAGAAAACCATGGAAAATGGTTAGATATCAGCTCTTAAATTAAACTCTTATGAGCTATTTTTGTTGTTATCATTATATTTGTCCAAACAAATGTACCTTTAGTGGTACCAGGCATTAAAATGAACAAGAAATTGAAGAAAACAAGGGTGGTCTAATAATTTTTTCCATGACTGTATATATATATATATATGTTATTATTATTATTTTTTTTTTTTCTTAGTTCGGATCTTAACTGAATGTGAAAAACATGTCATGGAGGTTCATCAACGTCCTCCCACATGGATGGTAATCATATATGCTGCCTCCTCACATGCAGACAGGTGCCAGGCAACACATGATAATAATGTTAACAGCTGAGTCAAATCATTCAACATATTTACCTTTTTCACAAGCTCCCTTTCAGTCGTAATTTGATGCCTTGACCTGCTAGATCCTATCACTAATGCAACATTATGCTGAATTCACCATTGTTTTTTGTTTATATATTCTGAACTGAATTGTTTATTACATGAGACGACTTAAAAAAATAGTAGTATGGGCATGGGTCCACAGTGTTGCTCTGTTCTAAAGACTGCAGTCTTTGCTGACAATCTTATTATGTTTTGTGTAGGTGGTTGTATTGAAAGGTACAGAAAAACCTATAGACATGAAATGATGATAGGCATAGATTTGAACTTATTTTTTGTTTCCTTTTTGGTAAGTTAACAAAACAGGTTCTAGTTAATGAAATAGAAATTTGAACTGGTTTAATGATGGGAAATGCAAAACATTCCATATTTTGATTAACTTTTTTTCTATTCATATTCAGCATTTTAGCATATATATAACACCAGAAATTATTTACTACTAATATGGCATATGGCATAAAACAAGCCACTTTTTTGGGTCTACGGTACTGACATGATTTCTAATGAATTTTCACATACCTGCTATCTGTGAGTGAGATGTTTTCCAGTTCTGGCAGCTCTCTGAACAGTGATATTTCAGACTACATGACAGCACAACATCTCTCTCTGTTTTGAAGTCATTCAATTATCTCAATTATTAGGTGTATCTTTTCTCTCATTTCATGAACCATATGCAGGCTTTTTTTTGTCTCATTCATTCTTTTTGAAAAAAAACAGATAAGGAAATAAAAAACTGAGTGATGAATGAGAATCATGTCCTCAACCGGCTTATTTCATGTGTGTAACAGCCTTGGGCCATGTATGTAGCTTTTACTTGCCAGTCTATGTACTTGCATGGCTACTGTAAATGACTTTAGTCTGCTCAGTTGTCATCAAGAGTTTGTTAAGAGCCCACTGATAAAAATGACTTATCTCCAGAGCCAACAAAAACAATCCATGACAGTAAACTAATAATATTGAACATTGTTTGAAAGAAAGAGAAGGAGAGATGGAGAGAGGAATAGAGAAAGAGGGATGGATCCATCCAATCTACCAGCTACTCACTTCTATTTAATACAAATAAATCCAGAAATCCACTCATTGTGACTACAGTCGTGTTGATTTGATATATTTTTTTCATTTAAAGTTGTAGTTCTACAAAACTGTGAATCATAATCCTTGTCATAACACGCATGTTTACTGTTTTTATCAGGCAGAATATGTGACAACCTAGCTCATTAATTGAATGCTGTTCAGAGTTTGTGACAAGTGAACAAGTGAAGGCACCAAATTTATCAACTTAATCGACACTTTCAGCTTTGTAACCAAACAGCAATCATATCACTTTGAGAAAAATCACACCAGATATGATGTTCGCTTAATTGGCTGAATGGCACGGTTGCTCAGTGAGGCAACTTTTCACTAAACCTGAGTGATGCTGCAGCCTCATAGAAGCATGAGATCTTGAAACTTATTCCAGACATTTGTTAATAAATAGAGCCAGTAATAATGAATAAATCATGTCACTTTAAATGGTACATGGAAAGCATTGACAGGGTTTCGGCTGATGTCCAACAACGTTGACAGATTCATCAGCCTTTCAGAAAATGTTGTACTGAAAATCAAGCTCTATTTCACACAGGCTCGCCCTCAACTGCACTGCATCATAAGATAGAGCAAATGCCTCAACAACCACAGACCTTTTTACAGCATAGACATGGGAAGAGGCAAAAGGGTCCCTCAATGTTCAACCTGCAGTGTGAAGACTGTGACATCACACAGCTACTACTCTAATCTACTGGCGCCATAGTAATACATCTTGCCCGGTAGAGAGATACATAATGCCTGATAGCCGCCCTCTGTAACCCGCAGCTACTTCACCGAGAGGTGAGGGAAGTTAGTGCGGCACCAAACATGCACAGATCATACGGATTATATGAACCACAGATGAGGTCATCCCTGACTGGGGTTGAATGTGTCAATGTTGTGTTGCTCTTTTAGTTGCTGGATGAACATTGCATGCAGGGTGGGGTTGCAGCACTCCTCAGGAAAAGACTCAGTAGGAGGCCAAGCCAATAGAGCGCATAGCTCACATGAAACACATTCAGATCCACAGAGTAATTTACTGTGTATTTCTGTTCAATCAAAGCCTCGGTCACAAGCGTTGCAGCCCACATCTGCACTGGTCTTGTGTTGCGGAGGAACGAGAGATTTATTTCAGTGAGGACTGCCAACAGCAAATGAGAGCCCAGATTAGAATGAAGTGACCCAGAAATGTTAAATCACAATTCCAATCACTGATTGCATTAAAAGGGGAGAACAATTTGGAAACTCCTTCTCTAAAACTAATAAAATACTGGTTTAACGGCAGCACCATTACCTTCATTCCTCTATGTTTGCTCCCCTATATTTCTACTTAAAAGTGTCCATTTGACTGGACCTCTTTGCCCAAATTCCCTTTCTCCATTCATTTTGAAGTGCATACTAATATATGCTTATTCATGTTATTCATCATCTGCATTCCTGCTAGATCAACAGTCACAGCAGGATCATCAGTGACAGGTACAGACAGCAGAAACACCTCATTTTCCGGTTGCAAGCATATTTAAGACAAAAACAAATCTCACGGTGATTCTCTGTGAAATCTATCATTACGTGATGCAATGCATTTCAAAACTGGTTAAGGGTTATAAGTCTTGTCGTATACCTCTAGTCTTGGGTGAGTCATACGAGGCTGAAATGCAGATTATCTCTGTGGGAAAAGAAGACACGCAGTACGCATGTGCACAACAAGGCAGTAGAAGGGTTCTCTCTGTGCCCTCCTTGCTCCACTGAACTGAGTCCAATTTGCCCTTCTTTGAATATTTGCTGTGGGAATGCTGCTGGTGTTCTCCCCACCTATATAGAGAGGTGAGTACACCTGTGATTGGCAGCAGAGATGCCTGAACTGCGATTGAAATCCCCGTCCTTAGAACCCACCTGCTGGCACGGCTTTCCTGATTGCCCGGTGGTAATTGACACATCCCTTTGTTAATTATCAAGGTGATGTGACACATGTACTCATAGAGATCAGTGAATCTGCATTGCAGACACATTCCCTGCTCAGCGTGTCAGCAAGGTGTCCTTTTGAAGCCAGCCTCTGTCTCAGGTGATTAAAGATCCTGTCATGTTACATCTTCCAGGGCCAATAATTAAAACTGAAACATAAAGCAGGGTCTAATGAACTGCAGCTTGATGATTATTTCATCAATAAATACATAGCACTCGCATCTATTTTTGTCCCTGAGTTAATGCCTTGCTTGCACTTTAGGGATATGTCAATTATTGTATGGGGCAAATAAGTCATCAAGAACAAGCATCTTAATTGTACTGGAGACCTGCAACTATGTGTGCTTGTAATCAGGTATATTATCACATGAATTGCAATGAGTTTACACTGGTGTAAGTAGGATGTACAGGGAGGAAAAAGATGTCTTCATGTCTTGTTGTCGACATAGTTTCACCTCAATCAAATCAAATTTTTGCCATTGAAGGTTTTGTAATTTGTTGTAAGTGAATTAGAAGCTTTAATTAACCCCAACATTAGCTCACGGTTCAATGTATTCAACCATAAAAACACTGAATTCGCACTGCTCGCATCCTTGTCAACCAACACTGATTGAAATATAATAGAAGCATAAGAATCATAAGCACTATGCCATTCAAAGTGTTTCATTATTAACCTTTTGTTATATAACATTGTCATTGTGGGGTTTAGGGCAAATTAATTTTAAATTTAATTCAGGTCAATGCAAAATAATCGCAGTGTTTTACCTTAGAGGGTTTGCTCAGCAGCTTGTGGCACATTACAGAAATGAAAAACTTTGTGGGCTATCATTTACGTAATGCCTTGCTTGTGTGTCAAACATCAAAATGGAATTATATTCACTTGAAAGTCAAGGCCACTCTTAGTAATGACAATGTCAAATTGATGCATGAGTGGCAGCCCTTCCCAGCTCCAAATGTAGATTTGCATGTTTTGGTAAATGAGAAATGCTAATTTGGCCATGGTTAAATAATGCAATTCTGTGCTAAACATTTCATTCAATGAGAGAGGCCATTATACACAAAAACTGCTCATTCCTAATAATTTCAAATCCCAGCTTCAGCATGAACGCAGTGTCACCAACCACTCTATTACATTCAGCATTGTCTGTGATTCTGCATTTAAAGTTGGGCTGACATGTTTAATTCAATGGAAGTCATTACGTGATAATAAGGTGCTGCAGAGTGGACTGGTAGACTGGTGACTCTGCTGGTGTCAGACAGAATGAGTTCCTCTCCTAATTAAGATCATTTTGTTCCCATGTTCCGTCATATTGTTCTGGAGTATTAACGCTTCTGTATAAGAAGGTCACAGCCTGCTCTACACACACTATGGCTCATATTTTAGGGCATCATCAAGCCTCAGGCACAAAGCTAAACGCCAACCTGGATGAGCATGTCCGTTCCACTAATGATGGCAAGTCAGATGAATTTTCATCTAAAGCCTTATATCTCCATGCGTTCCCTTTTAAAGAAACAGTCTGTGCAGCGCATAAAAAACACGTGTAACCAGCGACAACTGCAGTGGCGTTAATCACACATTTTCAGTGACAGAAAAGTGTTTTATGATGATGCAAGAACAGTGACGAGCTTGTATTATAGTTAAAGCTCTTACGGATATCGGCAGGAATAGTGGCTTAGACACAGTCAGAACAATGTATTTATTCATGAGTGACTGATAACATTATATTGCATAAACACATTTTATTGTAAAATTGGAAGGGATTAATTGTAATGGAGCGGGACAAGTTGCTAAGTTCTACAATATATCTGCTTGTATTCATGGTGATATATCCACCAATTCAAAACTCAGAGCTCAAAACACAACAGAAAGGAAGCCAAATGGAGCAGGCAAACATGGTGTTTAAAAAAAAAGAAGCAAAACGGGAATCTGTATAGTTGGTTGGCTCCGGTGTGTATGCTCTACGGCTAACATGGCGGCGTGGTAAGGAGGGAAAAGATAAGGGCTGTGGTGTTTTTACATGGCTAAGGGCTGTAAGAAGGCTCAGGAGTGATATGTGGTGACAGCACAGTGCCACACTGTTGACACAGCCTGCATCTCCTGGGTACTGAGGGCTGGATCGCCCCAGGCTTGATTATTTACAGGCCTGCGTGCCTTCAAAAAATGTTCTGTGAGGACACCCTGAGAAACCCTCCTTTGCAAGGCCTTTTAATTGGATCAGAGCTATCATTTATTAATGGGACTGACTATATGCAAGTCTAGTTTTTTCATGCCCCATGATTATTAATGGTTGCTGGATCAAAAGACTGATATGACCTGTACGATACTCCATGTCAGCCTGAAAGAGGAATATATTTCCATCACCAAATTGCAGGGAGAATCTGCCGTTCACACAGGCGGGGAAAGCTCAGGATTTTTGGAGTATGTTGACCCTGTAAGACATGCATGGTAATTTCAGTGAAATCCCGTAAAATATTGACTTGCATTGACTTGCATCATACAGTGAGTTTGAATGGTGGGTTAGACGGATGTTCATCTATATTGAAGGCTCAATACAGTCAGTCTACTCCCAAAATCTTTGGGAAAGAGATTATTTCAAAGAATGATTGTTGGAATTGCTCTGAGACAATTCACTGTGAAAGACAATAATGTGCAAGCCATTTGCATCTGATATGCCTTTGATTGCACGTCAACAACTTCCAAGCCTCATAAGACAAGTGTATATTGTCACTCTTGCAATTTCAGTTGATTATGTCTTCTTGTCATTTGAGGTCAGATGTTGTTTTGGAGAACAAAACGAAACAGAATGAAGAATAACAATAAGTATGTTGAAAATGTGTTTTTATCACTAAACTCATAACTAAGCATTGGACTACACTCAATAAGACATGTATCTCCTCTGCTATTCACTCTCCCCTAAACTACTAATAGCTTCCTTAAGGATTCTCTATGGCATATTCAGTCATTCTCATTGATTTAAAAGTTCAAAAAGTGAGAGTGCACTTAATTTAACAAACGCTTAATGTGAGCTAAGAGAATTAACAAAAAATAAATCCCTGCTTTGAACATCACTCCTCTTACTGAGATTCACTAACACGTCTGTGTCACTGTGAAACAGGATATCTAGCCCTCCAATAGTATCCTGTAAGCCGCGTGTCTCAGTCTCGTCATTGTCGCTCAGCGCAACCAAATGAGACGTGACATTCTCTTGACTGCTTACTTCTTCAAATTAATTATTTATAACCTGGGTGGAAAAGTGTGTCAGAGTGGAATTTAATTGTCAAAGTCTCATTATGCTAAAGGGCATCTTCTTGTCACTCACTGGACTAAATTGTCTGAGCATCCTCCTCAGGACTATCATTATCATGAGAATATTTCATATTGCAAAAAAACACAGGTACAATGTCTCGCACAACAGAAAACTGTGATTTTCTGCTGCACATATGACACAATGCGGCACAGAGCACATTATCTCAAAGAAAATCAAAGGAAAAATGCAGCCATATGCACAGTATATACAGCATATACTGAAGCTGGCTATTGACCAAGCATTTTCAGTCGGGATAGAAATGCATCATTGTCAAACGGGGACCAACAAGGCGACAGCTTCCAGCCATGTGCTGTCCCTATTAGTTAAGAATGAAGAGTGCATTGAGACTGCCACTAGCCCTCTTTAGAATGCCACTGAGGATGATAACACCATACGTCAATCACTTTTATGAAAGATGCATTACGGTGACAGTCACAACTTAAAAAGGAAAATGCAAGGACTCGTCTTTGAAAAGCAAAGCCTTTTTGTAACCTGCGCTGTACCTAGGTATTACCGTCTACACATCGCAGCAAGGATGTACCAGTATTTCTGCACTTCCGTCCCAGAGCTAACCTTTTGTCACCACATACAAGCCTGGCACGCACACATGTTTATATGTCCCTTACTGTTCCATATCCCATTTTTTTTTTGTAGCAAAGCTTTGAAAGATTTTTTTGAACCCTGAAGTTCAACATGATTGTTTGATGTGACAGATGTGAGAATAGGAGTGGGTGGACTTGACTGATGTTGAGCTCTCAGCACTGTGCTATGATTGAGACTGGAATTACAGCTGTTGTGAAGAAAGAACCCGTGCTGACTTTAGACTGATGTGCTACGGGCATCACTTTATGCATGAACAGTATGTATGCAAATGTATGTGTTTGTACCACTAGTCTAAATGGCCTGTAAGTGGTAAAGCTTTTGTGTTGATACAGAGTATATAACCTGTTCTTTCCACCAATAAATGATATCTCTTATATACAAGTATCAAACAACCTTTTTTGAAGCCTTTTTAAAAATGTATTACGGTTACATTTCCACGTTCCCACAAGAGTGCTGTGTTGAGTGACGAGTTGAAAGAATCAAGAGTACAACATTAATACACAATGACTGGGTCCTCCATGTAGCAAGGCCTTAATGTGCTAATGAGTTCAAACATGCAGTTTAACACAAGACTGTCAATCAAGCCTTTGGCATTTTGGCATCTGACAGTTGGGTCATGTGTTCCTCTGAGGGACACGAGCACTTTGCCCACATTACACTTGGCTTTCTCACAGATTGCTGTGTTGAGCCCCAGAAGGAAAGCGTGTATTTTATGTTCAAATTAACCGCCATTGAAATGCATGTTAATGCCCATTGAGGGTAATCAATTTGTTTTCAGTGGTTTTGTGTAATCTGTTTACCACCACGCTGTATCATTGATATGTCCAGTCCAATTGTGTTCAGCCATTATCACCACTATGTGAAGTGATGTGTTTTCCTGGCTCTGATCTGCAGTAATTGCCCTGACTCACACCAGCTAAGTTGTTGTCTGCAATGAACATAATTTTTGGTACCTTCAGAAACGAAATAGGAAGAGTTTAATTTCCAAAATATATTCAACTGCTGGTATTTTTAGCATCAAAGGTTTAAATGAATGAAGAGATCTCTTCAAAACGTTTCACAGGGGTAAATATTTAAAACATTTTCCTCACATCAACCAACAAGGATTTATGTGCAGACGTTTCACCAAGATTCTTAGAATACTTTCAAGTTAATGCTTAAAAATAAGAAAATAGCAGATAATTTCCTCAATCTCTATCGAGTACCACCTTTGAAAATGTCAAAATTGAAGTAAAGCTGACAGAACATCAACAAGTTTTCTCCCACAACAGAAATAATCCATATTTTTTAAAGGTATTTACTTTTTTTCTAGGGGGATATAGTATTGCAGTATATTTAGGAACAGACAAGTGTACTAATTGCTCTGTGAGTTTGGACAGTGTGTCTTTTCCTTGTCACATAACTTAATGTGAAAACACCTAAAGGCCAATACACACACAATGAGAGTCATATGATACACCAAACCTATTGGTACTGGAAGTAACATCTACCATGTGCCAGGCTTTCAGGTTTTGCTATTGCAAACAACATTGTGTGGAACTACAACAATGTGTGTATTCATTTATTCTCATGGCATACAGTAGTCACATGTCTAAGCTAGACATGTCACACATTGTTGTTTTCAGGATAAGCTGATCTGCTTAGAAATGCCATCAAGTTACATGTCAGGGGTTTTGAACATGTTGTTGGACAGTTTTTATGAAAACCAGGGTTTTTTTTGCCTGTATGTTCACATGACTTCAACACAAAGCAAATACCTGAATATAAATGTAGAGAGGAGAATGTCCGTGTCCCAGAGATATAGGAATCATACTGAAGGAACACTCTGTGCCTTGGTAATGTAAAAATAAATCTACTAATAGTAGACAGTACAAAATGAAAAAAAAGCAAATATTTATGGATTCTGTCAGTCCTGTTGTTTCTTCTTTTTTTTCATATTACTGTTTGAGATATGCATGTTTTTAGCTTTAGCACTACACTTCCCGTTGCTTTGGGTAATGTAAACAGGAAGTACAATGTTTCTGGGGAGCCAGTGAGTTGACTGTAAGTCAGCCATGAAAGTCATTCAGCATTAGCTGCTAATCACCTGGATTACTTTTAATACTGAAGAAAACGTCTAAACGTGATGATAATGAAGCAAGATCTGAAATTCTGGAGTGTGTTTTTTTCTGAAATTCGTGAGCAGATTTATGAATGTTTATCCGCAATGGAGATCAGCCGCCTGAGATACTGTTATTACTGGAAAGACTGACTTCTGCTGAATTCAGGAGTATGTGAGAGGTGTCTTTGTATCTGAGAGGAAGGGCTTGAGTTTTGATTCAAATTGCATATTGAACCCAAATATCCAAACGTATTTTACGGAATGACCTTTAGAATAGAATCTTAAAAAAGACCTCTTTCACTGCTACAGTAACAGTAAATGTTCATCGTAAGTGAACCTTAAAGTTTCCTCAATGGGGTTTTATTCATATTTCTGTCTGGATATTACTGAGCATCATACCGCCAATTTTGTAAGTGCATTCAAAAATGAGAAAAGCTTGCACCAAACAAAAGCCTGAGAGATGCAGAACAGTGAAAACACATTGTCGTTTGGAAAGATGCATCCACATATAAAACTCATGCAGTTTTTTTTCATAATTCACTCATACTGTACTGTACAATAAGATTCCATTCCACTGAGTCAATTTTCAGCAATTGGCATTACTTTATCTCTGTCATTTTCCTGAGTTGAGGTGAGGAATGAGAAGGCTTCAGAAGAAAATTGGTCGGGCGGCTAGTTATCTTGAGCCTATATGGAAACAAAGACAAGGAGCGCGACAGCACCTCAATACTTTGCCTTGTCACAAGGGTCTCAAGAAAGTGACTGAAATTTTATTTTTGGAGTCACTAACTTTTGACTTGTCAGATTCTTGCAACCTGTCATCATTTCAAATGTGTCTGTGGGCCTCCACTGCTACCTTAAAACTCTGACTCGAGTCCTGTATAATTTCCCCATCTTCCCAGCTCCCTCTGTGCTAAATTGCATTGGAAGATGGATTTTTGGCATCTGAGGCTGTCAGGTCTCAGCCATGGAAGACTTTATGCACTAGTACACCCGCTATGAAAGTGATTCTGGAGGGATGAGGGGTATAAGAGTGGTGAGTCAAGTACTGCCACTCCAGCAGGTCTTTGGGCATTTTTCTGGCTGTGATTGTATGTATTTAACAATAATGTCGATGCTGTAGGTCTCCTTTTTTCCCCTCCTCATCTTTCCTTTCTCTTTTTCTCTGTCTCTCTAAATCTATTTCTCCCTCATTCCCTCAATCTCACTCTCTCGCAGGTGTCATAATGATGATAGGATCTGGTCCGGCAGCAATGTGAAGACCGTCTTTATTCCAGACTGAACTATTATCTTCATTTTCATTACAGTTATTGCAGTGTGCATATGCATTGATTGTAGAACATATTTTATATTATAACATGACCTGGGTGAATATGCTATTCTGATTGGCTGAAGGGTGTTCATTAATTTTCAATAACAGGACCCCTCCAACAAAATGTAGCTATCACCAGGGATGGAAATTTGACTTGTGTGCTTGGACAAAAAAAAATCCTGTCTGGCAAGTTGAATTTAAGGATGTCTGTGCTTAGAAGTAAAGATTTTCATTGTCTTCTCCGTGTCACAGTCACAGCACTGACACCGCTGTGATAACAATGTGCAAATCTAAAGACGGCGTGTTTTTTTCTCTAAAGCCTCCTCCTTTATCACCCTCCTCCCTCCTCCTCCTCCGTGTTATTTGTGCAAACAAGACTATTCCCTTCCCTGCATGTTCAAACCTTAAATGTATTTCTCCCCCTCTCCCTCATATGGTAAGCACACCTATACACATTTGAAAAGGGGTGAGCGAGCGCCTCAGAAAGAAAGAACAAGCAAGAGGCTATCAAAGCAATCAAGCTGCCAATATTTGCTGACAGTTACTTGGCAATATTAGCCTACCACTGTTTGAGGGAAAAGGCATGCTGTTCATGCTAACAAAGCAGTGAGAGCTGTTATGCTTTATTAAAATGGCCCATGCAATGCATCCATTTAGTGTTAATCACTGATTAGGTGAGCCAAGATGTGGTTTGTCTCATGCAAATTTTAAAATACAGTAGGCCGAGTGTGCGGAAATATCATGAAATATTAAGACCTTATAATAGTAAACCTCCTCATCTCAAGCATTGACTTCAGGGAGCCAGTGATTCTCTTGGTACTGGTTAAATGCACAAGACTTGTAACTTTGATGCATTTAATTGATATTATATTGATAAGCTGAACTTATAAATGTGGAAGAACAACCAAGTGTATAACCTGTGAGACCCCTCTAAATCTTATTTCCAGGCCTATACATCCTATGGAAGGACAGCAGTATATCTTAGGCTACAATCTATGCATCATATACCAAACAAAAGACCAATAATTAGTTGTAAGAAATCGAAAAAGTGGCTTGCCATTATGTTGCTGGTTGTATAAACCAGTGAAGTCATTAGATCCCCTCACCAGTAATCACACTGTGCATGGTCTTAACAAGGGCAGCTTCTAATTGTGTACATAAAATCTTTGTACAAAAGTACATCAATTTAGCTTCATTGTGTGATATTGGCTAATTGCCTGAAGGGGAAGTGACTGTAAAAAAAAACTGTAAGAAATAGGTGCTGGTTGGAACTGGACATGAAAAATTAAAAATGAAGCTGTGAATTTTATTCAAGATGCTAAAAAACAAAGCAAGACATCAACAAGCTGTTTATAACAATTGCAACAAGTTTGTTGTTTGTTGGTCTTTACGTAGAATATGTGTTTTAGGCAAATCCATTTCTACTTTAAGACTGAAGCATGCTGTTCTGCATTTTCATTGGTGACCATGATTTGCCAGTTTCAGCCAAAGTCAGGTGGATGTGTGCATGTGCACACGTTAAAGCCAGCCTTGCTCCTTTGTCCTCTCCATACACTCAAAGGCCCCTGTTCCCCACGCCAGCCTGGACTCCTTCAGCGCACTGAGGGTTTTTTCTCCATGACACACTAACAATGACTGATGGGTAACAAAGCTTGCTAAAAAATGTCACTTTCTATTCCACTCATGTGTGTAAGAGCATGTGCGGAGGGGGGGGGGGTTGTGTGTGTGTGTGTGTGTGTGGGGGGGGGGGGGGGGGGGGGGGGCAGAGTGTCAAACGGGATGTAATGTGTACGTTCAAATGGATAAAAATGGGGGGAAAAGTATGGTTTTATGGAACTGTAGGAAAAGAATAAATAGCAATTTTACCACCTGATCATTTGTCACAAGGGCTCACTTTTTGCAGAATTCATGGCAGAACAGAACACAGTGTGCATGCCTTTTTCACACAGTAACCAATCTAAGGTCATTACCCAGTGGAGTATGTTTGTCTGTCAATCAATCCACCCTAATTCCCGTCATGGCGTTAAGCTAAGGTAGTCTTTTAGCAACAAATGGAAAGCCAGAGGCAATGAACAATTCTGAACAGCACAAGTGTGAAAGAATCAGTGGCATCAGCTGTGAGCAACAAAGTGAAACTACTTTCATGCATTTTCCTGCATCAAGCTTTTTACTTACCCCAAACTGACCACAG
Source organism: Enoplosus armatus (assembly GCF_043641665.1). Lineage (NCBI taxonomy): Eukaryota > Metazoa > Chordata > Actinopteri > Centrarchiformes > Enoplosidae > Enoplosus > Enoplosus armatus. The sequence goes on from NC_092189.1 coordinate 13,351,232, forward strand.
TATACCTGCAGGGTGTTAATAGGGTTGTCGATCAATACCAATGACTCAATGATTACTGCAGGTGTTGGGATTTCTAGTATTAAGGACTCACTTTATAAGCCGTGCTCTGTTTTGGAACAAAAACTCCCGGACTGTTAGTTCTGTTTATGTAGCTCTTACGTGTGAACTGGGGAAAGATTCTCTTGTATATACTCTTTGTTGTTAATGCAAATGCATCTCAGATCACCTCTAAAGGTGGTATGGTAATAATAAAAAATCTTCCTCAGTGCATCTTGGATGCTGGATGCAGACAGAATTGTTTCATGATAAATCACTGTTTGATTAAAATACAATTCTCTAGCTAATGCTAATGAGGTTGGTGACTTTTTTTACAAACTTCCAGGTACATGTCTTATAAGCTCAATTGACAACAAGCATAACATACCTTTTTTTATTCTACACAGGCTGGTCCAGTAACTTGGACGTTTGATGAATGTCATTCTTTTACACTGTACAATACACACCATGCTGCAGAGGTCAGATTGAAACAGTGCAGGCATGTGATGCATTGGGTCCAGAAAATACGATGTTTATGCAGCATTGACAGAAGCAGACAAACTCAAAATCAAACTGCAACAAAAGTAGTTCTCTGATTACTGATGACAAAATCATACAGTTCTCAACCCCTTGACACAACTCACACAATTGCTTGGGATATTCTGGCTGCTATTGATTCACCAAATTATATATTACTGTATGTTTTCTTTAAAAGCATCTCTTATAATGTTACTAGCTACAGCAAGACTCAACACTGCACTTTAATAATTCAAAACACAATATTTATATTTGATGTAGTGGTATGAATTCCCACAACCTAGTGATGCTGTTAGTCTGTATAGACTTTCATCATGTGTGCATACAAGTTAGTAAACTGTCCCTGAAACTAAATCCATGTGCACAAATTAGTAAATTTGTCTGGTGAATAAATAATTTGTGTGCATGAATTACTTAATTTGTGCCCTTTAATTAATCATTTGTGTCCTCAGATAATCCAGTTCATTCCCTCAAATTAACAGCATCAAGTAGCTATTCCAGACAGTTAGCGAGATGCAGTGTGCTAGCGTTAAGCTAGCAGCTGCATTTTTGTGTGTTACTGAATTTATTTCTTCACATTTTCAGTGCCAGAGTCCAGCTGAAATTAAATTGTGTGCAGGCTGGATAGCTAATTAACTGCTCAGCTGCAGCACATTAAACAGCATGTAAACGTACCTGCAAATGACACTCTGGTCCCGTTAGATGCTGGTGTGGTCCTCACTCTTCAATACCACTAACAACATGACATGTAGCTGCAACATGTTTGTTTATTTCGTCTCTCGTTCCCTGCGGTGAAACACCAGCAGTTTTGGTACGAACAAAAGGAACTGAGTCGTACTTGGTGAGAATCGTTCTTTTTATCGTCGTGCCCAAATTTCACTGCCTGCCTTAAATCCACTCCCCTTTACATGAGTAGTGAGAATCAGCCAGTCATTGTTGTATGAATTGCATACAAGGCAAGGCAACTTTGTTTACATAATACATTTCATATAGAGGGTAAATTCAAAGTGATAAATTCACAGACGAAGCAGAAAAAGAGGATATGGTATCACCTTGTGTAATGTGTTTACAATGCGGTCTGGAAACACGAGTAATTGAGTGCTGCTAAACCTAGTCTACACATGCAGGATGAAATTATGTTGGTGGGGTGATTTGATTGATGGAAGTTTGAATATGATCCAAATCTTACCCTATTAACATTCTTGTGATTATTCCGTAGATAAACCTAGTTTAAAAAAAAAAAGAACGGTGAACGGCTTTCGGAAAGGAACAGAGCCATAAGATCCGGCTCTCTTCAAAGAGCCGTAATTCCCATCTCTTCTGCCATCAGCTGTCAATCAAACTATGGCACAGACAAACCCTTCCACCTGGCTGACGAAAAGTAGCATTTCTGATATTTCCCCAAAGACCGTTTTTTTTCCTTCCTTTTAATGATAAAAAACTATTAACAAAAAAATGTAAAAACACGTTGAGATTAATTTTGACTACAAAAAAGGATGACTAAATGTGATTTCAGTTGGACTATTCTCTCTCTCATGCTGTTAGGCACTGGTTAACTCTTCGCTGGTCAGATTTGGCTGCAAGGTGCAGCCAACAGTAAAAGTTGTCGGGTCGTGAACAATCTCACTGGGACACTTGAGGCAGATAAGGTGTTGAACATAACAATGTGCCATCTTTAACATTTTATCCGATTGTTTTGTTAATTTGTGCAAAGTTATTATTAAGTGAATTTTTACTTTATTTGTCACACATAATCAGACAGTTTGCCCTGATACCTGCTAGGCTGAGTGGGCATTGCTGGCCAAAAAAGGATTCATTTATAGGCCTTAAACACACACCGGGCACACAAATCCCATTACTGGTGATTTTCTACACAGTATATTCAGAAGTCAATTAGTCACCCACTAATGGGTGAGGACAAAGTGTCCCTGTTACCTTAAGAACTTCCGTCATCGTCAGAGTGCATCTCAGTATGTGCTGGAGAATATAAATACCAGGCTGCCATTCATCGTGTTCCAGTACATTTGAGCGGCACTTTACAAACATGACACAAACAGGTCCGACCCTTACATAACTATAATCTAACCTTATTCCTTCACATAAAAAGACTGATGGATCTCGCTCTGTCTCCCTCTCTCTCCCACTCTTTCTCCCCTTATGTTTATGCTTCACAGCAACAACACATTGACATGAGCTTGTCATTAATTTCCTTCAGGTGGATTCTCATATGCAGCACTCTTTTACTGCTGCCTTTATTTATATCTTAAGATCCTCTGGGCCATTTGACATTGTTAAACAGCACAATATATAAAAACAACAACGATTAGGTTACGATATTACACAATTAAGTACATTTAAATTGATATTAGACACATTAATTCAACAGGAAATAGAGCAGCGTTGCTCTCCTAGACAAACGTCTTCAAACTCTAGGATTTCTTTATAGGTGTTGTCAGTCAAAGCGAAGAGTGTGACTGTGCTTATTGCAATATTTCATTTCTTAATATGCATATACACATAATATGCAACATTGTTGCTTTTTGTCAGACACATTAGAAAATCATAATAGGCTTTCAGGACTGTGCTTTTCATTAAAAAAGGGACTGGAGGCTCACTGACATTTTCCCTAGTCAGCCTAGTTGAGGGCTGGCATCGCTGGAACAAATATCAACAAAACAGCTTTTGAATTTATTAAATTTAGGTCCCAAACAGCATTGTTCGTCTTCACCATTCTCATACTTAAGCACTGGGGTTTGTTTTATGATTTTTCTTCTTTGAAGTTGGGAAACTCAAAATGAATGAAAAAGAACAATTCAAGGAGCTCTTTTCACCTCTTCCTCAACTCGCTCATTTGCTCATTTGAGAAAAATATCAGCGTTTGATGCTGGTTAGCAGCCATGGTTATATCTCCATTCAAATTCAGTGAGGCTGGATCTACAGTCGGGGGGTCCTAATGTTCACCCAGAGTGAGGGCATGTCAGTCTGTCCTTGTATGTGCAGAAAGGAAGACAGACATTAATCAGGAAGAATATAGTACTTGCATAGTTCAGAGCAGGGTCTATGGTTGTATTACCTTTTGTGTCAATACAAACAGATCCATGATAAACATACTCGGTGTATCTGCATAAAGGACATGGGGGTCTTACAGCTTTGTTATGATTGGGGCTGTTAAACACCCAGTGGTTCAATGCGGTTTTAATCCAGCCACTGCAATCAGTGAGTTAAACGATTACAGAAAAAATAAAGTGAAAAAAACTATTTTGTTCACTGCACGTCACCAAATCTGTGGGGCCAATCAGTGCCTCCCTCTAGTAGTCATTTTGACTGTGCATGTACAGAACTGAAATATGAAGCTACTACTACTGTAAGTGACCAGTGACGATGTCAAACTTGTGTCAGCCACACCCTATTTAAGTTTAAGAATGGACACTAAAGCTAACATGTACAAATAGTTAATAGAAAATAATTAGTAACTTATTGTAATACAACCAATAAATAGCTGATGAGCCCTTTAACTGGTCATCTTTACTACAGCTACGCCCTGTCTATTCTGGGCTCACTGAGAACAGTGAAGCTTGGCTGTATCTCTCACCTCTTAAATCAAGAGACTCCCCAGTATTGGGCAACCAGGGTGATTTCAAAAGCATCGGTCTCCACAATGGTTATCTTGAACCAGTGAAGCAGAGAAAGAGAGAAAGGTTTCAGTTCTATCTTTGCTCACCTAGAACTCCAAAGAATGAGGCAATTTTATTTCCCTATGGAAATATGCTGATGACGTACTATCTGGCTTCACCATACACGTATTTGTCGCTGACACTGATTTATTTCCTCTAATAAAAGCCTTTTGTGAATTTATGTCACTAATGTATTATTCTGACAAACTCTTTGAGGTATATTTTCAATTACAAATTGCACCTGGCAAAAGAAAACTTCACTGTTCTTTGAGGAAGCAAAATTAAGCTTTGAGATGATAGCAACTTTAATTATTTAAATACTCGGGCCATTACTTTATTTGTCATGAATGATGCACTTCTTACTCTGTACAACTACCTGCAAGAACTACCCATCAAATTTATATATCAGGGAGCTCAGTTGCGCTCATGCAGAATTTACTCTATAATTCATGTGAATAGGTGAGGTGGGCAATATTTGCTTGGCCTCTGGCCTTGCCTGCTGCAATGCTCTGTGCTCAATGGAGAAGGCACCAGGAGCCAAGGATATTTGCCTAGTAGCATGCCCACGGTGTATAACTGCATAAACACTGTGCCAAACCAAAACAATACGCAGGCATTTTCTTTTCCTGGAAAAGTTAACTCACCTTTTTAAAGCTTTTTACTTTTACAGACCTTTGTATAGAAGAGATACATTTAATTTGTGTAAACACTTCGGTCCAATAATGGTTGGTTATGTCTGAACAATAGATGTGAATAAAGTAATTTTAGAAGGTATTGAAAGAGAGTTTTACAGTGTGAAATTTCCTGGAATAGAATGAAAACTCTTAACTGAGGATCAAGAGTTGAGCTTAATCTGCTGAATGTGGGTTTCTCCTTCAACGCGCTCGCTGTCCTTAGAAAAACTCAAACTGCAAGATGCAGTTATTAGTCAGAGTTTGTTAGACTTCTGCCAGGCTTTAAGCAAAGTCCCAATGGGATTGGCTTAGCTTTCATGAGATGCTTTCGCCTCACTTTCTCTCCTCTGTTTCAAAGAGGATTACATGCCAAAGACATTAATGCCATAAAATACATTTTTTGGCATAAAGGTGACTTCTACCAAAAAGTAGAATTTCTGTAAATTTCTTTCACAGTATTTTTTCTATAAAGACAGGCATGCTGTTTTGTCATGCTATTATCATCAAATTATCAAAATTAAACAGGTAAATAGCAGGTGTATATGGAGACTACGATATATTAGTGGAACTTCTGTTGTTGCGGATTCAATTTCCATCTTAAACCCAAATTGTCTCTGACTCTCACAGAGCTCTAACCCAGGGGAAAACTTTGGGGCTATAGATGTGAATACTCCACTTTGCCATGTAGCTACTGTAGTACGTCTTGATTAGAAAAAAATGTCTGCTTATACAACACATAAATTACCCGGACTTCCTTTTTGATCATAATGGATCTCTGACGCTTGTTATTTTGCACTGTAAATAAAAACCCCACTTAGTAACAAGCCTTTCCTAAACAAGCATGCATAGAAATTTCCTCCAAATGCAAAGTATCCACATATTTTAATTGGACATTACTATGGATGGCTTCAATAATGGGCTATTTAACAGCAAACAAACATAAATCTATAGTTTTAACTTGATCCTCACCCCATTTGCCACTTTAAGTTTAATGTAATTTATTTCACTTTAGTTTCTAATAGTTACAGTTTCTATGGTGATCTTTGGATGTAAAAGGTTGGCGACACTTGCAGCACAGATCAGCAGGATGTTGCACAATTATGCGGTCTTATTTACAGAATTGCGATAAAAAACGTAACTCATCCGTATGAGCTGTGTACATATCATCTGTATGGTCATCAATAATTCTCATTAAAATGTAAGTACGAGACACACTGACCCACTCTCCTTCAAATGACCTGAAAACAACCTCAAATATATGCAGATTTTAATGAATACTCTGACAGGTTAACATCATAAAGAGTTGTCCTGTCTTCTGTCAGACAACAGCACAAAGAGAGTGGAGGAAAGAGAGGGGAAGGAAGATTTCCTTGGCGACTGGCAACAGCAAGGTATTCTGGGGTAAGATGACAATGATGTGTGTTTTTTTTTTGCCATTTCTCTCTTATCTCTTGATCTCAAACATGCAAATTATTCTTTCACACTATTAAATTTAAGAGGAGAAGATGAGCAAAAAGCGAGGGATTTGGTCTGTCATGGTTGAGCGAGTGAGCGAGTAAGGCAGACGCCAAGGCAGAGGGAGGGAATACAAACTAGATGCTTATGTTTCGGACATGATGGCCAACAAGAAATGGGTGTTAGTACGCGTGTCGACCAGGGCCACACTGCCTCAGTCTAATGAAAATTGGCTGAGCATAGAGAAACAGTGACAAATTAAATGGGCCATCAAAGGCAGTGCTCGTGTTAGAAAGACAGAGCAAGCATTTCCTGGTGGAATTAAAATCATTGCACTTAATCTTTAACTGCCACCTAAACTGCATTTCTCCAACATGTTACAGGGCTGGAATGAGGAGATGTGATGAAATAACAGCATATATATGAGGCACTAAATAGGCAGGGGTGACCCTAAATGATCTAGATAGATAAAATATGGCATGGTTGGGAAACTGTTATAATCAACTCTAGCTCCTTTTAAACCTGTGTACCAACTTTTATTTTGTAAATCTAAATAACCCAACAGTAATATAAAAAAGTAAAACTAACACTGGGTCAAAACAACCAATAAAGTATTAGTTAGTGCTATACTGACCAAAACCGGGTGAATTGTAGTGTGTGATTAGACACACTATAGACACATCTTCTTAAAACATGCACCACACTGATCTTTTGAAAATATGCAACATTTTAATCAAATTTGTCATGGCATACAGACATTCAGATTATTACCATGATCAATTTAGGACAAAGAATATAGTGAACATGAGCCAATATATTTTCACTAGAAATGACTTACCACAGAAGTTGCATGGTGGAAAACAAAACTTCTTTTACTGTAGTTTTGAGGAAACCTAGAATAATAAGCACAGATAAAAGCACCTATTTGTATTATTACTTACCGAAGCGAAGCAAAATAAAAAGAGAACATGTCTGTCTGTTGTTCATGCAGGTTTGCTCCATGGTGAGCGGTGGGGGTTGGCCAATTCACACCTCTGGTGTCGTAGACAGGTTAGGAGTTGATAGTTAAATTCCAGAAAGTTAAAAATCATCATGTTAAGTCTAACTTAATTTACAAGAAACAACTTCTTTGCCTGTCTTTTAACACCAGCCATTTTTGGGAGGGAGTCAAACAGATTCCACTCAAAACTCAGTGACATTATCTACAGAGTGAGATGTGTGAAGTTCTCACCAAACACCAGACATGTGACTCTCCTCAACGTGCTCTGTTAGATAGATAGATAGATAGATAGATAGATAGATAGATAGATAGATAGATAGATTCTTATTTTATGTTGTACAATGATTTGGATGGACTTGTGTCTTAAAATGGAATGAGATAATCCACATAACCTCCACTTTAACAACTACCTCCATCGTCACACACAACAAATTTTCCATTTTTACAGATGAGTAACAGATGGTCAGCATGTCATTGTCAGATGCTTCTCTCTTTTTTTTTTCCTCAGTGCATGACATATATTGTATGGATGAACGGATGGATGGATGAGATGGATTGGTGGGTGGACCGGTGGGTGTGCGGTTAGGTTAGAGGAACACACTTCACTGGTGACACTTACTTTGCTATTCTGCAGAGTGACGTGGTGAGAAATAAGCGGCCAGTGTAAAAAGAAAGTGACAGCATCAAATGACCAATCCTCTCCTCCCATCCCAATGTATGTGTTTCTGAGTGATGAGTGAAACCAGAGTGGAGTGCCGCTGACAGCCAAGAAATGATCCCTAAAATAGAATTCAAGAATGATGGTACGTACTGCTAGGCGTGCAGGAAACGGTCAAGGCTATCCCGAGATACACATTTACACTTTGTTTTAAGATATATATTTTTGAGGATCAGTTACAACAGGTCTCAATGCAAAAGATATATGATGGAAGGCTTCATCTGAAGATGTTAGGGGCCGTTGTCCACTGACAGCAGCTTTTAGCTTAATCAGACAGCATAAGCACCATAAAAATGGATTGCAAATAATTTCCCAGGTAATAAAGTATTGATGTTTGTCAGGGCTTGACGTGTAAACAGCACAATAATTCATATGCTCTGCAAAGTGCTGACGGTAGTCCATAAGTCATGACTATGTGTCATTCACACAGCGTGTTAGTTATCTTGTAGTTCAAAGCCTACTTAGTGCTATTATTTTTTCATCTTTAGAGGGGCTTAATTTATCACTCTGGACTGAAATTTTATCTTGAGGATTAAGAATGAATACGAAACACATGAAGTTTGTTTAAATTTTTTTTTAAAAAACTCACAATCCTTCTGTTCCTACAGTTAAGGAAGTTGTTTTTGTTTTCTTATTGAATTACTCTTTACAATAAAACATATTTAGAGTGCCTTGTTTATGAAGGATTCCAATCAAGTGTTGCTGACTCCACTTCAGTACTAATTGTTAACATTAAAACATAATTAAAAAGTGACGATCAAGCAGAGACGCAAACAAGCTCGGCTTTGCTAATTTAAAAGTTAAACAACAATGTAATCCCTCAAGTATCACAGTGTGTATATGACTGTTTTAGGGCAAAGTTGCTAATGAGCACAGCAACTCCACACTTGTGTTGCTTTGCATTTATACATGGATACACTGTAGAACAGCAATTATGTGCTAGCGAAAGGTAGTGGAAAATATGAGATAAACTAACAAGAAAAGACGGTCCGGTGTCAGGCTGTCAATGAAAATAATGTGGAACATTGCTAGTATGTCTAAACTTTAAACTTTTGCATAAGCAGTTAAGTGGTTTTGCATGCATATTCGCACATTACCCAGGACAAGATTTTCATTTATTCCTCTTCTGAGGAAAGATGTCTCCTGCACATTAGCATGTGAGGTCGTCTGGCCCCTGTTGCATACCATCTTCACACTATCAATACATATTCATCAGCATCGGAGAGCCATTCATTTGCCAGATTGGAAAATGGGCAGTGAAGAGAGCTTGACATTCACTTTGTGCTGAATTGTTCTCACTTGACACCTAACTTGCTGATTGATGAGAAATATTATGGCCTGGAGGAAAAGCAAAGTGAAAGATGAATGAGTCTAATGCTGGAGCTCTCGTCACATCTCAGAACCACAACTCTTTATTAATATTTTGTTTGGCCCTGCACCTATCCATCCCTGTTTGTGTTACACAAGTAGGATTGGATCTGTCATATCAGGTATTTACCTGCATTTGTCTCGTTGCTCCCCAGTGTGTTTGTGTGTGTGAGGGTGTGTGCGTGTCTTTGCCTCCACTGAACCATTGTATTTAAATTGTTCTCATGGCCCTGTGTTAACTGGTTGGAGGTTATACTACCAGCTAGGTATTATTCTGCAAGTGCATTACAATAAATCTAGGAGATCCACTCGTAGCACATGTCATTAATGACACATTCTACACTGCACAGGTGAAAAATACAGAACAAGCTAACAAAGCGCTCATAGAGGCGGCCTGTCCACGTAATATAAGACATCTCTAAGGATAAATGGTTGTAAAATAACTTTTTATTCTACACATGGCATGTGGTCACTTTCAAGGTCAAAAAGGAAGAAAGTAAGAAAAAAACAGCATTTCACACCAATAAACAACAAATTTGCACTCACAGTGATTGTGAAAGTGTTGAAAGCATTTTTTTGGGTAGAAAAAAATTTCCTTTTACCAAAAGGGTAGAAATTTCTTTTCATTTTTCAAAAAGTTAATTTTCCAGCACGAAGCAATGTATTAACAAGTGGAAAGCAATGCCTGATTAAAGCTGATCAAATTCATGTGTGTACTGTAATTGTGTCAACATCCTATTCCTCTGTTATTTATATATATATATATATATATATATATATATATATATATATATATATATCTTTTGCTGTTACAAGGAACACGTTTGCCTCCGTTTTTTCAATAGATTTGTTTAGCATGCCGATGCATAGTTGTGATGCAATTTGAATTGTTTTGTGAAATGATCTGTCAGCGGATGCACCAAATAAATTATACCTGCAATGGCTTGATGCACTTCCCCACGTAGAATTTGCTGTAAAAACAAGAACAATCAAAGCACACGATTGTAAATCTGACTGCGGTGAAAATAAAAGTCATGAGCATGATGGCCCAGTTTGCCTGACTAGTGATGGTAAATCATTGGGAATCATTCTTCTCGAGGCTTTTTGTTGATTTGAGAGGGCTTTCTTTTTCCCTCCCACACTGATCTGATCTGACTACCCCCGTTCACACCCTTTTGATCATTTTCAGGGGTAAATTGTGCGAACTATGAAATACTACAGTGATTGAACAAATGTTTAGGGGAATTGTCCTGATACTAAGTTGCCGACCCTTTTGCTAAATCACATGTCAATTGTCCCAAAGTCTTTCTGTAACTTGTCAGCTTCCCTTAAACTTAATCCCATCCTTTGAGATGTGTGTAAATTTAGAAAGGAGAATCAATAAGAGGCTATTACCTGTATTCACTTCATCAGTGTATTTTGCAGTAGTGTATCTGAATATGTTGTTGGTAATTAAACGCTCAATTTGGCACACTTAAGATTTGCCACATTTTAAATGACAATATGCCTTCACATCAACAGTAAAAATCAAATGTTTGCTGCAGGCTGTATGTGTGTGCTTGGTTGTTTTCTGATCAAGAACAGCTCCATTATTCTTGTCCAAGATGCTCTGGGTAGAATCACGTTGTTACAGGCCGCTAGAAATCACCACGAACGACCCATTCTGCACATTCATGTGAATATTTGACAGCTCAATGAATGTAATGTGGATGTGGTGAGATACAAAAGAAGGTGTCCATTACCATCAGGGGCGCATGTTCATTTTTAATTTCACGGGCATTTTCTGAACGTTCAAGGATATTTTTTCCCCGGCGCTGCTGTTAATTTCTGACCCTGCCAATAAAATCCAAATTGTGATTCATCCCATCTTTCTCAACGCACTCTACTGTCAGACCCCTCTCAAGCCCCCCATGCCAAGATTTAAGCCATGGAAAAGGTCAAGTGTCTGGATCATTGTCAGTGTCAGCATATTGATAGACTTGTTAGCCTAAAATTGATTGACAGATTGACTATTGATCAGTTCATGTCAGGATTAAGTGTTGCTTGATCATTTCCAGCACAGCTTCATTTTCATTTCTGCATGCTTCTCATGATATGGATATGGGATGCTTTCTTTTTTATTTGAGGGTGGGTTTTGTGACAGTGCGGCCCATTATCTCACAGTGGTGGTGTTGTGGATATGACATTCTAAAAGGTCATTGTAAGCTTTACGGTCAGTGGGGTGGCGTAGTGACGAGGAACCGTCCTATAACCAGCCTTGTAACCTGCCCTGCTTAAGCGTCTCCAGTAAGACACTGAATCCCCCCCCAACTACATGGGCATGGCTTTATGTCTGACCCCGCACTCTGACCTCCCTGTGGAGAGGGACAAGAACAAATTCCACAAGAGAGGATCATAAAAAAAATAAGCAGAAAGGGAAGAGGTCACTTTCAAGAGCGGCTCCACTGTTCTTGTTTCCCTCGCACTTAAATCAGGTCAAACCAAAGTTTCACTCAAAAATTTCCTCAGGGCACAAGTGAAGTGAGGTTTCTGAAGTGGAACCCTGCATGTCAGCCACTTCTGCCAGTTTACCATTATTTGCAGCACTGTGGCTTTGTTGTTATGTGTCATGCCACAAAAAAAAACTACAGTAGCGCTTAGTTAAGGCCAAACCAGGACCGAGAAATCTTATTTCACTGCTAAGAAAAGTTTGTGCAGCACTTCTAGAGCAATACAAACTGAAAGTGGAAAGTTCCTGCTTGGTTGTTTTTGTCTTCAACTCTGACTGTGAAGCTACTTTGATGTACTGAGAGTTAGTAATGAGAAGGCTGATTGGAGCACTGAGTCTGAGAATCACAGGTCAGGCTGACATTGCTCGATGTAATTCGTTCTGTTGAGTGGAGTGAACACCATCAGACTGTGTTTGCATTAAAAGATTTACCAACCAATTACTCATATCGTGTTTTAGCTTGAGATGAACAGGACTGACCAAATGATACTGCAAACCAAAGCCATTCTTCTCTGAAGTGTCTGTAAGGTTTCAAAGAAACAAGCTATAGCAGGCAGCAATATAGATTTTTGCAACAGCCAGCACTCGAGCTATGGTTAGTAAAGGACAGATTAAATTATGTAAATACTGCCTTTTATCTTTGATTGACCTATTATTAAAGCACCGGCAGCAACTCTGCTTTCAACTTAAGTGACGACAATGCAGCGATAAAGTCAATGCAATTATAAGCTATAATTTTATTTTCTGTGTTTTTGTTTTATTATTAATATTCCTACAGTCATATTTGTGGGAATGAAGGGAGTGAGGGCAACAGAAGTGGCTTAATAAGTAGAACCCAGAGTATTGTGGTATGCTAATGTGCATACAGTAAGTCTTATACAAAAAGATATAAACTTGCATTTGAATTTGAACTCCCTTTAAAACCCCGCTTTCTCTCCAGCAATCCGTTTGAGACCCATAATGAAAGCGTGGGCACGATCCAGTGAGTTTGCTGAATGTGTTTAAGATAAGTTGATATGCTTGGCAAATCTGAGTTTGTATAGACCTTCCACTGTGCATAAAACAACTGAGATGGACCAGTGAAAACTAGTATGACATGTTAACTGCAACAATGCTGACTGAAACAGTATCAGTTGTTTAAACTATGGTATCTCCAAGGCTCCAGGTCCTATCTGCTGAAGCATGCTGACACACTGCACCATCTCATTTCACAGATCTCAAAAACTTTTTATTATTATTTTATTTTGTTTTATTAACTTGGAGGGCAACATATTTCTACCATTACTACCAAAATTCTCCAAATGCAGAGGACATTAATATCCCAGGTTCTCCACAGGCTTTGAAAATCCTTGAAAGTTTGTAGATTTGAAGAAAAACTAAAAAAACCTAAAAACTAAAACCTTAAAAGCTTTTGAAAATAAATAGATGCCCTTGAAAGTACTTGATTTTTTATTAAAATGTAGCACTCCAATTCATCAATATGCCTCAGCTTTCGGGACCTCTCTCCATCCTAGGATCATCACTTCACATCCCGAGGAAGCTCTGTGATGGATATTTGATGTAGCAGCAGTTTTAAAATGAATGATTTCACCTACATTCCAAGATGAGGAGTAAAATAAAATGAGACCTCTCGTGTCTAATTTTGACCGGTGGTGTCCTACCCCAAAGCATGGCAACTTTGAGTCCTTGAGCTCCACCAGACGAGAACCAAAATGTTATGTCCATTTCAGTGGGGGAGACCCTGAAATCAGATGAAGACTGAAATATCACAATCCAGTTTTTCACCACACTTCTTATTCACCGTATATTTAGAACGCCAAGACTTTTATTAAAACATGGCCGGAGGCGCAAGAAACAAGCTACCAAACAGCTAGCTTGTTTTATGTCCTTATACCAAATGCATAAATATGGTGGTTGTTCCATTGCCATCTATTTTATCACCAATGATAAATAATTCAACTATGCATTGGCTTGTAATCTCAAAGGAATCATTAGTGATGAATTACTTACCATGTGGCTTTAAGTGCACAGGAGTAGCCTAGAGCTTTGACCTTGTAAGACACAGTTGACGCAGTCCTGATGGCAAATATTACCTTGGAAAAAAGAGGAAAGTATGCAAATGATAAGTGTAACAATAAACTGAGAATATTATGATTCAACAATATTTTTTCTTGCAAAACAGTATAAACAAGATTATGTTTTGGAAGGAATTCTGCCAGGAATTGATATAATTATATTTTCTCCAAAAAGTTGAATGTTTACACTTTTAATCACTTGATATTTTGACTGTTTTGCCTGGGTAAAATACAAGGCCAGCATCACATGTTGAAACTTGTTTTATGTCCAGCAGGACATGCACTGCATATAAGTAATATCACACAACTTGCTGCATGATTTTCTGTCATGTCCCTTCAGTTATTTGCGTCAAAGCGAGAGACTCTCAGTCATACACATCAGAGAGACACAATATTTCTCAAAAGAACTGGTGACAGGCTTTGTTTGAGGCTAGTGTGGTTTATTTGGTTTCTAAAGATACATCTTGAGAAATCAAATTTAATTTTGAATGGCAGGATGTCAGTTCATGCTCACAGCTTTCAATATAACCCTGCTTGTATAGTGTATGATGAAATGCAAACTGATAGAAAGAGCAGAAAGGCTCTTCAAGCACTGTTAGGTCCGTCAGTGCAAGGTCTCCTGAAATAATATATTCAGGTATACTGGCAACACCAAGTAATACTTTACACTGTAGACGGAATTGTATATTCTTTTTTTAAATTGGCATTTTCAATTATTTTCCATAGAGAAACTACACGTTTTGAAAGCACTTAACAAAAGATGTTCTCTCTGACAGAATTCATAAAGTTAAAGAGAAGACACGAGAAATAGCACAAGCAAGTGGTAAAGTGTAATAATAAAACCACACAACCTCCTCCCTATAAAAACATGAATCATTTACATCAGAATAGCCTAACAGGTTAATTTTATTGTGGCACGTTCCTCTAGCATCTATTCTTTTAAAAGGGTAAATGAAGTTCAAAAGCACACGCTCACTGAATGGCTGATTTGTCCTGGATGCAAAGGATAGTGGAGAAATCTACAATGGCTCCCTGCACGGCAATCATGAATTGGCCTGAATGCGCAGGAAGCCATGCCACCATGAGTCTGGTCCAAGCAACTCTATTCAAATGACTACGTCCATGTCTCCCTGTAGAAATGGCTCAAATGAGCCTGTTAGCCTTTGAATGAGTCGGAGAGGAAAACAGGACATGTCAACCAGGGAGAGATCAACAGGGAAACAAGAGGAGCATTCGTTTCCGCCTCGGGGAGTTGTACTAGCTAGTATTCTCTGCTCTCCCCTGCACTGATTTGACAGTCAATGCTGATCCCCCAAAACACTGTTACGTTTAATGAATGAAAGGCAACTTCACATAGTTTTATGTCAAATTTGTCTCTAGGAGTGGAACTTTTTGCCTACTTTGTTTCCCCTCTCTTTGCCGAATTTGTTGAAGGCATTTTTGTTTTCCCCCTTAGTCATAAAGGATAAAGGATGTTGCACGACAATCAGTTGTTATTATTAGAAGCAAAAATCACAGCAAAGAAGGTGTCACTGAAACAAACAAAATCAAAACCTTAACAGTTCATTCTTTCCATCTGTTTTCTGAAAACATATCACAGTACGCATGATAAAACACACCGCAAAGTGAAAATAATGGCTGTTTCAGATTCATAGCAAGAATGGGATTTTGGTCCAAAGCCAGTTCCTTGGCAAATGTCTTAAAAAAGACGATAGTTTGCTGGCTCCCTACTGCTTCTCTCCTGGCAGCAACGCCGTGTTTAACTATCAGCTTGACTGCTTTAAGCCCACTTGAATCAAGGTCTCTTAGTTTTGTTGCCACCCGGTCAACAACCAAAATCTTATTCCCCATGAAACTCACTTCCCTGTGTGTTATATTCCCTCACAGCATAGATAAAAAAAATTGAATCTTCATCTAATTGAGCGCAGATGCTTTGCATTGTTTATGGAAGAAACCCTTGTTTAACACTTGAGATTAGAATTGGACACGGTGCTACTATGAGCAGCGGAGGTGAGTGTGTTGGTGTGAAGAAAGAGAGGCCTCTTCCTCCCCAAGGGATCAACAACATTCACAGTTACCGTGGTGACCGATGAAAGACTGCGCTCCCCTTGCCACATAAACCTTATTTACTATTGCAGCTGTTCAATTTTGCAACACCTACCCCACCTTTTCTCTTATTTGGTGTTCATGCCTGAAGAAGTGCACCTTGCGCCTTGTCTCTACCCCAAAGATATATGCATCTGAATAGACTGCTGCAGTAATTCCCCACATTCTTAGAAAACAACCTCTAGGTTGCAGAAAATTCAAATTAGGCCTTTTAAAGCAATAATTAGAATTCAGTAGGTCAGCCTTCTTTATTAGAGCATTGTTTTGGAACTTGCCATTTAAAGGGTTTTTATTTTTTGTTTTGTTTTGGTCCTCACAGGCTATTACTTTGCAAGGGCTTTGCGTCACGTCTGTTTTTTTTCTTGGAGAATCATGTCTATCAGAGAGCGGGGCTGGGAACATCGCAGGGCTTGACACACACACACACACACACAGCACAGACAGACAAACTCCTGCCCACACACTCATACAGAAGAATAAATGCATGGAACAGCATACTGCAAAAATTCTTCTGTAACAAACACAAACAGACATACGAGGAGACAGGCCCACATGCCCATTTGCCCACACACACATATGCACAGGCAAACAAAGCATTCCTTCCCCTCCATCCTGCCACATACACACTCTCTACGGAGAGAAGCTTGAGACGCTAAACTAATAAAGCCAGCATGGTGGCCACAGCAGGGGCTGGTGCTACTGTTAGTAGCCCCCTCAGCCCCAGCCGCACTTCTTGCCTTTCTTTTCTGTTCTCAAGCACATCATGGCAGGATTATATCACACACTTGTGCCACCATCATGTGCATCCAGTATCCTCATAGCTAGTGGTTTACCATCAGTGCTGTGACATTCGAGACCCACTAAACTGGGTAAATGGTGTGTTAATGAATCACATGTTAATAGAGCAACTGAATGAAAAACAGCAGTGCTGTATTAAGTCATGCCATCTTTTTTTACAGATGCACACACAGCATGCAGTCGCTTAGGGGAAAGTTAGAAGAAAGCAGTTGGAAATGCCAAGGCACTAATGCAATCAAATTATGCTACTTGGCGCTGTTTCTGAGATAAGTTCCTCTTTTACGTGAGGCATGGAGGAACATTTCAGCAGATAAATGCCGTGATCAATGATGGGAGAGCAAGCCATAACGACAACATGACTGCCATTGTTAAATATTTTCATTGCTGTGAATAAATCTGGGTGTTAATGCAGAATTTAGCCTGTGGCCAAAAGAACAGTCCAAGGCACTGGCATTTGTGGCACCCCACAGACAGGAGGAACGCTTCAGGCACAGAACGCTCTCAAGGTCTTGGACAGTATGGGAATTAAAGTCCATATCTTGTTTTCTCCCAATAATGAGCAGAGTCAAAGCACAAATGTAAATCTGCAGTATTAAAAGTACATAAAGTTAGGAGGAGTTAGAATGAAAAGTTGATATCAATCAACATCAATTATTTTTGTTTTGCAGCATGTGCACTCAAATTGTGCCCTCTGCACTGCTTGCTATTTCTTAATGACCTGGCTTACCATTGAGCTCAATGACAAAAATGTGTTCAAAGGAGCTACATGAGAAAAAAAAAATGCTGAAAAAAGTAATAAAATTATCTGTCTTTTTCACCAATTTATCATTGGAAATTCTGTCTAATCAAAGGCGAGAGTGGACAATTGCAGCTCCGGAGTCATCTTCTGCGTTAATGATTTTGTTCAAGACGAATTGAACTCCTAAACCTGGCTTTATGCATGGCAGCTCATCAGAACTTGATGTTTATTAACATGAGCAGATACAAAGTTGAAAACTTCAGGCTCATCAGAAGGCGTGGAAATAAAATAATTTAAAATAACTTAACTTTAACAAGTCGTGAGTGGGAGAAATGCTTGAAATAGAAACTTATTTACATGTAGTGCCATGCACTGCTTAATCCAAATATGAGGCATGAAATGAAAGCCACCACGGTTAGAAAAGCAGAAAGAAAAGAAATGTTCATTTTGAAGCTGTGGGCAAGGCCAGGACTTCTTGCTGGTATGTAGCCAGACTGTGTATCCTTTTTGCCTGGAAGAAAACAATAATAGGAATACTTTCTTTACAGAACACAAAGGAGAACCTGAGTCGTAACAGCACTTTCATTGCCTATGGGAGTTGTTAGTGCAACTCATAACTTTGTTTGTGGGATGAACCTACCATAAAAGTCTAAGTTTTTTATGAGTTTGAGTGAAAGCATTACATTTCTGTTGACCTGCTCATCTCATAGTCACCCAACATCAGCCAAATAACATTCAGACCCTGCAGTTTACCTCGCCTGTGTAAGATTATGGACTAAACTGGTGTTTGGTGTTCATTCTACCCAAAGTTAAATTGTATTTGTGGAATTCCACAGTCGAGGAATCAATATTTATGGAAGCATGTTTTTCCATTGTTGTGATGCTGATTCAATTTGAGGTTTTGCTTCCTACTTCCTGACAGAATTTGCACCAGGAAATTGCTTCACTATAGCATTATGAAAGCATCACCCACCACTCAAAATATCTATTAAAGCACACATGTATTGATAGTAAGACATGCACAAGTGCAACTTGTAGTAATGTTACAGGAATTGCTCTCTCTGTGGCGGTCAAGCTTGTTAATGTTGCATGTTTGAGTGTGATACACAGAAATATCATGGTACATTACTTGAGTCGTATAGTTCAAATTAATCTCTTTGTAATCTGTAAGTGTTGTTTTAAGATCTTCATCACGTTTTCCTTTTGAGACTAACACTGAAAATAGCAACCAAAGACTTTCTTCACCAAATGTATGTACGTAATGGAATTTGAAGCTCTGTGATTGGATGTGCCTTGCACAAATGCACCTTTGGAGTTGTAGTTAATTTCTCCCCCAAAGTTTTGATGTACACAGGGTGGTACCTTTTTATTAAAGAACCAAATATTTTCTAATAATACTGTCCATCTTTTGCAATGATATTTCCACCGGGAGTGTTTCATGTCCAGTCATCCATCCAAGCCATAGAAGTGGGACCCAAAATAACTCCTTCCACTTTACAAGTCTATACAAATGTTTGGTACCAAAGAAGAAAGTAGTGTGCCCTATATGTACTGAGGCAGAATGTAAGGCTGATTTGAAAAATTTAGGGGGAGCTCTAATATATCCTAAAGATTGGGAATTCATAGCCTCAATTATCTTGTTCTTCAACTGCTGAAAAAATGGGTAAACATTTGTTGCATCTTGCTGATAACTTATCACCAAAACATCCGTTCTATATTAACATACTGCAGGTCGTAAAATTCGAAGCTTTTTGCAAACTCAGAGCAGCTGAATAAAACTCAAAATTGACAAAGGTTGCTGGACAGATACTCAAAATCACTCTAAGTCCATCTTGTCCATACAGGTCTGTGTATTGACTCTTAAACAACTTTAGGTGTATTCCTGTCAACCTTTCCTCCTGGCAACACAATGTGTTCCAGCTGATGTCTTTGTATATACAAAAATGCTTTTCCCAGCAACAATACATCCTAACTGCAATTCTGCAGATTCAAATCAGGGAAGACACTCTGCTGCAGTCATTTTGGAGGTGAACTGAGAAAATAAGAGGATATTTCCCATTTTGTTCTCAATTAAGTATGATGTCGCCAAGCAATCTTTCAATTCAGACCTATGATGAGTATTAGCACTTTCTCAATCACTGGGATAAAGGTGTGGGGTCACCTTTAATGTTGTGCAACAAAAGCCCATCCTTAAAGGTCCGGAGAGCTATTGAAGTCAGTTCAGCACTATAGTCCCGCCACTGCAATGAGAAATCCTTTTTTATGTCAGGAAGCTTGGCCTGATTGAATTCCTTTGCGTATCAGTGAATGGATCAAGTAAGAAAGGGGAGCAGATTTGTGCTTGTGATAAACTGTAGCCTCTGCTGAGCCGAGGATTTACAGCAGGCCATGTTGATGAAATCCACTCCTGCAGTGTGTACTGTGTAGCTGCTGAGGTATTTTTAACAGCCATGCATAATCCAGATGCAGAAACACATACCACTTACAAATTACCAGCTCAGGTGTTACGAATAATTAATGTTTTCCGTGATGCCACCACTCAAGTCGTGGTAAGCAAATGAGTCATGTTAGGCACTTGAGATGCTTATTATGTTCATGCTGAATATTGGTAGTTCATGTAATTTCACAAAGAGTCAGGTTTAGGCCGTACACCGTACACACAATCATACCACCCAAACTTTCTGTTTTAAAGTTAGATGATGTTTGGCTTCTAATCTAATGTCTCTAATGTGGAGCAATTAGTAATCAGTAAAGCAACAGGAAAATATTATTATTCTATAATAATATATTATATATATATATATATTATAAATATAATTCTGCCCAAAGAAGAGATTTTCAAGCTCTGTCCTAACCTTCGACCTGCTCATTGTTCAGTTTACCTCCATAGTGTGATTTTATCCTCCATAATTCTCTGTGACTCATTTATTTCTGGTCGGAATAAGTCTTGCAAGCAAATACACAAATTAAACACTGGGTCAAAACAACCCATTGGTACTGAGTGAAGTTAAGTTAAAAAAAGAATAGATAGATAGATAGATAGATAGATAGATAGATAGATAGATAGATAGATAGATAGAAGTTCAGTGACACTATCCACTTTCTTTCAAAATATTATCATACATTAGCACTTTGTGTCTGATTACCACCTTGTGTGCCAAAGTTTCCCCATTTGCCTGAATTGGCTTTTTAATAGTCCTGGGGATGTTTCGGGGTATGTTTTGGGCCATTTGCTACGCGAGTATGTCATAGGGACGCAGCCTGCAGTGAGCTGTGGCTATCAAGATGAGACTGCGGAAAAGTAATAGCAGCCACAATAGCTGAAACCAATAAGAGTAGAAAGCACAGACAAGCCTGATGTGCAGCAGAAAAGGCCCATTTAAAACAGGGAGAATATGAGCATCGGTTTTCAATCTGAAGGAGACAATTAAGGGCTGAAAAGCAATGCAGCACCGGCCTGCATCATATAGGCAACTTTGTTCTTAAACAGGTGGGATCATATTCCAGTTGCTGTTTCAATACTTTTGATTAACACACATAAAATGCAACAGTTTCATACACAATAATGTCTGTCCTTTTCCTTTTTTTCATATTCTGCAGTCCAGGGCTGCTTTACTTGCTCAGCAAATCACAATATCACAACAATGAGAACCTGTACACACCTCAACCACAAGTGTTCAGGGTTTGGTTTTGCAAAAGTATTGCAGTGAGTGAGTATAGGTTACTGGCTTTTGCATTGTTTGGTGATGCTGCTATGTGATGTGTCACTAATATTGTATATTCATGCACACACGTGGTAGGAAAATATTAACTTATGCAGTTGGTGTGTTATGTTATACCAGACTGAAGTATGTTATGTTCTTCCTCACCACTGTGGCTGTGACTGGACCAGGTAGTAGCCACAGTAAATTAAAGGGGTGATGATACTCTCTGTCACTTGCCACACCACACTTGTCTTTTCAAGAGAGACAGCATTTGATCTGCACTCTAATAAATACAACCCATCGAGCATTTCATAATATATTTTAGAGCATTGTCAGAGCTCACTGTGAGAGCCAGTTTGACAGTTATTTTCAGGTAAGTCATTTTCCCCCGTCGCATCATCCACCAACGGTTCTTAGTGTTCCCCAACCTTCCAAATCCCACTTAAACCCCTGGGAAGAATATTAGCTAGTGTGCCACATTTTCCACATAGCTAGCTAGAAGCACTAGATTATCCCGCAGAGTTCACCAGACAATACGTCAATAAAGTGTTGTATCACGCCAGGACGCGTAATACAACTCAGTGCTTCACGGTGAAAGGTTTTCGCTTTATTACATTTCAACATCAGTAGTATTGAAAGGTATGGGTGGCAACACGCAGTATTTACGATTGTAATTGGTATTAGAAATAATAAGAAACCCTTTGGTCAGAAACTAGTATTTCTATAGTATAGATGATGAGAGACCTTTTGTTCTGGAACCAATTGGTTGCCATAGACACAACCGTAAAAAACCTCTAACCTTTATTGGGACCATTTATACCTCCATTGCCCCTGCTGATAGTATCGAGCAGTAACTGTCCTGGATTTACAATGGCCGCCCTGCACTCTGTTTCTGTCCTTCGCTTACATCCCTCCCAGAAAGAATCCAGGAAATAGATTTATAAGACTTTTATTTGATCAGCATGGTTTGTTTTCCTAACACCATAA
Organism: Enoplosus armatus; assembly: GCF_043641665.1. Taxonomy (NCBI): domain Eukaryota; kingdom Metazoa; phylum Chordata; class Actinopteri; order Centrarchiformes; family Enoplosidae; genus Enoplosus; species Enoplosus armatus. The sequence continues at coordinate 13,373,591 of NC_092189.1, forward strand.
GCCAGTAAATTTGCAACATATTATTGACACCAGGCTGAAAATGCGGCAGATGAAATGGACTGCAGTGAGTGAATTCCAGTCACATTATTGTAGGTTATGCAGAAACAATAGAGATCTAAATCTTTAATCGACTTGTTGTGAATCATTTTTTCACCTGCTCTAACTTTTAGGTTTAGAGTACATCTTTGACATCCATGAAAAATATGTTAAATATGTTTCTGAATATTGAATATTACTGAACCTCCCCCTCCCCCGCTTGAACACACAAGCGAACACGGATGACCTACAATATGCTTGTCATGGCATTTAGAAGCATCCTACACAATAAAGGATGAAATTGCTTTGAAATGTTATTGGCATGCCATTTTACAGTGTCCCTTTTAGTCTACCACATTAATCATATTTATGTTGTCTGAGATGCATTGTCATTCAGAAAGCCACAAATAACTCTTTTTACCCTCGGCCAGCTGATTTCTGTGTTCCAGCGCTGCTTGTTTATTTATGACCAACATGAGAGCAATGCACAAGAAAGCCCTGTCACTTTTGGGCATTGCTTAATCATATTTTTTATGATTTAACGTCTGAACATTCACAGGAATTTGAATATGATTTGTTAAGGCCTCTGCTGTATATTGTTTTGCGCCGTGCCTTGTTAGACACACAATGGAGACAGGAAATTAACAAAGAAAAGCAGTCCAGTGGAATTAAGCGAGAAAAGATAAAGATTATAGAAAACACATCAGTAAATCAAATTGCTTTAGATGTCTAGACAATGAATAATGTATTTGTGCATTGCAGGTGCTTGTTGAACACATACCGTAGAGCTTCAGTCACTGCTGCTGCTGTCGATGCCTTTTCTTGTGGACGATCTGAGTTACTGTCAGTTCACTAAACAGTGACACAGATCAATCGATGGGGAGAGCAGAAACACAGACATCACTGGTCACATGCTGGAGATGATGTCATGATGTGGACATCTTTCAGCTGTTTTTTGAAATCTTTTACAAACAAAAGAAAAATTGTGAGTAAGGGTTGAAAAACCAGTGGACAAAAAGAAAGAACCCATTTAACCTTATTGGTATTGTCCAACAAGACAAGTTCAACTCTGAAACCTGATCATTGTTTCTTACAGTAATAACAGTTGAGTGGCACTCAACTGGAATACAAGTGATCTAGATCTAGTGTTAAATTATACTCAATTTGATTTTGACTGATTTCTTGGGTCTTGCATTTGAATTGGAGTCTAAAACGCCAGACTTTCCTCTGTGGCTGAGATGCAAAATAACGCTTGAGAAAGTATAGCTGAGAAAACATGCTACATCCCTGGTGGCAGCTCAGTCCTCTTTCACACCATCACCGCAGGCTTCGTGCGCACTGAAACATCTGCATAGCCAGAAAACTCCTCAAAACAACTGCAGTTTGTCTCAGGGCAATACCAGAAAGTATAATCAGAAGCTGATGCTTTGTTCATACCCGGAGTGTTGTGCAGTATGGGGCCTTGCCTCTGAGCTCATATGAAGCCATGTCACATCACAGTAGGCTTTAGGATCCTCTAGGCTCTAATTGGGACACGGGGAAATGAATTTTCCAGCTATGACCTGTCTAGGATTTGCAGCCTGGGCAAAGTGACGACACTTCACATTACATGTAAAGAAAGATTTCATCTCTTTGTAATCACAGAGAGGCCTCTCCACAATGAACCCATTTTCTTTCAAATTCAACAATCTATTATTTAATTGCTATCATTTATTCTGACAGAATAACTCTCCAGAACATGATATTTTTTTCCTCCGCTTCATTTCACTTTTGATGATTTGCCACTATGAATTCTTTCTTATCAGAGAATATGAGATGCAGAATGGGAGATGAATATGACCATTGTAAACTTGAACCAAATGTTATCCGTTCCCACTTTTCTGTGCTTTATCAAACAAACTGTAACTGTAAAAACCAACAGATTTCAGCATTCTCACCAGTGTCCCTCACAGTATGAAAACCCCATTATATTTATCTTATACAATGCTGTTGGCAGAAAATTAGTCATTACATTGTAATTTCATGCTGCCAAGATGTCGTGCACCCCTCTGGAGAGCTCATGTCATGTTTGTAGGGGCTTGAATCATGATAGTCTCCACATACAGCACATAACCTTTGGTATGCTTTATCCACCAGGGTAAAAGCAACAGAGTAAAAAACTCGACAGAGAAGCATTAGATTTAAATCACCTTTCCATATTCTGGTGGGTTTCGTTGTGATCCTTTTCTTTTCGCATTACATCCATCCCATGTAGCGGTTTAACTAAGTGATATTATTTATGAAATGCAACCACACACCCTTTCCTGCAGCTGTGCGGGACTCACTGTCATCAAATTAACAGGAGCATGAGACAGTGAACTAAAAAATGCTTGCTGCCAGGGACTATCATAGTCACTGGCTGCAAATGCACCAGGCTCTGTCATGCAGATAATCATCCCTCTGCTGCAGGGAATCCCGGGCCCACACGGTGGTGGGTGTCAGGGGGCCAACGGGCGATTGGACTCCCTTCTATGTCCTCCGCTTACACCAGACCTGTCAGAGGCCCAATACGATCCCGGTGCAACAGTGTGACAAGACTGACCCGGAGCCTGTGATCCCCCCTCCCTTGCATTGGTGGCAGTTGCCGGCCTAATCAGAAAGCTGCATCGAAAATGGCAGGGTTCGGCGCCACTGGAGGCCACACAATGAGGACAGGTCATCACTGCCGCGCCCTTCAAAGAGAGCTCCTCACAGTGCTGCTGCCTTTCTCCACCAGACCCCACTTGGCACAGGGTGCTTCTCATGCCTGCTGAGCATTTTTACCGACACTTTATGCCCCTACGGGGGGGGCAAAGCCCTAGGCAAGGCCAGACTCCTGCTCCCCAGTAACACAGCCCTCCTACTTTTAATAAATGTGTATTCACAGCGTCAGACACACTAATTACTGTATTTAAGGACAATCCGTTATACAGTGGGAGGTCCACAGTACTGTCACTTAGGAAGACAAAAGAAAAAAAAAAAACATCTTACAGCACTGGGCCTTCATTTCCTTGGTGATGCCATCCTTGGATTGCAGTGCTTTACATTCCCCATTTGTACCTAATAATATATTCTAAAGAGCATGACAGCAAATGTAGAATATTTTTTTAATTCCCTCAACCCCCCCACCCTACCCTTCCTCCATATCCTCAGCACCACCCCCCCCTCGTCTTCTTTGCGTTTTAAGAGGCATGAAGTCGACTGGGTTTGTCAGTAATGGTTGATAACTAATTCATTGGTCCTCTCTCGTTTTCAGAACCCAGTGGTTTTTTTATCTTATTTCCCACTTTAGAAGTTTCACTTTTAATCTTTTACTTCGTCGGTCTGTCTGGATGCCTAGTCCCATGTTGGGTGTTTTATATATCCTGCAAACAATAAAACTGTCTTTATGAACTTTATGAATTTCATCTCTGAACTTATTCCCATGTGGACGAATGCAAATGCTCAGAAAAGTTATATAATTGTGTGTTTGTGTGTTTAGATTAGTATCTAATTAGTATGTAATCTTCAGTCATTTGAACATGAGTAAGACGAGTCACTTCCATGTTTTTAAGCAGAGCAATGTGGTGCATAATTTTTCATATCAGAGAACAATATCAGCCATAACTGGAGGCTAACTGACTGGAGAGCCACCCCAGGCCACTGTTTTTGAGACTGCAGGCAATATCTATCGTAATCAAAGGCTTTTTTATGCAAATGTGTGCTGACTGACTCTTTTAGAAGTAGAAAGGCTTTTGTATTTCCTATTGAGAATCACTCTCATTAGGAAATGGAAATTCCTCTTCTAAATGAGCTGCAAAAGCAACTCACAACTGCCTTGCTATGTACATCATTGTGCCACATTTGCACATTTGAAGCCACATGATGATAATTGTTATAAAAGAAGAGATTTGATTCGATGACTTTGAAACTGTGCAAACAGGTATGTATGTGGTTTCACTGTGCATCTGTGTAGATGTGAATTGATCTTGGCAGACAATGTCACTTTTTCTGATGTCTGATGCTTTACTAAGGATCAAAACAGGAAAAAAAGAATGTCAGTAAATGTCAGAGAAACAGGACAGAGGCTGTGCACACATGAGGCTCTGTTAGCAATAGCTCAGAAACAATGCTCCAGGTCGTGTCACATAAATGTCTATGTTTAAAGCATCTTGCTATTAAGTGCTAGCTGCATTCAAAAGCACAGATTCTTCAAGGCCAGTTTGCAGCAACCTTTTGTCAGCAGTGTAACACTAATCAAAGACCATCTCTGCAGAGATTGTCACAGCTGCAGCAAAGATGACCATTATGAAAGTGACGATAAGAATTCCTAAGTTAAAGAGATATTAATTTACAAATCTTTGCTTGGGTGTAAAATGCATTATGCAATAAACTATTGCCCTCTGTTGGGCAACAGTGCTATCTGCATTGGTACTGGCATGCAGTGAAGAGGTTATCAGAGGAGGCAGACTGACATCTCTCCTCCACTGTCACATTATTTAATGTGAAAAATAAGTAAATGCACATTCTCCACAGGGTAATTCTTCACTGTTTATATAAAAACACAATGACTTTTATGTGCAAACACGAGCCTTTGCTTTCTATTTGTATATTCTCTGTGTATTTTCAGTCCAGGGCAACAATGTTGCCAGGACTCCACACCTTCCGCTTTTTTTATGTAGTTTAGGTGGATAATTGGATAACACAGGTTTATCCTCAGCAAGCACTTTGTATGAGCAATCCAATTTCACATCCTCCTGAAGGGAAACCATTATTCTTAACCAGGGCTTGATACTCCAGTCACCCTTGCGCAAAAATGCAGCACAAGGTTCTCCCCAAATCCTATCAGCCTCTAACCTTGTTACCAGCCAATCTGTATTATTGTGCTATAATTCCATATTCTGCCCTGTCCTCACTGTGGCACCAGCATTTGAAAAGATAAAGCTTTTCCTGCCGTTTTGTTGACACCAATGCCTTGGTGTACTGTTTGTCTTCTATCTGTGAACATTGGCACGTTCCACCGCACTGCTCAAACCAACATCTCTGGTGAACGTTTAACTATTTCATGCTGTGTTTCAGGAGCAGTCTGCGTATATTGAACTTTTACAGCAGCATTCTTATTTTGATATTCCAGTAGATTTTAAGACATTAAAAAATATTATGTCTTGTTGATTGGTAACAGGGCAATTCCTCCTAAATCTCTCAACAGGCTATCTGAGGGTCATTCTATTGATTCATTTAGTGCATGACTATTAATCTAATCTGAACTCCTCATATAGTCCATTAAGGAATTGCAAAATAATGAAGAATTACTTGTATGGGTAGATAATAACTACTATTAATTACTATGCAATATGAGGTCTCACAAAAACATAAAAAAAAAAGAAAACAATTAGTAATACGAATTTAAATGGAAATACTGAGCAGCAACTCCACGAGTCTCAGATGTGCTGCCTAGGTTTGTAATTTGCAGAGAAAGTTGCCCTCCAGCTATCAGCTCCAGTTTTGGGCAAATGTTGTTCTGCTTGATTGGATGATTGATTTCAGGTTTGCCAGGTAGTAGGCGAGATAGGACAAGGATTTTAGCTTGCAACTTGTGACATTTTACATGTGTCACAGAAAAAGTTTTGCAAATTAACTCCAACAAGTGACTTTCACATTCAGTGATAAACACCAAACCAACATCTAATCATTGGTACATTTCAAATACATTTCAAACATTTTAACCTCCAGAAAGGAAATGATTCATTGCTTGTTTATCTTTTCTTTGTGCATAGTACGGTACTTTGGAATCAGATGCTTCACATGCTTTTTGTGAATGTGTGATATTTACTTGCAGTGCCAAGCCAATGTGCTGCCTATTAAAATTGGAGACATAATTGCTAATAATGAGACGACGGGTAGATCTGGCATCTACCATACCAATTCTTTATTGTTGTTCTGCCTTGTTTACTCATAGTATGGTATGATATCTGCTCATCTGGAAGAAATATATTGACAAAAAAATAAATAAATAAAATGAAGTATATGGGGGAAAATGAATAAATAAAAAATGGACTATATGCCTAGCGGGGATATGGATTGAAAGACAAGACAGGGTCCTGGGGATTTTCAAAGATCCACAGAGAACATATCTATATAAGCCACATTATTTGCTGCATACTGCTTTCAATATCTGCATTCATATCCAATGAAAGATTGGTGTTCATAAAGTATCCACAGTGTCCTGGAGGGTGGGAGAGAAAGAAAATCAAAACGGATATTGGAGAAGCAGTCAAACAGACGTGACCAATCCAAGACCAGGACAGTGGTCAGAGTGTAATCTTATGTCTATGTGTTAAGTACAGACCTGGTGCCAGGACATGGTTAGACTAGCTTAGCATGAGGACTGGCAGTGACGGGAAACAGCTAGCCTTGCTCAAAGTTACAAAATAAGCCACAAATTATATTCTTTTTGTTTAATCTCCGCACAAAAAAATGCCCATAAACGTAGACGAACTGTGCTGTAACTACGTTTATCTGTCCACCTACCACTTCTGTGCACTGTCTCTGGTTCTGGTTGCCAGATAAAGTCAATGAGCACAGGTTTTGGTATAGGTCTCTGTACAGGCACGATGGCACCAGACCTGGCAACATTACTGTGATGATTCTGAGAAGCTCCCCTCAGTCACTGTGCCTGGCTGTCGGTCGTTACAGGATGTGACCCCCCTAAAACCTCAAATTGTCATTTTTACATTTCTGTTTGTGTATGAATTAAACAATCAAGATACAATGTTTAATTAGTGAGCTTTAGAGGTGTTGGTAGGGACTTAACTTTGGACAGAGCAACGCTGGCGTTTTCAACCAAAAGTGGAACTATTCCTTTAAATATTTTTCTATGATGGATCCAATTCTGTTTGCTGTTCCCTTACATCACTTTATTTGACCAACCACAGCCACAGTACTTGATGAGAATATATCTATAGCACACAGCCTTAATAATAAGTGTATATACTGTACGTGTGGTTTCAGTGTACATGAAGAGACTTGGTTGTTGTTGATAATGAGAACCAAGTCAATGACCTAGCTAGAACTAGGTAGCATCCTATCCTAACTACTGTCCTGAATCTTCCCCTTTGCCTCTCTTCTTGAATTTTTATGACATCTCAGTGGGTATATCAGGGAAGGTAAATTGTATATGGAACTGTGCAAACAAGCAGATGTTTTTGTATTGGTTCACAAGGTCCCTGAGGCCCTATCTCCACCATGTCTCACGGACTTCAGGGATCACAGCTCAGACATGCCATACAATATTGTGAACAACACAGAATAATACACAAAACAACGACTCACACAACTTCAGAGGAAGATGTAACAAGGCCTGGCGCAGTTCAAGAAAGACTGGAGACATCTGCGTCCCTCCGAGATTTAAATGTGTGTTGTTAGGCCTTTCATTTTTAGACCCACCGCTCCCAGTGGGGGTTGTAAGCGTGTAATTCTGTGTTTGTGTGTACCAGCAGCTAAATAACTCACTGTCAAGTACGACCGCAATGGCTTTCACTTCTACCTGAATAATCCACACACCTAATTTAACATTTTTTTAAAACATTTTTACCACTACAATTGGGCAAAGTAGCATTCCCTGGGGACTTATTACACTGTTGGCTTGTAAGCAACTGTTCAGGAAACGAAGGCATTTCAAAGAACACAGAGCCATGATTTGTTTACAAGTTGCAGTTGTCCTATATGTGCTGCATAAACAAACATTGCTTCATATAATAGATCATCAGTTTGGTTTGTGCCCATGAACAGGTGCAAAAGGGAGGAGGGCGAGGAGAGAGCAATGTCAATGATATTCGGTAGCTGAATGTATTTAAGCAGTAAGACCACAAGATAAATAATAATAGAGCCATTTTAAGCGCATACTGTCCTTGCATAAACAGATCAGTTTCTTATTTGCCTGATGTCTGTTTATATTGTCACATGCAGCTTACATCGCTATGATTATCAAATATAATATAAAGTTGATGTTGTCAAAACTAACATAAGGCACAACTGCATTATAACCATTTAGTAAGTAAACATTGGGTATGTTATTCAGGTAATATTTGTTAAGATTAAATTTCAAATGGAACCATCAGATATTTTATGGATGTCATGGCAATAGTTTTCTATCAATGAATGACAGTTTTCCAAGGCCCAATTACAAAGGCTGTAGCCTTTTCAGACTTCAAAAAACAAATTCAGCCTGCAACTGGAATTGAGAGGCTTCCTAACCGCAGCCACTGTCAGCATCACCATGGAAGGTCACATGAGAATTATCTCATATACCGGATACATATTCACAAATTTGAAAGAAAGAAAATGAGAGACAAGGTGTCTTGCTACGAAGACATGCCTTTGGCCTGGTAGTTAATAAAGTTGTACAACAGTTCAGTCAGGGACGTGTTTTGCTGATTGACTCATATCTCATTTTACTCTCAAATTTTAAATGTTTATCACAGGTAAAGGTGGGGTTTTTTTTTAGCTAAAAATAGTTGAGAAGAAATATAATGCTGCGCAGATTACATTTTTTATCAGCATACCAAGAAAACATTCATATTTAATGCATCTGCAAAGTGTTCAGTTCAACAGTTTGTAAAGATGCCTTTGTGCTTAACACACTTTATGCAACATGTCCATATTGGATCTACAAGATGTTCACTGTCATTGTTTTCTTTTATTTACTTTACAATAACATCCATATGTGACAATGAAAGCATGAATATTGTTAAGTCTAAAAGCACTTGGCTAATGTCCTTGGTTAATGTTCATGTCCTCAGTCTGCTTTCAGACTGTGTACTCAACTTACACATTTATATTACAAGATTATTCAAAAGCAACTGTTGTCATTCAATAAAAGTTATATTGTGCTGTACTATGTGTAAGTGCAGAAGAGTTATCCAGTGTGCAATTGTGTACATTTTGTGTGCACAAATTATGTGTGTATATATCATCATAGTAACTAAAGCACCTGTATTTTTTTCACTGATATTAATGTTAGTACTGGTAATTGTTTTATTTTAACTAGTAACATTTCAGTACTATTCCAGCACAGACAGACTTATTTGTCATTATGCAGAGATTTATATTCACCTGACCTGTGGAGAATGTCAAGCTTGCAGTAAACACAGCTTGATACATAGCTATGTGTTGTACTTTTCGGGGGGGAACTGGTGAAGATATACTATAAGCTTTTCCCTTACAATGTAATAATAGATTAAGTAGATCTCAGTATGTATTTTATTTGCAGAGTATTACTTCACAATAGTACCACAGGGCATACCACTGCTCTGTGCCTCTAACAATGCCATATCTCATAGCCGAATGAGGCGTTTTCAGCCTTATAAATACTGCTTTTAATGTCCCACCTGCCTACCTCCCCCAGGCTGTATTTCTACATGTCTTTGCAGATAAAATGATAAATTGATACATGGTGTTTATTAGGCCTGTGTTGACTCATTAGTACTACAAGCCTATATACTTGATCTTTCCTTTCATGTACGGCTGTGTCTTCCACACTTCCCTGTAAAAGGGAATACTTTCTCAATATACTCTCATGCTGTCAAAAGTACCATAGTACAAAAGTAAAATTTCTCATGGGTCATGTCCATTATTGATTTAGCTGCCATTCTGCTCACAGCTCTGGTACCCTCTGCTACAGGACCTGTCAGACAGAACATACATGCACAGAAGCTTCTACACACACATTAATGGTGGAGGTAAATACAGCGTAACCCTACAATTCAAGTGAACAATTTCATGAGAGCCATTAACATTTGTCCATTAACATTTTTACAAAATTTCTCATCAAATATTTATGATGACTGCTACTAAATTTTGGACAGAACTCAGTGCTCTGGCAATGTGTGGTCTGGCATTGTAAGACTTGGAACACAATTTTCGCCGAAAGTATGAAGACCATGACAGATCATTCAGTATATATATATATATATATATATATATATATATATATATATATATATATATATATATAAAATACTCTTAGGGGGATCTCAACAGTCCTCAAAAATCTCAAGCCCTAATACCTACAGCAGACTGCCAACACAAACATACAGTATATGCACACACAGACATATTGTCATGTCACCATAACCAACAACTGCAGCACACAAAATGTCACATTTATTTCCATCTGAAACTGCTGTTATTGGGGCATATTTCATTGAAAATTAGTTTTCTTTTTTACTTTAATTTATATTCATTCATTATTCCTGATACTTTGCAGCACCGTCTGATTGTGTCAAGCCATCTACTACTGAAAATGCCTCACCCGAACATATTTAATGCACATTCTCCTCCAATTAATATCCAGCAAAGCTGCAGTCTTTTTCATATCTGATGAAAACTCGGGGTGGTTACCAATTAGTCTGCTGTTAATTATCTCCTTCTCCTTTGATCTTGACTATGACTGCTCTGTCAGACACACTCATTTATTCATCTCCTTTGCTTGGTGAGATGGACTTTTTGGAGATTGCACAGATTGATGCACATTAAAAATGGCTTCAGAAGCAAGCTGGAGTCTTGTGAGAGCGCACACATGGCTGTTGCATTTTCTTTGTATGTCTGTAAGTCTTGCATCTCCGGCTCCCTGCTGCGTAAAGCCCAAACTATTTGAGCATCAAGTATATGTTTTTTTTTCTATCTTTGGATGTCTTTGCCTCAGAAAAACATTACGCGTACACTGTCTTTTAAACTTCCACCAAAATGCTCGTAATCAATACTGCCTATTATTATGCTCTACCTACATCCAACCTTTCCTCTGATACTCTGTTCATGACACGAAATCTCTACCATAAACATCAAACGAGCCTCCCCATGTGCAGTGAAGGAGCTGAATATTTAAGCAGGGCTCACACTGATGAACACCGTGGCACCTCCGTTTGTGTTGAGAGATAATATTCTTAGTTATTCCTCTGTACGGTGGACAGTAAGTTGAATTTGTTTGACGCCCAGGATTAGCATTAGCGTCAACACAGGAGACAACCTCGACAACTGCCACCAGGCAATGAGAACTAGCATGAACAGGAAAAAAATGAGGTGCATGCTTTGTAGTAGAGTATGGCTTTACTGAAACATTGTGGCAGTTTTGATCTTGGCAGTAGTTTGCGGGAGCTTATTTTGAAAGGCTAAAGCATATCTTGCTCTTCACATTGATATCCTTGCTTTCACTCACACCTTTATTCACACTAAAACAGATTTCTTCTTGCTGTGAATTGGCAGACAGCCTAGATTTCTCAATGGCATTGACCCAAACGAGTATGTAAATGAGATACAGCTCATGCATTTAGAGCTCTTTGATTTAAGCAGAACACTGTATATACAGTACAATTCTGTCGTGTGCTGCCTTTCAATTAGATGTTAATGTGCATTATTAAAGATGTACCTTTTTAAACATATTCACATACAGTATGGGTTGAATAAGTAAGCTCCATGTTTCAGAGTCAACATTGAGAGGAAGTGAAAAAAAAAATTGAGAGAAAGCGGGGGAGAGACGAGGCACAGGAGAGCTGAAAACGAGATGGAAATCTGTGTCCCTCAAGCCCCGTCTTTGAATCCCTTCAGTGAAGAATCCCACTCAAGGGTAAAGGATAATCTCCAACTGAGAGATGCTTCCCTAGCTTGGCCAAAGCCTCAGCTGTAAGAAAGAAACAGCCTTCTGATCACAGTACAACAGGTTAAACAGATTACAAATAGCTAAGTGAGCACTGAGACATAGTCACAAATTAAAGACCACTTCAGTCAATTTCAAATGGACTCGCATTGGAAAACACATAACATACAGCTAACATAAACAAACATGGGGAAAAATAATTTTAAGAAGGGCTGATTGGCAAAGAAACCCAGTCATTTTAATTAAGCAGATAGTTTTATGAGAAAATTAATGAAAACATAATCATTGTTGCTGCCATGCTAATCTGCACTTCTTTTTTTTGTTATGTGTTCATGGAGTGGAACAATTAAGGATTGATTGCTTTTAGAATGAGCCATATCTCGGAGGTAAGCTTGCTGTCAAACCTGTAGCAATGATTTAATTTCACTCAGTTAATCAATCTGTTATGCTCTTCACATTTTTTGGTGTAAGCGCAGACACCATGTTCCACTTCATGAAGGAACGCCATGGAAAGAAAAAAAATCTAACAGAACCATTCATATTAACTTTGCTCAGTTTTATGGCTCTAAGAAATGAATTTCATGCTAATGTGTGCTAATTATTTTATATTTTTCCCCCCATTCTGTACAGGAATGTTCATTTTTGCACTTGTCTACTTGGAGAAGGATGTCATTGCTAATGTATGGTCTGGAATAAGCAGACTCACCGCACGTCCTCCTGGGACATGGCTAATTACGTGTTCAGAATCTGCAGCATGGCTCTCTGGGCTTTTATGCCTCTGTCACTTCTCATCCACTCAATTGGATTGGATATATCCCAAGAACAACCTACAGCCTTGATTCCCTCTGCAAAAACAGGTCACTGTGAGTTCGCAGGGCGGGGAATGAGTCTAATTATTGGGGTACAGATGGGTGCAGAATACGTAATGGCGGAACATGCTTTGACCCCCCCCCCCCCCCTCAGACCCAGAACAAGTAAGACACTGGCTTTCCCACAAGGCAGCCACAGCCCTGCTACAGCCCCGGATGTAGGCTAGACTACTTCTAAGAAGATTGGGGGTGTTAGAAACCAAGCATTCTTGGGCTTTGGGATTAGGATTTCTGGATCAACTTGGATCAGCTGCATAATGTAATCGTATTGACATGAGGAATTATTATGACAGTCTAAACCAGAAATACAATAATCTGCATTAGACGAAGAGAAGAAAGTACCGTAGTTTCACTCTGTGAGATTGACTTATCTTGTTAAAGCAGTGTCTCCCCATATGAGAGAAACTGATCATTGCTTCAAGTTCTCGGTTGTGGCATACTGGGGTTTTGATAGTTATCATCTGCCCTTCATAAAGGTACAAAGTCAAAATCAAGGATGTTCTTTCAATGCCAGTTTTATTCTTGAGCCAAAAGGGGAGAATCAAACTGTGAGAAATTGCAGTTGGCACATTAAAACCCAACTCAAAAATACAACTTTTCTTTCTCTGTGTGCACCATTTTATTCTTCTCTAATCTTGAAAAGTAAACTACAGTCCTGAAGGGTGAAAAACAAGCCCATTGACAACCTCCAAGCCCAAGGGATGCAGTTGAACGCATGCTTGGTTTGTTGTATTCGCATGTAGACCCTCCCAATTCCCTTGTCTGTGTGTGTCTCTGTCTTCTGTCTGAGGGGCAGTGGATCAGAACCCCCTATACATGCAGTACACAGTTAGCAGGTCATTCTTCTGGAGCCCCACATAGCTGTCAGGAAGCTGGGCCTGCCAGATTTATCATAGTCTCTGAATTTTGTATTTCAGGCTTGTGAGGGCAAAAGTTGATGCTGACGTTCTGAGTGACAAGCTGCTTTACCGTACGGAAATTCCAACTGGACCGTTCCATATTCATGAACTGATTTAAATTCTGCCACTGTACATGGGTTCCTACAAGATATCGAGGAAGACAGTCAGTGTATCCTATTCAAATCTCATACAGCTGTCTTTGTGGAACATTGCAAGCTGTACAAGCAAGGGCCGAGTACACCGAGCGGCAAGGATTGTTAGTTTGTTTAAGTTCCAAAGGTTATTTCTACACCAATAGCAAATCGGTTTCAGATATTGTTTAGAGGCCAACATGTGTGCTGCAGACGGAGGTTGCTGGAAAGTTTCCAGTGTTTGGACACACTGCTGTCTGCCCTTATGCTTCCAGGTCAGAAGCCCAATGCAGTTATGAAATATTTGAATTTAAAAGGCATTTAAACATATTGTACCGCCTTAAAATGAATACATTTTGTGTATGTGTATGTATTTATGTGTGTACAGTATGTGAGTCTGAATTTTGCATCACCTTTAAACCTATCATACTATGTTAACTAAGAATGTGGAGTGAGTGCAGTGTGTTATACCAGCGACACCATGGCTTACGGCCTTGTATACAATAGTTTACAGTAAATGCCCTGAGGTCAAATCCCTGTATCACATTCAGTCCCACAACAAAATTTTTTCTTCAAATAAGTAGAAAATACAAAAATTATAGGTGTAGCTCTTTACAACATGTTCTGCCCACAGTTCTAACACTTTGGCTGTGAAAGTTTACCAAAACATTTGTTCATCGTGTTGTACTGTATGCCCCTAAAGCCAGGGGAGCGATAATCAGAGCACAGACCTGTTGTTTGTATGTTTTATTGACTTGCTCCGGGGTCTTCAGCAGGGTCTCACACTCCTGCATCCACAAGACTAATCGCAGGCTGGTCCCAAGCTTGTAAGGCAGGAGCACACAAGGCAATATAATAAACAAGTTCAAAGCACGACTCTCTTTGATAGACATGCATGAGTCACTTCCCCAGGCCAAATATGATGTGTGTGCTGCCACTAGTATTACATTACAAAAATCTATGGGAGCGAGTGACTGCCTGAGCGCAGGGTAAACTTCAACATTATGTTCCTGGGGACAATGAGTTTTATTGAGCAGCTGTACTCTGGGAGCTCTCTTTTCTCAGACAACACAGCTAATCAAAACCAGTCAGTTCAGGCCAGGTTTGATTTTATAATTTCTGTCACCATGTTCTCTCTAGAACGCAGCAAAGCAACAAGTATGTTCACACAGCAAGAAAATGTGTTATTTCAAATCTAATATTTCGTGGGCACTGTGCACACTGCCAGTGACCAGGTGGGATTTGTTTGTTCAAGCTGTGCAATTATTATTATGTATTTACCGTACATTGGTTGTACAAGCAATAATGCAAGCACACAGATTATTCATGTGTTTTTAAAGTGCTTTAGATGCTACAATTAGTTAGAACCTTTTTGATTCTTGGTTCTTGTTTGTTGTTCTTGTCAACTCAAGTCGTGATGCAGCTTACCATCCAATCACAGCAGTAAGAACAAGTAACATAAATGGAATTTGTATCACATGTGTAAGGGAAACTGATTTAAAGAAATTGACTTAATATAAGAATAGGCAACGATAAGCAAGAAAACAAAACCATAGTCCTGCTTTAAATAAAGTACCAAGATATTCCTAACAGGGAACACCTTAAACAATGCTCTTGATGAACTGATGTTCTACTTTCTCTGGGAAACACATTTCGTCCACCCACACCACATCCGGAGTACAGTATTATACCGTACGGGTGTGACTTTCACTCATTGGTTGACATCCACGTGTAAAAATTCCCTTTGCACTTCCTAATAGTTTGACAGAGATAATCCTGTCATAATAAAGCTTCTGGTTTTCTGGTATAATTTTCTCCCAAATAATAGTTTTAGGGTCATTGGGGATGGGTTCTTAATTCCTTGAAGCTTTCCCAATTTACAGAGAGATTTTTTAATTTCCTCTCATGAATAAAACTCACAAAGATGTGTACGGCACATCTTGCAGACAGCGTCCATGTAGAATGTTTTGTTAGATGCTGTCTCCAGTCAGACTGATCATTAACACACCCAGGGACAAACAGGTTAGAGTATGGTTGGACAGCGTGACTAAATCATTCCCTTTAACATGCGTGTGTGAGCTTGCATAATATCTTTCCCACAGACCATTTACAATCTGACAAGCAATAATGAATGCCAGTAGACTTATTGCCCTGAAAGATAAACTTTAATCAGGCTCCTTTGCCTTTCTTGTGTTTGAGCATGCCTCGGCATATCCTGTGTTGTATGCTCCACAGTGAAGGCAAATAGCAAATGGGAAGTTATTCAAGATTTTTCATTTAAATGTGAAGGCCTCTGCTAATATAATCACCTACGAAATTGCCATGAGTGACCCTCCAATCAATCTCTGTTTGATTCATTTTAACCAGACTGTTGTTCCATTAACTGAAGCGCATGGGCTGCACTTTTTAAACTTGTAGGATTTTTATCTGTGAATGTCAAGATTCATTCAAGTCCTATTGGGTGTTTCAGCTGTACAATGTAATTTGCGCACACACGTTTCACTTCAGGTAAGGAACTATTATTGTCATCTACTAATAATAATATACAACACATTGCAAATAATTGTCATTCAAAAGCAATGTAAAATATCTTACAAATGCAGTAAGGCCAAAGATCTGTTTAAAACCAGATGTTTTGTGTAGGGATCCATGGGATCCTTCATCTTAACACGTCCCCTTAGGAACAACACAGTGTGTGCTGTCATTTAAATACAAGGAAGATTGTCTCAGTATTTAAAGTGCATAGATTGCTAATCAGTCTGCCAGTCTGCAGGAGACGTTACATGCATCTGCATGTTAATGATTATTTTTAAATTGATTCCACAAATTCTTTTGAGAACTCAATTCATTTGTCTTTTTAATAATGCAAAATTTAATAATGAATCCAATTTGCTTCTCCTCAGTGGCCTCCTGGATTATCCTAGGATGCAGAATACCATCCTGGCATCTAAATGTCTTCAATACAAGATTAACAATTGACAAAGGGTTGCGGGTTGCAGGGTGATTATTGGCTGCAGGCGGAGATTAAAGCAAAGCAGCAGCACAGCTGACAGTTTGGTTATCTCTTTTGGACTAAATGAAAATCATGGCCTGAATCCATCAAAGGAGATTAGGAAAATGTGAGCCCATTACTGATGTCCTCTCACAGGTTGGTGTGTCTGTATATGTCTGTCTTTTTTCAGACTTCGATTGGAAGCCAAATCTGTTGATTCACCTCTGCCGCTCAGTGAAGTAGACATCCCCTTCCACCGATGTCAGCAACCTCTTTTGTGTATGCACTCGAGAGCTGTTGCTTTAATTTTCTTCAGTACGCAGCTGTTTGTAGCTAAAAAGAGGAAACTCACTGTACCTACAAAAATAATGAGCTAGTTAAGATTCTGTGTAACACTGTATGGCCTACAACGGATAATATAATGAGAGTCAGATGTACAGGAGCCTATTGTAACAATGTTTCACCTGAAAGACTGCCGGGGTTTCTTTGTTAAAGTTGTTAAAGAGCTGATAACTCTCACTAGACTGTGGAGTTATCAGGAGGGTAGACTAGCACCTCTAGTTATTAGCATCCAGGAGGTCTGCAGCACCACAATGTATTTCGCCCACTGAGTGATGAAATCACAGCTGACGTTAGGACTGTCAAGGGCACATTTCCCTCAACTAGAGGGGAGATCCGCAGGGAGAAGCGAGCGAGCGTATGTGTCAGTGAAAACGACAGTGTTTTATGAATTTCTTGGCCACGCACATCTTTCAGGAATAGTTAGGCCCCCTCCTCACCCCACTCACCCCCACCCCCCTCCTCCACTCTTACCAGGGGAGAGGAGTCCGTGTGATGTGTGTTATATGTTAAATCTACAGTCTTAGGGCAATGTGAATCTAAAAGCTAGCCTGTTGTCAAAACCAATTTTGTATATCACAGAGGGGTGCCATGCATTATCATAACACCAGCTCAGCAACTAAGGCTTTGAATTCATAATCAAACAAAGGTGGGCAGGACAAGGTGTTCCAAGACAGCCATTCAGATATCTAATATGAATGAATAGAAAATGACAACGGAAAGTTACAATTCATATTAGGTAAAAGAACAGAGTGTAAGTCAAAATTCAAACTATAGCTGGTATCCTATTCTGACGGAAAATCCAGAAACAACTGCACCCTGCAACATTATAGTGTATACTATATAGTACAGTATAAATACAGTTGAGTTGAGTTAAAGGTAGAAGGGCATCTGAAGATGTGGTTTAAAGGTGTGGTTTTATAAGCAAAAATGTCAGTATTTCTCTGGTTCAAGCCTCTCCAGTGCCAGGGTTCACTGCTTTTCTCTCTTTTATATCCTTGTTAACTAAATATATTTTTGTTAATCAGATAAAAGAAGACATTTGACATCACTTTTGAGAAATTATTATACGTATTTTCCAATATTTTCTGACATTTTGTAGACCATAATATTTGATTGAATAAACAAAACAAAAATTAGTAGGTTAATCAATGATGAAAATAATCATCAGTTGCAGTTGCATGTTGTTTAAAATTTTGTTTTCTCATGGTCGCAAAAAAACAGATTTCATGATCTAAGGATAACCAACTTATTTCTTAAGGTCCCCAAAATAAATTTTACAAGCATAAGAAATGTTAACATCAGGCAACAATTATTTCATTATCACATAAATACAAAGCTTGTTGAAATACACAATGAATAATCGTGAGAAAACAAAACGTATGAAATGATCAGGTCTTCTTTGGTCAGTTGGCCAGCTTTATTCATCACAATATTTCTCATTGTCATGTTATAATATTTCTGCATGTTGCTTTAATTGTAAAAAAAAAAAAACCCAACTTACTTTGTATTACTTAAATATACATGCAACTACA
This sequence comes from Enoplosus armatus, assembly GCF_043641665.1. Classification (NCBI taxonomy): domain Eukaryota; kingdom Metazoa; phylum Chordata; class Actinopteri; order Centrarchiformes; family Enoplosidae; genus Enoplosus; species Enoplosus armatus. Next base: position 13,392,042 of record NC_092189.1, read on the forward strand.
AAACTATGCAGAAAACAGTTGCATTTTATCACCATATAATCTCATTCCGCTTGTTTATTGTTCAAAACATTGCATTTTCACTCTGAATGCTGAGTTTATAGCTTCAAAACCCACGAGACCAAAGAAAACATGCACCTGCAAAGTGGGTTTGACAATGATGAGTCAGACATGGTTACATGAAGCATATGGGCTTGAAGAAGCACTTACCAGCTTTTTAGTAGCATGCTGAGATTCTCTATCAACCACCACCGGGAAGTTGCATCTTCCAACCTGCAATGGTGACGCTTCAACCCAACCTTAGATCAGACTAATTAACAACAGCGAGAATTGGTTTGTATAATTATTCTGCTCCTTGGAGCTTGCATTTTAGAGACATGCGTGTCTAATGATAAAACAGTGCCAAATGCCAGTTGTTGGTTAAGTACCCTCTCTTAGGCCAGACCTGTCATCAATAACATGAAGAACCCACTGGCGTGAAACAAGGCGAGGTGGGAATCGTGTACTGCGATGGGATAAACAAAGAGTGGGTCAAAGGCTCTGCAGCAGCCAAAGAGAGCAGATCATAACATTCTTTGTATTGGAGAACTGCAGCCTACATTGTGCTCATTAACACCCCCATTTTTCATGATGTGTGAGACACTTTGAATCAGGCTTTATAACAATATATGTCTTTGTAACCCACATAGCACTTTGCCTCATAATGAAAGCTGAGCAAAATCTAAAGTTGAATTGATGTTCAATGACTTGTCTAGGGATAAGAAATACATCCAAGATTAAATCTAGGGTTGTTAGTATTGTAACAGCACCACACTGTCCATGGGTAATGGAAAAAGATTTCACAACCCTTAAATACAAAATACAAAAGGACTTGACTTACCAAGAATAGAGGAGGAGATTTTCAGTTTTATTTTAAATAGAGCAGAGATGAATTATAGATGTAGATAGTTGATTGAAGCCACAAAGTTCATATCAGAATGGATGGAATATTTTGTCATTATGTATCTGTTGTGTTGCACGAATTATGTGATCAGCCTCTTGACTCTTCATTCTGTCCTGTATATGATACTGTTAACCCATTAAGGTGCTAAGGAAAAAGGCACTGGACAGCAAACCATACTGGAGTACTGGAGACCTGTGCAATGAGGTGGAAATGTCCGAAAGAGTGAGCACATTTATGTAAAACATAAACTTCCCGTAGATCTGCAAAATTCAATATCTTTTCCAAAGCCATGAACAGGAGAACAGAAATCTCAAATATCTCTTTTGGTATGCCACCTGTCGACAACATGAGGAGGTTTTCCACTGAGAGTGAATGGGAGACTGATGTTAGAGAAACACTGACAACATACAGGGGAATACTACGCTGGTAGTATCGTATAGAATATAATGGACATATTTATAGGTCAGTTAAAATTGTGATGTGAACTCTTTTGAGCCTTTTACCTCGAAAACACAAGGTCATCAGAGTTTCTGTTGCCCTGATGGAGAGCTCCAGATCTACCCTGCATAACATATCATTGAGCATGTTTGCATTCATGAAGTCTAGTAAAATAGTGTTTGAGTACAAATGGGTTAAAACACACATTTTATGATAATGGAGCAAATGAAAATGTGCTGAGGTATGTGGAGAGGCACCTTTGCAATTCCCTGAAACTGTGGGGGTCTGAAATAATGGGTCCTTGGCGGCGCCTGCTCTCCATCTCTGCACTCCAGCAGATCGACACATAAATGCCATTGGACAGCTCATACTTATTATGCTCAGATGGTTTTGGAAATGAGACCCTAACTGTTTTCTCAATTTGGAGCCTTAAGGCAGTGATTTAAAGAGATAAAGGGTCTAAATTCAGGCACAAAAGCACCGTCCAATATATCATTGACATGACCTTGACACACAAAGCAAACTGAGACATGAATCTACAGGGGCATTTCCAAAGTTAACTGTGCTGATGATATGAAGGCGGGTGGTGGGTCTTACATTTCTTACAAGGAGTCTGTCTGATAACTACTGAATCTGCACGGCTAATGAGGTCACTTGAGTATATGTGTCAATGTAAAACCACAACCAGATACATAGATAAAGAGAAACATATACACATATAATGTCACTCACTGAAAATATAGTCCTGACTGTAAGGTAAAGAAGCTATAGGCCAAAGCAAGCAAAAAAAAAAGATCCTTTGAACTGCTTTGATAGATATAATTAAGATCAGCCCTTTCCTAGGGTTAATATCTAATAAACCCCATCCATGATTTGACCACTTTTTTTTCTTTTTAAAACTTGCACATGCACACACACACACACACACACACACACACACACAGTATTAGAGGAGTTTAACCTCCACGAGGAAGAACCTTGGACAGAGAAGCACACTGAATATTATGCATCATTAATTTGGCTTAATGATTCAGATGATAGTAATACGGTCTGCTGATGTGATAGAACTGCAGGATTTTGGATGAGAGGCGGGCCCAAGTTCAGACTGTGAAGTGTTTTAACAGCCCGTCCTTTTGCTCGCTGAGAGTGCAAACAAAATGTCCATCTAGAAATGTCTTATTTCTGCTTTCCGAGGCTCTCAAAATGCTTGAAAGCCATTTACACAAACACCAAAAGTGATGAGAGCTATAATTAATGAAATTAGGATGTTTACAAAGTATGATGTACATTATATGTCCTTATACCTCATCTAATAATTACACTAGGGAACTATTAAAACTAAGACATAATGTGTTTCTTTCTATGAAAAAATAATGAACCTCTTTCTCAGATTTGCTAACAAGCACCTATGGCAATTATGGTGAGCCCCAAACAGCAATACATTCATTCAAACAGCAATATGTTCTATAAATCTTGCAAGCTGTACTGTGTGATCATTAGCAGTGGATTTTCTTTTCATATTTCTTCTCAAAAGCCTCTAATATTTATTCACTTCAGTCGTCTATCAACCTCTGTGTCCCTGTCAGCTGTCCTTTCCTTGACATCAGCGACAGCCATCTTCTCACACAATGATCTGATTAGACAGTCTGTGCCAAATTAAAGAGCAACAACCTTGGGCAGACTGTCAGGCAGGCATGTTGCAGGACATTTTAGATAAATATTATAATGCACCTCGAAGCAGGTCAAAATAACATATGGAAAATGTTCATGCTTTACCTGTTTTCTGTTTAGAATTTGAACATATCAAGTCTCCAAATGTTTGTGTTAGAATTACATGAAATATATATATTGAAATGAAAATGAAAATGAAAAATAAAATGGTTATATGCATGGGCTTCGAAAATATGCCAAACCTAAACATTTGTGAGTACAGTAGAAGGAGCAGACGTATTTGTGATTGCACCTTTTCTCTCAGTCCCGCCCTTCTGTCAGTTTCATCTTGGATCTATAATATTCTCTAAACTATATACTATAAATACTCAATTATATTCTGTATTATAACCTCTATAGAGTAGTGTCACCTTCATGATTCAGTAGTGTCTGTGCTGATGAAGATACACCCCAAGACCATGCCACCTCTCTAACAAAATATTTTAGTGGAGACATGACTACAGATATCGTTTTTACTATAGATGTTTGGTGGAGCAGGTAACGTGAGGAAATTAACCTGCACTGACAGCACCGCACTCAGCTGCTAAAGTTACATTATTCAAGGTAAAGTTTATACCATCAAAACTACTGTAACTAACTAACTTGCACAATAAGCATTATTAAGATGCTTAATATATAATAATATGTATAGCCTAATAGCAGTTCTATTAAATCGAAACTATAATCCCCCTGTTAAAAATGAGCAAATTTGATGACAATAAAGAGGCAATTGAAAAAGTTGCAATATTCATCTATACGACTAGAGGCAGACCACCTGATCAGTCTGCAAGAAGTCCACTAGAAAAAAATTGAATGAGCATTTACAAGTTTGTGATGAGACAATCTAATTTTGTATGGAGGAAAAACAAGAGTCACTTGAGCCTGTTCTCATTAATATGCAAATCTATTTGGTAAGACGCTTCAAGTATCAAATCAGATCTCAGCAATACCATAGAAGATAGCTGTGATTTAAAAGGTGAAAGCACGTACTCATGTTCTCTCCAATCAACAGAATGAATCAACAGTTATCCTATATATCCTTTACTGTGCAAATGTATGTGGTAATGCACTCCAAAAATCTGATAAGGTCACCTACATTATAGGGGGCACTTGTTATATAAGTACGAAGCTACTATCATGTACCTATTGAGTTGTTATGTTGACAAAAATATGGTCTAGACAGAAACAGACACAATGACATAATGTCTTTCAAACTCGGTATCATGCTGACAGGGTATAAAAGATGACAGTTTGTCATGTGTCTCGCTGCCACACACAAGAAAACAAACATCACAGTGAAGAGCGCAGAACACAAAATGAATCTCTTGTTAGTGTCAGTTAACCTTGTGACCTGTGAGACATCTCCCAGTCTCAGATGACCTGTGCTACAAACTGGAGGCTTGTGTTTTTTGTGTTGAAGCAAACACAACAAAATTCAGATTTTGTCGTGAAATCAGTGACAAATCAACAAAAATTACTTCATAACAAGATAAGTCTTCGATCTGTCATTTTGATCGAGGGACAATTACAGATTGAAAATTCAGACAGGAGTGTAACTTACAACCTCTCCGAGCCATCAGCCCACCTGTCAGGGGTTTCTGAGCCGTATAAGCTCTCACAAAGCCTGTTACATGTAGAGACCAGAGGAGACCATCAGTTATTGTGCCTATTGTGCATCAGAATCATGATCATAAGCATAATGTCTGACTCTCAGCTTTATCATTCTACATTTTTGTTTTACTTTTTGTAGTCTGCATGCTGCCATTGAAATGATTTATTATAATGCTAGTGCCACAACTCACCAACAAAATCCCTGTTGTTGTGATTGTTTTTTGTTGTTTGTTGATTGTATGAAATGTGCTGTATAAATAAGTTTGACTTGACTTTGATAAGACGATGTTACCAAATTGAAATGAAAATATCATATAGCAGCAGTTTATATGATATATTTTGAGTAGATATATTCTTATTTAAAATACATTGGAAAGGATCAGCAGCCTACTACAAATATTTGTTCTTTAGCTTATGAATTTATTATAAATTTACTCCGCTATAACAGCTGTGGAGGGTTTGGTTTCCACTGAGACTGCAAGGTCTCTCTCCAGCTGCATAAGAGCATGTCAACTAGACTTTTACATTTGCCCATGACATGGGCTGCTCTGGATTCAGAGGCAAGGCAGCTTGTAATGGAGAGGTGAAAATTACGGCCAAAACAGCTGAGCCATCCCAGTTCCCTCTCTGCAGCTATATTTCTACCGTTATCTGTAGTGTAGCAGACCAGTTCTCCTTCGCCCATGTCCCAGTTAGACAACAATGAGTGTAGGCTTTCAGCCAAGTGAGCTGCTGAGCGGATATCCTGCATGCAGGAAGTTTCCAAACATTGGGACTTCAGGGACCAATTTCTTGTAATATAGTGGAAAGACTCATGTTGGAAGTCATGTTAACACTGGACCACATGTCTGTTGTAGCAGCAAAAAGTAGATGTCTCCTGTGCAGCTCTCTTTTCACCATCCTCTCTAGTCTTCGTGTAAATGCTTTAGAGTGCTGTTATCGAGTCTTTGGACTGTGTTCTACATGGCTTCTCTATTTTCTTTTACTGTCTGAATGATATGTTATCACAGTTTAAATATCCTCTGACTGCATCTATCAGTGTCACCATTTGTCACTGTCAAGTTTATATTTTATGGAGAAGGCAAAAGCCATGAGCCACCTGTCCTGGGCCAGATGTTGAGGAAGGCACAGTGGCAACGGACTCTATTCCAAGTTAGGAACACTGCTCAAGTCACTAAAATTATAGTTTTTACCAAGGAGAACAGTGTGTTCTTAATTCATAGTCTACTAGTGTTGTGCATGATACACAGTATATACTATATGACTTCTGGCACATACCACGGCGTCCTGACCTGAACAGGGACATGCTAGCTGTAATTATGATTTACACAGTGATGAAAACAAACAAACAAAAAAACCTCACAGATGATTGATGTAATTGTTACACATAAAATGCATAAAAATTAATGAAAATATAAATAATTAATCTGGATATAGCTGGTTAACACCTGTCTCCCCATAAAAATACACCACTTATGGGCATAGACTGTGTGTGTTAAACTTTCAGGTGATTCCTGAGGTCTGTGGTTTTTACTTTTTAGCATAGATAATGACCACGTTTTAATATTTATGATATCCTAATTTCAGCTATTTCAGCATTTCAACACTTGTTCATGCACACCATGTACGCCATCACACACTCATTCACAGTCACTGTCAACTGTCTTTGAGTCTAAAACACATTCACACTGATGAAATGAATGAAACAAAAAAAGAAAGAAATGTAGAATGATAATGTAGAGTCAGACATTATGCTTATGATCATGATTCTGATGCACAATAGGCACAATAACTGATGGTCTCCTCTGAACTCTATATGTAATGACTGGCTTTGTGAGAGCTGATACGGCTCAGAAACCCCAGACAGTTGGGCTGATGGCTCAGAGAAGTTGTAAATTGCAATCCTGTCTGAATCTTCAATCTGTAATTGTCTCTAAAGCAAAATTACATTTTGTACAAGATAATCAAAAAGCTGCATTGGCTATGTACAAGGAGGCACCTGGCTTGAGCCCCTTGTTATGAAGTAACTTTTGTTGATTTGGGGATTTTGTCACTAATGTCACGGCAAAATCAAAGTTTTGTGGTGAAAAATTAAAAGGGATCTTCTCGAATACAGAAACAAAGCTTTGCTTCAACACTGTGTAGACGTGAGACACATGACACGCAGTCCACTCACCACTGAAGCAGAATGGCCCAGCAACCATTACAACATACTTTATTTAAAATGTCTTTTTCAAGCCTGCATAGAAAAAAGGCCACATTTCCAATATTAAGATACAATTGCTGTTACCTGGAATCCCTTTCAAATGTAAGATTCATTCACATGGGCTGACTTTGTAGGTGCTCTCTCTCCCTCTCTCTTTACTGAAATCACTTTGCCCTACTTTACACAAAGGTGGAAAAAGCTGATTGTATTTATTCTCTATTTCTGTGAAGGAAAGGAAAAGACCAGCAAAATGAATGCTGAATATAGCTAATCTCTTTAATGATAAACATTACTGACATTTTAAAGAAACTACTCTGAGGTGTTTTTTCTGTGTGCAGCCGCTCAGTAATTTTTTAGCTTTACAAAGAACATACTACAAGCACAGAGGTTAAATAAGGAGGGATGAGATCTGTACACTGTTCAAGGCTGTATTTCTTGAGTGCAAAATAAACCCCTGATGTTCAGTGTAGATTAGTTATGGTAATTAAAGGAGACATTTTATAAAAAAACAGAGAAACATTTGATAATTGAGAAAAAGCATTGCATACCAAAGTACATGTAGCATTCTTCTTACTAGCCTGATAGAATGTGCTAATATGTCTAACTGCAATAACAGCCCACTTATAGCATTTTAATTCAACCTTTTTTTAAGTCTTGAAGAATAACCTTCAATGATGTCGAAAGTACAATTAAAACAGAATATATACATACAAGAATTAATATATTTATTGAATGTATATTATATGTAACTCATGAAGCTCAGTGTAAGTTCAATCAGGAAGACAATCTTTTGCTCATTCATTCACATCTCTCTCTCTTCCTGTCTCTCTAATCAGCTAATCATGGGCGTTTACTCTCTCTCTATCCAACCAGAATTTGCCACGATCTCCATCAGCCAATCATATTGCTGTTGCCATATGATGGCGTCACGATTGCCAAAGATTTTCACATTTCTTATCTTTATTATTCACATGTCAATAAAATATTTGTTCACTCAGTTAAGTCTCTCCCGATTGAAATATCAGTGGGGTCGAAAATATATTGTCTGCAGTCCATGTTTGTTTACGTAGAGGATTCTGCAGTTCAGCTATAATACTGACGCAAAATATATTTTAGTGACTGTATTCTGTATGGTACTTTGTTTTTTACATGTAGTTTTGCCAAAAGCATGATGTACAGCTCAGGATTCATCATACCGATTGTGATCACATCGCATGCACAGTACCCACATATAAACAACATTTTTGACATGGATTAGTCGCTTTCCTGCATGGAAACCTCGAAGGAACCTTTATTGGATATGTGAATACAAATGTCTTAGGTCAGGCGAGTAGGCGTCCTCGAAGTTTCATAAAACATGAAGCTATGAAAGATACCTGATAAAACTGTTTAAGTGAGCTGTAGGTTTCTTTGGGTGTAATACTTGGTCATTATGCTGCAGCTTGCAAGCCATGACAGGAAATTTGTCACATCTGCATGGTCAGACAGTTAACTGACCTCACAGGCAACAAGCTTTATTAAAGCTGCCGCTAATTTCCCTGAAATGAACTAGAGATCAGGCGGGCTGATGTGAGCCGATGGCTTGACACTCCAGTGTACAAAGGGTCAGGAACTGTAAGCTGCACTACGCCATCACACTTTAAATCACCATGGTAATGTTCTGAGACTGAAGCTGATGTGAAAGATGTGTAAGTCAGTTAATTTTTAATGCCAGTTTTAGCTCAATTCTGAAGTTATCATCATCATCATCAAGCACTGGCACTTTGCTCCATTAGGCTCCTTGCAGGAATACTCAGGGTCATTTGAGATTTGCTGACATTAATAGTGATCTCTTACAACAGGCTAGTCTTCCCATTTGATATTTTTCTAAAGCTCCGCACCTAGAATAGTTAGTTTTAAATGATCTCAAAGTGACATTTGAGAACACATTCTCTAATAAATATTGCACTGTAATTTTTTATTAGATGATAAATTTTAAATATACAGTATAAACAACTTTTTTTCTGGTGGGAAAAAAAGTGCTTTGTGTTATTTAAATGACATTGCTGTCAAAGCTTTACAATCCTCATTAAAATAACTTGCACCCCACATGTCAGTCTGTAGCAGTAAACAAGCTGCAGCCCCACAGCAAACAGAAAAGACATGAATGATAATGGAACATGCAGTTTTGTCCACATGTGAGTCACTCAACAAGTTTAATATTTATTTTTTATCCTTGACTCATGAATTAGCAATAAGGGTAATTTATCTGCCTCGGATAAAAGATATTGACATTTAAATGTGAACATCAAATGAGACATGTCTGCCATACGCAGCTTACATTATGTTCGCCATCAAGGATATGTCTTTCGATAAAAAAAGGTTTTAAAGAATTATCCTTCCATCTCAATGTTGCTCTCTCCCTCTTTCGCTCTCTCTTTTTACTGGTTTTCTTCTCAAATCCCTATTTGAAGACTGAAAACTAGATGTTGCAAGCCTTTGTTGCCATTTCTGTTTCAAACATTTGATATGTGTGACTGAAACCATAGCTTATCTTTGCCTACTGGCGCATTCAAAGCACAAGCACATGTTTTTTTAGTTTTTTTTTTCGTGTGTCTGTTGTGCATGTGTCTTTGCATGGTGGAAACTGTGAGAGATAAGGAAGTGTAAAGCTAATGCCAAAAAGGCCGTTGATGTGTCTGTCAAAAACAATAATCACCTCCACAAACATTCCACGAGTGCTTTGCAAAATTACCGTAATTTTCATTTAATCATCTAATGTATGTTTTCAGGAATTTGATGATGTACTTGACAGAGTGCAACATTGCTTATTTCCTGGCTGTTGACACAAATGTTAATTCAACTTTCTCAGCGAGTGTGTCATTTTATTTATATACCTCCTATAAGGTCTACTACTACTGTACTGTTTGCATACCAACCATATACTATACTCCTTTGATTTACATGCTCATAAATCCAACAAAACAAAGGACATACCATGTGCTTGACGTATTGTGTGAATGAACACAGATGGTGTTGTGATAATTGCTCGATTTTCACCAAGGGTGGAGATTTGCACATTCACCAGTTAAATGATTTTCAAAATGAATATGCAAAGCGTTAGCAGCACTTTCATGTTCTATTCACTATCTGTTTTGCTATTAATTTACAGCGTAAGTGATTTGTGATGCCCAAAGAGAAAAAAGAAACATTTCCAATCATCCCTAAGGTAATAACTGTGCAGTACGAGCATACTGGAGAATTAGGCAAAACTCCAAGTCAGCTCTCCGGGGCAGGACTAATCATGTTTCTTTATTACTCCCCAAAAAGCAGGGGTGTAATATAAGTTACAATACACCATGATGCCTCTCTGCATGCATCCACTTAACATTCTGAAATAATAATAATACAATTTCATGAATTAGAGCTGACTTATTTTCTGGTCCTTAATGTTTTCCTTAAAGTCAGCAACACTATGGGCATTTTCCTAAAATGCAAAACACACAAACAAAGAAGATACTGTGCCATAAATGTTTAAGGTAGCATGATGACGCTCATGCTGATCTATGCTCACTGACTTTATTTCAATTAATGAATAATTCAGCCAGATGAATTTGCACAATGTTGCATCAGAAATATAGAAATAAAAAGGAAAATTCCTTGAAGTAGAAATAACCCAGCATAAATGTTTCAGTGCATTCTGGTTGCTGGTTTTCCACATGCAGTCAGGGCCACTGACATAAGGCGGGGGTCTCACACTAATATCAAGCTCTGAAGTATTTGAATAATGGAAGAAACAGAGTCTTCCTTTCAAATCGTCAAAGTGAGTTTCTGCCAAGAGGGAGACAGAGAAAGCCAGCCAGTGAGAGACAGAGGAAGAACTTTGGTCAGTATCCACTCTGACAGGAGTGACATTTCTATTCTTGTTTGCTTGACAGAAACCTATTGTTACTGGCTTTTCACACTGGTTAATGCACATCATGCCTATCAAAGAACATAAGCTTGATATTTATATCAGTCAAAACACTCAGTTACTGGGCTGAAGCGAAACGTTCATTGTTACAAGCCGCCGGACATGCTCTGCTTTCACACAGATAGACAAAACGGCAAATGTAGAGTATGACAATATCAATTAAATGAACAATTCATTCTGTTAACAACTGTTAAGGATTACTATCAATTAACAGCCATTTATAGCTGAAAGTAGACTACAGCTTCCATTCTCATGGTATTTTGACTTCATGAACTCTTCCGAAGAGCCAAAGTCGCTCCCACAGATTTGTGCATTCACTGCTTTTGGGTGTGCACAACACTTAGCTTGAGTGCATGAGGCTAGAGAACAAGGTGGAATGGAAATGCAAAGGATAGCTAATGGAACCCCTGTTCTTTAACATATTCATTTTTAAAGAGATTGCCAATGCAGCTGCAGTGTCACAGCCAGGCTGCATGAAAGCCCTTACAATAATGCTACATTTTCACAGATTACTTATTAATCCGACAATGAAAGGTGCAAGAAGCCACCTTGCAGGAGACACCATCCCTCCATTCTGTCTTCTGGAGGAAGATAGAGTGAAGGTATAAACCTGCAAAGACTCTTTTCACCCTGCACCCATTCTGGGTGGTATTCATTGTTGCCGCTGTCAAAAGCTGACAGCCCTGAAATACTCTAGACAACAGTATCCTCCAGATATGTGCCCTTTCTGGTCTTCAGTGAGAGCTTGGAGGGACTATTAGAGATGTGAAATAAACTTGTGTGTCCTTGATAGGTGACTTTATTGGGGATGCTTCCATACTTCAATTACTTTTGAAAACATTTTTATCCCCAGGAGGCTTTGTTTTTTTGGTGTGAGTGAGTGAGCAGGTGCATGCATTAGCATTTGGTTTAGTGACACTAATATGCAGCTTTTAGTCTAAAACATATGATTTACACTTAGAGACACCATTATTCCCCAAACAAATTTTACGATTCTGAAAGCCATTTATTGAGTCAAAGCCTAAAATGCACCTGCAGTCCAGGAAATACTGTACATACAGTACATGCATCATGCTGGCAGACATTAATCCAAATGGTCTTCAGTCAAAAATGTGTAGAGCACAGCATCTAGTGATAAAGGATGATATTTTTCCTTTGTTATTTCAGTCTGGAGCATATCCATTAGAGAAAATGACTGCAACAACACTCAATGAATCAATACACTCAATGAACTGCTGAAAAAAAGGGGGTTGACATAAATACCACAACAACTAAACAAATTAGCGGTAGTTTGTAAGTCAGGAGATGTCACCGTATGTATTTTTCTTTTTAATTGTGCTGAGAGAGTGGGAGGGTGGGAAGGTTGGAGCTTTTCAAAAGGATTCTTTTTTAATTATTCAGTTAAAAGCAGCAAACTGTGGTTTGGAGATTGCCTTACAGTTACTAGCCATTCATTGACCAAATGCCTGACCATGTCTAATTAATTAAGGTGGCTTTGTATGGAGTAATGAATTAATATGTCATTCAGGCTGTTATACGGTATGGTAACTGACAGAGTAAACTGCAATCCAATATAACACCCTATCCTTATGTTCCCTGCATGGTGGAAGGTTTAGTAAGTTCTGATGTAAAGAAAGACATATACACAGTACACACTATTTTGTACACAAGTGGACCTTTGCCATTGAATAAAATCAAATCATGCTGAGCAAAGGAACACACATACAGTACAGTATTGATAAAGAGGTTACTGCCACGGTGAAAGCATCTCTAATCGTTTATATTCTGAAACATATTCCACACAATTTACTTACCCCACTCCCCCCCTCCAAGCTAAGACAAATATTACACAGGACCAGCAGCCATGGTGGTTGAGGAATTAATAGAGTTCTGCTGTTGTCAGTCGTGTTGCATTTTTACTGGCCACGCTGTCGCAGCTTGTGAGGAAAGCTGAGACTGATTAAATTTGATAGAGGGCGAAGAAAGGGAATATGTACACAGAGGCACACAGGGAAATTATCTGCAGGGGAGTTGTCAGCATAGAGAATCGCTGTATGTTGGTCAAAGTGATTTTGTTTAAAGCAATCTGAGAAATACAGGATTTGGTAGCTGGGCTTTGACATGCTCAGATATATTCACAGGGTAGGGGAGGGGGGGACGATAGGGATGCTATGAATTTTTATTCTATTTTATTTTTCAATATAGGATGTGAGCAGAGCCTGCCCCATAACCTTGCTTTCACCACATTATGTGTTTTGTCTATGTACACTGAATGCTTGATCTCCTCCTAGCACCATTCGTCAACGAATCAGGATTCACCCAGAGATCCAATAAATAACACCGGTCCACCATTGAGCAGATTAGGTGTCAGCTAACTTCCGCTCCGCCCCATGTGCCATGTAGAAGCCTCAGGGGGCCCGTGTCCCAGGAATGATGGGTAATAAAAATGAATCATAGATGAAGGCCAGAGACAGGGTGCTACAGGAGGAGTCTTGATGCATTAAACAGGAACAGTCGATATGTTCTCTTGTGATAATAGAGCATATAGGAGCCGCCGCCAAGCTATTTAACGCTTGTCAATCTAAACCACAGAGGGTATCAGGGCTACAACAGCAGACCTGAAAATGTTTCATGTGGGAGGTTAGGAATGATGAACTTTCACAGTTTAAATCAGCAGTTTTCAAAGCAAGAAAACTACAGCAGTGTCAAAAGTTGCTATCTCGGTTCAACAATTTGTGAAGCCTGGGATCAGAAACATTGCAGTGTACAATCTGCATCTCCACCCTGCTCTTCTGTAAAGAACACCAGCACTGACAAACAAAAAAATAGAATTCAATAGGAAAAACGCTGATTTTCTTTCACTTGTGTGAGCTACTTTAGTAATTAACAACAACACAAACCTAAGTGCTGCGTAGCAATAAGATTTAGAGCCCTGTGACTTTCCTCCCTCAGTAGTTAATTGCTTCTGATCTCACTTCCTTCGGTCATCATTCTGAGGAATGCTTTCTGCAAGCGTAAAAGCCACTTCCTCGTTCCACCTTTCAGGAATAATTACATCCCCTGCACACTGATGGATATATTAAGAATAGAGGCAGAGAAAAACCCCACTAATCTCGTGCTTTCTCAGAACCACGCTGGATTTTTTGCAGCACGTCACTCTATACATGCTCTCTCATTGCAAAATTGGAAGTGTATCAAATTGGCCCACAGTGATGGAATCTGTTGTTGAGAATGCGTGTCACTTCCAGGGAACTAAGTACATCAGTTACATCAGTATACCCTCTAATTGAATGGGATTTGTCAGTTCTGGACAGCTTTTGCACCCTGATGGTTTTGCATAATTACATTAATATGGTGCATATTTACATGACCTTATACAAAGAATATGAGGCTGCCACTGCAAGGAGACAGGCCATACTAATCACTGTCAAACACAGTCAGCTGACCTATAAACTAAGCCATGATGTGTGAGATGTGAACTCTCAGTGCCCTCTGCCATAGTTGTATGTAGTAACAATTATTGACACTTTCCCATTAAAAATGTATTCAGGAGATAAACGTATGCAGGAAGAAAGCAGGAGAAGAGAGTGTGTGTATAAGTGAGTGTGAAGGGATCAAGAGAGCTTGGGGCTTCATGTTCAGTCAGTGTGCAGGTGTAAATACCTATAGAGTTGGATGTGTTGAGCTTTTGGGAAGACTTTTATATAAAGGAGAAATCTCCCACCTGAACACTCATTTTAGACATAATGTGTCTGCTTAAGTTAGTTGTGACAGTGTTTTTGTTGTAAAAAAAACAGACAGATGGAAGAGAGAACAATGAAGTATCAAGGCCAACACATAACAAAACAATACCAGCAGGAAAAAGGAAAACATGAGTGGACAGGTGCAGATATTAGCATGTTTGTGATGTTTTACTACGCTGTTAATACAATCTCAAGACTTAAGCTTCTTCACAGTGAACCCCTTCCAGCAAAGCCTTACAGAGAGAATCTATTAGCTTCTATGGTGAAGCAGATGCAGACCTTGTTAAATTATACCTAATTATCTTAGCAAATGTTTGTTAGGTTTTTAGTAAGTAGTGGAAGAATTGGGTCTAAATCTCCATTTGAACATTTTTTTTTTCTTTAACTGGATTAGCCCCATGTTGAGACAGGAAAAACCTTGATTACTTTCTACTTAAAAACACATTCCCAATTACACAGCCTGTCACTGCATTGCATCCTGGTACTTCAAGGTTAAGGTAGGTGGAGAATTCATTGTGCCTTTTACAATAGTTTTCTCTCTGTGTGATCGTTGAAAGTTGCTACAAAATGGCTGCTCTAGAAAGAAACTGACACCAAACCTAATCTTTGAATCTGATGTTTTCCAAAGCTAATTGTCTTTACTGGCATCAAACTCTGGTGTACCTGGTCTGAAAATATCTTAATAATCTTAATATGACATTGTTTCATCTATGTTTAATTAGAAATGCAGGGTACATTGCCTAGAAGCCAAAAAGCTGTTTTTCCTCTTTTTGAAGAATTTTAAGGTGGACTTTTTTTAATTTGCAGTTCAGCCACAATAATGTTCCCTGTGAACAAATAAACCAATAAAAACTTCCATTCATTCCACAACGTTTAGTACTTTCTACCAAAGTAAAACATGTATAGCTATTTCCTACTGTTCTACTTTATGTTATAAACTTGGAAGATTAACATTTTTAAAAGGGTGACATAGACAACCTTATTTTGCCCCTGTATGACCAGATGAAAGGTTAAAATTTTGGAGTAAGTACTTCATGAACTACTGCTGTTCATATTCACTCCTGTTGATATATTTTTGAAGCCTTCACACTGTTGTCAGTGAAGAGAAAAATCAATTTCTAAAGAAAAATCAATGCCAATTCCCTTCCCTCTGGGCTTGTCTCTGGCTTACAGTATATGGAACAAGTGCAATGGAAATAATGATCTTGTTCTCCTTGCTACACTACCACAGTTTTTTGACCATCTGAAAGTGCTCTTGAGGTCTCCTGTGAAATAGGCTCTGAGATTTGAGTTCGCTCAAATTAGTGTAAATTACCCCAACTCTTCCCTCTCTTGCCTCAGTCAAAAGTCTCTCTCCTGTCTGCAACGGGTGCAAAGTGCTGCAGTGAGGCAGAAGAAAGAGACAAGATCACACAGCCAATCAATTTAAACATTTCAGCTTCTGTACGCTGATTACATATTTTATTTGACTTTAAGATTGTACTCATATTTTTAAGGCAGCTGCAGGTACTTTGTTTTTAACTTCCTGTGATACACAACACATCATTAAATCTGAAGCCTTTCGCAGTTCTACTATGTAAATTAAGGGGAAAAGGTGATCAAGCCTTTCATAATTAGACTATATGGATTTTGCAAGACAGTGCTTACAATAACAGCAGCTGAAATAAATATCCAAAAATAGGATTTGTTGTTGTTGTGGTAGCATTAGCAGCAGAACCAGTAATAGAGGTTGTCTCCTGTATGAAAATGACTTCCTGATATGCATGGCTTTTACACAATAGGAGCACCAATTTGAGCTGAATAGTATTGATATCAACATATTTTGTGTGTGTTTCTTTTCTGGAAACCCCAACAAATTAATATAGAATGTGCATATGTTCGTAACAATGACTCCTGGCTGTGTCAACCAGTGTTGATAAAACACAATCTTTCTGCAGAGGGCAGCTGTGAAAGCCACAGGGAGCAAATAAACAGATTCATGAATACAATGCATACTCAAACAAATAGCACCATCTTCTGAATACCAAAAACAGTAGCAACTACCTCCTGCTTTGATTTAGTGCCACTACATTTATTTTCATCTATTTAAATTCCCCTCTTGCTTTGTAATCACTGTGGAGATGCTTTCTCCTGTTCTCATCTTAAATGTGAGAGAAATATTATACAATTTATGCACCCAAACACGGCCTTGTTTACAAAATAGTTTTTTTTCTTCCTTCTTAGGCTTTGTATTATATTATATTATTATTTTGCCATCATGCTTGCAGCAGTGTCTCAATCTTTTGAAATGTTGACAGTTTAGCGAGAAGGGAAAGATAAGAAATAATTTTGGTTTAATTGAGTTTGAGACCTAATGAATGTTAGGCCACACTTATCTCTCCAGCAACAGTTGATGGTATCTTTAGTTCTCGCTTTTCCTCCCCCTCTCTCTGTATCGCTCCCATTCTTCCTCTCGCTCTGTCCCTCTTTCTGCCTCTCACCGCTTTAATCACAAGGGGGCCACAGGCAGCTTCTGATCGGCCGTGGCTGTATTGCTGTCATAGAGTCCCTCCTCCTCTCAGCTCGTGTGGTGCCTCAGCCAGAGCCGAAGCAAGGACACAACCCCTTCAGGCAACCACCTCCCAAATCTGAAGGGATGAAGCACATGTTGCCACAGATAAACCACTGTGATCAATCTCATGGATGCACAGCGAATCAGTGGAGCGAAAGGCTTTGAAAATCAAGCCCTGTCCCTGATGTGCCCAGCAATGATTATGTGGTCAGTGGTGCCAAAGGCAACCAGCAAACATCAAGGAACTTGGAGCAGTGGGCCTGTCAGTTCTCAACACTAATTAAACATACACAAGTAGCCCAGTGATACGACACCAACAGGGCAAAGGCTGACATCCTTTGGTGCTTAATAAGTTGAAAATCACGATTGCCAATGAAATTATTTTATTATTAAGTGGTTAGAAATTTATCAAAAACATCAAGGTAAGGTTGTGGAGATGGAGGATGGGAGATGTTTTAATTTAGCTGGTCTGTCACTGCACAGCGTCTTAGCCACTCTCTTAACTGTTGGTAGCCGAAATGTTAGCTGTCTAACGTTAGCCATCTATTTGATTAGAATACAGTAGCCAACATGACTCTCTTTGGCACAAACTTTATTGGAGCTCAAAACTGGAGGCTGAAAGGGAGTTTGTGGATAGACAGTGTGCAAAAGACAGTGTTATATTCTCCTTGTCAGGCGTAACTTAAAAATGTCCACCCCTTTGTTCGTGTTACTGCATGCCTTGACACACAGAAACTACAGAAACAGTGGAATTGAAAAAAAAGGGTTTAAGCTTGAAAATATAGCCAAAGTGCATAAAGGGAAAAAAAAATGTTATTGTTAGATAAAATCAGATACTGTATTGTATGCTTGGACAATGGAAGTGTATTTGGACAATCAAAATGAAATTTAAGCTAGGTAAGTTATCTTTTTAATTTATCTGAACATCCAAATAGAATTTTCAAATAGGCCTACAGGAAACAGGTTGAAAAACAACTTAAGTGAATTTGGTTAAGGCTAGCTCTAATGTAGCTGTCACTGCAGTTTAGTTTTTACCTCTCTTTTGTTGTTTCTGCAAATTTTACATGCTATTTTTTTTTACATGCTATTATAACACATCATGAGACTATTGAATATCTTTCATATTGTACAATTTTTGACAGGCACTGGAAGCCATTATTCAGCCTGACATGTTCTCCACATTGTTGCCCCCTTTCAGAGGTGAGGGGCGATTGAAAGGATGTCAGAATTACAGAAAAGTTGAGCAGTTGTTGTGGAAGGCTGTGTTGAAGCCTGTCTTTTATTTGAATCAACCATTACACAATGTGAAAGACACAGCAGTACCTGTAGTGTGACACTACTGGGCTCCTGCTGATGATTTTGATGTGTGACATTACAAAAACAGTGTGAAACTTGTCGCTGCCAGTGTGTTGGCTCTGGACCGACTTCATTGCCAGTGTCAAGCAGGAAAGGCGCAACTTGAGAAGTTGATTAACATTGCTATTAGCTAACCACCACCACTCACCAACCATTGTAAACGTTATGTTTCACAATATAATATGACACAGTATGATAGCGACATATTGATCATAAAACATTTATGGATACCAGCTTTAAAGTCTTTAAATTCTATATTAGACTGCCTGGCAATATAAAAAAAGACATCTACAGGTGGTTTAATTTCCTGAAATGTAACTACACAACTAGCTCAGGAAAGATGTTAATTTCCAGTAATGGTGAGTGACTTTATTACCGTTTGGCACTGTTTGGTTTGACTTCCTAATTCTTACCACTTCAAATGACACAAACAGAGATGAATCAAAAGCTCTGCCAGGGCAGAGGTATCAGCACCATCTTTGACAAAACTATAATATTTCTAGTACAACCGGGTGATTAAAAAGAAAAAATTACTTAATCCCCATAATGACACGCCTCTGTCTCTATTTCCTTTTCTATCCCACCAAACAAGAATCACTTTCTGCCTTGCAGTTAGCACAAATGCTCTTACGAACCCAAGAATATTCTTCTCCCAAAACACATACTTTTTACGCACATTTTCTTTTAAAAGAGAAAGTGAAAGAAACTTGTTGTATCTATATGCTACATGTTTCTCTGAATGTCAAATTTTAAACTGTGAAAGGATTCCCAGTCAGCATCAGTTACCGTATAACATATTCTAGTGAGTGTGCAAGGCCCTGAAAATACTTCAAATGATCCTCAACATAATGTTTGAACAGCAACAGAATCTGAAACTGATGTCTGCCAGACTCCTAAGACTTAGCTTAAAAAAATACCCATGGGCCCCCTGAGCTCTTGACATTTAGAAATTTGTACATTTTTGTTTTGTATATTTTACTTAATATCAAATGGTAGTTTAAGTATTGCAGTTCAATCAAATTGGACCTCCAGATAAGCATAATGCACTGCCTGATTCATAGTCTAAGGGCTACATTCAAACCTCAGAAGTGTTTTAGAAATCATTCCCCTCTTTAGAAGCCTCCCAGACCTTATGGGTTTTATAAAAAAAAAGAATAATAATTATATACAGCAGCAATATTCACTAAAACCCCACTAGTCAAAGCTTTCCAGGTGGTGAGAAAGTTATTTTCTCATTGAGGGTATCATTATACCTTTGTACACTGTAAATGTTTATTCAACACATAATGAATGCAAGTAGTCTTTACTTGAAAGGTAACCAATGTCATCATTAGTTTACTGGCGGCTATGGCTTGTCACTTGTGGTCATTTACTGCGTGTGTGTGTGAGCTGAGGACCTGTAGATACAAGCCAGAGCTAACTGCAGTATGAAGCAAAGTGCTGCAATATCATCTATCATCCTCATTCACACTTTGTCAGATACCCACCTGCACTGTGAACACACTGTTGTTCTGTGATGACGCTGACCCAGTGATTAAGTAAGGCTAACATTGTGTGATGTGTTTTGGGATTTTTTTCCTTGATCTGGTGATGCTGCCTGCATAAATTAGAGCTGTGTTCCATGGCTCCTCAACAGAAGCCCTTGCTGGCAGTCATCCAGCTCAATCACATTGATTTTCCATAACAATATGAAGAACACTGTTCACTGCCGAGGATTAATGAATTGCATCTTCAGAGTCACTTTGGCATTCCTAATGAAGGTAGATGAATTTCCCTGAGCAGGCCAGCTGTGTTTGAATTGGTGCTGACTGTGCCAGGGCACATCCATGGCGAAGCCGAAGAAAAAATACAAATATCCCACAGACTCATAAATCTTCCTTTGGTCTGTCAGATAATTTTAGTAAAAACATATGATTCAAAGTGTGACATTTATCATCATCAGGCCCAGGGCCCTTCATCCTGTTTCATTCCCCACCTCTTTTCTTCACCTGAAATGAACATGTTTGCTGCTGGTGGAATCAATTCAGAAAGCATTTCTGACATTTGTCTAGCTGCACTGTCACTAACATTATGGGATCTGACACTGAGATATTTTGTTGTATGATTATCTAATGAAATCACTGTGAAGTCATCTTATTATGTCCTGGGTTTTATTCTTTGTTGCATTCAAAGACATGTAAATTGAAAAGTCACAGCTTTATGGAGACATTGGTAAAAATATTTACTATTGCTTTATTATATTATTTATTATTATTTATATCTACACTATCCCATAAATTCTCATCATCGTATTGAAGTAGTACAAGAGCTTAAATCCACCTGCTCTCTTGAATGCATCCATACCAAAGTGTTCAAATCTTTACATTGGTTTTTGGAAGACCTCTCTCTAACCATCTCCCCCCTACTCAACAATAACAACCTTAATGCATCTGTAAGAAGCAACCACAGGCCAGTGTCAAACAACACAAAAACGTTGTGTACAAACAGTTATTCAAATTTGCAATTTTTAAAAACAGTATCTACATTTAAAAGCTATGCTCAAAACCTTCCTCTTTTCTCAGGTCTATGAATAGTGTTAGTGTTTTATTTGTTTGTTTGTTTGTTTTTTTGTTTTAAATACAAAGCACATTGAGTTTATTAGTAATGAAATGTGCGCTATAAATAAAGCTACCTTGCCTCGCCTTATTACAATTCAAAAAGTTTACATTTACAAGGGGATAATTAGTCATTAAGATACATCATCCCGGGACCTTGAATATCTGTAGGAAATTGAATGGCAATCCATCCGATAGCTGTCATGATATTTCTTTCTGAACTATAAATGTCAACCTCATGGTGGCGCTAGAGGAGAAGCTCTGAGATTACCGAAGTCAGTAGGATCCATCTTCTGGGCACCATGAATGTTTGTACAAAATGTAATGGTAATAGCCTCGTTGTTGAGATATTTCAGCCTGGACCAGAGTAGTGGACCAACTGACCAAGAGACCAGCTTTGCCATCCATATGAGCATGGCTAAAAGGTGGAACTGACCTGATCCAACACACTGCATAGAGTTTAAAATATCTCACTGTAACAGTGGTTTTGTAGCTTATGCCTCTTGATTCCCATAGCAGCAGTTCCAAGACATTTAGCAGAACAACGTATTACCAAGGGGTTCATGCATTTTTCTTTGTGATGAATAGATTAATGAAATGGAAATGAGAAAAACTTGCTTTGACACAACTCCCTAATAGTCTGGGCAAGAACTGGAAAGGAACTATTTTTTGTCTTGATAAAAGTAGAAGTACACACTCATCCGACATGTCAGATTGAACTGTCTCTATGGAATATGCAAAGACGCAAAGATGTACCTGTTTTTCATTTTTCTTCCTGATGAAACCGTTCGGTTCAACACTTTTTTTCATATTCAAGACAGCGTGTGTATAAAGTGATACACCAATTTGCTCGCATGTGGCAAACCAAGGAGGGAATAGTTTTCACCAATCATCCCCACCCCAGACTGGTTCTGTTTGTGTTGCCACATATGAAGGTCCTGTGGGGCGATCGCTGCAGCGCCGGCGGCCTCCAACTCCCTTCCTCCCCAACTGATTCTGATAACAATTAATTCACTGAATCAGAATCTCTGCCTGACATCCATTCCCATTTCAGACCACCAGTTATGTGAACATTGACTCAGGAATAATCATTTGTTGAACTTTTCACACCAGCTTTCTTGATAAGCAAGCCTTTGAATTATTTTTATGCTTGGCTGTCCCTGTGAAATAGCTCTTGGCTAATGTAAGCCTGTTTTCAGATACAGTGAGCTGGATCTGTGGCTATGGGAGCGGGGCCACTTTGCCCACAAACACTGATCTGGTGGGTGCTGTACAAGTTGCATTTTAATCGACATATACTAAAGTAAAATTCTACCTTTCAGTGTAGTACTGTTAAATTGCTATTTGAACTGCAAGCGTTGGCAAAGAGAGAACTTGTTTTTGCATTTTATTTTTTGTTCTGTGATGTTCTCTCTGTGGTGAAATTACTCTCAACCTCTCACAACCCATCTCTCTGTGGTGGAAGTGTGCTTCAGTCAAGAGACACTGAATAGAGAAACAAAAACGACAACAGCATACAGGGCAACGATCACATTTTCCTGAATGGAGCTTGACCACATCAGCTTCTCTGTGGGTTAAGGAGATGCACAGGACACTAATCCAAGTGTTACAGTAACACACATAACAGGCACAGATAAAACTCCTCTCTCACAATATCCCTTCTAATCTCTGTGTACTCCTGTCCCAAGAGGAAACAGATGATACAAGCAATGTGCAGGTTGTATTTCACACACAATGACAAGTTGCACAAATCCATCTTTTTTCTATACACAAGTCTCTGTCTCCAGCTCTCTAGCTTTCTCTCTCTCGCACAGACACATACACCCTTCCCTCACACTCTCAGACTTTCTCTTATATTTTCAGAAAACATGGTAAAAGAATTTGAAAAAAAAAATACACCTCGTAATCCAATTTTAACCTGAAAATGTAAAAAAATGCTTTTAAAACAGAAAGCAAGGAAGATGGGCTGGGTGGCCTTTTTCTGTATGTATGTAATTTGATTCCTAACAAGCATGACATCACTTGCAAGCAGCTAAAATAAAAGGGAGAAAACATGGAGGAGACCTGCACGGAGGCTTCATCCCTAGTCACCCAAACTGGCTGGAACCAGCATGAAACATTGCTCACAGGCAAACGAGATGAGGCACGGTTGGAATTGAAGGCAAACAAATCGACTCTCCACACTTGCATATGCTGTGTTTCTCTGCCACAGACGTGGACGCGCCCACATGCACGCAGACATACAACAAGGAGGGAAACAAGGGGGACAGCTCTGCCTGAGGCCACCTACACGATACCCTGAACCATGTGTGGCTCTTTGTGCCAGCTTTGAATTGTCTAACATTCAGGTCAGAACAGGGAAGTACATCTATCTTCTCTGTGTCAGGGCCCAGCATTGATGGATGACCTGGCCTGTTGAGTTGTGGTGGCCAGGTGACAGAGCTCCATTAATAAACAGATTGCAGGGCTTCACTCCTTTGTGTGCCATCAACAAGAGGTGCTCTTCTTTATTATTTCCGTGCCACAGATAATAAATACTCATAAACCTAATGACGCCTGATTACTGCTGCAATCTTTGGCTCATTAGGCTGATTAGTTGCAATTGTGCAACTCTGTGGATGCCGGATGTTTAAAAATACACTCCTGGTGCTTTGTGTGTGTGTATGTTTTGGGGTAAATGACAGATATACTCTGTCGCTCCTCTGCCTGAACACTTAAAGCATCTATTTGTTATCATTAATATAGAAATGACACCGTTGTCTTAACACATCTTTTTAGTAACACTACACTTTTAACCTTAACCCCTTGTGTTTGTGTGTTTTTTAATAGCAGGGGTGTTCTATAGTAAAACACTTCAATCATGTTGCCTCACATAAGCTGCTCTGGTGCAGGCATGTCTCTTAATTTACAGTCCTTGGTGGTGGAAAAATGTCCTTCAATGTCAGTGTGAGCCTTCTGTGTCCACAGACAAATCAACAGAGCGGGTGGAGTCACTGACCCCAATAATTTAGTGCATTACTCTAGACGTTTTCAGATGCCGCGGAAAGTGCCCATTTTTCCCAAATCGAGCCTTGGCCCCTCCTGTTTATTACAGGTTTGTGACCCACGCTGGGCCCTGCTGAGCAGGGGTAGAGGAGGGGGGTGGTGTTACAGCAAACAGGGGTCGTAGCAATGACACCATGCATCTCCACATCAAACAAAACAGCCTGAAAGCCGTTAAAGGAAGTAAAACTTCCTGAAGTCCCTGAAGCAATAGCTTCAGAGTCAGCAAGTCGGTTTGGAATTGCCGGATGTTATGAATAAGAAAACACTATAATATTTTACAATGACTCTTGCAACATAATGTAAAATCTGTTCTTTTTTTCTCCATATGCATTGGCCTAAATGTGTTTCTCCAACTGAATTTACTCTGGGGGAAAACACAATGAATGTGCATGTTTCAATTTAAAAGATATATACAAATAGTCAAGACACTCCTCACTGAATACATTTTCAATATACAACAAACTATGTAACCATTATTTGTTAAAGACTAATTTAGCTACAAATCATACATGCTGTGTTACCTGAGTCTTCCCTAAATAAGGAGCAGGAAATGAGAGTTCAACCGTTTGACAAGCAGCATATCAGGCTGCCATCCATGTGCCAAAAATGTGTTGATGCAAATGAAACTGCGTTAAGTCCAATATAATTGATGCTATTTTTAAAGTACTGAAGGCATGATGTATTTCCTTGCACCTTAGATAGAAGCATGCAGGTTGATTATGTGCTATTCGTTAATTATAGAAACTGTTACTGAATTAATCTCTCACCCGCTTTGATATCCATTTAATTTGCATGTAGGTGTCATATATAGACAATTACTTTTTTATCTGTGAGGTAACATTTTCAGTTCAACTTCATCATCAACGTTTGACACTGGGGCTGCAGACTGTAAGTACATTTAAGAGCTAAATCAGATTGCTGTCTAAAAAAGGGTGCATCATTTTCAGGTTGCACTGTGTATTACCCAAAGCACGCTGTTAAATCCTGGGCTTTATTACTCTCCTTTCCAATACTTAGGATGCTAACAACAAACTAGTCAAATAAGTGTCAAACCGGGATTGCCAATGCTGGCTGCAAAACCCATTTCCCCATCACTGTCTCCTCAACCTCACTGGAAAAAAATAAAAATAAAAAACTGTTCAACATAGAAACGTTGAACTGCCTCGGCTGGTTCTGTGTGTATATGTGTGTGTGTGTGTGTGTGTGTGTGTGTGTGTGTGTGTGTGTTTGATGTTGGTGTTGTTGATGTGGTAAACAAATCATTAGCTGGAAAACCTGATAAAGAAGTAATCTAGTCCAATCAATTTAAAATCACATCTGTAGCAATGCAGAAAATTGACATGAGTGCGCCAGTGAAGGGAGAAGCAAGTGTCTAATTTTGCCACATATCTAAACATCTCTTTGCGCTAACAGAGAAACAACATGATGACAGTTCCTCACTGAGGGTAATAAAGCCATTTCAGTGACAACAATGGCTTTTTATTGTATCTTTCAGTGAGGGGGGCTCCGAGCGTTTTTGTTTATGCATG
The DNA here is from genome assembly GCF_043641665.1 of Enoplosus armatus. Classification (NCBI taxonomy): domain Eukaryota; kingdom Metazoa; phylum Chordata; class Actinopteri; order Centrarchiformes; family Enoplosidae; genus Enoplosus; species Enoplosus armatus. The sequence goes on from NC_092189.1 coordinate 13,417,717, forward strand.
GCGGAGGAGGAGAGTGAATAAGGGACGGCAACATTGATCTAGGACCCCAAGGCTTCATTTTCCCATGGAGACAGCACGGCTAATTAGGCTAGCATGTTGCCTGTTCCAGCACAGCTGCAGTGAGAGATTAGACAGACAGAAGCTGCCAGCTGTTACTCAGATGCAGTATCACTGACTAATTGAGACCGGCGAATGTTCATGGAGCAAGGCCCATGCCAGTCGTTCGCATCCCGTCGTTCATAATGTGTCCAAAGTATATCATCCAATGATAAGGTTAATCAATGGGACTGCTGTGGAACAGAGGACCTGATTAAAATGTAAATACTCCAAATGTAAATGACTCAATTGAATCATGGGAAATTACAAGGTTTCCTCTTGCGATCTCTTAGACTTTGTAAATGGTTCTGGGTTTTGTGAATATCAGAATATATTTTCACTTCTCAGAAGGCTGTGGACAGACAACAATAGGAACTTTGCTTGACCGCCTATTAACTCATGTTATTGCTGAGATGAGCTGACACTTAGTCAGATAAGTACATACTATGGTTGTCTATCATACTGTAGTTCATCAAATGTAATGTTTCAGACATTTAGGGAACTACGCCCATCTCAATTTTCATACCACTTTTCTCAGGAAGTGTTGAGCAGTCCCTGGTTTTCCTTCGACTTATCATGTAAGTTTCATCATCTGTTGTTTTATCCTTTTAGAATTCAGAAGGGAAAGACCAGAACCAACTGAGTCTATTGAGACTACTGGGTATGCTGGATGTCCTATGAGATTCCTACAGGCAAGTCAAGGATTGGATTACACCTGGATATTATTTTGAATTCAAAAAGAAATAGGGAGTCTGTGTTCAAATCCCATAAAACCCCAATCTTGAAAAGAATCCATGGCAGCTCACGAGCCACTGCCATAACACAAAGTGACTGCAGTGTTTGATATGTTTAAACTATTCTTGAAATGTAGAATTTTGTGATAGAATTCTGCAGATTGTTCTGAGTTAAGGATGAGAGGTTTGGATGAGAGGTAAAACCTGTCTTTATCTTCTATCAACATAAACACTATTGTTATAAAAGACATGTGTCAGTAGTGTGGAGTAAGTGTAATTATTTTACTTTTTTTATGTATGTTGTGATCCACATGGCATAACGGTATACTGTGATGAGCCTGAGTTCTGTCTGTTGCTTTATAGGTTATCAGGGCTGAGGGAGTGGAAGGGTGACAGAGAATGCAGCTGTGGTGCAGCTCTCCATCGGATAAACTCTCCTCTATATAGCCACATATACTGAACAAACTAGTAGATAAGACATGTGTGCACACACGTACACATCCAGCTCAAACCACTTGCGCTCCACTCCCTGTGCACCTCCCTGTCTCTTGACAAACCATCATGTACAATCCTGCCACTGTATAGTGCTGTCAGAAACCAACCAAAATAATCTCTTCTGCAGGGGAATTTAACTCTATACCTTCTGGCACAGTGCAGCGATGCAATTTAATGTCTCCTGTGATAACTAATGGTAGAAACTCTTAAAACTTCAGAGCTTATAATAAGCTTGTCAGCTTATCATATTAGGCATGTGAGCTTATAACATTAGCATTTAAATGTTCCCGGGTATACAGTAATGTGATTGGTGAGCTTTGCCATTTTGACTTTGCCGTTGAGGAGAGAGAGAGGCAGAGTGACACCACGAGAAAGGGTGATGGTGCTGTCGTGAGGCAGTGTTGAGGACTGTTGGATCACGCCTTGTGTTTACAACAATTGTGCACGAGCTATATAATGGATCCACAGGTATTTGAATGCACTGAAAATTAGTTAACCGTAACAAACGACTCAATGCTCCAGTTTCCTCCTGCTGTCGGAGTACATTCAAGTCAGGTGGACTGGAAACTGCAGTGCTTATAGATTTGAATATGAGTGTGGGTGTGTTTGTCTTTCTTAGTGATGGACTGGCAATCACTGTAGGGTGTTCTCATGAAAGTCTTATCCTGGCTAATTTTATAAATTTAACTATTAATATTAAGTTGAAGTGTTCTTTGCCTTCTGCCCAAAGCATGTTGGAAAAGTGCCCCATCCACTCCTTTAATGAATGACCTAACTCCACTGAAATTACAAGCAGAGAATTTACTTAATAAATGTGGCACTGGATATAATCAATAATGATGGAGAACACTATGGACATTTTAGCTGATAGCCACATTCTCTCCTCTGACTCCGAGCCGAACTACAGCAACAACTAAGTTGATCTTGCAAACTTACTTCTTTGCATAACTTCTCCAGATGTTTGTGAAACATTTTGCAGGTCACAAACATCTTGGCCTTTATTATTTATTAAAATAGGTGTATCAGCTTGTTAAGGACAAGCACACATAATATATTATGCTTGAGGGAAATATCAGAGTAAAGATCAAGAAACAGACACAGATTCAAATTGTAATTAAAATTGTAAGTCATGAAATGACAAATCTACAACTTGACCTACGTTGCCTCCTCCATCGTAATACATTTTATATACAGTAGAGATCTCTGCTGTCTTGGCATGAATAAATGTATAGTATAAGTACTGATTTAAATGTAATCTTTATTTCTCCTTCTTTTCTTTAATAGTTTGGAAATTATTTGTTTATTCTAATGGCCATCCCAACTCTGAGTATTTTCTACATTTATTCACAGCTTTTGTCTTGAGGAAGGATCATTTCTGAGTCATGATCCATTCCATCCATACAGTATATACCAGCCTTAAGAAATAACACAGCATCTATCCTGCCTTATAAAGAAAAACTTTTAATTGCCGAACAAAAAATGGCTTTCATGTGTATGCAGTCAACCTCTTTGCTACTTATCTCGTGCCTAAACATGACACACAGTTCACCATTTCACCTAATCATGGGCAATCTTCATCCCACCACGCTATAAAGACTCTAAAATTAATGATCTTCCCGGCAAGATGTGGAACCAAGCAAGTGAGCAATTTTAGGATTGACAGAGATTATTAAACAAAACTAATTATAGTCATTGGTACAGAACAATAATATCCTGCATACTAAAGAATTAATGTGGGAGATTAAAATAGGCCTATCCATTAAAAGACATGATATTTCATTCTATCTACAAGGAGGAAATAAGTCTAATAGGCCTTTTTATCTGTGAGGAAATGGGAACCAGCAGAGGTAGATCAGTTAATAATTGAATATGCTTTCCCATCAGATACAGCACCGACTACATACTTAGCATTGGGCAAATACAACTGATAATACACCATGGTGATTTGGCATCAAACTATAGAGAAAATGTATAAATAGCATTCTGACCTGTTTTGCAGGTTGCTATGCAGAATGTATGAATATTTTCAGTAAAATCATACTATAAGATATTCTGTTTGTTCGTGTGGATTAATGGCCTAAAACATGCTGATTTCCTCTTACAAAGAGTCAGATATTTATTTTAAGTAATTATTAAATGTTTTTAAATACAAATTTGGTTGCTTTTTTTCTCCCTCAAGTTGTGAAAGTGTTCTTTTTTTTCTCTTTAAACTGTAAAGGAGCAGACCTTTTTGGATAAAACACTCACTTGTGTTATTGGACTATGCTCATTATCTGAAATGGAGAAAAAAAACCAAAACTACTGTTCTCTATGTAGGTCATCCATTGCACACTTTAATAAGATGACTGCGCAATTAAGATGAAAAATTAATTCTTAATATAATTTTAAATGCATTGTTGTTGAACTGCACTAATCCTCTATGTTGCTTTAAAGTGTTAATTTAATGCCCCTGTTCAATCCAAAAGTAATTTTCTGGCACTATTGTGCAGTAAGTACCAATTAGGTCACAAATTACTTGAACGTAATGAGTATTCAATGGCAGACCATCTTGAATATATCTCTTTGTTTGTGGAAGAAATCTCAGGTAAAATAGTATTTGTGTTGCTCTCCCCATTATCCGGTTAGTTTAGATGTTCGACTGATACAACTGGGCCCCGTATTGTTTGGCTTTTGAATTTGTGCCTCTGATTGAAAGTAATTGAGGCACATAGGCTACGGTAGTTTTTGACCACGTAGTCTCTATCGTGTGTCCTACAGTCTTTACTCAAACTGTGACCTCAGGCTGCTCAAAGCAAAGCACACAGTGGTGCCACATCTGCCGTTAACTAAAGTCAAGCCAACAAGTGTGGGATCAAACAGAAATGGAATAGGTTGAGCAGGGTTTTGTTTTCACATTTTCTGCAACGGTATAAAGTCCTGCCCTTAGTCGTTATTCTTGCTGAATAAGGACTAAAAATACTCTACTTAAACAGATATGTTGAAACTCCTTCAGTTCAAGAAGCAGACATTTAACTCCCTTTTCTGCTGTTTACTCTGATCAGTTTGAAAAAGGAAAAATCAGCTGACAAAAACCACCACTTATGCAGTACTTGTCACCTTTAATACTCTCCTTTACCCCATTTTAAGGAACATTTGTAATAAATATTAATGATTAAATATCAGAGCGGTGCTGATTACATTATACATGGATCAATGGGGTTAGTGAGTGAGTCATCAATAGTTAAAGAAGGACTAAACATACCTCTTCCTGCTGAATGTCTGTATCCTTTCCAAATGGAGCCTCATCACATAATGAGCTACTTAACTGCCCAGGACCACTCCTGTCTCCTGCATGTCTCATGATCCTCTAACATACATTATGAAAACAACAAATATCTTATTAATTAATAATGAGGCTGATTCACCTGCTATTAGACATCAACACTCAGTGCTTCTTATACACAGTAAAATATTAGCTGGTGTCATGTTTCTCATGGCTTGTCGCTAGGCTTTTTGCTTGCAGTTCTGATAACAGAAGGTGAAAACATGTAAATCAGATCCATATTCAAGCCTCTTATTCAGGAAAATGGCCCATGTGCTTTCTTTTAACACTTCTCCTATGATATAGTTTCACGTGCTTTAAGTGAAGTGAATCCGAACAACAATGGTTTATAATATAGTCAAATTGCCCCGGACTCTTTGAAATAGCTTATCAAAACTGGAGGCAATTTTAAACTAGAAGACTGCAGACGTTACAAATGTTTTGATGGCACATCGGCACACAAAACACCCTTTTGCCCACTTCAGGAGCAGAGCTCATGCAGGCTGAAGTGTCTTTACAATAGGAGCACAGTGGCGCTTGAAGGCTTTATCAGGGTGGAGCAATCAGGTGTGTATTCAAATCAAAATGACAGACAAGGATATTAAAGCTCAATGACATTTTACAAACCTTTGATATTGCGGCAGGCTTTTATGCATTCAGGGATTAAAACTTAAACCCTCTGGGGAATTTCACTATTCGCTATTCATCACAGGTATCCGCTGAATGTAGCTTCACTGTAGGGAAAAAAGCTTATCATGCCACCTTTTACTTTATGCTATCATATCCTCACTTACAGGGTAATTAGTGGTAATGGAACTGTGTCCAGCAAAAATAGGTGAGCAGAGTCTCCTACCCTTTGCTACACCTATTTATGAAAATGTACAAGTTTGAAATACAACACTTTTTCTTGCGAAAAATCAGTTATAACTGTTCACATTTTGTGCTTCTAACAGAGCAATCAAACCCAAGTTCCAAGTGTTCACAAGGCAACAAGGCTGAGTGTGTGCATAAGCAACTGGCTCGACCTCTAGGGCTTTTAGTGGAGTCATTTGACAATTGGCTTTAAGCATTCAAGCATAGTGTAGGTTTAATTAAAAATAAAATCCATAGGTATTAATACAGTAATTCCTGAGCTGTTATATAACCTCAGACATAAGAGACAGGGGGAAAGAGAGAGAGTAGGTGGAGCAAGAAGAGGAAAGATAAAGGATGAGAGACACTTTTTTTAAGAATTAAGAAAAGTGCTCTTTGTTTAGTCAGGTGCGAAGCCCTGTGGTGATTAGGCACTCATATGGCAGCCATGGCTGCTGGAAGCCATGCAGAACTAACAATAAGCCTGATCTCCATGGGCCAATTAGCCTTTGGAGTTCCCATGTAAAACCTTTCATGAAGAGCCTGTGAATGGAGGCCATTACGGACAGAGAGCCGTGCCAGAAGAGACCCTGTGTCTCCAGTGGATATCTTCTTCCCTGTCCAGTCAAGCCTGCACTTGTGACAAGCGGCCATGTCCTGAAACTGTACACGCGGGTTACCAGGGAATAGAAAACTGACACTGTGCCCTGCTGGAAACCAATTACAGCTCTTAAATCAAAGTCTCATCGGCCATTACAGCAGGCAGATAGGGTTGATTGAGCCCACCTCAAATCATCATTATAGGCAGAATTTGGCTATAAGGCAAGGATTGTGATTGTCATCATGAACTGCATTTTTTGATTGTCTGGCTCATTGGCTTGAGAGTATCAGAGTTTTCCATTGTAAATTCTAAACTGTCGTGCACATGGTTCTTTAGTGTGAAGAAAGCCTTTTATAATCTGGAAATGTTTGAATGACACTCTGAGGAAGGGCCTTGAAACATCCCTCAGTGTGCAGGAATAATCCCTGCAGTCACTGTAACATGTCAAGAGTACAGCTTCCTAAGTGTGCATACAGTATACAGAAAACTGTTTGTCAAATAGAGCGAGAGCAGAATTGTTCAAAACTAGATAAGGCTGTTGTTGAGTAAATGCTGCATGTCTGCTTTTTTTTGAGAGGGCATGTGGACAGGCTTGTGGAAAAACTTATTTTTCTGTTTGCTGTTGTTTGTTGGATGCCGTGCTTTGTTAATGTGCATGAGTCGACACTTGTCTGTTTCTGTGAATGCAAGAGTGAATGAGTGTGCGTACATGCCGGCCTTTTGCCACATGCTCACAGTTGTGTATGAAAGTGTGGGAGTATGAATGTGTGATGGCCGCGCACGAGTATGTTTATGGCTTTCCCTGACTGCACACCTCCCTAATCGCAGCAGAGGCTGAGGGTCTTACTCATTCTGCATTCTCCTCACACCGCAGCTGTGGGTTTGAGTCACGTTCACACTGAGAGGTGAGCATAAGCCCCAGCTGCCAACTTTTGAGAAAACAAGAGCTGAACCTAAAACAACAAGAAGGAAATAATTTCTAACACTTTGTTTTTCATATTTGCTCTGCTCTCCTGAGGCACTGAACTCTGAAGAACAGTTGGGGTAACATCCTCAAAGCCTGGCATTTCCAGTGAGGATTAAATACCTGGAATTTGAAGTCAGTAGAAAATGAAAAACTGTCTCGCCTGCATCAAAGAGCAACCTTGTCATTATTAGCTGTAGAGGCAGAAATATGCAACTTGACAGAAGTGAATATCATCTTCTCCTTTCTTCTTTCAAGGTGTCCTCCTTTTTTCTGTCAAGATGCTTACATTGTACCAGCCTTGAAGTGTATTAATGTTACTGTTTTAATTGGGATTTTGTAGATACAGTGTGCCGTTAGCACCGCAGGAGTTAGCTTCCCGTGATCAACACTGTCACATTGCTCAGAGACATTTTACTTGAAAGCAGCCCCCAGATGGCAGTCCTATTATTTGAACCTTTTAGCAAAGGTTAGACAGATATTGTGTCGTTTGTCCCGATCACTCTGTTTACACGGGGCTGCATGTGATCTTTCATCTTATCACCACAAAATGAACCATAACTCACTGTCAAAATGAAAGTACTGTACCAGGCAGGACAGTTATGATAATTAATGAGCCTGGAATGTGAAAAGGGTATATTTAAATCATCTTTGTCACCCATGCATCTTGCGTTAACCATAGTCATGTGTTGCGCTTTCAACATCAATCTACTGTATGTACACTCAACATGCTGCTCAGGTTGTCTGTACTGAGATACAGCAGAGTGAAAGCGTGGCAGTTTTAGCTGCAGTGCATATCAAAACCTCTGCAGAAGATGACTTTTATTTGACTAAATTAAGAACCTGGTCTCTTGAAATATTGTGAAATGAGTACAACGCCACTTAAAATACCGGCTCCACGCATGAAGAGTGCAAGAAATAAAATTCCCCGGCATGTAAAGATTACCTGAGTGTGGACGCACTGTTCCTGACTGTGGATCTGTGTAGTGGGAGGTAAGTGCTGTGCTGCCTTCTCCTCTGACAACCCAGTTTCTTACTATGAGTGAATTTTACATTTCTTTGCCAAATTCTTTCTCACTTAACCATGACCAAACTTTAACTATTTAAAATCTTAAAGCCCCCCTCCAGTTTATTATTGTTTCTTCATTTGGATGTTTGAGCTTCACTGTGCAGAGTTTGACACTAGAAGGCTGTTGTCACATTCATCTACTAAAGAAGGAAAGTTTCTTGGTGCTCACCTTAGATTTGAGTTTAAGATGTACGTATGAATAGCATTTTGTGACATCACAACTAGTTTGAAAGCCTGTCATGGTCCAACATGCATGCAAAACCTGAAACCTCCAGCGCCACAATACATATTGCTGCCAATGGTTTCACACCATTCCACTGAGCAACAGGTGGTGATTAAGCACCAAGAAATGCAGCATTTCTGCCAGCAAAGGTAGTGAAGAAGATGACTGCTATCAAGTAGACATGGATATAAACAACAGAGGCTCCAAAATACTACTACAAAAGTGTTTTAGGAGGAAGTGAATTCATTCAACACATTTCTTAGGCCTCAAGGATACAGACAGATGTGTTTTGGTTAGTAATTCCATGGGGTAACTTTTACAGTGAAAAATATTTGCATATTCATGGATCAGGATTTTTCAATTAAAAGTGAGAAGGAGTAGATGTAATTTTAAGAATGTTTAACTAGGTAAATTAACTTTTTTTTTTAAGAAAAAACATATTAGATACAAATATTATTCGAAGCAGAGTCTCAAGACGTGTTTGGCGGGGATCCTTTAAGCTGCTTTGTTCTACAAGTTATTTAGCATGAAGATGAACATGTGAAAGTGGCATTATCTGGTTTGTGGAAGACAAATATAATGTTATATCTCCAAATGTGTGTTGCTGTTAAAAGTGCTGTTAATCAATCGTAAGTGTTGTATTACTCCCAGCTTCGTTGCTAATACAAGTGTTCATGTCTCTCAAACCAAGCAGGTGGCTCCACGATGTCTGGACGGAAAGATCCGCTATTGTGACATGATAGATTATGGCAGGAACACAGCTTTTCTTTCTGCTCAGATACACTTGCTCTTGCAGCGACAGCACACAACGACAAATGTTTGCATCAGTCACATTGAACTTCACAAGGTGTGTGTGTGTGTGTGTGTGTGTGTGTGTGTGTGTGTGTGTGTGTGTGTGTTGGCCACCTAACTGGAAATGAAGACAAGCAACCTGCAACCTGCAATAGAAAGAGACCCCTTTCAGAGACAAATTGTCTATTATGTTTGATAGATCTCACAGTAATATATTTGGTTTTAAATGAAAATTGCAGTCATCCAGCTCAAGCGATATCTGAGGGCTTATGATTTGCTGTGTGGATACACAGCCACCCCTGCAATTCCATCAGTCCCCAGTAGCTGACAGGAATGGATAGGCTCTATTAACGTAGATATAGGGGGCCTAAGGCTGTGTTGTAACTAGTGCTATTAATCCATATAGTTGGTCTATCAAGGTGCTGCCCTGTACGAGATCAAAAGGAGTAGCCTGCTGTCATAGAAACACCTCCTGAATTTAAAAGGATTGTTTCAGGTAATGAATAGTAGAATATGATATATATGTGTGTATATGTAATATGAATAGATTGTTTTTGACAAAGATGATCTATGGCAGTTTCTGATTTTTGTTTCTTATTTAGGGTAAAATAATATAATGTAGACTTTTAGCACTTTGCAGCTACGGTCTATTTTCAATGTATTTGTCTATGGAATAGTTTATCTAAATTATATTTCCTGTTCCTATGTCCTTCTTGAAGGTTGAGCAACTACAAGTTTGGAGCCATTAAACAACATAAACATTCAACAAGGAATATGCATGTTTCAATGCATTTCAATGACTCCTCAGTCTCTAGGGGAGAGGCGTGACATGGCTGGGTCCTTTGATCAACACCAACACCATCAGGTTCATGTCTCCAAGATATCCAGTCTTGAAAGGGACACACTGAGCTTATACACTGTGTATATTAGCAATTTAGATCCAACATGAAGAATATTGTTTGAGCATTTGCATCTCAAAGGCACAATTTTAATTTATGAAGTTGGTCTGAAGCTGAGGTGGGTTGATTTCTTCCTTTTTCGCTCTCTTTCCTTTTGTGCGTCCTATTACTTTTATGTTACAGGGAACTGAGTTACCACATTGTATTTTTACAATTGGAAATTAAATAAAGGAAAAAGTTGAAAATACAATGATCTACCACTGAAAGTGCTCCAGCTTTTGGTATAATTTATTAAAAAGGTTACAATGGCATTCCTATTGATGTAAAACAAAGGGATGGTAATGCAATTTTCATTTCATTGATGCTGCTTCCATTTGAATATAAATATATTGTCTCTTGTATGGGGAGCATATGAATAACTAAATAATACAACTTTATAGCAAGCACATACTCAAAGGGACTTGTGAGTTTACAGTAATATGTGTGTAAATCCAGGTAATACAAGCCTGGTTAAAAAACCTGACAAGCCCATGTGAGGATCATGTTCCCTCCAAAAGCCCACAAATCACAATGATCTTTACGGCATTTGTTAATGAATGACACCTCAGGCATCCTCGCAAGTTTCTTTATCAGCTGGAAAATGTCTCTCGTAAAATGTGCAACTTATATTGATTGTTCTAAATGTTAATGTCTTTTGAGCTTGGACATCTGATATTTCACCATTAAAGCAACGATAAAGCATGTAATATTGTAATGATATTTACCAACAGCTGTTCCTCTGCTACTCCCAGGGGGATTGGGGAGGGGGTTTAATGCAGCCCGGGTAGTTTTCTTTATTGATCTATGGAAGGAAAAAAAAACAACAAAATAGCGGCAACCGAAATGTCAAAAGATATTGTCCTTAACAATATTTCTGCACCTTTAAAGGCTGCAGCAAAACTAAAAACTGCCACCTTCAGTTACAAAAGCAGTGACTTACACAAAATATAATATATAACAATAAAAGTATTTACTTATTCCTTAGTATTCCTTTTTGTTATCCTTGCCTTAAAATGGCTAAATTAATTCCAGGAAAACGTCTCTGACTCTCAGCATAGGAAATTTCAGATAAGCTGAGAAGTGTGGTAAATATCGGTATTATTTATGAAACATTTATTATTAAGTCACTTTATTCTGTAAGAAATTGAGAATTAGGCCATATTCAAATGATCCGAGGTCTCGGGAGCCAAAACAAACCTTTGATTAAAAAAATACTCTGGATTTTCTGTCATTGCTTAAGACATGAATAGCTTGATAACTTTGTACCAAAAAGTAGTGTTTTATCAAGGAAGGAGCTGGTGGGGAATGGAAGCTGTGGTGCAATGTAGTAGAAGCTGTTCCCATAATTGCTTCGTTAAAAACCAGTTGCTTTGTGCGTCCTAGAGTAATTAAGCAGTTGGAATTTTACATTACACTAGTGAAAATTAACAAAGAGCACATCTGGGTGTCCCATAGGTTTAGTCATTAAAAAGCCCATTATTTTTCAAATTACTTTTTCAATCTTTCAGCCCCCCTAATCCGGAGGTATTTCCCAATAGACAAGTTCCCGTTCTTGTTTTGAATGACTCCTCTAGGAAAGTTAAACATTTAGCGGATGGTGTGGCCTGCAATGGCTGCTCCTTGCTGCTGAACTCTATTTCCAAGACAAACGTGGTTGGGGAGCAGGAAGACACCACAAGGATACTGGAGCCAAATCGTTTTAAGCCATGCAGCCCAGTCTTTAACGTCATCAGTCCGATAAAAAAAAAGATGAAAAAAAACAAAAACCCAAGATTACTCTTCTCCGTTAAAAATGACAATAACCCACATGCGCATTAAATCACAAAATATTTTTTAGTTTGATTTGTATGTAGTTTCTAGAACCTCCCTTATTGACCACAGTCTCTTGTGAAAAGCATACAGTCATTGAAAAGCACTTGTGCTCCATTATTCTTAATCATAATTGAAAATGGTCTCATGGGGAAAGCTGACATCAGAAAGTGTCACTGAAACCATCATATAATCATTAAGAAATGTGATGTTTTGATTTTGTCCATGGAGAATTTTGTTAATTCCCCTAAGAATATTTATTTTATTTAAGATGTACAGTAAGGAAGGCTGAGGAATACAAAAAAAATATGACATGGAAAAGGGATTGTGGCCTGGTAAGAGCATTTGGGCTCCCCGGAATAGGAAGTAGGAAGTGTAGGAAGTGCATAATGTAAATATATGTGGTTATATTAGCAAGTCATTTTCAGTATGTAATCACAGATTCAAGATGTCATAGATGTCTCTGTCTTAAAGGCACTAAACTTAGCCTTAGCTTAGTGCAACACTACTGTCCTCAAGTGCAGTTAGTTATGTGTTTTGGTGGGGGTGGTTGGTCCTGGTCAAGCTCATACATAATCATACATCTGGTCTAACCTAAACCATATGCGCAGGAAGTATCTTAGTGCCTGAGGGAATACGACGAAAAACAAAAAAAATCTAAACCCTGACCTTAGCTGTTGCCACCAATTTGTTGATTTGAAACAGTTAGAATCTGTTAATGTTTCCTTTATCAAACCTTTGAAAACCTCAAACTGAGGGAAACCTTCACTAACGATTGAGAAAAAAGAACGTCTTGGTCAGGGTGTCTTATTAAAATTCAAGTCAATAGCAGAAACACAAAGAGAAAGATACTGTATTATTCAAGGAAAAGACCACTACAAGTATGCACATGCTCCTGGGCTGAGTATATTAGTTTTTCATCAAATCATCCTGGATATACCAGTCTGGTTTATTCTCCCTGTGGTTGAAATTATAGCAAACCTGATGATTGCTGTTAGCGTTTCACTCCAAAGCAGTTTTCACAAAATTCACAGAGTACACAGGACCATCCATGAAAAGGCTTCACACTGGAAAAAAAAACAGAAATCCATGGCTGGCATATCAACAATGTTTTTCTCTTCAGGGGCCATTGGTGTTCCAACATCACAGGGATCCTTTGGTAGAGACAAATACATATACATGACCTGCTGTATACATTTAAAGTTGGTTTGCAGCACTGGCGTGTTACTCGAACAGACCTCCTGCAATTAAATTGTAATGTCCTGTACATTATTGTATGTCAAGAACAAAGGTCTGATTATAATTCATCTTACAGTATTTATTTATTTTTTATTTATTTATGGCTCCAAATATAAATTATGTGCTTCAAATTTATTTTTATACTTTAGATGGAGATTTGATTTAATCTCAATGTCATTTATGTTCCTTTCCCATGCCATTGTGCTAAATATGCATGTCACATATTCAAATTCTACATTCACACACAGGAATACAGTTGAATAATACAGTTTCAATATGATGATCCACAGTATCAGTAGCAGAAAGTTTGTATCATATCAAGAATTTTCATTTAAATAAGTGTAGCTGATATAAATAAATCAAGTTTCATTTGCAGACTGCACTGAATAAAACTCAGTAACTCTGATGCTGAATTTCAAGTTGTGGTTGACTTTATATGTGCCACCTTTTTTGAGTTAGGGTCTCCCGGTGTAGGGAGCATGGCATAATGTACTTGCGCCTCCTCAAAAATTCTCAAAGAGTACAAAATATAGGGGATGAATTATTTACCGACGTCAGAATATTTCTGGAGGTTTGCAACAGTGGTGGAGAGTAGCCAAGTCTTTCATCCATGTGAGACTCTTGACAGTGGTTGCTGCTGTAAAAGGCAGAGCTCGAGATAAGAGAACGCTTTGACCAGCCTTGCCTCCCCATGATAAATCTTTATCATTTTAGGTGATGGCCTGACCTCTAAGACGGGTGCTGGCCAAGGGGGTCCTCATTAATACAACTTGAAATCCTCTTGGCTCATTCCGTCTATTTTCTTGATGTCTGTGACCTTTCCAGGATTGCCGCTATCAAACGAAACCCTTTTTGAGGCCAAAGAATCGGAGAGGAGTTTGAAGAGCAGATTGCATGATTCTGTTTGGTCGAAGAAGGAAAAAAAGGCAAAAGGAGGAAAGCAAAAGGTATTCCATGTGTATTCTTCAGTGCCAGTAACTGATGTGTAGTTTGTGAATGTCTTGTGAGACAATAAGCTTGAATTCATTAACTGTGTTTGTCTGCTCTGTCCAGTCAGTGTGAATGACACAAGTGAAATTGAAAGGCTGTCTGCAGACCAGAGTACAGACCATATGTAGCCAGCTTTCAGTGGTTCAACTTTCAGTACTTCACTAGAAAACAGCATCTTATCTCCAGAATCCCAGAGCAGGTGGATGAAAGAGGCAGATAAGGTATGCATGGAAAATATTTGGTGATGTTGTTATGATTACTAGCTAAATACAATGACATAACAACATGCAATGCATACTTTTATTGAAAATGTGGGTTGTTAGGATTAAGGATTTTTTTTTGCACACCATTTGAAAGTCCACCTGTTATATAGTTGAAACCACGTATTTATCAATAGCCCACCAACAGTACACTAGTGCATTACCCACAGGGCCATTTTTCCCATTCATGCTTCTTTTCTTCTTGTAGCTTTTGTTCTTCATGCAGAGACTTACACAAGGGACACATTTGGACCAGGGCACAGTCTGTATCCAAGCAACCAAAGCACTGTAGCAACAAACTACTTAGACATACAAATATACATACAGAGACATACATACACAAATTAGTATGATAAGAATGAAAATGACCAGTGTCCGGCACCCTTTATAGCTTTACAGGGAGCATTCTTAAGATACTTTTTCCTACTATAAAATGACAGTGCTGTTATTAATCCCTTTAGGAAATAGAGGTTTTGTGTCACAATTAAGCCATTGACTTAATTAGCCAAGACATTGACTAATTATAGTATGATTAATGGTATGGTAATTTCGACCCTGTCGCGAAACACATTAACTTGGTCAAAATAAATCATACTGAATAAAAACTCTCAAATACAGATGATGGAACGGCCATTGTCAAGGGGCGAAGAACAAATGTCTACCAAACGCTACCATTCATATACTCTGGTAGCTTATGTTTATGAATGGTAAGACAGGCTAGAGTCTCTTTATATATAATAATAATAATAATAATAATAATAATAATGTATTTTCAATTGTATTTATATTGCACCAAATCATAACAGAAGTTATTTCAAGGCACTTTTCACAAAGAGCTTTTCATATAGAGATGTCAAGTAATAGAAATAATAATAATAATAATAATAATAATAATAATAATAATAATAGTGATAATAATCAGATCCAAACTCTACAGCTCAAGAGGCAGAAATACTTACAAAAAGCAATAGAAGGAGAGAGGAGAGAGACCAGAAAGCACACAACTATGGCACAGAGAAAAGTTAGTAACATGCATTAAGAATGCGTACAGATGGAGAGGGAGAGGAGGAGAGAAGCTCAGTGCATCATAGGAAGTCTCCCAGCAGTCTAGGCCTACATCAGAATAAGTAAGGGCAGGGTCTATTTTCTGGGAGGGGGTGCTGTAAATATCGCACATAAACTCCTTCACCCCTCACACTGTTATCACTTCAGAACGTGCAGAAATCGAATATCGTCTTTTTTGACAATACCTTGAACTGCTAGCCTAATCTGACCCCACTTTCCAGCTAACCAGGTCAACGTGCACCCGCATCAAAAATTGCTCTGTGTGTATACTTCTATGTGACTACGTCAGACTGCATATATGTGCACATAAGAAGACAAGGCCCAAATGCACTGAAAGCATTTGAAGTACACTTATTGTTTTAAATGGTCATCATCATTTTCTACTGAATTATTTTTATCCGATGGGAACAAAATTCACCGTCCTCATTCACCAGTAGGCCACTTAAAAGACCTAAAACTAAAATATTTTAAAAATATATCTAAGTAAAGCGCGGCAATGTGACAACAATCTCCATGCTGAACAGCCTGCTGTTCATCTCAGTAAATGGACCAGTTGACCCTTCCACAGGAAAGCAGAAAAAGAAGACAGAAGTCCATCATCAAAGCAGACTGTTTCTTTAGTCTGACAAGAAGGCATACACTGTAGCCTATTCATTTTCATGTTGACAGCACATTGTGCTCTTACATTTTGCACGCCTGGCCGAGAGGCGCTATCCATGGAACTAAAAGGGGGATTTCATTCTGGCATCTTAAATTAGCATTTAACCTTTTGTTTTGTTGCGTATGATTGCATCCCCTATGTGTCCGTATGAGGAAAGGACAAGGCATGAATGTGAAAATATTGCGCTACTTGATTAATAAAATTTTGAAAAATGCCAACCAATTGACGAAAGTAACAGTACACACCCGTTGTCCTCCTTCCTTATGTACCGCTATACTACCGCTACTCAAATAGAAAATGAATCGGGAGTATCTGTAAAGTCTGGTCAAGTCATAGCGTCCTTGAGCAAGACACTGAACCCTAAGTTGCTCCTGATGGAGACCAGCACCTTGCATGGCAGCTTGGTTGCCATCGGTGTGTGAATGTATGAGTGAATGAGACCTTAACTGTGAAGCGCTTTGGGAACCGTGAAGGTTGAAGTGAGACCATTTACCATTTACCAGGAGCGCGGCACACTCTAACAAACAGAATTGGCTGTAGTGTTTTCCAGGTTGGGTGTGAAGACTAAGAACAAATGCTTCGAATGAGTTATAATTTAGTTTAGGTTTAGGGTTGATTAATTGGCTTGAGTCAAAGATGGCTGCAACTCAATACTCACTCATCTCTTCAGCCGGTGCCTTGAGGAATGTAAGTATTAATATGATTGGGGGGAGTGGATTCATTTAGGCTAACATATTCTTCATGACACATCCAGGTTTCAGAAGACAAAATAAATCAATATGGTAATCTGATATTAAATCATTTACTTGTACAGTGACAGAGATCTGATCTTTAAGAGTCCACATTTATATAGTGTTATCCTTAAAATATTAAAGTGCTGTCCTTAACCTTAAATCCTTTATTTAATACAATAACATAAGTCGTTACTTTAAAAAAAGTTGGTCAGTGGGTCATATTGGAGGCCCCGGTGAAATAATGACAACGAAAAATGCATTTTTACAGTGTGTCTTTTGTTTATTTAAAAGGTATTGGCAAATACTCTTTGAGCTTTTAGCAAAGCGTTTAAAGCTGGAATGCTTTCCTCTAATTCATGCACATATTATTAGCTGGTCTGAGGGGAAGAGCCAAGACAAATTGATCTTAAAAGACACAAACTAGTGCAGACTGCCCCTAAGACATTTGTTTAGTTGTACTGTTTATCCCATCACACAGCACCTGTAATTTCTCCCATATGGTGCATAACTGATATGAATTAAACAATTAAGACTATTTTCTCTGCATGACTTCTGGCTGCTCTCCCTGCCTTGAAGAATTGCGTTTCAAATTAAATTGCCCCAAAAACTGAGCCTGCTTTACTTCCGCCGAACAATTAAATATGGCAGGTCTTACTATCTATAATTCAAGAAAAAAGGAGTTGTGGTAACTCAAACTTTAATTCAGACCTGTGTTTTACTTAGATTTTTTTGTTTGGTTTTGCTTTGTTTTCTGTGTTTGCCATTCTCTTTAATGAATCTTCTGAGACCATCACTTGCTCTTCAGTTGTTGAAAACATTCAGGTTATTTTACCGTCTGGCTGGTTGTTTGGAAAATCTAACCGACTTGTGTTTTATCATGAAATGATTTCATGATTACATTTTCACTGCCAGATGTATATAATGTAAAATCTACTCCATAAATATGTACAGCAGAAGTCGATCACAAGCTCCAATACAGATCATAGCAATTGTGACACATGTTGCTGCTACACATGAACAGTCACATTTGATATGTGTGAGATAAAGCAACAGAGAACTGTCTTATGCCACTGACAACACTTTAGTTCGAATCAACCGTCCTGATCAAACACTGTCTTATATTCTTTGCAGATGAATGTGTTTCACATGACAATGCCCCCATTGTCATCTCATATATGTTAACACATTTTCACAGCATCACTGCGGAAGGGAAGTATAAAAAAGACGTGGGGAAAAAAGCTGCCTTATGATCGAGGAAGAACTCCAATCCAATTAAGCTTTCTAAAGACAGTGAGAACAGGTGTACTAGTTCTGTGGTGACTTAAAGATTTGTGACAATACCCCAAAGCAAAGACTCCAACTGCACAAAGGACACCCAAGTGTGTTGGGGTTAATTGGATGACCCAATCCATCTCAATTAAAGATTTTAAGGCACACATCCCCCTGTGTGTGTGTTGAAATTGAAATCAGCTACAGATGGCTCTTCCTGTGGGGTTGCTCCAAATAATTGCTGGCAGATACCACTGGTGAGGTGGGGGGGGGGGTACATTTGTTCATAGTCATAAAATACTTTTAAGTATTTGGGTCAAATTCAGTGTTGACTAGCACCATGTGTGCATGATGATGCTAGTAACACTGTAGCTTAGCTTTTTACAAACATCACGTTGTGCTGCTACAAGTAAGACTTAATGAGGCCATTTTTCAAAAAGTCCATGGGTGGGTGTGAGTGGGGGGTGGAAATATGTTTATTTTTTCACCAATCACAACATAAGGCTGGTACTTGAGTTGAAGGAGGAATAAAATAAGTGAAGTTAGAGGGATTGGTGGGACATAGATATCAAACATTAATCATCTGTTACAGCAGGATTGCACAATTTTGTTGCAACAAACTGTGCAGAGTTCTGCACAATGATCCCCCTGTTTGATTCTATTGTCATAAGTTTTTTGGTTAGAAAAAGTGTAGTTGCACATCACATGTAGGTGCAAGGCTATTGGAAATCATTTGACGAGACTTAATTATCATTTTGACATGTTGTCCATTTAAATAAATTAGTGGTTTGGAGTCAGTGTACAGGCGTTAGTCTTGTCATAGGTCGTTTTTGATCGCCCCTTTGAACTATTGATGAATTGTTTTTACCTTGAAAACCAGAGAAAGTGTAATAAATAAATAAATAAATAAATAATGTAATAATCCTTAATTAACTAAATAGTAAAACCATAGCAACTCAATCACAGAAAGAGATATAGTCATTTGAAATGAATGGCTTTCCATTGGAGACTAATGCACTGATCATTTTGATCCTGACTTAATATGACTAACCAATATATACATATGTATATATAGGTAATGTGCAAAACCAACATAGCAAAAGGTTTGTACTTACTTCTACATTGATACACTGATTTAAAAAATCCGATTTAGTTTTTTACTGAAAGGACACTGCTGACGTTATTCTACATTATTATTGTCAACAAATCTCATAAAAAGTCCCAAGCCCATTGTTTCTCACTGAAGACATACATCTTTAAACATGGGTCTCATTTAAAAAAAATATTTTAAACCTGCTGTGCACTGTATTTTTTAACAAACGTTATTCAAATTATGTGAGTATTTGTTGGGGACTACTTTCAGCGGCAGAATGAGTGAGTACTTACAGCACAAAGACAATGTATATTGGATCAACTCAAAATAAACAACAGTGCTCATGTTCATGGTAATGAAGGGACATACAATGTGTGTTTTTGGACAACGATGGAGGTCTATGTCACAGGGGACTGATGAGTTGTTGACAATGAGAAAAATATAAAATATAACTAGACATAACCTTTAAAAAGGTTACCTGCTTACCATGTTAATTATCAATACAGATTTAATTACACTTATTATGAATGCATATTATTATGTTTTTTTCAGCAGATATATTAATATCTCAGCACTTTCAAGATATTCCAGATTTATTTGATCCTATTCATACGCTGAAAGATGTCTACCATAAGGACTCAATGGGAAGCCATCAAACGGCATTGAAATGCGATTAGTATAGACTGAGGTATTCAACTAATACAGCGAAATAAACATTTTCTCTCGCTGGAAGAGATTGCAGCTGTAGGAACATCTGCTATGGATGTCTAAGTTGTATTTTTGAATGTGCTTTGTGCTTTTCATCGAAGCGGTTCATGAAATTGTGATTGATTGCTTGAATTAATTTATGCTTCTTTGGTTAATTATCATCATTATCACAGTGAGAAGATAAAAAGCCATTATTTCCTTTGTGATGTATAATCAATGGAAGCAAGGCACCATCCATGAGAAAAAAAATGTGTCAAATGTGACTAATATTGAAGGTCTTATGGATAAAGACATTTTACTCTATTAGGGCCAAATGTGCAGACTGTACTGATTACACACATTACCCACATTTAATAAAAACTACAGTTCAAAGAAGGCACAAATCACATGCCAGGCCTAGTCCATTGACAGTTTTTAGTGTCAAGCTGTGTGACTGGTCACATTTCAAAGTTACTATGGTAATGCGTTGAAACCCTAGTTTTATGATTACAGACAAAACAAAACCACAAAATTATAATAATAACAATCCAGACTTCAAATAAAACATGGAACTCCTGCACTCCTATTTTACATTTGACCTTTTTTGTATATTTATAATTAATTTAAAATACACTAATTGTAAAATATTGATATACTTAAAAGTACTGCTACAAAACTATACCACTGACAAACCTACACTACACTTAAGAGCATCTTTTGATATACTAATATACTATATAAGTTTTGCAATTCACAATCTTAAACTCCATATACTTTCAGAAAATATATGTACTGTGTGTGCATTCATGTGGTTTTCATTAGTCTAAGTCAGTCTTGAAATACAGTACCTTTAGAGTTTAAAATTCATTGTGCTTGCTTTCTAAAATAACAAACAATCAAATAGTAATTTGAGCACTGTTCTGATTATGGATCAACCTATCCACCTAATCACTTTTGTTAACCACTTGTGTTAAGGATAAATCTGACCCCATGACAGAATCAAACACTCTAAAGCTTGACTTTACAAATGTGTATGTAGGCCAGAATAATTAACCCTCACAATGAACTGCCATTATAGTTGATGGATGCTTTGGGTAGGTGTTTAAAGAGTGTATTTAAGTGATTTGATAGTTTTCCAATCATTCCAATCACACTAATGCCCCAGTTATTGATCATGTGCACGATTATTAGAAATGAAGGGATGAATGCAGAAACATGCAAAGACATCCAGATATTGTACACACAGACAATACACCCACATGAACACATAGACATTCCCACCCTGGCCCACTCCCACCTCACAATGGCCATCTCAATCGTCTGTGTTGACACCTATGGAATTGATTTCCCATGGCAGCACGGTCCATCTATTGCCACAAACACTGGGCTGCAGTCACATCATGTTGACACAGAACACAATCACTTCTGCGTGTCTGCATTGTTCCTCTGGCACAATCAAAAAAAGACAAGGACGAGAGGATGTCCAGTGGGATGCAACGCATCATCTTTGAGATTCACTGTTAACCTCATTTTGTCATTAGTACTGAGACGCTTCTGCACAACAGACAGGGAGAAAAGCAGTTCTGTAATCAAAGGCTTTTGCTCCCCCAAATACACACACACACACACACACACTCTAGCGCCCATAACAACAGAGATTGAAGAAGAGGAAGGGGTACCATCTCAATTCCAGCAGGGGAAGCTTTAAAGACTTAAGTTGGTGACTGTTATTGAACCTGTGACACAACTCAAACAATACCATATGAGAGACACATAGTGGCCATAAACCAAGAACAAACTCTGTATACCAACAAACCTGCAGACTACATTCACCCACTCAAATTACAATATTATCATTTAATCAAACTCCATTGGCTTCCTGTATAATTTAGAATAAACTACAAGATCCTGTTGATTACACATAAAGGCACCGCATGACCTTGCACCCAGTTACATTTCTGATGTCCTCGCTCCTCATTCCACTTCTCGACCACTCCGATCTTCAAATCTCTGCCTTTTATCCTTCCCCCGCTCCAACTGCAAAACAAAAGGTGATCGCGCCTTTGCTGTCTTAGCCCCCCTGGAATCATCTTCCTCTATCTATCAGATTTGCTGAACCTTTGACTGTTTTAAGTGGCTTCTAAAAACCCATCTTTATAGGCAGGCCTTTTTATAGATCTCCATCCCTGTCTTATGTTTTGGTTTGCTTTAGTTTGGTCTGTCTCTCACTGTGCTGTGTTTTTTTATATTATAGTTTATTTTTTATTTATGTATTTTTATTTTTCATGTGTGTGTGCATGTGTGTCTGTGTTTAGTGCTATATAAATACAGCTTTACTTACTTACTAATAGATTTCCAGAATCTATTATTAGCTGGTGAAAATTGTAACTGTATACAAGGTGAAATGTATTTACATCCAAAAAAGTAGTCAACAAGACAAATGCCTCATCGATGATGCAGTGACACGAAATCAATTGAACTCACTGGTAGGTGAGAAATTAATTCCAAAGAGGGAAACGTATTAATGATAGTCAAGCAAGCTTGTCCAAATCTAATGGGTCTGTGCAAATATAGGATGCATACATGCATTTAGCAATCCCTTAACACCTGGACACCGATGTTGATTTTGTAATTACAAGACATTCAGTCAGATCTTAATCTCTGCCCACACAGGTGTGTTTACATACTTCTTTGTCTTTGCTTTAACACTATTTGTACTGCCTCCACTGCTTTGCTTTTGAAGAATTTGAAGGGTCTGGCATTGTTAGGTCTTGGAGAAAGATGTTGACTCTCTGCCTTGTGTATAGCATAGATGCTGTGTCAAAATGTGAGAAAATAAATACTGCCAGCATGAAACATTCAGCAGAATCCTTTCCATTTTTTATCCAGCAGTGTGTGCTGTAGCCATGAACTTCAATAGCTCCATAATCCTTTGTCTGTCCAGCATTGATATTTGCCCACCAATTGGATTTCACAGTCTAGACTTATTCTGTGCATTATCATTCAGGGAACTACATGGCAGTTCCACTGAACATTTTGCCATTCTGATAGTGTACAGTACACAGCTTGCTGTATGAAAGTTAACCCTGAAGTTGGCTTGAAAGAGTAATTGATTTTTCTTTTTTTATAACATAACCGTATTCACAGAAAACACACCAACATGTATATGTTGTTTCTAAATTCTGCACCTGGGAGTGATCTAATATTGGTTTTCCTTTCAATTAAGGTGTAGACTATTGATATTTTGTTACAACGAAAGATTCGGCCATTATTAAGGAAGACATGTCCCACAGGTAATTACAACACTAATTTGGTTATGGTAGACTGGTCAAGTATCAGATTTTCCCATTGAACCGATTTGTTTGACCAAACGTAGGCCTAATTACCCTTATGGATGGGGAGCGGCTCTGCTAACAGTTTCAGATCATGAGGTCCCTACCACAGGCTCCCATAAATACCAGTAATCAGTGCACTGGCATTAGCATTAAACATTGTCTGGTGAAAGGTTTAACTGTGGGTCTGGATGCAAGGTTTCCACTGATATGTAGATCGATTCAGTGGTAGATGACGGAGGTCAGTGATAACATGTGTATGCTATGTACTGTATGTTTTAGGTGAGCATGTAGGGACAAAGAGAAATGTCTGCATTAATCTGCAAGACTACATGCTGTAGGTAAAATGAAATACAGCCGTTTACTTAGTAGCCGTCTGCTACTCATGTTAATGTGGATGGATGACAAAGCAACTTAAGTTTGGCTGCAAACAATCCGGGAGTCATAAGGCTAATCAACTATTGTCTGCCAAAGCCAGACAAGACTGTAATTGCCTTAGAGTTTTTATCCCTCTTCCAGCTTCAATCTAGTTAAAGTAGTTTGCATCCACTCTTCACTTACAGTCCTTTATGCACAGAATTTATATTCTCTTATTGATTATGTTGTATATTTAATCTAATGCTTAAAGTAAAATCATTGTTTGTTCTTAATCTAAAGCACAGGCACAGATTAAGAGTTGAAAATGAATTTGAATGTAATTCAAAATATATTTTGAGCAGTGAGATTCTTCTCCTTATGAAGTCAATAAAGAGCAACATTTGCGAGCAAGGACAAGCACAGACATTTTAAGGCTGCAGTTCAAGTTGCAGTATATATATATGCAACTCAACCTTTGCAATAAATCATAAATCATCAATTAAAGCTGTCAACGCTCTGCTCACTCTTTTGTTTTATGTAAGCGCTGGCCACTACGATATTCAACTGGAATATTCAAAGGAAGTTATTCAGATAAAAGGTAAGGCCTTAGCACAAGCCGTTGTGACTAACAGATGCAGGTTAATATCAGATCATTTTCCCTTTGTCTTCCTGGCATCACATAATCTTTCAGCAATATTTTTTTTTTTCTGAGCAATTAGATGTGAAAGCAATGTCAACTGTGAGAATAATGTAAAATGAAAGTGAAAGAGACAAGCAAAACATGAATATAATGAGTTTGTAATTTAGGAGAGGTCTATAGTCTCTATAGAATGTGTCTGTTGTGGTGCGAGGGATCACCTGTGAGACTCCCCCTACTGCACCTCTCTGCAGCGTTGGTGAGGCACCAAAATACTACTTCCCCGAAGCAAAGATGGACTTCGCAACATGCACGGGCAGGAAAATAGAGACCTTGATCTTTATCAATATGCTGTACCCTTTGAAAATCCATTTGAATGTGATAATGTTGTTTGTTCTCATCGGCTATATCGTTCAAACCAATTGAGAACACAGAAAGAATGTAGAAATTGAACAGGTGAGCGTAAACAGACTGTTGACAGTTAATACAGGCAGCACTAGCCGAAGCTTTCGTACTCTTACACTCTCTCCTCTGACGTAGAGCATATATTATTGCTACTGAAGATGCATCATATTGTGTCAAAGGACAATAACCTGAAGACTCTGTGGAGGATATGAAATGTGTAAATTGACACGATCACATTAGCTATGACCTTTAGTGGCCTTCATTAGTTAGAATTGCAATAAAAGTGGAACTTGTCTTACCCCCTCCCCAATCTCTCATAACACTGACATTAACCATGAAATTATATTTTTACAATAAGGCAAGCTAGCTAATTAGAGTGAAGATCCAAGAGTTATGCAGAAGTTACATACCTCAATGTAGAATAATAACACTGCGTTGCCCCATTTCTTTGATTAGGTGTAAAATATCCTATAATGCTGTTCACCAGTACATCCCAACAGCTTCGATTGCTGAGCAGTTGGAGTCGGTGGGGGAAAAGAGAAGAAGATGAAATTCTACAGTGTTGAGTGTGAAGTTTTTGTTCCAAAACATCATAAAGGCCACACTTTCGAGAGACAGAAATCCTAGTTTATGGAGATATAATCATCAGGTCTGTGGGACTGATCTACAACCTCGTGAACCCCCACAGATGTACAACTGTCACTGGGGCAGCAAAAATTTTACTTATCACACTTGGCCAGCGGTTAGCAAAGGTGAAGCCTTTCCTGACGGTTTTGACAGCGAGATAACACTTTGGAACATTTGAGTAATAAGCCTCAGCAGTTTAGGCAGAGGACATTACTGTACTGTCTTTCTTTCCTGCTCAGACACACACAGACACACACAAACTTCAACATGCCAGTTTCTCTATGCCTACCACCTAATTAAGGCCAGTCCTTGCAGTTTCAGCTCCAGAGAGAACTGCATTCCCCATCTCCTTCAAGGCA
The DNA here is from genome assembly GCF_043641665.1 of Enoplosus armatus. Taxonomy (NCBI): domain Eukaryota; kingdom Metazoa; phylum Chordata; class Actinopteri; order Centrarchiformes; family Enoplosidae; genus Enoplosus; species Enoplosus armatus. The sequence continues at coordinate 13,443,306 of NC_092189.1, forward strand.
GTCCAATACGTTAGTTGTATTTTCAAGGCATGCTGTTAGCAGTGGTGCCATATTTTTAGGGGTGAACACCTGCAATGTTTGACATCTTGTACCGTTTGATACCACTTCTCTAAAATGGCTGAAGAAGTCTGGTAGTTTATAAAAAGATGTAACATGGCACCAAATCAAACCCAATACAGAATGCTGTTGAAACATAGTTTGTAGTAAGATATGCCTCGTACATGCACAAGTAATATTTTAGAGCTGTAGCCTAGTTTCATGGTCAACCACCAATCAAACTGCATGTCTGTAATAACGTTATAAAAACACATATATATTTGCTTATCAGACATTTTATACAGATGGCATAATGTCGATTCTTTTCTAGTGGACCATGAACATTTGATATGCACATCTTCTCCCAAGTGCGGTGGCTTCACTGATCACCCTAATTAACATATTAATTGTTTACTTGTGTCCTCACTCTGGTTTCCAGGGTGCTGCTTAAAATATGAAGCATGTTTCTAGCACACACACACCGCTGAGTGTGTTGGACGCACGTTCGTGACCAAGGGTGCGTGAGTGCACACATGTTTATGTGCGACGTTGTTCCAGTCTGCGCTCGCCGGTACACGTGCGTGTGCATGAGGGTGTGTAATCAGAGCCGCTTTGGAACTTTACAAGAAGTCATTAACAGTCAAGACTATTGTGCAGGCACCATGATTTCAAAGGTGCTCCACAACAGCTTGTGCGGCAAGGGCTGATTGAACCAGAGCACTTGAAAGGGGGAGAGAGACGTCAGGTTCGCAGCATCCTGTCGCGGCCCATCTGCCTCTCTCTCTGCTCCTGCCGTCAGTCTCCTTTGTGAGGAGGAAGGGGTTTGAACATCAAAGAGCAGCCATGCTACCTTGGAGACAGAAACAATTAGTAAGGGATCTGGTGAAAGGTGGCATAGAGGAGAACCCTGTTCCATGATACTCAAAAAATATATCCGGGCACTGCTGGGGAGAAAGGGCAGCACTGTATTCCAAAGACTGTGTTCCACAGAGAGGCATTGTGTATGAATGACACATATTAGAAGGCCAAAATATGTGCACAGCACAGTAGGGTTAGTCTACATGCACCATGAACATTTCTCTCCATTTACTCTTGTGTGACGTCATTTTTGCCCATCCAGCATTGTGCATCTTCATCTTACACCATATTACAATACAAACTGCAACATGTTGAACTAGCCCAGATGAGACAACCGACAGATAACACCTCTGGCTGTGATAAGTATATTCTCATTAACACTTGTATCCCGCAATATCTCTACAGCAGCCCGGCTTGAGTCCAGAGCAAATCTCAGGGGGACGGTGCCTCATATAGAATACCCTTGAGCTGTTTCACAGCTATCTAAAATCTCCTAGATGTCTTTGCTGGCTTGCTAAGCAACTCCACCTACTTTCACCCCGGCTTACATTTCATTATGAATGTGTAGTTTGAGTTGGCTAAGTTGCTGTTTAATAATGCATTTGTCATCCGTGACCAGGCCAGCTGAAGGGGTGAGACCAAACAAACAAAAAATTAGGTCAATATCACCTGGTCCTCTATATTGAGGTCGAGCGCTAACACATGAAAGGAAGACTAAAGGAGAACACTTTAATTTAATCGTGTGGTGCCTTTAGTAAAAAAAAAATTTTCACCTCGGTGACAAGAGTTATTCTTAGCAGTAGGAAATTACAGTTAACACATCTGAAAATGTTCTTCTTTCTTGTTATTTATTTACACAATTTATGTTTGGTGCAGCACATAGTGCATACAGTAGATTTATCAGCTCTCAGATATTTTACACTAGAGTTGCATTCATCTGAGTGAGTCTATGATACCAACAGAACATGCAGAAAGAAGACAAGAGAAGATTGGTATACATAATCAATTTGCCAGGAAATGAGGAAAACATATTAAAAAGACAGACGCTGAATAATTAAATTCAATTATCAGCCGAGGCAAAAAAAAAGAGAAAAGTAATAATAGACCGGAGAGCAATAATTGCAGTGTTCTTCATGTTCTTCATTGTGCAATTTCTTCACATGAAGAATGAAGACATGAATTCATTGTCCCATATTTTGTAAGTATTTTACTCACTGTTGGACACAGAAGAGCTCTTTGTGTGTACTGGTTGTATAGAGTGTGACGGTATAAATAGATGCATTTGATGTGATTGGATATATCAGTCCCTCAGCTGACTGCCACTTAATCTTCAGAGTCGAGGACATACACCACATGATGGACAGGTGTGTGTGTGTGTGTATGCATGATAGCATGGGTGGACACACACCATTAACAAGCAACTGTACCTAAACTGACAACTGGTTCTTAAACAAACAAACAAACAACAGTTGTTTTTTTCTGCTTCTTTCTGTCACATTTATAGTGTCATACTTGTGTTAGTGAAAGTGATAACAAACCAAATTTATTTTCTACAGTCAATGTGATTCATTTGCAGGATGTATAATCCCCTCATTTTGCTTCTCTTCATGAAGTAAAATGAGTGCTTTTATCCGGACGTGGGTGGATAGCAGCCGGACATTTTCTTATGACATTTTGTTGAGCTTGAGGAGTTCTTTTCTCTAGTTCTAGCTCAAACATAGTATGAAGGGGGAGATCTTTTCTCAAGGTTATTGCACTTACCATTCCACCCATTTTGGGGCTGGAGAGAAGACGAGATACACAGACAGACAATCAGACAGACACCAGCTGACCGCCGAGCTCTGAAGACCTGTAGGCATGTGAACAGCAGAGGCGGTATCAATCCCTGGAATGAGGCCGATGACCGATTCCAATTCAGGGCCACATCAAAGAGTGTGAATGCAGCAGCACTAACAGGGATGCTGGGGGTCAGGGACACTGGCTGAGGGATTTAGTCATTTCAGGGCTTATGTGAAGCACCATGGAGAGCAGCCATAAAAGCACAATGTCACTTTGTGACCTGCAGTTGGAGGGATACAAACCTGGAGCGATGTGAGCTGGATGGGAGCCTTGCACTGTTTTGACACACTCAAACATGCACAGGGCTACCGAATTGCGCACATACACACAAACCCACACAGAGACACAAAGGTCGAGACTTAAAGAAAGAGACTACTCTGTTTCTCATATTTTTTTTCCTTCTCTCTCACTTACCCTTTCACTTCCATCCCTTCTTCTTTCCATCCTTTTCTCACATCGCTTCTTTTCTCTCCCTCATACACACAGACACATGCAAGCCAACACATATATCTGTCCGTGTGCATAAATCTAGAGCAGCCATCTCTAAGGATGATGATAGTAAATGACAATGGTAATTTTTGACAGTCAATTTGCCACTGATGTCCAGTAAATTTGCGGCGTTTTTTTGCTTTAATGCTGCACTGCATGACAGCCATATATTATCTACTTCTGTGACATTTACTGGGTGCAACGACACTCATAGGAGACATTCAGATCCGTCTCATCCGCATGCAGCGCTCCAAACATCCACCCGGGAATAGTCTTGCAGCTTTTAGGGGCAATAAAGCTCATCAGCTGCTGTTTCCTTGTCAGGGTAGACCTTGTCCTTCCATAGTATGTTTTTTTTTATCTTTATGGGTAATCAAGAAAAGCTTGTATAGCCACTGAATGAATTTATCAAAAGTTATGTTTGCTTAACAATGAGCTGGATGAACAGTATAGGTGCCACAGCTGCCAGAGACATTGTTTTATAAGATGAAGGGAGGGAATGGGGAAGGACATAACATCCATAAAACCATTGTTTCTGTCTAAAACTTCTCACTTTTCCATAATCCTGGGATGCTTATTAAAGAATTACTTGCAGTACATAGTTATTATGCTCCTGTGTATCTCACACACTCTATCATTAGCGTTGTATCAAGAGAAGACCCGTCACAAATTTGAACCTATCGTCCCCTTTCCTTCCTCTTTATAAGCATACTGTCCACATCAGCGTTAATGAGTGCCCGCTGTTGCGAGCTGCTCTCACATTCTCATCCACTTGTTATGCAGTAATGAATCCAACTCTCTTATGAGTGCGCTGTAGCATGCTGAGGACAAACCAAGGAAGCTACTTAGAGGCACATCTTAGTTGGGTGGATCACAATGTCAGCTCAGTCTGTTAGTAGACACATTATTTTTTTCTCTTCCTCACATCTGCACATCTGTAGTCCTTATGCGTTGTGACTGATGGATTGCTAATTTTGCTGGAGTTCTTAGCCAACACGGTTAATTTAAGTCTTTATGCACAAACTTAGACGCCCCCACATAGCAATGCTGCCCCCCAGTGCATGCAGCAGTTGACACCCAGCATCAAATGAATGGGATTTGTGGTTTGTCCTTTAAAATAAATGTGCCCCTTTTCAGTATAGCTTGCATTTGATTTCTAAACTAAGTGACATAGTTTGTTTGTACCTTTTACATAATGCAACAGAGACGTTCAGGTTCTGCTTGCACTCTACAGGCGAGTCCAGGGAGAAAGGAAGGAGTTAGACAGTGTCATTGCCTGAGTCAGCGTGGCTGTGATTTTGCAGCTTTGGATGTGTATCTGGCGCCAATCCAGGAGCATGCCATCCTTTCCATTCTTCAAAGTGCATTTATATTACTAGCACTCTTGGCAGGCAGGCCTCTCTGGCGGTTAAGGCTGAAGCGCCTCCCAGACTGACGATGATTACGATGGCTATAACATAAAAACTGTTATTGGCCTTGTTTGGTGATGGTTATTACAAGTGTATCAAAAACCCACACATACATCTCCCTCTACCACACTTCTTCAGGGCTGTAGCCGTATATAGGCACTAATGAATAGGTGATTTCAGTGATTCGACATGTGTCATAAATATTAAATGGCTCACTGCCCTTGGTTACCTTTGCTGCCAGCCAGAGCCTTTGTCATGTATACTGTAGCTGTTTAGCTTTTTACTTATCGGCAGAGGTGACAGTAGGGGACATTTCAAAGAGAGACACCTCTCAGGAGTTCAGATCACTATGGTGAGATAGTCCTTTGTAGTGTTACTTAGGCTATGCATGTGTTGAGGGCTTAACCTTTGTAGTCCAGTTATTGTGGCGGTGGATGATACCAGCAATGCAAGTGGATGTGGTAAGGACAATAATATATCCTGAACCACTGGCACTTATTGTTTTTTATTGCTTAGTTGATAGTTTGTTACATTTACTACTGTGTAATTAATGGCTTACAATATAAAGGGTCACATGTAGCATTCATTATGCTTTAATTAAATGTAAATTTACATAATTTGCATTAGTGCAGTTTATTACTGTAGTGTAGCTTTGCCCAATGCCTGCATGATGATCCCTCTGCTCCAGTGGCTAATATGTCAAACAGAACATTTAGCGCTGCATTTTGTTTCACCGGAAAGTTCGTATGGTGGCCCTGCAGCCAATGCTGTAGGGAGTTCACTGTTATTTGCTTTGAGAGTCCAGCCTACTGGCCTAATGTAGCTAATAAGAGTGAGGCAAATTCTGGGTGTAAGATGATTATAAAATTGTGCTGTTTAGATCTTTGTGTGCAATAAAACCATCTGATTTTCTCTACTTATATTATCAAAACGTTGAGCAGTTTTTTTTAACTGCCTTAACTGTAAACCAGCAGTGAATATCTTGGAAGTTGCAAGAGGATGACTGTCTGGTTTTTGATACGAGTCGTTGGTAAGGTGGTTCACCCTCACCAGTGGAGATGCTCGTTTACTTGGCAGCTAAAAGGTGTGAATATGAGCAACTAAATGAGCATGAAGGAGGGTGTTGATGAAAAAATGAGCATATGTGTTCAGCAGATCTCCTCTTAGAAAACAAAGCCACGCACTGACTCACTGTCGTTGCAGCACCACTGGGCAAAGAGTACCAAATGAAATCTGTTGTTACAGATTTGTCTTGTTTCATGAGCAGCTGAATGATTTTTACATAAAAGTCATTACTTATTCTTCCTTTTAATACACAATAAGCCTTTACATCTGAGCCAAGTGCGAGGCTGAGAGATACAATACACATCTCATTCAGTTGGGGGAAATTTGTTTTCCTCATTAGGTTGTGGCATGGAGTCCCCATTCAATGGATGAGAAGTGTGCCTCCCAAACCATACAGTGTGTTTGCTTTAGATCCCGGACAATAAGCAGCAGTATCAACACTCCCCCACATTTCTCACGGCTGGGAGGCCTAGGCTGTAAAATGCCCAGATTGATAGAGCAATGTTCAATTCCTCCCCTGAGTTAGAAGGGCAAACTCCTGTGGCGCTCCTGCATCAAGCGTGCCCTCCCTGTGAATCGGCACTGGAGATAAACTTTCTCAGACAACAATGCCTCATCAGTGGCAGCAGCAAAGGGGCCCTCTTTTATTGCCGGAGCGCCAATGTTCAACAATTAACGGCTCACTGTGGTCCCCAGCACAAAATACTAGAATGGCCAGGTAAGCATGGTCTCTCTCTTTCACTTTTCCCCTTGCCTGCCCAATCCCCTCACCCCAACCTCACCACCATTGCCACTACCCTCCTCTCCACAAACCTCAGGCCCCAGGCGTCGCTGCAATGCATCTCTCATTGCACTCTGTTCTATAAATTGCCAACAGCGCGAGAAGGCAGATACAAATAAAGGTGATTTAGCCCAAAGAGATGCTGAGCGATTGCTCTCATTAGTCCGGAGTGGAGACCAAAGTCGAGATTTAACTGAGAGGGATTCCTGGCCATTAGTGCACTGGCAGCGGCTGTATTGATAGGTTTTTAATAAGACGCTACATTAATGGTTATCATGAGTGAGTGGGTTTATGGTAATGGGAAAAGGCAGAGGAGGGGAGAGGAGGTCTCCAATGTGTTTTCAGTCACATTCAGCCTCAGCTTGGCCGCTGCTTCCAGCAGCTTGAGCATGCACCTTTGCAGGTTGACAGTTTGTGTAATACAAACTCTCTCTGTGGTGGTGATATAGCGAATAGGGAAAAAGTGTCTTTTTTAGCTGTAAATTGAGTGACGCGAAAGTGGAGAGGATGGTGTCAGTGATGAACGACGCCAGAGGGATGTCTCCTGTGTGCGCAGAAGTCTTCATTTCCTCCTATTAATCAGTTGGACTAATTCTCCCCTTGTTCCATTTTTAACCCTACAGTGTCACTGCCTCCAGTTGCTCTAATTGAAATATTAGCAGCCAGTTAAGTAAATGAAGACAATTTAATCAGTCCCCTTCTCGCGCCTTCCCTGTCTTTCTCTTTTTTTGTCCGTTTCCCATGCGACGGTGTGATCTTTCTATTAAAGAGAGAAGTTGAGAGATCAATTTAGATTGTCTTTTTTTAACTAAGCTGACAACTCCATTGTCTGAGAGCCAAAAGAAGCTGAGATTAACCTTGTTCGAATGTGAACCTTGCCAAAGGGTGTCAGATTCTGCCAACAACTTTTTCCCCTCCCCGTCCGTCTCGCCTTTCACCAGTGGAGATCCAGTAGGATGACTAGACTCTAAAGCCCTAGCCAGCAACGAGACTATCCAATGATGTCTAGTCATTCCTTTTGTTGTGAATTTAACTTTCTAAAGTTTCCAAACTTACACTAGTTTGATGAATTCAAATTAGTCTCACAAGGGCTATTAGATCACTTCAGTAAGGAAAACAAAACTGTCAGAAACATTTGAATAATCAGCCTTAGGGTATTCCAAGACGAATAAGTCTTTCTTGTCATAACTACTTTCTCAGTTTCTCATCTGCACTTACTTCAAATAAGACTGATAACACCTACTGTTCAATCAGAGAGACAAAGAATGTTTAGACAGTGATCTCCTTGGGCTACATATTGATGCAAAAGTACAGAAAATAACTGTTTCAATTAACCAAGTGAGTAGTTAGTAGGCTTAAGTATCGTCAGGATTATATTGATACCAGTAATGATTCTGTTTATTGAGACTAATACTTATCAATAGTCAAATCAATACTCCACTGATGTAATGGAGTGGGATGAAAACATACTGATCCAGTGTAATTCTTGACAATCCATCATTACTTAGATCTTACATCTGATACACTTGTTATTTCAGATGAAATTAGATTGAAAGGGTTTACCGCTGGAAGGGTAGAAACAAACTGAGGGTTTATTTCCAAAATGAGGACATCATTTTGAAAAGTCATCTTTCACTCTCACGAAATGGCTTGTGGCATTGGTTTACACTACTTCTTGGTGTCCCTCTTTCAGCTGATCCTAAATGCCTTTGCCAAGACATGGCCTAGACATCAAAAATATCCGGGTCTTCCACCAGCCACCAGCCACCACCCAACACAAACACTCCTGCCTGGCCCCCCGCCATCTCTGTCGATGACACCAGTCTCGAAAATGTGGAGCAATTCCCATATCTTGGGAGCCTTGCCTCCTCTAAAGCCAACATCAATGAAGAAATTCACCACTGTCTCGGCTGTGCCATCAGGCCTTTTGCATGGCTGAGAAGAAGGGTTTTTGAGAACAACAACCAGGCCAAAACCAAAATTCTGATGTACAAGGCGATAGTGATGCCCACCCTATTGTACGGTTCAGGAACCACATACAGCAGGCACCTGAAGGCTCTAGAGGTACCTAAGGAACATTCATAAGATCAGCTGGGATGATAAGCGCACTAACTTCAGTGTCCTCAAGGAGGCCAATCTACCCACCATCACTGCCACTATTATGCAACACCAACTCCAATGGATTGGCCAGGTGATCCGCATGCCCTGACTCTTGCCTGCCGAAGTGAATTCTCTACTCCCAGCTTCAGACAGGTCGCCATGCTCAACAGAAAATAAATAGACAACATCAAGGCAAACATCAAAAACTGCAACAGTGACCTCAACACCTGGGAGCACATGGCATCCAACAAGGTGACCTGGAGAAAGCTAGTCCGTGAGGTTGCTGCACTCTACAACGATAACCTCCACCGTGCTGCGGAAGCAAAGTTTAGCAGAACGTGTATTCAAGCAGTCAGAAACAACGCCTTATTGCTCCATTACAGACATCTTTATTTGTGATTAAATTAGCTTTATTCATGTCTGCTTCAGTAGAGTTGTCCTTCACCTCTTTACTGTGATCATCATCAATCACCAAATATTAGCACATCACATCCGCGACTAAAGACCAGACTATGCTCAAAATAATCTAGTTCGTACAGTATAACAGTGTTGTTTGAACATGTCTGAAGGCAAAATTGTTTAAACCTGTTCCAAACAGCCACTCTCAAAAGTGGCGTGAAAAACCTGCCATTGTATAAAGGGCAGCACACTTTGGGAGAAAGGCATTCACAGTGTTCTCTTGTTTGCATACACAAAAAGTGAAGTAATTACTCTGTGTATGGACATGTGTTTTTAGTACGGACAAACCTTTTAGTTCTAGTCAGGACCCAGGTCTTGGCACTAGTACTTTATGTGATGCATTAGTGTAATTGCTGATTGCAGTAATTTTAGTGTACTATGTTCATGGTTTTGGTCTGTCAGACAGCGGTTTAGAGAGAGCTTTGCAGTTCATGTTTCGGCCAGGTTTGTTGGAAAAAACTTGGTAAACTTCGGATATTTCAGATTTTGTGGAAAAACCCATCCACACGGCCTATCATTTGATTTCAGTTGTAATTACATTCATAGGCTTCTTTTGACACATTAGTTTTCTTGCAAAATCACTGCATAGATTTTGTGATTAGATTTTTTGTTTCATCATTACTTTATTAATTTTTTCCCCACCACCTCTCTGTCTCTGCCTTGGTGCTTGGTGTCATAAGCAATAATACATTTCATTTTGCCATTATAATCCTGATAGGAAAGGCAGGTTCTGCAGGCTAATCACTTGATGCGGCTGACAGGTAGAGGATTTATCGTAATGATGTCTGAGAAAATGTTAACTGTATTTTGACAATTTGGCATGAGAAAGCGGGGTTTGTCTTGTATCCTAATAGTGAGTATCACAGCTGTAGATTCAACTGAAATGTGACTGAAGAAAAAGCATAAAATAAAGAACCAGAATGTACATTGGCCCTGTCAGCTCAACACACTGCAACTGAAGAAAACACATGCAGTTAGACAAAGCACAAGCAAATGGAGAAAACATCTTCATCATTTGACCGCACATGCACATTATTAAGAAAAAAAATACAGAAACGCACTTCAAAAACAGAAAAAACAACCAAACATATAAACACGCTGCAGAAACATAAAAAACAACCAAATACAGAAATTTGCTGCACAAACATAAAAAAAAAAAAAAAAAGTGTGTTTCTCACTTTACACAATGTTTTTCTAAATTCTGTGCATGTGCTGTCAAATTAATGAAGATGTTTCCTTCATTTGCTTGTGTTTTGTCTCTTGTGTGTTTTCTTAAGTTGAAATGCATTGAACTCTCAGGGCCACCGTAAGAAATAGACAAATACACAGTCATTACTAATTAGAGTGCTATTAGTACTTCCAGGCCACTGTTTCTAATTTTCTTCTAAATTAATCTCAATTTATAACTGATTTTCTATTCATGTGAGTGGATAACTTTTTCCTTATTTTTATGTTAATCTACAATTGCTAAGCCAGGTTTTTCTGAGTAACATTAAATTAGAGGCGGAGGGATGACTGTAGCTTTTGCCTTTTATCATATTTTCATTATCACTATCAGCTGTTCTCACCAAAATGTTAACACATGATTAATATTTAAACCATGTGTTAATCATTTCAGCAGCAGTGCTAATTCAGCAGCAATGTATAATTGTATGTAGACTCATCAAATTGCCCCATTCGCTCTCCAAAATGAATCATCTCCTACTTTTGCTATTTGCTATTCATACTGATTTGTTCTCAAAAATCCATTTTGCTTTCCTCATTATCTCTTTTTTTACATTTCTTATGAAGACATGAGGACTTTATTTTCAGGGCAACATTGTTATGACCCTTACTTGTTTAAAAAAAAAAAGGAATTCAACTTCATTTTAGTCATGCACTTACTGTGAGTTCTGGATAAGAGTATCAGCTTCATGCCTTATACTGTATGTAAAAAGTCTATCTCGAAGTGCTAGTTACTTAAAACACCATGAAATAGGCTTTGTCAACTTCACACTGTGATTGTACCACGTAATTTAATTAACACGTCTATCTATGTTTTGCAATTACAGTACACGGAATATTGATGAGCCACATCAATAAGTATTTTAGATAGTACCGTCCATTTACCAGGCCAAGTAATCGGGCACACTTTTTATTTACTTTCAAAAAGTATGTGCCTTTTACAGTAAAGCACATGAAGAAAGTGGAACAAAAATTGAGGCGAAGCAATCAGCTGATAAATCTTTCTTTTTTCTTTTTTTCAGTTTCCCTATCAGACGTGAAAGCCTGATAACCACTGCCACCCCGCCACCCCCCCCTTCTCTTGCCCTTCACATCTGTGTGTCTGCACAGCCGCGATAAGCAAATCAATATCCTGTCACTTCTCATTTTTACTAGCCCAATTCTGCTCTCTGCACCTTCCACAAGGTGACAAGCTCCTGCCTCATGGTCTGAACTGGACAATCTCAGTCTCCTTTTTGTAGAATATTGTCTCTCAAGCGACTCTGAAAGACACTCTATATCACTCGAATGATGCCAACATGTTGGTGCTAATGCAGTCAAGGTAGGTGCTCGGTGATGCTTAACTTTTTTTACTATTTTCAGTTCACTCTCAGTTCATCAGATAAAATGAGACTGTGAGGAGTTGACATGTAACATCATTCATGGTGTGTATTATTCCTTCCACTACAAGTGAGGCCTCAGAGCTCTTATGCAGTGACAGTGCACTGCTGCATCATCATGCATAAAAACGGACTGAATAACAGCAGCTCCAATCCAATTTATCAGTCAATACCAACTGATCTTACCAAGATAATAAAAAGAATGTTTACATTTCATATCACATTTTTTTGGGATAAATTAGCCTTAAAGCTGCATTCATGCAATTATCTTAAAGATATATAACTGTTAAATGTCACCGTAGTGACTTGCGGGTATGTATGTGATTCATTTCTTTGGCATTGATTCAGTTCTATCATCAGATTATATGTTGGTGCTGAAGATTGGAGGAGATAAAGATTGAGTCCATGCTTTACGTTGTGCATATTAAACTAAATAGCTGTGCCCTGAGCACTACAACCACGGCAGTAGAGGAGTTATGTGTCTGAAATCACTAAAAGCTTCAGTCATTCCCAGTGCTTCATGATAGATGTTAAAATAATCTTACATTTATTGGCAACAAAGCAATTCAAGGCAGTAAGGGGAGTTTTGGTGAATATGACTTGACAACTGAATTTAGTTGTCGGAGGTTACAGCTAAATCACTGGAGGTTTAAAAAAGTTTCAGGCTCCACCAGAGCAGCTGCTTTTTTAAATAAAAGCCTCTGCCCAGCTTTCCAAGGTAAAGTACTTCGCCAACTCAATATAACCTAACTATCCTCATACATCTGCCACAATAGTCACTTGGAATTGTGAAAAACATTTTTTGTTCATCCATCATGTCCAAATTATGTGTCTAAATCACTGTGGACAGCATTATTGGTCCTAGCCCTTTCCCCAAATGATGTCCAAATTTTTTTTCCAAAAGTAGGGATGATGGAAACGTGACATGCCAAGTTGCAGGATAAACAAAGATAATGGAAAGACAACTTTGGCCTGATCTTTTCTGAGGATGGCTAACATTCAGCTGGAGAAGATAAAAATTAATTTGGTTGGAGCCACTCAAGCTTTTTATTCACACATTTCTTGTCTAAGGGCAGCAGGGAGAAGATTTGTTTAAATATTCAATGCCCAGGGCAATGTCAAATAACAGCAGACCCTGATAAGATTTTCAAGGCTTGCCACTGAAATTAGTGCCTTAAACAATGATTTCTTGGAAATATTTCTTGGGGCTTTAGGTTCGGGGTTTAGAAAATGATCTGTGGAACAGAGGGATGATGTGTCACTCCATGGAATCTTTCATATCCCCAACTTGAAAATGCCAGTCATGGAGTGGGAATAATGAAATATAAATTGAGCCATGGACCATCACTAGCACAACAATGATTTCTGCCAAATGTGTACCCTCCAGATTACTCCTTATCACTACCAAGACACACACTGGTGTCCTGTATTGGGTAAATAAACACCAGCATCCGAATGGACAGGGCAAAACACGAACTTGAAGGCTTCATGTCCATTTTTGAAGTTTGGAACCGTAGGCTAAATGGAATTGACAGCCATGCATAATCACCTGCAGTTTTAGCTGGGGGTGCTTTGGCTCGGCTAGGAAACAGTCTTGTTGAGAGCAGATTCAGGCCCAAAAGCCCCATTAAACTCTAATCCTAAATGGGGTTTCATGCCCCGACAGTTTAGGAGAAACACAGTACAGTTATAAATTTCTTGCCAAATAGATTTGGAGACTACACTGTTGTGATGCCCATGTCTGTGATAGAAATATAATATGGGTTAGACGGCCGTTTACCCCTCACAGTCTGAATCCCCTACGATATTTATTAAAGCAATAATAGATGTGCTTATGTACTTTAAGTACTCACTGTCTCAGTCATCTACTATGTCACTATCTCATATGTCTGTCTGAGAAATACAAGGATTCCCATTCTCATTTATTTTATCCTTGATACCACAGGGCCTGATACATAACTAATTGATTCAACCTTTCAAGAGACTTGAATAATGCAATTGTTCCTTTTGTTCACATAAATGTCCCCACGGGAGCTGCTTGATCAATTAACGTCAGATGAACAGTCGCTTTCATTACTGTCTTGCTCAGCATACCTTACAGTGGAGTTAACGAAGAGAGTCAGGCAGATGTTTGGAAGCCTTCATTTGATGCTTGAATTCATTTGGTATGAGTATGTTTGTGTGTGTGTCTAGACTGACGTTGTGATGCTCGTGAGAACCCTAGTTATTTTTAGTTTTGTTAGCTTTGGGTTTACAGTTGATATTAGAATTATGATTAGGTCTACGAAAGAAACTATGGGCAAGGCTCATAGCCATGCTAGAGGCTCCATGGATGGCAATGTCTATTGGTCTGTCGTCAGTAGGTTCACTTTGGTCGACACTGACATATCTCAACATCCATATGATGGATTGTCAAGGGATTTGGCACAGATATCTATGGTGTCCAGAGACATAATACTAGTGATGTCCTGACTTTTGCTCTAGAGCCATTAGCAGGTCAAATTTGACCAATATTTTGGTCCATTAGACCCAGCTGTGCTTTATGTTCAGTGTTAACTAACAATTGTTGGCATACTAACACGCTAAGATATCATGGTAGACATTACCTGATTAACATCAGCATGTTAAAATAGTTATTGTCACTGTTAGCATGCTGACATTAGCAATTAGCTCAAAGCGCCGCTGTATAAGTACAGCCTAACAGAGCCGCTAGCATGGCTGTAGACTCTGAGTCATGTTCCTTTTTTTTTTCTCAGAATAATACCCAGATCTTTAAAGGGCCTTGGATTGGTCCAAATTTATTCTTATGCAGATTTTAGGTGATTTTATTGCAGAAACGTTAGGCTAAATCATATTCATACTTGCAACTCTTCTTGTGCAGGACATGATTTCCTCATGGGAAGATGTTCCACTATTACTAGACTGTCAGTATGGCAGAGCAGGGAGGGATGAAATGAGTAGATGTGACTGTCCATGATTGTCAACAAGATAACACATTCCCCTATATGTATGACTAATCCCACACACATCCAGGTGTGCTTCTGGCCATGAAAATATACCAAACATACCAAACATGACTGCATTTTGATTCACAATAATATAAAAGTAGTAACAAATAAATAGCACTTAAGTAGATGAAAGTATCCCTGTCCTTGGAGTCATTGGGTTTAGTAAAAGGATAATGCAAGGCATGTAGCACTGAAGTTTACAGTCCAGGTTGGGGAATTTGTACGGTAAGACGAATGTGTATGTGTTGGTGCAGGTAGTGTTAAGTTTTCTAAAACTGTGAGTGTGTAAGTGTGAGTGGGTGGTTGTCATCAGGGCCATGGAGGTCACATAAAGAAACTAGAACATGTGCTTTGTGTGCAGCGGAGACAGATAACCTACTTCTTTGGCTGCATAATGCTGCCAACCACGCAGAGTCAAGAAGGGCAGGTTACAGTCCAGTTGTGTCAACTGCAGCTGCTACGGTTATGTCTACTGTAGAAGAAATAGCATCTTAAATGTATTTTATTAGAAAAAAAGTTATTGACATGTTCATGCAGCACAACTTTGCTGATAACTTAGGAAAGAAACTCAGTCTACCTCATAAACTATTGAGTGTTTACAATAGAATTCCACCATTGCTGCTGCCTTTGAGTTTCTAGTGATTCAAGATTAGCCTTCGACTGGACATCACAAATGTAAAATGACATATTGATTTGCGAAAACCCAAAGACACCTATGCAATCCCTCACTCACACAAACAGATTGTAATTTTTATGAGCTGATGCAAAAAGGTGAAATGTTCGACAAGCTACAAATCAAATCCTTCATTTTAAATTGGCCATGAAGTACTCAATATGCTCTTTTCAGGATACATGGGGAGAATGTCTGTATTTAAACTTTTTATTTAAAAGATAAATAGACCTACCAATCATGACACAACAGAGTGTCCATACTTTTTTTAAGTTTTTTAAGTCATCAAAAATAAAACAATGCACATTCAGAAATACTCGTCAATTGGTTTGAGATAAGGTCCCACTTCTTACCAGGCAGATAGCCAATCATAGTTTAGGATAACAGGGTTTGCACCTGGGGTGGCCAATCAGATTTCAAGGGTGGCCACCCCAGGCCACTCCCTGGTCACGCCCCTGCTGCAGATCAACAAAGGCAGTGAGGTCTTCATTTGCCTTTGAAAGATATGACCTTGTGAAGTCCATGCAGTATACAAAACAAACTCACACATGTTCATAAACACAAATACTGCAGAGACAAAAATACTCACGCACATTTGAACAAACACACAGGTGCACATAATTGCATTCAAACACCTATTTCTGCCCACGCATATGAAAGTTCCCACCCACACATTAGCACCCACACAACTGCACAAGCTAGCTCTCACTTTATTTCATAAAGCAGTTGGCTGAACATCTATAAATAGGCTGTAGGGCACTGCACAACCTCAATTTGCCACCCCCGTACACTCCTATAGCAATTATCCCAAGGTTTATTTCGGTTAAGCAGTCAAGCACGGGGAATAAACGACTCAGCCCATTCAGCAGTGGTTAATAGGAATGAGGATACTTAATAGCAGCCAGCAATCAATCAGATCAAAAGGGAGTGAGTAAAATAAGCTAATTTGTTCATTGCAAATCATCTGAGAGTAGGGTATTTGTTGAATTGTGCCAAATTTAGCAAATCTTTTTGATACACTGATCTCATGTCAATGTGCCTCTTTTGGGATTTTTGGTGTCACAGATTTTCAGGTTTGTCCTTGCATTACCCACCTGCTTGGACCAGGTCAGAAGTCCACCACACAGTCTTTTTCCAGGCTGTTTTTGAAGTTTGCCCAGGAAATGCATGCATGAACACTTACGTGGCTATCTGCAACAGAAAAAGTTACATTCACACATGTAGTTATGGTTCAAATGATTTTCATCCAACACAAAACGTATTTTCAACTTTTAATTGTTAATAACAAAAAAATGGAATTGAAAAACTGAGGAAGCTAGTGGAAATTGGGGGAAAAAAGCTCAATCTTCCAAAACTGCAGATGAAAATCAGTTATAAAAGTACCATCTGCAGATCAAGAACTCTCGTTTTCTGTTTGTCATTTTATCTTCTATCTATGACTTGGAAGGCCTCAGGCTAATGTGCAAACTAAATCCACAGTTTCTGTTTTGTAAAAATGTATTCCAAAGTTTATATTAAACTATTAAGAGGCTTCATTAGTCGGAGTTAAGGTCTGCAGCTGGTGCACGGCAACATTGGTGTCAGCAGGGCGCAGCGCTGCCAATGGCGGCTCCTGGTTGCCTCAGACCCTACCAGTATCCACCTAGCATAATCTCATCACACACCTGAATAGAATGGGTTTTAGCTTAAAATATAGGAAATGCTTAGGAATATGACACAATTATTGTTGAAAGGTTTGATAACTACTATCATAAATGTGGCTTATTGTCCCAGACCCAGATAATCATTCATTGAAGCTGATGTTGCTCCAATACTGTTTCCTTTGATTGGATTGTCAGTTCTCTGCTGATGAAGAGGCGTATCATTCAGGTGACTCAGATACAAGTAAAATCAGCTCTTGTATCATTTCCCTCACTGTAGTTTCTGTGGCTGCCACGGTCACACGGCGAGCCGTGTTGAACCATCATAAACTCTGATGCAGCATCAAAGAGCCGTGCATGTTTGCAAGACCGACAGCTGCTCTCTTTCTCCTTGTTGCTGCCCACTGCCGTTGTCCTCGGCAACCGGTCGCTGTCTGAAAGCACCTTTAATCAAGTGGACATCTTACTGTCTGTTTGTTATGAAATTCCCTCGTTGTGTTTCCACAGATGGCGTTTCTGTGCTAAGCTGCAGTGGAGACAACAAAAAAGGCTGTAACTTTGAAAGACATTTGATTGATTTGTCTAACTCCGATTGCTGATTTCCTCTTATTAGCTTCAGATCAACTTTGGAGTACATTTTTGCACAAAACTGGGACTGTGAATTTTGACCCCCATCAATTACATTGGAACCCCATTAGGATGGGATCTTTCAATGGCCAGGGCGTACAGGAGGAATGATTGCAGCACTGTATGGTGGTGATTGGCTGGTGAATGGCTCCTCCTGCAGCCATTGCCTGTGCGGCCTGATGGTGATTCGGTTTGGCTCTTTGCCCAATGTCATTGAGCTACTTCTTCCATTGGGCAACAGTTCTCCCAGGAACAGAGCAACATATGTTTTGTCCTCCCATGCCAATTTAATTTAAGGTGTTGTTTATTCGCTTGTGGCAATGATGAACCTCACACAAGGACATCAGTTTCCTTTTGGGAAATTCTTTTGTTATAGATCTGGACTGTTACCACATTTGCGAAGGATGGAAAAAATGGTAATTTGGTTTGGTTCATCATGACTACACCCATTACTTACTTACTTAGATGTTATACATGATAAATCTCCCCAAAAATCCAATGCCATGTCCTGTGCACCCTCAGTGTGCTTCTTTAACAACTAAAAGTTTGAGTGTTGCACAGCAAAGATTTACAACAAGTGATGAAAGTTGCTTTCGCGGTAACAAAAGGTGGTTGAGTGCTTTAACATAAATACCAACAATATAATATGCATGTTATCTGGCAGTGTTTATTGTGTTGTTTGAGGGGTATAACAATCTTCTAAAGTCAGAACATTAGTTGTTGAGCTGTACCAGCTTTGCATGCATGTGCAGGGTTGTTGGTGCGTGAACACCAGTCAAATCTTAGCCAACCGTGAGCCTGAATGTAAATTTGTCATGATTTTGTGAAATCTTGTGACAGGGTGACTGCTCACCAGTCAAATCCCCAAAACTGCTGGGAAGAAAGTGCTCTTCAAAGCCTCAAAAACTACTTTCCCAGAGCAAACCACTAAACCCAAACTGCTGCGATTGATATGCTCAGTGGCCAACAGTACAAACACGGAGCTGTGAAGGCAGCTGCTAGGTGTGTATATGAGTGGAACCCACTCTTTCCTGCCACCACTGCCCCAGGTGATTGTGTTAAATGAAAAGGTACACTTAGTGAACTTGGATGGTTACAAAAGTCTTAGAGTAACACTATGCAACAGTGACAAAGCATTGACTTTAACTTAAAGTAAGTCAGTAAGTTGTGTTTTAACCTAGTAGTAATTTAATTATCCAAACAGAATGATTTGCCACCAATATGCCTATATAATATGTAATAGCCTGAGCATTTGGTGTATTGTACTCTTGATCTTTGAGTTTGAGTGATGCACATTTTCTCAGCTAACTGCATGACAGTGGACACACTCTTTTACATGTAGTACTTACCTCCCTTTCTATTCATTATTTCTTTGATGTGCATCTTTACGAACATTGTTCAGAGGTGATCATAGAGACTGATCACACTACAGTCTTCTTTGCCAGTTAAACATATGACTATCCTGCCCTTGGTACAGAGGATGTTTGCTGTATAGACCAGGCTTTTTCAGATGTGCAGACTGCATGGGACTCATTGAATGTGAAGATCTGGAGTCAGCACTTCAACTGACTGTGCCACAGGGAAGAGAAAGTGACTTGTATTGAGGCTACGTTGAATCAGAAACACACACAAAGAGGAAGGAAGAGCTAAAAAAGATAGCGAGGAGGGGAGTTGGCGGGCATACCGAGAGCAAGAAAGAGACAGAGAAAGAGAGGAAAGAGGGAAAAGAGAGAGGATAGCGAGGTCAGAGAAAAGGCCTGGGTCTAAAGAAGTAGAAAGAGAGAGAGAGAGACTTTACTGAGAGGGAACATAAAGTGACAGAGAGGTCTAACAGACACAGTGGCTTTGATATCCCCTCAGCTTCAGACTGACCTTCACCTGCTCCACATGAACCAAGCAACGGAGACACAAGGTGGATGGACTGTTCCCTGAGCTGTCCTTTAGCTCGCGCTCTAGTAACTGTAATAAAACAGCGCTGTCTGGATGGCAAAGAGTGACAGAGGGAAAAGCTCCTGTGACCTGCACATGCAACGTGTTTAATGACCGTAAAGAGATGCTGGGTTGAATCATCTATAAAACCATGAAATTATATTGATGTATAGCGGTGTGTTCAGAGATGCTGAGGTTGTGTCACATATCTGATATATTATTGTAGTGGAATTAACGGAAACATGTAAAGGATTCATTATATCATTACTCCTGTGATCAAGCCTTCTTTTCTTCGTCCATGAAGCCATTAGCTTTCTATGGGGTGTGCGATCATCAATAGCTATATGGTACAGAGGATTTTTAATGATTAATCACTTTCTGAAATTTTGTATAATTGATGAATGTAAAAATCACTTTGATATCACTTTCAAAGGAGATTTTAAGCATGACACAAATGAAGATTCGAGTTGTGTTTCAGAAATGTGGGTCCACATTTATGGTTTAATTTGTGCATTGTCTTAGTTTGTGTCTATGGGTGTATAGCTAACTGTACATCTCTCCTGAGTGTTTTCCCTCCCTCCCTGTAATGTGAACTTGAGTCTCCTAAGTCATACAGAACGGCTTTACAGCTTCTCTTATATCCACTGATTTCTCTTCCTGAAATATTTATCATCTGGTTGAGAAGGGGTTAGGGTTGTGCCGCAGGGATCTGATCCACCTGTGGGGAAAAGGATTGTGCTGAAATAGCCAGACTGCACACTGCCTTTATCTTGAGACCCAAATCCATGAAGTGTACGATCTGCTTCACCTTCAGTCAGAGAAATGAGAAATGGCCTCTGGGAGACACTCTTTGAGTTTACAAAAGATTCTTCGAAGAAAAGTAAAAAAAAGGGACAGTTCTATGAGTATTCATTAATACTGTATATGACTAAGATTAAAACATTTATGGTTACTATTTACTGACTGCAGACTCCATTTGATCATACTCTGCTGTTGATACCCAGTGTGTTAATATTCCTCTCGCCTTCTGAGCTTTGATAAAAAAAAAAAAAGTAAATTTAACACAGCTGTTTGCATTTACTGTAAATACATTTTGCTTGTTGATAATTAGCCAACACAAGATTACTTACATCAGTGTTAGTTAGCTAATGGACATCTCAGCATCTGAGTAGCTGACATCCACCTTACCAATTGATATAATATCACTGGGGTGGAGTTTGTTGTTGATGAAACCATACACAGCTCAGTTTCAGATAAATTGCTGGACATTTACCATTTAGAGAAATTGTTGTTATGATAGATATTATGTTATTCACATTTCTGCAGAGAGTTAGATTAGAAAATTGATTCACTCTCATGTCTCTCCGGTAAATAACAGCCGGTTAGTTCAGCTTAGCATAAAGACTGGAAACAGGAGGAAACAGCTAGCCGACCAGCCCCTAAAGCCTTACTAATGACGACGTTATATCTCGTTTGTTTCATCCGTACAAAAGCCAAAGCGTAAAAGTGTGGCTGGGACCAGTAACTTCCTGGGGTGTCTGCTGGTTGCCTGGCAACAGGTCCCAGCCAAGCAACAATCCATCATAAGACCCCCCAAAAAAGGTAATTGTCATTTTTACACTTTGGTTTTTGTAAGGATTCAACAAGATATAGAGTGTCAATTTGTGAGCTTTGAAAGTGCTGGTAGTTAGATATTGATTCCTCTGGACAGAGCCGGCTAACTGTTTCACATCTTATTGCTAAGCTAATCAGCTGCTGGCTCCTGGTTCATATTCACCGTACAAACATAAGAGTGGCATCAATCTTCTCATCCAACTCTTGGCAAGAAAACTAATAAGCATTTCCCAAAATGATTCCTTCAAAAGAGAAGGAGAGAACTAAAGTTTACCACAGGAGGAAATCATTAACCCATCATTAGTCAGCCTCAGAAAGCTTTACTTTTTCTAACTAGCAGTATAGTTAACATTTACAATTTAAATATATATTGAGAATTGTACATTTAGATTTAGAATGTGACATTAAGCTTTAGAGTTAGAAATTTAGATTTAATTAATTTTAGGATTAGATTTTTCATTTACGTTTGGAGTTTAAATGCAATTTTTACCTTTGGGATTTTGATTCAGAACATTTTGATTTATATTTTATATGAAACATTTAGCATAAACATTGACATTGACTGTTTCTTTTAAGTGGTTTCAAGGTAAATGTGGTGATATAGAGCCATTCATTTGAGTGTGCACCACTTTACAATTGGCATCCAATACTTTCAAGCCTATGAAAACATGGAAGTGCCTGATGAATTAAACACACTGGCTTTATTGTCAGAATGTAGTAACCCCGATACCCAGTCACGGACCACAGTGTGAAGTTTTAATGAGCACAGAATGGTCACAGGTTTCCTAGGCCCACGTTGGGCCATGCCATAAAGATAATGGGTGGGTGTGTGCAGGTATTAAATTAAAGCGAACGCAGACATAGAAGGAGGGAGATTTTGTTAAAGTCAGTTCCACACAAGGTCTGAGAAGAATCTCAAGTAGACGGGTTGAACAGAGAGTGGCCTGTTTGCTTTTGCTTTGGCTAATTAAGACTTGGAATTGGGAAAGAGAGGAAGAGAAAGAATGTAAAAGAGAGAGAGAGAGAGTTATGTCGGTTTCCATTTTGAATTTATCTGCAGCAGAGAAATTACAGTTGACTCCTCCACTCTAGTGGGAAAGCAAACCGATATGAAGGAGAAAAAACAACAGCAGCAAAGCTTTGAAACTCTAATGCAGTTCTCTTCATTAATCGCATACAACACATTGACTCTACATTCCCTTTGAACTCTCCCACCCTTTGAGCTTTCTCTGATTAACTTTGTTTATCAGACAGATGGCTGATCTTACCTGACAGTTATAATCATGACCCACTGTTATTGATTATGTGTTTGTGTATGTCTTTTCTTTCGTGTTTACCTTCTTCTTCACCAGTGACAGTCCTTGGAGCTATTTTGTATGTGGCTCAATGAAGATGGTTTCACAGCATTTCTTTTAGTACATTCAGTCTTTAAAATGCCTTGTGATCATCAGTGTGAGTGAATAGCTGCTTGAATAGTGTTTTCTCTCTTCAGCACCTACTTATGCATCTCTGTGGAAGAACACACCGAACGAGGTAAAAGGCATGGCTTTCAGCCGCTGCGTTTCCAACCTAATAAGAAAGGAAAATCTCCTGCTCTACTGGAATATGAATGGGCAGGACCCAACAATTCATCCCAAGAAATTATTTGCGTACCCTCTGAACTTGCACTAAATAACATCACATCTTCTCTGAAATATAAATCATCTCAGTTATCTTTAATCTCCCTGGCGGATATTGGTTAGGAGAAGTCAGTTTTTCATATTTGCATGTCTTCTTCTTAATAGCCTGTTAATGAAGATACATGCAGAATCCCTTTGGTTAATAAGACACATGTCAGGTTTTTCTTGCCTGCGGAAGGAGCACTAAAACTCAGGAGCACGCTGAGGCTAAGTCTTAAAACTGTGACAAACCACCCTAAAGGAGGGGGGTTGCCACAGGCAAAGGTAAAGCGGGAGAAAGATAAGAATGGAAGAAAAGAGGGAAGGGAGGGAAGGGAGACGTAGGGGTGTCAAGACAGAATTACTCCTCATTACAGTGCAGTGAGAGGCCAGTAAATCAAATGCCACTGCAGCCTTTCTGCAACTTTCCCCCCCATCATCAGTCAAAAGCCCTCCCCGTAAAACATGCTCAGTGTTCTGGCGCATGACTGCCTCCAGACCTGTAATAATAGAAACATGTCCCAGTGCACTATGTTCGACAAGGTCGCCTCCTGTGTCTCCCATCTGAGTTGTGTTGTCCTGTGGGTGTGGGGCCAAACAACATGGGGATGAAGAGGATGGGGTGTCTCTTTCATGGTCAACAGAAGGTCGATTGATGGTATTGATGCCTGATTTTCCAAAGTCATCCAAGTGTTGTTTGGAGGTTTGATGCCTGGCTGGTCCACAAGCGCCATCAGCTGAGCAGGTGATATCCTGCCACCATCGTTTCACAAATGGCATGTTGCAGCACCTTGACATTGTCGTGGTCGCGGGGTGAAAAACGATGTCGCACTTCATTAGGTCCCTGCTGGTGGAGAGCTGCTCGTCCCATTAGACGCCGCGGCGTGTCGCACCATGTTACTGCAAGCCCCATTGCCATTTATTTCACAATCGGCCAGATGAAACGGCTGATATTAACAATCTGTTCCTTGATGTGTTTCTCTCTCTCTCTCACTCTTTCTCTCTTCCGCTCATACTCACACACTTTTCTCTCCCTCTCTTTTTCATTCTCTCCCCCCCTGTGGCTGCAAACTCCTGGCATTAGCCTGGACAAAATTTTAGAAATCATTTGTTATGTTGGGTCATGTTTCAGGACGCAATTAATGGGGGGAATCTTGTGGACAGGTAATTTGAATCATCAGCTCCATTTGTTATTTACAATTGTCAATTAATGCTGCCCTCAACAGCCCTTGTGTCAGCTCTCTCCCTGCCAGTTGCCAATTACTCTTCAGTCCACCTTGCTGACCTCCTGGCAGGGAGAGAGGAGGGGGAATGAGACGAGCACGATCCCTCTGAGACGTGAAACATCCCAGCCATCTGCCGCCCGCATTCATGCCTCCCCAACCAGAAGAGAAAGGGAGAAAGTGTGTGAGAGTAACAAAAAGAAAAAGTGAAAGAGGGGACAAAGAACAGGCGAGAGAAATTGGGGAAAAAAAACAAATGAAAGCAGACCAGATAAGAGATAAGAGAAAGGAGGACAAGCCAAATGACCTGATTTTTTTGGGGACAGTTTTGACCTTTTGGCTGACTAACTCAGTACAGAGTTTCTGACCAGAGATAGTCAAAATGATAATAGCGGTTTTACTCTACTCTTTTACTCTATTCATGTCTGGCAAGAATGTGCGTGTTTGTGCATGCATGCGCTACATACGATTGTTGTCAGGTTTATAATATACGTATTGTCAGCTCTGACATGACGCTTAACTGGCTCAGATAGTCTCAACTTCTTTTTATTAAACATATGAACAAAAGAAAGGAAAGCATGTCTTACAATATATCCCTCTATATTTCATTTTGAGCAATAAAATTGGACTTTATTTATGTCTGCTATAATGACGGGTTTAATTAAGGAAGATTTGGCAGGTTTGCTGTTATGATTTTTAACAAATTCCTCATATTTTATCAAAAGCATGTGAGTGACATTTTTGAATAAGAAGTGGGGAGAAGTCTGAAACACAGTGATGGTTTAACTCGTACAAGTCTCCTGAAATAAAAATGTGAAATCCAGATTCTCAGTATTGCTCCTGTGCAATATATTTCACATGTTATGTATTTATGTGTACAGAATATATAATAAGCACATGACATTTTATTCTCACTATATCTTTATTGCAATACTGTAAAGTCTATTGTGTATTAAAAACCATGTACAGATTTTTCCCTTTTTTTTTCAAACGTAATCTCTGTGCCCTGCTCTTTGCTCATTTGAATTTTCCCTTCCTGTGAAAAGTCAAAACTAATAGCAGATCTTTGTGACTTAAACTTCCTGAGGGGATTACGGCCCTCCTCTTACATTCTACCAGTCTGTCCTTATTGAGTGTCATTTTCCACCCAAAGAAAGAGAAACAAGGAGGAAGTGCGAGGGCTGACCTTATGCGATGTGGAATTGCAATTTGCCACAGCGGACACCTCGACACATACAAATGACGAAGGGAACTAAAATTCCAATCCCTTAGAGTCGCCTAGCTGGAGGTTATTGCTTTGTAAAAGGAACATGACATAACCAACCTTGCAAATGTGTCTGATGGCTTTGTTATGGAGGGACTGAGCAGGGAGCATGTGGAGGAGTTATATATTCACTATTGTTAGGCGCAGAGCTTTTCAGCCTTTGTCAGACCGCTGATGTTTTGGCCAAAAAACAATTCACTGGAGGCTTCACAGGTCTAAATGTTTTATGATAGGATGTTCATTCAAATCATATTTCATGACAACAAAGACAAATCAAGCAGGTAACCAGACGTATGGGTGTTGTCCGTAGGCTATCAACTGTCAACAACAAATTTAGCTACAGCGACAAGCTAATATATCACTTGAGGCTTTAAAAAGGAAAAAAAAAGAAAACAGGGAGAAAAAAACTTTAAAAGCAGCACAGACTTTTGGCATATGTTGATACTTACACATATGTTAGGCACTGCAACAATTACACACAATTAAATTAAATTGAAACACATTTTAAATCAAGAAAACAGTCACAAACATCCCAAAACCTAACACTTCCATCTTTTCCCCCTGTTTTATGGGTGTATTTGTAGCATTAAAGTTATTTTAACTGGATGTGCTTGAAAAGAGGCAGAGCTCTTAGCATGGATAAACTGGAGAGAATGTGCTATTGCACCAGAAGGAGGATGTATCTTGAGAGCTCCACTTAAGCAAACCGAGTGGCCTCCTGTTGGCTAAATGTTGGAGTAAGCAGACAAAATTTCATTATAATCTGTTCACAACACAGATGAAGCAAAGCCACTCTTTCTGGGTTCTGGGATCGAAACTGTCTGATGGTACGGTAGCTAAGACCTTGAACCTTTAGCTTTCTTTCTTTGCATTCAGCATAAAACATTTTTGGGGTGGCCATAATGAGGAAAACTCTTTTATTCCCAAGGTTATGTGGACACAGTGCCTGCTCACAGTGGAACTTTTACTGGTTGTGTAAATGATTAAAATGATATAGGTCACAGGTGTGATTTTGCCATCATATATGGCACTGAAGAACCTATTTGTGGATCATTGATGAATGTTATTTGTATTGATATTTCTATGTTACTGTAGATGTCAGCAGGGGAGAGGTTGCTAGTGTGTGCCCACTTGTCTGAAGTGCTGAATAACAACTGCTGGACTTCCTTTGATTCCTTTGACTAGCCGCCATGGCCAAACATTACAGTGTCTAACCTGTCAATGACATACCACGGATTGCTATTGATTGGCACTGTTATTGCTGCCAGCTAAATTCATTACAGGATCGACCAAGGTTGTCTGAGACCGGCACAGAGGTTGAAGCTTCTCAAAGCACCTGAAAGGTTAAAAAAAATAGGAGAAAAAAAACACTATCAAGGCTTGGAGCTATGAATATAAGGAACTATGAAGGAAGGAAAGCATGAGGATATTTTGTCAAATCATTTTGCCTTCAAGTACAAAAAAATGTTTTCTTTCCTGCGGGTCAAAGATGGAATAGAAATATTTATTCACTTCTCCTTCATTTTAGCTATGATTATATTTGCTATTGGCTCCTTTAAATACATGCTTTAAATACATGCTTTATAGACTTGTCCCCAGCAAGTTGAATTGGAAGAATTGTCAGCAAATAAAATCATTTAGAATGATTTATAGTGCAGCATTTCATTTTTGTGGTTAATCATACATCATTGATTCACAAACTGTACACTCACTGCTCAGCCTTGTCGTTTGCTAAGTTGATGTGGGCGACACACATGTTGTGTAGTGACAGGAAAAAGTTACATTCTGTTGAGTGAAAACAAGACAAGGTCGAAAACTAGTATATGGCTGGCCCGTGTCAATGTGCTATATTGCTGCCAGATTGTTGCATGGCTAGTCAGTGGTAGTGTCTATAATGGGATGCTCCCAGTAATATATGTTCTTAAAGTGTACTGAAGAAGCATATCACATGACATGGCTAAGCTACGTTCAAGTCAAAACAAAAATGCAGTTGCAAGTACAAAACTTTCCACTCATATCTTAAGATGTTTGATTTGAAAGAGAACTTATTCTAATTATAATCATAACTATTTTAATTTTCTATTAACTCCCCCTGCTCTCTCACTCGTTTCTGTCTGCCGGGTGTCTTGTTTTTTCTATCACTTGCTCTGTATTGAGTGTTTTGTCAGAGTGATTGTTATTTGTGGTGCTTTAACTGTGCGCTCGCTCTCATGCCTCTCGGTGCATGGAGAGCTGTTTTCTCTCCCAACTCTGCTGTATGCTGGACTGTTACAGTGCGAAACCATCGTCTCTACTTCCCACAGCAGTAGGTTTTATGTTGTTTTCCTGTCTCATTGCCTCATGGTAAATATCAGGTATTGTACTGTCTCTGTGCCATCTGCGCGCATATGATACTGTGATGAGCCATTGCGCTGTGACGCATTGGTAAGGTATGGACTGGTTATTGATTTCTCAGTTCCGGACGGACCCAGTGAGTTATGGACCACATCCTGCTTCACCCTTATCTCACTTGTTATAGCCTTAGAGGATAAAGCCTATACGAAATAAAACGTTAGATGCTTAACTCCAGATTTCATAGTAGCCTATAGGTGCAGCCTTCTAATGCAGCACCGAGGACTTATAGTCTAAATTACGCCCACTTACTACGTGGGCCCCACTTCGGTCTCACCTTTTGTATAAGTTTAGCTATGATCAGACAAAACAGTTTTTTCTTCAGCTAGTTAAAGGAACTTAGCGGGCTGCGCCTATACTCATCAAATTGAAATAGAACGGCCAATGGGGAAACTCCAACACTTAACCAACCAATGTTGTAACTTCATTAATCACTCACTCACTCAGTAAGTCACGGACAGACTTTCGCATGTAAAGGGCTGGCTCACGCTCTGCTGCAGTCCTGCCAAAAAACTGTTTGACATGATATTTATCTTTATTGGAAACTTTATGTGATGTACTGTTATTGTAATGTACAATACCCCAAAGATCTTTGGGTCAATCCAACTGAATACATAATTAAAAAAACAGATGTTTAATTCATGAAAAACTCCAATAAACAAATGTGCTGTTACAGATATGTGAGGTTCCTTGTCTGTCCCCATGCAGAGCACCACTTGACAACAACATACGGTTCACTTAATATATCCCTAAGAATAAAAATCTTGCCTCTGTGTTTTTAGATGCAAAACATGCCGGGCTCCCACTCTGTCCATTGATCCCATTCTAATTTCACCATGCTATGTTGATTTTGTCGATGGAGTAATGTGGCCAAACAGTTTGACAAATGAAAACACAGACACAGCCATCTCGGTGCCTAATCTGCTACTTTATATTGATAGATATAAACCCTCTCCTGGACTTCATTTGTTCTTCTACCCATTAATCCACAGCTAGGCATTCTCCATCCAGGGGCTTAGTAGCTCTCTATTCTTTCCTTCCTAGTTGGAGATTGGGAACACCATAGGGGGCCAGAAGATCCTGCAGAATACCAATTGGCCACACCGGGGGGGAGGATGAGGGATCTCGATTATAGATTTCGCTTGAAACATTTTTTTTTCACCTCCTCTTCTCATCCAAAGACCTGAAGCGAGCTGAAGGAGAAAGGGGAGAAGTGGACTTTCAATATCGCAGGAAGCAACCGCGTCATCAGGCTGGTGTTTACTGATCTTAAATAGCAGGCCTCCGGACGGGGTCTGAAGTTTTTTTCTCTGTGGTTTACAAATTATGATCCTGACACCAAATGTGCAGGCACAGGAAGGAGTGAATTGCTTTTCTAAGATGATTTCACTGTGTTCTATACTATGATTGGCCATGTAGGTACAAGGTGTGTCAGCATAGATGAGAGAGAAGCGAAAAGGAGGAGGCGAGGAGGGATTGGAATAGCTTCATTCATCATAAGGTTGCCTGCGATTTCTCCCGCCTCTGTGAATCCACATGATCTGGGAGGATTTAGTTTGAGGTCTAAAGCCCTTCGAGACAAAACTGTACAAATTGAGTTTGATAGTTACTGACTGTTATATTCTGCCATAAATCTAGTCTTTGCAATTGAAACTCATACATCTGTATTGACTTTAGATGTATTTGTGCTGTATAGATTTAAAACTACAGCCTTTTCATTCTCTTACATTTTTCCTTTAACTTGCCTGTGTTTCTTTTTCTATTACAGATGAAGATACAAAGGGAATTTGTTTTTTTCACACCATTTGAATGCGGATAAGCCATAGTCTAGCACCTGCAGCATCACTGCATACCCTAAATATAAGCCTAGGGCAGGTCTCACTTAAGACATCATATAGCTGAATGGATGTCTGATAAATTGCTCTAAAAACAGCAACCTCTCTCTGTTTGTTGCTTTGCGTTTGATATTCCCTTGTGAACAATATATTCCCTCCAGTATAACCTAATCTGCATCTCATTAATATTATCAACTTGACAAACTTCCTTCAATTGGAATTATTTACGGTGCTCCAAGAATGTCCTCAGCCTTATTTTTAAATGCACACCACATGTATACAATAAAGGATATATTTAGAATCTTTTGATATTTGCCAGCACATCGGAAGAAATCCGGACTTCATCCCAGGCCTCCACTTCAAGGGAAAAAAAGCGGTCACTGTAAGTTGCTCGAATATTGTGTGATAGTTCAAAAAACCAACACTTTGTATTGTATCAGATAAAATATTTGCCCGGAGATGCAATCATGCAGGCTGATAATCCAGCATCTGGCAGTGCCCTGGAGGCCGGTGGAGCAACCACTGGCCGAGGCTGGGGGTCTGTGTGGCGGGATCGATGCTGATCGCTGTAGCTTCCCTCTGTCAGTCAGTGAGCATGTTATCTGCTCTCGTCCTTCACTCAATCACCCATTCACTCATTCACTCGTCCATTCGCTCACTCCCTCACGCACTGCAGCAGCCAGACGGGCCGTCAGTCCCACCTTTTCTTGCAAAATAACAACACTGCCCCCTTTTGGTCAGACTAATCTGTCACCTGGACAGGATGATGTCCCACTTGAAAAACGACTGCACCGAACAATTTCTGACACTCACCCCATCTCATTGATTTATAAATCTTCTTTGGGAGAAAAGAGAGAGTTTTTCTTTTCTTTTTTTATCGAGAAACAGTGGATAAGGGTTGAAGGTTGATGTACTTTTGCTTGGCCTGACTTGGCTACATCTCTGACTGAATCACTGCCACTCAGGGCTTGTTACTGAGACACAGCCATTTCACAAGTGTTGGGGATTCACGGTGAAATAGTGCTTGTGGGAGAGATGGGGCTGGACTGGAGTCCCGGGGGGAGGGTAATTATCCGTTATGATCACTGGGAGACGACATGAGTCTGTGTGACAGCTTTTGTTATTTTGACCGCCGAGAAGGAGAGTAGAGGCGAGAAAGGATGATTAAAAGAGTGTCTGCCCTCCTTGTGTCTTTGGAGGAAGAAGTATGGTGACACCCGGGTGGTTTCTAAGGATGTGCCTTGACAGCAGAGTGGGAGAAAGAGCTGGGAGCGGGATGGACATGAGAGAAAAGAGTGTCCTAAGGGGGTGTCGGCGAGATGTTTGAGGCCCCTCCAGCCCCTCCTTCCTCACTTTGTTGCTTGGAGACATTTGGAGAAAATGCAAATGAGCAGGAAACAGAGGGACTGCATGATTGTATAAACAGTTACACAAACACAGCTGCCACAACAGCCACACAGAGCAGTGTGGTTAAATGGCTGATTATGATAACAACTGATAATTTAATGGCTGCATTAATCTAATTTATGCACAGCATGCAATGACACATTTTACAATTTGAATAATTAAAGTTCAGAGAAGAATGTAACCATATATGAATAATAATATATCAGTGAGGTCTCCGCCTTCCTTGATTTTTTTTTTCTTCTAGTTGACAGTTTCAGTTGTCAAAGAAAAATAGACAAAGCTCAGCGGCTCGCCAGTTTATGTGGTCATGTCCCAGTTGCAGCATCCCATGCCAGTAGTTAATTATTGTTAACCATTCACCAATTCATTGCTGGAAATTTTTAATTAGACCACAAAATGTCAGCCTTTCTCCTACAAAGGCTTAATGGGATTTGGATGTTTCAAGCTCCCAGTGAGTTCCACTGACACTCTCGTAGTTCCATGACAAGTCACGGATTAGATTGAGGATGGTTTATTCATTTTCGGTGCACTTTATGGTCAGTTGTTTTCATCTCAGCCCTTAAAGCCTTTCTCTTGTTTATGCCACCCTAAAAATAAACATGAAACATTGGTTTTGAAGCGTGAAGAAAAAGCTGAGATACAATATAAGTCAGTGAGGGAGAATGCGAAAAAACTATATCTACAGAGGGTTTTTTTTTCAATGTGATGAATTAGAAATGTGTGGGAGTCTCAATACACTGGTCTCACAATTCCCATGCTAATAGCCCAAGAGTGTAGGGAGAAAGCCGCGGAGTCCAGATTTCATCTGCAATGTTTGTTATCTTTGTTTTTATCACTTGATTTCTATATAGGCCATAAACCTCTGTAATGAGTATACGGGGATGGAAAATTCTTATTCAAAAATGAACAAGAAGACAAGTGCAAAGATAAAAAAATCCAATTGTAGAAAATGATGCGTGGGTGGAATGCACAATGTGTATACAAGTGTCAGCCTATATTCTGTAGGTGTTCATAAAAACCAAGATGTATTTAAATAACCATAAGTTATGCAAATAAACATGACTGATATGAATTAGACAACATATGCCTGATATCAGTTGCGTATACTTGTATCTTGAACTTCATCAGACTTTATTAAAAATAAGTTATATGTGACTGTTGTTTTTCAAGATGTATGGCTCAATAAAAAGATTCAACCACACACACACAACATATGCCGGTAAAGGGTCATCATTTAAAGTCATATGACAGAAAGACTAAAGAAAATAATATGAATATATTAGGTAGATTTGTGCTGTGTTAAAGAATTGCGTGGATAAACTGAATTCACAAAAATGTAATGTTGCTAGAGTATTTGGAACATATGGTAAATAAGTACACACAGTGACCAAAAGTGAAATGAGTATTGAATATCTCATTCCAGTACAATTTCAGTTATTTTGTAGAGAAAAAAAATGTCCATTGTCAGTGGAGGTGAAAGTAGCCCTTTTAAAACTTGAGAGAACAAAAAAGAAAACTCAGATTAAAACTTTTATGTCATCACAGTTGCTAGTTCCCAGTTAAATCCAGAAATGCTGTAGCTGAATAGATGTTAACTACTGTAAATAGATTCCGAATGCATTTGCACATACGCCAGCATCTGATACAATCCTCATTAAATCACTAGAGATTTTTCAAGAAACTGATGTGAAAAGTACTGAAGTACAAACCGTAAAGACACATCTTCAGTGCAGTTCTTGCCAACCATGTAGTGATAATTGATGTATTGGGGCAGTCGACACTGGTCACATATTGGAAGCTTTAAAGATGCTCTAATCAATAGTTTTATTTTAACAATTTGTCTAATGTGTAACCTGAAAGGGGTCGCTTGTAGTGATGACCCCACAGGGACTGATCACCCTACTCAGCTCTGTGGAGCTTTATTGCGTCTTTTAGCTTTAGTTAGTTAGTCTCATCAATCGCACCAGCGTCATTTCCAGAGGCAGGCTGCTTTTTCAGTTGAAAGGCTCTGATAAGCCACTGTACGCTACCTGCCCAGCACCAAATGGCAGACGAAGTTAGCGACTAGCTGGTGAACAAAGTGGAGCATTTAGCAGCTAAAGAGCCAGATATTTACCTCAGGAGTTGGTAGAGTCCGGAGTTTACTACTAAAATGTTGCTATGCAATAAACTGTATGTTAATGTTATGTTTAAAGCTTGTTTTGCTGCCCCCAAGTGGTCAAAAATATAATAATGCAGATTTAACTGAGAAACACTGGATAAAAATCTGCCATCTTCATAGAGGTCAATGCAACAGTGTTTTTCTGCCATATTCTCTTTAAATGGATCAAGTTCTGGCTCTTCCGTAACCTTTCTTCAAGATGATGTATCGTGGGTGTTTTGTAGCTTTAATGTTGCTAGGCTAGCAAGTTTTTATATGTCTTTTATAGCAACTATCACAACAACTGCAACAGTAATGCAGCATGTCGATCTAAACCAGACTAACCTGTACCGATACATTTAAAAGATATAGTAAATGTGGTATATTTGCCTATGTTTTGTTTGAGTTTTTTTATCTTCTAAAGTCTTTACATAAAACCACTGTTGCATCAGTGGTTCTGTTTTACAATCCAGGTCATCTTACAACCAAGATGGTATGATCCCTTACTGCTTTTCCAAAGCATACTATAGATTCATTTCCTGCCTTCCCAGCAGCCCGTGGTTTTGTTCAAACTTAATATGAAATTCATATTTCATAGACTGAAGTTGCTTCAGATACAAATGGTAATCCATCACAGTAAACCTTTTTTAGCTTTTATTTTATGTCAAACTTACATCATTCTGTAGTAGCGCAGATGCAAGAGCGAACTGTTTTGAAAACTGCTGAAAGGCAAAATTTTTAATGCAAGAAACTACCAAATTCACATGATCTTTTTCAAGATGTGCATGTTTTCCGTCTCGGTTTGATTTTCTGACAACATAGCTTGTGAATGAAATACTCTCCAGCAGCCGAATCTAAAATGTGCCAATTCAGGTTCCCCGTGGTCCTGAGCAAACTTCTGCTGGGAGGCTCCCCTACCAATGATTCAGTAAAAAAGAAAATATGTGATATGCTGCAGAGCCATGCAGCGGGAAGTCCATGCATTCGATTTTGAAGTATTTAAAAGACTTTAAAATGTATTGTGCCTTTCCAGTGACATCAAGAGTACTTTGTTATTTGGCATATTTATTTTTATACTACAAATGACGAAATGCTTCAGACCTCTTTCACTCATTTCCCCATTTTGACTTGTGTAAACCATTTCTTTTAATCACAAAGTCACTTGGCAATACTAATGTATACTACATGCACTGGTTGCACAGGAGATGAGCTGCACTTACACACTTACAGTACAGTATACATTCCAGCATCTCCTCTGCCTAGTGCCTTTCAAATCATATATAACCCTGACCCTTTAACCGCTCTGCTCGGGGTTTCTTGCTTCTACAACAAAGTATACGCATTTATATTGTGCATGTGATTATAAATGTAAAAGTAGCACACTTTTGCTCATGAGCATTGGCATTATGTGCATTCATAAGCCTCCATACTGTAGTATACATCACTCAGCCCGTCCACACAGAACGTTTCTTATATAATTCTGTCCTACTTGACATATATATGTGTTCTGATAATGTGAATAACAACATCTGAGAGGTATTGGCCATCACTTGGTTGAGATCAAATTATACAATTGGTTTTTGGTAATCAGCTGTCCAAGAGGTCAATATTGTTACTTTTTATTTTGCCAAAAGCAATGCCTCTTCAATGCTAACATGTTTAGAAAGAAAACAGAAGTTAAGAAGCCTAGTTTACCTGCTTGCTCCTACTATTCTTTCATGCAGTCGTTATTTATGTATTTATTTATTTATTCTTGCTTTCCTTTGTCCAGAGGGATAATGCCACTTTGATGCCATCCTTTCATGGCCTTTACAACATTGGCAGCGGCATTTTGACATGGGTGGGCGGGCCCTTGGGCTGTGCGGGGGCTCTACGCAACTTGGCTGAACAGTTGCCTTTGTGTGTGTGTGTGTGTGTGTGTGTGCATATGTGTGTGTCCCTAATTCAGCAGTAGAGCCTAGAAGGCAGAGAGAGGTAGAGAGAGAAACACCTTACTCTCCCATGGTTTGGCTTTACCGCTGCAGTGTGAGGCTATTATCAGGCCATGGCAATAGGGGTGAGGAAGGGGCCTCTGTAATAGTTTTTATAGGTTCACCACTGCCCTGTCTCTGCACCTGGCATTTATCTCCCCCCGGAGGTGCAGCAAATGATTTTAAATTAATAAGCAGGTACAGGATGGGCTGCCTGTGATGGGGTAGGATGCCCTGAACAGAGAGAGATGAATAACTAACTGCACAGTGTACAGTAGGGCCTCCCCTTCTGTTCGCTCTATTTTTATGTATTCATGTGGCTAAATCTTTTTCTTAGTGTAGCCATGGGTAGTCTTAGAAAAACATGACCATAGAGTGACTGGAAATCCATAGAAAAACATGAACATTGCAAACCTTTTAGCAAGCCTAGAGCTAAAGAAAAATCCCGAAACCCAAGCCCTTGCCTGTGGTTATCCTCGTCTATTGGCTTGCACACAAGTAATCAGCAAGACGCTGCTGAAAATCAAAGACTCGATCATCATCTTAGTTGTCTATTCCACACAGCCTGTGCCTGGACCCCTGTGTCTCTCTTCTTTTTTAAAGTTGTACCTTGCCTGGCAGCAACAGTGACTCGGTGCTGTTTCTCTTGCTTACGTTCAGAATTCAACTTTAATATGTGCAGTTGATTTCCAGGATGTGCAGAGTCCTCCATCTTGCACAGTGTCTTTTCACTCTGTGTTTAGGTCTGTTATTCATGTCGTAGTGCTGCAGAACCATTAGCTGTCAAGGTGTCGCTACATTCTAAAATTAAGGTAAATGTGTTTCTTTACATTTTTTACACCAATAGACTGAAATAAAAAAAAAGTATTTGAAAAGCCAGGACCACATCTTTGAGCATGTTAACAAACATGTCATGTGAGCTCATCCATTATCATGTTGCATCCGCAGTGAACTGTTTCTTCTTTCTAACAGTGTGGAAGTATGTGCTGAAGTGAACTGCTGTGCAAGTGTTGTTTCATTAGTCAATGTTAATTAGGCAGAGGGCGGGCATACTCAGCAGGTAGCCATCTTCCATTATAGCCTTTTGGCAACATTTGGCTTTTGACAAGATCGCTGGTTTCTACCTTCCGATGACTGCTGCCCACTCCCATGACCAGGCCATTTCATTCCTGGTTCCAGGTGTTGGGATGTGGGAAGTCAGGGGAGAAGCAGGATGGGAGGCTGAAGTAAACAGCATGTGTGCATGCATTTTCATACAACGCCCTCAGCCCTTCTGGATTCTGGTTGGCATGATGCCTTTATACCACAAGAAATACAATTTTTGAATTTTACAATTCCACCTACACACATGGGGTTGCACACAAATGAAGGCCCATGAACTCAAAAGAAAGCATACTAAAGTAACACAACTGTCCACGAAGGCTCAAAAGCACATATTTTCATGCAACCCTAATGGCACACAGAAACAGAAACATCATACATAATGAGATATACAGTATGTACTGCATCCACAACACACACAAACAAGCACTTGCCCACATGTTAAGGCACGCATACAAAGCTTTTATTGATCATTTGTCCATGCGGAGAGGCTATTTTACTATAAATTTGCCAGAAGACAAGAGCAGTCTCATTAGATTGTTCATTACGTGTTCCTGCTACAGTGTAATATAAGTTGTAGAAGATAATTCTCTCAAAATTAATTACTTTGCCAAACTTTGTTGAAGTCTCAGCCATTTCTACATTTTTAATCCATGTCAGAAAGGGGAAATGTCTAGTACTGCACTGCAAGCTGTGTTGATGATGTTTGCAGTTTGTGTTCCCTGGTTGCGTGGATAGATATGTTCACCAAATTTCATGGCAATCCATCCAATAGTATTTGAGATATTTCACTATGGCATTAAAAACAGCTGTGCCATAAAATTTGTGATCCTTCAGACACAATCCTACTCAGGTGTTTGCAGTTATTCTGGCTGATTAGACTTCTGCTCAGGTGAAGTTGAAGTTAGAGGTCACTAAACTTCATGTGCTAATAAAATAACAAAGCTATAATTTGTAGAGTGCTGTAAAAAAATGTGTTTATTTATTTGTCCAGCCAAGTGCAACAAAGCCACCACATGAGTCAGATCAAGCACAGTCCGTACATGCCCACACAGTCCTGAGATGAGGTCTAATCAAGCAAAGTTAGTGTGAGTGGACCATGGGTCCCCACACCCATGGTCCACTCACATAAATAGAATGCAAGTCCTTAATTCTGGTCCTATAAAACCATAGCACCCCTGAGACTGTATAAAAAACATTTTGTTCATTTACCACTAGTGTAACTATGTCTAGCCGTGCAGATAGATTGGGGTTTTTGGGTTTAAATTGAGCAAATTATAATGAATATATTTTACACTGAAAAGGTATGCAGGGTATTACTATATTCCCAACAGTTTGTATGTCAATACATGGAGTTGGTGATTTATATTTCTAACAATGTTGAGAGTTAAAGTAAAGCCCTATATAGTCAGCATATACAGTCATTTATATGTATCAAACTAACATCATTGTAATGAGACAGAATCTGATCAATGGTTGTTATTTTTGTGGGGCATATATATATAGCTCTGTACTGAAAGAGGATTTAAACATTAAATATGTTGAGGATTACATTTGATTTTGATTTGCAGTAAAAGGAAAATGTTTTACAATTCTCTTTATTGTTTTTAACAGACAACAATATGGTGGTTTACCCCAACTCATCAACTCTATTTTTTAGAGGCTTTATACAGCAAAACATTTCTGCTTTTGTAAACT
The DNA here is from genome assembly GCF_043641665.1 of Enoplosus armatus. Lineage (NCBI taxonomy): Eukaryota > Metazoa > Chordata > Actinopteri > Centrarchiformes > Enoplosidae > Enoplosus > Enoplosus armatus. The sequence goes on from NC_092189.1 coordinate 13,481,120, forward strand.
TTGTTATTGAGGTCCAGAGACATTTTTCAGTCTGTAACCACAAAATCCATTTTGTCCCTGTTCTTCTGAAACCTCCACAACCCGTTGGTAGTCCATCAAGTGAGGAGTACAGGTCTTGAATTATTTGTACCACACAAATTAGCAAAACTAATCTGATTCCTAATCCGATTCCTCCGAGGTCCTCTCTGGTAGATGATGCTCTCATGGACACGTGCACATGAATGGCCCTTGCTCCACCAGGTTCTGGCAATCTGGACTCTACCAAGTGGGATTGCCGGAGAGAGGAAGCAATGGGTTCTTTTCTTTGTATTTTGTTTGCCTTCCAGCCTTAGTAAGATTAACTCTAGCCTGAATATTATGTTGTAGAGCCATTGTACATTTTAAAGCCTAAATAAAAAAAGCAGCTTTAACTGTCTGAGTTGGACAAATCAAGTGGGTATACTCACCCTGGCAGTTATGTGTAGGTTTATTGCCAGTGTTTTGTTCGGCAACAACCTATGAACCAGGAAGTATTCTTCTGCATCAGCTCAGATAAAATAACCACCTGAACTCAAACTGCTGAAGCTTCATTTTAGCTTTGGCTAAACCTAAAATTGCATTTTTGCACAGCAAGAGGACTGTTGATTTGTCCCTCATATTTTTTACAGTTTAGTCCATCTTCAAAGAGATCTCTTTAATGGACGATATGGAAAGGAGGAATGATTACAGCAACCCACAACTCTTTCAATGTACATATGACAGGTGGGTGCTTTATCAAGATACACTTAAAGAAATCTGAGCTTATCCTTTAGGTAACTCTTCTTTAGCCCATTGCTGATAACACAACGCCAACAAAACGTTAGAGAAACGTTTTTAGAAAATGATGCAATGGGGTGTCTTTGTTTAGCCTCATTACTTTATTATTTCTGATTTTGGTGAACTGCAATAAGCATGCTTATTGTATCTGTAGTTGCAGACTGTATATTAGACTGGTGGCTTTTACATTGTGCCCATCCAAGTGGTGCACTGTTATTTCCTCTTTGACCTGCAGGCCAGTTTTCCTGCACCTAAATGACACAGCTAAACATCCATATCAAGTCTCTTAAATTGCATTGAGACACTTTTCACTATAGTTATGCTAATTCATTAAAAAACCCAGTTTAATGCAAAGTCAAACAATGTCAAAGGTGAGTCAAAGTTAGATATTGCGCCCAAACCCTACTGTATATCACAAATAAACCTCCACAGATGTGTAAAGCATTTCTCCCACATGAAACAGGTCACAACGAACAGAAATCCATTTCCAGGTTCTGTCACATCCCTCTGTTTGTCATGTAGTCTTTCACTGAGCCACAGCACAACAGATTAAGGGGGCCTGGCTGGTACATCTCATCCCATGCACCAGTGACATGAGGCAAGCACACACACCTGCATAGCAGACAGATATTATGCAGCATAACGCTCACTTGCACATCTGTTGAGGAAGAGACTGGATGATTTATTTATTAGCACCCAATTAAAACTTCAGGAACAAGAACACTTCAATGGGAATATAAATATCAAATAGAGTAAGCTCTACACGACTATTTAGTCATGCAATCTGGCTTCTGCACCATGGCACGCCAGAGAGAAAGAGAAGCTGAAGATCAGGAAATGGAAGTGGAAACACTCAGATCTTTTGTGCAGCAAAAGAATCTTTTATTTCACTCTTGTAATTTTCACCACCTCCTCTACCCTTTCTTCTTTCTGTGCTGTAAATGTGATTTCTTTTTCATGTTCTCTTTTTTTTTTTGGAGAGGGAAACAGGGTCAGTATTTCGTTTTGACGGAGGCTCTGACCACGGTATAGGCCAATCGATTGGCCTCGCTTGGTTTAGTGTAGGAATAAATGTTGTGGGCATAGCCAAAGGCTGGAGAGGACTGATTGTGTGGCATTTGTTAAGCTCACCAGGGAGTCAAGAGCGGTATTGTTAGGTTGAATGTGGATTTCGGCACAGCTGAAAATGGACTGACTTCTTTTATTGGAATCAGATGTGCACGTGAAGTCACTGTAACTGCAGGTAACTACTGTGCTGTATACATCACACACCTTATCTGTCACATTTTCTTTAAGCCATCACAGGGAACGTCTGTGAAGTGACTGCTTCCACTGCAGCTCCTCCTACATATAACGCTCCATTATACCTCTTCCTAACAGCAATAGAGGGATTGTTAATGTGCAAGACACATGGCCCACTTCCTCCTGAATTAATCCATCAAGCCTAAGATACTTTTAAGGATAAGTGTCTTCTCTCACACATGATCTGAGATTCATTTGAAAGTCATTACTTAATTAAAAAAGATTGGTATCATGAGGTTAAAGAAGGGGGAAAAAATCTCACGGGAGGATGAGTAATTTCCACAGAGATGTCGATGTCAATTATAGACTTACAAAAATACACTCTCAGAAAAATGTAGAGCAGAAAGGTGCATTACGGTACCCTTTCAGTTATGTACCCCAAGTGACCATAATGTACTTTTTTGAACAATAGAGAACATTACATTAGACAAAATACAGAAATTCTGTGTGCCTGTTTTCTTTTTCAACGAGCTTCAGGATAGCATAACAAGAGCTTAGCTTTCTCAATATTGGCTTCTCGGCCAACTAGTAAGAGTTGCTAGTACAGATGCAAGTACATGATCCCTCACCAGCTTCCCACCCAAGAACACTGCCAATTGGTTGTGCTTGGACAAGCTGGGGTTTGAACTGTCAGAAAGGCTTTCTAACACGTGGTTAACGTTGTGAAACAGTCGCAATTTGGTTCGGATAAGGCACCAAAAGTAGTAGCTCAACATTGACTTATTATTTCAACCCAAACCATGATTTTTTTCTAACCCTAACTAATTACGTTTGTTGGCTGAACCTAACCAAACTGCTACTGAAAACTGAAAATAATAAGTCAACAAAGTCTAAAAATAAAAAGGCACAATTGTCAAAATTGGCTTCACATAGGAATTTAACCTTAATTTCCCACATTTCAGTCCCATTCATCCACCACAACCTCCTCCCCTCATAGACTTTGTTGCTCTTTATACTACGTCACCTGACTTCCAGAAAGCTGCGAAGGCAAACTGTGCAGCAGCGCACCGCCAAATGTGGTTCTGTTCTGCGTGCATTTACACCTTTACATTAACATACATTTTTCTTTATCTAGATAGGATATTCCATGTTAATGCAAGGTGTAAATTTGGTCTATGATACAGTGCCAAATAACAGCATATCAGTAGTACACTATTTCCATATTTGTTTCATGCTAGAAAGAAAAACTTCTTATGGTGGCTCAAAACACACACATCTAGTCTTACTTTTCAGTAAAATCTGTCCTCGTCTGTTCTACTGTTTTGAATGAACCCTCCATCAACCTCACCCTTTAGAAAGTTAGAAATCGTGTGAGACAGAGAGTGAAAGGGGGAGGAAGTCTTGTTAAAGACCAGTCAAATCACTCACAAAACAGCAGCACATCTGTAAAATTAATAGAAAAGCCTTTCATAACAGGGTGCCTGTCTGACATGCTGGCAGTCTGCCACCTATCACCAGAGTGTCCTTATTACCTCTGACATATTAGATGTGATGTGTTCTGTGGCTCTGGTAATAAACTAGAACCCCCTACATCCACAGACTCCACTGACAGGTCCACATCATCAGCATGTTCCATTTGATCCTGTCTTAGCCTCTCTCTCCCCCTGTCATTCACTTAGCGAGGACAGATGGTCAGATGTGTGAGGATTAGATTGACAGAGGAGGTGTAATATTTGTTGATGACATGTACATGCCCGCTGTCTCACTTTCTCAACACGTCGTTTACATTTATGTGAGCCATATGAATGTATGTGTATGTTTTTCTTTCTTTCTGTCTTCTAGTGGTCACTTCTCATCACTGAGCTGTCTATTTGACATAGACTCTCTTTTACCGCAACCTCAGAGGCAAGACGAGGCCTGTGCAGGGCAGAGGGACTCGGTAAAGATTTGTCAGATGGGTCGACAACGAAAACCTGCACACAAGCCGAGCTTAGGATGATTTATAGGGCTTATTTCTGAGAATGGTAAAGTGAAATTAATCACGTTCCCACCTGAAATCTCTGCTCAGCAGTGACAAATGACAAGCTGCCAGGGACAGACAGTGAGCCATCCATGAAGCGCCTGCCGATGTGCTCCTTCCTCAGATAGCCTGACCCAGGGTGCTGCCTTGCCAGATGCCCCCCTCTGGATGGCCAGGGCCAGGCATACTGGGGCCAGCCCTGGCCCCTCCTACTCCACTTCCCCCCGGCTGGGTACCCATGCAGGGGCCTAATGATTTGGGGACAGCCTGCCAAGCAGATGGAGAGTGGAGCAGGGGCTCACCCCATCAGCTCACGGTCTTGTCTGAAGGCTGGGCCTGGGAAGGCCACAAAGCAAGTCATGTGTTGCTTCCAAATTGTGGATTCAAGAAGATGTAATACAATGCACACATTATCTGGGAGAAAGAACACTGTATATTCATTTTATTCTAGGAGAACTACTGTAAACATTTGAGACAGAAGTTACATTTTCCACACTCGTGTCTTCCACTACAACACTGAAAGGTTGAATAGTTTGGCAAAATTAGAATACCTACAATCCATCTGCACACCTGTTTTTTCTTTCAACCGCGATAAGGTGTGAATAGACCTTTTTCACAACAGACATTTTGACAAAGCAGGAAAAGCACAGGTGTACAGTATGTAATGACCTGGTATTGCATGGTCCTGGTACTCTGTGTGCTGGCTCATTGGAATAACTTAACTGAGCCCTCATTAGTAGTATTATTTACATCAGTGCTTTTCCAGCTATGACAAGTCAAAATGTCTGCTGTGAAAAATTTTTGTAAGCACAGCTTTCTTTTCTGTCTTGGAAAACAGGTGAAAAAGATGCACAATTAAAAGATTGAACCCCGTGGATTATTCCATCCTGATTAGCTTCATAATCATGTAAATATAAGAAGGCAACTTACCATTGCACTTGATTAACATCCCAAAATTTGTACTGGTTTTCTTTCTGACCACAGAAAACTTCAGTATTGAAACAATAGTTGAGAAAGTGATGGGAGAATGTGGAAAAGGTTTGCGTTGTGTTCATGATATGGTTACAGCTGGATCTTTAGGAAGAGACCCAAAGGGAGAGAACTGTAGCCCAGAGCCTCGTGTTTCAGCTGGGGTCTTTTAGTTCTTCTTTGGGAGATGGCTACTTTTTTATGAAGCTGACAGATAACTTTTCGAGTTGTCATTGTCCATTTAGGCTGTAGAATTGAGAATTTTCTGTTGCATGGTGCTGAATTCTGAAAGGAGTTCAAGAACCATCCAGAAGAAAAGCAATGCAGCTGCCAATGATGACTGCAGCCGCAGACTCTATCCAAAGTGGCAGTGCTCAGTGGACGTGGGTCTCTTTAATTGGAGATACCAGTAGAGACATAGAAACCCAGCCTGTAACTAATTATAGAGCATTAACTGAGTTTAACTTTAACTGAATTTGACATCTGGGAGCTTGAAAAGTACGTATAGGAATCTACACAGGCCTCCACCCATAGATCCTTTTTTAAGAGTTGATTAATGTACCAGTTATTTTTTTAGTCTTTTAAATCATTCAGTGATCCTGATCCATCCAACAGAAATCACATTGTGACAGCCTGTGTTGCCTTGACCCTAAGTATGAAAACTCTGAATAGCAGTACTGCCTCACCTGTCTGTGTCCATGTCCTGTCTCTATCTCCACTGCTCTCCAGGCACAATATTTGCAGTAGGGACGCAGCGCTGTGAATGAGATTATTGTACCTTCTGACATAGTTTTGACCTTCCGACTGCGCACTGGAAAAGCAGACAAGCACACACGGTAAAGAGCACGATGTTCTGTAAACATCTTTTACATTGTTTTAGAATGAAGAAGTAAATAAAATGTAGCCTGTGTGGGTACATTCGTAGCTTTTATTAACAGCGTGTGGATTATGTCATTTTTAATATTTTTTGTTTATCCTTCCTGTAATTGTACGATGAACCCGTGGGGCCTGTGTTATATCATGTCACTGAACATTAAGAACAACATTAATTCACATGCTCAGTTCAAGCTTTTGTTTAGTATACAACATTTATCTGACTATTCAGAGCATGGCAAACAATTCCTCCCTCATTAATGTCAGCAGTGACATTGCAACATTGGTTGAGCCTATTATTTCCCATAAGGCGGGTTAAGCCATTTATTGCCCTGAACGATAATGTAGACATTAGTGGCCTTTGATTGAATGTCCATGTTTCCCTGTTGTTCTGTTTCGAGGCACATGTGCACATGAGAAATGACTCCCCTAAAAACCCCAAAGCAGTCACCTACGACATGATTTCACTCTCTGCCATGAAAATAAATAATCTTTACCCCTGACAGCCACATAATTAATAGTGATGTGCAGCAGGTCCATTTCAACGGACCCACTTAATCTAATTTTGTTTCCACTCCGCGATTTGTAAATTACTGCAAAATGACGCGCCATTTACCACTGTCTCTGCCTGTGACAATGACCATTTTTCTTCCTGTGTAATTCTCTCTTAGCCGAGGATTTAAAAAAAAGAAACACTCATCTCTTCTTCTCTTTTCTTCTCACTCTTCCTCCTCTTTCCTTTTTTTTCCCTTCTGCTGCTTTCCAGCTCCCTTGCTCCCCTCTCTGCTTTTCTCTCCAATTTAGCAGCATTCTAAGCCGCTGAGACCCTCTAACACATTAGCTATTTTACAGCTTCCCGAGAACACATATGAGCACTGATCTAAAATGTCAGCACTACAAATGCCTCGTCCTCATTCCATTATTTGCCACTAAATGTTAAGAGTTTATATTCACACCGTGTTACATCGACATTTGAGAACAAGAAGTGCGAGTGTGTCCTGGTGATTTGCTGTGCCATTACATATCATTTGTAAACATGCTAACAAATGACAATCATCCAGGTGTCCAAAGGTCTGTTTCCCTTTTATTCACTGTCCAGAGAACTGTCAGGGAGAAATACTTGATATGTTAGAGTTATCTATTGATGAAAAATGTCACTTAAAGTACTGACAGGGAAAAGGTTACACCAGTCTCGGCAAACTGAAGACATTTAGCTCCAAATGTCACAAAAGAATATTCAGCTCAATAATCATCAAAAGAAGGAAACACCTTTGGAGCATGACTATGGAAATGTTTGCAATCTATTGCTCAACATGGAGTTGCAAAAATGTAAATTGCTCAGAGCGTTGTTTTGCTGCATCATGTTCAACTTGATATTCGGTTCAGATTCTGTTCGACACTGTACTTAACATTATATTTGATTTGATGCTGACATTGTAAAATGTTGAAATGTTTTCACTTGAAAAATGAAAGGGCTTAGGGTGGAATGATTGCATTGTTTTTCCACTGTAGTTTCTATCACCTTCTCTATATACCCACAGGCTGAATTGTAGGAACAGACTTGTCCGTCCTCACATAATGCAAAGGGTATGGCACCTAGCCAAAAATAATGGAGGACTAAGTCTTGCCTTCCTTTTTTTCTGGGAGAATTAATGAGGCAAAGCAAAATGTTTGAACAAACCTCTTGGCCCCAAGGTGAGTGGGGCCTTGACCTGACTACCATTCACAATGTCAACTAGCTGGACTGTCATTTTATACATGCCACAGAAGACTGATGAAGCCTGACAAACGCCACCAAGAAAGAGAAAATACAATTAGCAGGCTCGTTGGACAGGGCAGGAGGCACCCATTTATTTAAAATGCTGGGTGACAGCTCGTAGCTGCTGCCTCCCAATTTCTTTTCTGTTCGGCGTGTGTGTGTGTGCCTGTGTTTCTGTGTGTAACGTATTTGGATATGACCTTTCTTATTGGCGCAAGTCAAAACTACCTTTAGTGGATAACTGTCTTCATCCTCAGGCAGAAGTGGCCATGTTGCCTGGCAGCATTCAATCCCCACATTAGGCTCCATAATAAACAATTATCTAAGTGGGACATGCACGGGGGAAAGCAACTTCTGGGAGAGATAACTAGGGTTGTTGAGAACATTGACTGAGTATCTTGTGGCTGATTCCTCCTTGGCTTTCGTATTACAGCAAGAAGAAAATCCGTTTATTTAAGAAGGCTATCCCCTGAGACGCTGAGCGAAAGAGAGAAAATGAGAACAAAAAGACCAAAAAAGACAAAAGACAGAAAATGAAGGATGGGGGTTACAGAAAGAGAGGAGGGAGGAAAGAGAGATTGAGAGGGAGAGACAAAGTGCAAGGGAGCCAAATGGGTTTCCAGTACAACCATGGCAGCACTGCGACGATGAAAGCCATGTATCGATTGGTTGGAGCGAACTGTAAAACAAGGTCCTGCCAAGCCGTGTGGCTATTGTAAATGACAGCGCGAGGGATGTTCGGCTGTTATTTTGTTTTCAATGATTCTATTTCAGGGTTGGAGCCAGTAGCCACGCCACCCTACTTTATAGAGGAAAAGTGTCTCAATAGAGCGCTGCCGTAGACAGGTCCGAGAGGCAGGCGTGTGTGAGGTACAGGGGTGGGCATCCACAGCAGACAGGCAATCGGACGATGTCTCTGAGGGACTGTGATGCGGCCAAACAAGAGTCTGCTTAGGAGGGAACTAGAAAGAAAAGGCAAATTTTTCAGAGTTGAAATGAAAAGGAGTGAAAGTTACTCACTCACACTCAAACCCCCCTCCTTCTGGCCCTCAAACACCTCAACTCCAACACCCTTTGACATCACAGGAAATAACTTCAAGGGAGCCAATAGTCAAACCTGACAGGACATTTTTAATGGCGTTATGATTTACACCAGGAGAGGATAACAAAGTGTAAAATATAAAATTACAAATTTGTATAGCATGTGATTCAAAAATGCAGAGCCCACCTGCTGGTCACAATAAACAGTTTGTGTAGCACCTTTAAACTAGGTGCTTACATAAAACCTGTCATTTGCACAAGCTGCAGAATATGGTGTGAAACTGTTGCACATCTGTCTACAAGATAGAATGCTTTATTTTTAGCCACCCTAGCAGCGTGACCGAAATATCTCCACAACTATAAAATGGATTGCCATGAAAAACAGTACAGACATTGTCCCCAGAGGATAAATCCTTCTAACTTTGATCCCCTGACTTTTTATCTCTCGCCATCAGCAGGTAAAACTTTTCATTTGTTCAGTGAAATATCTCAACATCCACTGGATGAATTGGTACAAAAGTTTGTACAGACATTTTTGGTCCCCAGAGGATGGATCCTACAGACTTTGGTAATCCTCTGACTTTTTCTCTAGCACCACCAAGATGTTGATATTTGTGGTGTTGAGTGAAATTGGTGATGTACTGTCATTTAATTGGAATTCATGTTCCTCCTGGGATTAATTGTAAAAACTTTGGTGATTACCTGACTTTTCATCTAGCCCCATCATTAGCCTTATGTCAAAACTAAAGGTTATGTTCCTATATGAGCCATTCAATTTAAATCCATGAGAGAAAATGGGATGAATTTTGAGTCATAGTGAGATGGTATAATCATAATGTCCTCCTCATAATTAAGGGTGCTAGAAACTTGACTTGAACATAAACAAAAGCTAACACATTCATTTACAGTAATCTTGCTAAAACTATTGACAGTGTGTGACTCCTTAATATATAAATACATCATATTTTGATATATTTCTTATATGTTGTAATTTAAATTGCAAATGAAACATTGATAGTGTCATAAATAATGTCCTCTAGATCTACCAGTCTTCAAAGTATAGCTTAAATGCTTAATTTGAATACCACAGCATGTGATGCTCAGTAGGGTTACGGGTTAAACATGGAGAGAGTAAAACAACTTTTTCTGATGTATATTTACCAGTTTTCTGGCAAAATGATTAAACTAAGCATGGTAGCCATTACATTGTGCAATCAACATTTACTTATTATGGTAAGTTAAAGCAAAAAAACTTGTCTATTGCCACTTTAATTAATCACTACTGTCTGATTTAAGCAGCTTCAGTTAATGTACTATTAGTATTCTCTCTCCCAAATATCCAGAATGATTGACTCACAGAGATTGAAGTTATATTAACAGGCTGTTTTACATGTCCCATGGTGCTCTTCTCACAGTGGGGCTCTTAATCCAGCCCTTTAGGTGTCTACTTATGTGCTTTTATGGATGATGGAGCCAACATTGAGCCCACGCCTGTGGCACCTACAGCCTTTGCCTTTTTCCATTTGCACTTCCTTCTTGGGTACAGCAATACACAATTTTCACACAAAAGCCTTATGTAATGACAGTGAGAGAGGTTTCTATTATTTATACAGGTGGAATGGTTATTTAAAAGCACCCAACCCCCTCCACTTTTTGGTGTCCTCAGTTGTTATCTCTCCTGTCTCCTCTACTTCTGTGTTGGTTGTTTTTTTCTGAAGCATTTTTACAGATGGGTGACGTGCATGTTGTATTGCATGTATGCGTTTGCATTTCCATGACAATGCTCAGAACAAAACAGAGCTGCTTGCATTTCAAGTAGGTAAGGTCCCTTTCTCGCCATGCAGCCGTCTCCTTAAATGAATATTTGCACAGTATTGATTAGCATTAAACCCACAGCAGTGTCTTTCATTTGCATGTGGCAGCTAGGGATCATCACTGGGGGAAAAAAATAAATGATAAGAGCCATGAAAAGAGGGGGAGCGATGGCAAAAGCTGGGGGATGTAAGAAAGGAGATGGAATGTAGGTTGCGTGGGTGGTGGCAAAGATATCAAAAAAATCTTTTCTCTCAACAGGGCTTCCCTTAATAATCCACCCATTATCTTGTGTTTCTCTGCTCACCATTGGGCCTCAGACTGCCATGCTATGTAATCTGGCCCTCATCAGTGCAGACAGCCAGAGAGAGAGAGGAGGCAGTGAGGCTGGCAGAAGTGTAAGGGGTTGTGGTGAATGGTTGGCCGGGCACCTCACTGTAGGATACCAGAGAGATAATAATGTGTGGAGGCAAGCAGGAGCCATGTATGTCTTGCAAAAGAATAATTGCTACCCTTTCAAGAGCCATTTCTTAATTGGCCTGGCTGTTGTTGAGGGGAACTTGGAGAGGAGACAAGTGAGAGACAGACTGAGAAGGAGAAAGAGGGAGAAGAGGAGACGGAGAGAGCACTCGCTTCGGATGTTATCAACCCATTAAATGGGCCTTATCTGTTGTTCTTACCCCATAATTATACTTCAGAAGGACCAAACTGCACCTACCAGTAGGTCAGTAGGGGCATGTCATCTGGTCTCATCCTTGATAAACAGGAAAGTAACCACGCTAAATGGCTTTCTAAATTGAGCATAAAATGTGCTTAATCACTTTCCTAAATCCAGGGGTGGAAGTAACGAATTACACTTACACTTGTTACTTTAATAAAGCATTTTTTTGTGTACTTGTACTTGAGAATTCAGAAATCAGTGAATATACTTTTACTTAAGTACTTTTTATCACAAGTATCATACTTCGCTGTTAAGCAAAATAAAGGAGCCAAATCATCAGCTGCAGCAGAGAAGAAGCCGCAAGGAGGGCAGAGGTCCAGAGAGCTCTGCCCTCCGCTGACACACTGAATGTGCACATTCACTGACCGAGTGTCAAGGGGTGCGAGGGATGTAGTTGCACCTGGCTGGGGGCTTGCAGTTATTGAACAGAGCATGAATGCACAACAATGCAATAAAATTAAGGATCACGGAATTATGGGGTATGGTTATGGTTAGCATTATCGTACCTTGGCAAAGCTAAAAAATGTTGCATCGACCTTAATAAATCACTGATTTAATGCACCACCTGGCGAGCACGCTAAGTGACCCAAATAAAACATACCCATGATGTTGCGTGACCTATAGGTGCATGCTGGGTCTGGCTAAATGCTAAATGCTAACATGCTCATCGTGGTGACTTGTACACCTACTGAGAAACGTGTACCTTCAGTGAGGTGTGTGTGAGGAATTTCTGTAGTTTTTGACAATAATCCCTGTCACAGTTGTGACTGCAGAATGCTCATTCAGCTCAAAATGTCTGAAAACAGTTTGGGACCGGAGAGGCTGAGTGGACTGGTTATATTTTGCTTTGAGAACGAACAAGCAGAGAAGTTGAACCTCGAGCAAATTGTGGAGGACTTTGCGGTGCTCAAGACTCACAGAACGTTGTTCAGACATGTGAGCACAACAACAAAGTCCCTGTGATGGATGTAACTTTCTCTCCAGATGACAATGTCAACAACCACTGCGTTTCCTAGCAACAAAGCTTGTGTGTGTGTGTGTGTGTGTGTGCGCGCGCGCTATGCAGTGTGTGAAAACTGTGCAGTCTCTCCTTTGCGTTAATATGTGTGTTTGTGGCTGCAGCTGCTGTTAAGTTTATATTGTTTATACATCTCTGTGTTTTCTGCCTTGGTGATGTTTTATTCTACTATGGAGTCTATAAGAAGTAGCAGGTTATTTTATCTATGTGGCATAATATCTTTTGTTGTTACCGCCGTGGTGTCCACAGACTTTTTATCCATTGTTTGTCATTTGTTTAATTGTTTTGTTCTCTTTTCTGGTTTATTCAGTTAGGCCACACTGAGAAAGTCAGTCGTGTATTTATAAATGATAATTAGTTGTGCACACAGGCTGCAAAGTGTCAACATTGTATATAGAAAGTGTATAGAAATGGAATTAATTGTTGCTTTGGTCTTGGTGGCGTGATCTTGTTCTACGAGTGTATACGTTGACATTTCAAACAATTTATTTTGTAGCCTAAGGGCGTTCTTTAATTTAACAGTAGTGTCACATATCATCACATAATATCATTTTTTATTTCCCCCTGTATTAAAAAATATAACGCAGTAACCTTTACTCATAGTACATTTTAACTGACCTACTTTTTACTACTACTTTAACAGTACTTTTACTTGAGTATAATATTCAAGTAGTCTTTCCATCCCTGCCTAAATCATTCTCCTTGATCTTCGGTATAATAAGTTAATATATAGCTTTGACATCTCAGTGTTTGTCAAACTCCAATTGGTTTGTTCAATAGCATAACTACAGGTTTGATGAAGAGTCTGCAGTTTGTTTTGGTAGCTGACGTTTTGTATTTAAGAATTATTTTACAGACTTCTTCATTTGCTTCTCTGCAAGGTAAATTATTTAGTTACATGTGGCTCTGTAAAGCTCTGTAAATCTGTCTATCGATTGACCTGTAAAGTTGTCTGTCTGCCTACTTTTCTCTGTTTTTCTCCCTTTACTTGACTGCGTCATGCTGAAACAAGGGAACAGCGTGTGCTGCAAGAATCAGATCTTCACATCCCAGCAAAAGTCTGATTGAGTACACATCAGTCAAACCTCTGGTTGAAAATATAGATGAAGTAGCCAGAAGCAGTTCTAATGCAGAGACTGCAGACAACAAGGCAAAGAGAAAAGAGCTCAGCGTGTGGGATTCACTGAAGGATGACATGCTGCAGGTTTCATTTGAATCCTCAGTACCGTCCACAAACGTTTGCATTGTTTACAAAGAGCGTGCTGAATATAGGTACCTTGAATGCAGCAGCACTAGTGTGAAAGTGTTTTGTGAAAAAAATGTCTGTCTGTCTAGATTTTGGTGTAGAGAAATGACTTTAAAGCAATATGTGTAATTTTATGATGTATTATTAAATGCTGCACTACTTTGAAATGGCTTTTAAATAGTACACCAGTCATGTGTCTGCACTTAAATGTTGATGCTAATGTAATGATTGTAAGAAGAAAATGTGTATCTTTTTCTCTTTGCCCATTTTTTTTGGTTGGCCAGCAACACACAAAGATTGTTGTGTGTATGAACCAGAAACCTGCACTCTGCTCAAGTATGGGCTCTGGCCTGCAACACCAGACAATCCTCAGACAGCATTTTCGATAGATCTTCTGGAGCTTCTCTCTTTAGAGTGCTAGGTCCTCTCTTTCAACCATACACTGAAAAATATATTCTTTGGTCCTCTAAATATTACCTCGATTATATGTTTAAATTCTACAAGACATTATTATTTCAGTGCATTAACTTCAAAATGTCACCTTTTTATTTAAAGTGTTTCTTGGTGTTTGTATGTAATTTTGTGTAATTTTTATATGTAAATTTGAAACATAGCACCAATTGATATTCACTAAAACTAATATATTGACTGTGCAACCTAACAAAAGCAAGTAAAATGTACTTTGGCAATGGGAGTTAACCTGGCAACATTATGCACATTCAGTGGACGTCAGAGGAGAATTTACGCTCAAGAGACACCAAAACAGGCCAGGACTCCTTCAAAAATAGAGATACCTAAGTGCTTCTGTTTTATGCTGCACACATATTAAAGAGACACTGCTGTATGTGAAACACATGCTGATGTTGGAAGTGTAGACATGGTCCATCCTAACAAGTGTAACAGTAACTTACCACACGATTCCTGGACAGCACAAAGTTGAGGCACTGTTCCAAACGTCTGGAGGGGCTATGAAAACATGAACAGGAACAATTTAGGCAGATGCACGCTCAGGGATTTGGCCTGCATCATTGTTTACTAATACAACAAAGTTAAAATATCACAACATTGAAAAAAGAATGTTAGAACTACAATAACCTGATTATCTACTGTAATATTTTGACAGCATTGTCTGAAAGCTAGCAGCTAAAGTGCAGGTACAGTAGGTGTACTATTAGCATTAAGCTAATATTAAAAGGTAGGGTGTCGAGTAGGGCCCTACTAACCCATGTCTATGGTGCTGATAACAACTGATAATGCCCATTTAATGGAGTAATAACATTCAAAGTAGGTGCAAAACGAGGAGAGAAAAAGTCTCCAGGACACAGCTCAGCATGTGTGTGTTTGTTTGTGTGTGTGTGTGTGTGTGTGTGTGTCGTGGGGATGGGTGAAGGTATTGTTGAGTCTTCTCTACCTTGTATGCACCTCTGTTGCCCTGGGAGCAGTAGCCATGGAGCTGCTCCTCAACCGGGAGATATTTCACACACACACACACACACACACTACTGCCCACACAGACTAAATGCACACAGGCAGTTACACTCAGCTACAAACATGCTCCCAGACACAGAGTGGGACTGTGTCTGGGACAGAGCTCACAATTTATAACAAGCATTCATTTACAGGGGGTTGATATGATTGATGATCATTACTATTGACTGAACAATTACTTAGCAAGTGTGGAAATTTCTGGCTTTCAAAATTAATCCCCTGTATAGTTAATATGTCTTTTTTAAAAAGAACATTCCCTCGCTCCTTTATTTTCAAGATTTCCCATTTGAATGTTTAATTATACAACAATGCAGGACAGTACGAGGTGCAAATAACCACAGGTGCAAAACATTTTATGACTTCTTCTCTGTTGGGTCTCTGCTTCATTCAGCTAGTTTAGCAAAAGCCACCATCAAGTCAGTGCATGGTATTTCAGAAAAAAATCTGAGCTACAGCAGCTTGCAGACTCACTGCAAAACATGCCCACTCAAAGCCATGATCCTTTTGGACATGGTTAGAGTTAAGGTTGCAGAGGGCATGTCTTTGTGTGGATGTGTCTAACTCTGTGGCATGGATTTAAGATGGAGGCCCTAAGGATAGCACTGTCCTGTTTGGAAATATTGGCCAAAGTTGGAATTTCAGGTCTGCGAGTCTTAGGACTCCTCATTAGAATTCCCATGTCAGCAGGATCTTTATGAAGTCTCGTCATCTCCCTCCCGCTGAGATGTGAAAAAGTTTGATGTGCCTTATTAAAATGTTTTTAATTAATTTCTCAAATTATCTCAACCTCACCTGGGATGTCCCAATCAGCAGACAGCGGCAAGGTGGCAGAGAATGAGGGGAGAAAGATTAGGGATGAAAAAGAGGCACTAAGCTGGACTCGAACTGGGTACATTTCAATACCTGGTCAGCACCCTGGACCACAAGGCGACAAGGACACCTCAAGAATGAAATATTGTAAACAATTAACAGAGAAGACTTGGTGTGTCAGTGTTGTTGCAGTTCCTCTTACGTAGCAGTTCAAGTTCACACATTTTATAGATCGTGTAATTCTCCTTGCATCCTTGAATCAAAGCCTATAGACTTGTAATGTGCAACAAACAAGAAAGAAGACAGCTTTTTATCAGAAACAGAATCTCTAGCGGGTGTATAGAGCTCTCTTGTTTTGGGGGTCTTCAGTTTTACGCTTCACTCCATTTAACACTGTTTTGATTAGTCATATACTCGTATGTTGTCTGTGGTGTCCTTCCAACTATTCAGTCGGCTAATTGAATGGTTTCAAGTTTATTTGTACTGTTTCTCTAATTGTGAAGCCCTAATGACTACATACAGCTGCCTCAAGAGCAAAGGAACAAGCATTTACAAATGTGGTGCGTTAAACATCCAAAAGCTGTGAATGCTCTTTCTCAAACTGAATTCATAGAAATATTGTGTCTGCATTTGATTACCTGAATATGGAATATCAAAAGGACCTTGTCAAGAAGGCGCAGAGAGCAACTCTGATGAGGTTGCTTTGGACTTGGAAATTGAAATAAAATGTCTGAGTTTGAATGAGTTTGCATTGACTTTTCTTCAACATATTTTCTCAATAAAAGCATCTCTAAGTGTCATTAACACTGTGAAAGGTTAGATAAAAAACAAGACCGGTAGAAAACCTCTTGAATGCAAATGTATAATGTTTCTAATTGCTATGATACTGCACAATTAGGATGTGCAGTGTGTGCATGGAACACAAGGATATTGTATCGCTAAATATATGCAGTCCATAGAGGTGGAGCTTTTCAAGCTAAAGCTCTTCCTCAGGCAGCATTGACCAGATAAAGGCACACATGTTTCCAGAGAGAGGGAGCTGAAAGAATGTCAGCAACGTACATCATCACAATACCTTATAAATCTGACAGCACACAGACAAACAAAAAGCCTATATGTACTTGAATGGATGGCAGCATTATGCAAATAGTGAGTGTGCTGTGGAAAACGTGTTGTAGAAATAAAATGAACTACCAGCCCTGTTTCCTCCTTCACAACCAAACATCTTTTAAATTAAAATACTAATAGTACTAAACTGTATGCTATTTAAACATCCTTGCACTCACAACATGTGTAATACAACATAGAAACAGCATAAATAGACAAAATCCTTTTCACCTTTTGCCTTGCAGCCAGCTTCATGAATCATAAACAGAACGCAGGATTTAAAAATTGGACTGCAAAACCTGTTATGCAAGATGTAGCCAACCAAGAGTCATCTTTTTAGGACTCAAATCATTCATGCACGTTCGTTGTTGTGGCTGTGGGTGTTCTCTGCCTTAGCTTGACATTAGGTCAGTCTCCTTAAGTGTTAAGCCACTGTGTTATAGGTTGAAGGAGGAAGGACAGCAGGGGGGAGGGAGAAGTTAGAGTCTACAGTATTTGCTATCATGGCCACACCTGAAGGGAAGTGATGACCTGGCTGTTTGCAGAGTGTGACTGTTTGTGTGAACGTGGTGTGTGTGTGTGTGTGTGTGTGTGTGTGTGTGAGAGAGAGAGAGAGAGAGAGATTAAAAGATAGAGAAAGAGCAGCCATGGCAGGTACATTTCTGCGTGCAGTACTATATCCTGCACTGTGTGCGTGTAGGTTATTTCACTAACAGTGTTGTGGGGAGGGGGCCCGGAGAGAGTGAAGGAGAAAGAGAGAGGTTTTGATTGAGTGCCCGCTGAGGTCCCATCAGATGTGGCTTAAAGGAATAAAGGATTCATTTGAAGGAGGGTGAGAAAGATTACATACAGTCCTCACATCTATCCAAATCCCTTCCAAATCCGTCTACATCACACTTATCAAGCCATGTGCAGTGCAGTATATGAACCCTCATTGGTCTTATCACAAGGCTTCCATGTATCATAGTCTTGTGGAGGTATAACTTATTCCACAACACATTTTGGATCATGCACACAAGTCTGAATGGGTTACAGGGCGACACCCACTCTGTGCACCTCTTTCTGAAAATGCCAAACTTTAATCACAGAGGTACTTTAAACAAATGCCAAGATTGGTCATCCAGGTGTTCAAGCACTTCATTTTGAGGCAGGATTATAACAGAGATTCTTACAAACCAGTGGTGTGACCGTGAAGGTTGATCTCCTCTTGAATTCTCACAGCGTTCGCAAGGAACACTTGTTAGACGGTACACATGTATTGGTAAGCACTGTAAAAACCCTGCGGCACAGCCTTAAGCATTCTTTTCTGTCATTAGGGCACTTCAGTTGGGCCATCAGTGCCCAGTGGTATGAGTGCCTCATACCAATACACATCAGTACTGCAGCAAACAGTTTAGTGTAGCCAGCACAAAAACATGTCTTACAATGAAAGAGAAGTGTGTACACAACTGCTGTGATTTTCCGTTCAACCCCACTTCCCTGTGTGTTACTTACTTACTTAATCAATGGGTTATTTTCATTGTAAAAAGTAATGCAGCCAGTTGGTGGCTACAGATCCATGAAAGTCGAGCTACTTGGCTTTGTTTCTTGCCATGCACTTTTGAGCACTTTTCATCAGCTCACCCACACTCTGAAGTCTCATTAATGCCATTTATTCCACATTGCACACTGATAATATGGCAGAAAAGCAGAATTCAATACTAGTGTTACATCTACAATGAGATGAGAGAAAGTTCCTAATTAGGTAAAGTTTAATGTTGGAGCACTTTGTAATTGGGAAATCTGATAAATCTGCCAGAAAAATCTACCTGTGTTGTTATAAAGATAAAACCCACTTGCTGTGACCCAACGGCAGAGTCCAAAACATTGATTGACCGCTGGCTATACAGATGGCAGCGAGAGTTGAGAGGTGTTGAAACCACATCAATATGCTGAAGAGTGGGCTATGCTGCACTATATCTGTACATTCTGAAACCACTGAAAAGATTTTATGTGGTAAGTAAGCTCACACTTTGTCTGAAATCCAGTTGAAGACACATTTAAAATGCTTGAAGAAGAGCTCTATAACAGCAGCTTCATGGCCAATTCAAAGGACATATACTGCAGATTATGTGCAGTACAAATCAAATCTAATCTCTCTATTGAAATCTGGAAGTTTTTGAGTTATAATTCCACTCTAAAGCGCTCTCAAACAGTGGATGTACAGTGATATATACCTTCGTCAATGATATACTGTTAACAATGTTGGAATACTGTTGAAACAGTAGCTGTCCATCAAGCTGCCTATCATTATCAGATTTATAGTGATTTAAGGAGAAAATGGAGACGTTAGTGCTGAAACCATAAACCAGTTATCAAAATTGTTCTGTCAAGCACCAAATCAATTAATTTACTAATTGTTTCAGTCATTTATCAAGCAACAATGCCAACTATTTGATGTCGGCAGCTTATTAAATGTGAGAAGCAAATGTAAGGACTGATTTTCTCAGTTACGTTTCAATATAAATTAAATAACTTTGGGTTTTGGCTGTTGGTCTGACAAAACAAGTTATGTTAATATGTCAGTTTGGCCTCTGTGAACTTGTGATGGTCAAAATCAATAGATTGATAAAAGTCTTAGGTAACTCATTACAGAGTTTGAGTTACAGTGAAATATAGCTGCAGTGGACATAATGAAGTATCTGGTCGAGATCAGACACAGTTCATGCCATATTCCTGCTGCCGGGGTTACAGTCTATCACAATCATTATGTGAAAGCTGTTGTAGACAGATTTATGGTTGACTTTTTATGACACTAGTATAAAGTCATCTAAAACTTTTAACTGATTATCAGTTGAGTTCAAACACGGCGACAGACTGAAGGATTTCGAAAAGACTGTTGAACATGCTGTTGCTATGGCAAGCGAATAGCATAATAGAATGAGCTGCACTTATACAATGGCCCCTTTGCTTTTTTAACCCACATGTATGAGTATTGTTGCCTCTTCCAATCAATGTCTCCTGCCTCCCAAGGTTGTTGTATCGTTTGTGCTGCCCATCCTATTCCCTTTCAACCATCTCTGCAGCTGTGCAGTATTTATGTATTATTCACCCTGTCCTTTGAATAAGTCCATGTACTGTTTGCCCTCCAAGGCTAATCTACTCCTTCTTCTCTATCAAGCATCGCTTGGCTCCACATTTTGCAATTCACATGACCAAATTGTGTTAAAAGGGATTTACTACAGGAATGATAAACTACTGACCAGTGATGAAAATCAGTCATTGCTATAATCCTTCTAATTCTACGCTTTGCAAGAGGTGTGTACAGAGGTTGTGTTTTGACAACCACAGAGGCAGACAGGCAATCTGTGAGAAAAGGAGCGAGAGGAAAAACTCACCTCACCGTGTAACCCAATAGAGCTTGGTGAAGAATGTGTCTCTGCTGAAATAAAAAACGAATAAATAAATAAGCTCCTCATGAGTAATAATCCAGACGGCGGGGGGCTTGAATTGATATATCAAGCGGGAGAAATGGAGGAATATCTTTGCGTGGGTTAGGCTATGTAAAGGGAGAAGAAACACCTCTGTGCCTTGGTCAAAATAAGGAAATCATTAGAGATGATGAGACTGAGCGTGGGCAAGGCAGGGTGCATTTTTTTAAAGGTCTGTAAAATTTACTGTTGTTTGAAAGGTCACTGTCTGGTGCTGGCAAGCAGCTGGGAGTTGTAAACGACCCTTCTTATCAAATGTTAATGCTGGCAGCCCTCACGTCACACATGCCGGCAGCGGGAATATGTCTTTGAGGTCCTGTAGGTTCCATGGAAACAAGTCATTTCATTTACATGCGGAAATGCGACCAGCTAATTGGTTTCGTGGAACATCAAATAGCAGGACGGCTTTTTGTGGTGGGGGCCAAATGGAGGGCTCATGGGAGGGAAGGAAATGTAAGACCTCCCTAGGGTCTGTTGAATCAGCCTGTTTTTGTCACCATATGTGTCACCGGTTTTGTGGGCAGTAGACTCAAGGCCAAAGACAGAAGGAAGAATATTTTGTGTCCCTGAGGGATGTTTGTTCTTTAGAGGAAGTGCTCTGTTTGCTTCGGGGCAAAATGAGGGTCACTTTAGGCATTAATGTTCACAAAGTGAACTCCTCACTGCTTCATAAAGAGGGCTCATCAATGAAGCAAACCTGGGGGGATGAAAAGCCAAGGAATGAACCAGAAGAGGTGTAAAAGAAAAACAACAAACATATCAATTTTAAAACTATATCCTCTAGTATGTGGATTATTGCTTTCTATGCCGTTTTTCAGAAATTGCCAGCATGTCAAACTAATTAGCTTGGATTTACAGACGTGTGCTATAACAACCTGTTCTCCTTCTATGTGTGTGTGGTCACATAGAAATTAAAAATGCAAAACATAATTTGCTGTCATCAGATGATCTTTTAATTCTCATCTGGCAGCTACTAACTGCTGGCTAAATTAGAATGTGAGCCCACACTGACTCCTCAATAAATTCAGCCAATGTGAATATTGATGTACGGCACGTCTCTGTTGTTAACATTACCACGTAGATAGGGCCCATTATGTTGTGTGTTAGAATGCCTCTGGACCAAGAGGAAGATGGCACTTACTGTCTGTTTACCATCTCAAGGCTGATAACATGATGTGACGGAAGCAGAGAAATTGATTTAATCTTCTACTGCGTGGCAATGAATGTTAATTTCCTAGAAGATGTAATCTTTGCCATGAATGGTTTGTTGTAGACATTAGTGTAAGCCCTTCTGTTGGAGGGAATATGTCTGTTATCATTTCCCTTTTGTCCCAGCTGAATGGGAGATCAAATGATTTGTGATTACAGTGATATGGTGTTATTTTCAATCCAGAAGTGCCGGAACCAGGAAATGTAGACAGCAAATCCCCCAGAATTATTCATAAATTTAATGACATGCCCACCACTTGGCAATTTCAAGAGAGAGAGAAAATAAGACTTGAATAAGAACCCCCCTTTGTCCTTGAGAGCTATTAATAAGAGTAAGTTCACATTAATGGGGATGGAGAGAAAAAGAGAAACAAAACAAATATATGGCTAACACACTCAGGGCCCTCGGTTTTTGTATTTACGAGTGCCCCGGAGACACAAAGCATACTAATCA
The DNA here is from genome assembly GCF_043641665.1 of Enoplosus armatus. Classification (NCBI taxonomy): domain Eukaryota; kingdom Metazoa; phylum Chordata; class Actinopteri; order Centrarchiformes; family Enoplosidae; genus Enoplosus; species Enoplosus armatus. The sequence continues at coordinate 13,503,154 of NC_092189.1, forward strand.
CCCAGGCGAGGCCTGAACTTGTGTCCGGAAAAAGTAACAGTGTCAGTGGTAATTACACATGTAGAGTGGGGCTTGTCCAAACACAATTGAGATGTGAAACAAGGGGAGAAACGTAAATCCACCGGCTTCCTCTCTGCCCCCCCCCCCCTTGATACACTGTTGTGTTGTGCAATGCAGTAGCCCCCCCAGTCTTCCTCTTCCTCCCGTCTCTCTCTCCCTCTCTCTCTCTATCCTCTTTTCTCTCCCAGTCTTCCTCTAGACAAGACTGCAGCAGCCCCATCAGTCTGAGAGGACAAAAAGTCACTGGTGAAAGAGATACCGCATTTAACACTGCCCCCTGCTGCTGGGAAACAGGAAGGACCGCTCAGAGAGGAAGGGGGAGATTGCAGCCGCGCACTTCGCTTGCTCCATCCAAACACCAACTTATTCATGAAATGCTTCATGAATACATACATTACATGCTTTTAAAATGCCAGTAGTTCTACATGAAAAATACAGCCCTGCTAAGCATGCTGCATGTCAAGCTGTTAAATCCATCATTGCACCTGACAAAATATAAATTGTTGGTCATGAGCAGTTTATAGATTGATGAACAGTCAAATTCATATTTTTTCAACTGGCTTGTGTACATGGTCTCAGCAATTCTGCACAATATTGAAGACTTTGAAACATTTGTAAAGAGGGGGTTACATGGTGCAGCAGATCGAGATGGAGAATAAGGAAAAGGGGGGGGGGGAGGTGCACAAAAGTGAGAGAGAAAAAGTCAGAAAGAAGCAACTAAATCATTAAGGCAGGCAAATATAGATTTTCTGTCTGTGCTTCATTGTAATTGTACAGACTTGGACCATCCTCTTTGGCGTATGGGATGTAAATGAGCCTCAGGAAACCCTGCTTGCAGAAATGCGTTCAGAGTGCGTTCAGACCGCGATCGAGCCCTGGAAGAGTGTGTTCAGGCTGCCTCCTTAAACAACCTTTACAGGACAACTGACACGACGAGATAATAGTGGAGTGAGAAGACAGAGCTGGAGAGTAAAAAGGAAGAAAAACCAAGTAAATTCGCTGGCACAACATGCCGAAATTGGTGCTCTTCTCTATGTCCCCTCCCACCATCACCCCACCTTACTGCTATTCTCACCTCCATCCCAATCCCAGCCCTTCTTCCCCTCCACTCCCCCAATTGGTACTGTCCAGGAAAATAAACGATCTGCAAGTGCACGCACAGCATGGTGCCAGAGTTAACTTAGCCAGAGTCGGAGAGATGTTTTAAATTGTATTCTCCAAAGGTCACGCTCCCCTTTCTCACAGTCTCTGCCTGTCACCTCAGCTTTGTGTGTGGAATCCGCGCCTATTGATCCGGCCTCCGACGAGCACGTCCTCGGTAGCAAGCTGCTCAAATCACAGCATGCTGGCGTGGGGAGGCTCCCACACTGTGCCCGGATCACAAAGCGTTTGATAACGGAAGGGAGGGTGAGAGGGCCCAGAGAGATAGGAGGGCTGTATGGCAGAGAAAGAGGGATGAAATGGGATGGGATGACAGAGAGGAAATGGGGAAGTGGGCATTATCTTCAGTATGAACTACAAATTGTCTGCAGACGGAGAGAGAGAGCCTCCCCCGGATGTGTGAATCTTTTTTTTTAGAGCTTTGAAAATCCAAATGCTCTATCCTCCCCTCCCCTCCCCACCCTCCCTTTTCTCCCTTGTTAAACCAAGGCCAAATCACAAGCCCCCATGTGTAATTTCTCAACAATGCTTCTGGCCGCCTGGCTTGATGGCTCAATGTTCCCTGTATGACATGTACTGCCTCAAAGGGAGGTCTGCGCTTTTATTCAGCTCAAACTTGATACCAAAGCTGTTCAAACACCAAGGCTTTTCTTCTAAATACAGAATAAAGAGTGTGTATGTGTGTTTGTGTGTGTGTGTGTGTGTGTGTGTGTGAGAGAGAGAGAGAGAGAGAAAGAGAGAGACACACAGAGGTAAAATGATGGCTTGCTCAAAACATATTGTATGCAAGGCAATATTTTATTCAAGTCTGTCCTTTCTTCCTTACTATTATCTGCCTTTTCCCCTTTTCCTTTCTGTCTCTCTTTGTCTGTCCATCCCTTTTACATGCCCCTCACATGACCTTTTGAAGGTGTGCTGAGAATGAACTACATTTTTGCACAGCATGACAAATTAAAAGATCTATCAAAGCAAGCAAATGCCATCTTTATTTGGCGGGGCACGATCAATAAAGTTGCTGGCGATCTGCGTCTCTTTATCTGCAACTCTTAGTCCTGCGTTTGGGGGACATCAATCACGTTGTCCAGGATTTGTGTGGTCACTGTGGATCTTTACAAACAGCCGCTTGGGATACAAATAGGCTGAGCAGTTGTTGAATTAGTGCCTTTGAGTTGCTGGCCTGACTGAAGACTCCTGTCCACTTGTGTGTGAATTAGCAATTGATTGCTGCCTTATGTCGAACTCGCCGACAGTGAGTGCCAAAGGATGGAATTCCTGAGTGTGCAGGAACAATCACAAATGGATGTTTGATTATTAAAAGAAACCAAAGTTTCTTTAAAAAGCCTTTGGGCTTGAGCAGCTCTGCACATTTGAATTCAGGTCACATCGGGAGCAACAACATGCTTTTAATGGGGCATTCGTTTAATTAGTTAAATTCATCCGTAACCAGTGGATTGCTTCCTACAAGGCTCTGACACAATATCCTCCCACGCTCATCTCTTTCATGAGTGTCTGCTATCAGAAGCAGGATAATGAACTACCTCAACAACAATAGCACTGAACATTTAGCCTCACTGTCATGCTGTCTCACTGCTCAGGCAGCCCCACACAATGGCCACGTCGAGGATTAACTTTTAACTTCTTTCTGTATTAAACATAACATGTTGAGAACTTTCATCTTTTGTGAGAATATGTTGCACTTCAGCAATGTAAGCACGAGGGGTACACAATATCATCAGTTCAAGGTATGTCTGAGCTACATTCAGATTCATTATTTTTATCTTTTATCCTCACACATTAAGTTCAAATAAACCAGTTTCTTTGTATTTCCACCAACACAATTCCTCAACGTTAAAACTTTTTGTTTGAATTGAATTTCAACCAGGTCATTACTTAATGTGTGTAACAGCAGCAATTATTCCAAAATCAGTGCTTTTATAGTCATTTTCTTCTGATCTGTTTTTCACAATGCTGATCAGATTCGTGTCTATTCGTGTCTGCACACCTCCAGCAATTGCAGTAAATCTGCAACCAGCACAGTTGAGCAGAGTTCAGTCTGGTTTCTTGGAGGTGATCATGGCTCTGATGCTTGGACGAATGAAATCATGAACACTGCTCTCTAGTGCCACCATGTGGCAATATGAAATACAACCTTTCACGTCTACTCACTGCATCGAGAACATGATTGAAAACTCTCTTTAGTGTAATTCATTCATTTTAATTCTCCACTAAATCTTTTTGAGCATCATAGTAGGCCGGAGCCAAGTCCTGCATCAGATCGTGAGCAAGGGTAGACTAACTGTAGAGGTCCAGTCTATAACGGGGTGAATAATCACTCACATTCATGCTGATAGACACTCTAAGGCCTGCACCTGACTTGTGTGCCTTTTTTTAAAATGGGGTTCAAACCATTCATAACATAGAAGAACACGCACGACTCTTTGATCAGTATATGGATTAATTATTTCATGCCCTTTTTATGATAGATTTTATCTTTAATCAAAATAGAAGGATTTATTTTATGACACACTTTGGAATAAGATTCTAACTATTTAATCAAATTTGACCTAATCAAGAATCAATTTTAATCTAATCTATCTGAACTGTGCAGTCTTACAAATAATGGTAAAGATTTATTTCTACAGGTATTTCTCATTTTGACTTTGTCAAAAGTCCCAAAAGTGTGAGCAAAATTGAATAATGGCCTTTGATCCTTAGTCATGCAGAAGTATAATCTATATTAAGGTTCATAAGCCAATCATGTGGAATCATGAGTTAAGTCATGCTCCTTTTCTTATTGTTTATATAGCAAATCCTTTAAGTCACATTGAACCAGCACGAAGGATGATCACTGAGCTGGCCGGAGAAAGTGACACAGGTCTGTGAGGCTCAGTTACTCACATAAAACCATATCTGACTCATTTACAGATAGCCTCTGTGCTGGAGTAAGCAGGAAATCACAGAAGAAAAAAAATTTAAATAAATAAAAAAAAATTATATATATATATATATGTATTTGAAGCTATAAGCTGCAACCCAGATAGCTCAACAAACTACACCCTCACCGTGTTCCTTCTAAACTCGCACAGTGTGCAGTGAGATAATCACTCCCGTAATGAGTCCCCAAATTAGGAGGGGAACGGCATGCCAGATTAGAGCAGAGCAGAAAGCCAACAAAGGGCTCTGGGAGAGGGGAAGTAGAGTTGATGGAGGGGCGGCGGTGGAGGGATAGAGAGGGAAAAGTCAGAGGGAGAAAGAGAGAAAGAAAGTGCTGGCAGATAGTTTTATTCCTTAATTACTCCCCTTGTTAACCCCTCTCAGCAACTCTATGTCTGGTTCGTGTGTAGGTCAGCACTACAAAGTGTCTGGATGAAGAGGCCAGGGACAGTTTAATCCCACTTCCCTGCGTATCTCTGCCTCTGCAATAGATTCTTTCCACTGTCAGTTTCTCCTCCTGCTGTCTCTTCCCCAGATGAAACCTTTTTCCTGCAGAACCACACGCAGCCCCGCCGTCTTGAAGATAATGATCGCAGGAGAAAGACTACAGGTTATATGAATAGCGGTTGCCATCAGAAGTTCCCATTCTCCTCTGTGCAGCCATGGTATTTTGGGCTTTCAGATACTTTAGATATAGTAGAACACACATTTTGTAAAGTCAATCCGCGGCTCAGACTATTAAATTTCACCTTCTGATAGCTGAAAATGAAACAAAATTTCCAGACAACCAAGTGTGAAGCAGCAGGATTGCAGTAAAATCTGAAGTTAAATGTGAACATGTTTCATGTGTCATATTTCCTTTGATGCCTGTATTGTGTCTATATTTTGTCTGTCCTTTTAAATACAGTCGAAATAAGCTCCCACTGCATGAGGCTGACTCAACAACCCACTGCACCATGTGTTGCCTTTCAGTGTCATTGGGATGAAAAATGTACTCGGTTCATAAGCACAACATATTGCATTCTGTTTGTATTTCATGTTGAATCCAAGGGGAAAGCTCCCAGAAATGTTTTTCTGGAACAAAAGTACACTGTGTCCGAGGCTTTTCTGATGGAGGATGTGATCACAGATAAAAGTGTTATCAGTAAGATAGCACGATAAGGTGTTTCACACACACACACACACACACACACACACACACACACACACTGGCCTTCCCACGTTGAAGGACGTGGTTTCTAAACACATCAAGTGGAAGGAAGATAACATGTTCTGCAGTACTTACACTGCTGTGAATGAGACTCAAGTCCAAAGGTGAATTTACAGATATTATAGTAAATATAATTATATTATCTCTGTCATGTGAGATTTCACAATGGTGGTTTGGTGAATGTCATGATGTTACTTTTCCTTAAATAAAAAATGGCAGGTTTGTTAACGAGGATGCATGTTGAGGTAAAGCTGTTTGGACAGACACATTATGTGATAAATAAAAATGTATGTACAATTGCTAAATAAAAATGATGTGCTGATGCTGGCTGCCAAAAACTGTCGACCATCACATCTCACAAATGTCACACAGAGTGTCAGACCCATACAGTATGTACATACCAAGAGGCTCCAGGGGTTCATTGGCTGTTCGACTTGAGTTTAAAATGGGCAAGCTGAATGATCTAAAGGGGCTTAAATATGGTATAATGGTTGGTACCAGACATGTCAGTAGCAACTCTCCAGGGATTTTGGCTTGGTACATTTTTTAAGCATTTACAGCAATACATAGCCAGCCCATCAGAAACCAAACCAGCCTTCACTGATGAGACAGGTCAATAGCAAAACAGTAGGACTTTGGCAAGCCTTGGTACAACAGTGATGTGCAGAAAGGCATCTAACAACTTGTCAAACCCAGAAGTGGACAGGCTACAGCAGCAGCACACCAGGTGAAGAGATACTGGTTGTGGTACTAACATCAGGATGTCCACTTCTTGAAGGCATGGCTGAAATAGTCTGCTGAGAACTGAATCTCCTTAAAGAATTCAAACAGTTCTGAGGGTAAAAGAGTTCTGCCTGTTTAGCAAATCTAGTACCAATATAAAACACTCTTCTTGGGACTTAAAATATATACTGTATTCTAATTTGGAAGCAATTACTGTATATTGAAACTACTTAACATGTACTTCGTGAATCAAAGGTTATACTGAGATATACTGAAATTATGTTTTCATCTATATCTATGCACCACGAGAGTAGTATTAAAAGTACTTGTAACACTACCAGTGTCAGTTTGTACCTGTACTAAATGCACAAAAAACATTTTTGTTATCACTACCCCAAAAATGCACAACATGGGTCAAAAATGACCCGTATGTATTCTCAATGGAATTGTTGTGACTTTCATCACATATTTAAGTTTAATTACTTTTCACTCAGAATATACATCATGTGCCCATACATCATTCTGTAAATGTGTATGTGGTTATAAATATGTGAGAAAAACATAGTTATATGTTAAAAATCATTGATCTATGGTGTTTTAGCCAGAAGAGTGAGTGAGTGAGTGAGAGAGATATGTGAAATCCTTTGTATAAGGCCACCATGAGTGTCAGGAGATAGGACATCCAAAGTCTTCCGCAGTGAATAAATGACAAGATGACCAGGGCTTTGTGACAGCACAGTTTTTATTTGTATAGTTCACTACATTGTTCAAAAAGTCAGCAGTTGATGCTCTCAGTACAACACACCCATGTGCAAGGATCATAGCACAAACATACCGTGGTTTTTGTTATGATTGTGATGAGAAAACAACAAAGGAACTTGTTGAACATGTGGAAATTGCAACTGTTAAGTTTAGAAGGTTTTTTTTAGCACTATTGTTCACAACCGACCCATGTCTGCAAGTTTCAGTTAGATGTGTAAACAACATTTTTTTTTATAATATAATGACTTATAATAATAAAAACATAATTAATTCTTTTTTTCTTAAATTCCTGGGTGAAGACACCATTTTGTTAAAAAGATATTGCAAAGAAACATATCAGCTGCGGCATAATTTATGGGCGTATCCATAAAGAATTCTGTAAAATATTATAAAACATCCCAGTTCTTCAGTCTTTTCTGTGAAGGCTAACAAGCTTGACACTTTCACTCACAATATTTGAACCAATGAGCCAAGATGCAAAAAGGTAAAACTGTCTTCAGACCAGCATCCTACTTATTTCTGTTTACTCCAAACCACAATTATTGTTTCGCAGCTTAATAAAATAAATGTATCTTACTATTTAAAAGAATGTCAACAGCTTCAGAGTATTTGTATTTGATAAGCAGAAGAGTTGACTTTACCACGTTTAGCAGTGATAAAACAAACTGCTTCACAACAGATAATCGGTTTAGACAGTGAAAATGGTACCACAGCATCGTTTGAACCATGTTGTGGTACCATTTGCAACCCATTATGGCCTACACTACATGTAACAACCAGTAGGAGGAAGCACACGCTTTCCCTCCAAACTTCCTGACCTAGTTTCAGCTCTGAGTGTCTAGGACATTTTGTTCTAGTCTCGTCCATCGTTCCCCATATTCTCACATGAGGTCAACCGTTTTAAGTAGCTTAAAGGGCGACTAAAGACTAAAGAAAGAGTACATATTTCACATTCATGCTGCCAAGCTTGTGAAAGGAATGTCCGTTTCCATGTAAACACTGCACCTGTGTCCACCGTTACTGAGCAATTCAAATCTAAACAATTATTGAAGTATTGAAGAGAAAAGAAATATCCAGCTCATGTCCAGCAAGCAAACCCATGAGTTGCATAGTGTTGTCCATTGCCTATTGTATATGTATAATATAAATCAAATGTTTTTTAAATGCATTTAAAGAGGATTCCATATAATTTCCTATACTTAAAGGATTTGGGGCCCTTCAATTTCCCAGTGACCCATGCTAATTTATCAAAACTAGCCTATATCTATGTCTTCTGTATATAAATGATTGTATATGGGTGTGGGTGTGTGTGCGTGGGTGTGTATGTGGTATTTGTGTGAGAGAGAGAAACAGACTCATAAGACGCATAACAACACTTATCTGTGCTATTGGACAACGTGATGTTCTCATAAAGTAAGGAGAGAAAAAAAACACTGTTGGGTGCAGACAGACAGACACACACACACACACACACACACAGCACTATTTGTTGTGTACACATTTGTTGAGGAAGCACATATAAGTCTCGCCATGGGATAGGAAGCAGATACACTTTCATTGTATTGTCGCTGTGCAGCTCAGTATAGTGAAAGTAAATGGAGTAAAAGTTTGTAAAAGTTCAGCGCTAAGAGGATTATGTTACGCAAAAGCTTTTTGCTGTGTGTGTGTGTGTGTGTGTGTGCATAGGTATCTTTATCAGTGTTGCTGATCAAACAGCGATAACGCAGGAGTGGGATCATGTGGGTGTCTACGTGAAGAGGAGCTTGTGTGATGTGTACGGGAGTTTGAAAAAACTGTCACTCAGATGTTCCTTGTTGGCCTGTGCTCGCAAGTGAAGCATCACAAAGCAAAGTCTGAAGTGACGTATCATCTGGTTCTGCATATCAAAATATTCATGGCTGTGTGTGTGCTTTTGTTTTTTTGGTTGTTTTACATCTGTCTATTCACAAAGGCATCTATACAACTATGGAGGAAACTAAATCTAAGGAAGATTGCTCTCAGGAAATACATGATTTTGACATACAAGTGCTTATATTGGGCATCATATTCCACAATTAGTTCAATATATCTTTATTTTTTATTCATGTTCCTTTTCCTCCTGTGGAATTGAAGTTTGAGCCTACATGAACCCAACCAAGAGTCTTTGATGTAGCTGATAACAAGGAGTAATAAAAGTTGACATTGCCCAGAGAATGCTTTTTTTTCCAGAATCAAGCAATTGTAGGTCATGTTTAACTCCACAACAGTAAATGGTGATGAAGACGAAGCTTTCAGCAGATGCCCATTTGGCAAAATTCCTCTCCCTGGAAGATATTTAGGCTTAGCAAATCTCCAGCAGTATGTCTGTGTGGCACGAAAAGTGTCTCTATGATACCTACCAATAAGGCAGCCAAAGCTGTCGGTAGACATATCCCACAGCTGAACAAAATGTACAGAGCAGCCACCACTAAACCCATGAAAGGCCTTGCCAGTCAGCCAAAACAGCAGCCTTTGTTCACTCTATCACTAATCTTCAACAAACCGTTAGGATGAAGCACATTGTGCTTACCACCCTTGTGGTGACAATGCAGATTAGAGACATACAGGGAATGAGCTGCAGGATGAAATGTTGTGAAATTAACTAGTCTACATTAACAAAGCCAACTGACAAACCACATTTAGACAAGGAAGTCAATGTGTTGTTTTTTTTCAACTCCCCCCATGTGTATACATGTGTTTCTGTGCTGATGTTTTGGTTCTGCACACATCTCGCAGGGCCACAAACCAATGCAACTGTGCAAAAACAGCGGCTACGATAAATGGATGTCACTGTGCAGTTGTCTTAGATCACCTTAAGGTTCATTGCTGAAGGTGCGTGCCTCTGTCTCACTCACAGAAAACATGTCGTTTGCACATTTGTCATCGACCTTTTTGTGGCTGCTCTGCAAAGTGAAAGCAGTCCTTTTCAGAACATGCTGTCCTTGGTTGGTTTTTACAAAAGGAAGTGGCTGAAAACCACCTACACACACATATCAGCCTTCACATACAGAAAGACATTATTAACAATATGATGTTGTGTATCTGTTGACAGTGAATCTAAGCTGAAAAGATTTTTCTGAAAAATATGTTTTCTAAAGTTTAGTTGATAGTTAATACTGATTATACCAACAGACCTCCTCTGACAAATCATTAAACCTCTATTGAAAATAAGAGGGCATGCCCAAGAGCATACTGTACAGTAGCCTACATGAGTATTTTTTTTTTGTACTCTTGTACACTTGTTCAGTTTGCCATGTTATGTTTGAGTACAGTGTCAAGGTTGTTGATATTGTGTTTTCTCACACTGGGGCTGCAGCGTTGCCAACTTGACCTTAAATCACCGAGCCCCAATAGAAGGAAAGACCACTGTGCTGATTGCACCATCATCACACAGCCACAGCTCCTTGAAAAGCTTAAGAGCAGTGGGGAAAACATCACGTTTTCAACTATCAGGGACTACTTCAGCCCAGAGCCCCCAAAGAAATAAAATAAGACAAAATAAACCTGGCTACTTCAGACTGTAAAAGGCTTTTTTTTTATCAATTTGAATGCTACCATTCAACACCACCATTCAAGTTGGAGAGAACTTGAAAATCCAGCTGGAAAATTCCTACTGCATTCTATGTCATTCTAACAAGCTGATCAGCAGGCCACCAGGACAAACAGTACAGAATCTTCTATCATGCAAAGTTGGAATTAGGTGGTGTGCCCTCTGTTGCTCTCGAGTTAGTTTGATGGTTTCAGAGTCAACAAACTTTTCCCAGGACGGCCCAGCTCTGTGGTCATGTTTTACTGCCCTTAGAGCAAATCTGCTATGACCTAAAAAAAGGTCACATGGAAGGAGAGAGATAGTAGTAGAGAATAGGGGCAATGGTGTAACTTCAGTCTATCAATAATGAATGCTGTCCCCATAAAAACTGCAAATAATCAGATAATGAACACTGGAGGTTGTGTCCTCAATGCAGTTCTCTTACTGGCCCTAATGCTTTGGCATATAATGAGGAAATAAAATGAAATTAGGCCAACCAAATTAAATATCTATGACATAAAAGCCTTAATTGATGTGCAGTCCTTCTACAGTAGCTGTCCAATTGTTGGAGTGAGAACAATTTTCCAAATAGAACATCCGTCATTCCTCGAAATGTTTGAAACAACTTTCTGCCAGGGAGGACATTATGATCATTGCAATAAGCAGGAAACGACATGCCTGGCACATTGTACACTTAGCAGTAGTTACAGTGTATCATGTTGGATTTCAATTTGGAAATTTCCTATACGTTTACATGTAATTATGTGTTCTGTGAAACTAAAAATGAGCCTACTGAAACGGGGTTACGATGACTAAAACCTCCTTCGGGGACAATAACACGGTCTGCCAACTTCTTCATTCATCCACTGGCGCTGTATATACTGTACTTTACATAAAAGGCCTTGACATGCATTGGCCCTCATGATGAATGGGAGCGTTTTTGCAGGTGTTCTTGGCTTAGTCCCTGGTGGGCTCTCACACTAAAAAGTGTATGAATTTGTCATGAAAATCCCACTTCCCAAGTGTGTGGGGCAAAATGGGCTTTGCCACACACTACATGTGTGTTTATTAATATTTTGCTCTTGTTTTCACATTCATGGTGCCATGTTTCCCTTTCTAACTGCACTGTTTCTGTGTTACAGTGTCTTACTGTAAGGTCTTTACGTGTGTGTGTGTGTGTGTGTGTGTGTGTGTGTGTGTGTGTGTGTAAGTTGCTATAATCAGTAACTGAGAAGTGAGAATAAGACAGAGAGAGAAGACAGACTTCAGTGAGACAGCACACTCAGCTAAGAAAACACACACACACACACACACACACACACACAAAATGTCTGGTGAATCATCCCAGTTTTCTCTAGAGCCCAGATGCAAATCTACCCAAACAGTGGTGGCACGCAAGCAGCAGCCGTCTGGGCGTTGTGCCAGTCCACAAAAGGGAGACACAGTGTGCTAGGGACAGGCGAGGTCACGCTGTTTTCCTACTCAGCAGGTTTAATAGGCATAAGTTAAAAAAAAAGGTGCATGTGAAGGTGATGATCTGTGAAAAAAGGAAAGAATAAGTAGTCGTAGAAAAATATCTCATGGCATGTCTGGAGTTAAAGTCCCGTGCAGCTGTGGTTTGTACTGTACACAGAAACAGGAATATTGAAAAGCGTGGGTTGAGCAACTTGCTTTTATTTTTCTTTTGCTCTACTTACCTTCATCTACTAGTTACAGCAGTTTGTTTCCTTCAGCACTTTGAGGAGAGACTAATTTTGCTAATTTTATTGAATTTTAAGACAAACAAATCACTAATTGCTGCAGGGACTTTGAATTGCCCAAAACTAACCAATGATGCAAGTCATGGACTTCCAAGGAGAATTTGCTCCATTGATCATGTAAAATACAAATCTGAGGACAAAGCGTAACAAAAGTTACTGCAGGATAATATGATTAATTCAATATAATAAGGCAACTGATGCCATTAGACTTGACATTCAACACACTTCTGCCCTTTCACAGAGGAATGCATTTATTATGTCTGGCTTTTTGTCCTCTGTATCACATTTGAGAGCTCAGGCATGTTGTTTCTGTCCTCAGGTGACAGATACACCCTCTGGGCATGAGCCAGGATGCAATTAAAATATCTACCTCTAGGGGGCTCACCGATACAAGATTCCTCACTCATTGCTCTGCAGGAGAGGACAACTGAGCACCCATAAAGTGACTTTAATGATTATTTAACACGTGTAACTGGTAGACTGGTACATAGTTTAGACAGCCAAGAGACATTATTTAGCTAAATGTATGCTGATGTAATTCTCTTGAACTGCGATATGAGCCACATCAAATCAGAGGATCTCAACTCAGGTTGTGAGGGTTCAAGGTTCTTCTGGTTCTGATTCTGTCCTCTTAATCAGGGACTGTTTTACACCTGGGATGCTGCATGAATGCAGTCAACTACTGCAGCTGTTAGGACAGCAAACCAGCAGCGCCTTGGGCTCAGGAGAGAGGGATAAAGGTTAGAAAAGTGAACAAACACTCATAACTGTTTTGCTGATGCTGCTAAGCCAAAGGTGTAACTGTTGGCAGCTGTGCATAGTGTGCACAGGAGCCTTAGGCCTCTAGAGGGCTCACTAATACTACCTGCACTACCTGTTTCTCTGTAGTGAAGTTGCATCAGTGGTTTAGAGCTGGACCTACCATGTGGGAGATTTACATTCAATTCCTGCCTTATACAATGTTTTTGCACATTATATAAAAGGATAATGCTAACATATGTCCTTCACTGACACCATGTGCCTGCAACCAAAAAACCTTTTCTTCAGTGCCAGTGACAAACATGTTTCACACCTGTGGCCAACAGCACAAAACTGGTCGTAAATGGCCCAGGTGTGAATGTGTGGAAGGGAATGAATGGGAAGTAAAGTGTTGCTGGCGAAACCATGCATCCTGAATTGACTTTTCCTGGATGTAAAAGGGTTGGAAAAACAACTGTAGGCCTTTTGATGACATGAATGTGGTGTTAGAAAGCTGTGACATTTTAGTAACTTGTGTCTTCAGTGGAGCAGCCAAACTGACTTGTGCCAGCATGTAATTACCACAGCCTCCTGGCCATATCCTGAAAAGTGTAGTGGGAGCCAGATTGCTGCATGTGCTTTATGTCTCTGACAGGCCTGTCAGGGTCAAGCTGACCGTTAAACATTCGCTGTCCATCCTCTGGAAGAATGGAGACTACAGCAGAGAGATTTACAGACTACAGAGAATGAACATGCATGTTTGTGAAGATGAGTGTGTGTGCTTGTGTTTTGTCAGCGCACGTGTGTGGGTTCTTCCATGCTCCCTGTTTCTCGATTAATCAATAATGTTACAGCTCATGTAACAACTTGGCCAGTATCTTCGTAACAACTCCCCACCAGATGCCAGAAGCTTTTTAACTTGCACACAAACAAACACTGCCGGGCCGTGATTTAACAGCTCCCATATAAAGCTGCTTTTTTGGGACGGTAATCTTGCCCAATCTCTTTTAATTTGTTTGGCTTTTAGTGTTCCCATAAGAGACTCCTCTCCTTGGCAGACAAATAAGCCCCTGCTTGGAGTTTGATGCTGCCAAACTGCTTGAAGAAAACAATTTTAGTTAAAGCTGAACAGAATACTATGAGGCTAAAGCTTTTCCCCGAAACAAGTGTACACTGAAGACCTCAGAGGTGTGTACAGTAAATTGCAACTGGAAAGCCCCATGGATTTAGTTTCAGTTTAGCCGTCTGCTAGGAAAGTCATGTGACTAGTATCATATTGGCTAACACACACACTTCCAGTTACTGTAAGTGAATGTAATTTACGCTCAAAAGATTTGGGGGGATGAGTAGTGGCTTGTTTAAACAGGATAGACCCCGAAGTTGTTTTTCATGTGTAGTACCTATGAAGGTTATCTTAACAAATGTAGCCCGTAGTTAAGAAAACACACACACACACACACACACACACACACACATATATACATATGACACTACACCTACATGATTATCTTGTCTTATTATCTATTCGTTTCAAATTCCAGCTCTGTGGTTAGTGTGTTGTACATTACAAGAAATACATGAAGTTCAGGTGCACTGGGGTCTTTGGACTGGCCTAAAATGCAAGTGCATGCTGGGATAGACATTGGCTCTTGTTCTTGAACAACACTGAAAATGATTTAGCAAAATGCAGGACATCAAATAGATGTTTGAGACATTGACATTGTTTTATAATATAATAATATATCATTTTCATCACTCAGATGAAAAAGTGTCATTCGCACAACTCCTGACAGATGTGTGATCTTTCGCTGGCGGTATTTTCATCACAGGAAGCAGAGCCACCCTAAGGTTGGGCCCTCTTGCTGGGGTCGTTTTCCTACTGTTCTTGATTGTTCTCACAAATAGGGGAAGTTTGTGGTCACTGAAAAAGTTACCTCACTGTCATAGAGCTGTACATCACATCAGGAGGGCATGATGGGACAACGTATTGAGATGTCACCTCGCTGTCACGTGGTCCACTTCTGCATTTCGCTGAGGTATAAAAGCCGGAGGAGTTATTCTTGTGCTCACAGCACGCCTGTGCTGCAACTGAACAGCAGGTCAAGTATGTATGTGATTGTATGGTATTTCTCAGGATCTTGCAAAATAAGCAGTTTGTTACATTGTTTTAGTTTTCCAGAAGGAATATATTTATATATATATATATTCAGGACAATTGTAATTCATAAACAATGTGTTGAAAGAGTTGAAAAAAGAGGATAATGTGTGCTTTCACAACGGCTGTAGGAAGTCAATGTTTCCTGTCAAATTTACAATATTGAGCCATTAACATGTAACATGCTGTGACATATTCATTGTTAATGTGTAGTTTTAATCATCATATCATCATATTGAGAGTGAAAAGTCAAACGTCAGGGCATATGGCTTTGCCCTGTTTGTCTCCCAGAAGGAAGGTAGTGTCATTTTGTAAGAGGAGGTGGCTGCATGACATGGAAATCATACGTTACTGTGTATATCTTTGCATGGGTGTATGTGAGGGTGTGAATGCCTACTTCTATACCTGTGATTATGCTTATGTATTTGTTTCTGTCTCTGTGCTTGTATTTACTGTATATGTGCTGCCTGTGTGCCACTGAAATAGTGATACGGCACTGCACGACAAGTTCAAAATTAAAAAACAGGCATTAACCTCTTGACTCCGACCAAAGACATGAAGCCCAAAGCAAACTCAGATCAAAACTTTCCTCCTTTGATTTTTCTTCTCCCTGAAGATTGCAGGGACTATGAGATGTCTTCCATTTACTATCACCTCAGAGCACTGAACCCCAACAGCCCAATTTAGACTTCTGCATAAAGAAACCTTAGTTGCTGTTGTTGTATAACTTTGTATTACCACTAGAACAACCACTGGGGAAGTGGAAAGGGTATAATTTGTCAGGCAGTGAGGCAGCTGGCATCTAGTTCAAAAACCACACTTCATGCTCTGCATAACAGTGTACTATAAAACAGCACAGCCCCGACATGAAAAGGTTTGATTATGACATAAAGGATTATGAGCAGTGAGGTGGCTCTTTCATTTTGCTAAATTAATACTGACAACGCCTTAACATATTTGACTCATATCTTGTACTACCTTAATGAGAAAATACAGTATATAAAAACACAGTTTCATAATATGCAAGTGACTTTTCAACTTTTCAGGCAACACTAAAAATTGTATTTTGTTTTTTTCTTTAGTTCATGTTAAAGGCAACCACAATCCTCCACAGCATGCATGCATACCCCCCACAAAGTGCAGATAACTGCTTGCTGAATTGTTTTGTAACAGTACACTGGGGCACTATGCTACAGCAGAGTTAGTTTTTTTAAAAATGTGCCCAGGGCCATAGCACACACACTAGTACAGCAAATGGGCCATAGTACTCACAGACATCAGTAAATAGGAAGTCAACTAGATGTTGCACATTTATGATAGTAAAGTGTGTGTGTGTGTGGGGCGGGGGGGGGGGCATCAGAAAGAGTTCAGAGTTCCAATCCTGAGAGACGATGTTATAAGTAAGATTGTTAGCACTGTGCTACGTTACAGAGAAATACGAAACGTAATAATGACCCTTTCAAATACACATTTCACATGCACAAAGCAAGCCGCCTGTCAACGACAACGCTAACGGCAAAAGCGGTAATGATTCTGAATGTGTCGGAGACTGAAGATTTTGTTACATTCATTTCAGCACAGTATAACATTACACAAGCCTCGTGGTTCAAAACATGGGAATAAATAACTATTAACTTCATAAAAGCAAATACCCACGGACGATGGATGATCTGTACAAATGAATCCAACAATAACTGTGTGGTTGACAGTTGGTTGACCGACGCGGTTTTCTTGCTGGGCTTGGCTCCCGGGAACGCGGCCGTCGAGGCTTTCGTCATACGGCCCTGCCTGGTCATGTTATTAGCGTTCCCTATGGAGGGGAACAGAAGAGAGACAAATGACACACACGAACTGCAACGAACCAACCCACGAAAACTTGGTGAACTAAGACTCTTCTCATCGACTTACGGTTTGGTCAACTATCAGGGGGCAGCCCTGAATTCTATATAACCTAACCGCAAACCTACGCACAAGCAGTTTTTTGTTGCCGTACCTGTGATGACTGCAATGTCATCACCTCAGGATTACCACTGCCTGAGCTGGGTGTGGGCTCACTCTGCTCAGCCCTTCTGTGATCTCAGCTGGGATGGCAGATGAACCACGCCACATGAAATCACACACACACAGGGTCACATATGCACATAGTGAACAGTAAGCTATATACAGACATGAACTGTTATACCTCCTCTATTGAGGTTTGCAGGATTAAAAATATTCAGGATGATTTGGGGAAAATTCAAAAATGAGTTCTATCTTTCTGCATGGTACATCATACAGTGAATTAAGCTTTTTTTTTTTTTAATGGCTTGGCTAGTGTGTAAGTGATCATAAATTGGAATAGTACTATTTAGATTTTGTTAAGTTAACTCACTTTTTCCCCAAAGCTTGGAAAAGAAGGCAAGATGGATTATATTATTAGCTTTACTTCTCTATAAGTTACATTAGCTTGTGCTTTATTGATTTGAGTCTAAATCTGATTATGTAAGTTATGTTATTTGGTGTTCATTATTTTGTTGTATCATTTAAAAATGCCTGCAATGCATTCTGGATCTGATTTATATTAATTTGTGGTGTTTTGTAAGCCCAAGCAGGCCGTGCATATTCGTATGCTTCACTATGTGCACATACACATGTGGAGTTGAGTGTGCACACCCAAACTCGCATGGAATCTGCAACTCTAAAGCGCACACTTCACTCACAAACAAACCTTGTCCTCACCTGCAGCTGCACTGGTCTTGACTGGCTGGAACTGTCATAGCAGCGGCTGTGTTGTCGCTCTCCGGGGAGACACTATTAATTGGTCATTTGTTTTTTCACCTGTCTGGCGGCATTATGTAACTTCAGCCAACTGGCAACAAGGTCACAACATCTCATGCGGGGGCAAACATTAGTCCCTAATCTACCTGCTGTTAGCACGACAGGCCTGCTGATGAGGTTATGAAACCATTTCTTTGCAGCGTGTGCAGTTTGTTTGTGGTTAATAAGGTGTAATTATATGTTTAAGTGCTAACATTACAACATCATAAAACCAGATACGTGTGTGTGCATGTGCTGTTATGTGTGTACAGTAGATGCACATATGCATTCATGTTCTGCATACATTACTCATAAGATCAACTCTGAGACATACAGTACACAAAGTCAGTAGTAAATGCTAACAATGTGAATATGCTGCACTCGCCTCAAATCTTCTTTGCAAAACACTCGAAACGATTTTGAACAAACCCTGTGTGTATAACACTGCATGCCTTAAACGGTTACTCCCGCAATCAGTCAGATTAATGAGTGCACCAGTTCTCAGGTCTGTAGGTGAAGAAGGTGAACTTACTCTGGGTTTACAGCCGCCTCACATAAGACTGCAGTTCAGGCGTACAGTATATGTCTTTGTTGCTATGCGTTGGACTCTCTATTGGTTTTATAAGGAGCTGTGGTTCAGGGTTCGTGCTCCAGCTGGCATCCGTGTGGGTGTGAAAGTGAATTTCTTTCAAACATTTAGTTCACTGTGTTTGCCTAATGCACAGTGCTGTGCTTCCCATTTATATGTGAAATCTCTGTAATAGGTCATGTCTGCCTGTGAGAAGGAGCCACGAGTGAATCTGACCTACTTCCTGGAGAACTGCACCCGTGTCCTTAGATTAAAATCATTTGCCATGACCTCTATAAGTGCATCCGTACCTGGGATTTTCTTTTTATTAATTAATTTATTTAAACTCAGTTCAGGTTGAAAAGAAATAAGACTTAACAAAGGCAATCATTCTGCAACTGTTTACTGGAATCTCAGCACACAGTTGTGCAAGGTAGTCTGTGGAGTATTTTCCCACACCCTGAAATCTGTTGCAAAATAGTTTCCAACTTGAAAGTGACAATGCAACTTACATCATATCTCTCCTATTGACTTAAACAGGCACATTAGTTCAGATAAAATCATGAAACATTGAAAGAAAGAAAAATGTGACTTACAGTATGTTTATACATTCTTTTAACGTTCTTGGTATTATATCTGTCTGTTAAAGTCATATCTTTATTTTGGCACATTTTATCCTTTATTTTGTCAGTGTTATTTATCAGTATTGTCCATCATGAGTATTGCACCAGCAGGTCACATTCCAAGCATAGTGAAATCTTAGGCAATATTTCTGTTTCAGGTTCAGTGTTTTGGTCATTTGTGAAATGTCCTGTCCTTACACCCAGAGAAAAGTTAGACCACTGATTCTGCAGGTGTGTCTGCTACATGTGGACCGGCCCATGCTTCTGTGCACGTGAAAAACCCAGCACATAACGCCTCAATGCCTCTTGCCCCCTCTGCCCTCTCTGTCTTGAAGAAACTGTTATCCAACTGTTTGGGTTAAATCGACATGAAGTTTTCTTTTACTTAAATGAAGTAGGTTCAGCACATTTTAATCTCTTCACTTCTTGGGATACATGCTGCCCTGACTGGGTGGTGACTGTAGAAAGTACACAAAGTGAAAAATGTAAAAAATGGCTTTTATCTTTTTTGTTTTACACCAGCAAATATTTTGATTCTTGACCTTACCCAGGCAAAAGTTAGACCACTGACTCTGCAGGTGTGTCTGCTACATGTGGACCGGCTCATGCTTCTGTGCACGTGAAAAACCCAGCACATCACGCCTCAATGCCTCTTGCCCCGTCTCTGAAGAAACTGTTAAACTTGTTAGATTGATATATCCGTTTGCTAATACATTCAGCAGCCATTTCTTACATCACACATCAGCCAGTCACGTTTTCCACCCCAAAATTAGAAAGGAATGTATGTATTTTTTGGAAATATAACCTTATTTGAAATATATCCCAGAGTTTTCTTCACAATTCAATTTATCCAGTGGGCCAAACTGCCTTCAAGAGCTTTAAATAAGTTGATCATTCTGGCTACACACTTAGTGCCACATCAGCTTTCAAAAGCCTGTGTCAGTCAAAACGTCCTTGTTATTCCCTCCTCCTTCCCCATCTTCCACTAATCTTTGAAATACACCCCAAACTCCCCTCTCTCTCCACTTCTGTCCCCTCCAACTAAGCACTTGTTTTGCAAATGTCCCTCTGCGGGGGGCGGTGGAAGGAGGCTGTGAGTTGTAGCCAGTCATAAAGCATTGTGAATGGGTGAGCAGCCTGTACCAGACACATACAGGGTTGTTAGCTGTCTGGATCCCAGGACTTAATCCGTGCGCTGGTAGGAGTTAATAAGGGTTTAGAGGCGGGAGACTGTCTATTTAGGCTGAGCTTGAATGTCCTGGTTAGGTTGATGTGGCATTCAGGAATGTCCTTCTGCAGTCAAACACGTGTGCCTACGACTGCATGGGTATGCACATGGACCGCGTGCTGCGCAGCAACCTGCGCTCAAACGTGTATGTCCATGGATACATGGGTGTGTTAACACAACTGCCAATACTGTGGCCACAGAAAATACTCTTATACTTCATGCTATGTTATCCCTTATACTCACAACAAACTTTTGGTAAACAAATGCAATCCATGAGGTTTCCTGATATAGATAATAATGGGCTCAGTTTGAGGAAAAGGATCTTCACGTCCACCTCTTCCATTAAGTTTTCGTATTAGGTCATCTCATTATGCGTCATCACTTCTACAGTATATTGCAGCCCCAACCCATCGCATGCCTCCATCCTGAGTGAGCACCTCACAGAGAAAAGGTGGGTGTAGGTTTCCATGTTCCTACCCCCATGAAACTTTCATGCCAGTAAATCTATGGTGGGTGTAACCATCCTGCCCCGGGTATCCGATCACCCATCCCTGAGGACAGGAAGTCAGGTGTCATCTCGGCCAAAACACCAGCATTAGCAGGAAAAGGCTTGGGGATAGGATTGGAAACAACTCCTTCCTGAGTCATTCGCATATTGTGTGCATGGATGCAAGCACAGGCCAGAGTACAACCCCACAAACGCATACTGTACACACACCCACACATACATGCACACAGCCGCATGGTGCTACTAATCTGATCAGCAGGAATATGGCTCACTGTACCTGCTCAGCTCCCCAGGGCCTGGCTGGGAAATGCAGTGCGTCACACACAGTTAGAAACCTTTGCATTTTCCACCAGAGAAGGCAGCTTCCCTGGAGACACTGACTATACAGCACAATCTATATTTTGAGCTACTTTGTGGAAGATTTATGTCCAGTTCAGACTATCAGAGATGTGCTTTTTATGACGTTTTGTATGGTGGCCCTGAGAGCTCAACAAATGCAAATAGACAAAACACAAGCAAACTAAGAAAAAATCTTCACCAATTTGACAACAGCATTTAGAAAAAGCTGCTGCAAATACAGAAAAAAACAACCAAATACAGAAACGCTGCAAGTAGCATGGACAACAACAGAAACTGTTTCCACAGAATACTAAACAGTGATGCACATGGCTGGGACACTATTGTTTGTGACTCACAAAGCTAAATTGTACGTTTTTTTGGAGGTGTGAATATGGTGATGTCGACAGGATAAGCTATGTGCTCATTCCACTGCTAGGCCATTGTTGCTTCATGTCTTTCACACCTTATCGTTTGGTTTGAATGTTGGTGATGCATATTTTAAGCATGTTCAGTGTACTGCATTTTGTACTGTAACTGTGCTTGTGCCCATCATGCCCCTCAGTAATCTAGTGTGTACAGTAGCTGCCTGATATTTGTAATGCTATCAATGAATCTGGCCTATTCCAGGAAGTGAGAGGGCAGGGCTCACTTATTGTTTCCTGTTAGAGAGAACATTTGTTTCTCCTGTGCAAAGCAAAGTTGCATTAGAATATTTTATTACTGGACTCACTTCTTGTGTTGGCTAAAAATAAGACTATATTCCTTTAACTGTAGATCGATATATATATATTTACAGATTCTACAGATACTACATTCTAAATATATACTGTATATATATATATATATATACAGTATATATTTGTTCTATTTATGTAGTATATACCTACAGTGTTCTCATAATTAAAAACCCATGCAAGATCTGTTAGTTGAACAGTAAGCAGCAGATTTGGATGTGAGTACTCTTTACCAGCCACCGCTGTATGTGAGATTTATACTGCACAGTGCCTTCAGAGAGAGACTGAGTGAGAGAACAAGTTTTTAGTGCATGGGTTTTGCAACCATAATCATAAGTCAGTGTTACCTTCTCAGGCTACACCGTTAGCTGAGAGGTGATCTCATACCTAATTAAAGGGAAGACTTGGCAGAGGGTTGTATTTTTCCAGAAAATTAAGCATGTGAATGAACTGTCATTGGCGGTAAAAAACAGACGTTTTCACGATCATTACACACGTCGTATTGCTTAATGCTGAAACTGTACACCACCTGCTTATTCAGTTAGTTAGTGTTTATGTTCGAGACTCACCTGAAGTACAAAGCAGGTGATGGTGTTTTTGTGTGAAAATCAGCCAATGCACTGACATCAAGCAGACATTTCACACTTTTTACATTATTACCCAGATAGCTGATGTAACCTCATGATCAGACTGAATGACATTGAGGCGAAAAGACCAAATATCAGCTCATCTTTTCACCTGATTTGTGGAAAAGCCTCTGACCATAGAGGCAATCAAAGCAATGTTTGGAGAATTATTATTCTATTATTATATATTATTTATGGCAAGCATTAATATGGACCCCTACACTGCAACTCGGGCAGAGAATGGCATTATTATGATTGGTGGCAACAACTTATGAATGCATAAACAAACTAATGAATGACTGAATGAATGGAAAAAGTAAATAAATAACATTTGAAAATTGTGCAAAATATGTGAGAATTAAAGAACAAGGAGGTATAATCTCTTCTGTTTTGTTCCTGTGACCCCTCGCAAACAAAGGCTAAATAAAAGAACACAGGCAGAAAAACAGCACATCCACCACCTATTTTGGTTGGATATAATTAACAGGCACAGCCTTGCTTCCCTGGAAGTCAGCTATTAATCACACAAGAAATAGTTGCCACAGGAAACAGGCCTCACCCCCCTGGTTGAGCTCCAATATCATCTCTCTTTTTGGCTGAACGTACTCTAATTAGTCTTGATCTGCTGATTGCCGCACCCCAAAGGCTGGCACCGGCCCACTCCTCACGTCTCACGTTCCGCACCTCAACCAGGCATATTCCCAAAGAAGAACAAAACAGAGCACTGTATCAGCAATGACCTAGACACGTCAGGCGAGTTCAAACAATAGCTGTAGCAACACTGGCACAGTCACGTTCACACTCCAAGAACAAGTCAGTCCTTACAAGGAAATCTTCCGACTTGTGTGTGTGTGTGTGTGTGTGTGTGTGTGTGTGTGTGTGTGTTTGTGTATGTGTGCGTGTTTATATCTTTGAATTCACTGTCTGACCCGACAGTTTTAGGTTCCGGATGGTTGCTGAACATGACTTTCTGCTCACCTGCAGTGCCTGCGTAGAGACACGTGCATGGGGGAACACACACACACACACACACCAGTAAGCCCAAGGACATTTTTAAATACATCACTCTTTCTATAGTGCTTTGGGGATAGATTACGTAAACCATGCCAAGTGGCCTCCATGCTGCAGCTCTCCATCGCCTAACTGAATTAACTAGAATACATTTACTTAAGCACAACCACTGAAGGCTGCATAACTCAAGGCTTCCCACTCTGATTAACCTCACTTAAGCCCATACCCCGCCTCTCACAGTGTGTGCGTATGTGTGTGTGTGTGTGTGTGTATTAATCTTTTATAGCCTACTAGTGGACACCACGCTACTTAGCTTTTGTTGCATTGCACTCATTGCATTTGTTGCAAATTTGACACTTATGATGTTAGAGCCACCAAACTTTGAGTTTCTCTGAACTAATACCTGTTCCTGCAGAACTGGACATTTACGATAAACTATTTCATCCGGTATCCTTGGCATTCACCAGTGTGCTATTTAACTGGCTGATTAAACATTAACTTTGGCAATCCCACCACTGAACACATTAAAGACTCTTCTCATCTAGCGTATAAGTTAAACGTTCTGGTAGTTCTGTCGCAGAAGTTATGTGACACTGGGCTCGAGTCTGAGACATCCGTTTGTTCCAAAGACATTCTGTTTCTTTTTTGCTTTCCTCTGTATGTGAAGTGGCTGTGTGGGTGTTTTTCGCAGCCGTGTGGCTGGTTCCCTGCCAGTGACCGTACTTTGAACCAGCAGCAGCTGGGGCGTGAGCACAGCCAAAGATAGATGGAGCAGAGAAGCAAAGACCAGCCTCTCTCTCTCTCTCTCTCTCTCTCTCTCTGCCTCTCTCTGTTTGTTTCTGTCTGCCCACCCTCCCACCCTTCCCTCTCTGTCTTCCTCTCTTCCACTTCCCACGTCACTGAGCTCTACCAAAAATGTACCAAAAAAAAAAGACAACGCCTTCCCCCTTCCAGCAGGTTTGACGCGCTCAGATCCTCCTACCTGTGATGCCACCCTGCAAAACACATTTTCTCTTGACCTAATTTCTTAGTTGTAAACCGCCATCTGTCCCAGACGCTAATAAGTTACCATCGCCAAAACTTGGCAATCATACGTTTCAGAATTTCCTTTTAACTCCTCTCCAAAACATCCATGTTGTGGTTTTTCTTTGCTGGAGTGACTCACTGGTTCCCCAGATGCTCAGCTCATGGACTCTTATATTTCCAAAGAGAAGAGATGTTCGACAGGGTGGCCTCTGTATATAATGTTGGCGTCGGAAATGTTTGGATATTCTCTGTCCCACCTCTTTTTTCTCCTTCTTCTTCCCTCTGCTCTGCCCCCTCTTTCTTCTACTCTCCCTTTCCCATTCATTGCTGCTTTATTGAACCTCTTCTTGTCCGTCTCAGGGCTCAGTCAACTGTCAGTGGTGATACAAAATCCTGTTTTTAGAGTAGGAACAATATGAAGCAAAAACAAAATTGCTAACAATAGAGCGGAAGCATTCAAACTATAATTATAGAAGGTATTATGTCATGTTTGTACCTGTTTTTGTTTTGTTGAACATGTGGTTGTTGTTGTTGTTGTTGTTTCTCCCGTGGCCTTGTTCTAATAATAGCTTTTGCTTCCACCCCTAAATAAAATGGTCACTAATGACCTACAGATTTCCTCTTTCCCCCTCCCTTACATCTTGCCTGTTTTGTGCTTTAAATCTTGCTGAGTCAGGAAAAGTCTGGAGGGAGGGTTGCAGCAATATGCAGCTGCATTTGCCATTTATTTAAGGAGTAGTAGACGTGAATGCACATTCTTTACCAATGACTGTTAATCTGAGATGTTACAGGCTTTCTGTTGAACAATCTATAGACAAGCTATGCTGAAAGAATTGAGATCCCGCCAGTAGATCAAAGCCCTTTTGATCCAAGTGATAACGGATGGAAATGGTCGATTGCTTTGATATTCACAGGGTTTTCTGTTCACTTCTTTGTTAAGAATCTTTAAGGCTCGCTTTCAGAGAGCCCACCAATTGTTAATTTTTCTTTTAGAAACTTTGACTGGCATCACTCGGCATACCTTAAGACATCAAGTAAATTGGAATTTGAATTGTGCATATGTGGAAATCTGTGGAATCAGTTTACACCAGTCAAGGACCCTTTCACCCAGAGACAGAAAACATAACACACAAAACTCCTAAAAATGTGTCTTTGGACCATCTTACTCAAACAGTTATTTTAGGCTTTTTCATATTGTGACATATTATCCCACTAATCCCACTTCTGTTGGAATAATGCTTCAGAAGACAGAGACACAAACTGATGTAACAGATGTTTGTGTCTTTAGGGATTTAGCTCTTCCTTCATGGTAGCGTGCATTAGTTACTCGTACATGCACAAGACTTTACTATATCAGAATCAGAATCAGAATCAGAAATACTTTATTGATCCCCGGTGGAAAATTGTACAGTACCGGTGCTCCCATTCAAGAGTAGAAAGTAGCATAATTTAGAGCTAAAAGTATGTACAAAATATAAAAATAAGAAATAGAAAATAAAAAATATACACATTTACAGTATTTAAGTGAAAAATAAAGTAAAAAAATATATACAATAACAATGTAACAATGTATGTATGCTTTACTATATACTACATACTATATACTATATACTATATGCATATACGTCAAGCCGGCTATCTCAAAATACTTTAATGTTTTGAGTTTGGGGCAGACATAAAAGGTAGCGTTTCATAACCCAATTTCCTGTTAGAGTCTATATGCTACAGCCCGACAGCTTAGCACAAGGCCTTCCATTAGGGATAACTGATGGTACAAATTAGTCACAATGTGGTCCTCAAACAGTTTCAATTAGGTCGCTGTCGTCAGTCTGCCATCCATAACTTACTTTGTCAAATGTCTTTTCAGGTGAATAGTATGCTGTATAAGCATTTACTGTATGTCTGCATATACAGTATGTAGGTCACTAGATAAATATTTGTATGTTACATACTGTACATTTCACGGAGGAGTCCGAGGCTCATGTGAAGCTGTCTGGCTGTTAGACACCAGGGACTGGCATTGATCCCAGGGAATCCATTTAGTGCATTTAGTGCTCTCTGTGGCATGGAGTCAAATTTCACAGCTAATTCAAAGCGTAGAGGAAGGGCACTGCCCCAGCTTCTTTATGTGTATAAGTAAGGCTGTAATTTTTCAATTCAGTTATTTTTTATGCCTTTTTCTGGCCTTACCTAACTGTGATATTTTCTTTGAGTTTAGTTTAGTTCAACCTCAAAATAAAAGAAAAGAAAAGAAATGCTTTGAAGTGAACTCTGGCCTATATGTGAACAAAATTAAAACAACACAGATATACAAGGGTAACTTGAACACACACAGTTGGTGAGAGGTAAAATAATTGAAACCATACTCTTCCCACATGGGCCAATTTTAGCACTCCTCTCTCTGTTTTGCTCCCGGCACTAAAGTGACGTGTAACTGTGTAATTTTCAGGACCATCTTCTCAAGCTGAAAAATGCGGTAATGCTTTCGGGGTGCGGCTGCGTCCCATCATGAGTTTATGTGGCCCCCTCCTCTAAAATAAGGGAGTTACCCCAAGCGAAGGATGTGAGTTAATGTGTTTTTCCCACCTGTGCTGGGAAAAAAAACACAGCACTATTTATATAGTGAAGCATCCATTCATGACTTTGGTAATGGGATTGGGACTGGTCCAGCTCTTGTTTTGGCTGCTAGCAACCGTCTGTCAAGGGCCGGACATTTCACCTGCCAGGTTGTCATGTCAAGCAGGAACTCTGGAAGCCTGGACCGGCTTGACGGAGAGAGACACCGCTCATCTTGTTAAATGAAGCCAAAAGGGAGAAATAGGAGCATTTGGAAAATAAAGCACTTGGTCATGTTTCACTGTCTGACTGGACCGGAATCAATAAGTCAGCTATCCACAAGGGGAGAATAAATTGCTCTTTTATCTTTCTTTTTTGTAATGTCAGTGACCTTAAAGTGGTACTTAACTGACGGAAATTGTATGTGTCGCATATAATGTGCAATATCTAATACCTAATAATTCTATTCTGAACTAGTTTATATGTGTGTCTGTGCCTCTTCATGGTTGCTTTAATGAATCCTTTCATTCCATTTTCAGACGCATGGATTTACAGGGTGTTGGGTTTTACCCACATTTTCGGACATGGCTCGTCTCTTAAACACCCTGGCAGCTACAGTAGGCGACTTGAGTCCAAGCTGCTGACCTGGTGTCACTCCTTTGTGCAGTTAATCCTGGTGCCCTAGCATCAGACCTCTTTAGGCCAACTGTGCTTTTGTCCAACTAGAACATTGAAACCACCGTACTTACCGTTCAGTCATTTTCCTTTTCCATATTAAAAAAAGCACAATTATATATGTCTGCCTAACGGTGGAATGGTGGAAATTAGAGCCCTAAAATAGAAACACACACGAATCTGAGAATTGGCTGACTCAGATAGTGGGGAAAAGTTGAGGCTGAGGCCAGGAAAGGGCCATATTGTGGAGGTGAGGTCATCACTGGAAAAAGAAATTATGGGGCCCTCAACCCTCTTGGTACACTAATAATGGCTGCCTCTTCCCCTCCCTGAAGGAAAACAAACATTAACAGGGCTGTAGATGAGAATCATTGTAATGAGAAAGAGAAAAGACTTTTTGTGCCCATAAGGCTTTGGCCTACAATGACGTGTCAACCTTACTTTAATATTTTCCATTATCAAAGTTTAAGATCTTTTTGTTTAATGAATATAAATGTCTTTTTGCTAAATGAGCCTTGTGTGACGTAACATGTCGCATTAGCATTTAAGAGTGAGGACATTTTATGGAGTTGGTTTTCTTGCTATAGCTGGGGGCACTCATTTGTTTAGAGTCTAAAACCAAACATGGAGGTGAATTCCTCTGATGGGCAGAGCAGTGAAGTTGAAACAAACAGCTTATCAACGAACATCCACTCAGCATGTTTAGGCTGACTGACTCCCCTTGAACCCCTGCACCTCGAGAGCAGGGGTTGTGGTTGTGAGGGGTGGAGTAGGAGGGTGAGCAGATGAATGAAACTGTTGTATCACCACCTCTGCATCAAGAGCTTCATTGACAACCAGTAGTGTTGATGTTAACACCAAATATAGAAGCGGTACACGACGTAATGCACCCGCTTTAGAAACTGATGTGTGAGCTTGTGTAACCACTGTGGCAGGATGGTGTGACACTTTCGACAGCCAATCATTTTGTGCAAAAAAATTTTTTCCTACCCAATATGGCCAATGGTGAAATAAGGGAAGGGCTGT
Organism: Enoplosus armatus; assembly: GCF_043641665.1. NCBI lineage: Eukaryota > Metazoa > Chordata > Actinopteri > Centrarchiformes > Enoplosidae > Enoplosus > Enoplosus armatus. The sequence continues at coordinate 13,531,920 of NC_092189.1, forward strand.
GAAAATGATGATATCACTGCGCTACTGTGCACCGCCTCAGCAGTTCTCACCAACACAGTCAATGGTTAAAGGAGGAACTGTGTCCCCTAGTAACCCACCCTGTTTCCAACAAAATGAGTTGAAAATATGAGTTGATGGTGAGTTGATGGTGATGTGCCATTAAAGAGTCAAAATACATTACTCACACAAGATGTGGTATTCTTAAATTAAATCAGCACAACACAAATAACATGAAATATGATCATTGTTTTAACAAAGTCACACCATGTTTCATGAAGTACTGTTTCACTTCCTCTTTTCACATCACTGTTTACAACAATTAACTGCCGCCATAGCAACCACGTAACAACAATGCCAAGACCAACAAACAAACAGAGATAAAACACACAATGGTGCAATTGGGGGAAATAACCCAATGTTCGCAAAAAGTGAAATTCTCAAATCGAACAGATCCATTTGATACTCAAAGTAGCTTCTTACTCAGTTGTTTGTGTTTCTTCAGGAAACAAAGGGCAGTTTCCACTTGGAGTTTTATAGGCCAGACAGCCCTCACAGCTTTAAGAGTGGAGGGGAAGGGGGCTGAGGAGGATTTTAGGTGGAAAGGCTGTCTGGGTCTGGCTCTCTTCCTGATGCTGACTCAGACCGGGGGGGTTTCCCCAGTCCATGTTGTTGTTTTTTCCCTCTCCTTTATGTTAATGTTCCCTCTCTTGTGTCATTCTTTAACCATTTCATCATTAGCCTTTCAGTTTCTATTTTTCCCCTCCAATCCTCTGTATCTCTCGCCTCTGCTTTCGCTCAGCCAACAGGGGTCTGTCCTTATAAGGCCTGCTCAGGGGTCTGGTAACAATAGGCCTGCTGCTGACACGCCGCTGGGAGCTGAGCGGTAGGTGTTTCCCAACGCTCCCGCTGACAGACGCAGACACAGAAGGGGGTAAACAGGAAGCAGATAAAGAGTTTTCCAGCTCTTTTTGTAAAGTTTAAGGGTTTGGAGATGTTTCGTCTGTTACGGCAGTCTGGAGGAAGGAGGAGGCTTACAAAGAGTTGTCTCGCTCAGCAGAATGGGCCTGTGATTTTCAACACACAATGATCTTATGCTTGTTTTTCGTTCTTTTTCTTTGTGTCTCTGTTTCTCTTTTTAGCCCATAAGATTGGCGTCAAAACTTCTCTGGCAGTGTTAGTGGTTCACATTACCATCAGTAGAATGTGTTCATTCATGATGATGGCAAGTTCACTTTGCCTAACACAAGATATTAAATATTTAATGTGGATAAGCAGTTGATATGTCTAAATTTCACCCAATCTCCCAAACTTCCGGACATTTTCAGGTTTCTCACTCTGGACTGGATGTTACCATTTTTGTCCAGCCTAGCTTTGCAAAGTTGCATTCCTGGGATTTACATTAGGTGTCGAGGGGGGAAACTTCCTTATAAATTCTTCCAGAATATTAACTCCAGGGCTTGAAGCTACATTAGGTTGTCTCTATATCTCTGCTACATCTCTTTTAGTTTCAGTTTACCTTGTTTGAGGGCCAAAGCACTGAAAATGAAAGAGACTTACTAAGACTGAACTAAGTAAAGCACTGTCACAAAGAAAGTTTCTCTTTAGATTGTGACTGGTTTCACTGATGCACATTTTCACTTGAGTTTCACTTAAGCTAAAAATGACTTGAAATTGACTTTTTATTTGCTTTTTCATATGACCTTTATTTAACCAGGTAAGTCCCATTCAGGTTGGAAGCCTCTTTCACAAGAGAGACCTGGCACCATAAAAAGTTTCAGATAGGACAATACAACATCAGGCACACATCAATCAATACTAAAGACCAGGTGACAAAGGCTAAAATAAGCTAATAACAGAGAAAATGACAACAACACAGAACAATACTAAGGCAAAAAATAGCTAAAAATAGGGACAATTGAACATTACATTACTATACAATAACAAGGCTTGGGCCATATCAAGGCATACAGCCTCTATAGGTCAAGTCCTCATGGTGAAACCCGTCTCTGGTGACCCAGACACGTGCCTGCCATGTAATGAATATTGCCAGGCATCCCAGATATCTAAGTGCACAAGAGCTCCTGGGAAATCCCTTGATTCCCATTAATTATCTTTCATCTGTTCCCTCGAGGTAGCCTGGTGTGCTAAGTAGAGAGGATGAAAGGAAGTCCTAATCTATTGTAATAAATAGAAAAGCCACACAGAGGATTTGACCTTTCTCACTTGGAAGGGAATGACCTAGTTGTGATGACAGGAACATCTCAGCTGATGATGGTAACCTTCAGTTTAAGGAATCCTCCAATGGGATGCCTTTACATTCCTGGTAGATTACTTTGTAATGTGAACGCCATATTTCTACTGTTTACCTGCCGATTGTCCCGATGACAGACAAAAGGATTGCTATCGTCATAACTTTCCAGAGCAGTAAAATCCTTCCTTGTGTTATTATCTGCATCCGATAATGTAAACCCACTGGACCTCCTGGATTGTATTTCATATATATATATATATATATATATATATATATATATATATATATATTTGTTTGCTACTCTTCACTGTTTGATATATCAGTCTGTATCAGTAACGTCACCTTTACCAGATGATAATGTTATTGTCATGAATGATCATTTTGCATTTATTTTGGATCCACTTTAGTTTTGTGCTTACGCTGTACAGTTGGTGTAATATTCAGTCAGGACACATTGTCAGCAAAACAATAAGAAAGAAATGTAAGTAAAGGGCATTTAGAGAGATGTATTAGAGGGAGCATTTCAGAGAGGCTCAGAAATGACTAGAAAAGGCTGAGAGCAAAGAGGAGTGGGGCACTCAAGACAAGTGGGAAAAAAAAGAAAGGGCGGGATATTGAGTTGGAGAAGGGTGGAGTTGTGGGAGTGAGATAAGTGTAAGAACGAGAGCCCTGAGAATTTAGGCTCAGGATGCAAAGGAGATATGATAAGAGGATGCTCCAGTCGCGTTTCACAGTCAGTAGTAGAGCTGAGTTCTCGGTGGTTGTGTGCCTCTTATTCTTTCTCAGAAACAATGGTACCTCTTTACATTTGCAAAGTAAACTCACACCACCCTGGGCACACACAGTTGCCATGGAGCAGCATGGTGCTGTTGTTGTTGGTATTGGTAACCAGGCTTGGAGGGAGAGTACAACGCAGGCTGTATGAGTCATACAGAGAGTGAGCCGCCTATCCTTCCCTGCCTACAGGCCATCGATAGACAGTAGAGATGATGAAATGATGCACCAGTCTTTATATTAGTGATCACATCACAATTTCTACTGTGACATCTAGCAATAGTTACCATAGTGACGAGCTGTGTAACATCTTGTGGTCGTATGGAAATTGTGCGGTTTCTTTGAAGTATGGCGTCTGACGACATGCTTACTGTAGGATTTCATTATGCAACGAAAACTCTTGCCTAAACCCTCATAACTTGCGTCTGACTTACAAGTGACCAAATGACTAACAAATACCAAACTATCCAACGGGTTTGTACCTCGGTGTTGTGATAATTAATTGATGAAAAGTAACCTCAACAATCACACAGGAATAAACACTTATGTAAGACCAACAAACATAACACACTTGTAAATGTCAGGCACCAATGCTGAACAGAGTAAACAGTGCCAGATGGCGCTGACAACCCACTACCGGCATGGGCAGCAACCGGCACAGAGAACATTTAAAACAATATGAGACGTGACCAGGAAACAGACTCTTAAACACATAGGTCAACTTGTCACAGTGTGTTAGCTGCAAAGCTGCATCCATAAGACTTAGACACATTCTGCTTAGCTCTGCCAGGATGTGTCTGCTTTTCCTTTTAGGTCTCTGTTCTGACTGTGTTTACTAAGGAGTAGCTGGAGTGCCACCATGCATCATGTAGAGGTGAAGGCCATATGGTGCGTTGTCACACCCATGACACAGGTGCTATCACAGCCTCGTGGTGTACTACAGTATGTACACGTTATCTGTTACACTGTTAACACTTCAAGGAAGCTCACTGGAGTGTTTGTAGGCTGTGGTCTGCTCAGGTCAGCCACAATATAGGGCAATGTTCTGGCTTACATAAGCTGCTGTCTAGTGAAAGCTCACGTTGTCGAGTAAACCACAGCTGGAAAGAAATGTTTCATTTTGTCTTGCAGACCACAGAAGAAAGCCTTTTCAGTGATTTTCTCCAGTATTTACTTGCCAGGACAGTTACACAACGTTGTATCAGCTGCATGTATGTTTACGTTTGCATGTCAAACTCCATTTAAATCTCGGAACTGTCTTTGTACTTGATTATGTCTTGGCATGGTGTTTCTGTCATACACCACATAACATTGGATTAAGCATGTCAAGCCTTACATCTTACCCTCTGCCGTTGCCCCATTACAAGTATGTTAGTATCAAAGGAAACTGCAGGTTTTAAAAGGCCAAGGAAATGATCAGCATCAATAAAAAAAAAAGGAGTTCTGATACAAAAGCAGAAACAGATAGAGAAAGTTTTCTGTTAATTGACCGTGCAAGCAGACATGCATATGATCTGCCTCAGTGACTGTCGGCTATGAGGCTAGCTGCTTCTCTGCTTGTGTGGTTGTCATTACCTAATTACCCATCCATTCCTCCAAAACTAAAGGGACTGAAACTGCAACCTCTTTTACAAACCCTGTATTTTTCTCAAGCCGACCACAGTAATCCTGTTGTGTGTTCAGTGCTAGACATTACCCTTTTGTGTTTACATTCCCATCTGTTTGCAGTCAGACACGACACACACACAGACCTGCTCAAGGGCATGCACTTTGACAAGTGTGTCTGTTGCATAACTAATGGTATGCCAAGCAGCAGGCACACATATTCATGCTCATCTTACCGGAGCAGGTGTATTCTGTTTGGTTAAGAACATGCCTTTCTGCATCATTGAGACCTGGGTTGTCTGTTCACATACTGCTAATGTAGGGTAAGGTGACAACTTATATAAAGTGGTGCATGAGGGAAGAAAACAGTATACAGTTGTGTAATTGCATGACTAATTCTTATCAGGACCATACATATACACACTGGTACCTGACAGCATGAGGGTCAACTGATAAAAAGAGAGATATATTCTATTATTCCCCACACTGTTAACCTTTGCTCTGTTTTATAAAAAGTATGTTTCTTCTACTGCAGGTGAATTCACACGTACAGTTTGAACACAGATACTCAAACATTCACTGTAATGCCCCACACTTCCTTTAGCCACTGTATTCTGTCAGCTGAAGCTTCATGTTACTAATAGCTTTTGCATGGAGGTCACTCCCATACATTGTCATTACTGCTGCTGCAGAGTAAAAACTGCTGACAGTGAATATCCAACCAGAATCAACAAACAGCAGAATCGACTGTGTTTGGAGATATGTAACTGAAATTCAGCCATGATAAATTAATCATTTGCTTTATCACAACCTTGCTCTGGCTGCTGATACACACAAGTTGCATGTAGATTATGTTACTAAATGATTATGTGAGTGAACTGAGTAGTGATGCATGGTAATTGTGTGCTGGTTTATAAGCCTTCACAAGCAAGCTATTACAATAAATGCTTGCTGCAAGCCAGTCTGCTGTTATGTGTGTTTAGGTGTGTGTGTGTGTGTGTGTGTGTGTGTGTGTGTGTGTGTGTGTGTGTGTGTGTCCGTGTGTGCTCCATTAAACTCTGACTTGGAGCAAAAGTGGGACTCTTTATCTAATCTTGCAGATCTGAAAAGTATTCAGTGTGAGTTGGATCGACATCATACAGTATATAGCATATCATTGTATTTGTGTTCATGTCTGTGCACAGATAATATTGGAATGCTGAAATCTTCTATTTAATATAATTTCATGCTTTAATGTCATTCATAAAATGGGTCTGTACTTTGTACTTTCTGTACTCAACATTAGTTTCATGTCAGTCAGAGTGTATGTTTAAGTATATGTGTGGTATTTTGAGTATTGTATGCTCATAGAAGCGTTGCATTAGAGTCACCAACTAACCGAACACTATATCTGACTCAAGCTCTTGGTTTACATTTAGAAATGAGCTCATTGCTCTTCCTGTTTGGTAATAGGCAGCCAATCATCCAACCTATCTGTAGAGCAGATCACCCCAGGAGAGCACTTGAAGTGGATCTGTGGTTTACTCCACTCTGTCTGCACTTACAAGGAGAGGAGGTGAAGTGAAATAGAGCCCAGTTGTTGATGAAACACACCCAGGAAAAAGAGAAATCATCCTGGGATGAACACATCTGTCAGTGTTTGGGTTCCTTTCCTTCATCCACACCAAGTTTCAGTGCGTGACGTTAATTCCTAGGGTGGGCTATTTTAAGACTAATGAGTCAAACAGGGATGAGCCCTCATTTCCTTTCATTTCTCACACCACTCTGTCGCCAACTGTGTTTGTGTGTCTCAGCTTGCATTTGTCCCCATGGTAACGGTGGTAGAGGGAAACCCATAATCAACAGACAAAATCTGACTAAGAAATTCCTCCACTGCTCACGACAGCAAACCAGCAGTATCCCAGAATAGAAGTCATTGAGCCCTGAGGCTGCGTCTGTTCTCTCATGTACTGAAGACATAGAGAGGGAAAGGAGCAACTGGAGGCGTTGAGCTGTTGTATTTAACAGTGACAGTTGGACATGATTCAATCAAATACTTTTTCCCAGGCCTTGAACAGAGGGAGAAATAAAAAGAGAGGGAAGTGGGTCACGCCCTGGTCAGCTGTGGAAATCCAACTCAGCACAGATGTGTGTCACCAGGAGTCCTGGCACGGCTTCTTTCAGTAGAAAAGCTGGACAAAGTTGATACACACTCAGTGCCTGGTGGCTATTGTCCAAAGTGTGTCGGCAAGGCCTGTGCTGGTGCCCAGAAACAGTGTAATTCCACCTAGGCTCATTGAAACAAGCAGATGGATTATCTCTAAATAACACCTAGCTCAAACTGTGCCCATGATCAGGTGTCTGTTATGCAATGAGCTATGCAAATGCAGTTGATTTATTTAATCTGCTATAACCCTGGAGTATAGTTAGGACCAGGCTGATGTGTGCAGCTGTCTAAATAGCCGGTGAGGCCTTGAAGCAGTCAGGGAGGGCAAATCCCCTCTGCGTGCCACTCCAGGGGAATCTACAAAGCTACAGTCTGCATGGGAAAAAGAGATGTAAGAGTACATACATACACAGTACATAAATGTAGCACCATTTTTGCTTGTGGAAGCTTACATTTAATCTCCTGACTATAAAATCCACAAATAACAATTTAAAGACTATGAGGCGGTATAATTTACACTGTTGCTATTCCTTACCGAAATGAAAGAAAAACAGCCCCTGGGTGCATTATTGAGCTTCACTTTTGTTTTACACAAACCTCTTTTTTGAAGACTTGTTACTGTAAACTGCAACAGAAAATAACAATTAAGATGCCAATTTGCAATATTTGTATAAACAAAGCTGTTGTGTCGGGACGCGTCACTCCCAACAAGAAGTGATAAATTAAAACTTGTGAAATAGCTACTGATTCCCAAAAAGCAGTGAGAGATATGCCCACAGAGAGCTGGATCGTGCAATCATACAACTTCATAAAATGATGAAAGACTTTCATGACTGTGTAGTGCGCAATTTACTGTACCGGTGTCACACTACATGATTTTGGGGTTTTAAAGGCCTTAAATTTCAAGCAATTAACCTGTCACTCTTGTTTTGGGCCACCAACATGCAAAACACTAGTGAGGATAAAATTAACCTTAGCATTTTCTAAATTACAGATCATTGCTTTTCTTAAGAGAACATTTATCCCTGCTAGATCAACAGACCAAAGCCCTGGAGGAAGCGTTGGGCGCTCTCCTCTGCAGAGAATTATGGGATTTCCCTCAGCGCCGACCACCAGATGTTACATCAGAATGGTAGACATGCGTCGGCTGAACTCTCTGTGGTGGGGAGTGATGCCACACAGCACAGTATATATTGTTTTCAAAGGATTCTGTTTTGAAAAATATGAACCAAAAATAACGTGCTGTCCTGCTGCTGCGTACGTATGAAAAGATCAGCAGAGCCACAGAGACAAGGTGTCTTTTCTTTCTTTATATTTGTTGATTTGCTCTCCCCACTCCGACTCCCGAAACCCCCTGAAGGAAAAAGAAGAGAGAGCACAGTAAGACCTCTGAATTTTATATTGTGTTTATTTGGGTTGTAGTTGTATTAGTTTAAGAGTATCTCTGAAGTTTGCAACCCTACACACAATGTGAACTTCAAGCTGAAGTGTTACCTGAGGTCATGGATCATAGCCTGGAAATGTGTTCAGTAAAGCAGTTTAGTTACATTCTGAATGAACATAAATTATTTTGTATGCTCTCTGCTCAGTTTTTTAGTTTGACATCTTATTTCGAGTAGTAAAGCAAAATAAGATACATTTGTGATTACAACAGCCATGTAATCTTCACACTTATCCAGATCTATCATCTTTGCGCCAAGCAGGTTAAGCTTATCCACAGCTGGTAGTGATGCAAGTCGTTCCTTCAATTGAATGAATACTAAAACCCCAACACCGCCAGTCTCTGACAAGCACCCCACTAGTATGGAAACCAATCCAGCAGACTTGTTCATTTGACTAATCCTCACAGCTTCAGGGATAGAAATAGAAGCCATTATATAATCGAACGAGGTTGTACTTGGCACTGAGCCGCTTTTCAAAATAAAGTATACCTGTCCAAACTGTCAAGATAGAAAAATATTAAAGTTATGTCAGAGGAAAATTTAAAATCTACCATACCTACAATAATTGTATATTAGAGTATATTTAATGAGACAACAGCTAACATTAGACATTTTACACCTATATTGCCAATAAATATCGATGTAAAAATGAATGTTAATGTGGCACTAAAATGTGTCAATCTAGCATCAGCAGTTTCAGCAACAGGCCATCCAGGCAGCTGAATAAAGTTTATTTTTCTCTCACTTTCTCTGACCTTAAGGTGCCCACAGCATTCCTACAACAAAATCTTATTTGTTGATATTGTGACCAAACACTTCACTTGTTCTTGTTGTTATTGTTGCCTTTTTGTTTGTTTGTTTGTTGAGACAAAGCTACTTTTCACGCATAGTCAGCCAGTGACTCATCCTGGCTTACGCAATGGGACTCTTTAGCCAGCATTTGACATTATCAGACGACTGTCAGTGCCTCCCAATGATGCAGCCACAGCCAGTATGAACAAGAGCCTCCACTGTTGTATTATGAAGGCGCTCCCACATGGGCAGAGTCCAATGCCATTTTCAACAAGGATGACATTCTCTGTCTGTGCTCACTATGAACACATTTGGTCTATGGCGTGACAACTTTGCACAAAATCCCATCAGCATCTTCAGTGTAGGTCATGGGAGAGGAGTTTTCATGAGGATTTTTTTTCTCACCACAGCACTACTAGTGTGTTGGATTCTGCATCTCAATTTAGATTTGGCAATTAGTTATATGGTGGATAGTAAAAGAGCTGTAAAGTTGATGAGAAATTACACTTTCACTACTCAGCCTTGCAAACAAACACACACAAACCCTTTACTGTGCACATGTTGTACCCACGACTTTCTGCCAATTCAGCAGCTGTTTTCATTGACTAGCTTTATAGGTATATAAATGTGATGCATGTCTGTGTGTTTAGGACTTTAAAACTTTGAGGTTGTTTGAGATAAATCCAAAAGGAATGGAGTCATCTTTTAACATCTAACTTGTGTTACTCTCCGCAACCAGTGGAATAATTTAAATGGAGGTATAAACCCCCCATGCATTTTATGCCAAATTAAACCAGAATATTTACTCTCTTTCATAGTGACATTAGTTATGCATATAAACAGAGTCAATTAACTGCAGCAGTCTCCATGCCATGTGAAAAATGTGCTACCATCAGGGTGTTTTAAAATGGATTATCCTTCTTCAAGTTAAACAAGCAGAATACAGATGAGTGTGTTGCCTCCAAAACATCAACATTCATCTGCATATACATTTATGCTGCATATTATGTACGTGTGTGTACATGCTTGTGGTGGTGAGTGTTTGTGTTCTTCAGCACCATGGGAAAGTGTCACAGATAATTACAAATGAACTTATTTTGAGTGATAAGCACATTTGAGCGCCTTACACAGGGTCTTAGTAAGAGGTAAACTTTGCTCTTATCCGCTTTCAAGTTTTGGATCAGATTATGCACAGAAGCACAGAATATTGCGAATGAACTCGTATGTGCCAGCATGTAATTACTGGTCCCCCAGCAGCAATGAAGCTCAAATCCATATCAGCTGCTTAACATCCTATGAAGTAGTCAAAATGTTTGCCTTACTTATGAAATGAACTTGATTAGTTTTACGGCGCAATTATTGTCTAAAAGCCTGATCTGGACCACTGAAAGTCAACAAACAGCATAAATTGTATATAATTTGTAGCAGCTATGTACAGTATCCATCCTGAAATGTATGCATTTTATTGACAGAAAAAGGTGGCCACAGAATATAAAAAGGGATAAAGTATGGACTACCCAGTAAGCTTGATGAGACAGACATGATTTGTTAAGATTTGCGTCACCAGTTAAGAGTCAAGAATGTGAAGAACTATGTGTAGAGTGTAGAGGAAACTGACCTCTGCTCTGGTAAATGGATTATTATAGTCTGGGGGCCAATACTGGGCAAACAGCAATTCTAAATCCAACTACTTATAAAGTTTGACCAGAGCAATGGCGTGAAGAACTAATGCAGGGACATTGGAGGAAGACAAACAAGAGCAAGTTATGAAACCATGACCTTAATCTGTCTATTGTATTTGTGCTATACAGAAGAAATACACTCACCCAAGTCCACCCTGCATGGGTGCCCCTCGAGCACATTTTGACCTAACGATGGTCAGCAGGAATGTTCTCTCATCTGTGATCCACATGACCTAAAAACAAACCAAGTGGTCCAGATTAGTGTGAAGTTAACATGCAACATGTGAATGAATGTAGGTCATTTCATCAAACACTGCAAAATGTCACATGCCATAAATTGTGTAAAAATGTAAAAGTTTATCCTGGGATCCTGTTTGGATTCATTCTTTCCAGAATTAACACGTTTACAGCTTCGGTATGGAGCTCACATGTCGCAAATCCACAATCTCACTGATGTAAGATCATGTCACTTCACTGCAGCTAAAGGAAAACAAGATATCCACCTTAATAGGACAAAGAAAAAATCTAAGATTGACAGAAACCACTAACAGAGCAAGTGTGCCAAACAGATCCAACTATGTGGAACCATCAAGCATAGAGTCATCAGACAAATACTTGGCACTGTAGTCAATAGCCTTTAATGTTCCTTTAATGCTATGTTTACAAATGCTCACATATGCACCTTAAAGGAATAATTAAACATTTTGGTGTCTTGCAGTCATTATGTGATTGCCAGGCAACCAAAAGAAACTCCGGGAACTCACTTCTCCCAGCCAAGAAATAGTCCAGCACATGACGCCCCATAAAACTTGATTTTGTACGGATTTAACAAACAAGATATAACCTTCTAAGATTGATTCTGCTGCCTTTGGACAGAGCTAGGCTAGCTGCTTCACCCTGCTCCTTGTCTTCATCCTAAGCTAAGCTAACTGCCCCCTGGCTCTAGCTTCACGCTTAGTGTACAGACATGAGAGTGGTGTCGATCTTCTCATCTAACTCTCAGAAAGTAAGCAGAGTATTTCCCAAAATTCCCAACTATTCATTTAATGGTACTTAAGAATTTCAAATAATATTCAATGGAGGGAGAGGAAAAGAGAGGTTTGTATTCAATTCTGGTAGGAATGCTATCTTGGCGCTGTGTTTTGTTCACGTCTACAAATGTGAATTTTCTTTTTTGTTTGAATACTAGCACTGCATCACCAAGAATCCCAGTATCTTCTGGGGAGGGATGGTATCGCGGTCAGATACAGGGGCCCCCGTCTTCAGCAGATACAGGAAACAGCTGGGGCCTAAGCTAGCATAGCTCTACCTCCACGTTGTAAAGGAGTTAACCTAGTCTTCAGTGGCTGACTGGTGCTTTGACAGCTGAGAGGAAATGATTTTGAAGTAGGCTGGTGATCCTTCCTGTCCAACTTGCAGGCCCATAAGTCCCTGTGGCCACAGAAGAGAGAGAGAGAGAGAGACAGAGAGAAAGAGAGAGAGAGAGAGAGCATGTTTGTCTTGTCAGTGAGCCAGAATAGCTTTCCCTCAGGAAACTCCTTGAAAACGCGCAGTCAGACCTGAATAGTGCTTTGTGAGTTCCACACTGCAGCTGAGGCAGCACCAGGAAAAGCCAGGGAGATTTCAAATCTCTCTTTAGTTTATTTTCATCTCATTGACTCAAGCTATTGTTAATAGATATCTCAGATAGCAGGAAATAACAAGAATATCGAGCAACTGAAACTTCTTCGTCTGGCACTGAGGTCTCAGTCGTGGGCTTGATATTTGCTATAAAGCATCCTGGTAAAAAATGCTATTTTATTTATACCTACAGTTTCCTCATAATGTTATAGGCGTGCATATTTAAGGAACCGGTGTTAGCTATTTGATAGTCACTAAGCGCATATATGCCTAAATCAGTTAATAAGTTACAGCCGCATAAAAATGTATGGTTGCTCCTTTTTATTCCCATCACTATGAAGTGCAATATGGACTATCAACGCAAAGATATTTCAGACGTGTGTGTGCCACCGAGACAAAGAATCGTTAACATTTCCTTGACCTTGTTTGACTCTGGCACAGACAAATCCTTTGGGAATATGAGCAGTCATTGTATTTTTCCATAAGTTTTTACTGTGACTGTCATTTCCTCTGTTTTCAATGCACAACAAACATTACAAACTTGACTTTCCTCTGCTCCCTCTGCTCAGATCCATCAAGGGCAGAAAACCCTGGAGTATTATCATACAATGCTTCATACTGTACTGCAGTCTGGCAGCTGTCCAGTGTTTTCACTTACACTGACACCTCCAGTAAGTGACAGAATAGATACAATAGATTTCACACACTGACTCGTCCAATTAATATGTCATCAACACTAAAAATCTTAGTTACAGTGTGGAAGTGCATTGCTTGGATCAGGGCGAAGGGTTCTTGATTGCTGCTCTTAGCTCTTTAGCTGGGAGGCCAACAAATCAGGAATTGTCAGCCATGTAGTATAACATCTCATATTTCAGTGTTGCGATAAGTCCAGTGTATTCATTCATTTATTCAGTGTCTTAATCTGCTTATCTCTTTTAGTCCCAGGGAGCCGGATCCTGTCTCAGCATGCACTGTACAGAACATTAAGGGGTTTTAGAATAAATAATGAATTTCAAATACACAGAATCTAATGGCTCTGACCAGGAGAAAGGTGGAGCACATCCTGTGTATGTGTGATTGATTATCTCGGCTATATCTGTTGCCACTTATGATCTGTTAGAAATACATCCGCATGGTTCACAGGTTTATAATATATGATGATTTATAATGCCTATAATGGTAATAACCTGGGAATTTGTAAAACTGATATGTATTAACTTGCTTTTTTGTCTTTGTGTCTTTCTGTTCATACAGAATTTGTTTTCCATTTTTCACAAAAAAATGTTTTATTTTGTTGTTTTTTATATTTCTCCCTTTGTCATTTTCTGTATTCTCAACTGTCAGAGTGTGTTATGAATGAAGTCAGTCTTTTTGAAAAATATCAGCCGAACAAAAAAATGGTGATTGTGAAAGTGGCTTTCGATTTCCTCTCTTATCCTCTGATCTTTAGGGGGTTACCATATTCACATAATCACTCACACTTCAAATCTTTTTCTGATGAACTTTGGATAAAACGTGTTAATGAAACTTACAGTAACATTAAATTAGGGGCAGCATTCATATTGCAGTGACCTAAATACTGGCCTCATAAAAGACACTGTTATTGGTATATGTTGTGGTGCAGCCTGGGAATCAGAGCAAACAAAGCAAAGTAAGCGAGACTTAAGCATACACACTTAAGCACACACATGTATTGTATAGCATGTACACACAAACCCTCTGCTTGGGGAGCGTTGCGTGTGAAGATTGTTGAGTCTGCAGAGCTAAACTCTCTGCTCTGGGCTCTGTCTGCCTTGGTTATGCAACACAGGCTCGGCCACACCACACGCTGCCTTCTGATTGGCTTCATGGAGCTGAATGATTTTAATACCCTTCCTCCAAAAGGGTTTCTGTCTGGACTTCAACTGACTGAGAGCAGAAGTGTTTTGAATGAATGACTGTACTTCATTTTAGAACATCCACAGCACTGAAAAAAAGGCCTACTTTTTCTTCTGCAGTTGGACACAACGGAGATCTTAAGCAAAGAAATACTTCTTAACTGTTCTGGGAGGGAGTGAACCGTGTGAACTGAAAGAAGGAAAACAGAGGCAAAACATGAAGCTAAATCAACAAAGCTAACCTCCTCTGGGTTCTGGTTTCAGTAGTGTAATCAAATATGGGAGGATACTGCACTCCCAAACTGTGACAAGTCAAAATTGAAAAAGCTGTCTTACATAAGAATCTGAATTCCACTCATGATTACTATGAGATGCATGGGAAAGATTTTTCTATTCGACCCCCTCCAAGACCAAATATAGTGTGACCAAAGCTAAGCCCAGAGCCTCAGCAAAGTCCTCAACTATGTAACCATTAAAGAAAAAATTACATTCTGGTTACAGCTTATAAACAACATGGACCACTAGAGATGAAAATATCTGCACTGGTTATTTCATGCTGCATTTCCCTTGACAAGGCAGCAGGCAAGACTAACACCCATGGAAAATCTTGTTTTGTGATGCAGACATGATGTCTCTCAGAATCCGTGCAGTTCTTTCTACAAAGGACTGCTATCTTCCCTAACATGTAACATTTCATCTTTGCTTCTATCTTGCATGGTAAGGCACGGGTCAAGTGCACTTTTCCAAACAAGAGAAGAAAAGAACACACACTCATGCCTAGTGCTGTTTCTTTCGGGGTAAAAAAACAAAGCCACACCCTCCTCTCCGTGGAAACGAAGGAAGAACACGTTGCACGTAACCTCACATTTGTTTTGCATTGAGCAAAGTGTGAGCAAGTCTTTTGTGCTTGCTTGTACTTTGGCACCTGCACATACACATACACGTATGAATCATGGTCGCTTTTCTCTACTCAATTACAGAAACCACAGGTGTTGCATAAGCAAACAGCTACTGTGTCAGTAGATCACTTCACCTTGCACTTCCAGATATGTATTATCACTGTGTGATATTGTCACAAAACACACACACACACACACACACACACACATCAGGTCTGCTGACAGGCTGAAGAAGCAGAAACAGATGTGACCTAGTAGCACGTCTCCTTCCATCCTGTCTGACCTTCTGTCCCTCTAATGATCAACACGTCAATAACAATCCATGGCATTACACTGCCTGACCTTGGCCTGCATCAGAGAGAGTAGCACAATGAATCAGATAAAAAAAAACTTTCCCTGTCCCTCTGGTCCAGAGGTGAGTCACCGTCTAAAACAAACACAACACTTGATGCCAATCATAGCTGTACATGATAAACGCTGAGGGCAGCGACCTGCCTGGCATCACTCCCTGAACAGGCTGTCTGTGCTGGCCAGGCTGTGTTCTTAGAAATGTTTAGAGATTTCATCATATATTGATTTTCAATGCTTTAGAGTTGTGGGGTCATTTAGTGAATTCAGCTGTATTTGACTTCTGTCTGTCTGGATCTCTTTTCTGATAACTTGAAAAGTCTGTCTTGTCACAAATTGACACAGTTGTTCTTTTTTTTTCTTTAAAGTCTCCATAGCTACATATTTGTGGTATTAATATCATCATTATATGATGCATGCTATTTTTATTTCAATTATTATTTTGTTTTTAAATGAGCAATATTATAAAGAACATAGTTTATACATAAACTACAATAATTCATTCATTAATTATTTAGTAAAGATTGTAATTTTTCATGCTTTCTACCTGCTGAAGTGGCACTTTGGCAGACATAAAGAGGTTGAATAAGAGTTCTGGGTTAAAAGGCGATTGATTGTGCAGGAAAGCAAACACACGGTCTGACTGCTAGCACACACAAATAGGCGTCTATATCCAACCTGTTCAGTTCGTACAGCGAGTGCTGGAACACTCACCAACTCTCAGGCAGTATACATCATGTAACATATATCATATTCTCATACTCAGCTGTCACTTTTATGCCCCTGGCTAGAATGGTCCAATTCATTAGTGGGACCTGAGGTTATCTGTGTGGATTTATTTATGAGGTGACAACACAAACTCATAATACTTCATACTATGTTATCAAACAGTGTATAAGGTGTGCAGTGAATTATTAGACCCGGGAAGAGAGACAGCAGGCCTATAGAAGGGTCAAGAGTGTGTGTGAGTATGCATGTGTGCAGTTTTCTTTTTTTTTCACTTCAATGTCCTCACTCCTCACGAGTGCATGTATATGCATGACTAGCTGTCTGTGTGTACATTATGGGTATTGTTTGCTCAGTTCAGGGAACATTCAACCTAAATATAGAGAGCGAGGTCTGACCTGCCAAAGTTAAGACTTACACAACAACAGACATCACATTAAGGTCAGCCATAACGCAAATGGTACTTGGTCACAATTGCGGCAACTGTACGTGCAAGGAATCATAATTCACTGTTGAATTCTTTGAATGAGAAAAACAAGTTGTTACTTATTTTTTGATTAATTTTTAATCTTTAGGGGGTTCAGGCAAACCCAGTTACATGTGTTTCAAAGTAACAATATTCGACAGACTAAATATGAACTTAAATTCAACTAGACTAAAGTAAAAGTTACTTTTTACATTATTATTTTGCAACTGCATCATTGTAAGATGTATAATGAATAAATGAGGCCTTCTTTAAGGACAATTCCAGCGTGATTTGAGCTTTGTGCTTTTGCAAACATTTCGGGCTGCTTTGTGTAGTTTCTGAATCTGCGGTGTTGTATTATTTACAGACTGCAAAACCTGTGAGCTGTTTTATAGATTTTTGGGGCAACATAAAATGTTTTATACAACATTAACTTGACTTGAATTTACAGAGCATGAACTTCTAGTCTAATCAATAAAAGTGATCCATCTGTTTTCAAACAAGATGAAGTGCAAGGTGCAAGCCAAAATTACGGAAGCCCATAAATCTAAACAGATATTAAATAGATTTCAACAATGAAATGAAAACAGTTTATTAAGAGAAAGGAAAAATAACATCTTGTGATAAATCTCACAACAAGATAAAAACGGTGGTAAACTATGTTCCGTAAAGGATTGTAAGAAATGACCCCAGTCACACTGAAACTGTCCTTTCATGCAATGGTTGGAAAACAAGGATTAACAGAAACATGAAACCCATTATTTCAGACTGAATCTCATACCACCACCAGAAAGCACAACAACAGATTTCAGTTTTTAAGCCCCTGTCAACCATTTGCGCCTGCAAATGGTTTACTTTTACAGTTAGCTTGCGTCCACTGTGTGTAATAGCTACTTCAAGGCACTTGAAACAGTCGGTTCTGAATGAAGCTTTGTTGTGTCAGACAGACAACATGACACACATTACTTTGGGCCACATCCAGGAGTCATCCACCATGTCAAGATAAGGAACATCTTCTTGTGATCTAAAGCTGTGAAGAATGTGCTGTGGGGGATAATCTTTCACATTTATGTAGCCCTTGCATGAAGCCTAAAGCGTGTATATGTGTGTGTCATGTGTGTTTGAACAGACAGTTGTTTTTTTTGTCCTTTTTATTGCAGTTTCTTGCAGGGCATTCTGCCGCACCTCACCAACTTTGACTGAATACTTTCTGTGCAGTTGAGGTTACCAATGACGCATTCCCTTTTTTGAACTAAGCAGGTCTTCTCAGCTAATTCCACAAAAAGACATAGCACTTTTGCGCCTTCTGATCTCTTAAGTCCCAGGGAATGTGTTTGGTTGTTGGATGAGTTCCTTCATCACAGTCAAAACTAATGGAGGTGAAGGTCAACTCATGATACCACAGAAAATGAGCTGCACGTTGGTGACCTTTCTGCAAAAATACCTGTTGCATAAGCCTCAGCGTGAGTGCACGACAGAATGTGCACCAGCAGAGTTGCGTTTGTTTGTGTGTTTGGCCATTTGCTTGCTTGCAAGTGTGTATGTTTGGTTTGCAGTTGAATGCATGTGTAGAAAAGCACTTGCAGTTTATTTTTAATGTGTGCATGTGTGTGTATGAGTGTTCCCCCTTTTCCCATGCCATAGCAATGATGCCACCTCCCTCCACATTTATCTACAGGGGGACACAGCGGGACGACACTCCTGATTCCAGGCCAAGTTATGTTTATACTCTATAACCTTATCCGTCTGCAACTGTGGCTCCACTGATGCCAAAAATTAGATCACAATGTTCAGCACCTCTTCAAATGTGTCTGGGAGGATAAGGGATGACCACAACACACCTAAATAGGCAATGATACTAAATGAGGCAAAGTGACTGATGTTATCAGATGAAACACACCAGCATTATTGCTGAAACAGACATATTGTTGCTGATTCTGTACATTCCTCGAGCAAAACACACATTCTTTCTGCAAAGAACGTTTTGTCCTACGCATTGCGCTTCAGCTTTTAGTGATAGCTCTTTGTAAATTAATTTGATCCTCTTGAGGTCTTCAGGTTCGACTCATCTTTGACCCAGTGACAGATTTTCATTTTTCAACACACGGCTGGGTATTTTCATATTTGGAGAATGTACAAAATGCGCTTCTTGCGTGAGGATGAATTCTCGCTCCCTAGAAACCTGTCAAACCCATCATACAGGCGCTATGAGCTTCTCACACTCCGCCTCGCTAAAGGGTTGTTATCTATCTGACCGTCAGTCACCTGAACCCAAGCAGCTGGGAACGCTTTTTGATGATGTGCCTCCTCTGCAAATCGACACCTCATAGCCTCAAAGCTCACCGACACCACTTAAAGACAAATTATTTACAGATCAGAGAGACTGTGGACATGCACATGTTTATGATTGATTCAATCACACTGCTAGCATTAGCTAATTCACATTTCTATTAAAGCTCTGAATCAATCTTAAAAATTACTTGACACTGACTAATTTGTGCTGTAGTTGTATTTGGATTGACAACATTCTTCAAATAACTTTATTTGCAGAAACACTAAATCACACATACATGGTCTTTTCCATTCATCCCTTATGAACATTTGTGCCCATTAATTATTGTACTTTTTGAACTGCATCATGTATATGAGCATGATTAAAAGATGCAAGCCTGCATCTTTGATCTTGTTACATTCACTACAGAGCAACGTTCAAAGCTGTCACCTTCTCAATTGATAATAATTATGTAATTTTCAATGTGCCTGTAAGCTCTCAGCAGGTGTTTGGCAGTAAAAACATCCGTGTAATTGCTCTGAAGTATCATGTGAAACACAGAGTCAAAGAGTTGAATGTGCGTTTACATGTTCTTTCACACTTGGAGTCGAGGTTCAGAATGTGTGTTAATTGGCACGACTGGCAATAAAACGTGTTATGTAATAAATACAAAGTGTGAACACATTCACGTTACCTGTATGAACTCCAATCACGACAAGTTCATTGTAATGCACGCTCATACTCATACAAAGCTTTAAGAATTTTAGAAAGATGTAATTGTGGATGGATGTGTGCTATTATTACAGTACATCACTATTACTGACTGACAAGTCATAAAGTTACAGTAAAGTAATCTAGACAGTAATCTCAAGTTATTAATTTCCTTAATGCCTTATTTCATACTTATAGACTTTTTCTAATGTCACATAAATAACTCACAGTGATGTATTTCTAGAAAGGAACTGTACTCATGGGACAAATGATATTCAGCAGTGAGACGTAAAGTACATGCCACTGTTCAGGGTGACAGGGTAGCTCAAAGGCACAATGACACAGTAAGTACTTCTCATTCATCCTCGGGGGAGACATAGACAGGCAGCTGTCATAATGTTCTGCTGCCATGATTGATTATCAATCATAATTGAGAGTGTTTTAAATGTAAATACAAAGGCTAAAAAAAATCCCCAAATCTTAATTAAGACGTTTTTTGTTTTGTTTTTATTTTCTAATGGAGGCGTAACTCTGTGCAGCGCATTATAATAACATTGATTTCCTAATGTACTAACCTGCATAGAGCAAATCAGGCCTATCCTCTATTGCACAGATGCAATTAGATTTTTATTAGATTTCATTTATATCTAACTAGATTTTTTTTGTTTATTGTAATTCATTTTCCTCAGATGTGAGTTCTGAGGAGTGAAGTGCAAAATAAAGAAGGATCATGACTGGCCTGGTCCTGACAATCAAGAAAACCTTAATTTATATTGTTTGTTACAGTGTTACATAAAGGTAGAGTCTGAACTAGCAGCATCTGTGGCGAATAAGCGTTGGAATGCAACAGCAGTATAAAGGAAGCTAAAGAAAAACCAGGGTGGCCTGACTTGTAATGTCAAAAAAACATGATCACGTAGCTGCAAATATAGGGACATAAAGATTTGGCTGACTAGCAAACAATCCTTTCTGATCTACAATAACTACACACAGCTTGGGACAGGTTAAACAGCTGTGAAGCAACCCTCATAAAGTTCACAACCCCGGAAAACTGCAGGTAGGCAATAAACCACCAGAGAACATGCTGTTCTGCTAGCCAAGACGAGCTCAGAGGAGGCGGTTTCCCATCATGGCAGCAGGACAGGACAGGTGTGAACTTTGAGGATGCCACAAACTCACTCTGTTTTGTCTCTTACCCAGTGTGCAATTATATAATTTAATTATGTGTTTGATTATGGGATTCAGTTATATGTTCCCAATTTCATGATTCAAAGCTAACTGTGTAGCGGCGTGTAAACAGATTTATTATATGTATATTATTGCTGTCACCTAACTTTCGGAATACAAATCAAACTGGATTATTGTGTCTTTTCTTTCCAATATTGTTTGTGAAGAGGCGTCAGACTCAACGTTGCGCAAGGTTTTTGGCATCACCTGTTTGACATGCAAGCTGCCTGGCGTTGACTTAAGGGATGTCAACCTGTCAGACATGCCTGAGAAAAGACTGGAAAGATAAATGTTTTTGTTACTGTCTGTCCGAGCCTGTTGGGCCGCTTTCTTTGTCTGTCTCACACAGTTGCGCTCATGCAACAAATGACAAGTCACACATTTTCATTAGGTAGTTTCGAAACTTATTTTTTAGCAAGATGAGTTGAGAAATTGGAAAGCGCTGGGAAAGGGAACCTCTGCTGAGTCAGCCCGTTCTTCTTTCCACAACATTTCTCTTGTGAAGGCTTCCCAGAAATCAATGTGGAAACTGTAAATGCTGAGAATACGTTTTTGAACACGATTAAACCACGAGAAAGAAGGCACCTACCAATCATGTGACTCACACATACTGTATCTTAAAGCTGAAAATCATGTTTTATACATGTTGTTTTTCTTGCACTAAAATTACACTAGTACTCTCCTACTCCAACCTGCCTCAAATTGCACAATGGTTTAACACAGAGCCTGAGACAAACTATTTTTCCAGACAATAAGTAAACATTCACGAGACAGAATAAAAAATCTTATCAATAACTATAAATTCTGTTCAGCCACAACAACACATTCAGTTGGACTGCAGGAGTCCTGTAACAAACAGGGAGCCTGTTGATTATTTGTTCCCCTGCATATTTTTGGTGCTGTATTTAATGAACAGCTGCCATTTTGACATCTCAAACATACTCCTCTGTCAGCCTATAGGCTACACCTTTTTCACGGTTTGACATGTCATAGCAGGAATAGCACAGGTTTGATTAATAACATCACTAACAACATAATTATATTTTGTACAGCCAGTTCCAGGGCCCTGTTATTGTTCATGACCCACAGACACTTAATGGAACGGAGCCATCGTTAGTGGCATGAGTTACACTTGTTCTTTTCCTGCTATGACAAGTCAAAATGTCAAAAAGTCATTATTGACTGTTCTGTGTCTTTGCCATATCAAGAAAAACACCTCACTGACCCAGTTCACTATTTACACCCTTCAGTGTTTTAGAAATACCTGGCACAACCACTCTTCATCCTGCTATTAGTTACAATATAGTTTGTGTTACCAAGTGCGTCCATTGTGGTTTTAAAATGCATGACACTTTGACTTGTCATAGAGGGAAAAACACAGGTATAAATATTCAAATATTTGCATTTTAAAACAATGACACACTTGTGGTGTGAAAAGGCCTCTGTAAGACTTTTGTTGTTTAAACAAACCAAAATTAACGTGGCTATTACAGTGAAGCATGTTACTTCTCACTAAAACCTTTCTATTGATTTAAACATTTGTACAGACATTCATCCCTGAAACATGTTTGGACAAATTAACTATAATAATTAAGAGATACATCGGGTACATCGCAGCAGCATCTGTAACACCCTCTATTCTGCTATAGTTTTGCATTGAATTGTCAGTATTTCTTTCCCGTGTTGGTGTTTTTCCCTGCCTTGCATGTCACAACAAAGGAAGGTTTTTTCCCACTTCTATAAAATCATAAATAGGACAGTCACAGTGTGATGGTTATTATCATCATTTGTTTTCCTATTCTCATATGCGTGCCTTGGTCCTGACATGACTTGCTGCTGTGGCCACCCATCCAACTCCACCCTACTGCACATAATGAAAAGAAACTAAACCTGGATTTGGGAACATTGTGTTGATGTCAAGACGGTATAATGGCTCATACATGAGGGAAGTTCTTAATTAAAGCTGTCATATTTTATAATCTAAAAGTCTGCCTACCCCGAGGATCATGATCTATGATCATGTTTTATGATCTTTTCCCATGTTAAAGATGATATTCAAAGTTTTATCACCTTCTATCAATGAAGTAAACAGTTATTGTTCATCATTTGTATATGATTGGCCCAAAGGGAAAGCCTCAACCGGCTCTTTTTAACACAAATATATTCCCAAGGTTGTCTGGAGTTCATTTCCTGCCCTGTTTACATCTCAAACTTCCTGCAGCCCACTGGCAGCTCTCTTCACATGGGCCAAAACTAGAAGAGAGGATGAGGGAAGTTTACCACACAAAGGGGACAGTCACACAAATAGACCACAGTGGAGGAGGGAGAGCTGCATAATCCTTCCAAAACTCCAAATAACTGTTAAGCCCGTATTTGTGGTAGAAAGTAATATGACCATAAACATGATGCAGTAAACTGTTCCATAAACTCAACACTGCAAACTGCCGTGTTGTCTTTGTTCATTTGTAGAGGTTTACTGAAGTCTTAGCATCCACCCTCATCTTTAAGTATTGCCACAAAAAACATTAACAATGTGTTATTATGTTCACTTGCATTCTTATTGCTTGTGTCACATATACAAGATGTTAAATATAGATCAAGAGACTGCCTTTCCAGAATTACAGCTGCACTGCAGTGTTTAAAACAACTGTGCGTTTTAAATTAACTTGATTTCTAGCTACTACAACTCTTGAAAAATCTGTGTACAGAGAGCCTCACCCAGAACCCATGAATCTTGTACTAGAGTCTATTAGTTTCTTTACTTTTTCATTTCAGCTACCCCCAAAAAACAATTTATACCAAACCACAAAGCCCTGTTTCAGATTTTAGAAGTAGAAAATCATTGTCTGTTTCATTTCATTTAATGACTATTCTACAGAAATTCTCTTTTCAGTAGTGTCTCAATATGTTCAACAATCAAGAAGACAATCTTGTGATTGGTGACCAACATGGCTTGGGAAATGTACATTGTCAGTATAGTTATGCAACCATCTCCCCTTCGACCCTGTGTGTGTCACATGTTAGTGTAAGGGCCTGCAGGGGCTTTAAATTATGTCCAGGCTCTTGCTGTGCAGTGGTGCCATGGATCGCTATCACCGTAAATCCGAAACCAGCGGCTCCCTGACCTTTTGTCTTTATGAGTAAGATGTCCTGAGCTGGCAGCATTCCAGCAGTGGCTTTGATCAGCTGGGACACAAACACAGCTGACACCATCGTGAATAAAAACAAGAGATTCTCACGTGATCGCTCACAATAGCCAAGACCCAAGCCACTGAAATGCTAAATGCTAACTTGCTTTCTTTAACGTCCAGTTTTGTCTGAAAGGCAACCAGAAGGCTGAGGAGAGAGGGGGCGGGAAAGGGGAGGGGGATTCACAGCATGGCAGGTTTTAGGGTTAGAGAAATGCAGTGGATATCAAAAAGTTTGCAATTCATCACTAGACAAGACAGGCGGAGACTAACTAGATTTAGTCAATATAATAAATCAACCCGACAGCTTGGATTAAGGTCAGGCTCTCCAACATCCTCAGGAGTGATAAACATTCTCAATTGTACATGTTGTTTCTAGAATCATGACAAACTCCAGACACTTAACCCACAGACGGACCCCATAAACACAGGTTCATCAGGTTCATCCTCCAAATTGCATCAGCAGACCTTTCAAATCCAACACCAATGCATTTTAACAGCTCATTTCCAACCATTTCAGCATGCAAGCTCAAACATTTTGTCAACAAACCTTGTCGGGGAGGGAGATCGTTGTGTCCGAGATGAGCTTTGCAAAGGTCTGAGCTGCAAATCCCCTCCTTAATTTTTTTTTTTTTACCAGAGAAAGACATGACTGAAGCACTTTTAGCACATTTCTATCTTTGTACCAAAAACCCACTGACGTCATGTCTCTGACCTCATTTCTAATGTTGACAACTTAGAGGATTATTGTTTGGTCCATCACGTCGTATGGGGACAAAAATAGAATGTGTGAGAGGAAACACAGCCTCCTCAGATATACAAAGGCTTTGCCATGGATTTATTTCATTATGCACGATTCAAGGCATCACCAACATCTGTCTGTGGAGCAACAATTTCTTTTTCTGTGTTTCCGGACTTTCACATTTACATTTGGGAGGTTACAGAGGCAAGAATTGTGTCCACTTAACATCATATGGGTGAAGCAGATACTGACCAGACAGCAATAAATAAATAAATCTAAAAGTATTTATATGATAATTATACAGACACACACCGAATAAAATGCATCAAGTATATACGTTTTAATGCTGCACTGAGGCAGCAATAAACCACTTGTAACCAAACCCTGCATCAACCTGTGCCTTGTTTTTTGTTCTTTCGTTCAGAGGTCCACATTAACACCCACTTTAAAGATGTCATGTTGCCCTGAACACATGAAATAAGTCGTGCGAAGGAAGATACCACTGAAGTCATGTTTTAAAGTTGCATCTCTGAAGCTAGCAAGCCATTTTCTCATGTGAGAGAGCGATAATGGCATATTTTTCAACTTACATAACCGTCCGTCATCAACAATTTGCAACTCTTTTGAACTGCTTCTTTTGGAAAAAGCAGAGCGACTCCTTGTTCATGTTACAGGAAATGCGCAGTGCACGACACTATGAGATGCAGCTAACATCTGACATTTGTTTCATTCAGCTCTGACTTTAATGTTAACATGATGAATATGTTGCCATTCAGAGGACACACAAGTTGTATATGTCTGCATGAAAAGCAGGCAGAGCAAATTATTCCCCTGCATGCGAACCAAACCACATTGAGGCAGAGCTCGCTTATTCCAGCACAAACCCTGAATTTCAATCCGAAACAGATGTTCTTTTTTTTTCATTGCATAACTCTAGTTATCCAACACAAACGCTTCTTCTAGCTGCCTGGTTTCAAGCTCCAATTTAAGGTTTAATTCCACACCTAAGGCTCTTCCCACACTTTTAATATTTAACTGTACTTTATGGAAAGTGATGTGGAATCACTGATGCTTTGACTCAGATCTTCTGTGTTTTTGCCTTTTTAGAAAATCCGGCGGGAAGCCAGAAACGGATGCGTCAGTCTTTAAGTCATTAACAAATGAATGAATGTGAACATGTCCTATGCGTCAGCTAGTGAGCGTTTAACCAGGGGTGAGATCAATGTTTGAAATATGATTCTAAAAGAGTAAACATGTTGAAAGAGTGGTTATGTCATTTAGAACATCTTGGTTAGAAGTGAACTAGATAACATATTTAGTGTTTCATTTTTTACATTCACACAGATGTGTTACAATGAGGTAAGAATAGTACAACAGAATCCCATACAACCTATATGGCCTCAAAAACAAACTTGACTTTCAGAGGCTGGAGGGAACAAAAAGACCAATGGAAAAACCTGAACAGCAAACATGGCGTTGGCAAAGAGGCAAGTATGTCCTCAGAAGTATTTTCCTGATTGGGCCTCAGTTCTGAACCACGACTGAAGATTTATGGTGAATCGGTTTCAAATAAAAAGCCACATGCACTAAAGTGATCCTAGAACACACTGTTACTAAACCAGTCCCAAAATAGAAAGATAGAACGAGCGTTAAAGCAACATGGCAAATCAAGCCACGGCACTAATTGTCTTCAGACTTTTTGCGAGCCTCTAGAGTCTGTGGCATGCACACGCTATAGCTGAACAGCCGGATGAACTGGAGGCTGCAATAGCCATTAGCTGCAGTACCACTTCCTGCATTGACATGCACGAGGTGTTCAGGTATCTGGGCAGGCAGCAGAAAGACTGACTCCAATTATCTTGTGCAAAAGAGCCAATAAATGCCTGAAACTCTCCTCTTTGCTACATTAAACAAATGTCCTGCTCTGTCAATACGCTGTACATCCCGCCTGACACTAATTGAATGTTGAATGCATTTCAGAGCAGCCATATTGATCAGGACCATCGGTTTCACACAGAATCAGTTGTTTTGACACAAAACCCCAGGAGGGAGCACAGTTTCGTGTGTAAAAGTGAGCAACGGGGAAGACACTGTGTTTACTCTAGTGCTATTTGATCTGTGGTGGTGGTTCTGGGCCCGAGCTCAGCCTCTCTGTTCTCAGCGATAGATGGATGTGAGCCTGGTCTACGCACCAGGGAAGCCACAACATATCTAGTTACACACAGGCTGCACTGACTGGCTGCCAATCTGTCTGAAGGGAAATGCTACTAGGACAAACTGTTTTTTCACCCTGGCAGATTCCAATCCACTGGCAACCAGCTATTATTACTTCACTGTCATTAGTGGTCACACTGTTTTTGACTTTGGGAAAAAAATAAGTTTTGCGTAGTTACTTTTGTTTTCTCAGTGAGCACGACAATGAGAATATTTTCTCCTCTCAGTCTAAGCAGCAAACATGCTAAATTAAAAAGGGCCTTTGTCTGAAGCAGGAGCCTCGTGGCTCGCTGCAACGTCGTCTTGAATTTTACAAATCACAAGCTGCTCGTCACACTGACCTTGTAAACACAAACAAGGCTCACAAAGCTCAGTAGAAGTCAGCATGTATTCAAAAGATGTTGTGATGGAGTGGCTCCAACTTCCACGAGTGCAAGGTTAGTTTTTCCCGAACAGACAGCGTGTTGTTTACTCTGAAATTCAAATGAGAGGAATTTCACAGCACCAGAAAATGAAATCCTCCTGGGTGTTGTTACAGCCGCTTCATCTGTCTTCCCTGACTGACTTTCCAATGAATAAATAACTCCATTGCATAGTAAGCTCCAAAACACTACCACACAAGAAATGTAAAAAAGAACAAATCTGGTCTGGCATCAGTGGTATTCCCCTACCACGATAGCGTATTAGTGCATAAGACACGAGTAAAAATCTGGGTTTTTTTGTGATTTGCTCATTTGCTTAGTGTTGCTAAAAATGTTATCTCATCATTACACCCACCTAAAAAACACTTGCTGTATGAAGGTGAAATAGATACTGTATTTCCATCATATTGTAAAATCAAATTTTTAGATGTATTTAACTTTCCTGCCAGGAGTCTGTGACGATGTCACATATGAAATCAAAAATTGTTCCGTTTTTGGATCAAACACGAGTTATGTGGTTAAAGAACAAAAGACAGTGTGTCAATGTATTGTATTATGTAAACATAAGGTTTATTGCAAATGTGCAGTCGTATCCAAACATCATAGTGAACAACTGTTTCGAGGATACAGCAACAATACCGTTATCTTTACAAAACACATAAGAAACTTAAGCACTAACTACAAACGAGACTTCTCCCTGTGAAGTTTTACACATGGTCCTGGTTTGCTCAGCTTCTGTTGTTGTGAGGAAAAAAAAAAAAAAAAAAAAAAAAAAAAGGCAAAGTCTTTGGTAGCTAGAAAACAACAACAACAACAGCTCAGTGTGGAAATGACTTCCTCTTTCTACGGACAGGCACTGTTGTCATGCCATCGTTTTCAAGTTGGCATCTGAGCAAGAAACGGAGCAGATACTGGACGACGCTGCTAAAAATCAGGAGTGCATCTGCAGCGACAACTGCCGGCGCCTGCTTGCTCACCAAATCCACTACGTTTACCTCAGGACGTTTCAACTTTATGTACATTGTAGTCATCCTTTACTGTGAAGAGCTAGGCAGACAAGGACGCCTGTCCCCCTAGATTACAAAAAATAACAATCGTTTAAGACCACTGTACAATGCTCCTATTTTACAAACAACTGATTTTTGTTCAGAATCACAAACAAAAAACAGAAGAGATAGCAGGATTAATTTCCCCCATAAGCAGCAAGCCCCAACTGCAGGCAATACAAGATTACATTTTATGAATCATTACAGTATACTGGTCAGTCTACTGCAGCGGTCCACCAGCTCTAATAGGCTATACTGCATTAACCTCCACCTCTGTTGCCTTAGCTTATCCTGTTGATTATTCTTGTTATGCTTAAATGTACACAAACACATGAGCAATACATTGTAGGTACAGGAAAAGTCCTCGTTATGTGGCTGAAATGTGTTGCCGGGAGTCCTTGAAACTTGTATTTTGAAGTCGGACAAATCCACATGATGGGGCTCTTCTCGTTGAGACATGGAGGACCATCTCGGATGGGTCTTGCTCTGGGTGAGCAGGGAGCAACCTCCCCCACACTTCCCAAGTTAGCACCTGCAGGGCCAGCCCGATCAACACCTCCCCACCCCCCCTCTCTAGAGCAAAGGGTGTTTGTTGGAAGGGTTCGACTAGGCAGGGAAAGCACCCCCGCGTCTGAAAGCAAGCGCTCGTCGGTGTCTAGGCAGCCCTCTCTCTATTCTTAGCGCTTTTGTCTACACAGAGAGACTACGACAGAGTTAGACGGTATCAGAGGACGGGCCTGACACCGCACCGGTCAGAGCGTCGTAAGTTCTGTTTTGTGCTTATCAGTGTCAACAGTTCTTTTGTGTCCCATCGATCATTTACAGCCCCGATGCTTCACCTTCATTGTTTTGAAGGGTTCTCGGCGGCGGCGATTTTGTAACGCTTAGGTTCAAATGGAGGTCCATTACTGTTAAGAGACAGTGGCTCTGCCCGCCCCAAGGCAGAGCCACTTACACAGCAGAGCCAGTGCTGTGGATGCAGGTCTGCTGCTGCTGCTGCTGCTGCTGCTGCTGGTGCTGGTCTGGGGTCACCTGGGCGCTCTGATTGTCCAGGGGCAGCAGCACGTCTGACGGGATGCGAGACTGGAACTTCTCCAGCTGCTCTGGACTGGCCAGGTTCTTCAGCAGGTAGTTCTCCCTCTCGAGCTGGTTGTTCTTCTCCGCCAGCTCTTTGATCTGCTCCTTGAGGATCTCCACCTCCTCGCGCACCGCGTACATCAGGTGGTTCTTCACAAGGTCCTGTCACGACAGAGAAGAAGAGATGGATAAGTTCAGATATAAAAACACAAATGTTAAGGCTTGTTCGGCCGTTCTGCTTGGCTGCACGGCTGATGCACATGCTGAATGAATGATGGGGTTTGCCAGGCAAGTTTGCTGTCAGAGGATATCTTCTGCTCCATTTTGTCTATTTACTCCCAGGGATCTCTAGTGAGATGCAGTATACAGTAAAGCATACATGTTACAACTTTGACTCAAGGGTGTTTTCAATCATTTTGTGCTGCAAAAATGTTATCAGACTCAGTTTTTTTTAACTTCCTGCCGTCATCTCCTGCACTTGTTTTCTACTTTGTCACGTGAATAAAAGCACACACTAGCCGGCGCTGCCTTACTGAACAGGGACTCCCCAGAGCATTAATAGAGAGCTGGTTTTGTGCAGAATGCGTTGGGGGAAACTGTGTTTTGGGTCAGTGGGTAATTACTGTTCTATACATGCTGATGTTTCTTTCGGGTCAAAGAGACCATCTAAAAAAGGTCACAGATTTAATGCTGTGTGTAATGTAACAGCAAATGTGGATCTACTGGTGGCCACTGTAAATCACTTTGAACAACAGCATCAGCTCATTGTTAACTGCTAATTGTGCATCGCAGAAGTCATTGTGATGTTGTCATGTGTGTTTGTGATCTCAGCTTACCATCGCCTGTTCAATCTTGTTGTCGATGGCCACAACGCTAGCACCAGAGGCACTGCGGAGGAGAAGAAAAAGAGGTTTAACTTAATGTCAACTCAATCCCATCATCAACAACATCAACAAAAAAACATGTTGGTTCTTCCTGAATTCACTGGTCTGTGGCAATGAAACAGAAAGCTTGCGAAACAGAAAGGAAAACGGTTTACCCATCTGTCATCTAGTTTATTTCTGTAAAGTGCACTTTGATTGCTGTGAGAGTACGAGTAGGGGTTTATATAGGTTATGGTGTAACGAGCACAGAGTCTACCAGGAAGTGGCCGAGTGATACAATGAACAGCACAGATATCAGTTCAAAGTCCAAACAAACAGCAGCACAGAGACGCACAGCTGGGCGGACAGCATTTGGTGGTAATGTCATAACAATATCAGACAATGCAAATGGGCGCATTTGCTTTGAGCCGCTATATGAAAATACAGGAGGCCTGCAGGAGAACAAGACCCGGCGCATGCTTCGATTTAGCAAACGCAATATTAACGAAATAACGCATTTCTAACATCTGGTGACTGTGTCGGATATTTACCTGTTGTCAAGTTTGACCGATACAACGTCTCCCCCGAGGAGCGAGGAGAAGAAAGAGATGGAGAAGTTGTGCAACTGGTAGACGGCCACCTCCATTGGTGTTTTAGCGAACATCTCCGTGCTCATGTTGAGTACCAGACTCGTTTGGATTATACTTCTCGCCACGTTTGCGACTGGTTGGTCACCGAAGTGTATATCCGGGTTAGTTTCGTCTTTCTAGTAGCGATGCACTGACTCGCTGCTGCTGGCTGAGCTGCGGTGCTGTGTCGGTGTGTGAGCTTCGCCGGTTTGTACGAGCGACTGTCTGATGCTATTTCTGCCACCGACTGCTATTTGAATGGCTCGCCTCCTGACGTCATCTGACGCGCGCCTACATTAGTCAAATGAGTTGGCGGGTCAGATTTTATGGTGCATTCCCGTGCAATAGGAGAAACTGGATTTAGGACCTGGACCATGCAGGAATCTGATAAATACACCGTCACCTCAACTTTTTTTTTTTTTGGCATAATAACTTTTGAAGGGAAAATAACAAAGCACGCTGGGTCACGTACTCATGTATTCATGAGGCTGGCTCTAGTAGTACAACGATGTTTTGAGAGACTTTGACTTTTACTCTACTGCTCAAGGGGGTGTTTTTTTTCCCTCTGTGTTAGTGCTATAGTGCAGAATAAAGACTAAAATGTAACACATAAAGCGAAAAAATATTATGCAATGCATACAACCTACAACTATAAAATGCCTCACACTAATGCTTTAATTTCATTGGAAATATTGTATTTTGAGGAATGAATAATATTATTACTTGATAATTACATTTGTATGCTACTTTCACTTAAATTGAAAATGTAATTCAGAACATTTTGTCGATAACAAAAACAAAAAGTTTACTTATACAAGAACGTCCACCACTGTACAAAAACATACTACAGATTATGAATATAAAAGTGATGCAGGTTTTAGACAGGCCCCGTTAAAGTAATGCATGCTTGTTTGATAGTAAGATAGATTTTTATTCTGATTTCTGGTTGTTATTGTATGACCATTACAGTCAGAAGGACGGATCTCATCAACAACCAATCAAAGACTAAACAAGTTATCGGTCAACCAAAACAATGTATTTGCCATTTTCATTCTGAAGTGCACCTCTCAACCAGTTAATTTATAAAATAAAACAAAACAAAGGACACCCAAAATGAAATGATTTTGAGGTTGCATTGTAGCTTACTATTAGTAAACAACACTGCCACTCGAAATAACGAGTTTAAGAGAAGCATTTGAATGCAGCATTACATCTGCCCGGTGCCCTGCCTCTGAACTCCTCTGACGCCGCTGGCTTCTGCTGTGAACCCACAGACCGAATTCCGTACTCATTGCAACAAACTACATCATAACAACCAACTGAACAATTGTAACCACACCAGGTCTGCATAAACAAGTCACCCGTGTTGCTAACAAATGAAATAAAAAACTCGATTTGGCCGCAGAAAGGTCGCACGTCGCGAGGATTTGTATCATCTGATTTTCACGTGAATCACTGACCTTATTTAACAAGCGAGTTTAGAGTATGTTTCCTTTAAGTATGTTATTTAAAAGTATTTATTTATCAGTTTACGATTTGCTGAGTGTGAACTTTACAACTTATAATAAGCCCGAAAACCGTCGTTGATTACTTGCGGTGTAATGACAACAATAACAGGTTGATCCCGTCACTTTATTGCAGTTCGTTACAGTACACGCTATAACGGAATGTCCTGCACCACCCGCACAGATGCATAGGTGCCCTGCATAGGTACTTTTCCATCCTCGCTCCCGGTAAATTTCCCCTCAGTCTATGTCTGAACTCTATCGGTCTCTAGTGGTGAAAAGCTATAATACACCGGCCTGTAGGGGACAATATTGACACTGTTTACCATGGAATTTTCCATAATTGAACAATTCCAGGTTGTTTTTCCTGCTTAGTAAACACATGGAAAAGTCTCAAAGGACACTACATCTGTTTATTTATTCATCTATCTAATGAATGCTACATGCTTGCTATTTTATCACACTAGTTCACCCTAATGTGTGGACTAAACAACAAAGCCGTCTAGGATGTTTTAGGGTAACACAGACTATTTTGCATTTGTTCTGTATACTACCACTAGTATTGAGTGTCAATATCCACTAACTGGAAAGGTGTACAGGAATCAGCCTGGCTTCAAAACTGAAGCATGGGTCTCCAGTGTATGACCTCTTGCTCTTGAGATGGACTTTTGAACTTGCATGTTACAACATGTGACACAACTGTACTGAGCCTCCTGCAAACCGTAATAAACAATTTGTGGTGGGAGCGGACCCCAGAGGACACAGAGAAAAGAAAACATACCTGCTGTTATCTTTTTTTCACACAGCATTTTCACTCACTGGCTGTTATTGAGCAATAGATCTTGTTTTCATTGGGGCATCTATGCAGGTTTTTATAGCTTTAATGTAATTGCTCAGCACCTCTCAGCTGTCACATTATGTGCCCTTTTGTTGATACAATTATCTGATTCAATACTGATTATAAGCCAATTAAATTTCTATTAGAGAGCCTCTGTTGCATAATCAATTTTCTTCCAAAACACCATCGACCTGTAGAACATTACCAGCTAGTCAAAATGACTTTCATAGGGATTCGCTGACTTTATCACAGTGGGTCTCTAGTTGCCATTAAATTATGTACATATCCCATGAAATCCATGTTCTTTATATATATAATAACACTATAAATTAATATGAATAATGTTTGGATAAAATAAAATATGCCATGGTTGAGTCCATAAAGTCCAAACATTTTTATATGCGCAGCATAGTGGCAAACATGGTTTTCTGCCCAGGAAAAGAAAACATGCCCTCAACTATCTGATCCCTGCATAGTAAGCTAAGGTCTGCCACGTTATTTGGAGAAAAAGGAGTTCTGTTATGTAACAAAACAATTAGAGTGGAAAGGCTGACTTTTGGTAGGCCTAACCAGGCTGAGCAGAAAGCACATTGACTGGGTATTAGGGCCCATAGTGCCTGTCGTCTCAGATTTCGTGCTGTGGCAGTACAGCTGCCAGGTTTAATATCAGGCCCTGCTCTGGCGATGAGGGGCTGGTGAATTACCTTGCCCTGCTGTGATAGTCCCATTTAGGAGAGGGGAGTGACACCAATTGCCTGGGGCTCAGCTGAGATGCACAGATAGAAACTGCAGACCGTGGGGAGCCTTCCTGCGCTGTTCATGTAAAATACAGTAAACCTAATGAGCCACATGCAGTAAGATGATGACAGTGTAAACTAGGATGCTCATAACCTTTCTGCTTTGCCTGCTTTTTTTCACAATTTAACTGCTCCAAAACAAATCTTAAGTGAAAGACATTAACACACAACAAAAGCAATTCCAGTTGTATCTGCATGTTTCTAACCAGTTTAAGTGCCACAGACACTGACCTATGCTGCCTTTTCAAGAAATAAAGTCCCTCATGTGTCTGTGGAACCGCCTAACCATGTTTGGCGCGTGCCAAATCCAGTGAGTCACTCTAAAGCTAGGCGATGGGCCACGGTTTCCATCAGATGTCCCCTGTGCAAGAGCCAACCGCGTTATATAATACTGTGATTCATCTGCACCAGGGGCTGAAGACGAATGAGGCTGAGACATGCCGCCAACCTCCCAGCTTTTGTTATGAGCAGCATTTTGAGGTTTTGGCGCACGAAATTCAAGATGTACACAATGCAGCTCAACAGGAAACACTGGTGATTAAATCCACAGAGACTAAAACAAGTCTATTCATTTGAGACTTCACTTCTTGCTCAAAAGGATGCCTTTTATCTTCTTTTTACTGTGATGTCCCACCTGCACTCTCACAATTAGGAATGCATGGCGTGTATGAGAGTGTGGCCCGAGAACACACAGTCCTGCCATAGGCTGCAGCCAGAGGAAGCTGTCAGTGTGGGCAACAGGACTGCTTACAACCAATGAATACTGAACACTCTGCATACACTAGGACACCCAGAGGCAGAGTCATTATTATCACATCACCTATAAGTCTCCTGAGCCCATGAATAGAAACCAGGCACATGGCCTTGGTTTTGCTCATGAGGTTTTCAATAAATTGAATAGCCTGTCAATTTCTGCCCTTGGATTGCATGTAATATTACTTTATGTGATGGGCTGTATCAAACATGCAGTGGAGAAGATGATGACAGGACTGGCATTGTTATCCAAGGGCTGGTAGAGATATCACACTCTGCCTGCTTTCAATGCTGCGAGCAAAACAGCCAATATGTATATATCAGTTTGGCGAATTCACCATTAGTGGAAATTCAAAAGATGACATTCAACAACATCATTATCAAGGTTAATGTCAGGGAAATGAAGAGGGCATAATGTCTCTTTACAGCTGATATAGAGAATAGGTTGCGGCTTCATTTCTTGGTCTTGTTTTGTTCTCCATTTGGCAAGATTGAACATTATGAAAATTGAAGCAGTTTCCAGCGCTGCTTCAAATGACTCTTAATGTGAACATACGTGTGGATTGTAATCCAAATACTGCATCCACAAGTCTACATCATTTAGACACTGACACACTGCCGTTATCATCCATCTTCTCCTGAAATGTCTGTGATGTGCACATCTGTCACTGACACATGTCACTGTCATGCCAGACATCCTCTCACACTCAAGACAAACTCCTCTGCGGCCCCCCTACTTACCGACGATCCGGCCTCTTGAACAGACTCGGTGAATAAGGGGGCGAGTAGCTCATAGCTCTCTCAGGATAGCTGAAGTGCTGGTAATGACAGCAGAATCGGTGGGGCGGCTCGGACAGGCGGAGGGCGCACACCGTCCTGGGAGAGGGCGGCATAGCCCCAACAGGGGCCACTCCAGTGGGACGCGTCTGAGACTGTCCCATCTTAGCTTCCAAATGAAGGGGCTGTTCAAGAGGCGGGAGCCCTTCGACTGTTTGCTCACTGTTCTGCTGTTGTTTGTTCTCAACAACTGTGTTCTCAAAGCACAAAGAGACAATTGAGCACTGGCGATACCTCTGGATACCCCATAACTGGGAGTGCCATGCTCACACTGGCACTTGTATGATGTGTCTCCAATCCAGTGGAAGACAATGCCCCAGAGTCACAATGAAAATGACAGTTTCCTGAAATGGCGCCAGTTGTTTCATCTCGACACTGCACTGCGGTGTGAGTGTCTGTTTCAGCCCCACAAAGCAAAAGATCTTTCTCTGAGGGAACAATCATCATGCCTTTCTCCGTACCTCATTCATTCAGTGGTAACATGTGTAATAAAACACATAGTTTGGCTGTCGTTCCATGATGGGAAATAAAACCTGTTCACCGTATAATGACCAGACATTCCAAGACACTGAAGGCAGCACAAACAAGAGCGAACATCATGGTGTTTGCAGATGAATTGTTACATAACTGCTAATAATTGGCATTTAAAATCAAACTGAGGCAGATGAATTAGTTCAGTGGTATTTTATGTAAAATTTCAGATTACGTGTGGGGCGTTCACAATCGCCTAAACCCTAAAATTCTGTTGAAGTGAGGTTGTCAGTGTCAGCAAGCCTCCTTTGTCATCACGGGTGTAATTAATGTATTAATGTTTGGAGAGCTTGTAAAGGTGTAACAAAGTAAACCGCTCTTGCCGTGATTAATTGCAAGCTGCTTCATGGTTTGACAGTTCTGCCAAAATGTCTCACTCTTCTGTCTCCATTTAATCCTTTTTGTCTTTGGCAAGTGGAGGGTTTTGACATTTGATATTGTATAGGGATTGTGACGCAGATGAGTGTGGTGTTACATGACAGACAATCGTGTAAAACCAGTTTTTGCGTGTTGCCTCTTTAAAGAAGTATCCTTTGGTTCACAACATTTGCATATTGACATTTACCACTAGATAGGATTTAATATTGTCATATTTTTTGCCATTGACGTATACATTCAGAAGACAAAAGTATAATTAACTAAATGTCAAGCAATAACTGTAGGGAGCTTCAATCTACTCTGTCCTGGACCATCAAACAGAAAGCTTAATTCAGTCACTTTCAGAAAAGTGAGTCTACAGTATACTTTAAGAAGAATAAGACAAGAAAATTTGATTAATAGCAATAAATAGTTGGATAGTATAGATTACCACACAGCCTCTAAGTCAACAAAATGTCATTTATATTTCCTTGTAGTGGTGGAATTTCAGGTTCACAGTTTCTAACAATTACTGATCACATTCATTATTTGGGGTATTATGGACAGCATATGAATGGGCTTTCACAGCATCAGCAGAGGGAAAGGAAGGCTTGTACTGGACATGTTTACACCCATCACGTCAGGAGCAATTCATTTAAAATGGAGAACATTTAATCCTTTTGTATTCAGCTTAGTCATTCAAACTCAGGTGGATGATTTTTCTTTTCTTTCTTTTTTTCTCCCGTCTCCAATTTTCCACTTTTCAAAACATGAAAGCCATTTTTTCTGTAACATTTGAATTATTTATTCTTCTATCAAGATGGCAGTGAGCTGAAATTTTGCCTCAGATGAAACCGATGGGCGACATCACAGATACTGTATGTCCATGTTTCTTTACAGTCTACTGCAAACCATGGGGAGCTTCTTGTTTTGTTTTTTGTTTTTCTACCACACAAGTGGTTCCATGTAATTACATGTCCTCAGACAATTATCTTCTCACACACATGACCAATACTGTCTGTACAAGCATGAGTGATTGACAAGGCGATTCATCGTGTTATTATGTGGTGTTTTGTAACAGAGCAATTTATTTCCCTGAGTCTCTTAAGAAAGGGAGCAAAAGAATGATGAAAGAGAAAAATTAATGTGATTTTTGCTGTCATACCATTACAGTGGTGTCATACATCCTGCGTGTATGGAATGACAGTAAAACCAAGTTCCAAGATGATTTTTTTTATTAGTTTAAGGCTTTAAAAGTTACAACATTATGTCATAAACTCAGCGTTACTGCAAGTCTGAGCTGCTGTGTTAAGCAGTATGGCTAAATGTTGGTTACAGGCGCCAAAGGACCAACCTTTTAATAGACTATACTTAACTACTGAAAGGTTTTAATTATGATTTGCATGGTAGGAAACATAGAACCATTTCTTCCCCTGTGTACACCTAAAGGCAGCTGTTACAAAATCAGAACAAGCAGGTGTGTGTTTGTTCACATCTGTACTTTTCAGCATCTGTGAGGAACTGTATTCAACTGATTATTCTCCTGATAGAGAATTTCCTTTGCGATGTGAGATCTGCCTGGGTGACATGCTAAGCTTTGTGCATTATAGGAACTGCTCCTTACTTGCCTTGATTCCATTTTTTGAGACAACACAAAGGCCCACTTTAATGCTTTGCTTACCAGAAATAACAGCACTTCATTTCAGTTCATATGAAATGATAATCATCCCATTTACAGTAGCCTTCGCTGACACTAATAGCAGTTTACAAGCAGTGCTGTAGCAAATGGTGCTGTGTGCAGTATACTGCAGTTAACAAGCTTGGGGACTTCGCAGCATCTGGCACCAGGCAGTGATTCAGCTGAAGTCAGACAGCTTCAGGCCATAATGTAAAGATTTACCTTGTGTTACAACGAGGGGAACGTCCTGGCTAAATTTACTGTGAAAATACTGAAATAGAGCCGAGACCCAGAGGAGTGTGTTAGGGCAATATTGCAGTATGGTGGACCCTTGTCATGCCACATTCATCCGCCAACCCCACACCCCTCTGAAAAGAAATAACAGTATGTTCTAGGCCATAGCCCCCCCCCACACACACACACACACACACACAAACACACTGAAAGATAAGGGATTCCACTCTCAGTTTTTGCAGTTAAGTCATCTCACTAATGGCACCGTAAATGCTCTACAAAAGGTCAAAGGTTGTGGACTCAATTGGCCATGCAGTGTTAAATAGCAGTGAACTTTGTTATTAGCCGTGTCAAAGCCCTTTGAGTCGTTATGGGTCGCCTAGTGTACCACAGACTTTCACGAGAGAGCTGTTGGATTGCTCATTATTTTTTCTAGTCTGGTGTACTTAGGTACATACCACTAAAAATCAATTTGAGTTTCTAATCTAAAATATCTATAAGAGTATATTCCTGAAATTAAAAAAGTAGTGTACAGCTTTTCCTGCTGTGTTTACTTGATACAAAGCAGAGTGATACTCAAAACACTTGCTGGCTGCCACTTTGCATGGCACCTGTGATAAATACACTGTTGGCTGGATCATGTCCCAGAACAAAAGGTTACAGAGTTCAGCGCCATCTGTTTATATTCATCCGCCTATGTTACTTTAGCGTACTGTATACCTCAGCTGTCGTGCTTGGTGTGGCTGTGTGTATCTATGTCTAATCTGAGTTGCCTTAAGTCACGGAACGCTGACATTGGACTAATGGGTACATACTGCACCGAAATCCATCATAAGACTGCTGTGACGCTGAGAAATGGAAATCTACTGTATGTGCTGTGAAGCTGATTGGTACACATAGAATCGTACATATAGAGCTATACCACGGTATCAGCTCTAAGTTGGCAGGTTGTATTTTTATCACAAACTGTATCATCTGCTACAATGAGCTACGAATTTTAGCATCAATATGTCATTACAAAAATTATTTTGGCACTGTATGTTTATCATAAGCAAAAAGGCTGTCACTGAGAGGGTT
Organism: Enoplosus armatus; assembly: GCF_043641665.1. Lineage (NCBI taxonomy): Eukaryota > Metazoa > Chordata > Actinopteri > Centrarchiformes > Enoplosidae > Enoplosus > Enoplosus armatus. The sequence goes on from NC_092189.1 coordinate 13,571,546, forward strand.
GCCAGCATCTGTGCTGAAGTAAATAGATCTGCTAAATGATGGCTGAGCATCTTCATAGGCATACCACTTAACTGCTTTACAGCAAAATTAATCACAGTGAACAGTCTGTGCGCATTTTCAGGAGAAAAATCAGACAAAAGACAAATGAAACAACAGAGTGAGGGATGACAAGAAGCAACTGTATCTTCATGATAAACAATAAGTAATTTTACTGATTCATTCATCCTGGAAAAAAAATGAATAAAATCACCTAGTGCAGTCTTTGGTTCTAGTTAAACAGATGAAAGAAACAGGACGATTAAACTTCACCTGCCCCTAGTCCACTTACAGTGTTATATGTTTATTCTCTCTACCTTTTCTAACCTTTCTTTTCTTTTTCTGTAAAGTATCCCTCCTTCTTCTTTCAGTCTATTCCTCCCTCTCAATCTCTCCCTCTCTCCATCTCCCCACTTTCCTCTTCTGTGTCTGGCTGAGCTTGCAGCTGTGTGACCCAAGTCAACAGCAACTGGGACAACACTGGAGGGAGCTGGGCCCTCGATGAGGCATCCCCCGGTGTGTGTTTGTGTGCTTGCTTGTGTTTTTATTTGCCAATGTGTATGTCGATGCGTGCGGTTGGCCGCACGCTTGCATACGTGCAGGCTCATGCACGTCCGGCCTTGTCAGCACAATCTGGATTTAACTGGATGATAGGCACCCTGCTAACTCTCGCTGTCAGTGTCATCCAAACACTGAATTGTTCCCACAGACTCCAGCAGGCTCCTCCGCTGAGCATTAAAGCTAACCCTTTGTCACCTGCGAGATGACGATGGAGCAATGATTAATTTCCCATGGATAATTTGAGGCAAGTCATTGGCGGTCATTGCTGAAGAAAACAGCTACGCAAATGAGTATTAAATATTCCTGCATGCAACAAGACATTAAAATCCTTACATCCGTGCAACAACAATTGTTTGAAAAAAAGTGACTTTATATGCTTTTATCTTTTATGCTTTTCTTTTTGTTCCGTCTGTCAATTCCTCTCTGCCCTGCAGCGCCTGACATCTGAAATGTAATCAAATACAAAAAATTATCTTTTTGAAGTAGTTCTAAAAGAAAACACCAAATATATCTCTCCTTTTCCCAGTATTTTAAGTAAGTTACATATGTCTGTGGCCTCCAAGGCATAGATAGCAGTAACCAGGGCTGCGTTTCTACTAAGTTACTCATATTAGCCTGAGGAAGTTTCACTGATCTCTACAAGCCAAACAAATCATATTGTTCTCCTTCAACAAGACCACAGGAATGACTTAGATCATAATTCAATCAGCTTTCCACACGGCATGCTCTGAATCAAGCAAGAGAGCTGTAAATCTAAACAGTGACGTTAGAATAACATGCAATTGATCTACGTGGGGGAATGCGTGTAGCTACTTCCTTTATAAAACCAGGCTGAGAAGTGTACAGATACTGGTGAGACCATCTAACACCCTCAAAAGCATCAATTCTTTTAAAGGGTAACATTTATATGATATCTTGATTAAATTGGGGACTGTAACATTAATATATACATCTATAGGCGCACATACTTAACACTAGTCTAAGTGTTTAAAGCAGGAACAGGAATTTGAATAGAAACAGGACTTGGACCACTTCTTCTTGGTACTGAATGTACTGATTAATGTTCACTCCAGGGCTCTTCTGTGTTTTAACTTGGGGCAACACTATTGAAAACATGGATTGATTGCATAGCATCTGTGCAGTTGGACATCAAGCTACGCTGTGTTCATATGTAAATCTGCACATAAATTTAGGCGAGCTATACAGTTGTATTAAAACCATTCACAGGCTACTTTTACTTTCTCTCAAAGGGGAACCTGATATAAGTCAAAGCGCAGCTGTGAAGTGGTGCAACAGGGAGCTCACATACATTCATCGCCTCATATAACTCTCCCTTCTAAATAGCATCGTGAATTAAAATCTGAAAAGCCACAGGGGCAATAGGTCTGTGCAGTCCCACAGATGTACAGTGCGGATCACATGCAAACAGAGAGGAGGGCAGAAGACTGAGAGAACATGATGAATGTTTCCTCAGCCTGCCTGCGTGGTGAGGATCCCCTACCGACAGAGGACAGGCCGAGGCAGAAGAGGACAGGACCAGATGTGCGGGCCCCGGACGGCTGAGGAAACATGTTGCAGTTTAATAAAATAAAGCTTCAAGAAACGTTAATTAGAAAGTGCAATTAAGGCAGCCACATCTCCTGAAGGAGAAAAACTGAAATGTATCGCCAGATGTCGGCCACCCGCGTGAAGCCTGTAAACAAATACATTCGGGCTATAAACACACATATTACATCATCATTCTCACTGTTAATTCTGGAAAGTTAAAGAGGACTTATTGACGTTAATTACATGTACTTTAAAAATAAAAAGTAATTGAAGTAATTGCTGCCTTGAGGATGCTTTATCTGTTTTGTTATTGTTATTTGTTTTGTATTTAGAGTAATAAATGGTTGAATAATGTAATAACCTAACATCACATTATACATTATATCACCAGGAGTTTATGTTATAATTATAATAAAGTTTTTACAGTCTCCTTATTTTTGTATGTATGAATTTTCTGATGAAAGTAGTTCATTATCTTTTCTCCTCACAGCTGCGAGAACAACTTTTCTTTCCTATATAATATTCAATAAAACAATTCAATGTTGTCCTTCTGACATGCTGCACTAGTGTGGATATCGGTGTATTTATCTATACTTTATGTTCAGCCATGTTTTAAGACTGCATGGCTGTCCGTTCCTCACAAGGTGCATTTACTGTTTTCTATGGTTTACTGGATCAATGTACTTTATGCATGTCCGAAAAAAAGATATCTGTAATTGATGGCATGCAGTTATATAACAAACTATAGTGGTATGTTAGAGTAAATGTGTCACTGCACAGACTGTTTATATAAGTCTGATTCCACTGTGGAGATGCCTACATGGCTACTGATTAACTAAGAATCATTCACTTGCCTCCTCTCTGCTGTGCTGCAGTGCCACTACCACTCGTAATAGACAAAGATTACGAGTAACAGTTGTGTGTTAGCCTGAGCATGACTCAAGTTCTCCCTACATTCTGAAGGCAATTCAAATTCTCCAGACCTCAAATATTCAACTCTTGTTTTTGCTCATGACTGATATCAGTTCAGCAGGATTTATAGTGTAACACAGGAGCACTACTTCAGGATGTGACTCAGCCGGGGGAAGGATCAGCATCAAAAGCGGCTGTGTGATCCAAATCAACCGGAACACAGTGATATCCAGCCCGGCGCGTTGCTGAGCTGAGAGGTTGTTTGGGAGTTTACAGGAACCCCAGCCTATCCTGCCTTCAAACAGCTAGAGAGCCTGCCCCTCTGACAAAGACGCAAGTCTTGTAAGCTTCACTGATTGGTCATTTGAGGGTTTTTTTAAGTGGGTCACGGCCCATTTGTAGACGTGCAGCAGAGTCGAGGAGAAGGGAACAGATAAGAACTTGACTTCAGGATATTTTTCATGACATTGTCAGAAAACATGTCACATGCATTGTGAGGTAACATCTTCCAATAAAATAATGTGAATAAAATAAACAAGCGCCCACAGTATCACAGTGCACTGCATTCAAGTTTGTTGATGTCATTCCCATCAGTGTGGTTTTCAGGCTACTTTACGCAGTAAGTGTTACTGTGACAAAACAAATGAGGAGAGCTTGTCTTTTTCTAATGGGATTCTCTCTGAAAACACTTCTCAGCAACAGCTCATTGAGCATGCCGCTTTGTAATGAATGCAAATGTTTGTTGCTGTTAGTTGCTGAAAAATCACTCTAATGGTGTCACTACTTTGGAAAAACAAAACGATTTTAAATAATTGCAAAATTGTCATGAGGTTGGGAAGTTTCAAAGGGAGAATTTTATTTAAAATACAAACACATGCAACTGTGATGGATTGTCATTGAGTATAAGCTTAAATCCAGCAATAATTTAACCTCAGTTTGATTTCCACAAATAAAACATTCTCTTTAAATTTGAGGAATTTACAGTAGACGATTGGCTGACAGCAAAGTTAAGGTTCAAGCTCCCCTCCGAGAAACAAACAGGAAACACGTCCACTTGAAGTGCCTCTTGAACTTGGAGTCGGTCAGAGTACACAGGACAAATTGTCTTTTTTGAGATGCCATTTTCCTCATCTCGAAGCAGCACAGAAGAGTGAGTAAACACGATCTGCTATCTGCTGTCATTGTACAAAGGCTCGGGTAAACAATGTAGGATAAATTGGCCTGCCTCCAACGTGTATACCCAAGGGTCCAAAGTTCACTGATGAAACCACAGAACACTCTCGTATCTGTTTTGCACGCACGTACCACACAGGTACACCGTCACACTCCCATGCAAGTAAAGGTGTTCATCCGAGCATGGACGCTAACGACACTGAGAGATTCATACCCATGTATGCATGCAAAAAGGACAAATGCGACACGTAGACACAGATACACAGAAATGGACATGGACATGCACATGCACACAAATTTGAGGTTGTTGACGTATGCAGACAAAGCACACACACACACACACACACAAATGCATTCAAGCAAGCACGCACAAGTACTACACACTCTGTTTTTGTCTCTGTCTGGACGTGTAGATTTACAGCGTTTGGCAGGCGACCGCTCACATTCTTAAGACTCTGAAACAGAGAAGTCTTTTTCCAACTCGACACCTTTCGTAGGACTGAGCTCTTTTTACACTGGATTAAATACACTTTTGAAAGAAATGTTCTTGGAGATTCAGATCCAGGAAAAATGGCTAACTTAATTCTCAAAGTGTCATTCTCTGGCATTAATCAAAACACCAGCCATTTCGAAAGTGCATGATTAAAGAGCAAGGAGAAGATGATGGCTGAGATCTTCTGCACTGAAAACTGAGGCTGACGTAAAATATCTAATCAGATCTGGCCTACCGGCAAGGAGAAGTGCATCGGTATTGTTTTGGAGATGGACAGATTTGCTCACGTACGCAATGTTTGGGAGCCAGTAAGCTGTCTCCTTTTCCTCATACCCAAATCACAGAGTTCAGGCATTGAGGGACAAGGTTCCCATCAGCATGGTAGGGCCTCGGCTTTGAGCCGGCACAGCAAGGTGAAGGTGAGAGTGTAAGTTTGTTATTAAGGCCGGCTTATGTACTCTACAGCAGTAAGCATTCACAAAATGTTCCCTGGAAAGCAATTAAAACTATCGAGAGAAGATGTTAGAGAGAGGAAGAGACTGGGAGAGGTCAGGGAGGTCAAACACTCAGGCACTGCACTCCGGAGCAGCGTACTGATTCAGGGTTGTCTTTGGCTTCAATCCTGCAATAGCACAAAAGCAAATGGGAGAAATATGCCGGGCTCAGCTTGCAGAATTATTGCACACAATAGCAGGTATGTGGCAGCATGTTTGTCAGAGACAGCTAGAGTTATGTCTTAATGTATTTTCTGTCTGCAATCAAACCATCTATCCGCCATTCAGCCCATCCAGCTGTGTTGTAACAATATAGTATGTCGCCAGTTATATTCAAATTGCCACATTTCATGTCATGTCGTTGAGTGTAAGTTTTCCTGTTATCTAATACAATTATTTTAAGCATCTGGCCCTCTTTGTTATAACTGTAAATGAACCTATGAATCGTAAATGAAACTAATGTCAGTTACGCTATTTGAGCCGGTTTGGGGAACAATTTCAGGATTTGCAGAACTGAAACTCGAAAATCTGGTATTTCACAGGTTCCCACACCCACTGGATAACTCTTGACCTATACACACACACACGCAGTCAAAAACAGCAAGTCATTATCTTTATTTTCCAGCTTATGTGATTGAATTTCTTCTTCACACCAGTTTAATGACTGTGGTGTTCTTTCTTGGTAACACTGTAATTATAGTCCGACCGCAAAGGAAGGAGCACAGTGTGGCGCCTGCAAGGTAGCTGCCAACCTTTACAACATGGACACCCGTCAACAAATCATAATAGTAATAGAAACAGTATGTGCGCCTTGATTTTTTTAAATATTGTTTATTAGACAGGCAAATATTTGACTGTATCTTGCTAGTGACTGGTTGATTTCGCCGTGTAACTTATGCATCTTGTCTGCCACCTTGTGCACAGTCGTTTGTCCTGCTGTCTGTGTCATCTGAGTCTTTCTCGCTCCCTCTCTCGTCTTCTCTGTCTGTGCTGCACGCCTCCTCCTCCGACAGCTATTGTTATTCCTTCACACTGTCCCTGAGCAGTAAATCCTATCTGACTGGCATGCTTCAGGACAGCCTAACCCTGACTCGAGGTAATTACCTGTCTCGTCATATTCCTAGTCGTTGTCTGGTACACGCTCACCTATTTTTGACACGGATGTTGCTGACTGCGCTCTGCACATATAACTGCGAGCTGCATGTGCATGCATGGTAGGAGGGGTAACGGTGAAACAACAACAGTGTTGCGCACAATGAACGTTGACACTTGTGTTTATTCTGCTAGTGTACCTGTCTGGGCTGTATTCCCAAGTAAAGAGTGAACACACAGTGATGCTGCCCGGTCATGCCCTTCCATCCTGTTGTTCAAAACGTAGAAAAAGAAATTTAGGAACATCTACTATCTGTTTCGGAACTGAAAGCAAAGAACAAACTAGGCAGTGACGCACACACCATGCAGCAACTTGTGTTTTCTTATTTAGTCTGCTGAGGAGAAACTGCAGACGATGGGCTTTTGTGGAACCATGAATACACACGTGTACACATGCACGTATGTGTGTGAATGAGCATATATCATAAGCAATATACATCACATAAATTACCGTTACTGTTACAGGCACATCAAACACTTCTTGACACACCCTTAGAAGTCAAGGAAGTGCTGCAAGACATGCATGTTTCCTTTAACGTGAAGATACATTTTGAGGCAATACTTCTTCTATTTGGCTTAAAGGACACTGTAATTGTGGAACTGCATAACATTTCTTGTTGTTTTGATTTCTATCGTCTCTCAGCTCTTCTATCAAAGCTGTCTGTCTGTATGAAGAGACAAATAACAGTCACGCCAAAGATGCAGAACCATGGGGCAGACAAGCGCAAATCAGTGCAATAACAAGAATCCATGGTATCGCCTTTCATCAGTTCACCAGACACTGTGTGTCTGAGCTCTGCAGCCCGAGGACGGCCCCTTGCTTTGTATCAAAGACTGAACAGAGAGCTACCAAACACCAAAACAGGAAAATGCAAAAATGAGGAAGAGAAAAGGAGAGGAGGAGAAAGAGGGAGGGAGAGAGGGCTTTCACAGCTGTTGTTAGGCAGTGTTTCCTCTGATAGGAGGCTTTGGCTGTACTCCCAGTTCTTTATACAAACTGTCAAAAAACATGGTTACCTTGAGATATCGGGGGGGGGGGGGGGGGGGGGGGGTTCAAAAGAGAAAGAGAGTCTTAACATGACAAAGACATCAAATCTAAATGACAAACTATCAGTTTTAGTTTTACCCAACATTTTATTTGACCTGGCCCTCTGGTGGGTTAGGATAACGGTGCACATGATCTGGTGAAATCCAGCAGAAAAAATAGAGATGTTGAAGTTTTTTTTGAAGGTACTACATTTCATTTCATAGCAACAATACACACAACATACAATCATTAAGCTCTGTGTTATAACTCTCGAAAAGATAAGTCATAGTTAGGTAGGCCAGACCAAACCCCCCTCCTGTGTTTATGAGATGACACATCTTAGAGCTCGCTCAGTAGGATGTTGTGCATGTTGTGCAGGAGTAACAGTGCAGACACCTGCAAAACGAGTTAGCCTCTTATTATGGGATCAAGATGATAAGCAGAATCTAAGTCTTAAATCTCTCCCCCTGCATGTCTCATTGTGTTTGTGACAGCATGTGCCAGGGGCTCTTTAGATTATCACTGCAGGGCGACAGTTTTTGGAGTTAATGAACTCTGTCGTTGTTACCATTATGGTAATCAGTTTTGAATAACCAAATTTACCACAGAACAATATGTGAACATGCGATGTTACCAAGGTGCTAAGGACTTTGCTTAAGTACTGATGCATTTGGTTCTCACAGGAACAATTTTAAAGAAAGCATTTTCGAGTTTCGCTTTTCATATCACACATCTTAAAATGGGGATTCCCAAAAGCGTCACTTGGAGCAACTCAAAATACTTGCTGGATGTTGACCATTCAGTTTGCACCATTGCATTTGATTCCATCTGTTTCAATAAAATGCAAATGCCAGTTACGATGCCAACATGAGAGGGAACTCTCCCAAAAAGACAGGTCCTGGGAGAGGTGTTTAGCGATGCTGTTTTCAATGAAATGGCCTAGATATTATTGCAGAAAACACTCACAGGGACAAGCACTGCCTGATATCTGATATCTCCTTCTAGAAAGCTTATTTGAATATGAATAGGAGGAAGTATCCTGCTTGTCTTGTTTTCTTTTATATCCACCCATTGCTGGCTGTCATAGAATAATCACAAGGGACTTTGTTTTTTATCAGGGTGTTTCTATGAATTTCCCACTGATATGAGCTACAATAGCATCCTCTCCCTCCAGAGGGCTAGGAAGTGGGCTTGTGAACTACAAGAGCACTAGAAATACACCAAACCACTAAATGGATCAGATAACAGCACATTAATTCCAATTCAATGATTCTACTGATAAAATCCTGTAAAAAAAATACATTGCCAACATTTCTACACAGTTGTGTCTGTTTGTTATGTAACCTCTAGTGAGAACAGGAGTCTGTCTTGGATTCAGAAGGAGCACTCGGCCATTACAGTAGACCTACAGATTATTCATGGTTGGAGAGTCAGAACATTCACCTATTGACCGCACCAACCACAGACAACCCTCAACACCCATATGTTAACTAGAAACTGGATTTACTCTCATGCACATAGGTGTGAATCTGCAGTTTGGGTTGTTCCATTTCATGTCAAATCAAAAATACTGTGACTGGATTCTATTTCATGAAAGAAAAAATGTCAAACTACAAAATATTCATTTCCCAATTGCTAAATCATGGCCATTCTGATTCGTATATACTTTGATAACTGTAATTGTCTTAAATACCAGTCCTAAATTTGCTTCATTTGGACATATATGTTGTTCTTGTCTTTCATGTGTGCAGTTCAACTACTTATTTCAGATGTGTACAGTGAACCTTGAAGCCGCTATACGCTAAACAACAACAGTTTTAGATTCTGGCCCTTACAACTTATCAACATTCAAAAGAAAAAGAACAGTTTTGTAACAGTATTATTAAGTGCAATTTCCCCTCCTACACACTGTGACCTGGCATATGAGAGTAGCCTATAGCAAGATTATACCAAACAAGCCTGAGGGTGATGAATCAGTAAAAACATTAGGGTCGGGCAGAGCAACGCAGATGGAAATGTGCAGGAGAAGGAGAGTGAGAGAGAAGAGTCATGCACCTCACAGATGACAATGATTTCCTGTCGAATTCCTGTAGATGTGAGCCACCTCTTTAGCAGCATGGAAAAGGATTAATAAGTGAACTGCTGCTTAAAAGGCACTCAAAATTAAAAAAAAAAAACATATAACTCATTTGCTGCTTATGGTAAATCCATTTTTTTCCGTTGGAATCCATTTAATCTGTACTGCTAAAAACTATTCTCTTGACTTGTTCAGGGTGACCTTTGCGAAGCACCGAGCTGTGGCTTTATGGGTGAAGAGGGGGTCAACTGTCAGTCTTCCTGCTCTTCCACAGCAAAAGACGCCCCGACTGACACAAGAAAAACCTCCTGACCCCAACTAACTTCCACATCGTTTGCTCACAAGTACTGAAAGGTTGTAACCTCGAGTGTTACATAAATTCCCCTCTTTTCTCTCTTTCCGCCAGAGCAGTGCAGGCTCCACTTCCCCTTATATGACACCTTGTTTTCAGGCTAGCAATAAATAGGCCTTTGTGTGCATTGCAGGCCCCTGAAAGACTTGTGTCGAGGACGTGGATGGCAGCCTGCATGGAATCTGCGTGTGCATGTGCCGTGCACAAGTATATGCACAAGAGAGGGAGCCAGAGACAGTTGGGAGGAATGGATGAAGAAAGGGAGGGAGAGAGAGTTTCAGCACTCGTCAACATTCCTCCCAGAGTCCCACACTTTCTTGGCATTGGCCTCGCTGGTTCTTCGGCCCAGCATTAAAGCTACTTTGCTCCAGAAGCATCTACATGTTCTCAGAGGACCGCTGTTTAGCCTAATCCCAGACTGTGTAAACACCACAGCATGCAAACATAATGATGATCTGTGACTCATTCCTCTCCATGACACCATACTGGAAGGAATGCAGACAGAGGTCATTTAATGTCATTGGTGTTAATTGCTCCTCATGATGGCACAGTAAGATGGCAGGGGAGAGAGGCATAATGCCCCATCAGATACGACCGGCCCGGGCTGCTCCATGGTACGACTGCCTCTTTTAAACACAGTGACACAAAGGCCGAAGTGAGGCATTGGACAGGATGCATCTTGTTATTTTCACTCATTTGAGTCTGCTCGTGCCTCCCTCTCCATCTCCCTCTCTTTTCTCTGCGCTGGGGAACGGCCAGAAAAAAAAATCACAGACTCACTGAAACTTGGCACATGTGTTCATTTTTCTCTCGCAGGCTCTTGTCTGCCAGAAAGGCATCCAGAGAGAGAAAAAGAGCTTGGCAGAACAGGTCCACCTTTTCATTCTGCTACTGCTGTCTGCCAGTGGGACCAAAACTGGTCTTCAGTCCAGCAAGCCTCTCCTTTTTTCTGTTGAAGTGATTTTAAGAGCCACGCTTGTGTGCTATGAAATGCGGATATAATCGGCGTTGTTTTTTCACGGTCTGTGACTCACTGTGAAAAACTGCATTGTCATCACAGAGCTACGTTTGGAGGTGTCTGCTGCTTTTTTTCTCTGTTGGTTTCAATCTTTCGGTTTAAATTTCCTTTTTTGCTTTTCCTAATTTTAGTCTTTCTTTCTGTCTTTCTTTCCCACAGAGCCCCTCTCCAGTTGAGCAGGAACACTTGAAGCCTTTGAGAGTTTGGAAATTTGGACTCACCAGTAACAAACAGGAAACCATATTCATTACACTAAAGTCAGAGTTTGATTATGGTTCATGGGGATTTGCCAGTCACTTGGCCTTTTCAGAGCATGTATACTGTAAACTGTAATTCGGAGTGGCAGTTATATTACGTTCAATTTCTGCCAAGTTCTGCTCCTGCCTTCACAGAAAAAAATGTTGTCTTGATTTAGCAAAGAAGTTTATTGCATACTTAAATACATCTGATGAAACAAACTCATTGCACCAAGGTGTGAGCAGGTTGCCCAACATGTTCTCAACTCAGTTTCCTAGCTTGACAGCTGTGTGAAGTCGCTCGCTTGTTTATTTTCCTTTTATCCTCTCGATGTTGTGCAAAGGCCCAATTTAATGATGCAATTACAGATGACAGTGCAACAGAGGAGTTCCCAGACATGGAGAGGAGGGACACATCTTTCAAAGTGAGGTAAACACTTCAGAAAGCTTTAATTGAACTAAATGTTAAAATGCTACTCAGGTACTGTAGATTTAATTAAGGATATGATTGTGTGATGGGAAGCAGATGTCAGACACTCCAGTATAAATTCAATCTCACATTTACATTTACTTTTAAATACCCACATTACATAATTGTTTAATGGGCCAAAACAACATGATGGTGGTTAACTGAGTTTGACATATGCCCCCCAACCAAAACTGAGCTCTTTTATACTTCTCAATACCAAACTCATTACCATTTCGCCCCTTGCACGACAGGAGAGTCATGTTTGGGAAACATTAGGCTCTTAAATTACACATCCACCCAAAGAGCTCAAAATTGTTTACTAGAGAACGCAGAAGTACAGTCAGGAAAGAAAAACACAGCATGTTGCCAAACTAGAACATATGATTGGTCCTGGTGCTGTAACCTTTCCTGTGCTCTGGAAACATGTCTTCATGACCTGAAGAAGTTTGGAGAAGTAACTGTTTTCTTTCCCAGAGACTCCAGAAGCACTTCTCAGTAATGGGCTGTGGCAACACCGTTGCTAAAGTATGTCTAATACTAGCTACGTGCCCTGCAGGGGAAAAGACATTGTAAGAGCGTTTGTGTAAGTGTGTGTGTGTGTGTGTGTGTGTGTGTACTCTGGATTTTTGATTAGGCTGTACACATTTGTGTGTGCTTTGAGCTGAGAAATGGTGAACTCTGATGTGCATCCTAATTTTTCCTGCATTTCAGTCTTTTTCTTTTTCCTGTGCATGTGTGCCTCTATGTGTGTGTGTGTGTGTGTGTGTGTGTGTGTGTGTGCACCCAGGGTACATCATGTACCCAACCTGCGTGTGAAGGGTGCCCAGGGAGAATAAGATAGGCTAATGATAGGCCTGGCTCAGGCCCGCTCCACAAAAGCACTGTCTGGCTGCATTGTGTTGCAGACTATTGTGGTAAGAAAAAAACACAGAGTCAGTGTGGGACAACGGCACTTGGGATTATGAAACAGGCGTCCAGAGAGAAACAGATGGAATAAGCATCAAAATGAATCTGAAACGCCTGTCCTTTTAAGGGACGCTGCAAAATTTGTACCACACAAACTCATACTTTGAATAACTTTAAAAAGTCTTTTACACTTCCAGGTGGCTGAATTACTGGTGAAGGCCACTGAACTGAATGCTCATGAAAAGCATTTATTTCCACTCCAGATCTACTGCTCCTCACCTCAGCCAAACTTGAACTTGGCTCTTAGTAGCAGGGTGGGTTACCACATTCTCACTTCTCATGCAGAGAAGTCAGAGTGGGAATCCCATGCAAATGAAAATAGCACAGAATTAAATTTTTACTGCCCTCCAACCAGCAGCTTGTACCGCTCAGCCTGGGTGGTATGGAGAGAATCAAATGACGCCATCCTTTCAGCTTCCCTGCATCTACACCAGGGGTGCCCAATACGTCAATCGCGATCTACCGGTCGATCACAAAGGTAGTGTGGGTAGATCGCATGGCATTAAAAAAATAGACGTCAGCCTATCATCCATCCTCACTATGAAATTTGTCACTTGATTGACATACAGGGCAGCCAGTCTGACATCTGATCTTTTCTGACACATGGGTGTGGCAAAACGCATCCCTGGCTGATTCCATTCAGTGCAAGTCAACAGAGTAAGGTAATAACAAAAAATGTACAGAGTTATATTGTGCAATATGGGTTCATGCAGTTATGCAAGGTACACCAACATATATTGTACATATAAAGAATACTCAATATATTTATAAATAAATATATGTTTTGCATTTTTATAGTAGGTAGATCATTTTGACTCATTTTATAAGTAGCTCGCATGCTGAAAAAGTGTGTGCACCCCTGATCTACACCATGAACTATTTCAGACAATACAGATATCTTCCGCTGCCTGGTACGCCAGCTTTGTCATGTGCAGGCTGCAAACTCAAGAGCAAACAGTGCATACAGTATCAAGAGTTGTGCAGATTGTATTACTTAATGCCTATTTAAAGAGTGTAATTATAACATATTGACTATTTGTGATAGTATTACTCACTCCCAAGTGCGTGCTGTGTGTGTGATGGCAAGTGTTGACAGGCTGTATTATTATCTAAATAGGCGCCATCGCCATGTTCCAAACAGATAAGGCAGTGAGCACAAGCCATGCTCACTCCAACGCCCCCCCCCCCCCCCCCCCCCTTCCCTCAGACTTATATAAGTCAAGCGGCTGCCAAACACAACAACTGAGATGGAGAAAAAAAGAAGAAGAAAGAGAGAGAGGGAGGAAAAAACAAGGATAGGGAGAGAGGGAAGGGATGTGGCAAATAAAAGAGGGAAGGACAAAGAGTGTTGCACAAACATGAAACATGCAAGAAGAAAGGGTTTTAATGGATGGGTGGTACTGCTTCCCTCTTCTGAAGTATTTGTGGAATCATTTCTTTTGTTGTTCTGAAATATTGTCCAATTTGCTCTTCACCAAAGCCGTCTTACAGGTGTCTGCACTCAGCAGTGCTGTAGTGGGGGTGGAGATCTTTGTATTTACTTTGACTTCAAACTTATTTTCCATGGCCTTGTTTCAGGAATAGTTTTTTTTAGTCATGTTTATGTGGCAAAGCTGAGCCACATAAGAGTTTTCAACAGAAACCACAACTTGACTCTGGACTAATTTTGCTCCACAACCACAACACAAGGAACCCAGTATTTCTTTGACACTTGGATGGTGGAAATTTATGATTCATAACTGCAGTATGATAACAATCATAGAGTAGGCATTAAACAATCAGAAAATGACCCTTTGCTGATTTTATTTTCACTTTCATTTAATTAGTTTTGTTTCAATTTTGTTTTTAATTGCCAAATATATTATGTTTTCAAGATCTATTAAGTGTATTTTATGATTTCATGCAGGACCTGTAAAATAAGTAGATTCTGGCAGTTTAAAGCACCTCTATCAAACATGTCATGTCTCTTTTTCATGCATTTAATGACTTTTTGACTCGTTTTTCCATAATTAGGTAGTGACAACTAAGTTTAGAAGATGGATGGGGTAAATCCCTTCTTAAAGACTTTTCCAGCACACTTGATGTTGAGGATTTGACTCGGATGGCAAACTTGATGTGTTGCTTATACATTTCTAATCCAGACTGGTACATACTGTATCTCCACTCTCTGTCTCTCAGGACTAAAGAGCTTAGCTGGATTCTGCTGTAGTGGCGTGTCAACAACGGTATAATGCTGTGGGTCACCTTTGTGAACTGTAGACTGTGAGTACGTTCATATTTGTGTGTGTGTGTGTGTGTGTGTGTGTTTGCGTTGCCAAGGAGTGTGTCTCATGTCTTTCAGACAGACAGATGAATCACTCATTCCTGACCCTTGCAGCTGTCATTGAGGAGTACAGGATTGGCTCATTAAAAGCTTACAGGGCTTAATTATAAAAAAAAAAAGATATCTTCTATCAAGGTCATCATGGAGTCTTACTAACCAATCCGTAAAGAATAGGGCTGGCTATACTTGTTAATGTCAATGGTAGGCCAATTAAAGGATCAGTTCATTGTTGGTTTTGGTCTTTTCATGGGAGGAGTTAACAAAAAGAAAGATATTGAATAATGCTACACCTTTAAGTCAAAGATATCTTTTTGAAAAGGCAGATTTTTCAGATTTTAAGGGTGTGAAGTACCAAAAAAATGCATAAATATTATCTATCAATAAATATAATTTATCAATAACACATGTAACTTGTTAAAAATTCATTGGGTCTGTTGTATTCTAACAACAAAGTAATATAACTCAGATAAGGGGGAGAGAAAATTCAAACAATCAACATATAAAAGGTTCTTTGCATGGAGAGAAACTTTTGCAGCGATAAAAACCAAGTGCACAGAAAGTAAAGCACAGAAAGAGATACTGTCACAGCAATCTGATGTTATGTTTATCATGTTGCTAGGGGAAACTGAACATGGAACCACAGCAGCGGTGTTGGTAAAGGAAGGGCTGTACACAGGAGGTTGCATCAACCTATGGTACAGGGCGTGTAGATTTCTAAGTTGACACACACTCTGTCTGCTGAAGTGGATGGTGTGTGTTTGGGAGGTAAATGTAAGCATGATAAACTGTGTGTATTCTCCCCATCACCAACAACGTGATCACCACTTTATAAACAGCAGACAACATCCAGTCCAGTATTAGAGTACTCACATTTACACAAACAGACACATATACACACACATATACACTTGTACACAAACCATTCAACAGTGGTTCCAGGCATCTACTGGCACGGCACCAAGGGCAGCCTATTCACACAGTCACAACACAACAAGGCAATAACTCAAGAGGTCCATTAAAAAGCCATTATTGTACATCCCTCCTTAAATTGGCCCCTCAGTGATAAAATCAAGCACAGGGCTAATTGATGGTGCAAACACACCAAACACATACCAACACGCGTTTGAAAATCCACTGAATTCTGATATCGTGAATCAGTCTCTTGCTGCCTGACTGTCTCTTTTCAACACAGACGTGGTCAAAGCTTGTGTTATTGAGGAAACTCGTAAAAACAAACGCAAAAACAAACACTTTTCATGGCTTTTTTGCTTCCTCCCGCCACTAAGGAATGACTTCCTTTAACTTTAGAAAAAAGGCTGTGACTTTTACCAGACGTCTGCACCTATATCTTAGAGTTCCACCCAGTGTCAACAGCACACTATTTTTAGCAAGTCCTGTCTATGTTTTGTCTTTGCACCGGCCTCCTGTCTGGCTGTTTGTCTACCCCTGAGTCTTTCCCTAGCTATCTCTCCCTTTCTCTCTCCCCCCCGACATTGCTCAGACCTCGCCTCCGTGGCCTTTGTTTGTTGGGGATTGGCTCCTAAAACTTGCCTGGCCATGAATCTGTTCCTCCACCCCGACATCCTTCCCTTTTGCCTTCTCGCCGCTAATCCCAGTGTTTTGTTTACGTCCCCTGCCACCTGCAACCCATGAAGTTATGTAACTCTCTTCGGATTTGTGTAGGACATGTATTTTTTCCTTTTTACAAGAGAGACACCAAGTAACACTTAGTTTAGTTTTGTTGCAAAAAAAGAGCTTGGCTCAAAAAAAAAGAAATGTAATTGGATACAGGTTCTGTCGTCAGCAAGGATGGGTTTGACATGTATAAGCCTTTTATGTGGGCAAGACTGGGAGAGACAACAGCAATGAGAAGAACAGTTTCAAACTCAGCATATTTCACCTCCCTCATGATATATTGTGTGTATCTATGCGGGACTTCAGATTACGCTTTTCTCTCTAGGGAACTGCTTTGAAGCAGTGGAAAGGATGTGAAATTTAAATTTCAACACTGGTGCAGCAGTTGGTTTGTCTCTGATCCCTACGCCTGTTACAGCTTGCAGCAGCTTACATATAATAAGTCATAAGGCGATGGTGCTGTAATTGTGCTGTATGTTTGTTATGAGTGTGCCCTACGCTCTGTAGATGTTTTTCATTATACAACATTTGTCTGGCAAATGGGGGCAATTTATAGCAGCAGAGAATACAGAGGAAGCAGTGTTTTGTTTAGCTTATCCTCACATCTTTACATTCCAGACTGATTCATGTGCTACCATACCACCACAATGTTATCTGCACAACAAACCTGAATACACTTGGGGGGGGGTGGGCAGATGTCATTCACTCACAGTGTCACAAGTAAATTTGTTGCAGCATTTTATTTTCTCCTCTCTCCCTTCTACACGTTGTTTACACCCATGTAAAGCCTGTAAAGTATTTATACACAACAAAAACATCCAGGCGCAGGGATGAATCTTCTATGCAAATGATTTGGCCTCACAGACTCAGCAGGCAGAACTGCCATTCAGCTCTACTTTGACTAAAAGGAGATCATTTTGCAGGTGCAACCTTCATGTAAATTAACTGAACAGGTCACGCTACGGTCATATCCAAGAAAGTATTTATTCCATAGTACTGTAAAGTATTGATCCGCTGTCAATTACTAAAACTAAAATATGAAACTGGCTTATTAGCACTGATGCAGACTGAGCTAAGACTTTCCTGGGTTACTAAAGCTTCTCCAGTAGTTTCACATGGTTTGCTTTTGGGATTTGTTTTTATATTGTTAAATACACATTTGTATGGATTCTTGGATGGCTTACACATGGCGAAGACTTTTTCAGTAACCTCCACAGTGGCTCACTAAATACAGGACTTCTTGTAGGAAAGCTATTTTGTGGTTTATATTTTGATCACAGAGTGGAGCTCTGCAACTCAGTAGGGTCTCTGACACAGCTGGATCCTGTCTCCACTCCATTGTGGGAGGGCTAGGTCATGTTCAGTAGTCAACTGGACCAAAGCCAAAGGCCAGTGATCATCTCAGGCCAAAGTGAGGAACTTTTACCATTGTAATGAGGTCCAATTTGCCATGGCAACAAAGTGTTAGAAAGATAAATAGTTGTGTCAAAGTAGAAAATCAAACTGAGACAGAGGTTATACCTCTGCCATTGTTTGTACTTACTGACAGACAGACAGAAAGACAGACAGACATATATTTGTCATTTGTGATTGTGCTTTGGCACATGCCAATAAAGCCTATTGAATTGAATTGAATTGAACTGACAGACAGACAGACATTTTTTGCCTGACAGAAAAATCAGTCTCTTCCAACCAGACAGGAAAATTCCTTCTCTTTCTCAGTCAACAGACCTGAACCAAGAAATTAAAGTGATTTCATTCTTACGCACGCCAGGCAACCTCTTGCCTACACTTGTTTAGCAGCTTCATGCCATTTTGAACACCAACAAACTTTGTTTATTTGTTTGCATGGCTTTCCTTAAAAGAACATTTTCTTTCTTCTAAGGTTTGATAGATAGATCATTGTTATCTTGGCTATAAACCTGGAACGGTGCTCTGCAGGCTGAAGGCAAACTCCTCTCCAGCCCGGTCCTGTGGTCACATTAGGGGCAGCTGCATAGAAAACCTCTTTTATGAGGTCTTTGACACTTTGTGACATCTTTTTTGCTGCCAGTAAGTTCTTTCCCCTTTGTATTTTGACTGCTTACTGACTGACTGACAGGTCACAGACTTGAAGTCCTGTGATAAACGTTTGTGTCATCGCTTCAGGCTCTTCACCCCTCTTCACCCTGGCATGTGATGGTGTTCAGTGGCCGCTAAGTACTGACTGACTGCCCGGGGTGAAGGTGTGCAAGAGCACCTCTCTCATTCCAGACAAGTGCAGCTTTCTGAGCCTCAAAGTAAATCAACACATTTTCACTGGTTTTATCCTTGGGAAATCACCGATCCTGTCCCCCTCAGGGCTCTCTGGCTCTGCCTCAAACACCAAACAGGACTGATGAGTTCAAATTCTCCTCTCAGCACATTTCAGTGACCCTTGAATTATTTACATAACAAGTTTGCTGGCCACTGGCTCATATATTCAACGTCCAAGTCCAAACGATGTCCTGGCATGCTTCCTCGGGCTATGCTGAACATTTTATTCTGTTAACAAGTGGCAAAAGAAATTGATGGCTGTTCGGCAGATTGACCACCCAGGGTGAGGTCACAGAATAAGCCTCAGCCAGGCTTTCATCAGAAGCCGGGCCCTCCCGAAGCAAGTACTTGAAAAACGTATGAACTTCCAGCAAACCTCAGCTCAGCAAGGCATCTTTCTTGATTTAACTGACAGGATTGGACTGTGAGTACATGTGTGAATGAACGAGTGCGTTTGTGTTTCTGCATGGAAAAACCGCAAGGCTACATTTGAAATCAGTGTTTTAATCCTGCAAAGAAAGCCTGTCCATGAAAGCCACATGATCCGGGTCTGTGATTCCCTCTTGAGAAGGGGAGGTTCAGGAACAAAGTGTTCTGGCTAAAGACTCTTGTTTGTCAGGCAAACAGTTGAGCTGGCACAGACAGATGCACGGTCACACTGGCCAATGGCACAGGTGAACACTTTGCCTCTGAGCCAGAAATGTCCAAAATACTGGCATTTATAACCTGATTTTTCTCTCCTCCTTAGAGATGCCAGTCCTGTGTGTAATTCACAAAACAGATAAGGAGATCAAGATTTAAATACTGAATCATCTATGTTTCACTTTTATGAATATTCTAATACATTGTGCAACCATGAAAGTATAACTCTTTTAGTTAGTGAAGAAGTGCATGAAGCTGCAAAAGTATCACTGTGGTATTATGACTAAGTCTGAATAGCAGAGCAGAAACTCTTGTGTAACCCTTTTAACAAAAACCCTGCCAGCAGGCATTATTCAAGCTGATACTGTAAACACTGAATGCAGTGAATAATAACTCACCTGAGCAAGTATAACTCCAAGTCTAAGGACATGTTGAAAGTATTGTCCTGGAATAAAAACGTTTCGTTTGAAAAGCACTATTTGTTCACTGATTTTGTTAGCTCTTGTTGCCAAAAGGGAGTACCGGCTGGAGCTGCAACCCAAAGTTTCTACACCACTCGTTCTTCGGTATAATAATGACACACCCTCGCTATCATAAATAAACCAAGAACTGGCTGTTCCTTCATTGAATAATGCAGCTCCACAGCAAGAACAATATGGCCTAAAAGGTGTCAAATTAATGAGCATTTAAACAGCTATTATGTAACTTAACAGATGGAAAAAAAAAATTAAGCGAGTGTGTGGAAGTTCTCCAAATAGCCTATATGTGATGTTTTATTCAGACAGAAGAAACCCTTTCTGTATGCCATAGTGTGTCAGGTATTAAAAACAATTAATGTAAAAGCTGTTTTCCAACTGCCTGAGAGTTTGGCACTGCCTGAGTGTTTACAGCCAAATGCTGCAGTTACATCAGCCCCATCAGTTGCAGTGCACAGTTAATGGTTTTACTTCCATTGTACTGTCTGTACTCATGCAGTGTCAATCATCACAACAGGAGATAAGAACAGCCTTTAATAGCCGTAGCATATAGCAAAGTTAAGACAGGTTAAAATTTAACTTATTTGGGTATGCTGTGGCAGCTTGGCTTCTGGAGAAATTTGATAAAATACTGATAATGCTTCTTGGCCAGAGAACATTGCAGATATGATATCATCTGCAAATAACTGAATCAATGATAAATACCTTTGCCATGTTCATTCCGGGCACATTTTATCAAGACAAACATTATCACAGATATTTTATCTGACTAACAGGGGACAAAATCAGTTTTTACCTGAGATGCGTTAATTATTGTCACTCAAAATGATTATTTTTAGAAGGATTCAAAGTCCAGGGGGAAACTTACTTTGAAAAGTTATAGATATGCTGCCTTCTTAAATGAAAACTTAAATCAAAAAATGTTCATGTAATTCCATGGGCTTTTTTTTTTTTACTAGAGGTTTTCTCCTCTAGTATTTGGTTGGACTACCACAGAAACTATGTAAAAATGTTAATGGACAAGAACTTAGTTGTTGATGTATTTCATAATCAAGAGTCATCAAGAGTCATCAAGAGTCGGTAGGGAAAAAACTCAGTCTCTAGGTTCAAATATACAGTGACTTCAAGAAAACAGCCCTTAGACAAGAACGGGTAAGAGTCGGGGCAAAGGTCAATTCTGATATGAAGATTCCTTTCGTACACGACCACAAACACAAAAGAAAACCTTTTAGTACCAAATTATCAGATGAATGTTATTTTAGGACATACATATGTCTGACATATATGTCATGATCCTTTAACACATATCTCTGTTTTACTGACACAAATGACGACAAACTTCAGAGTATATGACATTCAAAGGTGGCTCTAACGAAGATAACAAGTTTGTGTTGTTTTAGTGTTCACTGCTATTTCCCCCGTAGATCTCCACATTTCACTGCTCTGATAACCAGACAGACCATACGTAATTACAGCTTTTCCAAGTCAGCACTGTACAGTAACTGCTGGCTCAGGTTCAGGAGTTCAGCGACAGTCAAAACTGTAGCCGACTGGAAAGATGGTAACTGTTAATTTGAGACTGAAGTAATTCGACAGTAGCTGCCAAACAAACTATCCAACTGGCAGCAACTTTGCAGCGGGGCATTCTCTTTCTCAAAAACACTGCGAGGTGAGCTGCCAAACACTGTTTTATAAACACCATTTGGCAACGACAGGGAAGGTGTCAGGCCAATTTTAATTGACCTCTAGCAATAAAAGATCACTTTAATTGAATCAATATGACACAGGATAGAATAACCTTGTGTTTTTGTAAGGAGTTCGTTTTAGGTTGGATTTTGTTTACCTCTGTTCTCTGGCTTTTTTTTCTCCACATCATCTTTTGTTATTTTGAAGTAAAGCTCTCATGAAGAATCTAGGAATGACATGTCTTTCCCAGTATCCAAATATGTCTTACAAATATTAACAATTGTTAAACAGAATAGCCTCACTAAAAGAAAACACATACATAGTATAATAATAATGTTCTTTCAGAAAGTCATATCTGAAACTCATTTCTAAACATAATGAATGCCCTTGACCTGGCCTATACTTAATCCCTGACTGTAAATACTTATGTCAGCCTTTTTAGAAGAAGTGCTGATCCAAGGAACCTGATTAGCCAACATTAGCCATCTGGTTCATTTAAGGAAAATAGGATTCGTAAGCAGCGTTTATATACTGGTTTGTTACATGCAGATCCAGAAGTGAAAAGGTGGACTCTGTACTGGGTGTCCTTAAGAGAGGTAAAGAATAACTTTTAGCTCAAGTTCGAATTTCATGTCCTAATGAAAGACCCTTTACATTCAGTGGTTACCTTATCAGATAAGCATGAACCGTTCAGATGAGCAAACAAAAGACATACCTGTGAAAGAAGAGCAGTATAGACAGCATGGTCTGGTCAATGTTGCTGCTGCAGATCCCCTCATTGAGCAGGAAGCAGGGGTCCCTCACCACCGATTCCAGGGAGTCCTGCCTCATGATGTTGTTCAGCTTGTCCGTGTTCAGGTTCTGGTACATCAGCTGGTTGCGGAGCTGGCGGAAGTGATTGACACTGGGGCTGGTGGGGCTTCCTGGCAGGCCCCCGGTATTAGTACCAAGGCCCTGAGCCGAACTGCTGGACATGGAGTCATCACAGCCATTGGCCAGGTCCAGGCAGCAACTGCAACAGTCCAGGCCGATGGGCGAGCGGCAGTCGTCATCTGACATCTCGAAAAGGACAGGTGGGTGACAAGGAAGGACGCCCAGGTGTAGAAGGGCAGGTGCAGGAATGACAGAAGTGTATGAATGAAAGACAAAGTGAAAGACAAAACAGTCAGTAACAGGGTGTTTTCCTCAGCTCAGAGAGGCAGAAAGGCAGCCTGGGCCAGTCTAGTGCACCGTCCTGTCTCCACTCCGGGGCCAGGATGGCTAAATGGCAGGTTGAGTTCCTCCCTGAGAAGTGCAGTCACGCTGGGCCACTGAGCCCGCTTCTATCCCTGAGTTTCTGCTCCTGTGGCTCTGCTGCGTTTAGCCTTTTGTTCGGGGGCGACGCTGCTGCAATGTGTTGCTACTGTGGCAGGAGAGAGAGTGAACGCCCCACACACACACACACACATACACACTCACTCACACCGATTCAGCAGGAGTGCGCTTGAAAGCAAAACCCAGAAGCTGCTCGCTGCTTATCACTTTTTTTTTCCCTGCACTTTTATTTTTTTTTTTGCTTTGGTCGGTGTGCCTAGAGACAGTGGGAGGGAGCGAAAAAGGAGGGAGACAGAGAGGGTGGGGAAACCCCTGTGATTGGTAAAAAGCATCGCTGGTTACATGCACTGGGCCCTCCTCTTTTCTTTTTCAGCTTAGCTGTGTACGCATTAAGGGGAAGGGAAACGGACAGAGAGGGAGTGAAGCTTCAGAGCATGCTTGAAACATGTGCAGTTCCGCCAGCTCCACCCTGCCATGCTGACAGCACAAGGAGTGGCTGAGTGAGGGAGGCTGCAGGAACACACACAAAGACGCGATAACACGTCTGTCTTGCTAATTTGTGAAATGAAGAAAAAAAGGAATGTTTCAGTAGATGTGAGCTGCCAGCACAGCATTTTTCATGCTTTTGAAATGAAAGGAAATGTTTCTTTGTTGAGCCTGTGTGCTTTTCTCTATTTTGCCTGTCTCTATTGAATTAGTTTTTATATACTCAGTAGTAGCACAGGCTCCTCCATTATGCAATTAAATATAGCTCAAGATTTCTTTGTTCAGGAATGAACTGTGAACAGGTCTGAAGTGTCACAGTAAATTCATAAAAGAATTTCCTTTACATAACTCAATTTCTGGTGCTGCATTGGTTAGCACTGCCACCTTACAGCAAGGCTGGGGCCTTCCTGTGTATGAGGTCTTGCAAGTTTCCTTTGGGTGCTCTGGTTAGTTCAAGAAACTCTAAATTGTAGGAGTTTATGTGAATGTAAATGGTTGTGAGCTAAGATAAGTAAGAGGGTACAGATGGGTTAATGGATGGCAATCAATACAGACGGCGATGATTGTTGTTTAGTGCTTTACGTTTTACAATAATGATGTGGGGTTTTATTACCTCGTAAGTGAATGTCACAATAAATATCATGTAATATAGAAAGCACATTAGTGACGTTTGTGTAATTGTGCATGTACATTCGCGTCTGCATGTGTGTGTGTGTGTGTGTGTGTGTGTGTGTGTTAGGGTGAGAGAGAGAGACTGACTGTGTGCTCTCAACTTGCATAGTAAACATAAACAATATCTTATCAGGCCTCCCCTGTGTTTGCTTACGATTTTGTCAATTTCCATATCTGTTCCCAAACAGTTTTGGATTGGGAAAGAGCGTGCTGTGTTCTTGTCCTCCAGACGAGTGTTTCACAAGCCCTGGTAAATACCGGGACAATGTCATTACAGCCTTACAGACAGCTCCAGAAGGAATGCATTGCTGAGCCCCTGACCTCGGCCACTGACCAACAAGTGTACTGCACGCTGTCTACAGATGGCTGGTCATGCAAGAACACAACAACAAGATAATTACAAATAGCATGTCTTACTCTGAGGCATGCTGCTGTTTCTGCTACAATAAAAAATGTCACACCACGCATTGTTGGGTAGCAGTGGGATCAATTAAGCAGAGAAAATGACTGACTATTGCTTTATTGAGTGTGTAATGATGTCCTCGGGCAGCGGGGCTGCTGCAGTTTGTTTGGTGGAGGGATGGGATTGAGGACTGATTCGGGTAGAGGCTGCCCTCTAGTGGGAAATTGTTAGTATAGCCATTGCTGTATACATCAAATAGAACCACCTTCAACACTTTCTACTAAGAAATAAAGAACAAAAACAATTCCATTCCATTTCTCCACCTAAAACGCCACAATTGAAAAGCTTTTCCCTAAAAACATTTCCCATCTTAACCGACACTGGTCTAATATATCACTGGAATGTGTAATCTGAAATCATGTTATGCTGGTTAAGCCTATAAAAGGAGGAAAAAATGAGTTTACGTGGGTTTCCTATATCTGAGGTTAGAACTTTTTCTGGTGGTGATGAGGAAGAAAATGGTCTCTGCAGTCAAAAAGTAAGAGGAACAATTGAGCTATGGAATTACTGCATCAACCATAACAGGAGTTAGCCTTTCCTGGTGGCACTGGTGAAACTATGAAAACAGTATTGGATAACAAATTCAATAATAGGGATTACAAAATAAAATGAGACACCACAAACCAGAGTTAGACCAAAGGGATTGCAAAAAATGAAGTCGTACAGTAACAAGGAAGCAAAATTCATAACTGTCAAATTAGTAACATGTCTTCCATCTTCCATACCAGGAAGCAAGTATCAAGATCAACATTAAAGTAATAGTTAGACATTTGGGAAATTCACTAAATTGCTTTCTTGCCAAGAGTTAAATGAGAAGATCAATACCACTCTCATATCTTCGTGTTAAATACAAGGATGGAGCCAGCAGCCAGTTAGCGGAGACTCCAGGCAGTTTACTGCTGCAGCCAAGAAATAGTCCAGCACATAATCCCCCCTAAAACAGCTAATTGTAGTTTTCACTACTTCAGATTTTATACGGATTGAAAAAAAACACATAAAGTGTTAATTAAGCCAGGCTAGCTGTTTCCTCCTGTTTTCAGTCTTTGTGCTAAGCTAATCTAATGACTCCTTTCTGTAACTTAATATTTTAATGGACAGATATGAGAGTGGTAATACCATCTTCTCATCTCTCCACCAGAAAATTACTATTCCTGTTAGGCCTCATAGGAAGAACAACACAGTAACTAATCAAGCTAACATACATGTAGAGCAGTGGCAGAAGAAGTATTCAGATCCTTTACTTAAGTAAAAGTACCAGTACAACAATGCAAAAATACTCTATTACAAGTAAAATCCCTGGATTCTAAATCCTAGTAAACGTACAAAAGTATCATCAGCAAAGCGTACTCATTCTGCAGTAAAGGTGCCATTGACTTTCAAATTGCTTTTTATTAAATAATATATTGTCAATACTGATGCAACCATGTGTAAGCAGCATTTCACTGTTTTTGATGGATTTAGTTTTCACTACTTTATATACAGTTGGGTATGTTAGTCCAGTGGCTCCAAACGTAGGGGTCACAAGACACATCTAAGGGGTCATGAGATGATTAACCGGAGAGGAAAGACGGATAAAAAGCTCTGCTACACACATCTGTATTCATATCTTCCACTTCTATATAAGCTTCACTGTGAAATATTGGATCATTTGGGCCTCAAACTGTTATTCAAATGAAACCATGTGAGAACTTTAGAGGGGAAATGTCTCTCTGGTGGAACTACTAACTACACAACTACATACTGTGTTTATGCAAGGGGTCACAAGTCAAAAAGTTGGTTCAATCTTGAATGATCCGAAAAGTAACTGGTAACCATAGCTGTCAAATAAATATGGAGTAAAAAGTACAATATTTCCCACTGAAATGTCGTGGAGTAGACGTATAAAGTAGCAGAAAATTGAAATTCTCAAGTAAAGTACCTCAAAATTGTACTTAAGTTACTTTCCACCACTGCCGTAGAGTCCTCAAGAGTAAAGGTAAAAAGAGTAAACAGCAGTCGGCCCAACAATAAAACAAGTTACTTAGAATATTGTACTAGCAAACATGGCTAGCTTGGTTGGCAAAAAACTGATCACAGGAAAACTACATTCTACAAAGTCACAAATCAACAATCCCAAAACGGCTGAGTACCTACAGATAATGCTCCAACACAGGCATCTGGCCAGTAGATAAAAGACTCCTGCCAGAGGGGAGGATTCAACAATGTCAGCTAAACTGTAACTGCTATGGAACTGTGCCAGCAGTGGTTGCTACTCAACTGAAATCTGAGGACACGTCAACATTACGAGGACGGAGTCCAGTGGAGTAAGCAACACAAGTGATTCAGCTAATCACACAGGTTGTAAACAAATTCTCAATTTAAACACATTATCTGCACCACCTACTTGATGTTGAAACCAAAGGTCAGTGCCCCTGAAATGTCAGCTGCAGTCATCCATAGCATAGAAAAACTGTGTGAGTGCAAAACTGTGGCGCACCTCAAAGTTGAACCTGCCAAAAAAAATTTAATAGAAAAAGTATTACAGAAAATTATTTAATTGTTTGTATTCATTTTGTCTTCAAAATAAGTATTGTAAAATGTGGAATTCTTCCTGAAACTAGTGTTTGCCTCATTGGATTTCATTGTGGCAATGTTGCTGTTTCTTTGCAATGAAATCTGTGATAAACTGGGCAGAAATCTTCCACTTGCAGTGCCCCTCTATGAGCTGACACTCTTTCATTTGTGGCCACACCTAATTAGTGACATCACAGCAGGTGATTTGCCTTTGACAGCTGATGGATAACACCTGCTTTGACATCACTGATTGGGGTGTGGCCAGAGGTGCAAATTGCACAAGTTTCACACCATAGAGAGCTGCCTGGCAGCATCATTTTAACTCTGTGTGATTTTGTGTGGCTTTTTCATTTTAAATTTAAAAGGTATAAAAATTCATTTGTGCAGATTTCATGAATACGTCTTCAGATTCAAACTTGGAAGCTGCAAATGTGTCACAAATATGTGTTTTGGTTCTTGGGTAGCTTGTTTTGGGTGAAAATGTTTGTCTCCAGAAATACAGACTGCACTGAAGTAAATGATGTGGACAGTCAATATGAATTATTAATTTGAGGAGAATTGCCTTTTACAGACAGACTCCCACAGCTGTCTAAACTAGGTCAGTGAAACTAGGATAGTGGAAGCTCATTGCTATCAGAAGCACATTCCTAAAATCTGTCCAAATTACACTGATAATTTCAGTCACACAAGACAAGACACAAGACACATGACCACATTTGCTCTCATGTTCAGTTTGCAGGCAAACAAGTGATAAGGGACATGTGTTGCTGATACTGTAATAATAATTCAGAAAAAAAAAGAAAAATAATGAATGGCTGCAGCATAATGTCATATAGATTGCTTGTCACTATAATTGCAATTTGTTTTTTCCAATAGCAGTAAAATGTGCAGTTTCTAATGTATTCTTACTGAAGCTTAACTAAAGCACAATGAAGTAAATACATACAACATAGAAATGACAACAGTACTGGGGAGAGTTTGCTTTCAGCCAGCTTGGGCATTTGTATGAGCTTCTAAACTTAGCATTTTGTTTCAATCAACATTTTAAGTTGTTTATTCTTGGCATTAATATTGTAGGTTCCTTTAAGCATCTAAACTTTGAAAAAAGGGTATTTATGCAGTTTAATCCGAAGGCTATAATTATTATGTTACTGTTTGTACAACGTTGTTCTTTGTACAAACAGCTATTTTGTTTATGAGACCAAATGTTCTCAGAATTACATAGGTAATTTTTTAATGCACCAAAAATGACCAACTTGTTATTTATTGTAAGTTTGAGTATTTGTTACGTTATAGTCTTTTTACACTGCCACGCAAAACATAGAGTGTCTATGGGTTGGCACTAAAGTCGTACAGGTGAACTCACACCGTGCAGCACTGGGACAAAGTTGTATTTGGTTCATTTCCCAGCGCCGAGTAGAAGTGGAATTATTGATGGCTTGTTTATTGGAGTGAGTTTTTATAGGCTGTTACCAAGTCTGGCATCAGAGTGAGTTCAAGCAAATCTGATTTATGTCCATCCCTATAATGTTAGCTGAATATGATTGATTTCTCTGTATTCTTTGCTTTAATTAAATGTTTTCTGCTCGTGTTCCTACATGTACCAACACTTTAAGGCATCAGTCCAAGACATTCTTGGCATTAGAACTGTTGTCTTTCAGATGTCAAGACATAGATTACATTCTCATTTCCAACCAGTGTGGGTGAAAGGAAGTTCTAACCTGCAATAGCAAGGGCTCACAGGTTGTGTCCTAGTTCAGGTGATACAAAGGTGACATGAACACACAGATCCAGTTCAGTCTCAACTGCAACTACTGGTGCATTTAAACGCTTTTTAAACATTTCCTAGTTTATCGCCAGAAAGTTGCCCTCAAACAGCTGAGTAATTGCAAATACCTGTGAGAAACTGGGTCAAATTTCCTGATTACCTGTGTTTAGAGTACAAGTCATGCTGCTGTTGCACTTTGATTTGTTTAGTTAACAGACTTATCCTGATATATTGAAAGTTTAAATGAAATTACCAGTCCATACTTGGAAAATATAATACTGATGAGCTGATGAGGATCAACTGACAAATTCACAGTGGAATATAGGTTTTGCCATTTTCAGGCAAAAAAAGAGCTGCAATCAATCAATCAATCAATCAGTCAGAAGTTCATTTGTCACAATCACAGTGAAATGTAATACCACCAGTTCTTTCAATTAGTGCATTAAAAAGAAGTGTTTTGCAGTGTTTACCTGCAGATTTCTGAGAATCCAGCCCCTTTCATCATAATATGATTGAATTTCTCACACATTGTTGTGAGGCATGTTCTTAACATCGCTGTGTGAACTAATCACATCTATTCGTCACTGAAAGAAAGGTTGATGGAGAAGTTGCGTGAGAAAGAACAAGTGGGAATATCTTGAGCCAGTGCTAACTGGGTCATCTGCCTTAAATGCTCCCACAGAGTTCGTCTTAAAAACCCAAGACGTTGTCCTGGACAGGGTCATTCACTTACCTCAGCCAAAGCGAGGCAGTACTTTAAGCTTTTTTCTTAACACATATTCCAAAAACATCTCTTATTCATCCGGATTTAAGATGTTTTAGTTGTTTGTGCACAACACATGTATCTATATGCAAGACACTATACAAAACAAGGAAGGAAACCAGAAAGGTGACCCAGTTGATAGGTGAGGACAAAGTCCACCTGTGTCACGTCAAGTCACTTTCATTGACATAGCCCAATATCACACATCACAATATACCTCAAGGGGCTTTAGGCGTCTTGGTATACAGAACAAAGTATTTTTCTAGTCTAACTATGTATAAAATTAACTTTGATGTGTTCATTTTAGTGTTGTCTTATCACACACATTTCAATTCGATATTCTTTATCAATTCAGCTGCAGAATATTTATGATTTTAACCCAAATATGTCTATAAATGAAACCTGTAATAATGTGACACTGATCCGCGTTCAGTGTGTTTAACACCATTGTATGGGCACTAGAGGGCAGTGAAAGCAAACAGAAGATTCTTACACCTCATCATCACACACACACAGAGCTACAACTCCATGAGAAGCCAGAGACTGTATCTGAATATACAGCATTTGGGTGTCCCCCCTTTGTATTGTTGCTGTTGTGTTTGTGTGTGTGTGTTGGGGTGCTGCAGCTTGATTACAGCTGTTTCTATAAGTGTTTCTATACTACATGCCCCATCGTAGTGGCAAGGTACAATTTGTGGCCATCATCATGCTCAACCAACCTTAGCATTTCTGTTTACAACTTTAGGTGGTTTTGGTGCACTGCAATGCAAATTAGAGTAATGTTGGTACAGGGATTGTAGATAATAGAGATGCACTGCAAAATGAGAAAAGAAGGGAAAGGAAATGCAATAAAAAGAAAATGAAAATTGTTTTTGTGGTTTTCATAGCATACTGAAATTTGTGATTTACTTAATTAATTTACATTTGTCTTTCAAGTGTTAGAACAAGCCCAACAGATGACAGCCATTATGCATTCATGCCCAGCATTGATTTGACAGACGCTGTCACGCTGGGGGAGTAAATCCAAACGAGCACAAAATGTTCTCAATACGATATAAATATTTGATCAAATTTCATGTTAGCAGCTTTGAAAACTGACATGTTTATAGTTGAACCATCCGTGGTGTGAACATCAACAACAAAATCATTGCCGGGTGTTTCAATAAAACAAAAGTGCACCTGTCATTTTACAATAACATAAATCATTTACAAAATTGACACTATTCTTTCCTCAGATACATTTTGTACAGATCAGTAAAGAGCCACTCCTTGACACCATGGCTATCATAGTGCATCATTTCTTCTCTGCTGCTTTCTCCAGTCTGTATTTGATCCTCTGCCTCAGGCCGTGATTGGCCAAGACATCGGGGCCAGACAGGCTCAAATCCTCCCATTGGTTGGTGAGATATGGCACATAATCCTAAGCCTCTCTCACCCTCTGAGGATTAAATTTGCTGTCCAGTCATCTTTAAGAAGTTTGCCCCACTGGTTAGGCTCAGATTGTGCAAAAGTAAAGCACAAACTCTTTACAAGCAATCTCTCATCACAGGAACATACAGCACCGAACCCAAGTGCTGAGCATTAGCTGGCTGCAAAGGACATTCAGGCCATGAGTTAAGCCAGGGAAGTAATTACCGTTGTCAGGAAACAGCAGCCTGAACTCTCTTCCCTCCAACTGTAAAGGCTCGGTCTCACGCACTCCTCTGTTCTCCCATACCATCTCTCTCGCTATTCAACTTTAATTCTATGCTTTCACTCTTTTCCTTGTTTTTTTCCTTTAGCATATCTTCCGCTCTGCCTCAAACTGTCTTCCTGGCTAAGGAAGCCTGTATTGACTCAATGTCAGTACCTACCGCTGTTTGCCCTCAGCTTTGTTTTAGCTTGCTTTCTATCAGAACCAGGCTTCACTCATCACATATCTCCCATTTCCTGTCAGTGATAAGACTTCCAAACATTTAGGACAGTGTGTTGTCACTTGAGTTTTCATAGAAATTCGGAAACATTGCCTGAGAAGACTTTACTGAGCTTTATCTGCTGCTGCCCCTTAATTAAACCTGAGGTGATTCAAGTCAGACATATAACTACACATCCTTTGATGATGCTTTTTCCAGAAACAGCCTCTCAGTGACAGAGGCTGGAGAAACCTTTGAGCTCAGGTTAAATACAATATATTGAATTAAATATTAAAGTTATATATTGAAAAGGACACACGGAGAACTGCTGATGTAACTGATTGATTGGTGGGATGCAATGAACTATGATCTTCATGAATCTATGATGTAGGTGTGGAATGTATTTCAGATTCAGACCTTAGCGTGAATAAAGTATGATAAAAATATGACATTTGAGAAGCAAAAATAATTACGTGATCGTAATTCTGGCAACACAAAAAAAAGACAGAAGTGTTCCCATTTGTGATTCACTTGTCCCTGCAGTCAGCGTTTGAAGTGCTGCTAGTTTGATTTATATGCTTGATCTCTCTGCTTCGTTTGTCTCCAGTTTATTTGAAGTTCAAACGGATCAGTGCTTAGCCGTCGATGTGCTTTCAGCGGCAGCATTTCGATGTTGCTTCTAACAATCTCTCAGCGTAGGCATGTTTTCATTATGGTCTTGCTATCTTCTGGGTAACATTACAACTAAATAGGAATTTGTGTTGCAGCCTATACAATGCTAATTGGCAATATGCTTGACTCTAAAAGAGGATATCTTGTTCTAACACTTACAGTCTCAACTCTAGACAGATGTTTGTGTTTGGAAATTTGAAAAGAGGAAGTATTTTGAAAATTGTAACATATGTGGTGAGAAAGAAATTAACGAAGACTAATCTTGTTGCTGATGCTGAATTCATAATTCAGAGGTGCCAGTTGAGCTTTTTAAAGTCAGAGCGACACACTCGAAGAACCGCTTTCACCTTATCCGTAAAAATAACACCCCTTTTATTAATTCCAATTATGAAAGTGTTATTAGTATGCATGAAAACATGGCGAGGCCAACCATGATCGTGGGGCTTTAGGTGTTTCTGAAAATAAAATTTGAGGTGTTGATTAATGTGAAAATGGTTTAACCACATTCAAATCGGCATATGCACGTAATCACCCAGCTGTGCCTTTTCGTTCCAGTGTGATCGTGTGCAGGAACATGTCACGGAATGGTGCAAAAATGTTAATAGCAATCAATAGTGTATTGATTATCTTTAATGGAGGCAAAATAAATGAAACAGCCGCAGCTAAAAGCATACGATGAAAGATTTTGAATTTGTCTAATCTTGCACACAGTTTAGAGAGTTCAGTTCAAAAACCATGGGTAAGTTATTTTAGACCTGACATCTAATCTATTTTATCGTCTGCTGCTTATCCATGCATCTACACACACACACACACACACACACACACCAGACACACAACCCTTAAACAGACACTGTTGGGGACATAAATTCTGTATATACTTGTATTTTGTTTCTCCCTTATGAATTGGATTATGTGACAATAGCGTAAACTAGACATGCTGTTGTCACATGAAAGAGTTAGCAGTCAAATTTAGGCAAGACAGAAAGACGAGGTTATGAGGTAGGGTTGGTTTTAGGCAGCTAAATCTTTGGTTAAGGTTAGGTTACACAAGAAAATGTATTAGGCTTAGAGTTAAAGTTTTGCTCCTGGTTAGAAAAAGAAACACTCACAGAAGACAACATCTAGGATGAGTTGGGGAATTGAAAATTGATCACCAGAGTTAAGACAAATCCAAACTGGAAATGGCAGGGGCACTCTCCCTGATTGACCAGGCTTAGTGGCCTGTGTTTAAGAGGAGGCTTCTCCCGGTCCCACCCATGTGGATCAGCATTGATTGGCCTTGTCTGGCTTTTAAAGTCCACCCCATCTTGGTTAATTAGAGCACAGCCCTCACGAGAGCATTAGAACAATGGATGTGTTTATTTACAACTTTACAATTTCATTCGTTTTTTACGTGAGTGATGAGGGAGATACGGCTAAAAGTGGATTTAAAAACAATCTGGATGGGGTGAGTGGCCCGCTTGTGCCTCTGAAAGCTGCCGTGTCGTGACAGTTTTAGTGACCGATTGACGCTGCTGATGAATGCTTGTTTTGTTTGCTCCCGAGGCTAGTTGTGGCACTCAGCATTTGTTTAGCCAGTCAAGGAGGATGTGTGTCCTCAGTGGCAGGTTGAGGGTGAACATGCCAGAAATCCATGTCCACAGCACAGTCGAAACCAAGTTCACCCTTACTTTTTAGGTCATTAAGATGGTGACGCATCAACAGTTAAGAGTAATTAAGGCATGAAGTATTTGGTGCCACTGACTAAGCCCCTCTCAGTGGAAGTGCTAATCCAGGGTTAGCGGCTATCTCTAGTTGGCCACATTCTCTGACATAGTAATACTTTAATTAAGACTAGGCTGTTTCTTGAGTTTCCATTCTTACAAAAAACAGTTCTGCCCAGAGTAATTCCCTCACGCCCTAAAAACCAACTAAAATGAAACCTTCTGCAATGTGCAGCAGAATAGTGTCTTATGTGACAGGATAAAAAAAAGAAAAATACTGAAGAACACAGCGCCGCAGCTACTGGGCCCTGTCACTCACTGTTAATTAAATCCCGTCGGTTGTTCTGCGCAGAGGTCCTTATCTTTTCTGGACAAACACCATTAGGCCAAGAACACAGGCAACAGCAGGTGGCCTGAAGTCTGTCTACTCGCTCAGCCACACTGCTTTTTCAAAGCGAATCTTCACAGTGAAATTATTTGCTTTGTTGCTTCTAATGAATTCTCAGGTCATCCTATGAGGAGAAGCAGCCGGCCTGTAGCTGTTTTTATTAGAAATTATGTTTTGTATAATTTCTCTGCATTTTAAATGGTATTGGGAGAACATTAATTGTAATTTTCTTGTACTCTGTGTGTTTGTGTTTGTGTGTGTGTGTGTGTGTGTGTGTGTTGCTTCAGGTTTCTCATTCAGCAGTTCAGCTGTAGTAAAAAATATCTTGTTTAAACTCACTGCCAAAAAAGAAGTTATAATGAAGCTTCTTTAGGGCACTATATTCAGTGACACTTTACAATACGGCACTAGTAGCCACACATGCAGTGCTGATTTGTGCCCCCTCAAGTTCTTTACAAAAAGCACAAAAAGGGTGAGTAATGGTGAGATAAACACAGTCTGTTCTTTAGTAACTCATCATTATATACTAGTCCTCAATTTATTTATCGAGTTATTCAGGAAATACATTAATTAGGTCGTTCCTGATTCACCCTACATTATATTCTCCACTGTCAGAATGCCTGGGTTCTTAGGAACAATCAGACATTAAAACTTAAAAGTAAATAGTCAGTTGCCGGGAAGACTCCTGTAATGAAATACTCACTGAACATCAGTCTGTGTGTATCAGTCTCTTTTCTGTCTGCTGTAGGTCTCCCAAGAGTCTGATTGCCAAAATGACTGGCTTCTCTAATCGAATCCTGCGCCGGATAATTTACTTCGATTTGTAATTCACTAAGTGAAGTTGGAGAAGAAATATTGTGATAGGAAAGACCAGTTCTAAAATGCTCTCTGGGGTTATCTAGTTTGTATGGTGGCTATTGGGTTTAGTGTCTCAAGTACAATTTTCTATTTATTACAACTTTATTCATCAAAAGTTGTGATTCAAATGTCTAAGTGTAAGATTTTCTTAGAGATTCAATACATATGAGCATCGTTTTTAATCAGTAGCTTGGTGTGAGTTTGTCAGTAAAGTCATGCATCATATCAGAGTGCGATATGTATCCTGATAGGTGTCAGAAACAAATTATACACTTCTCTGCGATGAGGCTTGAATTTAGATGCACTGAATGCATTATGTAGTATGTTTTTCAGGGTTGACACAAGGACAACCAATATTTTGGGGGGTTTTCACAGTTTGAAAACAACCCTGTCTTTCTAGTTTCTGTTTTTCATGCCTCAAGTAACATATAATGTTTCATGTTTCCATAATGCTGTGAGCTAAACATACCACTGAAATGTTGTGATGAAATGATGTCCTTAGAGGAGAAGTCCCTTTGAAAGACTTGGGAACAAAATCCCAAGTCTCCAAAAGTGTGAAAACATCCTCACCTCTCACCTCTCTCCCTGTGTGGCTCGACTTCTACCATGCTAATTTTAGTAACAAAACGCACCGGTGTGCATTTCCACAAATGCCACACGGGGAGGGGCCGTATGGGGTTGGCGGTGCCGGTGGGATAAGGTGACCAAGAGATCAAAGGTCAAGACAACTGTGACAGATTCCCAACTGTGATACTGTGTCTGGGTACAGGGTTAGTTGACTTTGGAAGCAAATAAAATGCCACTTCTTAGAAAGCAGGCCAATGATAGATAGTTTAGGTGGTATATTAGGGTGCATGAGAGTGTGTAATGTGTGTGTGAGAGAGAGCATGCATGGGTTTTATGGATATGGGCTTGTTTGTGTACATATGGAGGAAGCGAAGTGCTGCTGGGTCACCCAGTGTGACAGAGAAACTATTTGAGGCCTTCGCCTTTGATGTGTGTCCAACAACACAGCATGATCTTCTTCTGTGGGCTGTCGGGTTGCTGGTGGTGTGGTGGCAAACAACATTTCTATGCAACCCTCTCGTTTCCCATCATATTCAAACTGAAGCTCGCTGCACATTTCTGCTGCTTTTGTTTCATTTTCTGTCAGCCGGTGACCCGCTGGCACTCAGGAAGAATGCTCATTTAAATCACACGTCATTACTGTCAATTGAGGAGAAACCTACAGAAGCTGAACGTCTTTCTACAAATATAACTGTCTATTGTCTTACTTTGTTCTTTTTAAGCCCAATAATATTTCAAACATTTTAAGACATTCTTTCATGAAGTGCTGAGGAGAAATGTCTTCAAAGCATTTTCATTGTATCTGCTTATAGTTTGCATATAGTTTACCTACTTATCACTTCTTTTTCCTCTCCCTTCCCTCTGAGCCATGTCTCCTAGTCATGCCCCAGGCCAGCTGATTCTATGGCCAGCTGAAGGCCGGGAGTCGAAACGCCCCCCCTTCCCCCCCAGAGGACTGACTGGGGAGATTGTTTGGGAACTATGACAACGAGTGGTCATGACCCTCAGGTTTGGGCAGTGAGAGACGGTCTCCTCTGGAAGGCGTCATTAAGAGCACACTGGGTCTGCAAAAATGGGAGCGATGTGGGAAAAAGAAGGCGAGCCGCCTGGGGATTCAAGTTAAAGTGCTGTCACTCTGTACCTGCTTCTCTGAGGTCTCACAACCACACCACTAAAGACCAGGGCTCTTTTCTCCAGCACTGACCTAAACATCCTGCAGCAGCAGCGACCGTTTTAGTCCACATCCACACTGCATCTTTTCACAAGCCCCTTATCGTCAGCAGCACTATCTGGATGTATTGATATCTTATAAGCTCTATGCTTCACTGGAAATAAGTGTACAGCACAATTGAGTACATTTTGCCATTTCCTTTCCTCACACTGTATACTCTGTATCAGCTTGATGCACACAAAAGCACGGATGACACATTGGCCAGTGTTTTCTCTCCATCGATGACCACTTTGATGTACAACACCTGCAGAGCTGCCATGCACTCAGAAACCTGACACTGGAAAGAGAGTTTTTGCACTAAATCAAAAGCGTCCAGCTGTATTGTATTTTCAGCTTTTTCTCACACACATATGGTGTTTTTTGGAGAGGAGACTGGGTTTGTTTGAGAACAGGGAGCCAAATCAAAGAGACACATACAGTAGATGCCAAAGTTGATCCTGAATCACGCAGCACAATACTGACACATGCTTTTCTTGTCAGATTAGGTTGTGAAGAAGTGGCAAGTGTGGCATCTAAAATGCAGACACAAATTTGAAGTCAATATTATGGAGCCACGTGGCTATGCCTCATTGTTTCCAGGGCGGATGCACTGTATTTCTGAGGCTGAGATTCTTTTTTTCTTTAATTTGAAGACAATACTTCGGTCACGCTTTCCCTTAAAGTCGTTTTTTAAACAAGCAACATCATCATTTCACCAATTAGCAATCACTTATTTTTCGATCCCCTGTGGGGCGCAGGCTTTTTGTGTGGATTAACTATTCTTTTTCTCTGAGTCAGAAGTGTGGCAAAATAGCAAAAAAATGATTAAATTCCCTGGGGAGAGAACGTCCTGGAGTTTCATTGTTTTTTTATTAGTTGGCCTTCATGTTGAAAATCTGCATTAAAAGTTGAATTCATACACATGTCGACAGAATGATAGGACTGAAATGTTTCTATTACCAGTGCTTTGAGTCACTGGAGCTTCAGTAGTGATAGAAACAGCACAAATAGTTTCAGGCTCTTCTATCTGCTGTGTAACATGGACTATCAGCACCTGACAATATGGCAGATGTTTTAATATCAGTTTATGGTTCATGAATGTAATTGTTGTTTACAGAATTGAAGCCACAGAGACACTAACCTAAAACAACCTTTACTTAAACAGGAAAAATTACCTTCATCCCGTCAATTTGTCTTAACTGTGTCCAATTCTTTTTCTTTATGGCTCTGTCTCTCTCACTCTGTGCTCCACTCTCGCGCCTTCTGTCTGTCACAACTTCCTTGCATTTTCACCCCTATCTGATTCCATCACACTGAGAGCCAAAGCCTTTAAACCCATTAAATCCTTCCCAATTCAATTTCAGGATGGCGACACTGCCTTGTGGGCTGCTGCCAGGGCCCCAAGATAATCGCAAACCCCTCCAGGTTTCCTAATCTGGCGATGCATCCTGGGCAGGCAGGAGCAGATGCTTGGGTATTCTGTTCAACTCTGCTGTGACATGAGACCACCCCCTCAGGCCCCTGCAGCTGGGCAAAGTTTTATCATGCCCATATGTGTCTGCTGCCTTTATGGAGCAGTGGACTGGGACATTTAATCAGCTTGAGAATTAAATGGCACCATGATAGCCTATACCTACTACACCCAGCTGGCTTTCATTCTTCAGATGTAAACAAAACACTCGCTTGCTCGCTTACTTTTGGAACATGGAACAGAGAGATTTGGCTCCCTGCAATCCTGAAATAAAACCTAACCTACACAAGGATGGAAGCCACCTTAAGTACATTATTTCTCCATTTTCTTCCAAGTTCAGAGAAATAAATGTCAAATCTTCCCAGAGCCACATGCTAGTGGGTTGATCTCTTTCACCAGCTTGTTCCATCCACACTCGCACGCATCCCTCCATCGCTTATTCTTTTTCTAATTTTGTTTCTTTCTGTCTTTCACTAGTGAGAAGAGTTCACAGATTAGTTTCCCCCTACGCTAACTATGCCAAGGTGTTCACAGTTTTACAGCGTATTGCCACCTGCTGAGCACTACCTTTTATCTACCTCACTTCATATCTCTCTAAATTGTCAGACAATCCAAATTCCTGTCTGTGTCTTATCAGCTATGTATCAGTATGCAGTGGAATAGTAGTCGATGTCTACAGTAAGCAAGATAACCTTTTCCCAGTTGACGAACCCCGGGGCTATTCCGATTGCAATCTGTTACTAAACAGTCCACTTTTCTAACTTCACTGTTTTTCTGATTTTGGGATCGAGAATCCCCTCAGGTGATGCACCTGATAAGGCAGTGACACCACATCTGACCCAAATCTGCAGCAAAGAAATTTTAAGCGCACGTCATGTACCTTGCCAGCACAGGGAGACAATTTCAGATCAGAGATTCACTAAAATGGGAAAAAAACATGACTTGTTCATCTGGTACGATAAAGATAACATTGGGTTGATGTGTAGTGTACTTGGTGTGACCTGGGTGTGAAACAAATACATTTAATTTATCACCTTTTTTATTTTAACGGTAGAAGTTCAAACTAACATAGCTTGTATAACAAGGGTCACTATACGATCACAAGTTTTTGATCATAACGTACAAATAGTATAGATACAAACAGCAGCTCAGCGGCTCCTACTGACTCTAAGATTATTTTTCAAACCAGAAAATACTCTTAGGGACTTCAATCTTTTTTTTTCAAAGGCCTTGGGTCACCATGTGTACTGTATGAGCAGTGAACTTGAACCTGATCCTTTCTGATGAAATTAGTTTCAGTGTGGACAAAAAAAGTGAAAACTTATTGAAAGAGTGGCGAGAGGTCAGAT
Source organism: Enoplosus armatus (assembly GCF_043641665.1). Classification (NCBI taxonomy): domain Eukaryota; kingdom Metazoa; phylum Chordata; class Actinopteri; order Centrarchiformes; family Enoplosidae; genus Enoplosus; species Enoplosus armatus. Next base: position 13,611,249 of record NC_092189.1, read on the forward strand.
TTGCAAACCTTGATCAGAGAGTCAAAACGTAAAGAAGCATTTTGAACTGAAAAGCTCTTTGTGTCAAGGTGTGAACTGTGTATTAAACGTACTACACACAGATTTCATCAGCAAGTAATGAGTGACATCTGATCACCTGAGGTGTTGTTCAACTTTTCCTGCCACTTTGGCTGGCCCACAGAGTTTCACGGCTGAGGAATCAAGACAGATAAAAACAGTTCCCGCAGTGCGCCAGCTCAGCCTACAACCAACCTGCAAGCAGACGTCTTCCTGCTCAGGCATTTATGAGCCGCTGTGATTTCATTTGTGGCCGGCTCAGTGACTAAGAGAGCCGGCTGGACAGAGAGCTGAAAGACAGCAGCTGGCAGCTACTTACATCAACACTGATCCTCAGACACCCCAGACAGACAGACAGACAGCCAAACGGTCAGACAAACAGACAGACAGACAGACAGACAACAAACACAGCCAAATCCTCAGAGCTGCTTAACAAAGGAATGTTTTTAAAACTTCAAAAGCTAAAACATGCACAGTTGGAGAGAAGAGATTCAGCCACTGAGATATTTACATAATGTATAATATACAGTGTTATGCAGTCCTCGGAAGCGTCCACTGAGCATGATGTTGTTTCTTTAGCCTCCAGACAGAGAGCTGAGCACTGATTACAAGTCTCAAGATTTGTGTGTCTCTTTGTTTCATTGCTGTTACTTTAACTGTTACTTTACTAACTTTAATCAAAACACTATCCTCATTTTACCTTAAAACAATGTTAACAATTCCCAAGACAAAAAGAGATTAACTGAGAGAAATACTCATTTCGTTTTACACATAAAATATTTGGTCAGTTTGGAAGAGGTCAAATGTTGATTGTCTTAAAGAGAATATATCTCCAATAGCTTTGAGTCAAAAAGCTTACAATATACTGCATATATGTCCATGCAACATCATGGAATTAACATGTTTTTTGTTTTTTTTTAATTGACTTGAGACTCCAAACAACTTCTAAAATGGGTCATTTCCAGCGTCAAAATTTAACTAAGTATCCCATACTGTCCTATCTCCAGCCTCATTAATTATTACTTTTCCCCAGCCTCAGTTATCCATCCCCAATTAAGTATTCATAAGCCCTGTAATGATTAACAATATGTTTTGGGCTAATCTCTATATGTAAATTAAGGGAGCTTTGTAAGAGATAGTGCAATTTGCCACTTATCTGCACACGTTACTAAATGCTCTTCATCGATCTCTAAGGGTTCAGCACCAGTAAGGGTTGATGTTTTATTTGGAGGAAGGATGATGTGTGTTTTTCTTTTCACTGTTAAGTGTAAAGCTATAAAGATATCAGTCAGCGACAGCCTGAAAGAAAGAAAAGTAGACCTGTGCATAGAGGTTTTCGCTGCCCCTTCTGCTGCCTCCAGTACTACCTTACAAGTTTCCTTGGGCAAGGCACTATACATCCAAATCCACACTTCACAGGGCAAATGTTTCTCCCCAAAATGCATTGTGTGTATGTATAGAATGCATTTCCTTCCTCATGAAACATTTGCAAAGAAAATTTCTTTAATATGTTAAACCCTGCATTGTTTACATCCATGTTTACTTGCTATCAGTCTTCTTCTCTGCCTCTGCAGGCTTGTTGCTATGCTCCTTTGCACATTACCAACACCAACTGTCGACCAGTGGAATAGCTGATAATGGTGTCAGGAAGTGTATCAAGTCGCCCACATGCTCATGCTCGTGCACGTGATAAAAACAAAATGGGGACCCACTCATAAAAACATTGCTCTTACTAGTAGTCAAAAACTCTAGAGGGTCCCTTTAAAGCCTCTTCTGTGTATGAATAAGTGTAGGTTTTGACATTGTCAGTTTGGTGTTGTTATCTGGGATAAAACTGTTCATCTCTTATAAAGCCATGAGCAGCAGGAGATTGCATGAGAAGGAAGGTGGGAGACTGACAGATTTTCCTCAATTGTGACCTTGAGTTGGATAAGACACTCAACGCTGACCATGTATAAAAAGATGACTTAACTCTTGCTGAATCAAATTAAATGAGATGGTTTACTGTATGTTTCAAATTCCGGCTTTCGTAATGATACAAAGTGACTGAAGCACTGGAGAGACGTATGTAAGAGAGTGTAAATAATCCAAATGTAATTGCTAATCAGGCTTTATTCATTGGTTTTTGTTGTTGTAGATTAGGAAGACAAAATGGCTTGATTCTTTGTTTGGGCCAGAGGACATTCATTATAAAAGGGCAACATGAAATGTTATCCATTTCTACATGCACGCAAGCAAGACAAAGAAGGACAAGGACATCTCGTTTTGAGTTGTTTGAAAGGATGAATACATTTCTTTGACAGTCTTTCAAATGGAGAACGTTTGTTACTGAAAGATGCTGGCACGCGAGTTCGCAGCTAAAAAGACAGGGAGATCACAAAATTGGACTCCGAAAAAGCCTAATCATCAGGTCAGGGGTGATTCCTGCATCTCACATTGTGTCCTGACATGACTCATACCTTGACAGAGATGAAACCTGCCGAGCTAGCAATAACATGTCCTTGAGGGCACAGCCAGTTTCGCAGTCTTCACACGCCAGCGCAAAGATCCACCTGCCACCTTTGATATTCAGTCCTGTGGACATGCTGGACCCTGGGGATCTGGTTCATCAACTTCCTGCATAAACATTAATGCAAGGTGGGAAGGAGTCACAGCACCCCTGTGCCCTTATCATCTGCTTTGCCACACCTTAACCATAAAGGTCCCATTTCACAGATCATATGCAAATACTCATATATACTCTGCGGGCAAGCTGTGAGGAAGATTGCTGGGTTTCCCTTTTGCCCCTTTTCAATGCTGTTTCCCAGTGTGCATCCCTCCACTGAGGATTTCCTTTGTACACCATCTGTCTTCTAGGGTGTACTTTTACAGGCCAAATTGAAAATGCAAGTTGGGAAACACTGCACTGAACATGGCACATTCACTGTACAACAAAATCCAATCAATAATGATCTGTGTTTGGGAAATGGTGACAGTCAGTATGTGTGGGATGGGAGCCAGTTGATGTGACAGAGAGAGAGAGACAAAGACCACCTATAAGTTTCCCCCTCCAGCATTGAGTTGTCCTTCTCGTCTCCACCGAATGAGCAAATTGTCACAGAGGAACTAATTAAGACAGCAACTTGTACGTCTGCACAGTTCTGCTACTATTCAACATCTGTCCCATTTGCATTTGAGAGCTGTTTGAAGGCAGTAATTCAGCAGACACATCCTTGTTTCTCGGCTGCACTCCCACGTTAGCTTACCTACAGGCCTGGAAAAGACAGATCCTCTCATCCTCATCTGCAGGCCCATAACCTCGTTTCCAAAGTGCTTCCACTGGAACTGAGTCAAGTGACAGAAATATTCAAGATACACTAATTTTCCAGCCCCCTTCTTTTTAATGTCATGTGGCACTTAAGCATTGATCCATCTGATCAGTGCTGCCTGAAAAAGTAATCACTTTATCCCCGTGCAAACACCAAGTTGTTATGGAAGGAAATGCTAAATATTACTTTTTTTGACTGGACTCCAGCTTGCAAGCATTTGTTCCAGACCTTCTACCTCCAACATTTGTTGGATCTAAAAATGATTATCTTATTACACCAGAGATCCAAGGTTTCCATTGCAGAAGCAAGTTGTTTTGATTGTGTATGCAGAGCAGACAGACAGCAGTAATGATGTGACATTCCCCTGCCTGCATGTGCACAGCAGGCTAACGATTGTGCAAGCTTGTTGTTTCCATTCGCCTACTTTAAAAATACGACCACAGGTTGCTGAGGAGGTGGTTTTAGCCTGAAAGGTCTCAAGTTGTTGCTCTACTTCATTTACATTCATTTGTATCTTGTTTGATATCAGACTGAGAACTCTGCAGTGCATGTCGTACACTGTCAAGCACAGACACAATCCCAAATTGACATTGACATAAGTTCAAGGCAAGTCAGTTCAAATCTGTACAGCATATGACACCCTCTGTCCCTAGATCCTCCATTCGACCCTCCATTTGAATGCGGGGGGAAAAAAAAGAAAATCAGTATACTTATACTAGTATACTAGAATACTAGTATACTTAATATAGTTTCTTTTACATATTTTTTGTTTCTTTGTTTTGGTCAAGACAGTTCTAGCACTGCATACGGTTAGTCCAGTTAAACACAGGTCATGACTAAAGCCTGGAACATCCTTCAGCATCTGCAAACTGGCACACAGACGTTATGATGTTAAAAAGAATATTTGTCAAAAACAAAAAAGGATAGCCTACTCTGTGCCATGTTAGGGGGATTTTTTGTGAGGTGTTAGCCCAACTGTAGCGCTACTGGAATCCTTCGTTGCTCTAAACCAATCAGTATTTGTTTGATGCCACTGCAGGGATTTTGTTTCACATTAGCTCCTCTGGAAACATGCCATGCTTACTGAGGAATCTAAACTTTGCATCCCCTCTTAAGGCTGTTTACGTACTGTATATCTTCCAAGAATGTGTCAAGCGTCAGGATTCTGCACTTGGCAACTAAGTGTTCATTATATGAGACATTAAACCATCTGATTAAGGTCACCTGCTGTGTCAAGAGACATCAAATGGAAGGTAATTGGGAATCCAATATTCTCTCACTGACTGCTGCATTTTGCTTTTACTGGTACGATACCGTATGTGAGACAGTATATGTTCTATATTCATGCAGGGCAGGTTAGCTGAGCATGCGTGCTCTTTTACAGCAACAGCCTGTTTACAGATATATACTTAAAAAGAGTTTACAGTTGAACAAGAAGAGAACAACAAACAGAATGCAGGCTCAGTTAAATGCCTGTATAGCAATTATTTGAATGAAATGCTGAAAAACTGTAAACTTGTGAGCCTGTTAAGAGACCCTTGATGTTACTAGGCTAGCAAGTTTCTCTCTGTCTGTCTGCTGGTCCACAGTGTGTCTATTAGTTAGGCAGCCCCAACTATGTCTAATAAGCCCCGTTTAACCAACAGGAGTTTCTGCTGGCTCATGTTTTACTGTCACAGAGAAAAAACACAAGTGGAAAGGAGGGAATAGCATCTCCCAATGTCTTTCCTACAGAAATGGACCTGCAGAGTTACCATCAAGGGGCAAAAGATAAGGGCCATTTAGGCTAATGCCATTCTAGAGGATCATGTGCCCTAAAACAAAAGCTAAAAATGGTAACAGTCAGAGAAAATCTCTTTCTAGCTACCAAAACTGCCTTATCTGGACTGTGTTGGTTTGGTTTTGATCAGACTTGATAGACAGTGGCCTGGCAACATAAGTAAAGAACCCCACAAATGTCATTACATTATGACTGAAATGTTGCTAAACTCTGATTGGTGCATGGAAATACATGACATCACCTTTTTTTTCTAATAGAGCCCCGCCCACTACACACCAGTGAGAAAAGTAAAGAAAAACACTAAAAGCTGGGGCCTTTAAAGATGGTAAGTGTGATGTTTCTTATTTATAAGGGTTCCTGTAGTTTTACCTGAACATAAAACATGTTAAATATTAATATATAATATACATAGAGTGTGTCAAAGTGTTTCCTACTTTAAAATTACTTTGATAATAATTGTCTGAAATGTTAGTTTCTAGTCTTGCCCACAGTGCATCTTAAGGTAAAGACACTTGACAGCGACACCGTGAGGCCACAGGGGATGAAGGGTGGAGGAGGAGGAGGAGGAGGAGCGGTGCACACAGCTTGGGTTTGTAGCACGGGCACTGGAGCAGCGGTGTAACCGATCCCAGCTGCTGCCGTGGGGGAACGAGAGCTATTCCCGTCCCCCGTGGGTTGGTCACGTGTCCTCGGGGAGCGTTCAGATTGGGGACCGCGTCTTGAGAGAGTGGGAGCGCACCGATGCGCACAGCCCAGTTGGACAGCAACATCTTAAACAAGCGTTAATGATCCGACGGCGAATCAACCAGATCAGTTTTGTTTCGGGGCGTTGTCATATATACACTCCACGGCGGTGTGTGATACACAGATCCGTCAGGCACTGACACAGTGTGTGTGTGTGTGTGTGTGTGTGTGATCCCTCTGTCACTGACTCGTCAAAACTTCTGCGCTTACCAACTGTGATCTTCACTGCGAGCGTTGTTCACATTGTTTCCAGCCGCCGCTGCAAGTCGACACACGGAGCTGTCACGGCGAACCCAGGTAGGCTGATCTTGTTTCCTTTTGCTTTTTTGAAAGAGTAACGTGCACTCTGGCTAAACAAAAACACTGTTGGTTTGTGCACCGTGCACGGCTGTTCAGTGTCAGGCGCGGGAAACCGGGTTGCAGTAGGATAATCAACCGCATCAGCTGTTTACGAGTGCATGAAAAGAAACGAGCAAGATGAAAACAATGAGTGTGTGATTTGGAAAACACGAGCGGGCGAGAGAGCTGAGGTGCCCTCGCCACTCTCTCATGTGGTGCGTCAGAGTTACATCATGGACTTCATATTTATGCGTTTATCTTTATTTCCAAAGGGCCCACAGAGCCGTTAATGAGTGCTGAAACTACACCAAGTATGAGACTGACAGGTTGTCTCTGGTATCTGGACGGTGTGTCTGGAAGGTTGCTTTGCTGAGTGAGATCCCTTTTATAGCATGCTGATTTTGAGGCTCGCTGAAAGTATTTTTTTCGTTTCCTACGACCATCAGTTCCTTCATAGTGTAGGCCAGTAGTACTGTATGGATCCTGGGGACTGACCTGAGCTGACTCCCAGCCACGCCCCTGATGAAGCCAGAACAACAGTAAGACGTACAGTAGATACTGTATCCTTATCCATGAGGACTAAACATTTGTGTTGTCAACAGTCGTCATCAGACAATTGGTGCTCTCACAGCTATGCATGCTTGTTGTTTTTTATGCTATGTGTATAATATTGAAAAATAGAATATCAATCTTATCGTGGTACCATAGGAAACACAACGATAACCTCTCTAACAAGTACACTAGGTTCCCTGCACAGTCCCGATGGGGATGTTAGGGAACATCATTCTGAGGCTCCGACAGTATGTCAGTATGGTTATTGTGGAGACAGTGCTGCAGGTGACAGTGGAGGCACTGTGGCTTTGGCTTCAGAAAGGCAGAGTGTAAAATGTCAGCTCCACATCAATAATGCAGGATACCAAAACAATGGAGAGCAAGAAAGTGGGGTCCAGTGTGGGCCCCTGCCCGGTCCTTTCTCTAAATGGGCATCTTGGCACTATTGAGTAACATATCAAATTTACTTCAAGTCATAACTAAATAATAATACTATTAATTACATTATAATCCTAATATAGGCTATCATACATATATACCATACATGTTGTTCAAAGTGTGATATTCTGTCAGAGCCACGTTGACCAACAGTGAAACCACATTTAATGCTTTTATTATTATACTTTAAACTGGTGGTTCACCATCTTATATAGAAGAAAAGATTAATTATACCACTCTCTCTCTCGCTGTCTTGTTAATGCATGATCACTGTGGTTAATGAGACAGGTCTCAGCGCATGGGGCCCGACCCTCTCAGTGACAGCGCTGCTAGTTGGGTGAATACAGCTGACACCATCATTCATCATGTATCTACAGGGTGCAGCCTGCTCTCGCAGTCGATCCAGGCCTGCTCCCCCCCTCTCTCTCTTATTAAGACTTTATAATGACAAGAGCAGTGCCTTTTTCATAAGGGAAAGATGTGCTGGGATGGTTATAGCTGTGACAGAGGGTCGGCATTCTGTGTCGATGCTGCAGCTGCAATGGTTTCCAAGAATAAACGTAAACACCTACTGTACGGTGGGATACCTGGTCGACTCTCTGCAGCTTGATGCACGTTCACGTCTCAGATCATGTAATTGCTGCTTCTGCAAACTAAATCTTTTTAAGAAAGAACTGAGTACTGGAGCAATTTCAACTGGAGATCTTTTAATGCATTTATATTTTGCTAGTTTTTCACATTTATAACGTAATCAAACAAGATACTGTCTCGAAGCTGTGACTTCTCCGAGCTTAAAGTTACCTTAAGCATTAACACCATTAGGATTGGGCCTAAATCCCACTACTGGCCTGCCATAGCAAAGCCACCATGCAATATTTAAACGTTAGAGATAACTGACCCACATATAGTGAAACTTAACACCCGTGCATAATTAGTGCACTCGATTAGAATGTGTTAGCTTGGTCATAATATTACAGTATCCCTTTCCCTCCTTTTAGATTTACTCTACTGAACATTGCTGAGTAAGAGAGATTCTAACATAGAGATCATTTACTCTCTGATGAAAACAGAAAGTATCTTAATCCCAGGTTTGTTGTGACTGCCTGTCACAACCGTTAATCTTTAAAAGATATTGGTCACGTTCTGTGTTGGCTTGGGGAGGCTCTCTGTACATTTGAATTGCTTTATCCTCACAGATCAGTTTGCCAGAAAGGAGATCCATCACAGGGATGTTTTCATTCTGGGCTGTCTGTCAACAGCTGATGCCAGTTTGAGCCTGAATGAGGCATTTCTCTGAGAGGCAGCCTCTTGGTCATGCTTTCACAGGGAGCCTCTTGAAACAGCAGGGGGCTTGGCATGTTGTTGTCAGCAAGTTGGTTGAAGGATAAAACTCCAGCCTCCTATGGAAAAAAAAAACATTGTTGTGGAACTTGGATGTTATGGCCTCCAGTTTTGTTTACATGTTTTCATAATTGACTTAATTAGGTGCAATGGCAGTGCAAATGTGATGAATTTTTAAGGAGACGGATCAAAAGTTATCGTTCTTTTCACCGAAATTGTAGTTGTCACCATGTCAGTATGCACAGGTGTGAAAACCCAGTTTTTCTTCCTGAAAACACTGTTGTTGCATCTTTGTTGCTGAATGTGTTTTTACTTTTGAAGAATCCAGATTTGTAATGGCACACAAAGCATCCTTTGAACTTTTCAAGAGTACCTCCCCACATCATGTTCCGCCTCAACATCCATTTCATACAACAGATTATGTCGGCAAGACGCCAGGAAAATACAATTTCCTTCTTAACTGCTTATGTCTCCTCTTTTAGGCCTATGAGAGATACAATTAAATTTGTATTGCAGTCATGGGTTGCTCCTTAATCTTCAATCTGATCTGTTGCTGTCTACAGAGTCCTCCCTCCCTGTCATCCTTCAGTATTCTGCTTTAAACTTGGACCAAAATTTTAAAAAACACCAAAAGCCAAATTCATTTCTCGTCTTAAGTGAGCAAAAGACAATTTCTTCTTCCTTCCTGCACTGCCACCATTTATTTAAAACCGGCTGTGTTTGTGTGTATGCGTGCCAAGTGCATTCATGCCTGCTTGCATCTGTGGACCCCTGTGTGAGTGTGGGTGTGTGTCTGTAGATACGTTTTCTTATCCAAAAGATTGAAATTGTGACAGCGTGACAGAATAACCTTGGGGTAGGCAGGACAGGACTGACACCGCATTGAATGCCACCACACGTATCTCTGCCAGCAACACATCACAGCCTCCCATCGGCATCACAGTAGTTTGCCTTGCCACTCATCGGGGGTTTAATATTCAATTATGAGGGTCCTCTAGTTCAAGCTGCGTCGGATGGCTTGTGGAACAGCCCCACTGATTGATGAGTGGGCATCGTAGCTAAGTAGGCTCACAGTTTGCCCCTGAAGGAGGAAGAAATGAGGCAGATGGCTTGTGGGGGTGTTTTCACTGACGTGGCAGGAGTTTCTTGTAGTCTCTGCCTTATTAGTTGTATACACATTAACAGGAGCACAGCAGTGAATCAGCGTTCAGTCAGATCAAGCTTTAAGCAAAATGGATTTAAAGTGTAATTAAACAAGATTGGCTTAAATTAAATTATTTAAATTAAATGTACCCTTTTTCTCTCCCCTTTGAAATAATGCAAAAAAAGATGAATGCATTTAAATGTATAGTTACTGTTTGTGTACAAAAAAAATAAAGCATCAAGGACGAAGGTTTAAAGGTGTTTTTTTTCAAAATGCCTGCAGAAGTGTCATCCCACTGCCTTTTAGTTTGCTGTTGTGACAGTCTGTCAAACTGTCACATCCAGCTGAGTCCAGAGAAGTGTAGGTCTTACAGTGTTGTGCTGACAAACAACAAGCAGACAGACAAAGAGGCGGCGAGTGAGACAGGCAGTTCAGCGCTTGCTTGGGTACAGTGTGGGAGAGAGCAGCTTCTCTTCTGTCATCTCATGGCAGATAAGATTCCTCAGCAGTCAGGTATTTGGACCTTGCTGGTGGGCTGTTTCTTGGCTGAAAGCTGGACCAAGCTGTCAGTCAGATTAGCGCTATGAGCCATTGGTGGGAGTGCAGTCCTATCCTCGGGGGGGGGGGGGGGGGGTCTGCAAATCCCCAACACTGAGCATGCACACACGCGCGCATACAGACACACACGCACACGAGTGCACAACCCCCACCGAAGAATGGAGGGACGAGATCAAGCCAGGTCATGGGAGGCTCTTTTCAAATAAATTCCTCCTTCGGGAGACTGCCGCCTCCTCCTTGCCCTTCATGCACATGTGCATGCATTTATCCTCGAACACACGCACGCACACACACACACACACACACACACTTAGACATCCTGTCCCCTCCTCCAAAGTGGGACAGCAAACACACTGACAAATGGTGGGCTATCCAATGTTTATGGGTCACTGACTCCAACTGCAGTTGGTGTGTGTATTGTAGTAGCCAGTGTGTTACTGTCTCCATAGAAACATACATTAAAGTGCAATGTGAGCTATTAAAGATTTAACTATGTTCCATATCAAAAGGTACAATCTTCACCCCCAAACACCAAAATATACGAAACACAGAACTGGAACATGATTATTTTCATAATCGATCAATCTGTCGAATATTTCCTTGATAAATTGTAATTCATCAAATGTGTTGTTTAAAATGATTCTATTTCTAAGAATGTAATTGATTATCAAAATAGTTACTGAATTATTCTCAGTCAATGGACTAGTCGATTAATCAAATAATCATTGCAGCTCTAGAACTTTCTCTCAGTTTCAAATTAATTTGCATATAACACCAAACAATGACAGAATCTTTAAGTTATCAATCTTTTCTGTGGGTTTGTTTACACTACACACAAAAAGTCAGTATTTTCAACTATGATCTTTTGAAAATGCTAACCTTTCACATCAAACAACATACTGTATGTTATCCTACCCATATGCAATAAAAATATCACTCCATATTTGACATGTATTTGATAATACTCCTCCTATATATAGTGTAATATTTTAGATCAAATAGTTGATTTATTTTGAGAGATTAGCTGGTATTACATCTTTTCATGTACTTTGAAAACACGTTCCATATATCTGACATTTATATCTAAATGCAAAAAGTATATATGCCGATATATATATGCCAGTATGTTAAATTTCATTATGGTACCTTTCATATTGTGTTGGTTTCTATTGTCTCTGGATTCACAGAATCAGCTGAATGACACAAAGTCAAGCCCCCATGATATTATCGCCCAGCTCCCCTGGAGTAATTTTATTAGAGGCAGATTGCATGACCGAGGCGACATGTCCTGCATTCAGAACAGGGAGAGTGAAGCTCTGTGTAACACAGGCAGCAGAGATGTTGACTGATGCTGATGCTCAGCGGGGACCTGCTTGAAATAATCCTAAACTACCTAAATTGTGTTTACCCACAGGAGGAACACAGCTGCCAGCCATTCTTACCATAAATAAAACCCTGTGGCCTTCAGCCGTATATTAAGAAATGAAAAGGTTTAATTCCCGACTGCTTCTGTACCTGATGATTGCTGGACTTAATTCTACAATAACGCAGCGTATCCCCTCCTGTGAAACGCCAGGATTTTGTGGCCAAATGTCATTTCATACCTTTTAGATTTAAATGTTCCATAGTCATTTTAGGCATTTTTCTTCTGACAGTGCACAGATTTGGAACAAACCTCCAATATAGCCTGTTTGGATTTAGCCTAATCCAATTTTAACACCCTGCCTTTCCTGAAACCTGTCTTCAGTGCAAGTTGAATTTGTTTGTGAAATCATCGTATGTATGGCATGATATATGTAAAGATATGTGCATCAGTGGAGAAATGATAATAAAATGTCCTTGATCAGAGTAGTCCTCTCTTCCGTATGCAATGATCACATACTGTATTAATGGCTTTCTGTAGAGGGTGTAGAGGCTATAGTACTTTGAGTGGGAGCTGAATCGAAGATGACAGCGACCTCCGGTTGTCCTCTGTCACCACTTGTTCTACTTATAATCACAGCAGGGAAGGAGGAGGCAGTTCAACAGTGAGATCTTCTTTACTTAATTCACTGTGATAAATTACTGCTGACCTCTCACTCTCTGGCTGACCTCTGCTGCCAAACTGCAATGTAAGGATTTCCACATACATGCATAAGCATACTCAATTCCCCTTCCTGCTCCTCTCTCTCTGCCTCTCCTCCTCCCCTCTGCCTTTCCCGCTTATTGTGTACCTCTCTTTCTTATTCAGATTTATTCCTCACACACACACACACACACACACACACACACACACACACCGCCTACAAACATGATCTAAATCTTTCCTTTGTAGTTTCTAATCATCTTTCTGGCAGGCCCTATCCGTTCTCCATGCACTGCTGCCAGTTTCCAGCCAGATTATCTGTTACGTGTCCTCTGCTGTGTTGATGGCAATGTTAATTATTAGGTTTATAGAGAGAAGGAACAATTTGTCACAAGCATACGGTGCTAAATCAGAAGGTCGCGTACGCTTTTTTCAGTGACCCGCGCTAATTGCTAAACCTCATAGTCAGCCGATTCAGCTGCCAGAACAAGATGAACAAAACATCATCTTCGGCCCTGTTTACAGCTGGTATTAATATTGTTCTTGGGTGATCCGATTGTAAGTGGATAGCTCTAAGTACAGGTGTGAACACACCCAACACACATTGCAGATGTATTGAGATCCAATCGCACTCCTTTTTCTTCTTCTTCTTCTTTTTATTTCCGGCAGACTAGACATGGGAAGTGTATTGCTGCCTCCCACCAGTTAAAAACAACATTGCATTGGAAATCATGTACTTTTTTTGCATATAGAGCGGGCAAGTAATAACTGATGTAAGTAAGTGGTCACTCGAGACCCATGTGGAGACGCATTCTAATGCCAGGTGTAAACAGGGCCTTCAGTTGTCTGACACTCCTCTGAATCTCTGGAGGCGAAAGCAGCTCTAATCAACATGTCTTGTAAATTCACATTAACATAATAATAATTTACATAATGACCTGTGTTCTATGGTTTCACAGAATTTTGAGCCATAAGTAAGGGGATAAACTGGGGTGTTATGTGCCATATAATTGCAATCTGCTATCTGAGTTCTCTAGTCTCCATTCTGCGTAATCGGATGATCATACTTGTATAATTACAGTTGCATAGATGTATTTGGAGGGACTCTAATTTCACATTCCACGTTCACCACTTTGTAATTTCCTTCCTCATTTTGAGATGTAAAGATGCTTGGTTAGTGAAGTTGTGTCACCAACATCATAAATCAGTGCATGTTATATTCTTTATTCATATATTCTCTGCACGCTGTATTCATGAATTTTAAGGCAAGAATTATTTGCATTGGGTTTCAATGGAGTATTACCTCACATAGACTTTGTATGGGGAGTAATTCGGCATGGCGTGACTTGCTGACAAAAATAGAGCTTTTACTTTAAAATACAGGGCAAGAGAGTCTCCCTCCCTAAACTGGCGCGATATCTTTTCACAGTGATTGCCAGGCTGAACCTGAGAGGGCAGAAAGCTTTAATGCTGAGCTATAGGATCATATGATCAGGTCAGATACAGTGACTCCATAAAACTCAATAGGACTCGGGGGCTGTCCTAGTCAGATTATCGCTTTTATTTTAAGAATCCCCCGACCCTGGATTTAAGGAGTTGACCTCTTGATCAAGAATAAGTTACAGTAAGGCAGGTTGAAAAGTGTAGATACATAAGTGTAGTAAGTGTAAGTGTAGTACAATATTGGATACTTTGATCCATGTTTAAAACTTTCAAACTCTGATTGAATGTTATAAATCAAAGATAACAGTAAGGTATAAAGAGAGGATCTATAATGGACTCACTGACTGTCCCTTAAGACTGGTCAGATCAGCTGTGATCATACAAGCAGACTTTGACAGTGATCTTGAGTCAGTCTCCTCCTCTACCACTATTGGGGTTTTTACTCTTACTGTTGCATCATGGGTTTTTCAGATCCCATGGTTAAATTCTTCGACTGATGAGAAAGGAAACCTATCCTCAGAAAACCCTAACAAAAGCAAACTCACATAACCCATGCAGCCTAAGCATCCTGGGAAAATGCAGGCAGCCCTCCACCTCATCACCGCCAACCCCCCGGCATTCTGCTGCTCAGCTGAGGACGTGATCTAAGATATAAAACGCTTTCATTCTAGCAGTGTGTTTGTGTATTTGGTTATCATAAAAATGCCATACACCACTCTGAATGTTGTCTGGATGTTGTCTGTCTTTCATATGTGCTGAAATATAAAACTATGGGGATGATGATTGTGTTTGAATGGGTGGAGATAATGAAGTGAAGCCTTCACGGTAAAATTTTATCACAGCACCGCTGCCTGTGTGACTACATAATCTCACCCTTTACACATTCACTTCAGAGTTGAGAGGCCCAAGTGGATTGGTTAAAGGCTATTTTCCTTGTGGTAGTCTTTGATATACATATAGATTTTGCGTATTCGCGTTCATCTCGTCTCCTGCAGGCAATGGGATAAAAAGGCTCTTTTTTTTGTTCAAAGCAGTTTGAACTGAATTTTTCTGTCCACAGAGTAAAAAGTGTCTTAGATCCAAAGACATTTTTGATGAAACGTTGCATCAGCATCTGAGACATTTGTACTTATTTGATTGCCACATTATTCTGGTACTTCTTCTTCTTGGTATTGTTGGCTGTAATGCATTCTTTGTCATTTGCACTAAAAATTATGTTTTAGGAATAGAGGTGCAAATAATGATTATTTTTATTATTGATTGATCTGTCGATTAATTGAATCCTTGAATTACTTTTTGGATGAATTGTTTAGTCAATAAAATGTGACAAGATTCAAATTGCTTGTGTTGTCCAACCAACAGTTCCCAAAATATTTACTTATTTTTCTTACTTGTTTACACCCTAACATATGAGTAGCTGGAACCAGGGAATGTTTGGCATTTTTGCTTGATAAATTACCTCAATGATTAATCAGTTATAAAATTTGTTTCATCAATCGGCTTAATCAACTCACCATTTCAGCACAGGAAACATTTATATGTTTATTATTATATTATATTATTATTATTATTATTATTATTATACTCTGAACTGTACCTTGATCAAAGGGCCAGCTATGGTGCATTGTAGGATCCTTTCCCTTATGAAGGAAGCACTTATTGTACTAGTTTGTATCAATTTCTTGCTCAACCATTTCCTGTTTTATTTGTGAGTAAACCCAATCTGGATTTTGAATGTTATTATCTGTTATGGAGCACCATAAATAAGAAAACCCAAAGATACCAAACAATATTCAAGTTCCTCATAGAATTTAAGTGGATGTACATCAGCAAGTTTGCGAGTGGTTCCCTTATCACTGTATCAAGCCATCAGTTCTTCAGAATGACAGCATTTGAAAAAGGAGCATGCAGCATATCGAGCCTGAGTTCCTCTTGTCGTTCCCAAGGGTCTTGTCTGTGCCTCCAAATGGAGCCTGGCATACAGTATCTGCCTTGTAATTAGATCCTCACTGCTTTGAATTAAACTGTAGTCCAGAGGCAGCGTGATCTCTCTGCCCCCTCACAGAGTACTGGTGGTACATTTCTCACAGAATGATGAGGCTTCACTTCACAGCCTTTGTAGTCTTTTCCCTCTGGTCATATAGAGTTAGATGAGAAGATGGGCACCACTCTTATCTGTATGGTAAATATGAGGCTATTGTCAGTAGCCGGTTAGCTTAGCTTTGCACAAAGACTGAAAACAGGGGGAAATAGCTAGCCTGGCTCTGTCAAATGGTAACAAAATTCAATACCTGCACACCTAAAGCTCAGTTAATCTGTTATATCTCGTTTGTGTAATCTGTACAAAAATGTACCTGTAAAAACAACAAGTTGCAGTTTTATGGGCGGTTATGTGCCTGAGTATTTCCTCACTGGGAGCAGTAACTTCTTGTCGTCATCGTGAGGTTGCTCAGCAACCAGCTGAGACTCCATGAAGTCACTTTTTTACACTTTGTTTTTTTTACAGATTAAACGTTTGAGCTTTAGAGTTGATAATGTCGGTAATGTCAAATTACTCCTTTAAGAGGATTGGCCATATCCTGTGAATCAAGCTTTCTCTGGGACATTTTGGGATTTTGATCTTAAGGTTAAACTAATCGGTGACTGAGGAGGATTTGTAACAGTGACCATGTCTGACTAAATTAAGTCATTATGAAACTAGAGTTGTTGTATGCCTCTTCCAACCAGTCAAGTGTATTTTTGGCTAAATGGGAGTAATCACTATATTGATAATACATAATTATGTACAATTCCAGTAAATATGCATTGTTGAACTGATTAATGAAGGATTATCATAGATGTATTAGCAGGTACACAGGTACACATGTACTTGATCACTATGTAAAGATGGATTCTTATAGAGTATAGCTACACAAAATGTGGTGCTTTTGTTTTCTCCTGGGGTTTTTAGATGCAAAGCGTCTCTTAAGAGCTGTAGATGAAACTCATTCAAAGGATTACAATTAGCTAGGCGCGCTCCAATACGTTGTTTACAGTCACATGATTCTGATGACGCTCGAAATTCAGAATGAGGCAGGAAGTGAAAGGTAGAATGGATGAGACGGAGGAAAGGTAGTACTGTGTTAGTCATCATTGACTCATTGTGTCGTCCAACATGTGTCTGAAATCTGGAATCGCCGAATTCATTCTTAAATTATGGCTAAAAACCTATTTTGAGGTCACAATGACCTTTGACCTTTGGGTCAAAAGTGTCACCTATTCAGTGTCCGACCAACTGTGAAATGTGGTGACAGTTATGTTGTTGAATAATGGCCAAAAAGGACAGGACATTAAAAGTGAAGTGAAGTTGACCTTTGACCTTTTGGGTAAAAAATTCATCACTTCATCGTTGTATCCCATTAAACATCAGTCTGAAACTTCATAATTACTGCATCAATTCTTGAGTTATGGCCAAAAACATGTTTGTCAAGGTCATTTTGAGGTCACAGTGACCTTTGACCTTGACCTCAAAAGTGTCACCAATTCATTGTGAAATATGGTCAGCAATTCTTCAGTTATGGCCAAGAATGTGCTTTGGGAGGTCAAATCAGTTCATTCTTGAGTCCAAATGGACGTTTGTGCCAAATTTGAAGAAATTCCCTGAAGGCGTTCCTGAGATATCGCATGGGAATGGGACAGACAGAGGTACAGGCGTACGGACAACCTGAAAACATAATGCCTCCGGCCACGGCTGTTGCCAGCGCAGAGGCATACAAATAATTAACTAAAACTGCTGACATCAAAGGGACCAGGGCCTCAAAGGTTGCATGGAGTGTTAATTCACTTTGCAAGGCAGCTATTCAACAGCTTTAGCCAGCTAACCTTAGGTAACAATGGGGGGAATAAACTGTAAGTGTTCTACTCCTGAGGTATTCGATGGGGAGCCCGAACTAGAATTGCTCAATTAATCTTATGCATCATTTTGTGTGTGTTTGTGTGTGTGTGACCTTGTAGGAGGAGTGTGCTGTCGCTACTTCAGCCAACTAGGTGCACAAGTGGCAAAAGACTGAATATGAAAAAACAACTGTGCAACACTATTGACTAACTGAAAGAATCTTTTACAGAATGCATAAAAAAAACACAGCCTCCTCTACAAGAAGGCCGGATATTTATCTGTTATCCAGTGAGAGAGAATGAGACCTTGACAGTATTTGTATTTGTGTGGTTTTATTATTTTTTAATTTTTTAATTATATCTTTCTCGTGTTATAAAAGAGTTAACAGAGTTTCAATAATTATCAAGGTGAATCAACCTGAACGGATCAAAACAGATTTCCCTCGCAGTATTTGCTTCTCCTGTAATAGCTTGCAGTTGTTCACAGCCTCCCTTGATGTATGAAAAGTTTGATGTAATATTCTAATAATGTTTTCACACATTTCCTCACCAGTCTCTTTTTTTTTTCTTGCAGTGACAGTACGAAATGTCCCCTGGTGTGATGAGTTACTTTTATTCTTGAATTAGGGCGTTTTTATGTTTACCAATCACTACCAACCCACAAGAGATGTAGACCTATTCTCTATCTCTCACACTGAACTCTGCTGACAAGGGAGATGCTAATAATTAATGGCATTTTTGAAATCTCTTTCAAGATGCTCTAGGAAACTGCACAAGGGGGAAAGGGAGAACATAAAATGGCTTGGAGCTTGCAGCAAAAACAAAACTTCAGCCAGAGAATCAAATGGGAGTTTTTTAGCTAGAGAATCCAATTGGAGGGGTTTTATTCCACCAAAAACATCTCTGTGACCCATTTTAGGTTCCAGCTCACAATGAAGAGACACCAGAAAGGATTTGTATCTAAAAAATAAAAAATAAATCCATGAAAGATGTTATTACAGGAAAAGGTAGTCACGTAGAATCGAATTGAAAGAATTCAAATATTCAAAGCTAAAACAGAAATCCTATCCAATGAACCCCTAAATAGTATGAGGCTAATATTACAGCTGATATCAGTATTGGTAATGTATACATGTCATGGTTGACCTCCTGTCTATAGATGGCCATTAGATAGCCACCTGCCAATTACCTTTCCATAACGTACTTCCTTATCATTAAGTATATATTTAAAGCATAATACTGTAAGGCAGCGTAAAACATTCTTAAAGTCTATAAAGAAGTGAGAGGTTTTATACCAGAACAGAGACAACTTAAATCTCACGCAAGCCATAGATGGTATATGCAAGAAGCATTTAATTTAGCTGAAAACAGTCCTGCCATTAAAGTCATTTAAATCCTGGAGGGCCTGATGAAGGAGAGTGGAGTAGACGCCAGAGAGCGATGCAGCCTGGAGGATAGTGAAGAGATGAAACAGATGGAGGGAGAAGCAGACGAGCAGGGACGACACTGATAGGAAGACAGAGAGGGGGGGTGGGGCTGCTGGGGAGCAAGGGACAGTTTGGTACACAGTGGGTGCCCCCATAAGCCCAATGTCCTCAGCAGCAATTACACTGTATACACACACAGCCATGCAAAGCTGTGGCCTTTGTACTCCAAAAGAGGCCTGTTTCATAATGGATTTGGCAGGACATGGCTCCTGCCAACCGGAGTATATTGAATTTCAGCTGCAACAGCAACAACAGCTCCTATAGCTCTGCTGTTCAATACTGCAGTGGAATAGAGCAGAACGCGGCCCATTCTATCGGCTTCTCCGCTCTTTTCTGCTATAGGCGACATGTTTATGTAACTCTTCTGTTTAGTGCACACTGAAGTTTGCAACAAACCTGTGTGGGCATGCATGTTTGTTGTGTGTGTGTGTGTGTGTGTGTGTGCATGCGAGGGCAGGATCAGAGGAAATGTTCTATTTTTGATGCATTGCTCTAAAATGTAGGTTGACGGGAACATTCCTGTCATTGTGAAAGAAAAATATTTTAATGATTAGGAACATCTGACAGTACCATGTCCAAATGTAATTGGATATGAATTTTTCATGCTCTCGAGTGCAGCTAGAAACCTTTCATCAGTCTCATGATATTTTAATTATAGGAGGGATCTGGATTTATTTCTGTACATGTAAAAAGTTAATTCTTTGTAATGACTTTACAGTCACCATAAGAAAACAGTGTTAACCTGCAAAAACAGACACTGTTGGTCAGATATTCTGCTATACTTTTTCTGTTCCTATTAAGGTGTTTCAGCAGTGACTACAGAGGAATACAATGAAATAACCTTGTCGTTTTGCTGCTTTCTATTGCTGGTTGATTCCATCATCCATCATACATTTGATTTATGAAAGTTTTTATGTTCTACTCTTTTTACATTTTTTCTACTTTTTCTAGGATTCCATTGAAGGCAGACAGCTCCAAAATATGTAAACAATGTCCATAACTAATTGTGATAAATTATCAGTGTAATTATCATTATCACACACAGTTCAAATAACAATAAACACCATTACTGACATAATGAGTCAGTTTATGATTTGATTCAGAAATTATGTCATGAATCATTTTACTAATATGTTGTTAATTATTTGTGTTAATATGTAGTTAATCTCTCATGAGAACTGTCGATGGCTCTCCCTCTTTAAAGTCATTACAGCTGCCCTCCACATCCTCAAATTTCTCTCATTTATGTTGTGTATACACACTAAAGTGGAATTTTAGCATATAATGTGTACACTTGTTCCATACTTCATAGGTTTGTTGTCAGCTCTCATAAAGCCTTAGTAGAGTTCTTGAGTAGGAAAACATAAGTAGGGAAATATAAAAAAAACACACAGGGAATAGCTGTCCGTGGCATAATCGCAGCTGGAATCTCGTGTGTGTGTGTTTTTCCAGGAGACACTAGATGGCACTATGGATGTATAATCCCTTGGAAATCTTAGTGCCTCTCTCGCCATCTCTCTCCCTGTCTCTCTCTCTCTCTCTCTCTCTCACTCGTACACACACACAATCACAAAGATTGTGTCGTGTCATGTAAAGAGGACAATTAGAAAGCATTTTCATACATTTTATAGGGAAATTAGAAGCTGTAACCATCTGTCTGTGTTTGTGTATATATTTTATACATTTTATTAAATGTTTTACTTCAGCAGAAATTTCACTAATGGATGTTTTACCTGGGTATGATATTACCAAAAGGGAGGTTGTGTGTGTGTGTGTGTGTGTGTGTGTGTGTGTGTGTGTGCTAGGTGTTCATAACATTGTGGAGACAACTTGTTCGTGTCTGCTCTCGATCCTTTTAAGCAGATTGCTCCTCAGCTAAAGGCTGTGCCTCGAAAATGTGCATTTTGTGTCATTCACTTAATCTGCTCCATGTTTGGGATTAGGCCTCTCGTCCACAGAGAGGATGCTCTCTTCTCTCCTCTCCTCATTTTATTTGCTCTCCATGCATCTCCTTTCTCTCGCTCCTGTGTTTACCTCTCTTCTTTTACATATAAATCTCACTTTCATACCCAGTGCTGCTCTCCTCATCTATTTTCTCTTTTTTTCCCTCCTGCTCTCCTGTCCTCTCTCCCATATGGTTTCCCTCAGTAATAATCAATGCAATCTAGCAGGCCCTGGCTTGATGCAACTGTAAGCATTCTGAGCATCAATATGTCAACAACAAAAAAACCCTGGTGTCTGGCCAAATTGTTAAATGTGCTGAAAAATCTATCTGATGAACAATTGTGCTGGAATATGATGAAAAAGAGCACCTGTGGTAGGCTCGTGGAATATTTTTCAGATACTAAACACTGACTCTAGGTCAGAAGCATTTGCTCAGGAAGCTTAAATTTCGTTAGTATGCAGGGTTTGATTGCATGAAAATCTAAAGCCATACATTCATACATGATATCCTTTTGCTAAGGATCCAGTTGCTATCCTATTGCTTATCCTCTTGTGTGCGGGGACTGCATGATTTCATTCACAGGGCAGAGGAAAAGGCTTGTCATGAAGTATGGATAATTTAGTATAGTCCATGACAACCTCAATAATGTTATTTTGGCAAGATCTTTTTTGTTTTGCACCCAAAGAGATTATTACGATACCTTCAATGCGGGATATGCCAGTCTGATACTCAATATTTGCATCGGTCCAGCCAAAAATATGGGCTCAGATATCAGAAAGAATTTACAATTTGGTACCATTGACAAATATGCATTGAAATGTCTTGTGTACTTATACACGTGGCCTGTTGGAAGTTGGGAGTGTTGGAAGCTTTCAATACCACAAACTTGATGAAACACTTAACGCTTAAATATCATGCAAAAGAATATGATAAACTTCAAGCACCAAGCGTGATGTTTATGCAGAAGCAATATTGTTGGAAGCATTGAAGAAGCGTGAGAAATATCCTCCAGAGAGCAATTAAACAAAACTAATAACAGAGAAAATTGTGAAATTTATTACAGTTGACCAACCCTTTTACATAGTTGAAAATGTTGTGTTTCAACTCTTATTGAACATCTCAAGCCTCGCTACACACTTGCCAAACCAACAGGAAACGGCTGGCCCCCATCTGTTAACTCTAGTTAGTGGATTCCTTTCAAAACACTTGGAGAATGTTGGTGAATTTAACAGCTGACATGTGGATCTCAAACATGTTTCCCGTGACATAACCAGGTCTGACAGCACGCTGCTTGTGTACTGCAAAACATGTTTTGCATTTAACTTCTCTTTTTTCTTTTTTTTTAGTGAAATGCCTTGACATCTTTTAAATCAGTGGTCCCTAACCTTTTTCTTTTTCCAGAGGAACCCCTATTTTACCATTCTATATACACTGACGACCCCCAGCGCCCCCCACCCACAGAAAAAGGGAAAAAAGGAGTCTACGTCTTTTGAAATATCTTTATGTATATTTCAACAAGAACAGCACAGAACTATTAACTGTACAACTAACCAACTAACCAAATAGTGAACGTAGCAATCAAAACTAGCAATCAAAAAAGCAGTTTCAAATTCTGAATAGACTATTTCCTGTGGATGTTGCAATGTATCAGACGATTTTTCCTTATATTTTAGGAACACAATATTCTATGTTCGTATTATGAAGAACAGAAGTGTTTGGTTTTGCCTGTCAGCGACCTTTTCTCAAACAGAGCTAATAGATCAATCACAGAGGATGCTCTATTAGCTTTAAACAAGCACACTGTTATCAACTCCAATGTTTATCCACACTAATTAGAGCACTTCATAGTCAAGAGAGTTGTCTGGCAGTGTGTATGTCTGCGTCTGCATGTGTGTGTAGACTGATGATGCCCGTTAAGCCCACAACAAGTCCACTAGAACTGACACAACAACAGAGGGACGGCTTATCCGCTCTCCACAGAAAGACGAAAAGTCCGCAATTGATTTTATCTTAGTCAATGATGACTCACAACAAGGAACTTTATATTCCAGATTAGTAACAGAGAGCTTGTTGGTTAAGTGATTTATAAAGTCTCATACAGATGGCTATTAGAAGTGTGCTTGAGGCAGCTGCACTCTGCAAGGTGTCTTGGAGTAAAGTTGCAAGCCCAGCGATATTTTAAAGATGAGACTATTGGGGAAAAGGCCTTGGAGGAAAACTATGACACGGCAACTTCTCCCCTTCTAACAAGGAATGAAAGTAGCACTTAATGTACGGCTCCACTCGGACGTGATTTTTAATGCAAGCGCAGAATTCAATCCCCTCAATATTAAAGAAAAGCCATAGATTAGATGTGGTTAATGGAAACTTAAAAGTGAATTTAAAAAGCAGAGAAGGCTCAACAGCAACAGCAATGGCCGAACCCTTTCATCATAAGCAAGACGAGTAAATGTAGGTACAAGGAGGGTGCAGCTTACTGATGTTCACGTCCTGACTCAGCTTTTAGAATTCACATTGTTCCTCTGATGGTCTAGGGCGGTCCGATCGATTGTTGTGATCATGAACAAATCTCTTCCAAATCCACACACTAGAGAACCAAGATTAGACCCTGTGATCCGTTCTGTCTTTGAGATAGAGCCACTCGTGGTCACAGATAGTAATTAGACCATTCTAGAAGATACATATATGAATGAAACACCATCTCAGGTAACTCTAGCAGGTATTATTTTCTATTTCTATTATACTACGACGTATTCAAGTGTATTCAAGTTTCTTTGCGATGCGTAGCCTAGTTAATGCCTGTGGGATTCAGTGTACTGTCCTTGATTACAGTAATGTAATCATGGTTTCATGGCACCCTAGAGGCACCGTGTCACAGAAAATCTTCCCAAGAGAACTGTAACTTGAAGTCAGCCAAAACTATTGTACCTGCAGAGGAGCTTTACTGTCCCATTGCGTGATGTGGACGCCTGACCAGGCTCTATGAAGCAGAGACACATCAGTATTAATGGGGGGGTAATGGCTCCGACATTTCCAACATGCTAGTCAGCGACATTGGCATGTTAAGACTAACAGTCCAATTCGAGCCACTGCTGTGGAAAAAAAAACAGGCCTTCTGGAGGAGTGAATGAGAAGATGTTCTTATATTCTTTCATCCATTTTGTAGCCTATACACAATTTAGCATTTCACTTTAAGCATTTAACTCCAAGTGGGCAGATGGTGCTAGTGATATATTCATTTCTAGGCATACAAGACAGCACTTTCTAAAATAGCAGCAGCATTTGAATCAAATATTCATTTCCTGTTCTGAAAGACCGCTTTTCAATATCTCTGTATGGCCGAGGTGTTTGGTACTGTCCATTTGGATGGACAGAAGAGACATTTATGTTTGATCTGATACATAGAGGAATGTGTCTGTATAGTGCTGGACTGTGCATTTTCTGTGCATGCATTCACCACATGCTTGTGCAAATACATGTGGGCTTGGACATTCGTGCGTGTAAGTACCACTTCAAACATGCCGTAGTTGTAGCTGCAGCCATTTTTTTCAAAAGGCCCTTTGATAATGGCTGTAAGATCTCCTGCTTGGGGTGTTTGGCTGCTCTCCTCGTGCTGCTATGAAGGACAGTCCATTTATTCATGTCTGTTCCCAGAGTCCCAGCAGCCCCGCTCCCCAACGCTCCCTCAAAGAACATGAACAAAGGGCATATTCTGTCACAAGAGAGTGGAGGGGAGAGAAAAAGTCTGTGTGTGTGTGTGTGTGTGTGCATGTGTGTGTAGAGTGAGAGTACATTAAACTTCAAGCGTAGAGAAACTCTGTGCATGCATCCAGTTGAATGGCTCTTGTGTGTTCGCGTCTTTTTGTCTGTGTGTGTGTGTGTGTGTGTCTGTCATGTGCATATGTGGCATCCCCTGACTCAAGGGGAATACCCACCAGATATTATGCCACTGTTCTCTGTAAAACTTTGTTCTGCACAAAGAGCCTGTTTCATGCTCGGCGCTTTAGAAACATATACATCAAAAATGCGACTGGGTGGGTAATGGGTTGCATTGTGACAGATTCGCTTGGGGCTTTTTGTCCTTGGTTTGACTCATGGGAACCCAGGTACTGTTGTGACTGTGAGTCTCGTGTTTCTGGTGTCAGTCAAATCATAGTGTAAAAGCCCACATTATGAACAGACAGCGTATGTGTGACTTCATTGCAGGTCATTTTAGCATCAGTCTTGATTGCTGCATGTCCCAAAGGGGAGATTTCTTTTGCAATCCTGACTCTTCAGTTGAAACTATAGTCAATCTCTTCCCACTCAGTAGATATTCTCAGGTACTCCCAGCCCACTTTGATGCCTTTGTTCAAACCACTACATCTTCGAGTGTTGAAGCAGTCCTAAGAACACTAACTTTTCAATACAGGAGCATCAGGAGTACGTGTTTTACTAAATGTAAAAATATGCCAATATATATATATATATTGTTTTACATATAAAAAAGTGCAACTAATTAATTGTGATCATTTTTGCTTAAGAAATGACAATCAGTTATTGAAATACTTAACGGTTCATTATCAGTCTGTCAACTAATTGATTCATTGACTAATCTTTTCAGCTCTACTGAAGGCGCCACAGCAGCTATGATGAAAGCAAGCAGAGACTTCTGAAAATGTGATTGGCAAAGTTTTGGGTTCTTGTTTTTCTTGTTTTTGTTTTTTTTCTTGAGTCAACACAAAGCAAATTGAAGAAAGGAAAAAATAATATTTTGTGATCTACCAAAGCCTTTTTTCACTGCAAACCTTTTTCTAGCTTCAATTGTTGCCATCACAAAGTAAATGAACTGTACAAAAAACCTTCACATCATTGTTCTATATCAAAAAGTAAATTAAAGTATATATTGCAGTTTCTTTGGACAGTGTATTTTTACATCATCTATTGTTACTTTGGTGCTATAACATCAATCCTACACTGAACTATAAATCGATTCCTATACTTGAGGCATCTTTGGTCGGACCTTTATGCACCTTGACGTAGGAGCATATATCCAGTTTATATCCCAGGGGAGTCGACCTCGGCTCCACTACATTGCCCTCAAAGTCTCCATCTATTGTTAATAGAACAACTTTTTTAGCTTTACCTCCTGGGGACTGAAATCCAGACTGAACTTGAAATTGCAGTGAAAACATGAAATCTGTTTAAAGGGAAGATTTTATCCTTAAACTTCTGTCTAACTTAATACTATAATGCTGAGATCCCAACTCTACTGGGCCAATTTCAACTGAACTTCTGTTAACACATCTAAAGAAATGGGACACTAGTTAAAAATAGCTTGTCCCTACAATTTATGCCCATTTTGAAGGCAACGTTAATCCACCACTTTCTCATTTCTCAGTCCATTTACTGACACCCCCCCCCCCCCCTGTTTTTATATTTTAATTTTAATTTTGGTACGCTATCTTTGCTATTTGGCACTCCAGAACCCTCTTTATCTCAGAATTGAAATTTAAGCTTGTTCTGAATTTATGTCATAAATCCTAAAACCATGACTAATTACAGCTAATTCAAAAGCACAATACTTTTCAATCTATAGAAGTTTAGGTTGCATTCACAATGTAGGTCAAATTATCCAAAGCATTGTGACGTGCATCATTGTCTGTGCATGCATGCATGCTCCAGCAGGCACGCTGTGTGTCTCTCTCTCTCTGTGCCAGGGATTAGCAGTAGCCTTTCCAGAACCCCATCACGTCTTCTCTCTGCCTACATGTCCGCACTGCTTGGCCCTCCTTTCTCCATCCACCACAAGGCACCATGCCTCCTTCTGACCTTTTACAGGCTGCGTGCCCATGGATAAAGGGAGAAAATTACACTAAAATGAGCCTGAAAACATGCTCAAGCACCCCTCCAC
The DNA here is from genome assembly GCF_043641665.1 of Enoplosus armatus. Lineage (NCBI taxonomy): Eukaryota > Metazoa > Chordata > Actinopteri > Centrarchiformes > Enoplosidae > Enoplosus > Enoplosus armatus. Next base: position 13,638,216 of record NC_092189.1, read on the forward strand.
AAAGCCAGCCATCTGTAATCTTGTACTTGGCATTGTTAAGCACTGTAGCGCCCTCTCTTTTTCATCTCCCCTCTCTCTTTTTTTGTCTCCCTCGTGCTGTTTTCGCAGTAAATTTAAATGTGTGCCACTTGTGACTCTGTGTCACACTTGTCATTTTGCTGGAGGTTGGAGTTACTTGTTTGAATAGCTGTCATGTTCCGGAAGAAGTGCAGAAAATGTTCACATCAGTCCCTCTACCTCCAGAGAGTGGAAATTGGGGGATTTTTCAAGGACATGCAGAACAACATTCATATTCATGCATGGTGATCAAATGTAAACGATTACCCATAGGATTATGGCAGCAGCAACATTTCCTCTCACTCCCAGATTTTAGACCCCGTTTTTAGAACACTTTTTTTTCCTGGCGGTGCAAGACCGCAGTTTCAACATCAAAGCCAGAGCGACAGTGGGCTTTGGCTCAGTAATACAAAAAGAGCTGATATGATTTTGTAGTATATACAGTGTCCAGACTTTTCTGACTGGGGTGGCCCAAGTGGGGCACTGACATGTGCAGGAGTGGCATGAAATACCTGCACACACGCACACACACACACACACACACACACGCACACACACACACACACACACACACACACACACACACACACACACACACAGGCATACATCGGAATAGCATTCATTTTATAGTATTTATAGTATTCATTTCACGTCTACTTTGATTAATACCATTACACTATACAGTTTACCGATAGACCTACCAATCACGACAGTGTCTCCATACAAAATGTATTATAAAGCTTTCATACGTTATTCTTTAAATCCTCAGAAATAGATCGTGCAGATAGTCAATCATAGTTTAACATATGGGGTAGCACCAGGGGTGGCCAATCAGATTTCAGTCCTTGGACACGCCCCTATAGTATACAGCTCATCTTCATCTTCAGAAAACTGTCCTGTAATTACTGCTGTATTTTAGCATTTCCAAGATGCACAATATAGTACGTTGAACATAACTGTAAAAGCAATATATAGTTATATATTTTTTGCTTTACAGTAAACATATCTTACAAGAAACATACAGGAACTTATTTATAGCAACACAACTCAAGATGGTTTGAGACTGGAACACCAATTACAATAGCATGTACACACAAATTAGAGCAACATTCATTTTACCAGTGGCAACAGTATGTAATGGTGGGACTGCACTCTATTGGGCTTTTAATGATTGATAAAACAGCTGAAGACAAGCCGATGATGCATTATTTATTGATTTGTCTTTGTTCAGTGAGCCTGTCTTCATTGTCTCTTCCTCTGTGATGAAACAGTCAATGCCTTCCTCTGCTCCAGCAACAAATCAATGACAGTCTGCCTGATCAAAGAGTGGGACACATCCCTAACACAACATCAGGCTACGTATAAAATATTTAGATGGCGCAGAGGAAGACAGTAGAGCAAGAACAGAGCAAAACGGGAGCTGCAGGAAGCACTGCAGAAGGAACATCGAGGGAGAGGAAAGAGATGACTCCCGCTCAGCAACCTTCTCCTCCTGGTGGTGTGTTTGATGTAGGCTCGTATATACAGTTTAGGTTTCTTTTTCTGTCTATTATGTTCCACTTTTTCTCCCCTTTTTCCTTTTGAGCCCTCACCTTACACTTACTCCTCGCCTCTCTCACTAATGTTAGACATCTGTCCATCACATAAGTAAACTTGGCCCAAATCTGACTCTCATGCTCAGTGTGACGATGGCTCACTAATCCATGTGTTCTCTCTCTTCTTTCCTTTTTTTAGGTTTAGTGCTGTGCTATTTCTTAAATAGCACACTCACAGTGGAGTTTTTCAGAAGATGAGAAACCAGTGAGTTATTTTGCTGCACAAAGTCTGGTTTGCACATGAAAAAAAGGAGGGCTATTAGATGTTCTTTACAAATAAGAAACTTATTAATAATGTAATAGAACTGAGCCAATGTTAGCATGTTGTATTCAGGCTATGCTTTCATCTGTGATGAGATACTGTTCACTTGAGCTGTTTGCTCCCATACCAAGGAAATAAACAATGATTCATTTCAAATTCACACTAAATATTACATTGTAAAATAAAAGCATAAATCCTGAATAGTATTTGTTTTTATCGACATGGTGACCTGTGGTGACTGGAGTTCTGTGAAACCTGATTTATGTAGCATCTCATCTATACATTGAACTTCATTAGAAGAAGAGAAACTCTGAACTCTAAACAAAGTAGCAGGATGTAATCATACATTGGAGCACACTGAGAATATGTTTTTAATTTAAAGCAACATTATGCAAGACTTGGTGCCCCTACAGTTTTGGGAGGGCAATTCACCCTCATGGACAGCTGTACATGTGCATTTGTTAACAAGCGGAAGGATTTGTATTTGGTGGGCTGACTTGGCTCATGATCAAAAACTAGACAACTTTGCTAACACAGCCAAACATCAAGCAACAGTGCAACAACACAAGACATAGCAGCTAATGTTTCGTACTAGGTCCAACAGCTTGGCGTATTGAAGCTGTTATTTTATGGTCAAATAGTTACATAATGTTGCTAGAAAAGATAATCTACCAGTTGAAGATGAGCCGGTGAGAAATATCCTATTTGAAAGATCCTATATGAAAACAATCTAGTTCTGCAGCCCAGCAGCTAACAGGGCTGTTGCTCAGCTCCGAGTGGCACCTGACTAGCTGAGCTCCGGCTTAATGATTACCCAACACAGCAGTAGAGGAAGAACAGCCAGTGGCTCAGAGATGCCGATCCAGCTGGGGTACCTGCTAAATAAAACATCGGCTGACCCAGCAAGATTATCTGCTAAACACTTGTTGCACTGCCAGTTTAACCATGCTGGTTCAGTGTCTGCCTGCTGTGTTTCCAGAATGCCACTGACCCAATTATTAAAGTTTAGTTTGGTAAGTTAGAGTGAAGATTCATTTTCTGAGGTTTGTCTTTCGAACATGCAATGGAGACATAAAATACCGCCTTCTCTCCACAACCTCCCAAAGCGACTGGCACTGGCTTTGTGAACAGAATGAGAGAAATGCTGGGCTTGGAGTCATGAGTATGGTTAAAAGCAAAAGGTTAAAAGAGTCGGAGTTGTAATAATGATCTTTTAAAATAATTGCACACAAATAAAGACTCAAGATAATCAACCACTACCAGTAGGTACACCCATTAGTAACTGTTAGCAGCCAGTGCGCTAGATATTGGCACAGGAATTGTCTTGTTACTATACGCATTCCTTTGCATTTCTGTGACTGTCTACTTGACAATGTACAATAACAGCAGCAGCATTTACAGAACACATTGAACATTATTGCAAGAAAAAATAGGTATCAAATAATGTATCTTTATATGATATTCTTAATATAACAATATGAATGTATACTTGTTTATGAAAGCATGTAAACAAGATATTTTTGTGCATTAGGTGGCATTGCAGTTGAAATTAGACTCCTATAAACTGATGCTTCATTCAAATGCTGATGAAAGAAAATATGCTCAGCAATAATGATGCCCCAGTGAGAGTTTCAGGAGGGAGAGAGGAACAGCTGCTTGGTAGAAAAACGTTATTGCTTTCTGTTTGGGTGAACCACAGAAATAGGCAAAATGTGCACATAAAAAAAGTCTGATTAAGCTTTTGTTTGTTCCAAGGAAGTCCTCTGCACATGACTGACGCATTAGATTCTGATAACATCTGTCACATGTATTATTATCTCATTGTAGATGGAAGTATAGTAGGACATGTGCCCATGCAGTAACTTTCCAGAGAGAGAGAGAGAGAGAGAGAGAGAGAGAGTCTATGAGGTAGGTGCAGTGTGTTTGAGAGGCTGATGCTGAAATAATTTAGGACAACCGACCCCTCAAGGTCACACTGCTCTAAGACAGAATATGGCAGAGGATTTTCTCATCAATGTTAAAAATGTGTGTCCCGAAACCAAAATGAATAATTCTCCACAAATGTAGATCAAGGCTGTCCTTACTTAGTCATATGTCATCTTTGTTGGCTTTGTCAGGGCACAGGGCGGCTCATAAAATAAAGACCAGCTCAGCAGCTGTGCATGTTAGTAGTTCAGCAGCCAGGCTAAAGATGACACTTCCATGAAAGGGTTACTGCAGTTCTGCTGCTGTGTGGCTGAATTCAGCAATGCTAACAGATTTTGAGCCTGACTTTGAGCCAACTCTGTAAAGTTGGAGGTTCTTAGTTAAAAGGCGAGCCCTGTCCTCTGAGTGCAGATGCTACAGAGAGCCTTGGAGCTGATAATTAAAAGTGCATCCGACTGAGGGAGAAAGTCGACAGTCATTAAGGTGAGAGGTTCAGCCTTATTGAACAGTCTACATAGGGACTGAGACCCGGCTGTAGCTGGCGCCCCATTACAGAGGTTGGTTATGAGCCACGAGTGCTCACCACAGTCCAAGTTCATTAAATCACTGAGTCCCTCTCATTAATTTCACAATGGTAAACTTATAATGTAAGCTAGTGCAAATGTCAAACTGAAGTGCCATGTGCGGCCGCAGCTCACTCATACATACAGTGGTACATTTTCAGAAATGCTTGTGATGAGATGCTGTCCATCAGCAGTGACTGTCAATACATGTACTGCTCTGAGACTGCTCTTTCTTCATGCATGCTCAGACACTTATGAATAACTGTTAAACTTCTACTCAGCTCCAAAGAAAATAAGTCTCTGTAGGCTTGTAATTCAGTCTGTAAAGGTAATTCATCAATGTGACGGAGTAACCAACAATCTAATTTCACAGCATATTAATAAATTCAGTCACCTTCGCTCATGTTAATATGTATTAGAGAGCATTGTTAGTGTCTAGAAAAGACAGGAGGGAATGTCTTGTACTTGCATTTAAGCATTGTTCTCCCCAAAATAAACATTAAATTCTGTGATTAACTTGGGACCCACGTCAGTCATTATCTACTCACGCCAGCAGAAGAATAAAGGACCTCCTGCTATTTGTACTATTAACATATAGCCTGTAACTCCAGAATGTGTAATAAAACAGTGAGCGTATTAAGTAAATTAGGAAAACTCTGGTAAAACTGTCCTCTATGAATTAATAAAAATGTAATAGTCCATAACAGTGTTAGTATTTTCTTTTGAAAACAATACACACTATCCTTGTTGTACAGGCCCGATAAAATAGCTTTAAAAAAGACCTGTTACTGCTTTCCTCATGCTGGGAAAAAAGCTGATGGTTGACGTACAATGTTTGTATTCTGCTGCGAGTGAAGTCATACCAGGAAACGCGGTGAGGATGTGTGAGTTTCCCTGGCGATACAAAGTAGCCCCTGTGTGTTGTGGTGTAGCTGATAATGAGCATAGATGTGTGTGTTGTGTGTGTGTGTGTGTGTGCTGAGCTAATTCTGGAAGAGGCGACCAACGCCCTTTCTCATAAAATGGTTTCGGCCCAAGACTTGAAAAGTTTTGCGTTTCCCAAGAAGTTCCCACCGAAACTATTTCGAGCTATACTCCTTTTGACAATCATGTCACCCAAAACAAAGATGCTGCAAATCTATTTCTTGTGATTTGTGTCACACCAGGGTTATTATCTGATATCATATGTTACGTTGTTGGCGAACTAAAGGAAATAATTCACATTTAAGTGCTTATCATGAGGAATATTGATCATGTTTGTAGCTTTTGGTCTGTTCTGTTCCATCAAAGCCTTGACAGTTAATTTACTCTCTTTATTTGAAAATGGATGAGTTGACCGAGCACAGCGACAGCCTCTGTTCTAGCAGGATAATTGAATATAGTGAACTCGTCATCACTCTTGTCCTTTGTGTTTTGTTTGAGCCAAACTGTGTCAGCGGTGTTCAAAACTCATTAGCCTGTGTACATTGCACTACTGACACGTATCTGCGTGTGATACTCCCTTTTGGCATATTAATAGTTGATTTGTAATGGCCTAGAAAAGGGAGGCATTTTTATTTGATCGAGATAGATAGGGTGTCAACGGAATATTTAATGGTATTTGTCAAGTATTAAGTGGGTTTGCGATCAGAAAGTGGCACTTTCAGCCCCTAGACCAGCTAGAAGAATGTGGTTAGGAAATGTGAAGGACAGCTAATGTCAAGGTGCGTTTGTGCTGATGCTGAGTAGCCAACAGTAGATGGTCTGTGGTTGTACTGGGCAGATCCCAGTGGTCACCAGCAGAAAACAGTGGTTGTGGGTACCGTAAAAGAACAAGAGTGCTTAGCTGACTTTTCTTGAGTAACTTTATTCATAATGAATGAATATATATCACATAATCAGAGCTATAAATCAATAAAAATGTTGATGATTACTGGGGTGGAATGATTCTTGTTGAATCGAGGTAGGCTTGTCTGTGCGTAGTCCTTTAAGATATACTTTCACAATGTATTTTATAAATAAACCTGACTTGACTTTATAAAAATGTTGACATGCACACAGTATCAGGTCAGGGAGATCTAATTCACAAACATGCATATGTTTGCCAAACCACTGTGGTCAGAAAGGCCTTTTATCCACATCAAGGCTTGTTGCTGCTCAACACATGTTGCTCACACAAGGGTAGCCTTATTTGCTCACAATAATCACCAGCTAATGTGAAAAAATATCAGTTTTCTAGAATAATCAGTGGGCAAATGACAGAAAACACAAAACAAGATGAAGAAAAGGTGAGGTGAGAAAAGGTTCTTTTTATCGGTTCAATTATTGCGTTGTGCACCATTCGTATTAAATCTGAACTTTTAACCACATGAATCCCTTCTCTTTTTGTCTAATGCTACCCTCCCAATTATCCCAATCCTCCACTTTTTTAAATATCGAAGCCGAACTGTGACATTAAATTAGGATCTGTGAGGGAGGGACAGAATTGTTGAGTTATTTATATTCTATTTATTGTCTCCCTGGAAGATCTCCCACAGGAAGATAATTGTGGGCTTATACCATCATTTTTGTTGCTGCTTAAAACCAAAGAGGAAGAGAAAAGCAAGTGGAAGAAAGGGGAGGTGAACGAGTGAGGATGCCATGTTGTTATTTTGTTCACAGGTTGATGACAAGCCTGTTTCCAAGTTACACGCAGTATTTTCCTATTAAGTGAGAGGGACCTCTTTGGCATCACCAGCCCTATTAATGTATGAATGTGCTGACCTCTGGTTTTCACTGCCACACCTGTTTCTATTTAGAGGATCCACATGTTCCACTCAGAGTAAAGAGTTTCCTTTAGTAAAAACATTGTGAAGTTTAAAGGATACGTCCACCTTTTACATTGTTAGTTAGATGTCACCAGTCCACCCACTCCACTAGATTTACAACCATGTCCCCCAGGGTTGTCTTGTGGGGGGTTCTGCGGAAGTATGGGGCTCTAGGACATTGCTACAAGTCATTCGGTCCTTGTATAACTGGAGCTGTGTCTGTATTCTCAGCAGGAAGTTTGGTCTGTTTTCAGTGGGTATTGGGCTCTACCAGGGTTGTCCCTTGTCACAGATTCTCTTTGTGATTTTCATGGGCATGATCTCAATGCGCAGCCAGGGGGAGGAGAATGTCCAGGAACATTGAACCTCAAAAACGCTTCTCTGTTCTTTGCAGATGATGTGGTTCTGTTGGCTTTATCAGACCCTGACATACGCAGTTTGCAGCCAAGTGTGGAGCCATGGTTGTCTGCCAGAAAAAAGTGGATTGTCCCCCTCAGGTTGGGAGTGAGTCACTGTCCCAAGTGAAGTATCTTGGGGTCTTATTCACAAGTGAGCGTAAAATGGAGCATGAGGTCGACAGCTGAATTGGTGCACCATCAGCAGTAATGCAGGCATTGTACCGGACTGTTGTGGTGAAGAGGGAACTGAGTCCAAAGGCGAGGCTCTTGATTTACCAGCCGTCTACATTCCAACCCTCACCTATGGTCACGAGCTTTGGATCAAGACCAAAAGAACAACATCGCGGAAACAAGCAGAGTTTCCTCCATAGAGCGACTGGGCTCACCCTTAGAGATATTGTATGGAGGTCAGACATCCGTAGGGAGCTCAGAGTCAAGCTGCTACCACTTCACTGTCGAAAGGAGTCAGTTGGTTCAGGCCTCTGATAAGGATGCCTCCTTGGCACCCTTCAGAGTTTTTCCTGACACGTCCAACTGGTAGGAGACCCCGGGGTAGAACCAGAACACGCTGGAGAAATTGTATATGCTATCTGGCCTGGGAACACCTCGGCATCCCCCAGGAGGAGCCGGAAGACGTTCCTGGGGAGAGGGACTGCTGGACTACCTTGTTTAGCCTGCTGCCATCGCAACCCGGCACCAGATGAACTGTGGAAGATGGATGGATGGATGGATGGAAGTCATCAATCAGTAATGCATTCCAGGAGTTACTTTAGGATATAAATTACCATATAGATTGTACAGTAGAGAGGGTTTCTTATAAATAATTTTTATCCTGTCACAGAACCAACCCATTGAACCTACATCCAGTTCTGATGTTTCTGTGATGCCAATCTTTGATCACATTGGTACATGTTGGTGTAAACGTGCTTATATATTTTTTTCATAAGTTTTTTACATCTGATTTAGTTAGTAAGTTTCTCCATCACCCCAAAATGCCTTTCTACGGCTCCCAGAGAATGACTGTGAACTTGTCACTTTCATCAGTGATGGGTTTGTGGACATGTTGATAGGTCTAAATATAGCTCCTTAGCCACATATATTAGGGAACATTGTGGCTTGTCAGTGATCACAAGAATTCCCCTACGAAAATATTTCTTAACATTGGATTTCATTGCGGTCTGTTGAGAGAGGTGATGATGTGGTTTCCTTACATCAGCATAGGTGCAAGTTAGCCTTGAAACTCAAGTGTTACTGTTGAGTTTTAGTTGAGAACAACAACAACAACAACAAAGTCTGATATAGCAAAATATCACATTGTCTTGGATTGGCTGGGGAGCATGAAAAAAATGTGCCTATAAATGCAAGACGTATTGCCATAATGTGTTCATTCTGCTGGTTGTTTGGAGTTTTTCTTTAAACTCTGAATCTCATTTGACCTCAGGGCTTCAGACCCTTTGTATGGGTTTCTTACTACAGATTAAACCGTGAAGTCAATTTTGTAATTTAGTCATTAAAAAAGTACATTGGTCATAATTCTCAAAGGCAAAACTGTATACCAAAACTTTTTGCAGGGTAGAAACATATTGTATTCTTCTAATCCATGTCATCTTTGCAAGGCTGTAAGATGTGTTGTGCATTACTGGGTGATCGCATTTTGTTTTTATATCTGCTAATTGATATTACAGCTCAAACAGACCATTCTCAGTTGTCATTATTTAGCAGTAGCAGATGGTTAATTCATGCTGGTATAGACACTAATCTCACATTTACATTTAGATAGTAGATATTAACTGACACTAACATTCAGAGCGAGTGAAAATGAGTACAGTGCCAATTATTGATATTTATCATAAAAAAACACTGAAGAAAAGCCATTAACTGGGTACAGTTTGAATATTTTTACAATAAATATAGACCCACATTAACTATTGACAAACACACATTTTTCATATTTCAATGTATGTGTCAGGAGTTCCTACAATATTCAGCTTGGTTCTCAGTAAGTATGTCTCTGTAGATGGTTAAGTAAACACGGATTTGGATTAAAGGGTTTTGCTTCTGTTTTTATTTCTCTCTTTTGTAAGTACTTACTTGGCATTCAGAGGAGATGAAAACTTGTTGCACCACTTTGTCATCCATTGGCAGGCTGTTCTCTTCTTATTGTCTCTTATTAGGCATCATTACGGTAAATTGTGGCGCATCAGTGATAAAGAGACAGTGATGGTGGACGACAGGAGGAGAGATTGACAGCATGCAGCCACTTTGTTCATAATTAGCCATGGTTTTGTTAGCACACCTCGTGTTAATTAGTTAATATGCTAAATAATGAGCTGTACTGAAAATTAATGAAAGCTTTCAGAGTGATTCATAACCATAATTTATTATTCAGTGTGCAGCAAATACACCTAATTGAAAAATGTGAATTAAGTGATCACACAAATGTACCCAATTTATTGTTATAATGGCTTGTAACTCTGATTCTCATTATTTTAGTGCCACAGAGGCCATGAAATCAATTCATAACTCAGCATAAAATTCAAATAATGGTGAGTCATAAATAACAGTGAATTGTATATTTGAAGCAGACATATTTTAATAAACCTGACAGGTGACTGATATTGGTTTCATCATATTTCCTTTTTGTGTTTTAACTGTATTCAAGCCATTGCGTTGTTTTTGAAAAAATATGCATGACATCAACATTTCAAAAAGGTCCAAGAAATGTGATATGCACAGGCATCAAAAAGCTCAAGTTTTGCAAAAATGTTCTTTATAGTGAATACTACAAAGTCCCCCGTATCCAAGTATTAAGCTTTAGAATCTGGAGGTATTTTCAATACAGCTGCTTGGCACCGTCTCTCTTGCCAAGTCCTCCTCTCTGTCGGTCGTGGATGACTCACTGGAATCCCTCCTGAACCAGTTTGGAACAATAGCTTATTAGCAACCAAATGATGAGCCATGTGTTCTGTTTTCTCAGATTATTTCACGTTGACAAAAAAGTAAGACTGCACCTGGCTGGCCCTCAAGTAAACAATGTGCTGATTGTCTGTGGTGGGACTTCTGCTGACTGCCTCCTGTTGGCTCTGTTTGGCTGCCTTTGGGGTGTCAATATGTAACTGCCTCTCTGAGGCCAGAGCTGGTCAAATAATTTAAGAGCTGTTCATACATTTTTTCCTGTTTATTGTGATTTTGAATGTGTGTGTGTTTTATTTTTTGGAAATGGAAGATGTTTTGAAGGATTCTGTTGTCGCTCTTGGTTTAAGCAACTCATAGCTGAATTGTTTGTTGAGATGAACTCTTGATTTTTATAATCGCTAGTTGTCCCTCATGTTAAATCCAGTAGTGTAAACTACAATTACCATGTATAAAGATACATATGTCAGTCTGGCCAGAGGTTGGATTAGCACAAAAAAGCCTCAGTAAAACATCGTATTAAAAATGTAATTAAGACTACAAGTGAAAACAATGTATAGGCAGCGATTGGCTGCGATCATGCATTTTTCATGCAGAGTGGGAGGGCTACCTTATTTATGAAGGACTAGTTCTTGGATAGTAGGCAACATCACATGACATAATACATTATGTCCATATGGCCATATTGTCTCTATATAATCTTAGCTGTTGGAGGGATTATTCATGGGATCCCTACCTCTAGCACCTATAATATAACACCCAGCGTGTGTGTGTGTTTTGTGAGACATTTGTTCGCATCTGTCGCGGACTATTGCTAGTCATTGCTGCCTTCCGCAGCCTACTGTGAAATGATTGTCTGTTTTTGACTCAAACATGGGGTTTCATGCTAATCTGACTTGTTTTCTCATTATCTTCCCCCCAAGCCTTCCTCTTCTCTCTCTTTCGGCTCATTATCTGTCGTCTGGTTTTCACCTCACTTCATCCTCGTCCTTTTCTCTCATTTGTCCCTATCCCTCCCTCCCTCTCTCTCTCTCACCATCTCTCTTGGTCTCTCTGTCTCCTTCTCCAGCCCATCGTCATCTACAGCGGTGCTGCTCATTGCTAACTAGGCTGCCTTCAAGCCCACAGGTACATCCCCTCCCCCTCCCCTTCCTCCCCCTCCTCCACTTCATGCTCTATTTTTAACTCCACTCTGCAGGATCCTTCCCCATGATTCTGCCTCTCCAACCCCAACTCACATCTCTGTCAGCACCTCTTTGCCATTCCAACCAAGTGGTGGGAGACTGTAGACCAATACCTGTTTATTAATTTATGCCCATGCTAGCTTTTCCTTTTTTTTTTTTGTTGAAGAAGCGTTGCCTCAACTTAATTTTGTCAGTCAATGAAAAGTGAGTGGCGTGGCGCACTCTTTCTTTCCATAACAACATTAGATGCTCAGCTGGTGACATATCCTCTCTTTGACATCATATTAAAAATGATACATGATGATCATGTGTAAAATAATAGGAGGAATTAATGGAGTGATTTGAGGTCAAAGAAAGGAGGGATGAAACAGGATTGAGGATATGACCAATGTCATGATAAGGAGTCAAACCCATAATGTTTAAAGTACAAGTAATCTACCAAAACCTGCTGCGCCACATTGACTTGATTTACTGGCTAAGGCTGATGTGTGTTGTCGGTGGATATGTCCATTCATGTCTAAAATGTTTTGCTTTGTTAAGCTGCCACCTTGCCTTGCATGGAGCCTGGCAGCCACCTCAGCCCCCCCACTGAGTGGAAACATAATGCACTTGTTGTACTGTATAGCTGAAGTCTGGGGCCTCCTCAGCCTCTTGTCTTTAAGACCGCTCGACTGGCTTTTCCTGGTGCATATCCTCCTGACAAGAGCTTACAGCACATAACCTCCTCCAGCAGATGAGTGCCACGCTCTCAAAGCTCTCTATGTTTGTGTGGTAAAAGCACCTTGACTCTATTATACACAGGTTGAGTGGGTGTGCTGTTCTCTTGTGTAAACAAGTGTTGAAGTTATTTACGCTCCTGTGATGGTAAAGAATAGCTTTAAGTGGATTGTGCACTGTTAGCATAGACTTCCCCTTAGTGATGCTGTACTGATTTTGCAAAAGATCTTAATTATAGAGAACCACTTTATTCCCATTGCATGCAAACTGTGTTATTAGGATGATGCAGCTTACAGGTGCAGATCTATAGCTTTCCAGGTGGTTTGACTTGTGACTTCATCCCCTCAGAGGGGATCCTATAATGGACGTAACGTAAGTTAATTCATTGATTCTCAGTAATATACCTTCTATTCAGGGGTTGCCGCCGTTAGGCTTGTAAGACTTAATGGAGACAAAAAAATCTATTTTTCTTATGAACTAGGGGTTTGGTTCTCATGGTTACACTGTTTGTCTTTGATGTGAAGCATTTACATTTAATGTGAACTTGATCAAGGTTGTCTTCGATACAAAAAGGGAGGAGGGACAGAGAGAGAAAAACAGTGTGAAAGAAAAGGCTCGATTGGGGCTCATTTAAAAGTCATTGAAGCCGGGATTTCGCCTATTGGCAAGCATTGTTCGTGTTTAATGATGGCCTCTCAAGAACAGATTACACTTTAAATACCCGCTGACTTAAAAGTTGAATTTCCATTTTCTGTTGTGTGATACAGACTACTGAGACAGCTGGCCATGACTGAGGTAAACAACATTGTGTCTGCCTTAAACACATGGTCTGACTTTGTAATGATCCTCGTCTGTGTTCCCAGACATGGCATTTAGGACTAAGGACAGACCTGCCTAGCGGCATTCTTCCTTGATTTTCTCATGCAGAACTTACACAGGTAGACTGCTATGAGAGAATCCATTTGTCAAACTCACAGTCCTTCACGGCTATAGACAGCCACTGTCAATGGGAGGCTTTTGAGTTATTATGTGCCTTTCCAAAAGAAGTATGAAGCCTGTTTTTAGAGAGCTGTTTCAGAAGGATGTTCCACACACAGGCACAATACACACACACATTAACTCCCCCCCCCCCGCCTGCCTCCTGTCGAGACACACCACACACTCTCCAAGTACTCAGTCTTTGCCTGTCAATGAGGCACACTCTGCAGCAGATGCAATAGGCCAAGCAGTGGCACGCTGAGATAATGTACACAGTAACGCTGCCAAAGTTGTGATGTTCCACGCAGCACAGAGTCCAGGCGTTGAATGAACAGCAATCATTTCAGTGCACTCCCTGCTTTGGCATAGTGTTTACAGCACTTTTAAAAATTGCTCAGCAGGAGCATGTCATATAACCATGGCCTTTGCTAATCCAGTGTAGGATGTTTGCAGCATGTCAACCTTCTCTCTTTACCATGTGTTGTTCCTCGTCGCTCACTGATCAATACAGCAGGAATGCCACTTTTAAGCAGACTCAAGCACTTTCAATGATTTTTTGACAGATTTTTGTCTTGGACATATTTTAGGTGAAAGCAGGGGACCCAAGTAGCTGCATTAGCAGGAGCTTTGTAAATTGACTCTCCTCTATGAGCCACAAGGGTCTCTCTGTCTCTCATCTTTCTGCTCCACTTCTGCCTCCCCCTTCTCTGCTCTCCATCTCTTTTCCTCTGATGTCTGTTTCTCACTCATCTTCATTTACTCCCTCTTTTCCGAGCCTGGCAAAAGCATAAATAGATTATTAATACTAGAGAGGCAAGTTTTTTTTTTTTTGCCCTTTTCTCTTTCCCGCTCATTACATTTCATTTCCCTTCCTCTCCTCTTGTCATATCCCTCCTCTGGTGTATGCCTTCTGACAGCCGAGCTACCCTGCAGCCTGCCTTGGCCAGGTATAGCACTAGATGAAAGGTTTGCAGGCAGAGCTCTCTTTCAAAGAGGCCTTCTGCTGCATCCCTGCTCTCCATGGGCAGTTGTCCCTGCCAGGCAGATGGAGAGAAAGAGGGCAAGGGAAGGAGAGTAAGGAGAGAAGTAAGGGGGAAAGAGTTAAGGATAGATTACTACAGACAAACAGCAACAGAAAGTAAGAGAAAGACAGAGCGTGAGGTTTGTGTTACTCCAGATCCGGAAGTTGCACCTGGCCTCTGTAGATGATCAAAGAAGCTCGGCGTCCAGGTGAGTGCAGCTAGTGGAAGTGATGTGCCCCTGCTTTCACTCTAGTTTAAAGCTCCTCTCATATCCGTACTCAGTCTGGAGGCCGCCACGGGACATGAAGGGGTTTTTGAAAGTGTTCCTGACATGTTTTCATCATCTGATGTCTTGGAGTCACACTGAGGTCTCAGTTCAGTTGAAGAACATCTTGTGCCCTCAACAAAATCCATTGAACCTCATCCCTCAAGGTGAAATTTAAATGGATGGTTCAGCCCCTATGCCCAAATCAAGTCAGCATTCATGTCCTCATATTTAGTCTGATTTAGTTTGTTTTATCCGTTTGCTACAATGTCGGCAAGCTGCGCTCTCACACATTGAAACGTGGATCAAAGAGCAGAACGAGTAACATTTTTGTCTCTGCCAAAGAGAAGTCTGATCTTGAGAAAAACAAGTTATTTCAAGAAAAGAACATGTTGAGGTGGCATTGACTCGCTGGAGCATTTTGTTTTGGGATCAATTCTAAATTCCTTCATTTCAAACTAATCAATAGGACGTGCTGAGTCCCCACTTAAAATGATATTGGCTTGCCACACAGGAAATATGTCTTGCCAGTGCTCCACTATGTGGCAGAGCTCCAGAGTTAACATTTCATTCTACTCAAAATAGTCCACTGCCTCAGCTTCCTAACAGTTATACAAGGCGTTACTAGACCAAATCAAAACACAGCATCATGCTTACAAGTCCAAACAGACATTTATTAGTTTCTGTCAGAAAAGTCATTGCCCAGGAATAATTGAAAACTTTAAGCGTGAAAGAGATATTGTGTTTGCCGTTAGAATGCAAATGATTTATTTCTTTAAAACAACCATCCTTGATGGCATTCTCCTCTGTGATTGAAGGGAGGAAAAGCAGGCTCTATGGTGTACCTACATAAATCTCCTCTGAAGACAAGCTAGATAATGCACTGTAGGTCTGAGCTGAGAGATTTAGCCTCTGGATGCTGCAGTGACAGGAGATACTGACAGGAGGCAGTGCGGGCAGTAAAACAACTGACAGTTGGTCATTACAAAAGACGCAGGTGGGCAAAAAATCAATCACGCCGAGACAGGCCTGGACTCTGACAGATGCCTGACGTCTGCTTGATGAAGAGCTCTGCTGTCCCTCTGAGTGATGAGGAGGAGGAGGACGAGGAGAGGGGAATGAAAGGGGAGCGAGGGGATTAGGATGAGTTGGACGATAAGCAAGAGGCATGAAGGAAGAGCTGCAGAGGAGGAGGTGTGAAGACAGTAATGAACCACTGAATCAGAGAATCAGCAGGAAAGAAGCAGAAGGGTTGAGGTACTGTATATGTTAATGAATAGTTATGGGGCAAAAAGTTAAGGAAACAGGAGGAGGTCAGCATTTCATCGAGTGGAAGGAAAAAGACAAAAGGGGAAGAAAAGATAAGGAAGAGCAGGCCAGGTGAACAAGGCTTGAGACATTTTTTTCAACGCCTGAAGTCAAGCTGTCATTTGATGTGGCCACAGTTACCGTAACAGCACTTTAACAACACTGCGTGTAGGTTTTAGAGCCGGCCAGGGTCGGTGTTTTGACAAACACCTTTATAGGCTATTTCATGGTGTCTGCTCAAAGTGTATGAGAAAATATCTCAAGTGTGAAATGCCTCTGCATTATTGGCCCACACTCAATAGCCAGGGAGCGCTTGATTAAATTTTTTTGTCAATTTTCTACTCATTTAAAAAATGTATACATCAAGGGAAATGTTCTACTCCGGGATAACGTCTGGGTTGTAAATGCAGTTTTAAAGGTCGGCCAAAGTCCAATGAGATTCATTTCAAACAAGCTCTACTGCTGTAACACTTCATAGTGAATTTACTGAAAAATGACTGGAATCAAAAGGCATTTATTTGATCATACATACAGCTTAGTCTGCTCAACATGACTGCTTTATGGCTTATGCGTGAAATGAAGGGTCAGCATGTGGTGGCGTACAACTGTTTTTTTGCTGTCTTCTTTTTTTCATTTTAACCACAATGTCTGCGAGTCTAGGTAGCACAATACAAAACATGTCCTTGCTGATGCTAATATCCTCTGTTGCAATCTATCTCAGCAGATTGCGAGTCTTCATAATATACAGGCTGCATTGTGGAGCTCATATCTGTGTGGGACCCCTTGCTTTTCTGTATTACAATGAAATGAGACTGCAGCAAATGGAGGGGAATGAAGTGTCGCAGCAAGCAACAATCCTGTGGCAAATGGGTAAACATACAGAACATTAAAAATACTTATCCATTGCATCAATGTCAGCCCAAGGATTCCACAGCAAGGCCACCAGACAACATACGAGCAAACAACAAGTTTTAGATTAGTGTTTGTCCTGTCAGGGTGGAACAGTAAAGGACTTCGCTAAGCCTTGCTGCTCCTGCACATGCTGGTGTCCTTTCTACCAAACAGGCCCAACAGCTTGTTTTACAGCATTCTTCAGAGTTGGCACCAGTGCTTTCCCAGGCACTCTGATTAGCAGTTCAATTGCAGAATTATTGATTTTGACAGTCTTTGTTCCAGGGAGCCCTCAGTCACTTCACTACGCCCTCCTTTCAAAGCTCCTTAAACTCAAGTGACTAGGTAGGACCACACCCCGACCTGATAGGTACTCAGGAATGGAGATGTGCAGGGCAAGCAGAATTATTGTTTGCTTCTCTCACAACACAACACATACAGTATGCTGCTATGCACGTCAAGAGAAAAGACCTCATATCCAGATAAACTGACATCTCTTTAAAAAGTCATGAGGTCATTTGCTGCTGAACCAAGAATTATGCAAGTTAAAGAAAGTGAGTAGGACATGCAATCAGTGCTGAAATGAATAATGAATGGTGGAAAGATTGTGGGGGTTTCAGTTGCTCATCCCTGTGGTCTAAAGTATGCATAAATCGTCCTTTTACTACTACTGTATTTTACAGTTGATACTTTCTTATTAACCATTCTCTTCTTACAGAGGAAAATATGAAAATTACAGGTAGAGATTCACTTGACATGTGCTGATTAACATCACTTTGATCTTAAACCATGAATGTGTAATAATGATCATCATTTACTGGAGAGTCCTTAGTAGAAAGACGGACAGGAGCAGCAGGAGTGAGAGGGGACATTGTCGTCTCGGCATTTGCTCAGTAGCAAGTGAAAGACTCTACCAGTACAGTTGATAATGGTTTGCTTAAATTGATTTCTACCAGTCACAGTCATGCAGTCACAGTGCCGTTTATAGTCATTTCATTTGTTAAAGAAGAAATCATGATTATACAATACCTACAATCTAGCACATCATCACACAAATATCACTTTTGCACACACCCATATGTGCCACATGTATTTTCAATAGTCTCACATATGAACATGTAATTCAGATAAGGTATTGTCCTCATATGTTATGCAATTTGACATAAAGTCTCCTTTTGTTTTAATATACTGCAGATACTTTTGCGTTTTATGTTAATGAGCTCATAGCATGCAATACACTGCAGAGTCTTTACTGCACATGTTGCCTGCTCCATACTGTCTCTCAGTCTCTATTTATTTCTGCTCTATAGGATACTCAATCTATCTTTTGAGACATCCTGTATCTCCTACCCCTCCCACCTCCATCTGAGTCCTCTACCTCTTTTCTTTTATCTCCTGCTTTAATCAAGCATCTGATCACAGCCCCAGGAGGACGAGGGATAATTAGATTAGGCCTGTACATGTTTAC
Organism: Enoplosus armatus; assembly: GCF_043641665.1. Classification (NCBI taxonomy): domain Eukaryota; kingdom Metazoa; phylum Chordata; class Actinopteri; order Centrarchiformes; family Enoplosidae; genus Enoplosus; species Enoplosus armatus. The sequence goes on from NC_092189.1 coordinate 13,656,549, forward strand.
ACATTCTGATTTACATTGAGCTTTCCCTGTCTTTCTCAGTCTGACCCATATTTTCTCTACGTGCCTCCTCCATTTTTTTTTTTTTTGCTTTTTATGTCTTCCTCTCAGGCTCTCTGTCTTTCCCACTTCTGTTATTTTTTGCTGCAGCAGCGTGAATACACACGCTTTGTTAGCCAACACCAGTAATGCTTTCCACTCTACACCAGCGAGGTTCTAATTCTAACACTGTAGTGTCAGGTCTGATTATTTCAGCTCAGTTGATGGTCTCATACACACTCTGTCACTCTCATTGTTTTGCTTGCTTTCCATGGGACTGCAGTTGTGTTGTGGGTTATGTAATAAACATTCACTGAGGGACTTGTTTTATGGTGGAGCCAGTGCCATTAGAAAGGTGTGTGTGTGTGTGTGTGTGTGTGTGTGTGTGTACATGCACTATATACAGTCGCTGATCATCATGTTGAGCACTTCTCCTCCAGTCATCTGTCATCGAAACTGTCCTTGCAGTGCAGCCTCCCTTCATGTCACCTGATAGTCTGAGAACTGGAGAACCACTCAATTTTTACACAGAGCTGTCCAAAAGGAAAGAAAATGTTACTGAGGCTGCAGCTAATGCAGTGTGCACAATCCCCAGGTTTAGCAGCCAACCCTTGAGAGGAAGCATACGATCTTTGCAATAAGGGAAATGAAATTATAAGTGCTTAGCAGGAGGGCCCTATTGATCCACTGTGACAGAGATAAGGTGAGTGAGCCAATTCCAAATGTCTGTAATCCTAAACGACTTCCGTGGTACCCAGGGGATGTGAGATACTCATTTTACATAATTGACCGTATCTGCATAATTGACCAATACTACGCAGCTACTCTAAATTGGAATGTCTTTTTAAGGCCTGATCCGTGATCCAAATGTAATCACATCAACACACTGAAACCTGCAATCGCTCTCAAATTTACTGGACTTTTAATCCATTATATGGTTATTTGTAAACATAGAAATTAAGCTAAAATTGTGATCACTTGAACAACAAAAAGATATGGTTTTCCATTAGCGTAGAACTCAAACCCCTCAATTATAAATGTGAATATATCTGTTATTTAGATAATAAAAGCTGTCCTATAAAGAATGGCATGAGATATTCTGCAGTTTGATATCAATCAATTAAATTTTTTTTATAGATAACAGGTCTGTGTTGGGTATCTGACTTGGGTTTTAAAGAGAAGAATGAATGTAAGTAATGATATAGTAAAGCATGTGGGCTACTATCAAATAGTCTAGCGCTGTACTTGTAAACTCCCACATCTTGCCCTCTCCTGTGCCTTCACACTATTGTTTCATGGAGCCATTTAAAATCCGCCCCTGCAGTTCATTAGTTTACTATAAAGTAAAATACATGATATTAATGGCTTTGTGACAGACACCGGGAGCCGAGTAATGTAGCAGCATTGTGGGAGCCACTAACTGTTGAGAACTAATGTCTACGTGTCCCAGTTGGGCCGTATTTGAAACTAACTGCAAGACACACAAACAAGTCATCCTCTGGCCTCTGGAAACAAACCACTCTGCTAACTGTGACGCAGTCTGGTGCTACCAGGCCACCAGTATTATAGTAAACCAAAACTCAACTTGTTGCATCGTTACAGAGAGAAAAAAAATAAAGCAGCTCCCGTGATCATACTGATTTTGACAGCTGACAGCGAGCTGCGTGCTCTCAAGCCGGGCAGCTACTCGAGCAGAAAACATGAACGTGACATTATGGAAACGAGTTTTTAAAGCTGGATTTCACTCCAGATTTCGTTTAAAGGTTTCAGACGGCCATGTTAAAATGAAAGCCTATCACATGAATTTAAGTAAGTGTCACAGTGTTGTCATGAAACATTGGTTTGGCTTACAAAGAGAATGCTTGGTGTTGCGTAGCATTGCTGTTACGTGCTGCTCTTTACCGTTTCATTTTTTAAATTTTAACTTTTTTACGGCTCTGGTGATTAGTATTTTCTTTTTTATATGCATATTATATTTATGTTTTAAGCTCTAGTTGCCATCAGACATCCAACTATTTTTGCATTTTCTGTGTCTGTTTTTAGTCTACTAATCCTAATGAGGTGCCCAAAGCCCCTCAATGCATCTGTACTCTATAATGTCCTAATATTATCTAATATAAGTTATGGAGTAGATGTAGAGGGGCTATAAAAGATATTAAAATCTATATTTGTATCTGTTTCTACCTCCTAATGTTTACTATGAAGTCCAGGCTTGCAGTTCAGCTGTGTCATCGCTTGTGTTGTGTAGTGTTGTGCAAATGGGTTTTATGCTATGCATGACAAACACGCATTTACCTGGCAGCTCTGCTATGTCCATCCAAATGACCCTATGAAGAATGTGTGAACAGGTGGAAAGTGGGCATTTTAATATCATCATTTTTTGGGGTTGTTTTTTTTTTTAGATTTTCTCTCTGTTGGTACAAACAAACACAGTCGTAGTCACTCCCTAGATTTGGCTGTGTGTCTGTGGACAGCCTGTGTTCGGCTCCAGCCTGTCTTGGTGTGGAGCCAGAGGGTGAAGAAGGCAATTTGAATGTGATAAGAAAGCCTGGGCATTCCCTCTGCTGAGCACACATACACACACAGCCGTTGCCATTCAAAGGACACGGCGTTATTTCATCAGACAGGGGTCACCGTGTGTTCAGTTTGGTTTACACTGCCAGTTCCAATCTAGTTTTCTCATACCAGCTATAGATCTGATCATGTCACCAGTGTGACAGTGATCCGACCTGTTCACTGTGTAAATATATGCACCACTACACAGTTAGGCATCCATTCAATATCTTTGTCAAACAAAGTCCTGGGGGAAGCAGAAATATATGGATTCAGCCTTTCTACTTAAGACAGTATATCTACAGTAACAGAGCTGACACTTGTAGCTACAGGAGATGGTTTACATCCAGCTAAGTGACCAGTTAGAGTTGCACACAATGTTGAACTGTCACTTTAAGGGCTTCAGAGGGTAAAGCACGCCCTCTCAGTTCTATGAAGGTCAAACCTTCAGCTACCCACAGCGCCCTTAATTCTCCACTTGAAGAAGTGTTGAAGATCTGTCCCGTCTTTTTTCAAAATACAAAAAACAAACGGCATTTTTGTTGCTGTGTCACATATGAATGCGTCTTTGTCTATGTAGTGAAAACAGAATGTCTGCAGCCCGACTCTATTGGCGATCAGATTTGAGGTGGCGAGACTAATAGAAAGTTTATGGAGCGACACCACACCGAGCAACTTGTTTGTTTATGCCCTTTGAGTGTTCGATTGATCTGTTTATGAGGGCATCAAATTCAAATGACGGAAAGGATGGCCTAGAGGATGTCATCTTTAACTACCTTAAAAATTACTACCAACTTGTGGCATTTTATTACACTGAAATAATGGAGAAATATGCATAAGTTGCTTGAGTTACAACGCTCTTATTGTTCCGCTCTGTGAAGCACTGTTAGATTACCGGTGCATTTGTTGCCAAATGAAAGTGAGACGGCTCAAAATGTTCACAGCACCATATTACATCTCCCAGCTATCTCGCTATGTTAACAATGGGTGATTGTAATCAAAGAAATGGTGATTACAAATTAGATAAACTGGAGTGGCCACAGCCACTGAGAAGCATAAAAATTAGTGCTCCACAACAGTAAGAAATGCATGCAGACACCGGATCACTCTCTTGAGGTTTCTGCACAAAAATCCCCATGTAGTGAAGAGAACAAAGGTTTTCTTATGTGTCTGTAGTGGGTGTTTTTCCCAATCACTTCATGTTGCTGCAGTACACAGACAGACTGGTGCTGTACAATACGTCCCTGATGAGCTGTGGGCTGAGGGCTGGGAGAAGGAAGAGGAAGAGAGGAGCTGATGCATTTCCTCTGAACACACACTGTTTGGTGGTGTTGGTGATTTGTCATGTAAGTGTGTGAGTGTGTGTTAGACACGCACACACACACACACACACAAACATTGTTAAATGCTGGCGCTGATGGTAATTTGATATGTAATATGCCCCATGCCTGGGCCACAGTAGCACAATAGAGAGGCCAAGTCTCCAGTGGCCAGTGTGTTTAGTGTCCACAGCCGCCCAGCCTGTCCTCATTCTGTCACAGGCCCTTTGTCTTTCAGAAATATTCATCACACTTTTCATCATGTCCTTTTTTGTTTTCTAAGGCAAGCTTTTTTTTATTTAAATACCATCAAATAAATGCTGCTTCAATTGCTGCTGCAATTTTACCGTACAGGCACAGCCAGCGACATCAGGTGATTGTATTCCAGGCTGACGTCAAATTATTACCTATTAGCGTCTCTGTTTACCAGAAGTGTCCCAGCAACACGTGCCAAAGTAAATTAATCGTTTCCCAAGAAACTTTTTATATTTTATATTTCGTGACAAAATTAATATTCCCAACCTAAGTCCAACAGCTCGTTCAAACAGTGAAATAATATATTAGTCCACCACCTCAAGAGGAATTGATTATTATGTAAATGTAGACTATGTATAGCATTGATAGTTGGCATCTAGGCTCTGAGCCAAACTCAGTACAGCAGGGAGTGAAGACAATAACTTCACCTAAAGGCAAACATGGATGTGGGCCTTTTAAAATGCTACACGAAAAGGAGCTGAAGTGGCGGCAGCAGAAGCAGCAAGTGACAGCATGGCTTTCAGGCATGGGAGCAAAAGAGTTAACAAAGCACTGGTGGCTGAAGTACACCTTCATGATCATAAGGGTGCGTAGGATATATGTATGCAGTAAGGAGAGTATGTGAGTGTAACGGCAGACTCGACGAAAGTCATCCTGTAATCATTTTTTTATCAGTTGTATATTTGCTGTAATCACATGGGAGTATGGTGTAATAGCTTGCTAGCACTGCAGTAGCAAGTGAGTCTCAGTAGCTCGAGCTAGACTGAGAGACTGAAAAAAAAAAATGAAAAGGGCTCCTATCAAAATGTCAATAGCAATCCTCTGACCAATCACAGCACAGCAGCAAGTGGTTGATCTGCACAAGCTATGAGTAAACATACATTAGTGCTGTCCAGCCCACAAATTGCTGAGTTCATTTAGAGTGCTGGACGCCGAAGCAGCTTTTAGAGGAGATGACTGCCAGTCACATAATTCAGATGTCTACGTGGTCAGTGAGGATGTCTGGGTGAAGACAGCAGTGATGGATGCCTAAGGCAGGATCCAGGATAAGTCTGTGCAGTCAATCAGCCAACCACTCTGTTAGGCTCAAAGGGTAAAAGACCTATTAAAATCCAAAATATGCCTGCTGGGAATTAAAGTTTAATATGCACTTGTAGCTTGCTTTAACCGTGTACTCAAGAAAAAGTGTTCTTAAATAAATTCTATTGTATGCATGTATGAGAGTACAGTTATCTAATTATCTACAGCACATTGTATTTGTAACAACAGGCAAATCTAACTATACCAAATAACTGCTATTTGTTTGTAAAATGATGTTCTCTTTCCAGAGTAAAACATAGTATTTAGAAAGCTACAATTAAGAAACACACTCTTTGATTTGGCACACATTTTCGTGATGTGTGTAATTTCTATGATGGTGCTGACATACCATTTGCTACCTGTTTGTCCAGTAACACCTTCACAGTGACAAGACTTTCCAGTATCTTGACGGAAAAACAAGCACTGCAGATAGATAGATGACAGATAGACTCTACCGTACAGAACAGATCAGCAGAGCGATTTGCACACTGGGAGGCCCACACTGCTGCAGACATGGAAGACAAGGGGGGGGGGGGGGGGGTTATCAAGACAAGAAAAGGCATGCCTGTGTTTGTAGATATATTCAATATAGACGGACAGATAAATATAGTAAACAGTAAGCTTAGAGAAACAGACAGGCTCTCATACGATTTGTGATGGCTCTTGTTGACAGTCGTAGAGCACACCTGCTTGTCAGGCCACACCTTGTCTGGTTGGTTTATCCACAGCAGCCTACTGTGTTAAACTTTCATGCCACTGGTTCTTTCTACACTATAGGTAATGGATGTTAAACTATTAGATACATTCATATTTCAGAAATCCTGTATGACCAATAACTCTGCCTACTTTTGATTTCTTAAAACTATCAATGATGCCTCAAAGGAGACTTCAATAAAGGTTGGTTTATTGGAACCATGTATCGAGCCTACTGCCTTTGATAACAGAGGAACATTTTTATTTTTTTTTGGTATTAGACATGACCAGTGATGAGACATTTTTGGGAGGCAACATTCAGAAATAACTCTTCAAAGCATCCTTTGAACTTGGCTTTTACACACTGTTTATGCAGCACCAGTTTGTTGAAATGTCAAATACACTTTTCTAAAAATCTGTAGGAGCCTAAAGCCGTGTGAGATCAGTTCTGAGTAACATTTACATTGATATTACATTCCTCTGACTATTTCCTGGATCTGTCTGTTATTATGAGGCACCCGCAGTGCATGTGGCCCTAATGCAGAGAGCAATGCACAGGGAAGAAGTGGTGTTACAGGTCAGACAGGTGCAGGACTGGCTGGCAGAGAGCAGTAACAACACGCTAGAGCAGCCTGCTGGAAAGCTCTGCAAAACCCCTTAACCTCTGCACTGTTTCCAAGCACACACACACACACACACACACACACACCAACGCAGCAGAACACACACTTGCAGACACAGACAGAACACCCACCTCTTCAGAGAAAAGCTAAAGTGATCCTCTGATATATTTTAGTAGCCTGTATGTATCCAGTATGTGCTATTCAATAGAAATATGATGAGAATATTACAATAAAAATGTGGGACGCAGAAACTAACGGACAACCTGTGTCATATAGAAGTATTACACACACAATAAAACACACGTTCGGGCATTAATTTGCACACACACACACACACACACACACACACACACACATAATCAAGTAATTAATCCAGGAAATTAAAGTGTGATATTGCCATTATTATAAACCACTTTTGTCCAAGTTTAAATCTATGAATATTCTAATTGCCGCCTTTGGGCCTTTTTTGCAGTGGAACATGGTATTACCTCCCTATTTTACTTATTGATAGTAATGAACAAGTGGGACTTTTAATATCTGAAGCCAGTGTTATTACTCAGGGTTGCATCACTTTTCCAGAGTAACAAAATGAAGAGCGATTGTGGCCAGGCTGGAAAACTGCTGTCACGTACTCTAACTGCCCCTGTTAAGGTGATTAAACCGTTTGTGACCTCATTGTCTGACCCTTGTTGTTACTGGGCAGCACCGCTGGTTGCTACGGTTACGAGGTAACTTTGATAAAGTCTGATAGTTGTAATCGCCCACTTTGCCCTTCAGATTTAAATTTGATTATCCAATAAACAGCACGAATCAGTGTGACGTATGGTCTGCTGCCAACGCGCACATTAAATGAGTTATTCGGCTCCAGTGAGAGCGCGTTACGGTTTGGAGTAACGTGCCCTGCTGCGTTCAGCTGAACGCGCTGAAGCCTCTCTATCTGCTGGCTTTTGCTTTTTGTATTGTGCGGGTAGGAGGAGCCGCTTTCCTGTGATTGTCTGGCTGCTCTCTCTCTCTCTCTCTCTCTCGCTCTCTCGCTCTCAGTGTGTCTCGCTCCCTCTCTCATTTTTCCAAAGTTGAATATTCCTCTTGCCTGGGAGCTGTCGCCGGCGGAGCGGTGCAGCCCACTGACTGAACGCGCCGGGCTGTTATTTTGCGTTGCGCCGCGTGGAACAGACTTGTGGGGAAGGAGTCCTCTACAGTATCCCGGCTCGGCTCGACCCCCTCTGTCCATCCCTCCCGTGTTTCTTCCAACTTCATTTCGGGCTACTTTCAAGATGTCAGAAGAAAAGAGTGTTCGGCATGTAAAGCTGGTAGGTGTCTGAAACCCCTCCCCTCCGCGCACAGAGGTGTCTGGCTCGGTCTGGCTGTGCGGGGTTCAGGTTTGTGGCACAGACGCGCCGGGGTGAGAGAGGCGCCCGGGAATAGCAACGGGAACCGGTGGTTATTTTTTCCACCATCCCCTGGGATTTTCTTGATGTGTTCTCCGTAAGCTTTCTCTTGAATGGACCAGAGTCAAAGGCGCACCAACATGTCTGAAGTAGGCTGCTGGTATAATGCTCAAACTTACGCACTTGGTGCTCTATGGGCAGGGTTTCTCTTGTGTTTTCATGTCTAAAGACACGCGGACCCAATCTGATGTTTTGCCATATATGGACAGATGTGTGTTGTTGGTTTAGTAGGCAACAGCATTCTGTGTACATACCTGTGCTGACAGTGAAGCATAACATTAACACGGTGTCATTTTAGTGAAATGACATAGCTTCTACATTTTGCTTCGAGGTCCCCTGTAACTCCCATGAGACCATAAGGCGCCCCGTCCCCTTCGGGCACCCCTGCTGCGCAGAGGCTCGCAGACTCTTGTCATGAGAATGATTCAGCAGAGAGATTCATGTGTTGCTGTCATGCAGAGCATGTGGAACAGTTTGAACAAGCACGTGTGTCCCTCTGCTTACTTCAGGGTTTTTACAGGCTCAGTTGATGTGTAGGCTTTCTGTGCCATGAAACAGACACTGTGGTTATTTACATTTGATCTCATTTTCGTTAGGAATTATACATAGATAATGGTCTTTATGGCATCCGGTCCTGCTTGTTCCGCATTCCTCCAACAGAAAAGTCTTTGATAATTAATAGTGAACTTGTGATTGTATTTTTAATTTCTTATAAAGTATCGCTGTAATATCCCTGTGATGCTCTTATAAGGAGTTTTGATGTGATTGTTGTGGAATATCTTTGTAACATTAATTCAATGTCGATTCACTTTTCACATTTTAGGATTGCTGAAGAGATAGTGAAGTCTCACTGAATAATTATAGTTTGACGGAAGTGCATATGTCATTTTTTTTTTACGTAGATGAAGTCTTTCCTTTCTGATTTCAGCTGATCCGAGGCAATGAACACTGACTTCAGAATCAAAAACAGATCTGCCACTGCGTAGCGTTGAAGTAAGCCGGTGCCCCAGAAATTAATACCCTGTCAAACTGTGATGAAATGCACAAAGTTGTCAGGAGAGTGTGGAAATGTCGCTGCAAATAATTCAGCTCATGCGGTGCCGAATGCCAAACATTGAACTCGACTGTGTTCTGATGATCCTGCTGAGCTCAGCTGACAGTGTGAGGGAAAGGGATTGTTGTTACACTGCTTTGGATGCCTCTGTATCACCACTGTTGTTCGGAGATGAACGTCTGTACATCTTCAGTAGTGTGCTGCTTTTTATTTGGCTCTAACCTGTACTTAAATCAGAGGCTCTTTGTTGAATCTTAAGTCGTGTTTCCAGATTGATACACTGCCTCTCTCTCTCTCTCTGTGCCTGTGCCATCTGTTTGAGCGACGCAAAACCATGATGGGGTGGACTAAGAGCATAAACCCAGTCCCATAAGTGCATTGTAGTAGTAGTTTACCCAGTTCTGTTTTTTTTGCCACAAAGCCTCAGAGCGGCCCTGTCTCATGCCATTACACAACATGGCTCATCAGGCCAATTACACATCGGCACAGTCATATATGCTTCCATCTCAAATAGACGAGAACGAGAGTTGATGCTCTAGGCTGCCACTTATACCTTCAAAAGCCATACGTTCTCTTTCCTGGCTGTCTATCTTTAGGGTTGCTTTCCTGTGGTCTCTCTCTCTCTCTCATCCTCCCCCTCATTCTAAGTGTCTCTCGTTTTTTCTCTCTCTTGGTTTACCCATGCATCAATCATCTGTCTCCATCCTCTCTCCTTCCATCCAGTCTCACTCTTCTCTCCCTCTGAGGGATAGTGGGTGCTGTTCCCTGTCAGTGCTCCAAGGCACATTGCAAAAGCTCACTGCTTTGTGTCTGCTTTACCTGCCATTAAGCTATTTTGCTTGGTGTTACGTGCGTATTATTCAGAGGATTAAGAGAAAGTGGTACGTTTAAAGAGGCACTGTTGTCCAATGATGTGTGCTGTCAGGCCGAATTTAATGGATCAAGGGAGATACATTTAGCATTGTTCATTAATACAAAGTTTTTTATGCTTGATTCCTTGTAATAGTCATGGTTTGGATTTCCAAAGGCTTGAGGCTTATTGGCGTCACACAATGCAGTTTTGGGTGTGTGTATTTGTGGACAAAAAAGAATCTTTCCCTTTAATGCAGAACTGTGAAAAGGAGCTGAAAAATAATACTGATGATAATTACTTTGAATCATTTGACTTATTGGGCAGTGACTGCAACAATCTGACCGTAAGAGGGTGTTATTAACACAGCTCAGCAGTTCACGTAACAGAAGAAAACAGCAGCATGTAATTGTCCTCATTTTACTTCCCACACTGCTGATGGTCTAAGAAATATTTCTGATTGCTCTCTGGCCATTTTTACATTAAGTGACTTGTGACATTTAGCTGATTTATCAGGGGTCTGCAAGCACTTATCAGATCATAAATTACGTTGTGTTCCTCACCTTCACCCAAGTCCTCAAAAGTCCTTGAAGACTTTTAAATGAAGTCTAGTGTTCAGCAGCTTAGAAATAAGCCCGGTTAGGCAGACCTGTACTCTTGAGAGGACTTTTTTTCCCATCTTCATTTCAGAGGTGACATAAGTCGTACATCTAAATCCAAGTGGCATTAAAAGGTCTTGAAAGTCTTCCATGAAACTTTAAAACAGGTAGTCTGAAGTTGCTGCTGCTGCCAGTAATATTCTTATAATACATAACATCATCTGAGCCTCATGACAGGGGGAACCTCCAAAGACCAGAAACAACCCTGGTGTGTGTTCACTGAGGTGGTCGGTTTCATGCAGCTGACGCACATACCAAGAGAAGCCATGAATCTGTGCCCCTGATGTTTTAGAAATCCCTGCCCTGTGCTCCAGGCCTTACCATTCGTCACAGTGTCCCAGCTTTCTGCAACAAATCCAGACCACAGCAATTCCACAAATTCTTCTCAACGGTTCAGTAAATCATCTCCTGGGTTTTGACCCTCGGCCATATTGTTTGTGCACATACGGATAGTAAATGAACTGAGAAAACCCGACTGTATTGGCAAATGTTGTGGGCATAAATCAGTGGAAGAAGTTTTAAATATGTAAATAAGTATGCTTCAGTGTTTGTGTCATTGTGGTAGGATGAAATGCCGTGATTTGTCTGTTTTATAATAGCAATAATACCCAAGAAGTGCTTTTATGGTGGGTACAAAAGTGATGTGCTGGGAGCATTGAAGTAAGCATAATCACAGTATCGAATGGTCTTCAGGCTGTTGTGAGTTGTGTATAGCAGCTGCCAATGCTTGTGTGCTGACGGAAAGCCCTATTTCAAAAGATATCTACACATCTAAGTATAAAAAGTGTGACAAAAACCACAGAGATCTGTAACAAGCTTTGTACTGACCGCAACAGTTGGCACAGCAGCAAAGCAAAGAAGAAAGCGTGGCTTGCTATGTGAAATGGGAAGTGTCGAAACAGGTGTAACAGCAGTTACATTCCTGGGCCCTAACCAGCCACGGTTTTAGAAGAGACTCTTTTACTCTAAGATTGAACTTGCTTCCTGCAGACTGAGTTGGCAATAGCTGGCCAGTGTGGCTGACAGCAGTGGACATAGATACATGCCTTCATATTCTACTTATTAGTCAAACAAAGGCGAAATAAATCTTATTTGTAGTGAAAAAATGACTCATTTTTATAGTCCCAGTTATGATTAGTGCGACAGATGTGAAATTATGCATGAAATGTATATGTGAAAGCTGCGCTAATTTGTTATGGAATGTATAAAAACTGAATGCAACTCACAGATTGCCAAGTCTTGCTGGGGAGCATTCATTAATAGAGGAAGTGGTTTCTGTGTGATATAGAATTGATCAAGGGAATGAATGTGGGAGTCGAGGCAGACATAGCATGGATGGATGTATGGTGTGACAGATTGCCTCCTGTTATTGTCTCCAGACTCCTTTTGATCTCTTCATTGCGCTGAGTGCAATGAAGGTCCCTGCCAAGAGAGGCATAGTCTGTCTCCCAGATACATTTCACACTGCATGTAGATCAGCAAAGAGTAGTCATGCATGGCACCACACTGCTTAGCTTTCTCCTTCTGGCCAAAAACAATACTAATGTGATTTTATGGGTTATGCTGGTCGGGCGTTCATCTATCAAACATCTACCTCACCGCTGTTTGAACTCAAGTTCAGACTGAGCAGTTGCACCCAGCTGGTCATCTGGCATGCATCGCTATCAGAGCAGAACAGAGCACCCAGAAATAAGAAATAGTGAAATACTGAAGAAAAGTTTATGCTCACTGCTCTTAAACCAAAGACTGGTTTTATGTTTTTTGGATTTCTCAAACTTTTATAGTTTTTTATACTTTTTTATTTAAAGCAAGCCTACATGGTTCACTGTGCTTACTGTGGTCTGGCAAGGATCAATAGACATTTGCTTTGGCTGGAGGCATCACAGACCCAAATTATTTTGCATTCAATTTGGTCAGTATTTAACCAGTCAGAGCTGGGTGCTCATTCCCATCATCTCATCCACATCCCATAGTTTGCTGATTGGTCCGGCTTCCAGCTGTTTCTCTCAGTCGATCCTTAGTGGATGTTTTCCAGACTGACATATCATAGCGTAAACTGAGCTTGCAAGATTTTGGGTGGCTTCTGCAAGGCAATTTAGCTAGATAATAGGAACAAAAATTCTATATGCTGTGCCAGGAATGGATCACATGATGTGAAGCATTGCTTATTAGGTTATAACTTTACATGTGTGAAGACCAGGATGGCTCAGATGACAAACTGGTAGTGGCAGAGAACATGTCATGGTCCAGTCTCTAAAGCTAAACCAGTGAAAGCCAATAAGCTGCAGGCAGAAGCCCAGGCTTTAGTTCGGGGCGACAGGCTCCACTGATTCCAGCTCCGACAACCCACTCACCTTGGAAAGAGAAGTTTTGAAACCAATAATCTGAAACACATGAAGACCCAAATATACTAAAAGAATGAAGGAGTATCGCTGTATTTCACTCCTGTCTTTGCGTCTCTCCCTCTGCTGGCAGTTTCTTTCCTCGTCTTCCCGACTCTCTGTGTCATCTCACACGAGTGCAAACCTTTTCAGTTGACATTAATGACAGCGTGATAAAGACATGGATAACAGATTACATACACAGTTCCAGAGTAGTAAATAAATGATCTTGTGGAGCATATCTGCACCAGATCTTTACTCCAAAGATCTGTCACAATAGCTGGTGAATTGTTTACGCGTTTTCACTTCATTAAAGGTTTATTGGCTGTGTTCCCCTGTGGTAAAGGCTGAATGTCCAGAGAGTTTGGAGAACATTACACAGCATCAGTTTGCACTGGAATCCCATGAGGTGAAAAAATCTAATTGTCTGCCATTGCTTCTGTTGCAGTTTACGTCTATTGGCTTGAGAGTGGTGCCATTTCAAACTTAATTAGCCAGGGAGCTCTGCAGATTGCACCTTATTGGACAGATACATTGGCCACAATAACACTCTCTTATTTTAAAGCTGCTTTCACACCAAGGACATTTGAAAATGTTGATTCTGAGGCGTTTCTCCACTGTTTCAGTTTGTTTTGGGAGGTGAGAATATTATTGAAAATATTATTTGAACTCAGATGCCTCAAAATGTGAGTCTCAGTTAGTTAGCAGGAGGGTACATTTTGGAAAAAAGGTGCAGATGCTCAGTTCAATAAAGATCAATTTGAGATGAATATTGACATATACAATGACTTAGACTCCATTAACACATATCAGCTTTATTTGGTTGTTTGATTAGATACTGTTTGGTGATGTAGGAAATGTGTGAATGAGAGGAGCGTGGGAAAGCAAAAATGAATGTTTGACAGAGGAGGAAAGAGACATTTGAAATCCATCAGTAGAATATTAAAAATTGCAATAATGAGGAAAAGAATCCTCCTTGTTGAAACTTTTATGTGGCAAAAATAAGTCTTATGATCAATCAACTTTAGTTTAAGTATTTGGGTTGTGGTTTGAACTGAAAAGAAAAGTGTAGGTCCGATCGCGGCCTTTGCTTGTTCTGTCGCTTTGGCATGTGCAAAACACAAAAATCCTCAAAACACTGGGGTCTAAATCCTAAGAATCCACCCAGACGGGAAGAAAGAGGGGGCTTTTCCACCCCAGCCCAACAGCAGCAGCTGAGCTGAGGAGGCGGCCAACCTCCCAACACGCTCGTTAACAACCAGCTGCCTGTGTGTACTCGTACAGCAACACACGTGTTTCCCATGATCTCACCTGCTGGCACCACGAGCTCGGGATCAGAACCAGTGTAGCCGTCATGCTGCCCACGCCAGAAGCCTGTGTTGGGTCTGGTGTACCACACCTCCTCTCTCCAGGCGTTTTTAAACAGAGATCCCGCAGTACTGCCGTACAGTACAGCCTTGAACAGGCTGTATAAAAGGGGCTTCTGGGATACCGGAGCCATGGAGGTGGTGGAGGTGAGAAACTCTGCCCAGGAAATGGTGGTGTGACCCCGGGATAAATACTGTGCATGGTTAGTTCAATTTCATGGATCAACACCCCCCGATTATCTGAGGGTGTTGTGGAAGATACATAACATAAAGCCGCAAACAAGATTAAAATGTCCAACTTGCTTCACACGTCACTGCATTAGAAGATTGTTTTCATAAAGGTTTCTAACTGTAGTGGAAACTTGTTACTAACTCTCACTCTCTTTATCTCTGGGCCATTTAACAGAGGCGCGTAGCTTGCGATAATGAACATCTCCATACTAATGCCAGCACAGGCTAGGATGCAGTTGTGATAAAAATAGTGGGATTGGGCATGGAAAACGGTGGCAGAGAGGGAGAGAAATAACTATAAAGAGACAGATCGAGAGGGTAGGTGTAAACAGGAGGAGGCATGAAAAAAGATTTTTGAGCTTCAAGGATGTTTGGAGGATTCTGGGGGAGGCTTAATAGCCACACAGAGCAGAGAGCTAAGACAAAAAGTCGTGGGTTTAGAGGAAGAAAAAAAAATGTCTCATTCCTCGACTTACTAATGCACTCGCATACAGACGCATACGTACTTTCATCATACACACTCATCCGCCCAGCAGGCATTTTTTACGAAACACCTTCTCTCTAAAAGTAGCTCTTTTCCTCTCTGACTGGTTAGTTAGAGCGATCTCTAGGAATCTCTCATATTCTCCTAAAGACCCTCTGCTAAACATAGATCACCTGTCAGGGCCTGCAGGAGGATATATCAGTTCCTTAAAATATGAAATTGCTCCACTGAACTTCACCATTTTATCCAGACCCGCCATTAATATGAGTAGGACTTCTTGTGAACCTGCCTCCAGCAAAAAAAGCCCTTGGACCGAGCTCTTTTCTTTTGGTCTCCAGGTCATCGGTTCAGTTCAATATTGATATAGCAGTAGGCATTGTTAACCTTCACAATTATTCTCTTTGGTTTTGCTGTGCCCTGGGGGAATGGCTATTTCTGAAATGCCGGCAATGTGGGCAGCTATTGTTTAACTAACAACCTATTGATTTGTGTCGGGGCTACAGTGAGGGGGGAGTGTGTTTTTGTTTTCTCAATACACAAACACATTATTCACCATAGCCCAAGTAAATGTAGCCCTTTTTCTATGGGCCTACACATTAGAATTTTGGATGCATTTACATATTTCTGTGATGTTACGTTGCCTGTGTTTTCCTCTTGGTCAGTGAAGTTTAGAGTGACTGCTCTGCACTGCAAATTTAATTTGTTTCCGATGATTATGTGTGCCGTATCATTACGCATCATTGTTGCTGCAGCTGCCATCAGTGAGCTCGGAGCTGCCTCTGGACAGTTGTGTTGTGATGCCGGTCTCATCTCCCGGGATGCGCACTCCGGCAACCTACAACATATCTCGTGTCAATATTTCACAAAGGTTAGGGGGGAAAAAAACTCAATCAAACGGCTGTCTATTATCTTATGATACGATAATAAGATTTCCCATCTCGAGAAGGAACAAATGATCGAACAAATAGAGCTACGAGCCACTGACATTTCAACGCATGGAGCCGGCTGAGCCAGTCGAACAGCAGCCAAGGAAAACAATGGCTCACGCCCCCCCCCCCTCAAAGGAAATGCCAAACATTACAGGGCTGTATAAATAGAAGGCTCTGACTTTGTAGAGCCAGAGCGCGAGATAGAGGACAGGAACCCCCTCCCTGGGGTCACACCGGTGGCAAGGTCTCCCTCCTCTCCACTCTCTTTCTCTTTATTGCTCTTTTTGTTTGTTTCTCTCTGGGTGTGTGATCTATTTTTGAGCTGATTTCTCTCGACCTCCCTGTGTTTCTTTTTCATCTCCTTTGGTTTACGTCTGTATTTTATTTCTCTCTCGCTCTCTCTCTCTCTCTCTCTCCCTCTCTCTCCCTTCCCTGACACCCAGGTCATAATGAATAACTTAAAAGCCTAGTAACACATCACAAACACCTCCTGCTTTATTAATGGCGCCATCTACTACAGTTGAAGTGGCAAATGGCCCTCCTGGATGTATTATATTTGGGGGCGAGTGTGCGGACTTTGACCGAAGGTGAGTGCTGTGCTCAGAGTAGGAAAGCTTGTGTTTTAATGGCTTTTGGTCAAGCAGCCTTTTCTCACCGCTGACAGCTCAGCGCAGTTCAGTTTAATTTAACGGTTATGAGAAAGTTCCCTTTGCATCTGGATAAATGCAGCCCATGCGCGTCCAGGCGCACATGGTCCTACAACGTGCAGCATGAGGTGCGGCAGTAAGGCCTTTTTGCACTGAGGGCACCAGAGCACTGGAATGGAAATCCATCTAGGGTTTAAAATATTGAATCAACGATTTCATTTTGTCATTTCACACTGCCCCCCCCCCCCCCCCCCCCCCCCGAGAAAGGGAGGGAGGCAGACAGAGTCGTCCCCAAAAACGAGGTTAGTTGCTCCGGCTGTGTGTAATGAGGTTACGGATGATTCAGCCGAGACAACTCCAACAAGTCTTTCATCTGTACTATCTTTTGTATCAGGCGTATAAATGTATTTCCCTCGGCTGACAGGCTTGCAGACAGTTTGGAAGATTGAACCCCAGCTGCCGATGTATTTAGGAAACAGCATGCACATCAGGTAGCACACAAGGACACACATGTTGGCCACCAAGACACTCTCTCTTTGACTCTTTGTCTTCTTTTATCTCAATCTTATCGCCACACACACAAGCAGAAGCTGTAGCTGCTAGAGTATAGGTTTTCCTCGTACTGAAACATTTTGGTTATTTTTTCACTGCAGTGAGGAGGAAAAAAGTCCAAACTCTTGTCATTTTCAAGTAGACAGACAGACTCATTGTAGTTCAGTAGCACAGCAGGTTGTTTTTTTTTTTTTATATAGAGATGTTTCTTAATAAAGACAGCTGTCACACGAGCTGTCAGGATTGTTGATGCTTTTGAGAGGTCAGTATTGACCTGTGTATCTTCCTCCTCTAGAATCAATAACACCAGCTTGGAAGACATCATTTGTAATACAGTTTGGCAAGCTACTGATAAAGAGGGTGGCGCCTTACGGATCAGTTAGCCTGCTCCTTTAGAGCACAAATCCAATGCATTTAAAGTTGTCAGCTGTTTTTCACAATGGCAAAACTTTTCAGGAATATATCGTCAATCTTCATACAGAGGGCTGTTGTTTTTCTTGACAGTCTTTCCAGACTAATATAGGTGTACAGGGGCCGGGAATGCAATTTCCCACTGAAAAGAACCTCTTTTCGGTAGCTGAAAGTGCCGTTTATGTGGTGCGTAGATTGCTTTTTCGCACGATGTGGGGTACATTTGCATATATATAGAGAATACCAGTAAAAGGTAAGCCATTAACTTGGCGCCTCTTGTACACATACATACACACACACACAGTCAGATGAAAATATAGAAACATTGAAGCTGAATTGGTGTCAACTGTCAATACAAGCAAGTTTGTTTTCTGCAAGGCAACACAATAGATTTCTCAAGTTCTGCAGTGTGTGCTTTTTCACTCTATTATCTTATTTTATGTCTTTTTACTTTCATCAATGCACGTAGGGCTCCAAAATATTAGTTGTTGTGGAGTTCTACGGAGCTTAGTCAAAGAAAATAAAACGGAATCAATGTTGTAGCTCTTGAACAATGTTCAAGGTGAACTGGCTTTGAAAATGTTGGGCAATATACTCTGTGTATGAGAGCAAACTCCGAAGTCTTAATCGGCTTCAGTAGCCAAATTGAGGCTTAAGACGAAAGTATATCTCAGAATTTTAAAGTGCAGCAAAGTGAAGGAGGCAGAGAGGCAGAATGAGATTGAGGGAGAGATTGAATTGCATAAAGATGGTTCCAGATCAATCTCTTCTTGCCCTGGTCGGTTTTACACTAGTAGTTTATCCAAGTCCTGTTAGCGTGCTACAGAAAAAGAAAATGTTTGAGTGGAGGAATCACACTTGACCACAGTCTATCTACAAGCCTGATTTCCAGGGTCAGCAGTTCCCTAACACAAGCCACTAGCCACTGGGCTGTTCAGCGATTTTTGTCTTTGTTGACAGCTAGTTAGTTACTCCCTCGCTCTTCATCCTTTCCCTCCAGCATGCTCAGCCGCGTCTAAATATCTAATAAGCTGTTCTGCCAACTTCTGATCCGGGGTTTTGTTCTCACCTGGGCAAATGCACATGAATAATGGAAGTGGCATGAAGTGAGGCAGGGGCACGGTTGCTACTCGGTGTTGTGTTGAGGCCTGATAAGGCTCTCCACCGCAGCAATAGAGCCTCAGAGAGCTGATGAGACGACGTCTGACAGTATTAACTTTATTACCCACAGGCTGCCAAGCTGTAACAGGCAGAAGTATTAAGTGGAGGGTGAAAGAGAGGAGGTGTGTCACTGTCACAACCCTGTGAAAATCTCATTTCATTCTGCTACTCATGTATAAATGTATTAAACCAATTAGCAAGTCTGGCTTGGCCTTATGCTTGACAAGAATTGATTGTTTATTTTATTTTCAGTGTCTTGCATCAGCAAATGTCCTTCACTCAATAGAGCCCTCATCAGCTCAGCTGACAGGCTGCGAAAAGAATATAGGAAACAAATACGGCTGTGAAAATGAGTGTGGGTGTATGCAACCACACATCCAGCAGCACCCACAGTGACAAGCCTGGAGAGTCATATGGGCCTGTAATACTGTGAAAAGCACCAGCATGTGAACATATAGACAAAACAAACACTGGTCATGTGTAAGAAACAAGAAAAAACACACCCAGAAGCACATAACACTGTGCACATACTGACACTTGCTTTTTTAAATGCACTAGATACATACATACTAGAGACAGACAGATATAAGCCAAACATCAAAATGCACAAGCACAGCTAATTTTATATCAAATTGAGCCATAGTGGCACCACTCAAAATCCCATTTAAATATATTTTGGCAGAAGAATATGCAGCTCCACAAAGACACAGGATTTTAAAAAAGGCACAAAGAACCACCTACTCTGTTTCCTCCATATCAAACAAATTTTAAAATGTAAGAAATCATTTTTAATTGTTGTTGTGTATTTAAAAAATCACCCTGTTGTCTGACACTGTGATAAATCCTTTAATTTGCTTTAGATCTCCATTTGTGATATACAGTATTTTCAGCTTTCAATCCTTCATTTGTAATCAAACAACATGTACGATATATATGGTTCACACAGGAAGAACTAAAATATCAGTATGCCATTGCTATATGAATACACTGACTAACAATAAATCATCAATGCCAAAAACATGGATTACATCCAATACGTCAATAACTGGATCAACACACCAGTTCCCCACTGTGCCAACATCATTCATGCAGACTTTCTTGTGTTACATAATAATGGGAGTTTCTGTGAGATCAACTGAGGCACAATGAGGTGAACTGAGATAACTTGTCCCCAGAGTGCCAGCCCATGTTTTTCCCATCAAGAGCTAACACTGGTAACCAGGGAATGGGAAAGCTAACTGGTACAGTGAGTCACAGCTCTGTCTGCTGCCTTTTCCGTACTTCACTGATGTGGTGACCTTGAAGCCTGTCAGATGCTTGCTAGGCAACTGAAAAGGTGGCTTTTGTTGAAAAACTGTGATATGTTTCCATTAGAGGGACTCTTGTGTGCAGCCTGAGACTAAATCATTTTGAAACCAATATTTCACATGTACACTCTTTAAAAACATTTTCCCTAAAAACACCAATCCTAAATTAAGAAGACAAATGTGATACAACATGTAAGCAACGTAAAATCTTCAGATGCGACAAAATGCAACGAATCATTCTAGATTTATTTTGAAATTGGTTTTGTAATAGGAGCTGCCTCCCGTGTAGCAGTGAGAGGGTTAAGCTTAAGCCAGCCTGCTCAACTGCACTGAATGTGAAATGGAAACACCGGCCTGGCTGCATTACTGTTTACATTCTATGAATAGGAATCACATGTTTCATGAAACCAGCCCGCTCCGAGGGCTGCTGCAGAGAGAGAGAGAGAGAGAGAGAGAGGCAGGAAACGGCTGAGGGAAAGAGAGAGAGGAAAGACTGGTCAAGTGGGAAGAAGAGTGAGAGTAGAGGAAGAAGAGAGGAAAAGATGAAGGGAAACAGCGAGAATGAAGGGGGGTGGCCAAAGGAGCCCTGGCCAGTTTCTCATATGCTAAAGCATTCCTTTTTATCCCAAGAAGCAGCTGCATTGAGACACATGGCTCCCGTCAAAGACTGCACGGAAATGTAACACAACAAGTTTAATGTGCTGCTTGATCCCACTTTTATAATCATATGTACAGTTTGGTGTGTTCTGGTCAACTGTAGGGCTCTCATTTTTGGGGCTGCCACATTTCCTTTTTCCAAAACCATCGCGGTGAATAACTGTAGTTTCTTGATGTCTGGCAAAACTCAGCAGTGCCTGGTCCTGACATGTTTCTTATGCTTGTGGGTATTTTCAACCCCAATTGCTAAAATAACTATCCCTCCGAAAAATGCCAGCATTACAATCTACTAATGCGACTGAATCCACTCAATGTCGTGTTTCTTTCTGGTTTAAATGCTCAGCTGAGCCGTGCTGCGCCAGGGTGTTATTATTGGTCATTTTAATGTGTGCACCATTGATTCGTACCTATGCCTCACCAAAATGTGTGAAGGTCTGTGATTTACCAAACAGGCCGGCCATTCTCTGGGGAAAGACGTGTTGGCTCCAGTGCTGGTATTTGGTTACCTCATAAAGTAATGAATGCAAGCTCCTTGTTTTAGGAAGACAGAGTGCGAGGTAGAGAGAGAAATCAGACCGCCATCTTGTTGTGCCATGTTTGAACATTTTCCCTGCTCCATAAAAATTTCAAGCTTTTATCCTTCTGCATTGTTCTTCCAGGCAGCTTTTTAATTAGGAATATGTTACTGTTTCACATGAGCAAGCTGGTGGAGAAAGCCTTTAATTTGTCATTAGCATCTTTAACTTTTTGCCTGTTCGGAGATATTTGTGGAATGCTCACTGCATAACAACAGGTCCACAGCAGATTGAGGTCACAGACTACAGGCAGGGCTTGTCAGTTGAATAGCATCTGTCTTTGTTCAGCCCCAAACCACTATGGAGAATCGACCAGATGTTGTTTGCTACAGCATACCTCTATTGTACTAGTGCTCACTAGGGTTAAAACATTAAAGCAACTGTTAAAGCAACTGTTACTAGGGTTAAAACATTAAAGCAAACCTAAACTTTTTATGTTATCGCACTCATGTCAGTTGAAACACCTATGAAGTTAAGCTAGCATTGCTCATTTTCAGCTTTCTCTGGAACATGTAAGTGGTTGGCAAATGGGTTGTTAACGTTCTGACTATTCATTTAAAGGAATAGTTCAACATTTGCCTTCTTGCCATAGTAAAGAAGAAGCTAAAGCTTTCTCCAGACCAATGAGTGTTTGCAAAGGTTTTGCACTTGTTTGAATTTTTCCATCACCTGCATTAGAAGACAATAATAATGGTAAATTACCTCACTGCGTGTGACTTTAATGAACTATTCTTTAAACTGTCTGTTTAAACTATTTGTTTCACAAGTAACTTTTTCACCCCCCTTACACCAAAAAGCCCTTTGCGACAAAACACACGAGAATGAGAATACAAATGTTTTTTCCCCCAGCTTTAACGTCCCACAGGTATAAACATGGCAATGTCTCAGGGTGTGCCTTCCAAAGCCTCTGTAAAAGAAAGACCGCCAACCCCCTGCTGCTGTTGTCTACTGTCGTCTCTGAAGCCTTTAAACCTCAACTATGTGATTTTCTGCTCCTCTTCCTTCACTGTGATAAACCCATGATTGACAGCTTCCAGTAAAATGAATAGATCCCAGGTACACTTATGGAAGAGAGAGTAGTGGGATTGCGAATGGAGAGATTGGGCAGAGGTCTGGGGGTACGAGGGGTGGCAGACACACTGTCAATTTGACAATGAAAACTAGTGATTCACTGTAGATTCTAACAATGTTGTGATTGAGTCAGTTGCCACTGATGACGGCTACTGGTACTGGAGTAGTGACCAAGGACTCAAAGTACAAGGGATCCACATATGGATGTGGATTCATGCATGCGCCGTTTTAATACCCATATAATCTACCTTGCACTGAAGCATAGCCTTTCCTGAAAATCATCTTTTATTCTGATTTCCATGCAGGGAAGTCATTTTAATTGATGTTTAACATCTGGCTCTGGTTGCACCTCAGCACGTCCTTCGTATCTTTGAAGTAAAATGCTTTCAGTAATGAAAGTAGGATTTATTACTTGCGTCAAGTCCAGTATTGGCACATAATATGGTCTTTAGTTTCAACTTCTCAAGGTTTGAAAGGAAAACATTTTTTGGTGCTCTGTTATGTCAGGATTAGATTAGATTAGGTTCAATAGATGTTAATCAGTGAAGTGGGGGAAATGAGCCTTTGCGATAGTGAGTTATACAATTCATCATTGAAAATTATATGATACATATATAGAAAATGTACACTAATGTAATACAAGATTGTAAGCACTTTGACACATGAAAATGTACATGAAATATGGATATTTTAAGTGCAAATGTAGGATCACCAACATTACTAACCAGGAATGCAAGAATTAGAGCTTTTGTGCTCTTGACAATGCTCATTTTAAAAGAAATATACATATCTGCTGCAGTGGGACCGCACTTGTGTCTTTGGATCAGAGGTCTAGGTGTGGTGATTTGTTTCAACTGATGCCCCTTCATCCCAACATCATCAAGTGTCCATTAAGCTCCCGTTTTGGCTCTGCAGCTGCGCGACTACAATTCAGGGGGGAGCAATTTGGTTTTTACAAGTGGATTGTTTATACAAGGATAATAATCTTTGTTCCACAAATGCCTTCTCTCTAGACTGATGCATGCGTCAACAAAATGAAATCATACACATGCAACCGTACACCCAGGGGGGCGACTGTGACTGTGTTTTTAAATAAACAGCCTCTGTTATTGTTTTTCAATGTTTGCAACATTATGAAATGACAAAAACCGTGACATCAGTGTTTTCTATTTCGGGGCACTCCCCAGGGTCATGTCTCATAAACTGGTAGTAGAATTCATTACAACTGCCACATTCATTGGATCTCATTGTAGCATAGAAATACTAACGTACACATACACACTAAACACAAATGCAGTCACAGGCTTGTATAATTTTATAATTTGGAAAATCTATAAATTGGGATTATTAATAGTGTATTTTATTTACAGACAGCCCTTTACCTAATAGCTATATACAGCAATTGTCAGCACCCTTCGTGACCTTTAAACGTTTGACCTCCACAGTAGCAGTCTGATTAAACTGTTTCCTATTAAACCCCTCTGCCCCATGTTGATGTGTTTAAGACCTGGCCAGGCGTCAGATGCATGATTGTATGCTGTGCTCGTACATAAAGCTCATACAGGTTCCTATTGGGTCCCTATTAGTAAAGCAAACACAAAAAGGGTTCTCAAATAAAGTAGCAGTAGTATTGTGCGAGACAAACCACTTCAGAATCAGAAATCAGAAATACTTTATTGATCCCCGGGGGGAAATTGTACAGTACCGGTGCTCCCATCAGTGTTCTTTACGTTTGGGGAGTCCCCCCCGTGTTTCATATGCTCAGAGTGGCATGTATTATTACATATTATTATTACTGTCTAAGCCATTAACGGTACATGTTCCATATCTGACAGCTGTCAGTTTTCTTATACCTGCCAGTCCACATCCCCACACTACAGTCTGAAAAGAGCAACAGGGCTGAAATGGATTTCTGCTCATGGATGTGTCCTTGCACCTTTTAAAAGGGATGTTGGAAGCAAAAGTATAAAGCATAAGCAGATTGAATTGACAGTCTTAGTGTGTGTATTTGTGTGCTAAAGAAAATGATTTATCTAACCCTGCCTCTTCAGACAGGCTAATGAATCATCAATGATGTCCCTGGTTTTTTTTTGTTTTGCGAAAAGCTCTAAGTGAGACCTAAAAATCTTGCTATGGTATTCAGCACAACAATAGATCAGAGTAAGGGCCTTACAGATGTGTGTCTGTGTGTGCGTGCTTGTGATGTGTGTGAGTGTTTTTCCTCAAGCACCAGCTCAAGCTGTTCTCCGTCCAGATGGGACACTTCACCTTAACAAGAATGGCAGATAAAGAGAGACAACGAGACAGAAAGAGTTTGTGCTTGTAAATGTGCAGCTCTGGCTGCGTGTGTGTGTGTGTGTGAGTGAATGTTTTTTTGGGAATGTCTGTGTGTGTGTGTGTGTGTGTGTGTGTGTGTGTGTGTGTGTGTGTGTGTGTGTGTGTGCCAGCCTGTCTGCAGAACAAACGCCTTTACCATGAAGCAAGCGATTCGGTCCCTAAGTGGCTCCCATCATAGCCTGCATTGTTTCCCCAGAGTGACATAGCTAAAGCTTAATGGGCCTGTTGATGGTGTGTTAAAGCTTGGTGTTAATTATAACGCCACGCTCCGCTGAACACAGTCACATTAACATCAGCATAAGTAGCACTGTTGAGCTCTGTCCTAGGGAATAAAGTGAGACTGCTGAGTCAGTCAACATTTGAATTGAACAATTGTACAAATCCAGAATGAGGATGATGCACTCGTCTCCATTGATATGATATTGGCTTAATAATTGAGGGCTTTGTTGATTGTTTTCTTGTTATGACACGGCTGTCTTGGCAGATATACAGTCCCACAGCTTATTTTCCGTGATGACATATGGTTTATTTCTGTGAGTAAGAAGGGAACAGGGGGGATTTGTGTGACTTCCTTTGTTTTATTTGCCAAATACTGATGAAGCAAGAGGCAGGATTTGGAGAAAAGTCCAATAACAAAGTATTGATTGACTTGTATTTTCATCTCGGTGATCATTTACCGTGATGAAAAGACAAAGTCGTTCTTTGTTGCATCAGCTTCACCTGATTCCAGAGCAGAGTTCACATGATCGTACAATGACCAGATGATCTTGAATGAATGTGTATCCTGAGAAACTTAATGAATGCGTGCCTTGTTTCCTATATTTGACCACTGAAACAAGCAGTCATATGGAGCTGAACTGTTGCTCAGCCTGAAGCTGCTCTCAGTGACAGACAAATCATTCCTTGTGAAAATATTGATCTCTGATCTTTGAATATTTTAACATCATTTTGAATTACAGTGTCTTATTTTCAGAAAAGAAGTGAAAAATGGCTACAGATTACATATACTGAAAAAGCTAGAGGGTCATATGGCAAATTATGTCACATTTGTCCCTTGAGTCAACAAGCTGAGGGGCCAGTGGCCTTGCTTGTCATCAAAGGTCTTAAAGGTTGTCCTTGCCTTCCCTCATCACCCCCCCTTACATCCTGTTTGTCTGGTTTTCCATGCGTCTGCCCCTGGTTATCAACTATCTGATACAGTGCAGATAAATTAGACCTATTGTTGGCGTGATGAAGCAGAACCTCATGCTCGCTCGCTCCGTGGTAGCTTGCCTCTGAACTCTCTCTCTCTCTCTCACTTACATGGCCAGGCTGTGTGATAACAACCACCTAAATCATCTGATAAATAGCAGCCAAGGTGAATATTGGAGGAGGACATTGTTTGCGTATGCACAAGTACCCACAGCTTTCTTATTAACAAATACCTCAAACGTATACTCATATACAGCCTCTCACACACACACTTAGCCCAGTGCCCATTGCCTGTTATCAGCGTAATATCTGCATGATTGGCTGCAAGCAGTTATTTATTTCTTTTCCAGATAATGAATTTTGTAACAAAGCCTCTGCATGCACATAACTACTTTCTTCAGTTGAGTGCCTTTCCCAGGCACTTAGCTGCTGCTCAAATCATGTTTGCTTTGAACACAGCTCAGTGTCTGGGCACGGTTTCTGGTGCAGCAGAAGGGAGGAGACTTGTTAGTGCAAATGAGTTTGAGCCTTTGAGCTCAGTTTCTGTCTTTATACAGTCGTGTCTTCAGCTTGTCCTCTGCTGGTTCCAGAGATTATGGGTGGCCCTGTAATGCTTAGTTCTCAGTGCAACTGAATTCACGCTACCACATCAGGATGGTGTCACAGAACAATAAAGTTATTACAAATGGGCTGTGGATGGCTGAGCTAACTCAATATACCTTAATATGAGCAATTAAATAGATTGAATAGGAAGACAATGCCACACTTCAGTGTGATGTTTTGACAAGTTGTGAATTTTATTATCCATCTGGAGTCATGCTTGACTGATTAAGCTCCAACACATTTTAGCTGCAAAATGCAAGATAAGTGCCAGATATTCTTGTGCGCGATTTAACCTCTTAAATGTGAGGACTTGGCACTTTTTTGTCACGTGATAGTAAATTAAAAACATTAAGCTTTTGGACTGTTGGTCGGACAAAACAAGCGAATTGAAGACGTCATTGTGAGCTCTGAGAAATTGTGAATGTTTTTTTGTCACAATTTTTTCAACATTTTATCGACTTAGCGATACACAGAACACAATCTTTGGGGCTTTCAGAAATCTTTCAAAAATACTGAAATGAAAAAATGAAGGGCCAGTTTGAACAGACTGTTTGAGCTTTGTTTTGAGTAAAAGGTGTTAAACCTGGAATTCAGTGGGAGAACCAGAGGGCTGAGAACTTCACTCAGAACTTCATCTCTTTGTAATTGTACTCTTGGAGGAAGCCTAAATGTCCTTAGATCCACACACTTAATCTTATAGATGTTAGTGCTGCAATTTTCTTGACGACATGTTTTCACGTGTGAGTTAAATGTGTTTTTAGTGTCTGAACGTAGTCGTCTTTATGTACACAATGACCTTAGATTCAGAGAGGTCACTCACAGAGTTTAAACCCTGTCCCAAAGGTGAAAAGTACTTTTTGATTAGTCATAACCAGTAAAAGCCAGTCATCAGTAAATCCTGCATGATTGGTGCAAAGGGAAACGAGGGCAGTCTTTCAGGAATAACCTCTCCTAATGAAATTGTCACTGTCAGCTATTGGGGTCGTCCAGTTTAATACTGTATTTTCACGGTGCCTGCTTTGTTTCTCTTAAAGGAGAGAGAGCCACTGCGAGCTGCGCTCCTATGCCTCTGAATCAGCGCGGTTGGGGAGGGGTGTTATTGGTGATTTCTCATGTCAGTGGTTTTAAGGCCACCCAGGGGAGACAGCTTGATATGCAGGCTGCAAGGTGCTGAGATTTGGAGGGCTTGTAGAGAGAGGGGGAGGATCTGGGAAATCAATTTTCAGCTCAGGCCCTGTTTTCACTGTCCCACTTGATATTGTTGTTGGGATCATGCTTTAAAAGTTGAAATGTCCTTGGAGTTAAGTTTATTTCTTGTTAAGTAAAGCTGATCTTACCACCAAAGCCATAAATAATAGACAAAGTCGGTGGAGAGCTGGAGAAAGAAAGATGAAAATAAAATGTATGAGGAAGAATGAAGAGCTGAAACATGTAAGGTTAAGAGTCTGTCAGGGTGTTTCAGATATGCAGAGCTCCTCTGTTTTACAACTTCCTCTTTCTCTGTCCTCGCTGCTGTGCATCTGTCTCTCCTTTTCTCTACTATTCTCTTCACTCCATTGATTTTTACTTCTTCCTTACCAGTCAGCCAACCTCGATCGTTTACCTCCCTGGTCATGCATTCATTTCTCTTCTTCTCATACGGCAGGAGGAATCATATTTTAAAGGCTGCAATAAGGGGGCCCCAGTCCACAGTCGTGCAAGCTGAGCGGCTGATATATAATAGTACAACAAAAATGTGTGCGTTAGTGATGTTTCTGCTGAATCTGCACAGGCCAGTCCGTCTTACCTGAAGTCAATATCTCATGACTAACTGAGTTAAAATCAGAAATGGGTGAATTTTGCAAACTAAAGAGTTATGTACACTTTCTGCTGTTGTGGAAGTTCCTAATGAGATGCATAGTTCATTTGACTATAAATACTATAAATAAATACTCATGCCTATGTTTTTCTTCTCCGCGCAGGTAATTGGCCAGCTTCCGTGGGATTTGATGTCACCTCTAGATTGGTTCAACTGAAGATGGAAACACTGGAGTCTGAGCTGACCTGCCCGATCTGCCTGGAGTTGTTTGAAGACCCCCTGCTCTTGCCCTGCGCCCACAGCCTGTGCTTTAACTGCGCCCACCGCATCCTGGTGTCTCACTGCTCCACCAGCAAGCCCCTCGAATCCATCTCGGCCTTTCAGTGCCCCACCTGTCGTTACGTCATCACGCTGAATCACCGCGGCCTGGAGGGCCTTAAGCGCAATGTGACGCTGCAGAACATCATTGACCGCTTTCAAAAGGCCTCCCTTAGCGGCCCCAATTCCCCCACTGAGAGCCGGCGCCTGCAGCCGCAGCGGCCCTACACCGCCACCATTAGCGGTACAATAGCTGGAACAATTGGCGGCGGTGGTGGTGGCACGAGTGGAAGTAGCGCCCGCGGCAGCCCGGCCACTTCCAGCCACTCCCACCCGCACGCCAACCACACCAACCACGCCAACCACACCAACGCCAACCACAGCCCAGCTGTAGTTGCTAAAATGGATCCACGCATCAGCTGCCAGTTCTGCGAGCAGGATCCGCCGCGTGAGGCTGTCAAGACGTGTGTGACGTGTGAGGTATCGTACTGCGACCGCTGCCTGCGCGCAACGCACCCTAACAAGAAGCCGTTCACCAGCCACCGCCTGGTTGAGCCGGTGCCGGACACTCACATCCGCGGCCTGACCTGCCTGGAGCACGAGAACGAGAAGGTCAACATGTACTGCTTGGTGGATGACCAGCTCATTTGTGCCCTCTGCAAGCTGGTGGGGCGCCACCGAGAGCACCAGGTGTCCTCACTCACTGAACGCTTTGATAAGCTCAAGGTTAGTCCTCCATGTCCTTGTCAGTTTATAAAGCATGCGATAAGGTCATATCAATTTCTGTGTACTGCTTTTATGTTGTTTGACTTCTGTGTTACTGAAGCAAGGTAAGTCACCATCTGGAACAAGATTTGATTTTAAAGGACTGATGATTTACCGTCGAGCTTTGAAGCTATCCCCATTCTCATTTATAGCCTGCAACACTCATTATGATATCTTTGTTTGCCGTTTTCAGCAAAATCTTTAATCCATCCATTCCCACAGTACCTTGGGGATGTTCGTTCTGTGCATTTCTGTTGAGTGTGAACTTTCAGTGCTGCCACAGTTGCATCATACACACTCACACCAGCCTTTGTTCAGCAAGAAGGACAGAAAGACAGATCGCAAACAGGAAGAGAGAGAGAGAGACAATTGGGATGGTGTGCTGGTGAGAAGGGCAGAGAGAGACGGAGAGCGATAGGGAGGCCGTCATTATAATAGTCGATGAGCTGGCATTCCCTGTAGCCACTGAGCTTTCAGTGGCTCTGCGTAAAGTCCAGGACTGCTGAATCAGGGTGAAAAACAACAGAGAGAGGCACTAGCTGGAGCTAATTCCACCACTAAAGACCTAAAGCAGCCGGCCACATCTGCTGGCCTAAAAACTTTTACCATGAGTGTGTTTGTCTTGTGTATTTATATACCTCTTTTGCACCCTTTTTTTTCCAAAAAAAACTTGAAAATGAAACATTATCCCTCAGGTTTGCAGTAAGCATACGTCAAGTTAATTGAGTATTTAAGTTGCTTCTGTGGGTAATATTTAACTCTCACAACATTATACAGGAAAGGAACTATGTTCAGTTTGCGACCTTGATAATAGCAAATACTTTTCTTTCTATAATGGTATGTATTTATGTGTCACAGAAGAAGACACAGACAGCAAAACCAAAAGTAAAAGCAGTAAAATCTTAATCTGTGTTTGTTAAGATACTCAAATTCACATATTGCCTAGATGTGGATTTTAGGTGTAGAGACTTGGCTCTGGTATTTGCCCTGTAGTCTGGTAGAGATAACTTCACTGTTACTATCTGAAAATATAATGGCTACTTGATATACTGTATCATTACGTAGATTATCTACTTTTTAAAAAGTACATTTTCAACTTGAAGACATGATCCTTCATACTTCATGCTGTGAACCTCCAAAGTCGTGTAGATTAAGGAGATTTGATGGATGTATTTCTGTCCCCAGGGTGCGAGGGTGTTGCTGTGGTTTGATTGTGTCACATGAATGGCATTGTGTAGCACACAGTGAATGGACACCTGAGAAAGCCCTACGTCGGCTATTTTATGGCCTTATCTGTAGAGAGGCGCATACTTGTCCGTTGACGTTTTGTTTCTCAAGTACATTTTAATGGTCTCACATGTGGGCTTTTTTGTCACTCTGCATTACAACAGTATGGGTGTAAGAATATGTTAAGCAGCGTTTCAAGGGACATTGTTAACTTTCTATGTGCAACAAAAATCCATCTCGTTGGGTCTCAGGGAGAAAGCAACAACAGCAGTGATGTTCTCGACAGCACAGAACATTTTTTATGTCAGTGAAAATGCAATCCCATGTTCTGTATTATTGATGATTTCAGCTACCAAAACTTTTGCTCTCACTTTGAGTTTTGCACCAACATGTCAGCAAAATTCCACCTGCTCAGCACCTCTCTCAGTCTATTTTCACAAGCATTTACCCCCTTTTTACACACACACACACTCTTTCTGCCACCGTATTCTCTGCCCTCCGTGGGAGAGTTTACTGTAAGTAGCTAGCCCCCGCCCCCCCCCCCCCCTTTCCTCTCCACTTCATAGCTGGCTGTGGTTCTTTTGAACGTTCCCCAGCCAGGGCTTTGAACTTTCTTGACTTTGAAATCCCCAATCAACCCCAAATCTGGGAGGAGACCAGCCCCAGTCCAAGCTCCAGCTCAGCTCAGCAGTGGCAGCTAACTTATAATCTTCTGCTCTCTCATGGCGAGGCAGAGGGGAGGAAGTCCTATTTGTGCATAGCTAATCATGGAAGATGTAGGTCAAAAAGGACTGTGTGTGTCTTCCACTGCATTCTCCTTTTCCTCTGTTTCTTTTTCGAATATTCACTGAAACACTTGGTTTTCTTGGTTGAAGTTTCAGTCATATGTAACTAATGTTGATATTGACTGGTCTTCTGCAATGCCCCAATCCGTTCTTCTAATTGGCCCCTAGTCAATACCACTAAATAATTGCACTCAGCGTCTGTTTGACCCCCGCCTCACTCCGTTTGATCTTTGACCTCTAGATTACCCTCCACATTATTTTCTCTGTCTGCTGTGCATGCTGGGAGCTACTCTGTCACAATGATTTCTCACAGATTAACGGAAAGGTAAGCTTCCCTCGGGCTATGAAGGTGGATATTTCAGGAGAGAAAATGCCAACAAGTGCCAGAGCTGTAAAAGACCGAATGTGGCACAGCTGAAACTGCAGGGAAGAGAGTTAATTCCCCAGGCAGCTGTTAAGCAGAGCTCTTTGCTCAGAAGCAAAGACATTTGTGTCTTATAATTGGCAGACCTTGGTAATAGTGTTTTACTTTGATATTCTTAAAAGACTGCAGCTTTAAGGTACTACACTCTAGATTTTTGTTTGTTTTTACACAATCAGATTCACTGAAACCACTTTCAGCTACGATACATTCTGCTGCAGCAGTGAATGTTTCATCACCTGCTGCTTTGGGAGTGTGTATTGGAGGCTCAATTAGAGAGTAATTTAGGTACATTTTGTGGCAGCCTAACATCCCCTTTCAGAGGCGCGCGGGTTGTGTGCTCTCAGCGCAGGATTTTAGTCTGACGTGTGTGATATTGCACTGGAAGGTGAAAAAGTGTAACACTAAAGGTGAGACTGCAACATTGTAGGTGAAATGTTTCCCACATGCTTCAAGACTGATCACAACTGAAGAGTTGCACGTTCAGGTTCATCTGCATTTATTAATGCAAAGAAGCAAAGCAGAGGTTTGAATGTGTTATTTTTAGAGATGATATGACTGACTTGGTGAGATGAATGGGCTTTAGCTCTTGAAAAAAAAAATCCTAGAAGGTTGTAACCGAGCACTACATGCATTAATGGCTGGTGTTTTTGGCCCCTTGTTTTCAGTAGAAGTCCTCCTTATGTATGTATGTCTGCATCTATGTGTGAAAGTAATTTTTAGCATTTAGACTTTTTGTTGGCTGGAAGCAGTTGCAGAATGACAAATGAGATATACCATGTTTAGAGTTGCTGGTAGGTGAATTTTGTTACCTTTGGACAAAGAACAAGGCTAGCTTTTTCCCCCCTGTTTCCAGTCTTTATGCTAAGCTAAGCTAACCTGCTGCTGGCTACAGCTTCAAATATACTATACAGACATGAGAGCAGTATCGATCTTCTAACTCTAGGCAAGAAAGCGAACAAACTTATTTTAAAATGTTGAAATGAACAGCTGAAGAGAGCGGAGGCTCAGACCCGGACCAGAGATGTGCTAGCCAGCAACATAAATTCTGATCTGTTGTTATCCCAGGCTTTCAGTGATTTGGTTACTGACTCATTCATTCATATGGCCACTAAGGGTTTATCTGCCCTTATCTATCTTAATGTTGTTGTTTATTGTGTGTCTGGCTGTGTTTTCTTTGGGTCTGCTCTGTAATGAGACATTGTCTGTACAGTCATCTTTGAGCCCTTGTGCCTACTTGTGTGTATGTGTCTGTGTTGAACTCTCAGCAGTCATTGTCTCATTAAAGACTTGAATTAAAATAAGTGGTAAGAGAGAAGCTGAAAGAGGAAAGAGACAGCAAGGAGCAGAGGAGGAAAACACAGTACAAAGACTGAAGGAAATGGAGAAATGGTGATAAATGGATCCCATCACAAGGATAAAAAGTCTTCCTCTTCTCTTCTGCATCACTGGCACTTAATTTACTGACTCTCCGGCTCTTGAGGGTTTGAAGTGTGTGTGCTTTAGCATGAAGTGCTAATGAGCTGACATGGAAGCAAAGCCTATAGCAGAGTTGCTGACATTTGTGACACTTGAAGTAAGCGGCAGATAAACTTAAAGGCTCTCTGTGGCGTCACATGTGCACTAACCCTACAGCAGTGGGATTTGTCGTCACATTTGTGTGTGTGTGTGTGTGTGTGTGTGTATGTGTGTGTGTGTGTGTGTGTGTGTGTCTCCAAGGTCTTGACAGGTCTCATGCATACTTGTACCAGATGATAGTCTGTTGTGCACATGAGAAGAATGAAGAAATATGCAAAACATATCCAAGCGATTATTGGATTAATTCCTGTTTTGGAAGAGGCAAGTCACAGCATCCTGACACCATCACCCCCCCTCCTCCGCCTTTTAGCTCTCTAACTCTCCCCTCTCTTCATTTCCTTCAGTCCCTCCAGCCCTGCTTCTTTCCCTTCATCCCCACCATTTTTTTCATTCACCCTCCCTCACCCCTCATATCTTCTACTTTTCCCCATCTAAGCTCCTTAAGGCACTGTCTAACCCTTTTCTGTGCGATGTGTGCATCTCGTCTGCTCCTGCTGCTGACTCCACTCCTGCTGTATTTACACCCATTTGCTTTGCTAAATCCAGAGGCGAGCGTGTGTGTATGTGCAGCACTCACACAGACACACAAATGCGAGCACATTTAATCACATCCACACCCACAAACTCGTACTTTCTGGCTCTCTTTTCACACAGGCAGAAACAGGCACATACACAAAATAGAGCTCACCTAAACTGATTAGACGCCAAACACTGGCAGTAACGATTTTAAGGGGAAATTAAAAGGCTGCAATGTCAAGTACGCAACCAAGCTGAATCCTTCATGCACTCCCAATTCTTTCCTCTTCATACACTCACAATTTTCATATTATTCTTCGCTCATGCACAGACCCCCGCTCTCTCACTGCTGTCCTCTCTCTTTCACTACACTTCTCTCACTTTCTCTGTTTTGCATACGAGCACACAAACATCATCCTTCCCACCTGCTTTCTGTCACTCTGTTTCTCTCTCTCCTCCCTCTCCCTCACTTGGCCCCTGGCCAGTCTGTCTTGTTTTAGGTAACACCACTCTTCTCCGCCCGCAGTCGCCCACAAACCCACATACACTGCTGCAGCATATTGCTGGTGAGAGGGAGACTTACAGCCCTCCGGTGTGTTTGTGTGTAGGAGGGTTTATGATTGCCTTCAAATATGTGTGCCTGTGTGCGGTATTACAGGTGTGTGTGTGTACCTGCGAGCACATGTGGGTGCACATGTGTGTCAAAGCAGATGCTATTAGGTCTGACATGTTTGGAGTGATTGGGAGCTGAGTGTGTGATGCCAGGGGAAATCATGGCTCTATCTGGAGAACAGTGTGAGATGGAGCACACTTAGTCATGCTGACGGAACCACCAAGGCTGTAGAAAGCTTTTAGTGTCTGTGTGCGTCGGTGTGCGCCACATCTCTGTGTGTTAAAGCGCCTATCAGGAAGTCTGCATGAATGTGTGCGTTTGTGCACGAGCTAGTGCCTATACTTTCACGACGCACACAAGTGCACCCTGTCAATGCATCATGCATGTGTTGTGAAAATATGTCACGCCAGCCCATCATAAAATTTAGTGGGTCATGAAAAAAAAAAACGCTTATCAAATCACTCCCAGCCACTACATCATGCATATGCACAATTTATGCAAAAAGAAAGTGGGAAGCTTTTAGGAGCTTTGGTGTCAGCAGTGATACAATGCAATGCAGAAAGAGGGATATAACCGACATAACTCATCTCTGACTTTTGTGTGTATGTTTGAGAGCGATGTACAAATTTATCCATTCCCATTTATCCATTATCCATTGATGCCTCACCTCATTTTTCTTCCATGAAATGAGAGCAGGGTCCACTGGATCCTTGTTGTTCTCAGATCAAGCATATATAGATATTCACTGCAATAGGGTGGTTCATGTGAGCTACTGAAATAGATCAACTGTAGTACATTTTAAAGGCACTCCTAAAGTGTACTTCTGCAAATCAACGTTGGTCATCATTTTTAGTTTGAGGTTCATGGCTCAGCTACATAAAAGCTGTCTGTAAAGTCTGCAATTAAACTGTATTTTCTCTGTAATTTATACTTAATAATTTACTTATTCAGTCACATTTATTTCAAATAACATAATAAATGTTAAGGTGTGATTTATCCCACGGTCTTTCCTACCATGAAATATGTGTGTTTGGTCTGCACGCCTTAAACAATTTCTTTATCTTGGGAGTTTTAGCTTCCCATGGAACAAATATTGTTTTGGGGAATTTTTCACGCTCCCAAGGTTAATAATCCTGAGTAAACTCTGCTTGGATTTTTTTTGCATGAAAAAAGCACAAGCAGCAAAATATACAGGACCATCAACCTCTGTAGCCTGTATCCCAGTATATGCCTTCTAAATCCATGCAGGTTGAACCCTGCTACATTTTCCTTCTTGTCTTTCTTTTTCATTTGCTTTTTTTGCCACCCCTCTTCTTTTTGGTCTTTACAAGGTTTAAAACTGGAATTCAGGCTCTTGGCGGCCTGTGCTGTGTATTTTAGCGTAAAGCTGTAAGAAGCTGGCAACACACTCGAGGAAAACCATTTTAACTAAGCAGCTGATAAATACAACTTTTGGATCTCTGTGGACACCAGACAAATAAATACACATGTATACTTACAGTGCATTCATGTGCGCCAGAAAAAGTTTGATGTATGTTGTGTCTGTTCTTAAAACGTGTGCTATACATCTTTTTATTACAGTGGCTGTATTCGTGTATATTCTTCATGGGTTGTCATAATGCATGACAGATCATAAACTCATTATTATTTATGTATTTTAGTCAGATGGCTTGCAGCTACACACCACAACGTAAGAGGATTTACACATTAATCAACAGTGGAAACTCATCTTGCTATGCTGATGTTATTTTCCACCGGCTTCCAAGCATTTTGATTCCAACCTTTCATACAGTGCCACATTAGTGCCTGCGATATCTGATGAGTAAGCACTTCCTAGTATTAATCTGCAACAATCCGTGGCACAAATCACATTTATATGAGGGGAAGGGAGGGGCTCTGTTTGAGGAAATTGATGACGCATGCAGTCTATGAACATTACGATGAGGCTTGATTTAGAAATTACATTGCAGTGTCTCTGGAGGATATTTGATAAATTGTAAAAACTTGATCAAATCCACTAATTTTAATCACGTAAGAGATTTTTCAGTCAAAAGGATAAATCACAGGTGCCTTCCAGAAGCTATTTTGGTTTGTGGCTCAGGGACAGTGGACAAAACAACAAAGCATAACAGGAATATTTGTACTGAGTCTGGAATGTCAGTCAGCATCCAGACTTCTGAATTTCTTGATCCCGTACACGCACATGCACAGAAGTATGTATATGTGCATGTATACACACAAAGGCTGAAGTATTTTCTCCGTCTTAGTAGGTTTTGGTGTCTGTGCACACGTTGCCTTTGTGTGTCTTGTGTGCGTGATGACTTCTGTGTCCTTTTGAGAGGCTGCCAGGCAGGAACAGTGTGACGCCACTGGGAAGATACTTAGTTTGAACTAATGACACCAGTGTGAGATAAACAGCACGTCTTCACTGGCCCGAGGACCCCAGGGACCACTGATTCATTCCCAAACTTAAAATAGCCTGGTGGTTAGTATTCTCTGAGCTGCACCCAGGGAACAGTAATCATAGTATAATAACAGTAGTTTTCAGCATTGAATCGTCTGTATTATCTAAATGTTGAAGAATGAATTTGAAGCAATTTTACTGGTTATTCAGTTTATAACCACTGAGTCAATTTAATAAGATAATAATTTATTCTTAGTGTAATTTTGTGCTTTGCTTTTTTGCCAAAGTTCTAAAATGTAATATGCTCTTGAAGTTTAACGTGTGCCTTTTAAAGTTGTTTTAATCAATAGTTGTTAATTAACAATGGATGACATATATATTATACTATGTATAAGGTGAAAGGTGTCACTATTAACTGGCCTTTTCAGCCCACTAATCTTTTAATCTGTTGTCTTGTCTACAGTTCTGTACTTGCCCATTGTTGTTTATTGTTGCCGTTGGTTTGTTTCTCTTTGTGTGTATTCAATGTCCTTTTGTACAGCACTGTGGTCAGCTAAAATTGTGTTTAAATGTACTCTATAAATAAACTTTACTTACTTATAGTGGCAAATCCACAGATAACGATCACCTGATTTTACACCTCCCATCAGCTCTATGGAGTGTCTTTCAGCTTATTGTTTTGGTTTTGGCAACTGTTTTTAGAACAGTTTTTTAAAATGCTCTGATTCTCTGTATGCTAACCTGCCTAGTACCAAACAGCAGACTTGTAAAGTTAGCTGGTGAACATAGTGGAGCATTTAGAAGCTAAAGAGCCAGATATTTCCCTCAGGAGTTTGGTGGAGACCAAAACAGAGGATGAAAGGATGCAAAATGAAGCTAGCTACATTACTAACTAAATCTGCAAAATTTTGCTTCATTGAGTGAGCCCGAAGGATCTGAAATGAGGTTATAAACTCTCAGATTTTTGGGTTTCTTTGTTTGTTATCAGGGGTTTTGAATTCAAGTTAGGTACAGTACTGATAGAACTATGTGGCCTGCAGCTGATAACTGGTAGCAAAACGAGCCTCATTTGGTGATGGTCACTTCTTATCCTACATGCTCATTACGGAGTGCTCTTCATTTTTGGAAGGCAGCGGCTTGATCCACTTCAGTTTTGGCTCCAAGACAGCTGGTTTCCTTTTTAGCAGCTTCACTGTTGCAACTGCTTGAAATGTAAAATGCATCATTTCCCTTTCAGCAGAGAGCTGAAGAACTCAGTGACACTGACTGAAGAGCAGCAAATGACCAAAACTGGATGTAGGCCATAATGCGCACAGCTACTTCAGTTAGTGTGAAACCAGTCTTGCCTATCTGCTTACAATCACACTTGCTTCATCTCTTAAACTGTGTTGTGTGTTTTTTGGCCTTCATGTCACTGAAGCTGCATTTCTTACACTTCCACAAGGCTACACATTTCAACCAGCTTAAGCAATACCATTACAGTAACAGCGAAAAATTACTCCTGTGTGAAAGCCAGTGAGTCAAAAATCCGTTGGCTTAGTTCAAAACCTCAAGAGTTAAAAGAGAAAAACAAGTGCAATATGGGAGAAGAGTTGATCAAAAAGGAATACTGGCAAGTAAAGCGATGAATTCCTTTGAAAAAGCCCCAACTGTTTTCATTGTTATGTATTGATCTCTCCATGGGCAGTCATTATTTGATAATTTGATTTTCTTCCAGTTGTATTACAGCAGCAGACAAATGGATGAAACGCTGAAAGGGGCGAGATGCTGAAGGAAGAAAGTTCCCTGCAGTTTAAAAAGTTCAGCAAGGGATATTCAGATTTGATGAAAATCATTATTGTTTTGTAGCCGTGGCTGTAGAATCGTAAAATGGAAATGTGCACAAATGTTTTAGATGTTTGAAAATGTTTAATTTACTGACATTTTGAGTTGTCTTGTCCCATCTGTATTGAAACATATCTCTCTCACATACAGTTATTACCATCCTTTCCTTTTTTTTTCTTACATCATCAGTGTCCTGGTGAGTGAAAGAATCAACTCCTTCGATCACCTTGAGGGGAAAGCAAAGTCCTAGAAATGGATTTCTAAGCGTGTGTGTGTTGTTTTGGTCAGTCTCCCACACTGTTCTCAACCATCTCGCTCTGTCTCAGACACAGCTGCCGGACAGAAACATTCTTCAGTGCATTCCTTTCCCATGAATCTCTTGCTTCCTGAAACATTCACATTCACTTTCAGAAGACACGAACACACACACACACACACACACACACACACGACAGTGAGCACTATTGTCTAATTCAGTGACACTGACATATACATAGAGTAGAAAGCTAGGAAGTGCTGCATATAAAACACAGGCAGCTGTAACACTAGTGGCCGCCTGTAATCTATGCAACATATTGTACTGGAGATTGTTTTGTGATTTCTTAGCTAACAGTGTGGCAGTGTAAATTAAAGTTTTACATTTATTTTGAATTGATGTGTATTTTAAGCAGTTACATTTGTATTACTTGTATCACTGAGTATTAATTTAAAAAAAGAAAAGTTGCAAAGTTTATTTTGTGAATGTCTTTCCGATTCTAATTACTCGTCCATATTGGAGCTGAACCAGAAAATAAAAGTCAATCTGCCTAGAAAATGCACCCATTGTTTTTGGTCACAAAATACAAAATGGATTTATGTTCAGATTTATACATTTAAAGAAAAGGCTCTGCTTCCCTGCATTCAGCAGTTCAGGGCTGTATTTCTCCACAGCATGAACCCTTGACCACAAGTGAACTCCTGTGAGGGGCACCAGACATCTAGCTGTCGGCCAGAGTCGGGAGTGTTAGTCCAAGATGTACAAGTTATTTAGGTTTACAAGATTTTGGACAGGAAAGGAGAGGAGCCACGGGACGTTATGACCGTGAATTGACTTTGCAAACTGGAGTTACCTGGGAGCTTCATTTCATGTGACACAGAGAATGAGAGCACAGGTTAACGGCACTGTGCTTCAATGTCCCCCTCTTTACAGCCAATGAAAGGGGTGCGCTGATGCATGCTTAATAGCATGCAAGGCTTCTTTTATGGCTTCTAAAAAGGGACACATCACCTATCCTCTCTGGCCATCATGGCGGTGACAGCAGCAGCCAGCACCATGTCCACTAAAGCTCCAGAGAGAAACGTGTACATCTGAGCTCATGCATGCAGTACAAACATGGAGACGCTATCAACATATTCATATAGAATATATGGCGTGAATATGACTTTCTCATGTTATTTTAACATGCTTAAAATAGTCACAACACACACCAGAGACTCAGTGTAGGCAGCTCTGTATGTCTTCTTCAGAGATGTCGCTTTGGACTACTGCGGCCAACAGTGCTTGTAAAATCCGTCATGCTAATGCAATTACTTTTTTTATTACTGAGTCCTTCATTGTCCTATAACCCAAACTCAGCGAGAAGATGTCAGAGGGAAAATATCTAAGTTTTATTTCATCAATTCTGCAGGTGGCTGCTTAATTTAGATTATGTGTGATTTCTGTCAAAAGTTTTGATTGCGTTGCATTATTATTTATTTGTTAAGCCAGACCTCCAGCCAAGTCCTCAGACGTTTCAGTTTGCATTTGCTGCCTCACATCTGCTGAAATTACTCCACTAGGATGACAGGTGGAGGTGTGACATCAGCTTTTAATATAAAAAAAACTAATTTACTGTACGTATACTGAACGTCATCCTCCCTGACTGATTTGCAGGAGCATCCCTGGAAGTTTCTGTTTAGCTCGGGTTACGCAGAGGGACTTCAGTTCCCCGGGGAGTCGTACAGTGAGGAATGTCTGTTCCAGATATCGACGCCAGAAAGCCAGCCACGTAGAATCACAGGAACGCAGGGAATGCGTCTTTTCCTATTTGCGGTGAACCCTGTTACCACCGCAGACACTGTCCAGAGTGGTTCCCTGCACTATAACTCCGGTGTCAGGAATGCGTAGTAGTGAAGCTGAGCCACAGCCAGCGTTATGAGATTGTCTTGCACCGGGGGCTGTCATCCCTTAAGATTTTTCATTTCCATAAGTACACTGGAGCTGGGGCTCTCAGCATGTGAATCCATAGTGGCCTAACATGTCACAATGAGGGTCAAAGCAATATGTCTGAAGATGTCATAT
This sequence comes from Enoplosus armatus, assembly GCF_043641665.1. NCBI lineage: Eukaryota > Metazoa > Chordata > Actinopteri > Centrarchiformes > Enoplosidae > Enoplosus > Enoplosus armatus. The sequence goes on from NC_092189.1 coordinate 13,697,592, forward strand.
TCATGTGTTCAATGATAATCAGATTTTTTTTCTTCCTGTTATCATTGTCTCTACCTCTCACGTTTGCTCGCTTCCTCTTTTTCTGCTCCTACTCCTCTGGCTGCAGTGTCCATCTCGCTTTTTTGGCGGGCATCCTGCCAACAGCTGGCATGGTAACAGGTGTCATATATAGATGTTATGTAGCTGCCACCAGCACTAGCATTACATGACCTCATCTATAAATACATGATAGTGACATGATTTACTGGCCTGCTTCCTGGGCACTGTCGGTCCAATTAGATAAGGCAAAGTACAGTAGAGATAGAGTAAATCACTGCACCCACCTTGGAGGAAGCAAGCCCATCTGTTAGGGTGGACAGAGCCACTTAGATACTAATGGAGACACTCTGTCTTGCCGCTGACCACTGCCACTGTGTGTGAAAGGGAGGAGGGGAGAGTTTTCTTGTTATTGTGCGTTTTGTGTGTATAAGTGTGTATACATTTGTCTGATTTGTGTGCATGCTGCCGGCTGCAGCCTGAGCAGATGAGAGTCGGGGGTCTCTTTCTGTTCTACATCTAAATGCCTGCAGGGCCCAGTAGGGGGTCACGCTGTGGTGGGCAAGATAAAACGTTTCAGGTGGAAATCTCACCGTTCCTCTCAAACAGGTCTCTCTGTACGGCATTATCTACTATCACATTCAATACCGCTGAAACAGCAGCAAACATAAAGCTGCTGTTTTCCTTTATAACTCCAATTCTGCTGTTTTTTTCCCATTTGCTCTTTATGTACTGCAAATAAATTTCAAGCATTTATTCCCTGAAGTACAGACCTTAGGGAACCATTTCAATAGGTTACATGGCTATTGAATTGCACCATTAACCGCTGGGGAAAAAATCAGGTTTGTGCTAAAGCAAGGGTTTTAATCTGAAAGGCAAGGAAGTGGAGAAGTATATGTTTGTGGCAGATTGAGTTAAAACCATGCAGAGATCTGTCGAGATAAGCAAAAGTCTTAGAGAGGAAGTTTTTTTTGGAAGCTAAATTTGAGACTGCAGTAAAAGCAGCTTGGGATCGCAGTCGCTTTGCGTCAGCGCCTTCTGTGCCTTCTTTTCCCCCACAAATCATGAGTCAGTTATGATACATTATTTTGCATTAAGATGCCCTTGAGCAGGCAGCAGCACCTCAAGTTAAATCTCAACACACATCATGACATGTGCTCCTCTGTGTGTTTTTAAGTGTGTTTACCCTCCTGCTGGCAGCACCAGTCTCATATGCTGGCAGAAACGAGGTGTTCGCTGCCTCTGTACCATCTTACCCAAAAAAGAAATCTGTGTTGCTCATAACCTTATCACACTCTTGCAGTTTCTGTAGTCCATGAGCTCAGATGAACTTCTCTGGAGGTTTTACTAAAAGCTGACAAGTGTAAAGCTTTTAGCTTGGAAAGTGTCAATCACACCAGATTATTGTTCCTGTAATGTGGCTGAAGGTTTAAAAAGATGGCGTGTATAGCAGCGTCAGGCTTCCAGATGACAAAAAAAAAGTCCAAAGAGAGAGGAAATTCATTTGTAGAACTTCAATTATTAAAGATCAGATAAATGTAATTTCCAGTTGGGCTGCTATTTACAGTGGCAGCCAAAGCTGTTCTGTTATGTTTGCTCTGTATTTTTAGGAGACTGTCCCAATAAAACATGTTCAATTTCAACTGAGAAGTAGAGATAGCACTAAGTCTCAGAGACAGGACTCTTATTGTCACAGTTATTTAGGTATTACAGAAGGCAGAATGAGGTAGTGGAAGACAAGATGATGAAGGTCAGGGTTGAAGAAGAAATGAGGAGAGGGCGACAGCTGACATTGCAGAAGAGCGGGAAGGAGAGATCAGAAGTGACAGGGAAGTAAAAGCAAATAGTGGGGGCGGGAAAGAGAAAGAGAGGCGATTGGGATTCCATGATGTCGACATTTAGGGTGATTTCGCATACCTTTAAATGACAAGCGCTCGTTTCTACCCATCCTGCCTCCAGCAAACCCACAGGTGAGGCTTCAGCTGTCAACACAGTCCATTTAATAGTAAATAGATTCAGATTGTGTGTGTCAAGTAAATGTTTTCATTTTAGTAGATGTTTTCGCAGAGTTTACTACATTTTAGGTATTTACTCGACACTTCTCTGTAGAATAACAATGAGGCAATCAACAGTGAGAAATAAAAGTGGAGATTTAAACAACAGAGATGCTTTTTAAAGAAATAGTTTGACATTTTAGAGAAATTTGCTTGTGAGATTTAATGTGTTGATTAGTGAGTTTAAGACATGCTGTTAGGAGAATATTTTTACCTTTGGACAGAGCTAAGATAGCTGTTTCCCCTTGCTTCCAGTCTTTATGCTAAGCTAAGCTAACTGGCTCCAGCTATATATGTATTGTTCAGACTTGAGAGTGGTATTGATATTCCTATTTAACTCTCTGCAAGAAAGTGAATAAGCATATTTCCCTAAAATGTCAGCCAATTGCTTTGAACAGCAATAGGTTGAATCGGCTGCTCTTTGTTTGTGTCTGTGATCATGCTAGATTATCTTCATATAAATTCAGATCATTTAGTTCATTAACAGCATCAAATGTTTGGAGGATTATAGGCTATAACTAAGTGCAATGAGTCTCAAAAGAGCAATAACAAGTTACGTTCTCGCTAATTAAATTGCAATGTAGGGGAATATAGAGGGCAACCACTGAAACAGAGAGAGGAGCCGCCAGAAATAGAAGAAGAGGAAGATTATAGTGATGATGATAGTGATACCATTCCTAGAAAATCTCTTCTTCTGCCTGAATCAGTTGCCTCTTCCAGGCATCCTTGTCTCAGAAGGGGGAAATGGGTTTGAGGAGCATGTACCAGCTCAACCAGAAGGCCCTGCATATCCAGTGTTTGTGAAGAGCACATGAATTTTCCACAAGCGCAAATGTGCTACGGTCCATGTGTCGTAAGTGAGATTATCCGGTGTGTCACTTTGCCACGAGTGATATGGTAAAACACCGTCAAGGACTCTCAAAGCTGTGGGGCCGTGATGAAAACTTCACATCTGTCATGTCAGCGAGTCATTGCTTTCTCACAGGCAAAGCGTGCACAGCTCTGAATCTCAGTATCTTGAGGGAATAAAACGCCAACTGTTCTCCAACAGTCTTTCCCAATGGCTTTCAACAACTTAATGTTTTCCTCAAAGATAAAATCTAATGAGAGACAGCAACCATAATGTGGAGGTGACGAACCAGAGAAGCTAGATGTTAACCCAAGGTGACACAAAATGTTCACAGTGTGTCTCAAGGATTGTTTGTGGCATCATTTTAACGTCTATCCAATGTCAAACTGTCAACTAAAAGAGGGTGATAGTGAACTTGTGTTTAATAGTAAAAACCCATTGAGTGTACAAACCAACACGATGCCTCCATCAGGTCATATTTTTTAACATTTGCCACAGATTTATATCAGCTTCGTAACTAAACAAACAAACCCCCAGTCGACATTTGTCACCTCCACATAAATATGGCTTCTTTGACGTCTTTTTATGCTTAAAGGCTTAAGGGGAGGTTTAGTGAGAACAACACCTTGGTTTCGGCAAAGAGCTCTTTTTGGATCAGCTAACCGGGCGCCACTGACGGCTGTGCTTATCTCACTTCTGTGGCAACTTTTTTGCACAACGCCGGGTGCGGTTGAAATGAAATAGGATTATAGTATTTAATCAGAAGCACGCCCTGATTATAGTTAATATAGTAAAAGATGGCGGTGTGAGATTTATGCAGCCAATGTAGAATTTTAAAGCTGAAATTGCCTCTGAAATCTCTGGCTCCAGTGAGCGAAAACCAACATGTGGTACTTTTATGATTGTGCACGCGTCCGCATTATTTATGAATACAAAACATACAAAACCTTCATACTCCATCTTGGGATTTTCTGCACTCTCGGCACCCAGATAACCCGATCAGGTTGCCTGTTTTTTTCTCTTGGCAAACATCTTCTGCAGCAGCCACTTTGTTTTCTGTGTGTCAGCTGCGGTTCTCATTATGCTGTTATATTTCTGAGGGTGTCCACGGCACGTCTCTGCGGCCTCCTGTGGGTGCTGCGGACCTGGCTCTGCAGCGCTGCACCACTCAAATATAATCTTTTTGACTAATCAAAAATAGATTCTTCTTTTCCACTTAATTCCACATTTGGTGTTTGCACACTTGAACAATAGAGGGTAAACGTTGCCTACAAGAACCTTGGACTGAACTAAATGAAAGTATGAATTCATTCTTTTAATGTCCACTCTTCTAGTGACATACTTGGTAGAAATTCATCGCAGGACTTTGTTGAAAAAATGAGTCAGAGGGTTTTAGAGACACGGAGGCAAGCAACGGCCTCTGGGTTCCCATCAGTCAGAATGACTCAGACCCAACACACCGCTCTCCTTGTTATTGCATTTTAGAAAATAAGGCAAAATGAATAACCGTGTCATATGAATATACCAACGACCCGGCAGCTAGATAATTGTATTAGAGCCAATGAAATGTCTGTGTGGCTCTCTCTCGCTGTGAGCCACTCTTTCTTTCTGTCTTTCTTTCTTTCTCTGTCTCGTTGTCTCTTTCTGTACCTCGTCTGGTTTTTCATGCGGGAGTTAAGCGGGCATTTTGGTCGAATTAATTTGTGAATATAAAATCCATTTGCAATGGAAACCAATCAGGAGGAGAAGAGGACAGCGGAGCCCATCATGCTGCAGGCTGCCACTTAGAGCTGGTGCCGTGGGAGGTGAACGTAGAGGACAGGTGGTTAGTAACAAGCCGTGGAAATCCTGCCTAACGAGCTGGGCCTTATCCTGACTGTCACACATGGCATCTATTCCCACCCCAAATACTGTATTTCCAAAATATCTACAGTACATGGCTTATGCATTTATTTATTTATTTATTTATTTGATATGGACTGTGCACATTAATAAAATGTTAAATTTGCAAAAGTTTGCCCAAAGGCTTGTTTTCCGTGCCCTCAACAACCCTAAAAAAGTAAAGACTGCTGAGGAAATATCAGAATCATGTAGGTTATACGAGATTGTCAAAAGCATAACAACGTTTTGTTGTATACTGTAGAACCAATTTGCCAAACATTGCAAAGCAAACAAGCCAGCTTCTTGTAGATAATGCCGCAGGAGCTGAACTGTTTCCACTGAGCAAATGGTGGCAAGACACGAAAATTCACTCTTCCAGTTTCACGAAGAGATCAGAGGTAAAGGTCTGCTGCAGGATCGTGTCTTCCGAGGTAGCAGGAACTCACTGCGTTGCTGAAGGACACTTCAGTGGAGAGATTTAACCTGGATTATCTAGTTGGAGGGCATCCTCCCTGCTGATGAGGCCACTCTGCTGCCAATCACAGCCTACACTTTGTAAGATGTGAAACATACTGGTGTGACCCTTAAAGGAATTCTCCAACATTGTGGGAGATTATTTGAGTACAGCAATATCAATTTCATATCTGTGCTTTCACTATAGAGAAAGCACAGTGACTTGTTAAGCCTAGCTTAGTACAATATAACCAGTGGGACCGCAGGCATCTGCTTCTCCGTTTTTTCTTCTTCTTGTGTTTTGTTCACATCTGTCACATTGTGAGTCCAGACATTATCAGGAGTACCGAGGTGTGGACTTTGAATATGGATACAGATATGGGTATTATGTGCTCGGCTCAGGCCTGCTACATTGTACCTCTACTGAAAATATCTTGATTTGAGTCAACATTGTCATTGTCTGTTATCTGAGGGTAAAGCATACCAAGCAACAAATCAGACCCAGACATGCAAGGTCCTGAGCAGTTGTTGTTTGTGACCGTGTTCATTTTACTTGTATCTTGCAATCTAGGCCCCTTTCAGAGCTACAGGCTGTGTACATCAGATGTCAGTCACAGATCAGCAGAAACACATTTACCTGGACTGCCTTGCAATAACTGATTGAGGTTAGCTACAGAGCTGTACTCTCTGTTTCTCTGGACTTAAGTACCAATATTACACATAAACCTGTGCGCGCTATAAATAACTCTAAATATTGATGTTTTATTCAGAACCCCGTTGCTATCAAAGCTCTGCTATATCCTCCACAGAGCAGCCAAATGGAGCCACCATGATGATAATGTCTTTAGTCAGGAGTCACAGTAGTCGGCTGCAGCTCGAGTCTTGATGACAGGAATATTCCTTATCTAGCCCACAGCTAGTAGCACCAACCTAATGATATCATCTGCTATGGATAAGGCCGGACAAGGATAACAAGGATTTGTCATGAGGTGCACGGCGTACAACTCAGATGATGAAACTATTTTAAAGATTCCCTCATACCTGCTTATTATATACTGTGGGCTCTGGTGTCTGTGGGTTGGAAAAATTCACTAATCAATGATCAGATGTGGACTTCATACAGACACGCAGCTCAAATAAGAGTTGCAACAGCTTCAGACAGATAAGAAAGGTACAGTATCAACTGCATCAGTGTGATGCAATTTAGACTATTCTCTATAAATTCCATATTTGTCGAAGATAAAAGTCAAGTCATTACATGTCTGACAAGCTCTTGATATATGTTGTAAATCTGCATTTTAATTCACGATCCGTAAATACACATTATCTATTTATCTAATACCACACCACATTTTTGGCATTAACACATACAGTAGGTCTAATTCATCATTTCATTCGAGTGTTATCTCTTGCATCAATTTTCTTTAGCTCTTCTATGGAAAATATAATATACTGAAATCAATATTTCAATTACAGTAAATAATGAGATCATCAACAAAAGTACAGTTAATAGATTTTGATTTAAAATGCAGTATCAGATAAAACAAAAATAAATTCTATCATAATAACCAGTCGAAAACAATGGTGCTATTCTTCACAAGATCATGAAATACATAGATTTCACAATCTAAAATTAATAACAATAAGTGAGAGAACATGGCCCCCATGCTTTCCATCTCCTAAATATTTGATATTGAGTCAAATAAACTTTGCCAGTCATTTTTTTTTTTTTATTTGAATGGCCATCCAAATTGTAATTACAATATTTCCTGAGAGCATTCAATGCACTCTTAAATCACAATAAAACATTACCATGCCTCCATCCATGCCAAGTGTCAGAGAGAAATTACTGTGACATAAAAACATCAGTCTTGGAGGAACTTTAGGAGCACTTTGGCCCCGTTGTTAAAGGCAGTTCAGACCAAATCTTTGCGACGAGACAACCTGTTTTAGAGCTTTGCGGGGAAAAGTTGCAGCGGTGTAAACTGGGCTGTCTCAGCTCGACTCAAGCATGCTAACGGCGTCGCTTGAAACTCAGCTTGTCAAGTCGCCAGTGGCTGATTTTAGAACGCAAGGCACGTCACCTGTTTCAGCAGCCAACGAGCTTGTAGTGAAGTCAGCTGGTCAAGTCAGTTACAAGCAACCCTCTCGTGTTTTTTGTTTTCTCAGTTTCATCAATATTAGAAATGCAACTGTAGCAAGTAACTCACTATCACTATTCTCATTCATATTTTAAGACGCTTCAAATTATATCCAGCTACAAAAAGTTGCATTGGTGTAAGCTGGTTTCAGAACATTGCAGACCGCCACATTGCAAGTTTGAATTAATCTTGTTGTGAATCTCTAGTCTGAACTGGCCTTTAGTCGGTTGCTACTATACTGTGTTTAGGATTGCGTGAGCGTACACAACTAGTGTTGTTGTCAAGTGATTGATTTGGTTTTTGGTATTCGGAGCAGCAAAATAAGTGTTCAAAAGAAAACAGAAGCTCTCTGATGCTCTTAATTAACATTACGACTACCAAACTAATGATTTTAATGCTCCATATTAATGTTAACAGGAGTGACATTTGCAGCACTGATGTTTCTTAGAGAACTTCAACTTATTATTATCTCTATTAATTTCTCAGCCACAGTTTATATATTGGTCTGCTGTTTGTCCATGCTCATTTGTAAGATATGCTCACTTAGAACACAATACAATACGTGTATCACTGTTGGCTCAAAAAAAACAGGTGAAAAAAACTGTTGCTCTCTCTCTTAAGCAGAGGTACTGATCATATTGAACAACAGCCAAGCCAGCTCGTAGAAGTGTTATTTTTCCTTTCTCAGTATTAATCCATGAAACTGAATTGCACTGTTCCAACAAGAATCCAGTGTAGGCCGATTGAAATGAAACAGAAAGATCCTTTAAGCCCATTCAACCATATCACTGTTTTCTACTAACCCCACTTCATCTCAGTCCAGGCCCCTCCTAATCCGCAGCATTAAATTCCCATCTTTTTACATTCAAATATCACAGTAGCCTCAGCCTGTTATCTGATATGAAATTGTCTAATAAAGGCCTCTAGAAGGTTGGGAAATGGTCTTCACGCCGCATCTATTTCTGTGTTTGCTTTTTCTTTTTCATTTTTATTCTTAGTCTCTCCGTCCTTTCTTCTTGGTTTTAGTAGTCCTGGGTTGGTCTCTCCCTGACCCAAACAAATAATTGGGACGCTAAAAGCACACACAGGCCCACGAGATATCCAAGAGTCTTTTAAACAAAATCAAACGCCAGCTTGTGTCTGGCCTCCTCGCTGCTGTTCTGCAGCCATGACGATTCATTATTCTCTTTCAAACCTACAGAGAAATGTCTTGATCCTAATCCCCTCATATGGCTAAAAACTTGAATTACTATTGGATTTGTGTCCATTTAAGATGGCTTTTTCTCATAATAAGCCTTAAGGGAAAAAAGCATTTGGGGGTTGTAAAGCTGAGTCCTAAGAGTGGTTCAACTATGGCAGCAGACTTGTCCTTTCGTACCCTTCCCTGCCTTGCTTCTCCTGCTTTCTCCTAGCAACTTTATTTAAGTTCCCCCACAAGACTTATAAACGAAAGTAAGCATCTTCTAGCTGTCTGCTGCCGTTTATCGCTGCACCCCCACTGTTTCCAGATCCCTTCAACGTTTGTGCAGTCGCTTATAGCTGGAAGGTCACAGGAGTTCAGTCAGAGTTCAAACATCTGTGGCATCTCATTCAGAGCTAACGGTATGGAAGCCACTGCCTTACATTCACTGGTAAATGTGAAATGTTTGTTGTATATGTATTTTTCCATGTTGAATTGGAAGTAGGGGAACACGCTTGCTTTGAATAACCCAGCTGGGTGCAAAACCCAAAAGCCAAAATGCGCAAATGCACTGTTTTTGGTAGTGAGTTCCAAACAAAAACTGTTAACATTTTAGCGAGTTTTAAGCATCCCTATTGGTCTCATTAATTTGGCTCCCGCCAGCGGGTTATGAAACAAGCGTAACTCCCCGTTTGTTATGCCCCGCTACAATTCATCGGCCCCAAGAGTTCTGCCCTATGGAATATTATCCTCAGACAAAAACCCTGTTTCCCAGAAGGCTTGTGTTACTGACACGTCCCGGCTCTGAAAAGCCTCTTGTTAACAACAGCTGTAAAGTGAGCTTGTTCTATTCTATTGCTTCTTTCTCGAGTTTAATCTTTCTCTCTCTCTCTCTCTCTCTCTCTTCTCTTTCATTTCTGTTTCTCTTACTGTCTCGTCGTTTCTCTTGTACACGGGGGAGGATCCTGAATTAATTAAAAGAAAAAGACTTTGAAGTTGAAAACTTGGCCTCAGGGCATTCTGTTCCATTTTTGTTGTGGCGGCGGGTTGAATTTTTGTTGTTACGTTGTCATAACAACTCAGAGAATCAGCTACTGGACATTTTCATCAATGGAGTTCAGCATATAAAACCCTGTGTACATTTTCTTAAGCACTTCTTAATGTTTAGGAGACATGGGACACTTCTCTTACTGTCTTACCTTTTTTGTGATTACATTCTTGACCCCGAACTTGACCTCAAATAAAGGTCCTTTAATGTTCCTGTAGCAGAGTAACAATGAGCTCGGTCGGTGCCTCCGGTCGGGGAGGGACGCATTGTACTGTAATTGGATTACCGTAATATGATTTCAGAAATTGCCCACTGTTCATTTGTCACAGTTGCTACTGAAGCACAACACAGACTTTTGCAGAAGTGAGGTTTTCGCCTGTGAGATTGTATTGTATTTGGATTGACACGTTATAGACACAAATAAATGTATTTCTTTTTTGGCACTTTGTGATGTAATTCTGTGAAACTCCATGGTTTTGCAGTAATGTGAATTGAACTACAGTTGCAGACTCGATGATTAAAGTTTAAACTGTGACAGCATCTCAAACTTGAGTCGAATGTGTGTTCAGTAAACCCTTCATCATACGCAAGTCTTTCTCTCCCACAATTCCTCTCTCCAGTCTCTGTAGCTACTGTAATATAAATAGGGATCTGTCCTTTTCATGATTCAAAGAGAAATGGGATCATCTGTAAAGGAGTGACACCCAGGAGCCCCTCAACACAATGAAGTCATGTGAGGGGGTGGTGATCTAACCCAAGATGATGGGCTGTCGGCAGCTGCAGTTGTAACTGTGCCGAGACGGACAGAATAAGGACTGAAGTAGCGGGACACAGAGCGAGGGAGGAGAGGAAAGTCAGGTTCAAGGGAGAGTAGACGAACTGTTGAAAAGAGAGAAAGGTAGAGAGTGACAGAAAGACAGATAACAAGGGAAAAAAGAGCCGCAGAAGAGACAGAAGGCTGAATTAGAGGGCAGGCCAGACTGGAGCTACTCTGCCAAGCTGCCCCTCTCAGCACGGGACTCGTGCCAATTTCCATCCCATCAACCCCCTCCATCTCTGTCACACTCTCTCCATTCACTCTCATGACATGCCACGTCCAAAGCTGAATCAGTGAATGAATGATATTACCTTATGCTAATAACCCTGCCTACCCCTGCAAGCGACATCGGATGCCTCAAGCAACTGAGATGCAATTCGTTGCTCATTTCTGCTTGCCTTTTATTTCCTCCTCCCTCCATTCTAACACGTCCTCCTCTGCTTTTCTTATTCCACCCTTCTTTCCCTCCTCTGTTTAGCTCCATCTCTTAATCTCTATTTATCTCCTTGAATTCTTCCCATGCCAGTACACATACGGGTGAACAGTCCATAGATTCTGAAAATATACTGCTAGAATGAAAGCTGAGGTGACTGTTTAGTTAAATATATCGTTTGCCCCCATAAAAAGTTTTTTTGGGAGTTATGTTATAGCTCAGAACTGTACAGTGACTTCCTGTTTAAATAGTTTGATTGCTTTTGATTGGACGGCGCTAGAGATATTTCCTTGTAACTGATTTACACATTACTAGCTATGCTACAAGTCTTTACTAGTTAAGACATGAAGTTTTATTGGTGCAATCTGGTTCAGTAAATCACTAGTTTGAAACTAGCTGGTAGTTAGAAGTAACTAAGGAGGGACTTTAGTCACCAACTGCTTGCCATTGCTGCTCTGATTTTTGACAGAATAAGCCGTCATATCATATTATAAGAATGTTATCCTGGTTTAAGTTGACATTTCATTTTGCCACCTCCTGCATGTCACCATCCATCCAACACTTGTTGACATCTTCTCCCACCCATCACATCCTTTTCTGACTCCATTCCTTCCCTTTATCCATGTTTTTCTCTGCTCCCTCTCTCTAACTCTGAGTGGTTCTCGCCGTCTTTGATGTCTGTTGTGTGTTTTAATGAGTTTGTTGTTGACTGCTCCTCTGCTTCCCTCTCTCTCTCTCTCTCTCTCTCTCTCTCTCTCTCTGCCACTCGTCCTGCCTGCTGGGCTGAAGCCACAGGAGTGCCAACACAAGTCAAGCAGAACCCTGTCTACCCACACACACACACACACACACACACACACCCCACGCCACAGAATTTGTGTGATCACTTATAGACATACTTGCACCCATACAAAGGTTTAGTGCCTTTCAACTACAAATACAAATATTAGCAGATGTCATCTGCATACACAGAGACAGACGCTCGTCTCTGACAACATGCATGCTCAAATGTGTTGTAAATGTATATATGCAGATGCACCTGCTGAATCACACACATAGAGACGGGCAGAAACACACACATGCATGTATGCAGAGGACAGAGGAGTTTGTTTCACCGCAGTCTCATGGGAGGCAGCTGTGTTCTGATGTATTAATCATCTTCGTCTCCAGCTTGCTAATTAATGACCCATCTGTCCCCTCTCACTGATGTTCCACTTCAAACTCCCTCGTACAAAAACACACTCGCGCAGGGCTGCGACACAACAACCAAACGCTCGTTCCAGTGATGTAACTCCACCAGTTTCAGGGAAACAAATATTAACAGACACTGTGAGCCACACCGTCTCATCTGCATTCAAGACTGTGAGAAGAGTGTTTGTGGCAACTTTGTCAGGAAGGAGTTCTCCTCTTCAGTTACTGTGCGTCTAGGTGGCAGACGTTGTGGGATCAGGCTTGCCTGTGTGTGTGTTTATGTGTGCACTTATGTGGGTGTATGTGTGTGTGTGTTTGTAGGCTTATCAGGTGAGCCCGGGCAGAGTGTCAGATGCGGTAATGGAGGCTTCAAAGACAAGCGCTGCGGTGAGTTCCCTGGCTGCCTTTTACCAACTCCCCACCCCTCCTCCCCTTCCTCCCCCCCCTCTCCTATCCCTGCTGCGTGGATGCAGAGAGGCACACAGGTAGACACCTGGATAAGAACGGGAGGCAGGGAGGGAGATAAGCAGTCAGATAAATAATTAAGTGGGTGCAAAGTCAAAAAGACAGACAGAGTAAATCAGGCTGAGCAACAAGCAGAGGAGATACTGGAAAGCAGGGAGGCTGCCTGACAGACAGTCAGACAGTCAGAGTCGTGGCCAGGTGCTTGTCCAGCCCACCTCCCTTTCACTTGCATGAGTAGAGCTACTTCAAACACCCGCCGCTTGTCTGCTGCTTTGTTCTGTTGTTCTCTTCGCAGCTGTGGTTGTTGTTGTTGTTGTTGTTGTTGTTTTGATGCCCATCGTCGCCGCCGCCATCGTCAATTTGCTTCCTTTGAACAGCAGTTCTATTTCTGGCTCACTATTTGCTCATTTCCATTTCCATCTTTTGTACCGTATATGTGTTTGAGTGAGTCTATTTATGTGTGTGTGTGTGTGTGTGTGTGTGTGTGTGTGTTTGTGTGTGTGTCTTTTGTTTCACGTTTGACAAACAATCACAGTTAAGGGATAGTTATTGAGTCGTTGATCATTAAAATTGCCAGTGGAGGTTGATTGGTTTCATTTTTCAGGGATCATGTGGTTGTTTTTGTGGCTTTAAAGTAAACTATGACAAGGTCAGGCAGTAGTTAAATCATCATGTATGTTAGCTCATAAAACTGCTATATAAGTATTTGTAGCCATTAAAAAGCAATGAATTGCATTATGGGATTTAATTTAATCTTTTTTTTAAATTTTTCCAGTTTTCTTACTGGCAGAAACAAAAAGTATATTTTGTTTCCAATACTGATTTGAAGGTATTGATGTGAAAGTGTAACCATGATCTTTACTCAGCTACAGAATAATTTTAACATCGTGGTCAAAGTCCAAACAGAGTTTTGTTAGAAAAGAGTCTCTCAACTCAGAAAACCTAACAAAAGTGCTGTGCTTTGGTTTAAACAAATAGACTTTCACTTTCCGTCTTGATTATTGCTGAATTCATACTGTATGCCATCATTCTGTATTTCAACATGTTTTCATGTCATAAAAATATTTTAGCGTGTTGTTTCACAACCACTGTGATAGAAAGTCTCCATCCTGCATCATTTTAACAGAACTATAGCAACATGTTCTCTCTCACAGGCCCTCGTAGCATTTGGACGATTTTATTGAACGATTTTTAATGACTGATTGCCAAACAGCAGTTGTGCATTTGTAAAGGAACTTTTTTGCAGGGATTTCATATGTGATAAAGCAACCCCTGGGCCATGATGAAAGGAAGTTGATGTCACAGAGATCATATCTTAATAATGACCATTTATTATTTAGTGTAGCTGACCCAAAAATATGTATGTAAGTAATATTGTATATATCTGGCAGTTCCTTTTAGTGTCATTTGATTATCAGTGCAGAGTACGTAGTACTAAGGTTAGGGCACATCCTCACAGACGTCAGCAAGAATACTTAAGACGTCATTGAACATCACATATGTCAGAAACTGTTGATATCTTGATACTGAAACTCAATTGCATGTTAAGTTATTAAGTTATAATGATTAATCACGGTTTTTGGCCAGTGTCTGGCTAGCTGAATGTTTAAAATTTAAATTCTCAATAACGTTGTGGTGTTTCTGCATCCATTGCCTAGCCTATGCTAATGTTCGGTCTTGTCGCCCTGTCCCTGCTCCTTCTTCCTTCTCCCTCCCAACAGCAAACCCTAGAGAACAACCTGACCAACCTGGTGAAGAGGAACAGTGAACTGGAGAACCAAATGGCCAAGCTCATCCAGATCTGTCAGCAGGTGGAGGTATGCAAAATGTTTCTTTGTCTTCGTCTCAAGTGGCCATACTCAACTGTGAGTGAAAGTTATAAAAAAAGGGGAAGTTTTCTTGTTTGTCGCATCATGGTAGAGGTCAGAGGTCAGGGTCGGCTACAAGACGGCTGCCTTGGAGCTGCACTAGATACTTAATGAGGGGAACGAGACGAGAGCCCGAGGTGGTTGATTTATATAACTTAGCTCCCCTGCCACACCACTAAAGCCACTCTGGATTTTAGTTAAAGCCGATGCAGTCCCTCATCCAGCACTATCAATGCATCAAGCTTCAGAAACAATCTCATAAGAGGCTCACTTTTTGGTTCCAGGCCTATGAGTAACTCAAAACAGAGGAGGTTTTGAGGGTTAGGTTAAGGCCTTAGCCTGCATTAATGTTCTCTCTCTGTGTCTCTTAGAGACACATTAACACCCCAGTCTGTCACTGTTATTGATTGTACACAGCTTACTGCCTTTGCTGTTGGTGACTGCTTTGATTCTTATACTCTGTCTCTCATTCTTTAACACATCTGATTGAAGAAGTGCAGTGGTAGAAATTGGACCTTCATCCATTTTTTTCTCTGACTCCTCCAATATCAAATATTGATTGGTCTCAACATTGAAAGTGAATTTCAGTTCCTGATCTTGGGTTCATAAAAGTTCAGCATTGCAACACTGTTTTCAGGCAATTTATATAGAAGAATTATTACTTCAAAGCCAACAAGAAGACAAGAATAAACTCTACCAAAGAAACAGATTCATTAATAACGACTTGAATGTATCTTTAAGATGTCTTTCTCTAAAACGTCTCTTTGCAATTATTAAGTGTATTTGTGAGAGAATGATGTGCACGTCATCTGTCATTTGATCCAGTGGCTGATGCAACGCAATGCCTTGAAAATGAAAACACCAGATACCAGTTAGGGTCTCGGTGACCTCTTATTTTGCTGATGGTAGCTCTCCAGACAATCTGACTCAAACCTTGACTCAAGAACAAAGGATGAGCTGGAGTAGCTCTCAGCAACCATCCACTCTGAAACTGTTTAAAGGGGCAGTTATGTAATTCAGACAACTTCAAACATCAGAATGACCACTTTACTGTGGGCAAAGCTACTACCAAAAGCTCTTGTACAATATTCCCTACCTTCAAGGTGCTAGCAGCTTAATGTAATGCTTTTAATGTGTCATAAGTTCAGATTTTGAGCCTCTTCAAGGTCATTGTCTCAAGTGTACCTTGTAATACAGTGAGATTGGTCCTCATCATTGCATTTCACTTTGTTGAATCTAATTTTTAGGATGAATCACTGTTGCAACCCTCAACAGTTTAATTCCCACTGGTGTCACCCATACAAGAAATATTGGCTCCCAAGTCAAAGCAGACAAGATTATCTGTCAAATGGCTTAAATCTTCAAAGTGGAAACTTTATTTGACTTGTCACAAGCAAGTCATTTTGTCACCGCTTAACGGGTTTGATTAAGTGACAGCCTTGTCACTAAGGAGTGTTTGCACCCTGGTGTCCTAGCATGAACTCATACCTGTCTGCAGATTGACCTATTGCATTTGGGCTCATGCTGTGATTTAATGGAGGTACTGTGTGAATCCAGCCAGAGAGTACTAATGCTTAGCCATTGAGTATTGTCTGCGCTGCATCACTAACATGCAACAACAAACATACACACACACACAAGCGCATACCTTCTGCCTTAACGCACTCACTCTTAATAAACACCATCATTTCTCTGTGAGCTTTGACACTAATGGCCACAGAGGACAAATGCACTTTAGTTGCCGCCATCACTCTGTGCGCAGTTCATTTCTTATTAGCCGGGCCCGACTCCATTTTCTCTGAGTCACTCTGAGGTCCATAACACGCAACTCCTGCAGCCGCTCAGCCAATCACAATTAAATGATTGTTGCGTGATTCATTAAGTACAGACAAACTGTTCGTCAAAGGCACGCGGAGAGAAAAAAAAAGTCTTCTTTTGTCTCTCTCTGTCTGCATACCGATGTTGTACCACCGCCAACAACAACAGCAGAATCTCATCACTTATTCATCAAAAAGAAATGAGGAGCGAGACCATGGGAGGCGCATGCTCCATTGACTCTTAAGCAAATTATTAAAAGAAACTCTATGTTTTCCCGCCTTGTTTGTACCCATTCAGAGCTATTCTCTTGAGTGATGTCAATGTCAAAAGGGCTAGTTTAATTATTGAGGAATGAGGGAGCGTAATGTTTTCAGGTGAGTTCACATTAATGTGCAGAGGCTCTTTGTGTTTGGCGGGAGGAGAGGAGAGAAGAGGAGAGGAGAGGGGAAACGAGGACAAATGAGAAGAAGAAGATGGAAATGTTACCAAGGTAGAGGAGGAGGCGAGCAGCAAAGGGAAAGAGGAAAAGGAAAGGGGAAGATGAAAGGAAGAGAAAGAGGAGGGTTGAGAGGGCAAGCAGAGGAAGAAGAAAAGAGGACGTGAGCATTAGCGTGACAACCAATGATGTTTTGACCGAAACAGATACAGGCACTGTGCGGAAGAAAACGCTCAGCAATAATGCAATACAACACAGACAGGGAGTAAAAAAAGGAGAGATTTGGTGGAGTGAGAGAAGTTTGTGCAAAGGAAGAAATCTCTGAAGGGCTTTGAGCATGACCTGGATTCCTCTCCTCCGTGTTTGCATCATATTGTATTGGTGCCAAAGATATGATCAAACACAGTGTGAATCAGCTTCCAGTGTGTCAGCACACAACTGCAGCGATGCAGCCCTGTTCTCCCGGGGTTCTCTTTGGGGAGTTATCTTCTTCTTCTGAAAAGACTTGATGATGTGTAGGATGTTTCTTTTCTTGGGAGGCCTCTCTCCCTATCACAATATTTGGTGTAGGATTGTTAAATCTGTTTCTGTGCTTAATGACATTCAGAATAATGTTCGGCATTCTTGAAAACATTGCGCGAGCAGCGTGATTCTTGAGCATTTGCAAGGATTGTTGTTGAGCTAACAGACATCACTGTTTTCCACTCAATGCCAGGTTGCTGGCTGGATGTTAAAAGGCAGCAGAGAAAAGACACTTTGGCAAAGAGCATTTCCCCCAAAACCACTTTGAAATTGAATAGATGTTGATACAATGGCAACGGAAACTAAGTGTAGAGCCCAAGTAAAAGCTGACATGATACTCACAGGCGGTTACATGTAACCTGCATATTGTTTGTCTCAATTACAAAACATGTTTTAAACCTTTGGTACCTCCTGCTCATCACTGTCTGCAAAATATTTCTTTTGTTTTCTTTCCTTCTCTAGGTTTGATAATATGTCCCAATTTCATGCCAGCCACCATTTTGTAGCAGCATAAGTTAAGTCCCCTCTTGTTCAAATGGACATCTCAAAAGGATGCACACATATTTCTTTTGTTGCCATTGTACAAGTTTTAAGCATAGTTGAGTTTCTTTTAATTCCCAGGGAGCCTCCTCTCTCATACTTACATAATGCCTCCTTAAAGGCTTGTGCTCTTGAGACTTGGAACTTTGTCAGTGTTGTGAAGTGCTTGATTTTTTTGATTTAACATCTCTCTCCTCTGAATTCATCGTGCAGCTTGTCAGTTGATCAGATTTTCTGTCTTACCATTTTGCTCTGTCCCACTTTATCTCGCTCCCACTCACAATGCTTTTGCTCACTCAGGTGGTGGCTCAGCTAACCTGCCTGAAATAGAGATTGTGTTGTGACGAGGCGTTTTTCGCTGGCAGCTTTTTAATGAAGGCACTCCCTAATGAGGCGCAGGTTGCCTAGCTCACATACTGTATCTCACGGCAGGGAACTCATCATCCAGACACAGCTAATGTGCAGTAGGTATTGTTTGAGGAAGCAGTCAAAGCGGCAGCCAGTCTTTCCAACCCCTTGAATCGCGTTGCCAGCTGGGAGGAAACTAAATTAGCTCCCTGTTAAGGTTGTAAGCGCATGTGTATTAGGACTGATGGGAAAAGGAAAGAATCACATCAGACAGAAGCCTAGTGGGTTTTAATGCGCAGACATGTATGTCTACTGTTTAAACAATGAGCTGTAAGTCATTAGCCAAGACCTGTCTAGGTTTATGTACATTGAAGCTGATCCCACTGTGTGCAGAATATGAATCAGCTCTGTGGAGATGGCTGTAATGCTGCCTAATCCTTTGTATCAGGTCTCATCTCGCCTCTCTTTACCTTTCTACCGGAGGATCAGTAAGATCGAAGAGACCGCTGGTGTTGTTTGTCTTTGCCATATTTCTAAAGCCACTTGCGGTTCCACTTTCAGCCAAAGAGAACATTAATGCAGTGGGATGCAATGGGCATATAATGAAATGATTACATTTCTCAGTTTTGTGTAAACCTTTTATGTCAATGTTCCTCCTTCCATCTGTCGAGTCCAGTCTTTTATATTTACAAAATTTTAGAGAAAGGGGATGTGTCAGAGACCCAGAAACATCAAGACTAAGAGTCTACAGCCATGCTAGAGGCTCTGTGAGCTTTAAGCCAAATGCAAAAGTTTAGCAGGTATAACATTTATCATGTTCAATATCTTATTTTAGCATATTAGCATGCTAATATTTGATAATTAGCAATAAACACAAAGTACAACTGAGGCTGATGGGAATGTCAATAGCTTTGCAGGTATTTGTTCATAAACCAAAGTTTTGGACGACAGTGATTAATGTTATGGAAGTAAATCTGGTTATCATATAAAAGGACAAACAAGCGAACACTTTGTCGGCTTCAAAAGTCAGTCTTCAAATTCATTGCCAGTGAAGCATTTCCAATTATCACCTCTTTCTGACATAACATCCATGATATATGTCTCGCAGTTGCATTTTCTTTTACTCTATTGCACCCATAAAGCCATTCCTCCCCCGTTTTAGAGCTAGGTGCCACTCGGGTGTCATAAATCTCTGGGAGCTATCCAAGAATCTGTGGACAGCATCAGAGATAAAGCTGCTAGACTGAATCCTTGAAGATCATGTCCGGGAGGGGGGGCAAAAAGTAAAGCCTGATAGGAGGCAGGAGTTGCTGATGGGAGTGGAATGAGCACAGAATTGATTCAAGATGTGAGGGGTTTGGTGTCGGCAAGAGGTTAACAGCTGTTCTGAGCCTGGACCAGTCCTCACTAAGTTTGAATGGGAGCCACTTTGGCTAAAGTAGATCATTTTGGGAGCCATACATTGTTCTATTGTCTGTGGTTATTCTCTGCAAAATGTCCACGTGCTGACGTTGGTGGGTGTGCTGTAGGGCAGGGAAATATGTTTGCAATATATACAGCAATATGACAAATGTATGCTAAATCACATCTAAATACATTATGTTCAGTGCATTCAAATGTGTTATAACATGTTTCACATCTATGTTGGGTCCTGGTGGCCTATGGGTTAAGGTGCCAACCAAGAGCCGCAGCATCCCTGATTCACGCCCGGCTGGGACCTTTGTAGGCAGCCATTAACCTCTTATTGTTAACCTCTTGTTTTTCTTGGTTCACCATTATATCACATTGAAGTCAAGCTGTCGTGTAGACATCTTGTGAATCATGTTATACACCTGCCATAGTTGGCATGTTTTGATTGATATTTTAAATAAAGTTGTGTGGGTTTGAACAATGCTTGTTAACGCAACGAGTTTGTAAAGATTCACAGTTTAAGAAAATAAATTGGGATTTGTTATGTCAGGGTGGGTGGGTAATTTATCAGCGTTTGCCAGAGTTTGTGATGTTATTATGGTGTTGCAGCTGTGACAGTTCTTGTGACAAATGCACGCAGCCTTATCAAGGCTGAATGAGCATTGCCACATCATTAAAACTCACACACACACAATTCAGTTCATTTATCTGGAGTCAACAGATTTTCTCAAATGCTCAACATAGTGAGAGATTGCAATGTTAAATCACAATATCAGGGCTTCCTCATTTTGACTTTAGCTCACCTCGGTGTGATTGACAACATGGGAACATCAGTCATTATACACTGAAACAGTACAGGGTGGGTTGTGATGGTGACTGTCAGTCATTCACAGACAGAAAAAAGACTTGCTGGCTTGGAAATAAGATCCTTATTTTCAAACTTTCTGGCATCTTAAATTAGTGTATTTGTAGCTTTTTTTCCCTCTACAAACATTTTATTTTGTTTTGACTTGTAAGTAATACAGCACTCATTTCCGCAATATAAAAATATGAGCGAATAATTTAATCTTGACATAATGTGGGAGCTGAACTCAACCTAATAATGTGTAGGAGGATATGTGCTCAATGTAACGCTCCTATAAGAGAACCAGAGGTGGAGGATGTGGTGAAGTTTTAGGTTTGTAATGATTTAATGATTCTGCTGTCACATGGCACTCTGTGTCCTACATTTTGATCATAATGGTCTATTATTTTAATACTCTTCAGTTGCTAATTATGTCTGTGTGTCATCTTCTCAGTGTAATTATGACTGCTGATGACAACATGTGGCTGTGATATTTTCTATTTTATTTCATTGGCCTCAGATAATAAGTGGCTGTTATTGAATGCGGTGCACTTAAATGTCAGCTGCATTATCGAAAGATAAATCTGCAGCCGAGTGAGAAAAAGTATGCGTCAACAGGGTGAATGAATAAGATATGACAGGCTAAATTTATGTACAATAATTCCAATTAGTTTGCGAAATATTGTAATATTACCAACCATTATTCTTGAGGAATTTGGAAATAGGATCCTTTTATTAAGTCCTGGCATCTTAAATTAGCATGTTTTTTCCTTCTGTCCATCTCAGACAGTTCTTTCGCTGACTTTTTGATAGCAGGAGCAGCTGGAAAGTTGTTGACACCGAAAGTGGTTTCAGTTTCTGCTGCGGTTGTTCTTCACATATTCCAACAATAGACCTATACTTTAACGTGGAGCTGGCACTGTGATTTCAGTGCACCTGCAGAGGAGCCTGATGAATAGGGAGATGCTCAGTAGGTGACGGTGTTTGTGTACCAGGGAGTGGATAATAATGTCTGGAGCTGGCGGAGGAGGAGGAGGTTTTGAGTGATGTGCAAGAGGAGGAGGATGAAGATGAAGATTGTTTCCGTAACTCTAAGCTGCCAAGTTGAAGTTGTAATTCTCAGTGATCCTGGGCGGCTGCATTTATCCTGCTTAATTGCTAACCTGCAGTCATAAGATGGCTCTTTGCAGAATTAATTGTGTGTGTGTGTGTGTGTGTGTGTGTGTGTGTGTGTGTGTGTGTGTGTGTGTGTGTGCGTGCGTGCGTGCGTGCGTGCGTGCGTGCGTGCGTGTGTGTGTGTGCGTGCGTGTGAGTGTGAATAATGAGACTTAAGTGGATCGGCGTGTTGTAATGAGCTTTGTGGAGTGATGAGTGGAACTTGGTTGTTGGGGTAAGTAGTTTGATGGTCTCCAGCATGACAGAAAGTCACAACCCTGTAAAATTTATGGATGAGGAACTAATCAAAAGGAGATGAATCTGTCTGTTGATGTACAGTTTCATACTGTAGTCAGTATGAGAATACACTTGACCGCAATCTTTTAAAGATATTAAATGACCTTCTTTTTATTGGTAAAGCGTAAAGAGACAAAATCCACACGTGGTAAAAGCATTTAAATACCCAAAGCGGAGACAATCAAGGAGATACTGTTAATACTACCACTACTGAAGAGTGGCAATAAAACTGAAATCAGCTCTCTTGTTCTCAGGTTTACAGAAAACCCTTTTCACTTTATTTTGATTTGTTCACTCTTTCTTGATTCTCACAAACATACATACAGTCTTTGTGCTTAATAATCCCTCTGAATTTATTGTCACAATGCTGCTGTTATCTTTGATTTGAACTTAATCTAAACATCATTTGCATTTCGAAGGGGTATTTTGCATATATATGCATTCTCTGATGTATTACTGTATGAGGGTTGCCAGCTCAGCAGTACTCTTCCGACAGTTGCACTGCAGAAAACACTCACAAGTGCTCCTGTGACAACAAACACTACGACATGTAGCGAAGCAGTTAAGGCAGTGTGAGTTTTGGTCTCCCTAAAGGCCATCCTTGATGGTGAGCCTCTATTTGTTCTGTAAGTAGAGTTCATCCACTCCAGTGTGGCTTTTCTGGACTGAAGCTGCCAGTTTGAGTGAAAGCTTCCCACAGTCATCGCACAGGGTTGTTTTCTCTCTGAGTATATTCTGGATCAAGTCTGTAATTTCTCTGATGGTCTGAATTGGCTCCCGCAGACAAAATAGCGGTGACTCCTGTCATCACTGTGGAGGAGTTGCACTCACAGGACAGTTCTGTGTGGCTACAACTATCTTAGATGGTACATGGGGACCTTTTACATCTTCACATCAGTGCAGTGTGCGGTGGTCAATCATTCAGGGGAGTGATGTCGTTTCTAACTCACACTTTTGCATTTGCAGACCTTTAGATTAAATTTGCTGATGAAACAGCAATCACAGCCAGCTCAGTGGTAAACCATCAGCCCCTGAATAAATCCTCCTTGTGACAGGTCGAATGTCCCTCAGCAGTGAAGTTGGAGCAGTAAATCTGAACTTTTTTTCATTTGAACCCCTGCCTTAGCTGTTTTGGAAGCTTGTGGTGTAATTATAATTATTAAATATATATATATAATTGTATTTTACAACTGACAAGCCTGTTGGTTGTGATTCAGCGTTGTAATTCAGCAAACACCCTCAGTAGTAGCACGCACCCACACACACAAGTTCAAAGTTGGCTGTTCATTTAGTGTTGGCCTGAGATGGTGGACTGATGATGAGTTGCCTTGGCAACTTTGGTCCTAAAATAATCACAGAATCTATTAAACTTGGCACGGCACAAGCAAACCCTGTCGCTGAATTAATGAGTGTCTACACAGACTCCCTTTTCGGGAGCTTCTTTAATGAAGAGTTGGGATGTTCCAACAATTCTCAACTTATTTCTCGTTCATAATGAGTGAAATAAACATGTTTTTGAATAAGGTGTAGCTCTATGAATTTCATGCAGCATTTTCTCAGCACATTATGGGTTTTCATGTATAATAAGATATTAGTGTGAAGAACAAGAACAAGAGCCGGTTTCAATCCAGCAGCAATGTACCCAGTTTTATGAGCTGTGATAGACTTTCCCTCCAGCAAGGAACAGAACATTTAACAGAAGGAAAAATGAAAATCCATTTACATACATATGTTTTTTTTTGTTCTTTCACCACCTACCATGCCCACTAATGGGTGACTGTGGACCTGTCAGTGTATCTAATGTATGCAATTCGAGTTTTTTTTTCCCCCTGGATCAATGTATGCTTTGCAATTTAAAATTATTTCTGGTCTTTCCAGTGATAATTAAAAAGTGTTAATTAAAGAGTTGTAAATCACTTATCTCAGTTTATCACGTTAATTCTAATCTGGGTGCACATCTTGTTGGAGGCAGCTTTTCGTTGTGTGCAGAATGCATAATGAAATGGAAAAACAACGTGACGTGCTCGGTATGTAAGTGATGATATGCCAATCCAGAAATCTTACAAAGCTCCCTACGAGCAGAGAGGAAGACAAACTGGCATATATTGGTTTTTTTTGTTTTCACACAGACAAAATTAAGTGTGATTAAGTGTGTGTTTGTGCAAATGTGAGTGTGTGCGCATGAATGTGTGCGTGTCTAAGCAAGCCTATTTTGCCTGACTGAGGACATCCATATAGTGGGATCTCTCTGTTGTTCACATGTGTACCTGCTTCTCTCTCCAGGTGAACACAGCCATGCATGAAGCCAAGCTGGTGGAGGAGTGTGATGAGCTGGTGGAGATCATCCGCCAGAGGAAACAGGTCATCGCCGTGAAGATCAAAGAGTCCAAGGTAAGGTATTCCCAGGACACTGTTATACTTTTTCAGTTTCAGGTCTAGCTGAGAGATTTGATTTCAAGGATATTTAGATTCGATTGAAATTATGAAGACGAATAGTTTCAGCAGCTTGAAGCTACATTGACTGATTTTTGGCCATTAAGGGGCATTAGGACAAAACAGAAACAAGCTAACTGACAAAGAGTCTTGACATTATATTGCCCTAAAAAGTTGTAATAGTTATAGCAAGCTAGTTGCCTGTTTACACATCCAGCAGACATGGAGCACCATTATCATCCCGTTGGAGTTATGTTTTTGTCTCCACCAACTCCAGAGAAAAATATGTAGGTCATGAGCTTGTTTGTTTGACTTTCTTCACCAGCTAGTCTCTAACTTTTCCTGTCTGTTTGGTGGTGTACAGTGGGAGCTTTTCAACAGCAAACCAATGCGTTTAAAGTGGCTAAACAGCTCCATAGAGCTGCAGAGATGAAGGATAATCCTCTGTGGGTTTGTCATTGCAAGCGACCCATTGGACATTACACATAATCATTTGATTCAGTGTTCAATTCAAACGGTTTTGCCAAATGCATGTTTAAGATATTCAGCTCTGGGTCACAGTGCACAGGTACAGAAACAGCAGTTTTGTACAAGACAATGAATATGAGAGCAGCAGTGCCGGGGACAGAATAAATTCATCCAGGTCTCTCAGTGTTGGGTTTTTCTGTTGTTGCCAGCTTGTTTCCCCAAAAACACATCACATGGACGCTGTAGGAGAAATGGAAAAGACAAGTGAGGACAAAGAGAGAGAAAGCAGCAAAGGCCTCTCCCACATGTAGGCAGCCTGAATGTGTGTGGAAAGAATCTGAGATGGCAGCAGCGACTTTTGTGAACCTCTCGCTGCTGTTTCAAATAGAGTCCAGGGCTTACTGTACGGGCATCTATCTGTGTGTGTGTGTGTGTGTGTGTGTGTAGACACGTGCCCATGTGGTTGTCTCCCCATGAGCGCCTTCAATTTCAGGACAGAGGCAAACTCTAAATCTCACCCTCCCAGAGGTGAAGTTTTAAGTGCTTGTGGAAGATCCTCTGAGGCAGCAAAAGAGCTTTGTCGAGAGATGAAGGATCCCCAAACACTGAACACAAGGACTGAAGTAGGTGTGTGTGGGTGTATGTGTGTGAGAGAGAGCAAGTGTGTCAGTGTGTGTCCGCAGTGATTGCAGACAAAGAGCAAGGCTTGTTCTCCTGAGAGTCTGGGTCTGTAAAAGGCTGTCTGGCAGAGGGTAGAGGAGTGAAATGCAGGAGAGGGCAGGAAGAGGGAAGAACACATAAAGCACCAGAGGAGCGCTTGATTGATGTCAGCCTGCAGGTGATGTGTTAATATCTGAGACTGTTTAAGGGTCAAGAAAGATGAATGAAATGCACCTTGAGTAATTCAAATAATGACGGGTGTGTTGAAATGGATTTTTGCCTGCGAGGAGAGGAGAGCACAACCTCTAGAGGTCAGGTAAATGTAGGTCGTTTGAGGCATTTCAACAACAATGGTGTCTGGTTTTTTTCTGTTAAGGACAGTGTCGGAAAGGAAAACGCTCAGAGGTGACTCTGCAACAGAATAACAGGATTATGCAGGCGTGATCATGGAGAGCTGTGCAAGGTGCTCCCCCTCACCTCCTCTTGACGAGCTCTGTCTGTCTCTAAAAAGACTCTGCCGTCATGCCTAATCTCTCCCTGCCCAAACAAAACACACACTGTTCCCATGTGTGTCTGGTGTGTGTGTGTGTGTGTCTTCATCTTGTGACTCTCTTTGTCATTCTGAAAACTCTCTTTTAGAGACTTCATGATTAACGACTCAAATCTATTTGGGGTGTTTAAAAATCACTCGATTTCTAAAAACAGCCATTGTGTCATTTTTACCTTCATTTTACATGATTGATCTGTTTATTTTGACCTGATAATGACCTCTTGTGGGTATGCCGATTGTGACTGCTGTCTTTCAGAAGGACTGGAGCGTAACATTGTTACTGCGTCAAAAACCCTCTTTGATGAAGGTCGTGGTAGATGGCACATTCAGTTTCCTACTTATTGTCAGATTTGGTTTATATTAACCATAACCACAATATTTTAACCAAATTACTTAAAGGAAATACATTTCTTTGCTTTCTTATTGAGAGTTAGATGAGACTGATACTCATGTCTATACTATGAATATATAGCTGGAGCCAGCAGTTGGTTAGCTTAGCTTAGCATAAAAACTGGAAACAGGGACACCACTAGCCTAGTCCTGTTCAATGGTAACAAAATCGAAAATTTTATTTAGTGATGCATTACGTTGAATACACAGTCTCAATTTACAACCTTAATGTAGTCTCATGACCTCATAGAGCACTGAACTATAATACTGATGGGCTGGTTTTACAATATTAAAGCTATGATTTAATGGACTGTTATATTTCAGCTTTAGATGAGGCCGTCTTTACACAAGATGAGACCCTCTCACACACACACACACACCCCACCATATTGTCCATTATTTTGAGGGAGAGGGAGTAATCATCTCTAAAATTGTTGTTTGTGGCATATGTTGCCAAATAATAACCCATCCATTAAATCCCCGTCTCGCTTCTCCTCTCCATGCGTTCAACAACCTGCTCAAATGTCATTTATAGCAACGACAGATTATGGTGGACTGGTGGAAGAGTAGCTAAGATGTCAATTGAAAACTCCATTAAGTTGCCAGCTTAGAGAGGCTTCCAAGCAGGAGCAGCTTTCCCTGCAGTAGAGAGCGAGTGCACATTAGATACTGTTTTGATTCTTTGAGAGCTTTTGATGACAAGCTCTTAACCGATTGCCACCCTGTGTGTTATTTCTGAATTCTTATTTGCATAATTCAAGCCCCGTAAGCAAAAAAATGTGTTGCTGAAAATACAAATGACTAATCCTTTAAGGGCACTCATAATTGTAGATGTTGTTTCGGTTCTTTTTAAGTTTTATTCAGTGTTTAGAGATTTAAGTTGTTAGCTGTTACTGAAAGTAGGCTGCTTTCAGACAATGAAGCGATTTTACTTTACTGTCTGCCATTTAAAAAGTTCACAGAGGTTTCATTTAATCATCATTGCAGAGATGCACTCCGTTCTAAAGCTGGTATTTTATCCTACAGTTCACCTTTCGTTGACAGTCTCGAGGCTCACGAGCAGCCTGTGTTATTTCCTGTGTAGAGTTTCATCAAACTAAGTTCATTTGAGGAATCAGGATATGAGCCGTAATGCAGATAAATGGATTACTTTAATTTCAAATTGGCCTAGAATGGCCTCCTTATGCTCAGTCGGAAATTATATTACAGTACAGCCGTTGACAAATTACAGTGAGAACAGACTGCATTACAAAACCCTTTGTGTGTCTGTGTGTGTGTGTGTGTGTGTGTGAACCCTGACCTGACTGGCTGACCTGTCTCTCAGCATGGTCGTTTGTGATGAAGATGAAGCAAGTTAATATGGGCATTTGTGGGCCGTCCCTTTCTTGCTTTGTTTTCAGGGGATTGTATTCCTCCAGCTGGCTGTGTTGGTACATCTGAAGCATACAGGTCAAGTGTATGGAGATAGATACGTGTTTACAAGGCTGAAGCAATGTAACTGTGCTTTGGTTGGTCAGGGCAAGAACAGTGCACCTATAGTAGTTTCTAGTCCATTTTGCAAATCTTTTTCTCAGTATTTTGCTCTTTAATACACAAACAGGGATACAGGAAAATGTATGACAGAGTGGCATGCTGTTCGTCTTGCTCGGACTCTCATTATATCACATAACAATGCATTATGCTGTTCACCCCTACCCTTCTGTAATGCAACATGTTCATAATGTCAGTGTGAGAATAAAGAGCCAATGGGCTCGCTTCAACTCTGACCAACCATAACAAACAGGACTCTGTCCTCTCTGCTGCATTCTTGGTGCCTTCCTGTTTCTGTGTCTTCCTGTCTATGTCTGTGCATGTGTCTGCGTCACTGTGTCTATGAGTGTGCTTCTCTGTGGAATCTGGAAGCTTATTATTGAGTGTGTGACAGCCATCGGTCACAAGAAGGAAAAGGCCGATTTGTGAGAAGAAGAGGGGTTACATTTTAGGCTAGGATGAGTGTATAATGACATCCTAATGCAGATTGTTTGTCCTCCTTTCATCAGTTCCACCTCTGCTCACTGTTTCTACAAGTTAAATTAATTGCACATAATTAAAAGATTCCTCTGACAAGATAATATTAGATCAGTGTCCAACACATTCAACATCTATCCAAGATTCCCGCAGAGGGTCTGTGTTTGTTTTAGTGTTGTTGTTCTCTCACAGTAAAAAACTTAATAAATAAACTAATAAATAAAGCTATATTGGCAGTCTGCAATATGGCAACATGTTGGTTTCACCTAGCAGGAATCGTCTCAGGGTTGCTGCCAATGTTGACTTTCTGTCAGTATTTTAGAGCAATTTGGCAGCAAAGCTTAATTATATTTTCTGCAAGTGTTGAACATA
Organism: Enoplosus armatus; assembly: GCF_043641665.1. Taxonomy (NCBI): domain Eukaryota; kingdom Metazoa; phylum Chordata; class Actinopteri; order Centrarchiformes; family Enoplosidae; genus Enoplosus; species Enoplosus armatus. The sequence continues at coordinate 13,726,259 of NC_092189.1, forward strand.
TTTGTAGATTAGCGGCTGTCACAATGATGAATACCTCATACCGGAATCACTGGACTATATTTGAGAGGCATTCTTGAGGTATAAGCAGCTCTGAGGCACTTTTTTCAGAATTTGTGCAACAAATGAGCAAATAGAAAGCTATTTTCAGCCACAGGAGATGAGCATAAAAGATCAATAAAACCAGAGAACTACTTTTGTCTGTAAGTGGTGATGAAAGTGGTGTATGGCAAAAAAATCCTACATAGTAGAAGAATGTGGTGGTTGTATTTGTGAAACTCCGACCAATTGAAGTTAAGCTGGTCTGTGTTCTCATTACTAAGAGAAAAACTTAACAGTCTTGTCACCAAAACAGTGATGTACTCCTTCAAGGCTCGGATAGAGCGAATTAATAAAAACCAGTGTGTCGCAACATAGCAACGTGTGCTGTATTTGTGTGTGTTCCAGGTGATGAAGCTGCGTAAGCTGGCTCAGCAGATTGCAAACTGTCGCCAGTGTCTGGAGCGCTCCAGCTCCCTCATCACACAAGCCGAGCAGAGCCTGAAGGAGAACGACCACGCTCGCTTCCTCCAGACCGCCCGAAATGTAGCAGAAAGGTGGGGTGATGTAGTGCATTGACATAACCACATCTGCACACACACAGGGAGGTAGTAAAAGTGATGTAGTGGAAGATAAACTTTGCTTACATCAGTGGGTGTTTGCAGGTAATATTGTAGTTTTACTACTATACATCACTGGTCAGAGAGCTGTGCATGCTGTAAGCACAACAGGCTACTGAGAAACAAAGCCACAAACAAACAGGAGACACACACATGAACACATGCACTCACAGACAATCAATGTTAAGACACACCCAGCTCTTTCCTCATGTTCGCCCTCTGTGGCTTTCTTTATTCATTCATCCCTCTGTCTTTGTGCTGTAGTAGTTCTTTCTATTAACAGTGTAACATGAAGTCAGAACCTGTCTGCTGCAGAAAAGACTGATTTCACTTGATTTAATGAATTAGATGTATGGACAAAAAGAAAGGTATGAAATCGGTCATTCTGATTATATCTTTCATCTCTCTTTCTCTTTGTACATGCGGTCATGTTATCCTGTGGCAGGACACTCATCAAAACTTAACTTTAAAAAGTATTTGACAGTACTAATTTGTTTTAAAAACGCCTGCCCCACAGTCAAATGAAATCCAATCTTAAAGTAAGGCTGCTGGTGAAATAAACATTATATCCAACCTCTCTAGCTCTTGTGATCAATGTCAGGCCTCTGTTGGAAATCATCTATCACTTAAGGGGCCGGCTCTGCACTTTTTCTTTCAATACCTTCATCCCTTCCCTCCAGCCACCGACCGGCACCTTCCACACTCTTTCTCTTGCACAGACAAAAGTCTGTGCAAAATCTGCAGCCAGCGTAGCATCTTTTATGCTGCTTCTATTCCAGCGCTTGGCCGGGAGCTTCATTAACCGACCGGTTTCCCTGCACTGTGGAACAAAAACCTCAAGGACGAGCGCTGGACTGTAACCCTGCCAGCTCTGTGGTTCAGGCTGGCTCTCTGATGCTCAAAGCAGAAGTAGGCACAAGTTTCCACAAAGCTGTACAGACTATGGAGTCAGTGTGTGTGTGTGTGTGTGTGTGTGTTTTGATGGCTTTCTGGGTTAGTGATAGTTTTTGATGGGGCAGGTTGCAGACACACGTCTGTATTGTATTCTTTTATTGTTATTTTATATTCTATTCCTCTATATTTACTTTCAATCCCTCTCTCTCCCCTCTTGTCGCCTCACTTCCTTCACTTCTCTGCTCATATTTGTCCACCTCTTCATCACTTCTCGTCTTTTCTTGCTCTTCCCCTCTTTTCCCCTCTCCTCACCTCATCGGACCTCTTGGCCCTCCTCTGCTCCCTCGCCTCTCTGCCGCTCTCCTGACATTTCCTTTCCTCGCTCCCATGTCCTGACTGTTTCTTAAAAAGGGTTGCCATGGCGACGGCCTCCTCCCAGGTACTCATCCCTGACGTCAACCTGAATGAGGCGTTTGATAACTTTGCCCTGGACTTTTCCCGAGAGAAGAAGATTCTAGAGGGACTAGATTACCTGACAGGTGAGGGCTGTGTCCGGCTGGTCTACAATGGACACCTGCAGTAAATTTACAGTAGAGGCTGCTGTTGTCATGAGTCATTGTCATTTTACAAGAAAAAATAGTCCTCTCAGGGACGAATAAATTCTTACACCCTTTGGCATGTGAAACCCTTTCGATGACCTTACATATATGTATGCATGCAAGCTAACACTTTGCTTAGCTGTCAATGTGTACAAGGTTTCCATACAGTGGCATTATATATTAAATAACTATTTATATTACAAGACTTAGAAATGTAGCCACCAGCTGGTATAAATATATATAAACATCATGTTGCCTTTGGGGGGATATTTGACAGTTGTTTCCTCTCCGCAGCATTTAAAGACGTACTTTGCTAATCTTGAAGTGACAAGTTACATTTCCAAGAATTGCTACTATATTAAATCAGACAAGGTAATTATGACCATTTGTTTTTACTATGAATCATGTTTCCTCCACATGTAGCTCCCACCCCGCCATCCATAAGAGACGAGCTGTGCACCGCCTCCCATGACACCATCACTGTTCACTGGACATCAGAGGACGAGTTCAGCGTCACCTCCTACGAGTTGCAGTACACCATCTACACCGGCCAGACAAATTTCATCAGTGAGTCCTGTGCGCACACACACACACACACACACGCACACACACACACGCACACGCACACACACACACACACACACACAGGTATGGTAATACAAAAAATGAGGTCGGTATCATAGATCAGCAAGTACTCATTATCTGAGCCTAGAAGGAAGTTCATGTTTGCACAATTGCATTTCAGCAATAGCCAGGGGCAATTCCTGGATTTCTAATCAAGGTTTGGACAAGAGGAGTCAAATACTTAGTTGACCTGTGTTTAAATACCTTTAAAGTTTAATTTGATAGAAATTACATATTTGATTTGTGTTTGATGTGGTTTACGGAGGAAGTAATTCCTCACATAATATACAGTATATATCAAACTGGCCATTTAGAGCTTCCAGGGAAACAATCCCATCCAGTCGCCAAGAGACTGAATGATAATCCATTCTTGAAGGCCGGTAACATGTAGCCTCCTGCTATATCTTTAGAGCAAAATACCTGCATGGTAACTTCAAAGACTAGAGATAAATGGATCTTTCTGGCATCAATAGTGTTTTAATCATCAAGAGTGTTTCTATTAAACGCTGTCAAATTGAAATAGCTTTTAAAGTGAGACATTAGAGAAATGAGTAATTAGAAAAGGCACAAACGAAAAGCTGAATTCACAAGCAATAAAACACAATCTTGTTCAGTTCAATACACTCGGGGGTTTTACTGCTACGGCTTCATTTGGTCTCGTATGATTCGGGGCTTATGGTGGCTATTGTTAGCTAATTTTAAAGATATTACTGTATAAGTGACATTACTGAGTCGGTTTTCTGACTTTCTGACTACTACATTTCAGCATTTACCTCCTGTAATTGTGACTTGTGGCAACAGTGACCGCTGTTCAGCAAAAGTTACATCTTCTCACTTGATAAGTCAATTGAAACCGAGTTCTTTTGACTCACAAATGCACACAAATACAGTTTATACACATGAGCACAAATATGGGAGAGGGTGGTTTTATTAGTGGTATTCACCATAATAAGAATTGCTCTGCCACTATGATGCAAAGACACATATCTGCACCTACACACACACACTAATGCACAAGTGTGTGTAATTTCCCCCTGGTGATCAATAAAGTATTTCTGATTCTGATTCTGAAGCCCAAAAGAAACACAAATAAACACACCATTCATACTGACCTCTCTGCAGTTACAAAGAGAAATAAACTGGAGCAGCACAATATTTCAGTATTTCTCAGTCTTATTTTCAATGTTTTATACCAACTGTGTTGCATAACCTAGATTTTCTGTCCAGCTTTGGTCTTTTTTATCCTCCATGCTTGTATTTATATAGAGATAGCTGAGTTATCAAGACTACTTGTAATAAATATAGGACAAACAGTACATATCACAAGGGGAAACTTCAAATAGAGTTCACTATTTAGTGTCTGGTTTTTGTTTAAGCAGTGTTGAGAATGTAAAGTCACTGCTCACCCTCATTCAACCTCTTCCGTTTCTCCCTACACCAAAGCTATTTAGTTTTTCAATAAGGGTTGTAAAAACTATCATGATTTGTGTTTTGGATATTTTGCAAGCATTTTGGGTCTGCTGGTAGAGTTAAAGTCGCTCAAATGGGTTCTTTCATTGTGTTGTTTCATTCAGTGCTTCTCTTGTTACATGTGTAATTAGTAGAGCTGCACCATATATTGTAGAGCTGCATATTGCAATTTGGGGGGGCAAATGATTAGTTATCAGTCAGATTTTGGATCCAATATCACCACCATGTGGTTGTCTGTGCAGCCCTTAATGTTTTGGCTCATAACTCCAGAACATGAGCCTCAAAATATGTCTTGGTTAAAGTCAAACCCACCACCATGGTCAGGACAGTTAGGACTATGGCATCTACTGTATATATAGAGACCTCAGTAGTCAGGGTCCTTCTCTCTTGAAATTTTACAAAATCAATCTTTATTCAATGACACAGTGACACAGCATTTCTGACCAACACTCAAAATCCAGCTACTCAAGTTACAATTATCAGTATATAAAACGGAGAAAAGGGAGCAAATCTTCACATTTGAGTGGATATTTACACATTCAGCATAATTGTCCATCATTGTCTATCACTCCATAAGTGAAGGGAAAGAAAGACCACACTGTAGGAGGAGAGGAACAGGAGAACAGGTGAAAAACAGAGTGGATAATGGTTACATAGGGGAGGTGAAAATGACCACTTACCGATATGAGGAGGACATGATTAATGTACATAATCTTGCACATTCAAGCATGTGCACACACACCTGTGCCTCTCCACTTTGCCTCCCCTCTTTGATCCTTTCATCCTCTCTTCTCCTCTGTGTAGTCTGACATTTCTCCATCTAACCATGCAACTCAAGTGCCCCAACCATTTGAAACACCGGGATACATTTCAGCTGTGATAGACTGAGTGACTCAGATATTCAGCAGTGTGCTGCCACAGAGTCCTCCGAGATTCACAGGAGAAACTGAGAAAGAGAGAAACCCATTTAGCCTGCCACGCCACTTGAGTTTTTACCATAGCATTTTTCTCTAACTTTCCAAGTGGCTAAATGCTCCCACTTGAGCGCCATCCAGTCTCTCTCTCTCTCTCTCTCTCTCTAACTCTTTTTCTCTCTCTCGCCTGGCCTCATCCTCAGCCTTGGCTTTCCCATGAGAAGGGGAATGGGGGTTGTGGGGTCTTGTGAACTCTGCCTCGGCAGGATCATCCAAGCACAGCAGCAGAAAATAGAATCAGCAAGTGAAACCAAATACCATGGAGAAATGTAAGCAGTGTCAAAAAGCCAAATATGACTGCAAGTAAAGATGTCTGCTCTTTAACTGCGTAGCTGCTACCTGTGGCCCTTTGCAAGCTGCAAGTGTCTGGTGTTGTCGACCCATTTGTTTATCTGCCAACCGACATCCCCAGCTATCCTATTTTTTTTTTCTTTCTACACTCTGACATATTACAGTCAACTTATATTTTACGGTGTTGATTCCTGTGAAGATCAAGGAAGATGGCATGTGTAATTGCTGATTAATTGATCTAGATATAAAATAGTATAGGATTTCCATTTGAGCCTTCAGTGTCGATTCACACGTCCCTTGAGATTTATGTCAAACAGTAATGCTGATGTAAACACTATCCTTATTTATGTGTATCCTTGTTTATTAAGTGCTACATCCTAATCGTTTCATCAATAACACAACACTAAGATATAATGAGGGCTGTAAATGATCAGTCACTTTTTGCTGATACGAATGTAATACACTGCTGGAATTGATCTAAGGGTTACTTTTCAGCATATGCGTATCCAATTTAATGGTCTTGATGTATGTGCATTCCAAATATAGACATTTAAAAAGGAATAGTTCAACATTTTGAGAAATACACTTACTGTGCCCGGACATAGACACAGTCCACTTTGGTTTTTGTTTGGATTAAACCAATTAAAAGATAAATTAGTGAGCTTTACAGCTGCTGGTAGGTGGATTTTGTTACCTTTAGACAGTGCAAGGTTAGCTGTTTCCCCCTGCCTCCAGTGTTTATGCTAAGCTAAGCTAACCTGTAGCTTCATATTTAGTGTACACGCAGTGGCATCAATCTTCTGATCTAACTCTTAACACTGTAAGAAAGTACATACGCATATTTCCCAAAATGTCAAACTACTGTTTTAAAATGAAAGGCAAAAATAATTTTAGACATTTTGACTTCTGTAAGAGGAAATCCTGCAACTGTTTTGCATGAGAGACGGATTCAAAATGTAACACCATCATCATCATGGCCTCTCGTTAAAAGTCTTCCCACTATACATCCATTTGGTTTCTTTTAATGCCTCTCCATATTAAACCAATACGTGTCAGAAGCCAAATAGCCTCACTAGTTCCATACGCTGCTGTTTTCCTGCATTGTTCAGCTGAAGCAGTGCTACTGTATCTGTCTGGACTAATAGAAGTCCATCTGCTCCCACCTCCGCATGACTTCAACCACTTTTTCCCAATTTCTATAGCCAACTTGCCTGCACATTAACCACACCAGCAATACCTCCACCTGCTGACTCCAGCTGACAGCTTCATTTATTTTTCATGTGTATTCATAAGCACTGGCCTGTGGTGAAGTATTAATATGATTATCACAGGGGAAAAGCAGTATCGCAGTGGGCGTTACGACAGCCCAGGGTTTGAAAGATGCCCTGTCGAGATACAAAGAGAGATTTTACCAAAGTATCAGCAGGATCAATGTTTGTAGCAGTGTTTGATGAAATGTTGATGTCGAGGTTTCAAAAAACTAGTCTGACAATTGCTTTTATTGAAGCACAGCTGCTCGCACACACACAGTCTGTTCCTCTAGAAGAAAAGGATAGAGTATACTTATACACACATGCAACATATAACCATGCAGGCACGCACACACACACACACACACACACACACTCACACATACTCAGAGTCACCATTAACTCTATATTACATCATCAAAGAAAAACCCTTTTGCATTCCCAGGATACTTTGTGTTTCTATTCCCTTCTTATCTGTCCGCTTCTGATTGTGAACAAGACACACAAACACAAACACACACACATAGATACTGTAAACACACACTTGATAACTGGATGCAAGACACAAGCCAATCTATTTCCTCCCCGTTTCCTTTCTCTTTTTACGATTGCACATTCAGCTACTGCTCCATCACACTTTGAAGTCACAGTACTCCCCAAAGCAGCCTGGCTAGTGTCAGAAAGCCCCTTTTCAGTGGCAAAAGTAGCAATAGCGTATTGCTGTGTACTGACCTAATTTGATTTAGCAAAAAGGGAGAGGTGCTATGGAGATCAAAAGCTTTAAAAAATGGAAAGCAGCGTGAAGTCCTTCTCCCTCGTCTTACCCCTGTATCTCTCTTTGAAAGCCCACATAACACTGGAGCCTCCCTAATTTCTACAGGATGCGGCTGAAACGACAGGTGGGAGGCATAATTTTCAAGACAACAAGGGACAGCTGTCTCAGTAGAAACAACACACTTTGTGAGGAAAACAGCAATAGGATTTCATTGTTGACAGTGTATTTGTAAGACCAGGCTGAAATGAAATGCAGATGAATCTGTCGGCCATCTCTGCATACAAAATGGATCGTGTACATGCACGGTGTAAAGAAGGTTCTCTTAAACTCCCTCACTTTTTCTTCCTCGCTCATCTTAAAAGGAAGATGAAAGCCCAGTACGGCGTTTTCTTTGTCTGAGAAAAGCTCGTGGAAGTCGGCAGATATGGAAAGACGCAGCCTTCACTCCAACTTTAAGATTCCCCTCCCCTCATTCATTCTTAAAGCCGCCTCACTTTTAAAGGCCTTATTTGCGTCCTGTGAAGTATTTATATTTACAAGCAGACTCCCGGCCATTACTTATGCATGCTGTTGCCATCTTGTTCAATAATTCACAACGCATCCTCACCAGAAGGGGCAAGTCAGGCATGGCCCTGAGAGCTCACTCCCTAGGATTTTTATTTCCCTGCTTATTCTGCAGGGGGACAGGGGGGAGACAATGAAAAGGGTTGTTATTCTACCTTCAACTCTTCAAACATTAACCTCAGCTGTAGTGCTACTAAACAAGATGCTTTGTTTTGTTTATTTAAATGTGTGCAGAATTTTTTAAGCCTGGCGGTCAGTGGCCTCGCAAATGTTTGCTCATAAAATTTCTGTCTGGTTTTCTGTCGGCACATCATGGCAGTATTACTTACACTGTTAGTGAAGTTCAAGGTTTAACCAGCAGTGTAATTAATAACTCATTAATATTCATCAGTGTTTCACAAACCAGCACATTTTTGATCAGAGATGCCCCGTACTCTGCTGCAGAGAAATGTTTATCAGTTCTCCTCACCTGTCCTCTATGACAGTGCCAATAAAGTCTGTGCGAAACACGGCCAGTGCACAAAAAGTGGCAAATTTCACACCGTGTTTATTTTTTCACACTTCAACTAAAAGCATAAGTGCAGTAGCACCACACTTAGCTAACTGTCAGATTCTCAGAGCAACATCTGATTCAAATAAACAGCCGCCCTCCTCACAACCTCCCACAACACCGCCGCCACCCTTAATGCTCACCTCTCACCTTGGGCTTTATAATCAGGCAAAACACCATTTCATAAAAAAAACATAAGTGGTGGTAATGTGGTGGGTCAGGAAAGGTGAAAACAGCAGTGATGTTAATGTGTAAATTCATCCCGGTTATTTCACACTAGACTTGAGGCCAAAAGAGCACCCCCTTGTAGACGAGCCTCTCCTTGACCCTGCGCTGAGATTTCCTTTTTATCCTTCACAGACGGCTGCAGCTGAGAGACTGAAAAGACTGTGTTTAGACGCAGGTGACTGCAGAGCTGAACACAGCCATTACTAACCCTCCACTCCAAACAGCTTTCAATCAAAGCGCCCGCCAACTGGGGTTATGTTAGCATTGCCCACGTTTCCATACGTTTGAACATTGAAGGCTATCAGACTCTTTTTGCCCTCGGGCGCTTACTACATACATTCATGTCATATTGTGCAAGTACCTTGTTCTTAATGGGTTATAGATTCAGCTTAGTGAACACACAATATGGCCTCGGGGGAGCAAGCCATGATAGACTTGATGAAAAGGTAATGGGATGGATCAGAGTGTACACATAAATGTTGCATAACATCGAAGACCGTGTGATCTCTGAGCTTCTTACTGTGTGATGACTCACCTGAGGTTTGGAGAAAAAAATAACGTACTGCTCTGGTCGACTTTTTGGAGAAATGTTTTTACTCTTTTGAACTGAATCACTGAAAAGATTCTCGGCAGGACTCATTGTAGCTCTGCTTACCCCGAAAACATCAACAGAACCTAGGTACTCATGCTGCGCATGTGTGTGTGTGTGTGTGTGTGTGTCTCTCTCTGGATCTGCCAGGTTTGTACAACTCGGCAGACAGCTGGATGATCGTACCAAACATCAAGCAGAACCACTACACGGTGCACGGCTTGCAGAGTGGCACCCGTTATATCTTCTTTGTCAAGGCTATCAACCAGGCAGGAAGCCGCAACAGTGAGCCCGCCCGCCTCAAAACCAACAGTAAGTGAAGGCAACACGCGACACTTCTGGCTGCTTTTCTATGAATATTTACAAGCCTTGTTAACTTTGTTTTTTTGATACTTAATACAATTTAAAATGTTCTTCTTTCTATCTATCATTTGTGCAATATAACTTAGAGGCTGTCATTGTTCAAAGCTTTCCCCAGGGGGTTACCTTTTGATTTATAAATAGGTGACGAATAAGTAGCAGATTTAGAAGTAATTTAGCAGATTTGTGCATTGTTTTTTGTTAAATTTTGTGTCCAGAAGGCAACAAGGTGTGTATGAAAGCAGGAAACTGAGACAGTGCCTTTAGTTCTAGTCAGATTTCTGTCACAAACACTCAAAAACGTTTGATCACATGTTCCATTAGAGCTTCCCCGAATGATTTTAGTCTATAAGTAAATAAGTATTACTTTTAGTAATGTGTCATACTGAGCCATTTCTTTTTTGTCATGTCATGCTTCCCAGAAGGTACAGTGTCATTTAGATGTCACGTTGTTTAAAGGTATCAGGCAGAGCGTGAAGTATAAGATTTCTCCTATTATTCAGTTTTACCCCTTCAGCTTGCCAGAATACTTTTATTATGAATTTAAAAACATGCATCATAAGATTTTAACCAATTTTTTAGCAACATTAGCTCAACATGATCATTGAGCTTTGTTTTAACCCATGCTTTAATCCCCCATAAGGCCTCATTTCTAGTTTACTTTCTTTATGTAGACTTTATGACTTCTTAGAGAGAGAATTGTGGCTGGTGCATACATGCTCCATTTACAAACAAGGCCTCAACATCTTAGTAGAAAGTTTAATAGCAGAACCTTCATCAAGGTATCTGTGGTTTGGTTTAAATCACTTGATATGAGGAAGTATCAGTGCCCAAATTGTGGTTGTATTCATGATGTTCTAATAGCAGAGTTCATATAAAAGCTTCTTCTTTCTTTATTTGCCTCCCCTGCTGCACACTCTTCAACTTGTATTGAGTTCACTTCACTTTTAGACTCACTTGTACGACCGCAGATGTTACAGGGATTAACACAGCACCTGTTTGGTTTTTAGTGAACTCCAGACTGTTTACCCCAGACTGAAAAGACTGTTATGTCGCACAAGAACAAATGGAGAATCTTAATAGGTGCTTTATATTTCCCTTTCATCACTTTTCTTTTTGTTTGTTGTTTGGCTGATTGCGTCTCTCTCTTTCTCTCTCTCTCCGTCTCAGCTAAGTTTAGCAGTGACTTTCTCACTTTGAGGAGGTTGTCTTTTTGACATCTTCTCTTCTTCGATAGTCTCACTCTCTTTGTTCCTGGCACATATACAGTAGCTGTTTCTCTAACTAGCTGAAAGCAGTTTTTTTTTCACTTTGAAAAGATGACACCTTCTCTGCCTGTTTCGGTCTCTCTTTGTTTCTTTTTTTTCCCCTTTTTTTCTATTTTTTCTCCTTTTTCTCCCTAAAGTCGGATTCTGTGCAGCAGAATCTTGTCCTGGCCTTGAACTCAGTTTTTCTTTTATATGCTTCTCCTCCTCTGTAACAGTACACGGTAAATAAAATTAAATACAGAAACTAAATAAACCAAAAGGTGAACAAAATGTGAGTAAATAAACAATTTAAATGGGAAAATGTATAAAAGCGTTGTAGCTGGTTGGGGCATGTGAGGTTACAGTGAACCAAATCTACAAATTAACAAAGAAAACATACTCGATGTACAGCATAACAAACAGATCCAAGTTCAAGTAAAAGATGAGGCATTTTTAACATGCCTTTTCAAAAGAAGAGGGACAATATGTCCGTCTCTAGAAGGTCAGATCACAGTCTACTCTGTGGACATACCTAAATATCACTCCCCAGGATCTCAGGCTCAACTGTGGCATATAAAGGGTTAAACCCTCAGCCATATATCAAGGGTGCTCAATAAAATTTAAAAAATCTGTCTTAAATTGCAGCAGTAGTGCTGTGAAGCTAAAATGGAGTTAAAATGCCGACTCCTCTTAGCTGCTGTCAGGAGTCTGGCTGTTGCATTTAGGATTAGTAGTCAGAGGATGATCCCCCTCTCTCCTCCGTCACTGACACAAACACACACCTACCAGAATCTGAAAATAAGAAGAAATATACTTGTTAGCAGATGGGGGACAAGGGGCTCGACCAACTTAGGTCCACACACACCAGGGTCTCCCAAAAAGTGACTGTTATAGCATGTATTTTCTTTTAAAAGCCTTGTGTGAAGCTCGTTGGAATTATTTACGCCATGTGTCCTAAACAATAATAATCTGAACAGCTCCCGCTTCAAGACTTATGACCAAGCACAGACAAAAAGAAATACAACTGAAAACTAACAACAGCACTTTGTTCGCTGGCCATAGATGATGAACCTACAGAGAATTACCACTTAAATCTCTCCACGGCTTCGTAGTGAGTTTCAGCTCATTGTTTAGCTGTCCGGCAGAAACTTCACCCTCACTCCTCTCACCGCTCTAAGAACCCACTGTACACTACCTGCTCAGCACCAAACAGCAGACAGACACAGTTAGTGACTAGCTGGTGAACATAGTGGAGCATATAGCAGCTTAAGAGCCAGATATTTCCCTCAGGAGTTGGTGGAGACCAAAAACAGAGCTAAAAGAAAGTGAATATTGCACTTTTAAAGGACAAACCTGCACAGCTGCAGATGTACTTAATGTTTTATGGGACAAAAAAGAATTTGATTAGACCCTCGTACCTGCTGGCCTTACAGGGTTGATATTAAACTGTTAAAGGACCAGTTTGGTAAAGTGGGGATCTACAGTGTAGCATTCACTCTCTTTTTTCCCCCCTTTTTTTGATAAATGTATTTATTTGTTTAACAGGTGCAGTGAAATACAATGAACGTTAAGGACTACTTTTTGTACATTTTTACCACCCTCCTATCCCCACCCCTGGTCCACAGTGGATAAGTGAATGACAAAACAAGATGAATGCATTGTGTTAACAGAGTGTACATCAATGATGAGTGCTTCATTTGTCATGTAGTGCCTTTAATTTAACTGTGTACTTAATCATAGGGCCCCAAAACATTTTCCAGATGATTCCCTCAAGTTGTACTTAGTTTTCTCCAGGTTTAAGACCATCATGAGGTAACTTCCACTCCAACAATATTCTTCTTCATGCTAATAAGGATGCAAAGGCAATACTGTGAAGCTAATAGGACACTTAGGCATACTTTGCATTTTGTCCCCTTTTTATGTTCATATTACCAATTAAATATAACTTTATAGTTAAAGAGAGCCTCTCCACCAGGTCACCTGTCCCACCTCTGTATTTGAGACTGCCATCTGGCACTTTAAAGTGAACCCTTTATCCATCAGATATAACCACGTCCTCTCATCTGAATCCCTCCCACCCCTCCCACCCCCAAGTCTTCCAGACACACTCTTCCTGTGGGACATGGAGCATGTCAGTACTTTAACTCCTTTCTTATGGCATTAGAGTGGATTATAGCCTCAGTGTGATGTGGGCACAACATGCAGCCTGGGAGCCTTAGAGGTGACGTGCAGGGTATCTGGAGCCGGCAGTCAGCTCGCTGTCATTGATGCTCATGACTCTTACTGGGAACAATATAAATAACACTCAGCAGCACTTCAATTCATAGTGTCCTCCTTTGACACAGATAAGTGGGATGTGCGTGTAGAGGTGTTATTTTTCATCGTCAGTCTCACTTCTGTTATGTCCCCCTCTGTAATGTGGCAGAAGAATATTGTAAACCTGCTTTTCATATATATGAATACATAAACATAGTTACTTTATAGAACTAAACAACTATATGGTGATAACACAAAAGCATGTCTTGCCATATGAAAAGCAGGTTTACATTATTATTCTGCCACATTACAGCTTCACCAAAGAGATTCTGAATAATAAAATAAACTTCATCTCCCTCTCAGTATTTTTATTTGCTGTATTAGTAAGACATTTAGATTTATACATTACACAAAAAAAGCTTTTGAAAGAGGTAAAATATGATGGAAACCACCACAGCAACCCCAGAAATTACGTTCATTTACTACTTTCAGTAGCAAACACTTTTCAAGTAAATGTACAGTAATGCCACCAGGATTAGTTTTGTTTTTATCAGCGTAATGAGGAAATGTTGTAATTAAAGTTTCTGACAAGTCACAAAAAATATTCACTGACAAAGTATTTCATTTGTTCCCTATAATAAGTGTTATCAAACTTTATTATGGTTTTGTTGAAGCACGAGGGGAGCACGTGGTTGGAGAGATCACAGGACGTGAACCCTTGTCTCTAGTGTCAAAGTCCTGTACTCTCAAGGCAGCAATGGCGTAATGTAGTTGGTAAAAATCAATTAGTATTATATAAATGTTATTTCTAGGAGACAAAGTTAGTCAGCAGGCATCAGAATCCGATCTCTGTCCTCTACACATTACCATCCATGTTAGTATTATGTATTGTACAGTATATTAGTGCAGGACAGTATATAATGTCCAGTGTCAGTGTAGTACAATGCTAGATAAGATAATCTCCCCCTCTCTCTCGTCTTCCACTCCCATTATCTGTCATTCCTCCTCTCCTCTGGCAGCCGGTGCTATCATGGGGGAAAGCTTGTCCACCCACAGCCAAGTTTGGTTGAGATTTTGAGCCCGTGATTGGCAACCAGCATTTCTCTCTGCTGTAATGGTTTAGACAAGCCATCAAAATAACAAATAAAAAACATTCATTTTTCTATCCATGACTGAGGTTTTGTGGTTTTCATTATGGCACCTGCATCATGTGTGCATGTGTCTTTGTCCCTCATCCTTTCTCTTATCTCCCACTCTGTCCTCCCTCTTTTTTCCCCTCAGAGGAATTGGTATTCAGATTAAAGTGCTTCACTCATCTGTTCATGTGAAGCTGAGCAGTGTTGTTGGATTAAAATGGGTCACAACAAAACTGATCACAAATATCTCACTTTGACAGGCTTATTGGGTTTCTCTCTCAACACCGCTGCTGTACGAGCTCTAGTAGCAGGCTTTGGAGCTGAGAACCACAAGTTCTTTCCTTGCACTTGAAGTCTCTATTTCTTTCTGTGGCTAGATTGGAGGGTTTAGCTGTCACATTTTTCAAGATGAGAGGCTCTGGAGGCTTTTAGCCTAAGCTCATCATATTTCAGGCAGACGCTTGCAAAGCAAAGAACGCACTGACAAGCCGCACAGATACTGGAAAGTCATGCATCACAACCCTGTCTGTTCAAAAGTGTAACTCAAGTACATCCAAAATGCATCCAAAACAGTGTCAATATGGCACCATAAAGGGAAACACGGGTGCACTGCCAATCAATTTTGTAGGGCGTGTGATCTAAATCGCTGCACTGAAACTTGTGAACATACAGTGCAGCGATTTTGTGGTATAAGTTTTCTCTGTAATCACAGATGTTTCAAGTGAATAAATTGCTCTAGCTTAATCTCAGAGGACATCTTCAGCAATTGAGCGTACAATGCTCAAGAAAATTTCACTCAGGCACCTAAATCACCACAGACGTGTCCAGCTCTGCTTAGCAAATACTGAAAGAAAGTTTGTGGGAAAGAAATTAAGGAATTTGTTGCAGGCTTGTTATTTTTTCTCCTAGACTTCAAGATGCATTGTTAAAGTCTGTTCTCTTATGCAATGTCTCTTGTTGTTTCTTGGCCTCCAACTCTCCATGTTCTTCCTTTTATGTCCTTCTCTAACCCCCTCTCTTGGCACACTGTCCTCTGTTACCCCCTGGCTATGGCATATGATCTCTTCTTCTGGTGCCCTTTCTTCAGTCTTTATGCCATCTGTCAATTCACCCTAGAGGTAAAGATTTTCATGTCAAAATGCCACAACTTTTGGTCTGATGGCGTGGACAGGACAGACATGCTTACTGTAATCCCACAGAGATGTACACAAACCCAGGGTTTGTATACGCATTGTGGGTACGTAAATGTATGAATGTTTGTCTGGCAGAGAGGGAGGAAAAGGAGAAACAAGACAATGTTTTGCTGCTACAGCTTCTGCCCTCAAGGACCCTACTCAGCATCACTATGAAGACACCTGGAATAACTTTAGCTTGAAGCTATTTGTGCAAATGTATGAGTAAAGACAAAATAAATAAAGACAACCAAAAGGAACACAACAATCCCAGGCTGAGCGACAGCAAAACCAGCAGTCCCATGCCAGAAGCCTCTCCCTTCTGATGCTGGTTAGGATCTTTAAGTACTTCATGCCCAGGCCAGGTGCACCTCATTGGGCAATCATATAGCACACCTGGGCAGAGCTAGAGAGCAGAAAAGGGAAAGGGGACAAACAGTACAGGGAACACATACAGCCGTAACTCAACATTAAAGGGAACTCCAGTCATTTTACTCATCAAAGCTGTATAAAGCCTTTTGTGGCTTCAGAGGGAGCTGCACAAAATCTGATAAACTGCCTCAAGTGATGTCACTTGAGTCAGCGTCAGTTGGACAACACGTTTGAAAATGAAAAGTAATCTGGGGGTGTGGCGTTGGAAGGAGTGAGCTTAACAGACCACTCCTCATGCTTGAGGCTAGCAGCATGAGGCTGCATTAGCAGCTACTAGCATAACCAAACCTAAACTCGAACTGTCAGCGTTTTTTTTCCTTGAACTGTCAGCGGTCGAGTTGCATTGTGGGTAATGTAGGCGCCAGGATTTGACAAGGAAGAAGAATGCGTAAAAAGAGGATATCTCTGGTTCTCTGGAGTACACTTTGCTTCACACCTCCGCTGCGATCCTGTCTCATGCAATTCAGTTGGCTTGATGGATACAATGTTTAAAACCATGCTGTGAAGTCTTAAAGCTTTCACAGGCTTTTTAGGTCAACCCAATCTCACTCCAATGAAACCACTCATCACTGTGCTGTTAGATGCGCACAGCTAACATGTGAAGCTCACTGCTTCGTGAACCACGTATGAATTAAGGATGACAAAGAAGCAGGCAGTTTGAGAAGAAAGTGTGTGTGCATGCGTGTGTGTCCTTTTATTTGCCATGACCATACCTCTGCATTTACCTCAGAGCAAACTGTGACCAGGTTTCTACACGACTGTCTGAGAGTATGAAAGTAGATGAAAAGTGACAGATTGAGAGTGAGAGAGGGAGAGTGTTGAGTGAATAGAAGACACCAAATAGCTCTTTGTGGGGAGTGTCTGCAGACATGAGTGCCCTCAATCCACTGCTTTTTGCCCATTAATACAGTCCAGGCCTGAGTGATGCACATACTGTAGACGGGCAAAATTACATTGTGCCAGTCCAGTTACAGTTTCTAAATCTTAAATCAAGGGCAAGATGTTGCCTTTATACAGGCAATCAGTAATATTATTAATAAACGGAATAAAAGCATTTCTTTTCTCTTCATAAGGCTCAGGTTTTGCACAGATTTCTCTCACTGACTTAAAATTTATTAAAATATACTGTATATGAATTCCTACATTCTTCTAGTTTGGAAAACAGAAATAATGAAGCCTATCTAATTAATTCACGTAGCCAGTCATTTTAACATTAAAAAGTCAAAGCCGCGTCGTTTGGCTGACAACATAATGATCATTATATTTTGTGTTTAAAAGCACCATATTTTTAGGCATTCATAAGCATGAAATTGAATTAAGGTTGGAGTTTGGTCACAACTTATTAGAGTGGCGGCTGACAGAACAAGAACCCACATTAATCTAGACAGCTTTTATTAGACTGTGCTCTGTTTATGCCTTTTAATTGGCTGCCTGTCTCAGTAATGAATTCACACCAACAAGAAACAAAGTTGCAGTAGAGGAGGAAAGCAGTTTGTTAATTCAGGACAAGACGAAAGGGTTCATATTTAGACTTAGTTGCACCAGCAGCTTATGTAGGCCATAGTTGGTTACAGTGGTCTTACTGTATTATCATGCAGTATGTGTCTGTATCTGTGTTGTCTCTTCTCTTAGTATTCCATACTGCAGGCCAGTGACTGTCAGGTCCGGTCAGAGAAAGCAGTCTGTACTGTTCATGGTGTCTGATTTGATTGCGAGCGCAGGTGGAAGTCAACTACAAGATGTGATTTCCTCTGCTGCAAATTCAGCACATGTACTTCGGCCAAGAACAGCCTTTTTTTAAGTTTCTGTGAAGACTGTTGATGTGGAATATATTTTTACTTTTGCGCACTGATATTTGCTTTCCTCAAGGGCTTTTAAATACCATATTTATTTATAATTTTATCATAATGATTCTCCATACTGTAATTTTACTATGTTGGTCTATTCTTTACACACAACATCTATTGCATGTCTGTCCGCCCTGGGAGAGGGATCGCTTTTCCAAATCGAGGGTCTAAGGACAGAGGGTGTTCTACAGATTAAAAAGCCCCTACATTTGTTGATTTTTGATTTTCGGCTATATAAATAAAATTTACTTGACATTTCATTGGAAGGTAAAGCGTGATTAATGTACCTGATTTTATAAATGTGAATGGTGCATTTGAAAAGGAGCCAACTCTCTCTCTGTTTCCCAAATATTCCCGGTGATAAGGCTGAGGTACGACTGTGTGCTTCCACAATGATCAGCTGCATCGAGAGTCCAGACTCCTGGTTTGACGTTAGCATCCACTTCTGTTCGTTTGGAGTACAAAGCTGCAGGATGGTGTGAAGTAGGAGTACCAACAACATAAATCCAGGCTTAGATATGTCTTCATGTAGCAGCTGTATTGTTTACAAGTGAGGTGTAGGCTCTATTTCGAGTGAGCATATTGCTTGTGTGAAAACAAAAGCTAATCTGAATGCTTCCTGGCCTTCCTTTAGGCAGCTACTGTGTTGACAGTCAAACACTGGACTGTTGACTTAATAACGTTCGTCATTCTGTTGGTAAACTATTCTGGGCATCCATATTGTGTGTGCGTAGCAGGGAGTCGGCAAACACCCCAGAGTATGTGTGTGTGTGTGTGTGTGTGTGTGTGTGTGTGTATGAGTGCATGTACTCTATGTGTGTTCTTCTCAGATACTAGCTCCTGCGTTGAGTAAGCAGCTAAAATCCAGGCTGAAAATATCACATGTCAAGGTGCCCCAGGGGTACGTGTACCTCTTTACTATCTGTTAAAGGACCTGCAATAATATTTACCCAGCATGCATCTCTGATGACAGGCCTCAAGCTACCACACAGCCCCTAAAGTAAACAGTAGGAGGTGGAGGCGAGGGAAGAGGATATGAGAGGAGAGGTGTTGGGAGTAGAAGAAGAGAAAGAGGTGAAGGGGAGGACAGAAAAGGAGGAGAGAGGAGGAGTGTCCCCATGTGTAGGAGTATTGGTATATGACGCATACTGTGTCACTATAATGTCCCTGGTTTGATTCCAGTGTCCCTCCCTTTGCTCTCTCCCCACATTTCCTGTCTATCTCTACTGTGATGACTGAAAAAAGATCTACAAAAAAAGAGCAGGAGAGGAGAAGCAAAGACAAACTGGTTCTGAAATCTTTCTTTTCAGGCATAGGAAAGTGGATTAACATTTCCATGTCACCCTCCCAAGTACTGCAAAGACTATCTAGTGTTGCATTTGTGACATTGTCTCAGCATCTTTGGTGCTGATATTTAGCCATCTCAGTTAATGGTACTGCATTTCCAGCTGACCTGACTGCACTATAAATATGTTTGCTTTATAAGAAATGCCACTCAGGACATATGCAATCCGAGAAAAAATCAGTTTTTCTCGTTAGCAGCAGCAACACCCTGTTATAATGTTGTTCCATCAAATACAGGCCGGATATAAGAAGGCTATATTAATTTGATACAGGAGTAAAGAAGACTTGTATCATTAAGACATGAGTTTTAATGAATGATTACATTTTACACACACACACATCCAATAGCACTGACAGCGACTTTTTCTTCTTCACATGCTTTTACTCTCACAAGCCTTCACATCAGAGAAACTTTCCATCCAGAAATGGCTTCTTAATCACAGCGAAATTCTAAGCAGATGCCTTACGGAAAATTTTTCTAGCACTTGTCTCTGAGGACTGCCGAGTTCATTAAAGGGTGAAGCTGGAGACGATCAGTGACTGCTGTTTATCTTTGCTCTTCACTTCACAAAAGGCATTTTCGGTTTTTGTAGAAGTTGAGTTGCCCAGTAAGATGTGATACATGTGAACTCACATTGCCAGGAAGTCCCGCTAAGCGCCTCACGCGCCCGCTGGGCTATTCGGCGTCCCCAGCCATGTTACATGATTGATGCACCTTTAATCTCACCAGTGTAGATTTGTGTTTTAGAACATGAAAGCAGTCAGCACTGCTGGATTACATACCACATTACACATGGATCACTCTATTAGAAGAGAAGTGGCATGCAGTCATGCATTTTAATGACATGAAATGATGTGCAAGTTCAACAGAGATGTAGAAACCTAGAAAAGATATAAGGTTGAGTTTGACCTCTGATGTGTCTAGAGAGGTCTCTGCATCCCCGATGCTGCTGTTTCTACTGCAGTAATTGTTTAGTTCTGCAGTAAAATGGATCTTTTTTTTCTATCTCCCTCATTACAGAGGCAGCTCAATCTCTCCTTCTGCAAAAATGTGAGAGGGGAAAAAAAGCAGCATGAGTGAAATTGACTGAATTGAAATAAAGTCAATTACCCAGATGCTATCCCACTGCAAGTATTTCAACAAGGACCCAGCGAAATGAAGTTGGAATGAAATTGCTTTTTATAAACGCTCCCCCAACAGTTGCCCCTTTTATTTCTCGCCCCTTTTTTTTCCTTGATACTGTTTCTTTTTTGTGCTTTACAAGTTTCCATTAAAGACTTCCCAGTTCGTAACAATGCACAGCTTCGAGGCAGTCAAATAGAGAGCAGTTATCACCTCTGCAGACAGTCGGAAACATCTCTAATTACTACTTATTACGGAGTGGGAGCAGGCTAATCACAGAGACTGCTACGAAATCCAGTCTGTGGGATATACTGCTTCATTATACTGTCCTGTCTTTATTTTTTGTTATATAGAATCTGACATCACAGGAGTGTGTGTGTGTGTGTGTGTGTGTGTGTGTGTGTGTGTTAGGGTATATGTGTGTGTAACAAGATGGTACTTTTAGTATTTGATTGAATGTGTGTGTGTGTTGTCTCAACAGGCAGCTAATGTAAAAAGAACTTTCTTCCACATATACATCTACTTTCTTATTTTGAATTGGTCCTCTTGCTGATATATTGCACCACACACTGGCTCTTTACGCCTTTAGGCCGGCAGTGTAGCACTCCATAAGAAATCACATTTGGCCTGTTCTCTGAGTGCTGCTAGCAAATACTGTACTCACTGTGACTCCAGGTCTGTTCATTTCATGGCAACTCTGCAACATGAATGATCTTCAGTGGTGGAAGAAGTAATCAGATTCTTTACTTAAGTAAAACTGGAAATACTTACAATTACAATTAAAAGCCCTGTATTCAGACCAGACTTAAGTCAAAATACAGAAGAATTAGCAGCAAAGTGTACTGACGTATCAGAAATATGTATTATCATGTATATTATCATTTTGTTATTATTCTCAAAGCCTTTAGATGTAAGCAGCATTTAATTGTCACAGCTGGCCTATAGCAATATATCACATTTTAAACTAACTGTGACTGCAGATGTCAGATAAAAATATAAAAAGTGCAATATTTCCCTCTCAAGTGTTGTGAAGTATAAAGTAGCATAAAATGAAAATACTGAGGTATAAGTAAGTACTTCAAAATATTACGTAAGTACAGTACTTAAGTAAATGTACTTTGCTGCTTTCCACCCCTGATGAGCTTGTGACTCATTCTTGGTGTAGACATGGCTTGCACATTTCTCAAAACAGGAAGTAAAAATTATACTTAATGCAAATAAACGGCCGCTTCGCCAGCCTGCCAGCCAATACTATGGCAATTAAAACCGAGAGCAACAGTTGTGGTACAAAGTGGTACACCTGTCATTTTGCCTGTGCAAACCTCCAAATTCAGTGTCATTTGGAGTATCCTGCCTGCCTTATGTACATGAAGAAGAATTCACCATTTACACCCAAGCTCATTATGCATGACTTTTTCCATTTACGAGAATCCTGCTGGCGTTGGTTCAAAACATTTCCACTCGGCCACTTACTGTATGTCTGCTTGTGTGTAGGCTGGAGTTGGTGCTCTGTGTGTTTCTGCTTGTCCTCTATCGTCACGTGTGTCTCCCCTTCCCCAACCTCAGGCCCAGCCCGGGCTCTCAGGAGTCATCCCCTGGAAAGGCATGACAGAGCCCCAGTGTTTGGAAATGGCTGCGCTGGCAGCGATAAGCAGTTCAAAGAAGAGAGCGCATTAATGTAATTGGCTGCCAGCAGCACATTGGCCTCGTCGTCTCATATCCACACGCGGTAACACACACTCACCACGCGGATTATTGGAGGGGAGTGTGTGAGAGAGGAGAGAGGATAGAGAGGATGAGAATGAGAGAATAGGGGAAGAGAGATGAAGGAAAGGACAGATAGAGAGAGGGGAGGAGGTCCTCATTGTGTTGCTCATTAAGCCCTGGGAGGCTCAGGGAGGCCGGGAGATGAGGTGTCAGAGTTAAATGTCAGGTCTGGAAGGGACGTGGCTGACCTCCATGAAGCCTAGATACACACACACACACACTACCTCTGCCCAATCTTCAGCCTCCTATTATCCCCTCAACTTCTCCTCTCCTCCTTGCTCCTTAACTCCTCTCTCTCTGCCACTCACCTAGTTTTACCCTCTCAATTTTCTACCCATTACACCCAAATTACTGGTGTCACTGCAAATTGAATTGTTGCAACCGGATAGCAGCATTTCCACTGAATAGCCCCGACCGCTACCTACTACAGTGGAAGTGAAGGCTATTTCCTTCAGCTAATTTCCAAGTCTGTGTGATGGGAGGCACAGAGGAGAATGCCGGGTGGCTTCCTCCACTGTTATGAAATGTTTTCACCAAAGGCTGTGAGAGGCTTTGAAGTTTAGACTCTCGCCCTTGTATTTCAAACATTCCCGTCTTCTGTCTCTCCCTGTGAGTTCTCTGCAAGCATTTCTCAACCCGCTTTCAATTTATTTTCGTCTTTTGCGGCTGCTCTGAGTTAAAGTCTTCTAAAATCTCTCTAATTTTTATTCTTACTCACAGCACTTTCACCTTCTGATCTTGTGGTATTCTTCTGTTTTTTTCCACCTGACAATATTGACTGATCATGAACACAAAATAGCAAGAAAACTGATTTAGAAATAAATATTCGTTAGCTTCAATCTCAAGGGTTTTTTAAAAGGTGCAGTGATCAATATTTTCACTTTAACAATGGATCCCCTCAGCTCTACAGAGCGTTTTAGCGTCTTTCAGCTTATTGTTTTGGTTTTACAGCCAGAAACTTTAGTGTTTTGGTTCACTCTCACTGCTTTGCTGCCATTTTCAGTGAAAAAGCTCTGATAAACCCACTGCACACTACCTGCCCAGCACCAAACAGCAGACAGACACAGTTAGCGACTAGCTGGTGAACATAGTGGAGCATTTAGCAGCTAAAGAGCCAGATAAATGCTTCAAGAGTCGGTGAAGACCAAAACAGAGCTAAAAAGGAGGGTGAATATTGGACTTAGGTTCATCAGGTGTCCAGAAACACAACTTCAAATGAATGCTATGTTACTCAGCTGGAAGTGTAAATAGGCAACTGTATGCTAACATGCTTGCCTTGTCAACTTTGTATGGTGATAATATATCAGTGTTGTGTTGTTCTGCTGCCTCAAGTGGCTAAAACATATCAGTTATTACGGCTTTCTAGATCTACAATTTTAAGGCCAGTAGCAGCATGAATTAGGAACTCCATCAGTGTGACTCAGAAGCCAACATTCTTATTTGGCCTCCAATTGTTAAGCACAATAAATGTTGACATTTTGGGAAATCTGTTCATTTAATGTGGTGTGTGGTTGTGCATTGGGTTTGTGATAAATAAAGGAGGAATTTATATATATTTGTGTTCAGTAAGAAAATCTACACGAGGCATTCAATACACAAGCTGAGGCTACACAATGCCAACAGCTATAGTCTGTAAAATAAAAGCTAAAAGTTACACAATGGCTGCTTTCAGTTGCTGCCCTCTTCTGTACTCTGAGTTTCTCATAATATTCAGACATAAATCAGTAGAAAAGCAAATATCTCTGGTGATCTAGAGAGATTAAATTAAGGAAATGCTGGGGATTTTATTAGCCTTGATTTTATGTAACTGACTCAATTTGATATATTATTTTGAATGTAATAATTTTTAATAAACTTTTTTCTCCTCCATGTATGTTGAATCATGTATTAGATAGAGCTGCTATTTCACCAAAAAAAGATGATGATGATGATGATGATGTTAGTGATAATGATGATTGTGGTGTCATTATCATTAGTTACATTAGCTGCCAAAACCGGTAATAGCACAAAATCCTGTCTGTCTCCTTCCAGGTCAACCCTTCAAGTTGGACCCAAAGACGGCCCACAAAAAGCTGCGTCTGTCCAACGACTGTCTGACCATGGAGAAGGATGAGAGCTCGCTGAAGAAGAGCCACACCCCGGAGCGTTTCAGCGGCACGGGCTCCTATGGCGCAGCTGGTAATGTCTTCATTGACAGCGGGTGCCACTACTGGGAGGTGCTGCTAGGAGCGTCCACATGGTAAGAAACACACACGAACAACCGTGCATTTTATAAGCCTGCAAGGAGGCTTGATAAACCGAAAGATCTTTCTTTAGGGAGTTTAAATCTAGGCTGTTATGCAAACCCACACACTCATACGCACAACAGACACACACACTCAGCACACACAGTGTATATCCTTATCCTATTTATATTCTTTTCACTAATTGGCTCTGAAGTAGACCTCTTCATGCAGGAAAGACCCAAAGGGCCCGTGCCTGTCTTGTGTGTCCTCAGCATGAGGTAGCTTGACTGTGCAAGTAAAGTCATTAAGGAGGACACTAGTTTCAGATCGCTAATGCATTCCAAAATGTTCCTTCCCTGCAGGTACGCCATCGGCGTGGCTTACAAATCAGCCCCGAAAAATGAATGGAGCGGCAAGAACTCGTCCTCATGGGTGTTCTCGCGCTGCAACAACAACTTTATGGTGCGCCACGACGGCAAGGAGATGCTGGTGGAGGCAAGCCTGCAGCTGAGGCGGCTGGGTGTCCTGCTGGACTACGACAACAATTCACTGTCCTTCTATGATGCCATGAACTCCCAGCACATTCACACCTTTGAAATCTCCTTCCTCCTGCCCGTTGTACCCACTTTCATGATCTGGAACAAGTCGGTCATGATACTCTCAGGGCTACCCGTTCCCGACTTTGTCGATGGTGTGGCCTCAGATCTTCAAGAGCAGCAACAGCAGCAGATGGGCCTGTGCCGACAAGAGTCACCATACTTGACCGGGATGAAGACCTGCCACTGAGAAAGGCCCACCAATGGCCTAGCAGAGTCCACTCGGGCCCGGGGACTGAAAGGTTGATCGGGAGCTGAAAGACATTGACAGTGTGACTGAGTCCAGCTCTATCCTCTGCATTAAGAGTGGACCAGTTACTTTATCATGGATTTAAAAAGTGTTGGAAATATGCACACCAGTCTGGAAAAAATGTCAGTCCTGTTAGTTTGTAGCCATCCAATGCTTTGCAAATCCATCAGTGAATGGGAACAAGGTCTCGTGACTGCAAACGTCAGGAGACCTGAAATTCATCTGATGCCCAAGAGTCACTGAGGGCAGGGCTGGACATCTGGTTTTCTAGACCATTTGAGGTCTTCCTTTTTGAGTTATTGTCCTCCTGATTTGACCCTAGGCAGAAGACCAAGGAAGGAATGGTTTCGTCTGCCTTTTACAGTTTGAAGTTACAACATGTGAACAGTGAGATAACTTGATGTCTCATTTGCGGTAGATTTAAACAAAAAAAAAAGAAAAAAAACACAAAACGCAGAGAAAAAAAATCCAGTGAAGAGACCACTGACTACTTAACTTTATTTTAAATGTCCATATTTCTCTCTCATTAAGGTTGCGTGATATGTCAAGTGAACAAAATTTGACACAAACTAAATTAAGTGACACATTTTAGATTTCATCAGAATTAGCAGTTAAGGGAAATGTTTGACTTTTTGTGAAATAGACTTATGGCACTTGCTTTCTTGGTGAGAGTTAGATGAGGAGATTGATGCCACTCATTTGTCTAAATATGAAGCTAGAGCCAGCAGCCAGGTTAGCTTACCTTAGCATAAAGACTGCCACCACATTACTTCCTGTTAAATCACAAAGGGTCAGTTTGCATTTCTCTTTTTTTTATGGATTAAACAAACAAGATATAAAGTGTAAATCTGTGAACTTCAGAGTGCTGCAAGGTGGATTTTTTTTACCTTTCTCCTTGTTTCCCGTCTTTGTTCTAAGATAGTGGTATTGATCATCTAACTCTCGGCAAGAAAGCGAATAAGCGTGTGTCCCACAACATTTATTCCCTTGAATGTGGGTGTGCCTTCCTTGACTTTATCGTGTGAGCTAGATGCTTACGCAAATACATGCTGGCTGTGGACTTTTTGTGTTGCATTACAAAAGGGTGCATTACAAACCCTGTGGTGTCACTGTTCATGTGTTGTACCCTCAGTAGCTGTAAGTGGTCGTTTCCTTGATCTTCCTCCTAGATTTAACGCAGCAGTCCTGTTTGTATTGGCGTGTCTTAGCTTCCGAGTTTCAGGAAGTGTTAACGTTGCTCCCAGATATTAACAAGATCACAGGGGGTAGATTTGCATCATGTGACTACTCGACTTGTATGATAAGAGGTTTATTGAATATTAGAGGGAAAAGTGTTATTTATGACAAAAAAAAGATGGTTTACTTTTATTATTAATCTCAACATATTCATGATGCACTTTTTAATTAACACTATTTCCCCTCTATGAGTATGAAAGCAGATGGAGCGAGATGGCAGCGATGTAATGGGGAGGGAAAGTGACAACTAGCACGACTGCAGGTTGTGTTCACTCCTCTGGAAATCTACATCACCTTATTTTCCTGTTTATATATATATATAGAGGAGATGATTTATGGTCAATATTTAATGATGGATACCAGATATTAACCATAATACAGTGTTTTGCTAACACCTAATCTGGTCACTTAAAGCACTTTGCAATAAAACAGAAGCCCCTGCTGTAAAGTTAGTTTTTTCACTGTGCTTTGAACACAACCAGTGACTTTCCCTCCCCATGGTTCTTTTCCATAGCATATGGTAAGTTAATCTTGTTTAGAAAAGGGATATGATTATGATGATGTTTGTGCGATTTTTACCATCATGAAATTATGATGAACTAATAGCTGTTTAAGAAAAAAAAAAAAAAGTTCACTCTGTTGTCGACTATTCAGGGAAGGAGATGGTTAACACTTTAACTTGCTGTCTGTCACAATGTCATGGCATGATTGTGTTTTCCTCTGTGATTTGTTAACACACACACACATGCACATACACACACAAACCAACACACACGCATCATGTTTTGTTTAGGTTGGCCTTGTCGTGATAAATGCATGACTCATTGTAGGATCCCACACAGGTTCACTGGGTAATTTAAGTAGCTTTTTCAAAAGGTCACCAAATCTTGTTTTTTTTCCATCAGATACTGATTCACCTGCACATTTGCGTACAACAGACTTGACCTCGAACTCTTTTTGTCACCCATCACTATTCAAACAACAGCTGGATAGCTGGATCCATTGTTTGCTTTTTTATTTGGATTTTTATTTGAAGGCCGAGTGTGGGTGACAGTTTGATATTCAGGTAGCGGCTCTGATTCAGACAATCAAATATGTATCATAGTTTATGCAGATTCAAGAGGTTGTGTAGCAGGAAACAGTAGGGCGGGATTGTAACAAAGTGAAACAAGCAGATGTTTTACATACCATATTGTTAGACTTGGCATGAAAAACCTGACACTTCATGGCCATTTTACACATCACCAGATATGTACCAGGTATGTCACGTTACATTTGTATTGAAAAAACAGACATACCCCACAAACACACACTCATTTCTATCATTTGCCAGTGAACATGGTTACTTATTGATGAGTTAAAGCAAAGATTCAATGATGTAAAACTCTCAGCTATGGAAAGGTAATGGCATCCCAGTGTACCTGTCACTGTTTGATGGAGGTATTGATTGCCTGAGCGCTACAGGCAACAGAGATAATCCACCAGTCAAAGGGAAACGCAGGAGGAGCTCCAGTATGAGGGGCAGGTTGTTCTGTCAGGGAGATTAGTGAATGTTACCTGACTTCCAGATATCCACCCATCTTGTTGAATGATGTCGGTCACAGGCTCGAAACAGCCATGTGTTGATTTGCGATCCAGACTGACAAGCTCAACTCATCTGTGCAAGTGTGCTTGGCTGGGTCACTGCATGATTATGTGACCTTGCTGCAGGTTCATAACTCTTCCCTTATCTTCATGATGAGGTTTCTTATCTTGTGTCAAGCATATTCTCTTCTTTTTTTTTCTTCTTTTTGCAAAAAAAATAAACCGTGACAAGAACACTCAGACACGAAATGTTCATTGCCATGCATATCAGATAGTTTGCAGTGCTCTTTCTTTCTTTGTGTCACAAGTCAATACAGTAAAATATATACAGTGAATGATTTTCAATAGCTACCCACTCCTTGTAGTGCCGTGTAATACCCTAGAGACAATGCAATAGATTCTCCTTTTTGCTTTTCTGTTTGTGTAACTTGGGAAATTATTTTTTACAGCTCATGAGAAACGCTCCTCCTCTCCTTTTGGCATTTGGACCTTGATAAACAGCACAAAAAGAGCAGCGTTGCATTCAAGCAAGGCTTTCTGTTTCCATAGATATGAGAGATACTTTTAGCCAGAGAGGAATGTAAATCATAGGGGGAAATATATATTATATAAAAGTTGTATAATATACAAAATATATATGAACCTATGTTATTTATGTGAATTTAAGTCCAATTAAAAGTCTGATCCCAAATGTGTTGGAGTCACGATTCTTTATCTCAGCTGCCGTGATACTCTTTTGTTTTTATTTTATTTTGTCATTAAGACATCCACATATCTCCACACTTACACCTACATATACTCAGATACACATACATTTAAAACAAACAAAAGTCTGTGTTAGAAAGCTAAAAGTTCAAGGGGAGATAAACAACAGGATTAGATCAAATAAAAATAATAAGGGACGGAAAGGCTACTACAAAATAAAGAAAGAAAAAAAGACTCTTCTCTACAATCAGAATATAAAAGCAAGCTCATTCAAATTAGCTTGCTCTTGGACCACAAGGATCCAAAAAGATCCCATTCTTAAAAGATATTTTGGGAAATACACCTAATCACTTTCTTGCCAAGGGTTAAATGAGAAGATCAATACCACTCTAAAAATGTAGCTATAGAGCAAGCAGCTGGTTAGCTAAGCTAAGCATAAAGACTAGAGGTGGAAATCACAAATCACTTTGTTGATTCGAATCATTTCATTCAAGATTTGTAGTCACTGACTGTAAAGTTTGTTCACCATTCAAAAGGCCCTTCAGTACGTACAACAGTAAGTGAACACATCACCATCAGCACTGATTCATACTGTATTCAGTTCAGTACTATGTTCAGTCTGTTGCTAGTTCAAGCTGTCACAGTACAAAACTAGCCTTTACAAGCACTGTACACTGGTTAATAGCTCAGTAGACAATCATTTATGACAGTTATGATTGTTTCTGTGGCTTTCGCTGTCTTTTAATAGCATTTGAAGGAATGAAGGAGCTCACACCGGACGAAACATACTAAACACCTCTAATAAAGACTGGAAACCGGTCAGAAACAGGCAGCCTTGCTCTGTTCGAATGGAAAAAAAAACCTGCCTACTGGCACCTCTAAAGCTCACTAATCAAACAAACAAGATATAACACGTTAATCTGTATAAAAACTGAAGAGTAAAAACGCCAAGCTAGCTGTTTCCAAAATAAGTGTTGAACTACTCTTTAAAGATATTGATGTTTTGATGCCTCTAATCTTGAAACCTGGCCCATGCAAATATAAAGACCTGTTATAAATCTCCTTTTGCGAGGCTTGTCACACACGAGCAGTGCTTTGGACCGCACACAGTGCATCTGAACTCTGGTGTGTAGTTTGGGCAGTGCACCAATGTAAAACGCAGCCCAAAGCCTCCAAAAGGGCTGAGCCATGGAACGGTTAAAGGCAGAGTAAGGCTGCCAGGCTGGCAGGTCATCCAGAGCTCAGGGTGGAGTTAGCAGGGCTATACCCTTTTAGCCCTCATCTGTCATCACTGGCACGAGTGCCTCATTACTACAACATAGCACTGTAGTGCATGGGTCCCAACACTGCCGGCGAGCATGGCACACACACACACTGACCCTGAAACAATGAACAATATGCTCACTTATTTTGTAGCTCGTTTCCTGTGAGGCAGGACTGTTTTCACATGTCATGAGGGGACCAGGGGAATCTGTAAACCACTGAAAGTATACATTGATCACTATATAGAATGACAAGTGTGTGAGTAGAGAAACATTCAAATATGGAGGTATCATGCATACTATTTGGCCATGTGACCCTGTATCTGCACTGCAATATCCTAAAGCAAGTCAGTGAAACCTTATCAGCTCCAAGGTTACTGTTGTACACTTGACCCTACACTGCTACCCCAGCTGAAAAGATGAATTACCTCCCCCAGGGATCAATATGGTATCCCCCACATACACCATGGCCATGACCTTGGATAGTTTGATCCACATCTGTGCAAATGTCTAACCTAAAACTAGAAAACGCACTAAAACAAATTGTTGGCCCAAAAACAGTCCAGGACCCTGGAATAGTTTATTGTAGTCAAGTTTTTAGCGAGCTGATTCTGTTTATTAAAGTTTGTGTAGATTGCATACACCGAACTTCAAAATAGATGGCACATACAGCATGTAAAGAATTTTTAAAAGTTATTAAATGAAGAATAAAAACTCATTACAGCTGCTGGTTGTATACAGTATCATTCTTGCACAGTGGACGCCAGGGAAGAGATGGTAAGGCTTTATTTTACAGGTGTTAATTCCAAATAATTTCAGTTCAGTTGATACTTCCAATTCTTAATTAAAATAAACTGAAAGATGGCATAACCTTGAGTCTTTTAATCAGTGCACAGCAGGTCAGTGCGCACTGTCTACTGTCGGAAATTGTCTACAGGAAAACTTCTTTCAGGGGAAATTTGGTTGGAAATCAACAAGTGCTGAACTTTATCCCTATTTCTTCCTTAGAATAGCACCAGATTAAAGTTATATCCATGAAACCTTCTAGAAATTATTAGTAAATAACAGACCTGTAAAATAACAAAAATCAATCTCTGTCATTTTATTGGTTGAAAGTTCCCACGTTCATAAACAGCACTGTTTAACTTCCTGTTTGGGTACAAACAGCAGCAATATTAAGACTTTGCTCTGTGAGCAAACATCTAACACTTTCAGGGGTGTTTTTACAGTTTTTATGTTGATCAAGCCAAAATATTTAGCTCATATTGAATTAATAAATCGTCACTGCTGGACAAATTAACACCACCAGACTCTAACCTTAGTTCTCTGCCATCATAATGTTGGTTTGAGGTATAATAACAGCCTATGGTATCTGCACCATTTCTACTGTACATTTGCTTAGCAACCTAATAACTACTAACTGAACACTGAAAGACTGAAGAAAGTCTAATTACAAACCATTACAGTATACCTGCCTGCCTCTAGATCAACCCTTTACAACTGATTACTAGTTGTTACTTGTTTTAGGTAGATTTTAAAGCGGCATTTTGTTCTTTTGTTTTCCATTGAGGGTTTGCAATGATGGATTACGAACCTCAGTGCCTTAACTACGTGCTGTAAAGTCCACAAATTTAAGTAGTGGGGGCTGTGGTTGGAGGCCTATCTACCTTTCCACGTGTGACAGATTAGCTGGCAGTTAAACGTGATGCTCACTCTGTCTCTGCTCCCTCACTCTGCTAGCCAGCTAGCAAGGAAGTCGTTGGAGCAACCCATAATTACATTTCTAATTGCGGAATAATTAGGGCTCCCTGTGTAGCTCGTTAAGTCATTTGTCACCGAAGCCTCTAATGTAGCGTACAACAACTCTCTAATTATACCAAATGAAAAGTCTACATGGTGGGGAGCATTTCACCACTACCAGTGGCCTGAGTTTCATCAATTCACATCTTGATTATTTGTTATTATCATTATTGTTGACTACTAAATGTGCCGTTACTTTGTCCACTGAGGATGTCTAGCAGCAAAGTTTAAATCATAACCTCCTCTCACAAAATACTGTGTGTGGTCTCGGCTTAAATTTGCACAGTGCATTAGAGACGTGGTAAAACTGCTTTCTTTCACCTTTGAAATACAGCAAGGTCAGGTACTTTCTCTCTCCAGGGAACAGTGAAAGACTGATGTACGCTTTTATCACCAGCAGGCAATAGATTAATGTAATGTACTCCCCTGTGGTCTCCCAAGAAAGACAGTAGCTACAACTCCACAACTCAGAATGCTGCTGTGAGTTTTAGCAAACCATTTCTTTTTTAAATCTCCTCACTGCATGAACTTGAGCTTGTTTAGAATATACATCGTAGACTCAAGTCAGACAGAGCCCTTTTACCAACCCGAGACAGTCTGTGAGGATCTGTGAGTGTTAAAATTAATAAATGAAAAACTAGCTAACTATTTTGCTAATCTTTGCTCTTATGTTTCCTGTTTTATTGTTTGGCTCATGTGTTCCTGCTCCACTTTCAAGGCCTGGTCACTCCAGCATTTAAAGCTGCAACATTTCAGCGTGAAATGTAATTTTAATGGAATTGCCATAATCAGCTGATTCGCTTGCAGAGCCGAAGTACCTCTGTGCAGAGTTTTTACATTGTACAGTCCAACTTGTTTAACTGTGGCACATAAATGTTTGTGTTGACCAATTACAAACCGTCTCGGCCGTGCTGACCTTTGACAGAATGGACACCAGAATCCAAAATTGTAATCCCTTACACCACTCGTTACTGAGGAAGGAATCACATTACTGTAACACATCGCTAAGTAATGCCTTTCTTTTGAACACTGGTCGCCAAACACCACTTGTTTCACAAATCATGAAGATGCACAAATGAGTCCTTCAGCCACTTCCTGGTCTGACTGAGGCTTTATGCTGTCTGATTTTGACTTCAACTCACTGTGAAGCACATTGAAACATGAAGTTGCTGCTGCTGCTGCAGGGTCTCAGGCATGGTGGGTACAGATTATGGACTTTTGATGGCTCATTCAAAGTAGTGAATTTGACAGCTCTATGAATAGTAGATGTACATGAATCAGTAAATGCACGCGGACTGCTGCCCTTCCAAACAGAGTCAGTCTCCTGGGCACACAACATTAAGTTTAATAGCGTCTCCTCTAAGTTCATCAATAACCTAATAAATTGTGCAAACAATTATTGGCAAGGCAATACACAGCCACCATGTCATTAGCATATTTCATGACTTCCTCAGCTTTTTGAAACATAAGTTCTTATGTGGGAAAGAAGTTGGACTAAATGCATCGACTAAATGGGGTCAATCGTTGCATTTGTGTAACAAGCGTTAAAATGTGTCATTTATATTCACCTCACAGTAATAGTACCCCCTTCACAAAACCCAGCCAGATTTGTCATCAGCTGTGGACGGCCATCTGTGTGTGTCAGCGAGGTGTCGTTACAGCGAAGGTCTGTCAGAGCTACAAATGCACAGCTGGATATAATGAACTGCAAATCCGCATCAAGCCCCTGGCCCTGATTCACCAACACACACCTGCTCCAGCTGCACCTACCTGCCCAGAGTCGAGTGTTATCCAAAAAAAGCCTCATTTTATTGCCATCTGCTTTGGAGGAAGTGATTTAAATCTAGCTGAATTAGAGGCTGATCTGTTTTCAAATGGGAGAGTTTTACAGTATGTGTGTGTGTGTGTGTGTGTGTAGGAGTGCTAGTGTGCACAATTCTGCATGTGTTTTCTTTGAGTGTGTTTGCATGTGGGTGGGTGCACGTGTCTCGTAATAAGGTTGTTTTCTTCCTTTGGCTACATTTCACCTGTTTAACCTTTGCTTAAGGAAGTTCTTCAGAGACTGAGGCTGCTTTTTTTACTTTTCCGCTGAGTACATGAAGCATAAAAACAAAAGAAGAGCAACACCGCATAATCCACACAATAAATCAAAGATGATAAATACAGAGAACGTAGATCAAAGTAAAGTGATAAGGATGAGTTGCCTTTGGACCTGTTGAGGCAGACAGAGACAGCCTTTACCTTTGCTAAGTGAGGATGAATTAGACCACCGTGGAGGAGAGAGCAAAGGCTTGGCTCCCTGCCTGCGGGTTGATGGAAGAGAGCTATGAACTCTGGGAAATGAAGATCTAAACAGGCTGTAGATCACCGGGCCCGCTGGCTCTGTCTCTATCAGACACTGTCTCTGTCTCCGACTCAAACACCCAGACCCACACTCACACCGCACACAGTCAATATCTAGATTAATCTCTGAGGGTGGAATCAATCAACCAGCCCGGTGGCGTCTCAGAGAGCCCCGGAGGCTTGATGGTCCTGCTGAAAGAGAGCGATATGTCCAGGTGCTTTAGAGAAATCTCAGCAGAAATCTCTACCTTTCCATCTTTCCCTATGGAGATGACAGGATGTTAGTTTCATAGAGATATTGTTATCGTCACCGACACATTGATGAACAGTTACAGAAAACCTTAGGAATGGTGTGGGCAGGTGGGTGTTAGCGGGTTCATTCTCTATCCTCTTGACCTTTAGCTAAATCCCCTTCACCAACCAGCAATTAGTCAATCATAGCTTAATGGTGTCTTCAAAACCAACAACACAAAAAAGTGTAAGGAATTTAATCATTAGCATGTCTGGCTAACTAGCTTACCATGCCTACAGTAGTAACCGAGAATTACTTTCAAGGTCAACAGTTGGCACATCATTAACTAAGTAGTTTGTGGTGTTGCAGGTTGCGTTACAAAACACTCTGTTCTTGACCAGCACACTGTGTACAATCAGTCCTGGACGCTATCAGTGTTTAAGCAGCTCTGTCCTACTTTAGGGATTTGGGGAAATTTACATTTGTTACAAGTCGTCATCGTCAAATAAATTGAAAATACGAACATGTTAGCTAAGCAGTCAAACTGGGTTATGCAGAACAAAATAACAGTCTGATATTACATTTTTCTTTATCATACTAGGTCTAACATTACTGTTTATTTCCATGTCTTCTACATGGATGAGGACATTTAGCTTTAGCCTCAGTCTTTTAGCATGCTGGTAATGTTAGCCATCATGTTAATATTGAAGACATCTTTTTACAAGATTCAAAGAGTTAGCCGGAAACATTAAAAAGTCAGCATGAGACAGCATTTACAAACAAGTCAGGGAGCTAACGTTAGCTAAATAAGCTAGCTAGCTAGCCACATGACAGAATCAGTGAGAAAATCAGTGGTCGCAGGCTAAATGAGAGACATTTTTGTCTTTGTTACAGTTAATCTGGCGCTGTTCTGATTGTATATTGCATAACATGATGCTTGAGGATGAAGAGTTTAACAGGCATAGTAAGAGGGCTGAGGCTTAGCAAACAATTCATATTCAGATACACATCCACCTTTTTCACCTCCTTAACTCTTTCCTTTCCTCTAATGCGTTTTTCTCTGTATATCAAAACATTAAATTCACCTCACTGAGATTTTATTATGGGCTCTATTGGTTTATATGAGATGTCTGGAGAAGATAAAATGATCCAGGTATCAGTTCCACATCATTTTGACAGCACTGTTCTGTAAAAAAGTGTATCTAAAGCACTTATTGGTGACCCACACTGTGCCGCATCGCTTCTGACCAAGCTGTCCTTAAGATTGAGTGCTTCTATTTGGATGAAACAATCCAGAAGAGGTTTTGGTTTAGCCAGAGGGGTTGTCTCAGAGGAGCTCTTCATCATCCCCTACAGCTACTTCACAGGTTAATGGATTAAGAATACACTCAGGGTTTTCTTGTTGGAGGATGCATTTTAAAAGTGATGGTTGGAGATAAAGATTGGTGAGATCAGTATTTGTGCATATGTTCCCGTATATCATTGCAGACAGACACTGACAGAAAATGGGATAACCTTTGATAAAATGGCTTATGCAGACCACCAAATGAAAATGTCAAAACTTCACAGGCAGTTGTGAACAATCTCTTTTTGAAGAATAAAATCCCCTTGAGCCACCGTGGTGCAGAGAGTAAATGTGGGCTGACATCCGAGGTTTAGTGCAGAAAAATGAGCTTTGTTGAAGCAGTTTTTACAGCAGCATACAAATGAGCAATAAGAAGCAGGCTGCTTTTGTTGGGCCTGTGAGGCCTACAAGCTCATAAACACAGCGTAAGTGACTATGATTGATTATCTAAACTCTCTACATAACTCATTCTCTGAGGAGAGATCATAATCAAAAGAAAACGCAGCTTGATAATTTTGTTAAGTGAACCATGTTGACTCTTTGATCCACTCATATCAGATCCGTGCAGCAAAACAGCCATCTCCATCTAAATGATCCTCTGTATTATCATTAATATCAAGCTGTCTCCTCTCTTGTCTGTCCTTGCCTTTGATATTTATCAAGCCATCTTTCATGCTGATGGAAGCCCATTAGCTGTCGACGGTTTCAGGTTGACATGTTGACTTAATTGGATAGAGCTCACGATATAAATAACTGTCCTTGACCCACGTGTCAGTCTTGTCTTGGTGAGAGATGTGCACTGATAGGGATGTGCTTAGAGGGCTGAGGAATAATTTAACATTTCGGAAATATAGTGATGCCACCACAATGAAATCTAACAGGTCCTCATGGTTTTATCAAATAGCATTTGCCTGTGAAAAGTTTGTCCAGATGCAGGCAGGTGTTAGCAAGCATTTAGGAGACAAAGAGACAGATATTTCCCACAGGAGTTAGCGGAGACCAACCAAAGCTAAAAATGGAGAGAGAATATTGGATTTACATTCGTCAGGAGGACAGAAACTCGACTCCAGATTACCATAATGCTAGTGTTTCTTTGTGTCTCTTCAACGTGTGAAGGCGATGGTTTGCTGTGTGAAATTCAGCACATGCAGTCCAGATTAAATAAAAATTTTTAAAAAGTAATACAGATTTTAGAAGATATTTGAGTATACTGTATCTTTAATAACGAGATTGATTCAATTTACCCATTGATGCATCAAAATATTTTGAAAATATGGTAAACATGTTTTGTATGTCTTATATCTATTGTTGTTCTACTAACTTACATATTGCTGTATATGCATTCTCAAAATTAGACACTGATGCAAAGATTAAACCAACTCACTGCATAGCTTTGTTTGATCCATCACAGTGAGGGACTTGTACAGTGCTGCAACAGTCAAATATGACATATTGATTTTCTGTTTGAGATGTTTTGATGGGATTTCATTAAGAAAATTCAAAATCTGCCAGTCTATTTTTATATACGTCTGTTTCATATTTACAGAAGAACGCAAGACAGCAGAAGCCATCTTTGACCAGCTGCCTCTTTCCATACAGTCTGTGGATTTCCTCCCAGGTTCGGTTGCATTGGGACTCAACAAATGCAAACGCATGACAGTATCAATCGTACATACACAGTCTGCCAGTGCTGGCAACATTACAGCAGAATGTGAATCAGTGATCACGTTCATTGTTAAGACCGTCATCCTTCCTTTGCATTAATAGGATGCCCTCGCTGTTTTCTTGTCTTTCTCTCTCTTCCAAGACATGAACAGAAGGATCCCAAGGAGAGGAGACGATGTTGTTATCCTCAGGCCGCAGCGCCCCACACAGCTTCACATCAGTTCCCCACCCCACACCACCCCATCTACCTTTGATGTCCTATAAATAGCGAAGCCTCTGATTCTGATCATAATGATCCTGGCCTTGATGATTCTTCTGAGTTAAATAGAGCTGAACAGAGATTTCTCACAGCAGTGTTCAGTAGCATGTGGACAGCTACTGTCACCTCTCCAGCCTCACACAAAGTGCCGCGCTGATGATATAATACCACAGTGTAATGTACACTAGGATCGGACAAAAGGCCAGCAGGTCACATATGGTTCAGTTGGCTTTGAACCAGTTATAAATCTGCCGTCCTATCCACTTGCAAACACCTCCACAGGGTGGAGAGGTGGCCTCTTTCATCAGTTAGCTGACATTTCACCACTGCTAACATTAAAATGTCGTCATATGAGGCGTATGAGTGCGTCATGTATCTAATGGCACTATCTCGCTCTTGGTCTAGCAAAACTGTGCACACTATTAGATCAGTCTTCTGAGGGGAACAGAGATTTGTACTGACATTGAATTACATGGACTAATTTATACATAAACTAAACACAGGGGCGGTTAGATGAAGAAATGGACAAAGGAAAGAGGTGGAGGCACGGTGGAACTTCAGCCTTGACTGTCACTCATTAGTATAATGTAGTTCTCTGATCAAACCGCTGTGATGTGTTAATGGTATTTGCAGTGTCTGATGTACAGAGTGACTGAATATGTTCAACATCAGAGAACTTGATTGTGTGAAAGAGTACAGCGAGTCAGTAAAGGTGCAATTATTGAAAAAGTTAAACTAAAACTAGAAACCAAGGACATTGAAGGTTTTTGTCACTCTTTGTTCCTAACTACAGAGAGAAGAAGGTCTCCAAATGTATTCATTTGGAGACCTTCAACTCTTTTGTTCTTTCTTTCTTAAGCTAATCATAGACTTTTTTTTTTCTGTTCCAGGTGGTGCATGACCTTGACTAAATACTATGTCACTTTGACCATGTGTACTCTATCTGTCAATCTATTTTCTACATGAAGAGCACAGCACTACCTCATCACTAATAGGGGTCTTTCCCTCACACTGTTTAGGTAACGTTCCCTCTGATTCTCACTTTCTTGCTTGTGTTGGGTGGGCCCAAGGTTTAGCAGAGCATTTGGTTTTGTTCCACCTACTCTGGGCCGTTAAGCCCAGCTGCCTCTCATCAGTTCGCTGCGCTGTTGTCGACTTGTCTCGTCAGACCTTCTCCCCCTTTCTTCAGCACTCTGGATCTCTTATATTCTCCTTTGTTCCAACCAAACTGCAGATGGTTGATTGAGGATTTCGTAGCTGTTTCTGTCTGATTGTCCACAGCAGCTGGCAGAGGAGGTGCTAGACAAAGTGTATCACTGCAGAAAAGAAAATAGGAAAACACAGCATGCAGCGCTGCAAACACTCAAAACAAAGACTCACTTCCTTTTTAAACTGGACACATGAAGGCCTCCACATGAAATATGCACACTGTAGATGCAATGTGCAAACAAAAACAATTACAGTATATTAGATCATTTTAAATGATCGCCGTTATGTTCATAATTTATTGCTTCATAATTCTTCATTGGGATCATTGGGATATTTGATGTTTTTCTGCCTCAGTTATCAACTTCTCTGCATGACGACTAGTTTAACTGACAAGTGCACCAATATAAAGGTTGGTGTGAGACCAGAACACGAAAACCTGGATTGTTATGTCTCAAATAGAAATGTAATGGGTTTGGTATGGTGCTTTTATCATTTATTATTTCAAAATGACACAGATAAATGCAGATGTTAATATGTGGCAGATGTGGAGAGGGTTTAAACAAGAGCTAACTAATTGCAGTCCACAGCAGCTTCCCTGTGCTTGGTGGGTGTGCTGTGTCTGGAGCAGATGACCTGCTGGAGGCGTGGCTGAGTGTGGCGAATGGATAGTTGTGACATCACAACCTTACGGAAGTCCTAACGGCTCGTTTAAAGGCACGGTTTCTGAATACTGGCTGTGTGCATTTCCCTGTGAACTGAGCGTTTTGATACTTTCTCAGTATTTATACAGCACAGACCTGCTTTTCATCAAACAAGACATGGAAATCACACTTTCTACAATATGGGTCCTTTAAGACCTATCAAAGTTCTTTAAAAAGAACTTCTATGTTTGTTTGTTTTGGGCTGGAGTCCATTCAACTTTGATTTCAGTCCCTTTTACTTTAGCATACTGCAGATTGACTGTTGATGTGAGTGAGTCAGTGGATGATGAGTGAGTGACTAATCTTGTCAGTACGCCTATCTGTGTTCATGTTCACGTCCTGTAAGTGCATTCATGTGTGCATGAATCTGACTCTCTCTGCCACTTTCACTTATGCATTCTTTAAGGAAAAGTGACAGTAATATAATACATTTCCACTCTAACACAGACCTCAATATCCCGATTTATACAATGCATAATGCAAACAGTATATTTGTTCCTAACAGCTTCCACACAGCTGAGCAAAACATTTTTTTCCATGCAGCCTGCTGGATGGCGTGTGCATCAATCAATTCCCACAGGAGGAGAGGGCTATTTCGAGAGAGAGGTCAGGTTAAAGGCGAATCCCCAAGGACACAAATTTCATGTAGGGATATGTGAAGATCACGCATACATGAAAGCTGAAGAGAGGGGAAACATCTACTGCTGACTTCACATGAAACGATGAAGCTTCCAGCACAAATGTGTCATAACAGAATAGAGAAGTGATGCTAATAGCACAACATTCAAGCTTGTAATAGAAGGAAAATACCTCAGAGATTCAGAGATATAACTGAAAATGTTAGTATGAATGAAATAATCCACATTAACGTTATGTAATTCCTGACCAGTCGAGGAACATTAGCTCTATTTATTGCATTCACGAGGGCAACATGTGCTGTTAGTACCACAGAGAAAATAGCCTGGGGTGAGGTCATTTTTATTGCACTTCCTCCCCGGGCCATACTAAGATAGGTCAGGTTTGTTTAATGACGTTATTGTGTTTACTCGTGTATTCATGTGTACATGCACCTGTTTATGTAACAATCCAATAATCTAACGAGATGTTAGCCTATGTAGTAGCCTGAGGATAATATTTTAAGTCACTCTAGATTAGATGCAGTAACACATTTTCTCTCCTCCTCCTGCCTGGCTCCTGCCTCCTGACGCCTGCATGCATCACATTCAAAATGCAAGGCTGTAAAAAGGATTCACAACCTGATGCCTCAAGGTCATGGTCCAGTCTTACATGTCGAGCTCATGCCCTGCACTCAGCTGCTACTTTGGGTTTAGCAGCTCAATCCAAGGTGGAATTACTTTTACCTCCACTGTCAGGGGAGCTCCCTGTATCCTGTCTGAATCCCAAAATTCATCTCTTCAGAGAAAAACACGCTTCTACCTTTCTTTTTTTATGTGTCACAAACAGCTGTTTCTTTTACCAAGCTCTAAGTTTAAGTGCATATTTCTACACTTGTTGGCCAATTGTCTTGCTTTAGCTTTTGCGGAATATCAAGAACTAAAGAAAAACACACAGCAAGTGAGGCGGCATATCTCAGGTAGACATCAGAGAAAGGAGGATGCAGTCTTTTTACTTTTAATTCTGTGAATCAAGATTTCAGCACATCTTGCGTGCTTTAGGATAAGCATGGGATAGAAGCTACTAATCTAAACGGAAGTGACATGTATGGTGTAGAAAGAAGCCAGGTTATAGAAAGAGTCTGAGGTCAAATTCTGCATTGACGCCAAGAGGAGCTGACTTTGTTGAAGTTACTTTGACTATTGTGAGGTGGATTTTATTTCATTTCATTGATTCTATATTCATTTATAGTTTTATTTCATGCTTCATGCTTTTTACTCTGGTTCCTACAATGTGGACAACCTGTATTGATACTGGGGGCTTTCATTTTACAGGTAGGCTGCTGATCGTAAGCTGAAGTGAAAAATGCTGCGCAGTGTGTTAAGGATGGTGACTAACTTCAACAATATGGCATAAGCTCTGTCCCAAAACTTTGGTGTTGACCCACCTGTATGTAAAATGAAAAAAAAAATGATGCGACTGATAAATGAGTCTGGCAAACCGGTACCACGCAACATTAGCCTGGAGCATAACTGTTTGCTTTGCTCCAAAAGCCTCAAATAATGATTTATTGAAACGGTCTGTAGACGTCTGCAAGCATGGCTGAAGATCCGGGATAACACTTTATTTGATTCAGAAGAAATTGTTTTCTTTCATTTTAATGGGGAATCTTTGTCATGCAGTCAAGCAGTTATCATGCCTCGTAATAAGCTACAAACACTTCACACTGTTCTGAGCATTTACTTATGTTATTTGTATAATTCTCCACGCAGCATGTAATAGCTTGTGTGTTTATATGTGTTTGTGGTATGTATGCATGTCGATGCCTTAGGTCTATCTTTGCTCCTCCTTGCTTCTGAACAGCACGTGTCAGCTGGGAAGAGCCTGTTTCTAACCACTGCTGTTGGACTTTGCCACAGGCCAGAAGATGCATACAGCATCGCCAATGAGCTAACACAGATGATTAATGCAGCTCAGGACGTATTATGGCATAATATGGAAAAGTGTGTCGCGAAAAGAGGGAAGATGATGGTTACAAATGTCAGTGGCAGTCTGGAATATATAAGCGGACAGCAAGGAAACACTGAGTAAGAGAGATTAATATAAAGAATCACTATGACGCAAAATGTTTCCAGGGTTTAAAGAGCAGGGAGTGGCAGAAACACAAGGAAAGAGTGACACACAAAATCCTTATAGCTCAGTTTGCCAAAGCAACATTCAGGGTTTGAATATAGCTCTGCGCTGACACCTCTGCTGTGTCCATATTATTTCTGTTTAATGCGTTATGTTCTCATCATCATCTGTGACTGCCTCTAACCCAGCACTTCTCAAACCCTTTCGTCACCCCCCCCCCCCCCCCCCCCCCCCCCCCCCCCCTCCACCACCACTACACGTAATGTACTTATCAATCATTAATACATTTGGGGAGCAACAAATGAAAACAAAAAGATTCAGGTTTTTTATTTCCCTACATAAATCATGTTCATTCAACTCAGTTCCAATACACATTTTTCTCCCGGTTATACACGCCCCCCCTGCAGTGGTTCTATGCCCCCCAGTTTGAGAACCGCCGCTCTAACCTCATGCTTCCATATTAAACTAATTGAGTTATGTTTACTCATGGATAGAAAAATGTGCTCAGATGACGGCTTTAAAGGTCATGTTGTTTGCTTCACTTTTCTTTCACATAATGTAGCTTTCAGGTTCAAGTCACCCACATTGAAACAGACAGACAGACAGTCTCAAGGGGATTATAAGGGCAAGCCCATTTTATAGACATGGCAACCTTGAGAGAATTACCTCTGTGATGAACATGTTCTGTTTCCTGATACGCAAGGATTTTTTTTGTTCATCTGCAATTGTTCAGAGTTTAGGTGATTTGCTGTGCGACAGTGGAGTCAAGACTTCCCATGTGATGTGTCATCCACCTCCAGTCTGATCGGAAGAGGTCAACAGTGCATTCTTTGCTATTCTTTACCTTAAATCAGTGAAGGTTTTTCTTCTCACGGATTGTACAGTTCAAAGATGGTAGAGATGCCCAGAAGGTCGATCAAGAAACAAATAATGTCAAATTCTTAAAAGCATCAATCTCCGGTTTAATCAGACACACAGAAGCGTTTGCAGAGGTTTAGATGAAGGTTTATAAAATGCATTTTGTGTTGGAAAGAAATCATTGAGGACTTGAAAAGATGATGAAATGTTGTGTGATGTTTGTTGCAAAGCAATGATAAGTGTTTTTATGGTGTTGTCCAATTCAGGTTTATCTTAAAGGACTGACTCACACAGACAGAAATTCAGAAATGAGGCTAGAGTGTGCACACAGATCTTATGTGCCTCAAGTTGGGCTTATAGAGCGGACATCTTTTAGCCAACGTTCATCACCTGGGCAGCAGCCATGAAGGCTTGTGAAACAACACCTTTCTATCCATCCTGTTTACTGGAAGGCTCTTATCTCTTTATCCCGTTTCTTTGGGTTTGGTCAGATGCCCTGGAATGGCTTTGTAGGTTGTGTATCCACCCAAGTACACAAACAGTATAGTGTACATGCCACACACGGGTACACAAACCCACATAAACACAAATATGGATACTCACAAGGGCACGCTCACATACTGTTTGCACACATAGACACACAGCTGTTCTCCCAAACTTTCTAAGATGCTCTAAGATCACCCAGCGCTTCAACTCAAATCCTGCTAAAGCCGACTTATTGACCTTAGTGCCGACAGGAGTTTGATCTGTTAGAGGCTTTTCCCTGATTTGTTTTGACATTATTTTGTTTCCCTCCATTTCTCTCTTCCTCATTTGCCATCTTGTCTTTCTCTCTCCTGCACTCTCAGTCTCATTCCTCTCTCCCTACTCCTGCTCTCATTCAACCTTTTTCTGATATACAGAAAACAGTCATCTTCACCAACCTTGGGGGGCCATCGAGGGGATTAGATGCTCGAACTGTCAGTGTAAGAAGGATGCTGGATGTTAAGGGATGTTGGAGGTGGAGGGGTGGCAGGCAGGAAACCATCTCAAGGGTACTGATCCCTGAGCTGATGGAGAAATAAGAATAATTACTGGTGGTTTCTGATTTATGCCGTCATGCAGGCTCAGAACTGCGCCTTTACGCTGCTCCGCTGTCTGATTCAGTGGGCCGTTATCCCCGGCCTGAGTCTGCAGGTGTCAGTTTAAGCATGAGAAAAAGCTCTGCCGCGTGCTGTCAGAGAGGAGAAGCAGGAGAGGCAGCGGCTTTCCAGGACCTGGAAATCAGCAACAGCTTTTAAATGTCAGACCTCCGTGCCCCGTTTTTTGCTTTTTAATCCAAAATGAATCATCAAAAGTTTACGTAGAAATATCACAGAACTGCTGAACCAGTGTGTTGGGCAACATACGATTACTTTGCTTTAGTAGTTTGCAATGTAGCACATGGATTTTCTTACAGCAGGACTGTAATTCCCTTTCGTTTCAATAGTTAGTTGCATGGAAATTTAGTTT
Organism: Enoplosus armatus; assembly: GCF_043641665.1. Lineage (NCBI taxonomy): Eukaryota > Metazoa > Chordata > Actinopteri > Centrarchiformes > Enoplosidae > Enoplosus > Enoplosus armatus. The sequence continues at coordinate 13,770,916 of NC_092189.1, forward strand.
GACCCAAAACTGCCTCTTTAGTCCGAGCTTAATGAGGAATTGCAGTCCAGTGGCCAAGACATGAAATGTGACATCGAGATGTTTGTGGATTCTGTTTCAGTCCCAAATTAAATGTCGCTCCAATGATCCCTTTATGCACTGTTTCAATACATATACCAACCACACTGCTGTCTGTTTCCATTAAAATGATGGTAGTGGGTATTAAATTGTGTAAGTGTGTGTGTGTCAGGGAGGAAGAGAGAGCGAGCATTTAATTTTTCAATCCGCTGTTTGCTGCTTGTAATGACTGTAAAGTTCTGGATCAATGGGAACACTGAAGTCAACGCCACTGAGTGAGCAGCTACTCTTTGTTGGGACTTAAGTCTCTCAACAGCTATGTTGTCATAAATCCCAGTAATTCATAAGCCTGATAGGAGAAAATGTGATTAAAAAATTGCAGTCTAATAAATCATGACAGCTTTCATACACTCACTCTGAAAAATTGATTTCCACATAAAAGAAGAGATTGCTTCTGGTCCACTGCTGGTCCAAAGGTGGGAAATCAATCACATCCTTCACCGCTACATTTTTGAGTACTACAACTTTTTGAGTTTGCGCTTGTTCTTAACAAAATGCATGTAGTACTTTTACACTGATACATTTAATTTTCAGATATGAGTGCAATTCATCTTTACTGACATGAAATCACACACTTTATAAGGGTTCATTCCTCAAAAGGCTTGTTATGCAATAACTAGTCATATTATTATTAATGGCTACATTAAACCTGTATATTTTTATCATCTTTATACAGACAGATTCATCTTGACGTGAGCAATCTTCTAGCCAAATACTAGATAGCATTTTGAGACTTCTTCAGTCCACGACAGACGCTTTGGTAAATTGTCATCTCTCATCTTCTGCACCATCACTCTCTCTAATAAAGACCGTTGTTGACTCTGAATGTTTGCAAGGGCATCTGAAATCGATAACAGTTAGAACAGCGTCTCTTATTGCTTTTTACATTTCCACACTTTGACAGCCGCTCGCCAGGTCTGATGAGGAGCACAAACACACACACACACAAATAAGGACCTCAAGGTCTCCTTCATGTTTGAGTGACCACAGAAATTATGTGCTGATGACACCTAAACAGATTGTGTAATTACTTCTGCCCTGGTGGCCCTGGCCTGCAACAGAGATTTCCAAGTCCTAAAGCAGGTTATTACCAATCCAGAATTTTAGTGTTTGTGTGTGTGTGTTTGGATGCGGCTGACATTTATGGTGTGAGGCAATGTAAATGTAAAAGTTCAAGCTCAACTTCCAGGACAACAAAAGACAACAGTCCAGAGGGAAGGGGAGGGCAGGCAGGGTTAAAGAGTGCAGGTAACATTGGAGAGGGGATGATAAAAATCGGGAAAAAAAGCATAGACTCTGGTTTGTCAGCGTGTAGCCTGTCTACACACTGTGACCCCTCCTGTGCTCATTCTCACTTGTTCTATTGAAAGCCGGCAGGCAAAGGTCATCTTTGTTTTCTCTGGGGACTTTTGCTCCCTGAAGCTTTGAATTCATGTTGAACATCATGACCTGCTCAAGAATATAAACTGCAGAGCACTGACAAGGTGATAGATTCATCCTATAAATGGACCATCAGGGAGGTGTTGGACACTACGGGGTCTGGTGGTCTAAATTCATCATGACATGCTTAAATAACGCACCCTTTTCTAATTTGCTCATGTATTGTTCCTTCAGGCACATGCTGCCTTCAGCCACTTCAGGGCACCTGCTAAACAGAAGAAGAGAGAAAGTAAAGACATCTTAATAACTGGGTCATGATGTAGTCTTTTTGTATTTGATTCTGAGAGAATTATGCTTTCTATACAACAGGTCAGGCTCTTTTTAATTAGTGTTCAACTGTAGTTACAAAGCAGATTAACTCCTCTGGCATAGACACTTTCACTTTTAGCAATAGCAATTTCACTGCTACTGATTGGACAAGCAGGACTTCAGGTGAGTCGGAGTAGTGACACAAGAAGAGGTAAACAACAACTGTACAAAATGAATTTGGCTCCTTGTCAATAATCTGAAGTATGTTTTCAACAACAGGAATTTAATTTTGGGGTGAAACTCCCCAGTCAAAGTCAAGATGGACCTCGTTTCAGAGGTGTAAATAAAAGATTGGTGCTGTGGTTTCCTCACAGCGAGCAAGTGGTGTTGGCACAATGAGAGAGAGAAAGAAGGACAGCTTCAAACAGGTTTTTACCAAACAGGATGCACGGTTGGAAACTGATTTATCAGAAGCAATAAATAACCACTGCAATTAGCCAACAGATGTAATACAAGCAGCAGTTACTCTCCTCACTACACAGTTTGCATACAGTTGCAACATTAAGGTGCATACTGCCACCTAATGTTGTTTTTCATGTCGAACTTTGGCCACACTGAAAGAACAGTCCATTAAAAGTCATGCATTCAAAATAGTATTTTAGAAAAAGTACAGCAGCGACAGAATAATGTGAAAGTATAGAAAATACAGTAGACAACCTGTAAGTAGTATTTTAATGTTGTATTTCATGAGCGTATCATGTGTTTAATGTGTAAAATTACAATCACAAAATGGAAGTACATCATCCAAATTGTGCTGTGTGTTTTCTGGGGAAGTTGGTATCATTTTGAAACTGTGAGAATCCCAGCCTCCGTGCAAAAATGTGATGGTGAATTTAAAACCAAAACTTTAGCCTCAGTATTTTGGAACACTAGTTGTTGTTTTTTATTTGGTGAAAACACAAGTACATGGGGTATTGACTATTGTTGACATAATATGAGATTGTTTACACAGAGTTAGACCTGTGTTTGGCCTTACATTCTGCAGTGTGGGGAAATCAAACTTTTATGTTTATCAGTTTTTCTCCATGTGCATTGGGAAGTAAAAACAAGTGGATGTGTCCAGCAGTTACATTTTTAACAATGTTTGCATATTTAACTTTCTCTTTAACCTTTACCTGTCAATGCTAGCTCGGGTTTTATAACTGGGAGCTACCAGATGCATGTTGAATATCAAAGTCACCCAAAAACTCAACAAGACTATTTTGTGGTGAACTTTTTCTTTCAAGGGGACCTTGACAGTTGTTGTTGAGGGATGAGTTAGTATTACCTATTCACTGTTCCACTACACTGTTCCTCATCACTTTCCCCATCAATGTTCCAGTCGCAGCCCCACACTGTCTATGGTTTAAATCCCTCAGCGAAGGATTAGTCAGGTGAGGATTTGCCACAACAGGTGGACTTATTCCATGCATCAAATCATGCGCACAAGGCGTGCCGGCCTTCTGAGGGATGTTGCACAGTCCTGACAGTATATTCAGCTGGGAAGCACTCGCCTTCTGTCACGGTAATTCCTTGCAGACATCACACTCTGACGAGACCTCATAGGTGCCCTCTCAACATTCAAATGTTTCTTTCTTCTGTGCAAACAACAAGTGTATTCTCAAGTTTAGTTGAAGCTAATACAAAAAAAGGCTTCAGCAGTCTGAGACAGCCAATTTTTAGTACAAAATTCACCCTTTGTCTTTTGCCAGACAGGGTTCCCTTTCTGAGCTGCAGTGAAGGGACATTAATGTCTGAAAATCTAAATGTGCTCTGAAATACTGTAGTTATAGAATACCAGGACTTGTGTTGGTTTATATCATAACTTCACTTGACAAATATTCTGGCACTAATTGACATTTCAGTACATGCAAAGAGGAGTTTGTCTCTACACTTACAGTCTGAGCATCAATCATGCAAACACACAAAACCATGGAGGAAAAAGGCACTAGTACCATATATATATATATATATATATATATATATATATATATATGTAAACCAAATATCAAAATATGATATTTATGCACTCGATCAATCTTTTGATGTTTAAATTCCTTATTGTATGAAAAGTGCCTATTTGATTCTTCCTTTGAAATGTATTTTCTGTGGAATTTCAGCCTTGTAAAAGTAGTTTATCTTTTCACATTTGTAAACATATTATTTATTTATTTATAAGAGCTTTGATTCGGTTTTGTTTATAATTAGAAGAGCTCATTGACCTTGATTTGTGTGGATGCTGCGGTGAAAGACTTGTATTAAATGATCACTGTTTAGTAACTTTAAGTAGCCCAAGTGAAAGCGGTCTGTGTGTCTGTGTATAGCCTCACTGATCATGGCATCAATCCAGCTGCAGCCCCTTTGGCCAACAGCAGCAGATGTAACATGGAAACCCATTTATCCTATGATGAAACATATGGCTCAAAGCTGAGTCCAGTGACTGCACTTCTAACACAGGAGTCTTTGCCATGTTGTGCCTGCTGTTGCCTGTTGTCGATTTAAAAAGAAATCATCTCCTCATGTGGATGTAGGGACGAATCCAGTGGCTACTAGTTTGTCACCCCATCATTAGTGACCATTATTTACACAGCGAAAAACCCCAAAGTGAGTCTAAAAATAACCTAAAATTCTGTTCTTTCACTTGTACTTTCAAGAAGACAATATCTTAAAGTTAAACTGTACAGGCTTTCATCATTGCTTTTTCCTGTGAGGGCATTCTCCTGGAAGCATGAGAGGATATTGACAACTTCTTTGTGTCTCCATTTGTCCTTGACAGATGAGAGAAGCAGGGGGTTTAAAGAAGGATGGACGGCACAGAGCGTTCACGCAGAGATCAATCGATATCACAGGGAACTTCTGGAAGCTCTGAGTGGCATTCATATAGAAAGTGGAGAGGATGGCTGAACGGATGGATGGATGGAGGGAGACAGACAAGCACAGCGCACATTATCCACAGTGAAATGTTATTTTTAAGAGAAGTGCTATGTCTGTGGTATTCTATTACGTAAAATTAATAAATAAATATATTTTACATACAACAGGATCTCTCTCTCCGCTGATGTTTCATTCCACCTTCCACCTTCTCTCATGGGAGTAAGAAAACCTGGAAGAAGTGAGATGAGGTTTGTGTGATTTCCAATGAATGTTTCATGTGCAAAGATGTTTTTTTTCCCCTCCGGAGACGACTCATCTGCACTCAAGTACAAGTGAAGTGCAATTATTTCATTTTCTCCCAGGGACCAAACACGTCAAATGTGTCTTTGTTTATTTCCCATATCATATTGACACAAACACGCATTTTCTTTTTTCTCCTCCACCTACCAAAACAGCAACAGCACTTAAGCAGTAAGTGATTCTCCCTGTCCCTGTTAGGAGAACCTGTTTGTAAAATGGACAAAGATACTCTTCTGTCCCAGGGGAAGTTGCTAATTTTAGAGCGTAGCACACAAAACAAAACAAGCTGTCTCCACATGAAAGGCCTCATGAATATTTATAAGTGATGATCACAGTGGACTATTATTATCATTATACCTCTCTTCATGCAAGAAATGTAAAGCCTGCGCACATGCTCCAAATGAAAGATGTCTTAAACCTCATCCTTGATGCGTCATTTAATTTTTTTAGGTAAATAAGCATGAAAATTATTCTTTTCTCCATATATAACAATTGTTAAGATGCCTGCTGTTTTGCAGCATATTTCATCATAATTTTTGCCACTTTTGACTGAGAATTTTGAGAAATGCCCTAAAAGCAGTGTTGAAACTTAAATAAATATTAAGTTTAATTAATATTAATTAAATTAAGTTAAATATTAAAAAAAATATATATATAGAAGTCATAGTCAGCATTTACAGGAATGACGTACCGCCATTGTACCCCATACTGCAGTGATTCCCAACCAGGAGTAACTTGTAGGGGGTACTTCAGAGGTTACAAGGCGGTAAGTGGAAGGATTGCAATGTAGAAAAAATTGAAATTATGATTTGATTAAAAGAATATATCCACATATTAAGTAATGGATAAATGGTTGAAATAAATAGCTAAAGGTAGTGACTAAACTGTTCAAATATGGATAAACGGTTGAAATAGTTAGCTAAAAGTAATGGATAAATAGTTAAAACTGTTGCACATTCAACTTTACTCTAAGCGGTAGTAGAACAAATGCAACAAATTGTATGAAAAATACAATATTCACTTTTATATAATCAATAGTGTTATACATTTGGAACATGATAGAGTTGTGGGGGTACCATAAACCAAAAAGGTTGGGAACCTCTGCCATATTGTATATAGACATAAAGCCAATACTAAGTTGAGTATGCAGAGACTGTTTGAGTTTTATTTTGAGTTTGAGTTAATTTTTTTTAGCTTTTTACCTGCAAAGTTGAACATTATGATGCAATAAGCGTCCTGCTTTGCTGCTTGCCAAACTTTGGATGTTCAAAATCTGTCTTGGCTGTCAGTTCTGCTGTCTTTTGTTAAGAATTGTGATGTTCTCTAAAAGATAACAGAAGAAGATAATAGCTGCGTCTGAATTCACTCATTCACCTTGCTGCACATGAACTTCACATGCCCCCTTCACAACCCACCACCACTGCTTGTGTATAGCTGCTGTTATGTCAATCAGTAGATATTTTTTGTGGGCCTTTACTGACATCTAGAGGACAAGAGTGAATGTGTTCTTTACTTTGGTATTCTCTAGTGGAAAGTTTCAACTCAATCTTGTCTTATAAATAAATATGCTTTACTGCTGAAAGCGCTGTCACCTTAAAGGAAAACTTTTGAGTATCAAAAACTCAGCCAGGGCTTGAAAAATGTAAAATGTTTTCTCCTTCATGAAGAATTCATGTCAGTTAATGTGCATGAAAATATTTTAAACTACTCCTGCAGCACTGATGTCCATTTGTATGAACAGTAAGTTCCAAACAGTCATATTTTACCAAAAATATTTTTTAGTGTCTCCAGCTGGGAGTAACACATTGGATACTTTATTTCTGCCCTAAAACCTTGTCACCATCAGAATCTGTTGTAACTGACTGAATAAAAGGGATGACCACAGCTCCGACTTTTCATAAAGGAACAACGTTTTTCCAGACACTTTTTATGATTATAATGGATGAGCACTTAATACTAATAGGTGGTTTTGGACATATATGATATTTTGAAACAGCAGAACATTACATGATTTATTTTAAAAGAATATTTGTCTTTTCAAACCAATGACATCTGGTTCTTTTCTGCACAAATTGCCAATCTACACTCTTTTGGTGTAAGAGATATGTGAAAATGTATACAAGTAAATAGACATATAACAAGGCAACGTCAAGATTCCCAAACAAACTGAGCTTCCCTTTCCTGACTCAAGTGTCCATGAATAATTTATACATATAAAAGTCCATCCTCAACACATTTACCTTCAAAACTTTGCAGTTAAAAGGCAATTTCTTCCTTTAGTTTCATGGTTAAGATAAGATAAAATAAGATCCTTTATTAATCCCTCTGCAGGGAAATTTGCATTGTTCCAGCAGCATACAGGATAGTGCAATAACAAGAGACATAAGTAGAAAATCACGATATAATAAATAAAAACAATAGACTGTTGTAAAAAAGCTACGAAAATAACAACTATAATTTACAAATTCAAAGAACAAAAGAAATAAAGGTAAAAGGATTATACTGTATTGCACATAGAGAGATGTAGATATTGCACCATTCGTTATACATTCAGAAATATGTGGATTGTCCATTTCGGTGTGCGTGGTCTACTGGGAGCAGTGCTGACTGTGAAGCCTGACAGCAGCCGGGAGGAAAGACCTGCGGTATCTCTCCTTCACACACCGCGGGTGAAGCAGCCTGTCACTGAAGGAGCTGCCCAGTGCTGCCAGAGTGTCCTGCATGGGGTGGGACATGTTCTCCCTCAGGGATGATAGCTTAGCCATCATCCGCCTTTCTCCCACCACTTCCACTGAGTCTAGGGGGCATCCCATAACAGAGCTGGCCTTCTTAATCAGTCTGTCCAGTTTCTTCCTGTCAGCAGTTGAGATGCTGCTGCCATAAAAGATGGCTGATGCCACCACAGCGTCAAAGAAGGTCTTCAGGAGTGCCCCCTGCACTCCAAAAGACCTGAGTCTCCTGAGCAGATAGAGTCTGCTCTGGCCCTTCTTGTACAGAGCAATTATGTTGTCAGTCCAGTCCAGTTTATTGCTCAAGTGAACACCCAGGTACTTGTAAGATTTTGCCATCTCAATGTCCATTCCCTGGATGTTATGAGACTCCATGATGTTGTGATTTGTGTAAAAATTACCATTTTGGATCGAGGTCCTTATTCTTATGTCCTGGAATGGGGTTTATTATACACCAGTGAGATTCACTGAAAGCCCAAAAACTGGCTTTCACAAACCACTTCTGGAGCATTTTAACCTCCAGTTTGAGATCTGAATGTACTTGAAGCGTAACTATACTGGCCTGGGGACCGAGGCCATACCAGGACGGCTACAAACACAAACCAGCAGTTAAAATCAGTCAGCAAACAATCACTTTGAATGTCGTTTGCACTTCCAAAACATGTGGTTTTCTCCCCATAAAGGTGTAGACATTAAGTCTGTCTTTCACAACAGCCGTGTCAGTATTATCACTCAATCATTTACAGGCAGACTCTCTGACTCTTTAAACTGCACTTGCAAAATGATTTCCTCCTCCAACTTAGTTTGTTTAATTAAGATCCACCTACCAATGTGTGGGCTGCCTCAGCAAAGCTATATACTGTATACCACATGATTGCTCAGATGGCCCGCCGGCTCATCAAACTATCTGAGAAGAGTCTTTGGACAAGAAATATTTCTGATCTTATAGCTTGTCTTAGTGAATGAGCCAGTGTGTTATTCCATTTGATTAGATTTTATATATAAACGTGCTGCTTTGTGTCTCAGTTATGCCTTTTTTTATGAATATTGTTTTTTTCTCAATGCGTCTTTGTATTAATTCAATTATTGCAGTTCACAAATTTGTTTCTGTGTAAGCACTAGGTTTGTGTGTCTTTAAAATATATTACATACTGTCAAGACAATTACACCACAAGGTCTATTTAGTAGCTTCTCTGGAGCTTTTGACTGTAACACACAACCTTCCTCAGCAGACGGAGTTGCCAAGCTGTCATGGAATTATATATGTTCAAATGTTCATTCTTCTACTTCTGGTCCATAACAGATTAAAAGCTCAAGAGCAGCTACTGAATGGACCTTGTGTGAGATTGTTCTGTTGATTAACTCTCAATTGCAATACATTACACTGTATATTAATTCTTCTTGTTTCTCTGATTCACTCCCGTACAGGGATCACACACCTGAGGAAATGAACTGTGAGTAAATACACATCACCACTAAACTTAACTACATTTAAAATTCATTTAATTTCAGTTGCATGTGTGAGCCATGAGAGATGTAAGTTAGACATCCATGACGCAGTGACACCTGCATTTGGTCAATATCTTTATCGGCATTCACATGAACGTGCTTTAAACACGTCCTTTTAATCAATGTTGATACATACGTGACCTCATCCAGTCCATTCTGGTTACAATGAACTCTGTACATGGTTACGTTGGAACTGTGCAAAAAGTCAAACACAAACAATAAATCACACATGCACACAAACACACATCCACTACAGCACACTACATACTGCCTTAGCACCTTTTCTCTCAGTGTCTAATTCATTGTTAGGTCTATGATAATGTACAGTATATATATGCATGTTAATCAATTCCTGTGATTCATTTGTCCGTCCTCCTGGTCACTGCCACATTAGGTTTGGTGAACGTGTACACAGAAGGACACACAGTAGACGGTGTTGGGAGAAGAATCCCTCACTGGCTTCCCACGCTCTCATTGCATTCTGTTCATGGGACATAGTTAATCCAGGTGGTTGACCACACCCCTGTGTCACCAGTGCATCTCAGTGTGCTACATTAACTGACTTCAGTAAGATTCAGTGCACCTTTAGACAAGGCTGCATTGTACAATTTCAGAGGTTCATACTCAACACAACGGGGAACTACTCTAAAAACGTTGCTCCATAGCACTCTGCACAGTTCGACTGAAAACTATGCAGGGCACATTCAAACGTATCATAGGTCACATTCACACATGTAGTTTGGATCATTTGGTCAGCACCACCTTGCATCATATCTACTCTCACAAATTCTTGTCGTTGGCCAACCAAAATCAAACCACTCCAAAGTTTCTTTGGAAGCAGACCAAGACCCTCCTTTCCAGAGTTGCTTGGTCCGTTTGTATCTGTTCTCTGCAAAACCTGGCAGATATACATGACAAATCAAACAAATCAAACCAACCAGGTCCAGATAGAGGCCTACAGAAGTGAGGTTAAAAACTCACTGACACTGAAACACACTGACAAAGGAAATATGAGTTACAGGAAGCCACCTACCCACACTGCAGAGACCTGGCTGACAACCTGAATGTGTTGTACTGTTGTAGGTATGATAAACACAGGCACCCACACCTCACACACACAGCCTTCAACACCCACCACCACCCCTAACCAACATCTTGACAGACAGGAAGCAGCAGGTGAAGCTGGGGAAGCTTACATCAACACCTGTACAGTAAGCACTGACCCTGATTTGATCGAAGCGTATAAAATACAACATATTGTTGTTTTTGTACTTACTGAAAAAATGATCTGGGTACGTCTTCCACCACTGGTGAGTTGTCACATGGTTGGTGGTTCGATCCCCTGCTCCCATTGTCCACGTGTCCTTCTTGAGCAAGCTGCAGCATCCCAATTGCTCTAGAGTGTGTTCACAATTTAAGAACAGATAATCAGTGGAATTTCTCTTTATGTGCACATCAAAACTTCTCTAATCTGAGCCCGCCTTTAGCCTACATGTACAACTGCTATCACCTGAGCTACATGTTGCCTAGTAATGCATTAAGCAGCAGTTCTACGTGGGCAGGAACTATTTCTATGATAAAAACAAAAATGAAATCACTCAGAGGGGATTATCCCTTACTTAATACAGCTTCATTTTTACTCCACCAATCTGGTATCAGATATAAAACAGTGTCTTCTATTGGCATCATGTGGTAAAGGCATCTAAAATCGTAGGACAACTGTTGGTACAGGAATTGTTGATACTGTTCTACAAGCTATTGAGTCTGATCTCTGTACAACAATCACAGTCCGGTTTGGATCGACCACAAAACAAGTCAATAACACACTAAGAAGGGCAGTCGGCCAGCTGTAAAGATCATTGGTGGCACCCTGCCAGCTCTCCAGGAACTACATCTGGCAGGATGCGTCACCACAGACCCCTCACACCCTGGACACAACGTATTTGTCATTCTCCTTCCCTGGCAAGAGCTACAGATTCTTCCCACATGCAGGTCATCACCTCAGGAACATGTGGTGTCGAAGATGTGTAATTATTGTGCAATATAATGCCATGGTGCAGTATACACACTGTATACCATGCAATAGCTCATGCACATATTTTCTTGTAATGTCTATTTTATACCTACTTGGCTAATGAATAATATGAATAATGGCTTTATGTTTATCTTTCTGTACGTGAATGTAAGTTGTCCTGGCGCTGCAAATTGACACACTTGGTAAGTAAACCTGATTCTGATTAATAATAATAGATCAAAAGTGGTCCATCTGGGGCTCTTTACTGTGAGTGCCTCTTATGGTACATAAAGAACCCTTTCAAAGACTTATTAGTAATAATTACAAATGACTAAATAACTTTTCTGATGGCTTATTAGACAGTGGGAAACGTCGGAGCCTTTTAAATTTAAAGTTAGTAAACCATCAATTCTACAGTTACAAATGTTAATAAAGTCTATTAACATTTGTAACTGTAGAATTGATGGTTTACTAACTTATATTAATTACTCAATAACAATAGCAATAACACAGTGAGGAAATACGAGTCAAAGTCCTGCATTCAAAATCTTACTTAAGTAAAAGTACAAAAGTATTGTCTCAAAATATACTAGTACTCATTATGCAAAATAGCCCATTTCAGAATAATATCATGTCATTGGATTATAATTATTAATGCATTCATTACTTTATATACTGCTGGGTAGCTTAATCTATACAAATATATAATAATTAATTCGTTGATTTATAAGTTGTTTTAATAATCTAAATCTGCAAAGTAAGCCCTCTTGTGGTTATAGAGCTAATCAAAACATGTCAATAAAGTAAGAAGTGACATAGTTTCACATGTATCGTTAGCGGCTTCTGACAGCCAGTGTTCTCCACCTTAACAGAGATGAGGTTTTCAGCTGCACTATGAGGCAATGTTGCGTGATCGCCGCATGCCACGGGACATTTCCTGCTCGTCAGCACAACCGAGGCGAGATGAGCCGGTGAGGGAGACTGTCGCTGGGAAACACACCGCTTCACAATTCAACATAAACCAACCATTGTGCAAAAAGATGTGAGTGTATACTTCACTGACACACTAACTTATCTGGGGCTGACAACACTCTGAGGTCTTTTACGGAGGTCTATTATGCGTCCACACTGTCGGGGGAATCCCGTCAGTAAGCGTGCCTGTGGTAGTCTGCAGACTCTTGTCCCCATATGATTATTCACGTGTTCTCCCTCCCCCTCATATTTGGGCGCATCCTAATGGTCAGTTTCACCTGGCGACTATCTCCTTCACGCGTCCAGTTATTTAAAGAGCACTCACACAGTGAAGTGAAACCTGCACTCTGCCAGAGAGTTGTTGCTTATAATTGAGACGCTAATTGCCAGACTACATAGCCTTTGTACACTCATTTTACAATAAGTTCAAATCAGCGAAAGACCACCATGGACAAAGGTATGAGCAGAGTAAAAATGGATTATTTTATAACTGATGTGTGAAGTTGTGTGAAGAGTGTGGCTTTCTTGACACGTGGGTTTAAGTCTGATGCAACTGATGTATGAACTTTGTTGGAGCTGCCAAATGTTGCTTTGTGCTTCAGCTGGTGGAAGTAATCCTACTGTGTGAACACTGTGCTGGAATGTGTCAGTGATTTGACTGAGCTGTCAGATGATGCCTGTAGTTTTGCCTGCTTGAATGTTAAACCTGCAGCTATCCCAGTGTGTACCCAGATAGTGGACTGTGGAGACATTTATTATACCTATCATATCATCTTTTTTACTGGGAGATTAGATGTCAGTGCCCACTTTGCTGCGCTGCTGGCAGGCAGCTTAGCAAAATGATTTATGGGATGTCAGTGGACGTGAAGCAAGATCAGGGAGGTGCAAAAGGAACAAAAGTAAGTTTTTTAAGTTTGGCCATAGTTTTTTATTAACCACCAGTACACCATTGCATCATGTCCTGAGGTTTATTGTATTATCTACTGGTACACGCTTTCTTGGCTTTCTGCAGAGTTGATAAATATTTGGAGCATTTGCCATTGAGGGTTTGTTTGGTTCGTTTGTTTTGTTGTTGTTTTGACACATTTCCAGTTAACATGTTACATGTTGTTAATCTCCCTTTTGACAAAGCAAGTAAAACCTTCTGTGTCATGGAAGTAGAAAATACTGCTCACAAAAGCGTGCAAAACATCCAAAATTGTGATAGAAAACAAGTGTTTAACTGCTGTATTCTGGGGGAACCGACACAGCATAGCAGGCTTTGAATAATGGTTAATCTGTGTGCAAAAATTTTAGCTCAAAAGTTATGTATTAACATACATCTCTGTAAAATGTCACTTTTGGATTGAATGAATGTAATACACATTGACTCTGTTTTTTTCTCTGAATGCACATTTTATGAGCAATGTAATTTGTAAGATAAACATATTGAATACTTGTTTTTGTTTCCTGAACTACGTATTACTGTAGATGATTCACAGGCTTGAACTTTGCCACATATTCCAGAAATATGATTAACAAACTAACTTTTATTTCCTGTTCTGTGTCTGCATTTAAGACACAATTATGAATAGTTCATCATATGAATATCCACGATCTCAGTGTTATAAGGAGCTTCATCTGATTTTAGTCTGAGTTTAGCTGAGCATTTGTGCTTCAGCAGTGTCAGTCGTCAGTTTGTCTTGAAAATGAGCTGCACAGTTCGAAGCCTACAACACTGTTATTTTAATGTATTTATTATGTATGTGTCATTATTGTGTCACTATGAAGTCTTGTTGTAATTAGTAGTTTTATTTGTGACCAAATGCCTTTTTGCACACCTAATCTGGACACCTGTGTGCTTCACAGCTCGCAGCAACATGACAGAGTTTTGGAAGGAGCACTCTCAGGCTGCCACAGTGGAGGAGATGATGCTGGACTCTCGTGCCAGGGAGCTGACTCTGCAGGAGCTGCCCGAGATCCTGTCCATGCTGCCCTGCCTGGATGGATACAGTGTACTGGAACTGGGAGCTGGCATCGGGTGAGCATACAGACTGTCTGTAGTACTATATATTGTCTGTATATCTGTAGTTTCCCATGTTTTTCACACGTATTCACATGTGAAATTCATGTGGTTTTTTTATATGGGCAGGGTTTTCAAGGTCTCTATTTGTAATGTAGTTGCCTGCAACAGAAGACATGAGAGTGAGTTTGACAGGTGAAAGGATCTTTAGAAAAGCTTTGTAAACAAGAGGCCATGATTCTCTCTTCAGATCAGAATCAGAAATACTTTATTGATCCCCTGGGGGAAATTGTACAGTACTGGTGCTCCCATTCAAGAGTAGAAAGTAGCAAAAATTTAGAACTAAAAGTATGTACAAATAGAAAAATAAGAAATAGAAAATAAAAAATATACACTCTTATTACAAAGAGACAAATCGAGCCCAAGTTTTCAGTTTTTATCTATATCTCTGAAAAATTCCACTATACAAGAATCCAAACTGGTTCATTGTCTATTAAGTGTGGCAATTTTCAAAATGATCAAATAATGTTTTTGATGTTGTGCTGGAACATTAAAAAGCCTGCAGGTAACGTAAGTTTTTTGACTGAGCAGCACTTAATGAAGATTTATACTGACATGTGGCTCTACAGTCGATACACCAGCCACCTGCTGACCAAGGCCCGCCATGTGACGGCTGTGGACTTCATGGACAGCTTTGTGGAGAAGAACAGGCAGGACAATGGTCACCATAACAACGCTACCTTCATCCAAGCTGACGTCACAAAGCTGGACATCCCCCAAAACAGGTGTGTGTTTAGATATCTGTAGCTTACTAACACTTTATATCTTGAATTTATAGCCACGTCGTGCTCTAGGGATGGCAATACTGGCCTGACCACCACTTCGATCTCAACTATGGGATGGTTTGCAATGTGGTAGAGACATTCATGTTCAGTGGACAATGAAGCCTACTGATTTTGGTGATCCCCTGACTTTTCTTGTAGTGCCACCATGACTATGAAGTTGACATTTGTGGTTTTTACTGAAATGTCTGGACATCAGGTCAAAACTTTTATTTGTCTGCTGATGCCAGCATTAAGATAAGTACAGCCTCAGAGTCACTAGCATGGCTGTAGACGCTTATGCCATTCTGATGTTGGATGAATGACTGACAGTAATGGACTAGCATCCCCTTACAGCCATTGGATCTACTGGCCATCCAATTTTGGATACGTTGGATGTTTCTAAACTCTGTGCTGAAACCAGACTACTGTCTTTATCTAGAAAACATTTTAGCTCTTTTTTTCCCCTCCTAGTGTATCATCCTTATGGGGCTTGTAAGATACTGACACTGACATTGTTGTTTTACACGAATAACGTAGCTAAATGAAATTAAAACCAACAGTCAGTGTTCCTTATATTTTAATGTATCCATTCAATGTTCTCCTCAGCATTGACGTCATCTTCTCCAACTGGCTGCTGATGTACCTGAGTGACGAGGAGCTCAAGTCCTTTATGGAGAAGATGCTGGGCTGGCTGCGGCCCGGTGGCTTTCTTTTCTTCAGAGAGTCCTGCAACCACCGGTCAGGTACTGAGCTAACAATAAAACCTCCACATCTCTCTTTGATCATAATAATGATTTAAACATTGATGAGAACTGAATCTGACTCAAGAAACAAATTAAAATAATGAAGATTCACATTAAATTCAAGCCTCTGTTTTAAATAGAAGTAGGAACATGACAAATTGAAGTTTTGCAGTTCAGATTCAGTTTCTGCCCTACATACAATGTAATTTGTCTTTCTCAGATGAGTACGAATGTTCAGCAGCAGTAGCCGATATCTTTTTCTTAACAAATGCGCTGAGAAGGATTCGTTTTAATTTGTAACTTTCTACCAAGGTGACTCCAAGAGGGACTTCAACCCCACCTGCTACCGCACTGACGCACAATACAGCCACCTGGTATCTTCAGTACAAGCGGAGGGGCCAGAGGGGGACCAAAAGTTTGGTTTTGACATTGTGTTGAAAAAGAAAGTTCGAGCCTATATTGAGGTAGAGTCATTGTATAAAATAGAAGGACATGGTAGTGTGTGATGTAGGCATGAGGATGTACAGTTAACACTCCTTTCACCCTTCATCCTCCTCCTTTTCCAGATGAAAAACAATCCGAATCAGATCTGCTGGCTGCTGGAGAAGGTTCCTCGCTCCTCCAACACCCGGGATGGATTCAACACCTTCCAGCAGTTCCTGGACAACCAGCAGTACACCAGCCGTGGTATCCTGCGCTACGAGAAGATGTTTGGGGCCGGCTACGTCAGCACAGGCGGGCCCAGCACCACCAAGGTAGGAATAAAGTATGGAAAACACCAGAGAAATTGGTTGGAAGGAATCAATAGGTGCTTCTTGGAAAGGATACAACAAGAATACTGGACAAAGTGGTGTGATTTCAAAAGTCAAAAGCTCTGAAAACAAATTTCTTATGTGACTGAAGTTGATAAAGTTAGCAACAGCATGAAATAAATTTACTCACCACTTTGGTCCTGACATAAATATCTCAACACCTATTGGATGGATTGCCAATATATTTTGTTCAGACATTCATGGTCCTCAGAGGATGAATCCTACTGACTTTGGTGAACCCCTGACTTTTCCTGAAGCACCACTATGAGTTTGACATTTGTGGTTTTGAGTGAAATGTCTCTACAGCTGTAGTATGCCACGCTATGCTCAAGCCCCCCTCAGGGTAAATTGTAATTGCAATTTCCAGTACTTTGGTTTATGACCAATTACCAGCTAAACTAATGACATTCCAAATTACTTAGTGTTTATTGCTAATTAGCAAATGTTTGAATGCCAACATGCTAAGCTAAGACAGTGAACAAAACATTACATCTGCTTAACAACAGCATGTTTGCATTGTCATTGTGAGCATGTTAACATGTTGACATTTAGCTCAAAACATGGCTGTTCCTAAATACAGCCTCACAGAGGTCTTTATCAAAACAGCTTTATCAGCGGATACTTCTCTCCCCTCCTGCTTCCTCTGTTCTCTTAATTATCTTTGTGTTAGAGAAGCTTTCTTTCTATAATGCATCTTCATCTCTATGCCAATAACTAATGACTATTACTTTATATTGTTGTACAAAGGTTTCCCAAGATGTTACAAAGAATTGATATCTGAGTCATGAATGAAATAATAAAAAATATTTACTATAACATAAAACCTGCAACCCTCGATATCTGGGTCCTAATCATCATCCTTATTTCCCCGACATTGAGATACTGAACACTTCAAGACAGAACAGTGTAGGTTTATCTCTTGGGGCTTTGATGAAACTGAAGAATGAGCCTTTCTTTGTGCTAACAGGAGTTTGTGGACCTGCTGAACCTGAAGCCCGGACAGAAGGTTCTAGATGTTGGCTGTGGCATCGGTGGAGGAGACTTCTACATGGCAAAGGTAAGAGCCAAGCAATCTGGCATAGTTAGGGTGATACTAAAAATTCAGTCATTACAATGATTGAAAGGACTATAATGATGGCGATGATTATGTTACGTTTCAGACCTTTGGGGTGGAAGTGCTTGGCTTGGACCTGTCAGACAACATGGTGGATATTGCCATGGAGAGGGCGATCACTGAGAAGCTGCCATCAGTACGTCCAAATATTCCCTTATCCTATTGGTTTAAACGTCACTGATAATTATTTGATTAATGGTTTGGGTTTTTTTTTAAATCAGTAACGGCATGTGCTCTACTTCAGGTCCAGTTTGAGGTGGCTGATGCCACTAAGCGGATGTTCCCAGAAGGTTCCTTTGATGTGATCTACAGCAGAGACACAATCCTGCACATAGATGACAAACTGGCCCTCTTCAAACGATTCCATGTGAGCATTTTCTCATACCTTAGACAGCTGCATTAAGTCTAAATTATTGTTTCATTGATTTCCAAACCTCTCTTTGAATTTGTAGCTTGGAGACGAAATCTGGCAAATCTTACAAAAACTAACATCTGTATGTCATATAGATATTTATTTGGGAAATGAGTGCCTTTTATGTGACTTTATCTGGTCTTCCTTTACTGACTTATTCTTTCATTCGGCTTGTTCTTTGTGTCCAGTCATGGTTAAAGCCAGGTGGCCGGTTGCTTATCAGTGACTACTGCTGCGGGGAGAAACCTTGGAC
Organism: Enoplosus armatus; assembly: GCF_043641665.1. Taxonomy (NCBI): domain Eukaryota; kingdom Metazoa; phylum Chordata; class Actinopteri; order Centrarchiformes; family Enoplosidae; genus Enoplosus; species Enoplosus armatus. Next base: position 13,789,319 of record NC_092189.1, read on the forward strand.
ACCAGTGTTCGAGGCCTACGTCAAACAGAGAGGCTACGTCCTCTATACACCCTCACAGTATGGCAAGGTAAATATACAGTAGAGCCTAACTATGTAATAGTTTGTGAAAGGACTACACTGCCCTGTGGGGAGTTCAGCCCTTTGGTCCTCTTAACCAATATGTGACAAGAGGATTGACACGCAAATTATTGCTGCATTAAACGTCCGTATCAATAATGTTTAAGCGATTAGTTTGTGTAACATTTATTGTCATCTTTTGAACTCTCAAATATTAATATCAGCCTCAAAAATCCAACATGGATGGCTCTATATTCCAGGCCCCCATTTGTTTCCATTCAGGATTAAAATTACCTTGAAAGATTAGATTGTAATCCATCAATTTTTCCAAAACTTTGTAAAAATAAAAACGGACACTGTATTCACTTGGATGGATCTAAGTGGTTTTCATGCTCTAAAACAGTGGAACGGTGGAATTTTTAAATAAGTTGTAGTAAATAAAACACATGGTCCTTAAACTGTTTGGCAACTCCTGTGTACATAAAACAAAGTGAGCTTCACGCAAACTTTTGTAGGGACAAAAGATCTTCTGGTTGCACACTTTTTGCTGAATTCTATGTCGGTTTTACCAAGTCATGTTTACATGTGTGTCATCAAAATGTACTTACCATCAGTCTTAAAGCTGTGAAAATGTTTCATTTTTTAAGTGGAGTTACTACGCACACCAGACAGATTTGTTTCTGGTTTGCTGCTTTGCAGTGGCCAAAGGTGAATTGAAGACGTTGTTAAACAAACAGATATGACATTGGGTAACTCATAAAAAGCCCAAATGCACAAATGGTGACTGAGTCATGTCATATGTGGATGTGTTGCTAATGCATTACCGCTGTCCACCAGCTGGAAGTGCTATTCCTGCTCTGCTTCACCTCTTCTGTCTCTTCTCCTGTAGTTCATTGAGGAAGCTGGCTTCTGTAATGTTCGGGCAGAAGACCGCACAGCCCAGTTCATCCAGGTGATAAAGACAGAGCTGCAGAGAGCAGAGGCCATCAAGGATGAATTCATTGAGGTTAGCATGCACACACGCATTGCACACATATATCATCAAGACATCGTACATCACTCATGGTTGGTTTCAACCGGATGAAACCTACCGAAGCGTAAATTCCTTCCTAAAGTCTTTGGATGTTTGCTCATCATACCTGCCTCTGTCCCCTGCAGGAATTCTCTGAAGAGGACTATTTCGCGATAGTGAATGGATGGAGAGAAAAGCTGGGACGTTCAAACAGTGGAGACCAAAGATGGGGACTCTTTTATGCAACAAGGGATTAAGTGATTGCACCAAGAATGGAGAAGATAATAAAAGAAAAAAGGAATGCTTCTTTCCTGATTTCCTTATTGTTTATGCTTTCGTCTTTGCATTGCTTGTTTTTGTTTTGTTTTTTTGAAAAACCTGTTGGGGATTAAAAGTAATTTGAGAAGAAAAACATGCAGTGTTTGTTAAACCTTTTACAGCAGCACTTAAAGTGAGGGACTGTCCATGTGCTGAGTGAGCAATTGGAGGGGGAAAAAATACATGAAAATATACATATCACAGTATTATAATATTAACATGGTATTAACATGATGTAACAAAGGGCAAAGGTCATTTTTATATACATATACTGTAAAAAGATAACTGGAAATATTCTTATAAATTATATATCAATTCTTATTTTGATCAAATTCAATTTGTTATTGCCATTTATATATGAGAATGCAAATTTTGTCACAACTTGTTTATATGGCGATATATTGCTTCATTGTGTCATCATCTCAAATGTTGAAGAAATGGAACTGGTTTTGTTTTGTGGTTAGTCCGACTTAATCTGCCGGCAGAGTCGAAAGTTAAAAACTTGTCAAACTACCGGTGCCGCTTGTCCTCATGGCTCATTCATGCCAATTAATCTCTTTCTGGTCAGGCAGGTTACTCAACATGACATGTCCTGTTTCGCCTAAACAAACTGTCAAACTAAAGATATAATGTGCCATATTTTATACTGCAATATAATGTATGCAGGATATAATGTATAATCAGTCAGCGTGTATACATGCCTGAAACTGAATTATCTGTTATATTTGAGATGCATTGTTGGGGGGGGGGCTAATAACAGACAGGTCACAACAGTCAGCTGCAGGAAACAGAAGCAGCAGGGCATTGAGAAAAATAACACCAAAACTAAAGTGGCAGCAGTTAAACTGGTTGTTTCTCTTATTACACTTGTTCTAGATTCGCAGTTGTTTGATTACAGCCAGGTGGAAAGTATGTTTACACAGAAGCTGAAGTATCAACCTCTGATGACAGCTATTTCACGCTCAGCTGAAAGTGCCTTCTTTGGCTTTAGTTTGTTGAACGCAACGTTCAGTCATGGTGACAAGAGGTGTACTCTTCCTTTTGTGATATTTTGGTGTTAATTGGTGCTTGAGTTTTTTTAAATTTTTCCCACAATTAGGCTAATATGGAAGCCGAGAACGGCCATGCTTGCAATTACACGAGTTAATTATCTCATTATCTCAAGATAACAAAGCTGTTCTCATGATAAGGGTTGATTGTCTCGTTATCTCGAGGTAACAAAGCTGTTTTCTCGTGATAAGGGTTGATTATCTCGTTATCTCGAGATAACAAAGCTCATTTTTCTGATGATAATGGTCAATTATCCGAGATAAAAACTTGTTTTATCAAGGTAATGAATTACTTAACTCATAATCTCGAGATAACTGCATTAAAAAACAATTGCCAGCTTTTTATAAATTTTATACCTTGGGTTCCCAAAGAGACACACTGACTGATACAATGTCACAGAGAAGTTATTAAAATAAATCATACTAAGTTTAGAGAGACCATTTGGTGCATTCTCAATAGAAATATAAAAGTTTTTTTTTTTAAAAGCCTTAATCATCTTGAACCGTGTGTTTTCTGTGTCCCAGTGAGCCTGTGGATTTTTCTCTGTCGTCTCTCAGTTGACTTCCTATGACACTTCGCCCAGAGGACGCTACGCCCACTGCTTGTTACGTGCCTGCGTAAAACAAAAAAATACACCGACACCTCAAGAGGCAAAACACACAGTCAGTCGGAAAACATGGCGAGGTTAAGCGAGCATGGGATTCGTCTGAGTTCCGTATGTATTTCAGTTTTGTCATTTCTAAGCAGGATGTGTATTCTCTGTCACATTTACTTGCAAAATGACTTTTGCTGCAGGGGCAGAAGAATGACCGTGACTCTGTGAAACTTACACTGACTTAAGTCTTTTCTTTTCAAGATGAGTCCTTCCTTCCTGAACAGCAACTCTACCAGTCATACCTGGCCCTTCAGCGCCGTGGCGGAGTTAATAGGTGGGTCTCATCATGTAGGGTTACGTTGAGGGATCGCAACAGTCCTGTACACCTGCAGATGTGCGGCGCTCTACTTGTTGCGACTTTTCATGGTTTCACGCACTCTTCCGCTGTCGCACGCAGAGTGTACTGTGTGTCAAACAGACATTTGTGCTAAAATGAACCGAATGGACTTCCTCTTTCACACCCTCAACGAGTTAGTGAGTGCTACACGCCTGACATAACGTCTGTCAGCGTGTGTTCACAGTGTACATGAGTGTCATATTAATAAGTATGTTATTAAGTAATGAAAATTGAGCTTATTGTCATTTATGTTTTTAGCTATCTCCTTGAAATGGTAATAATAATTCCTAAAAGTCTAATAACTTGTACACAGTGATTAAGTTATTTATGAATAAATCTTGACTCTTTGTGGTATTGATCTCTGTGTTATAAAGGACAGAGTCTGGACTTCAGTACAGTTTGTCCCTCCACGTGATACAAAGCGTCTGTTTCTGTGATGTCAACATTGTCTCCACTGTGTGCTCTCTCATTGGTCCACACGTGCTGGCCGTCTGTTGGCTGCTGCATTTTAGCAGGAGCAGTAGTGGGAGTGTCTGCTGTATGAGTGCAGGTGCACCATCTCTGCTTTCTCTGATCATATGATGCAAACAGCAGAGTCAGTGGTGATTACACCTGGAGTTTACATGCTAGCATCAATAAACTAATGTTTAGAAATGGAGTGCCTGTGGGACTGTCGATTAGGATATGAGATCGACTTTATTTGTGTCAAGGAAAGTATAAAAATAGATGCATGGTGTAGATTAGAGAAGTAAACTAAAACTAGAATATAATAAATATTTATAAGCACTTAATTTCTTTGACTATCCCTGAAGGAATTAACATCATATATTTTAAGGTTGGTTCATTTTCGGCTGAATTCCATTTAGCTGCTTCAGTTTCAGGGTCCTGGTATTGTGCATGTTGGCACACTGTCACACTGTCTTGCCACAGTCATCCTTAATGTTATTAGGAAGACCTACTATTTTTCAACCAACTTTTGGAGCTGACGTTAGCTTAATTTGCTAGCCATTAGCTAGCTAGCTACAGCTGATCGAATTGACCAGCAACACTCATTTTGATGAAAACGTTATCATCAACTGCATTTAAATGATCGCAATAAACAGTGTAGGTCATAACTAATATGTGTAAAGTTTGCATTTGTAAGTGTAAGTGTAGTTTTAAGTGTTTGTTTCATGGCTTTTGTTTTGTTATTTCCTGTAAACACTGACCTAAGTACCTCATTTTGAACAAGTTTAAAAAGATAACTGGAAAGGTAAAGTTTATTTCATGTGTTAATTAATTAAGCTATCTAATTTTGTGTTGCCATTAGCTAATTAATGTAACAGGACCACTTAGCAGAAACACTGAATCAATGTGAATCATTGAAGTACTCACTTTCTTTTTGACCGTCTCTCTTTCCGTGTAGTTAATTCATTTCTTTCTCTCATGTTCTAGACAATGCATCAGATCCTGGTGTGTCTGCTAAACAGATCTGGATAGATGTGGTTGATGAAGCCGGTCACCTCTGTCTAACTTTCACTGATAATGGCAGCGGCATGACCCCCAACAAACTGCACAAGATGCTCAGGTAAGACACACACATGCATATCCACGCAAAGTTGTAACGTGTAAAAAGCACAAAAAATTGAATAGCACTTCCTTTCTTCTGTATTTAAACCACAAAGAGTGACTCACCTGCATTTTTACATTTTGTATTTGGTGTCTCTTTCTCAAACCACACACACACACACCACATAGACCCCCCTGTCTCAGTGTCAATCAAATTCACACAAATAATATACTGAGAGCTGAAACGTTTAGTTGGTTAATACTCGAGTGACATATATAAATAGGCTAAATGCTAAACATTTGTTTGTTTTAACTTCTCAAATGTGATGATGTGCTGCTTTACTCTGTTCTATATCATTGGAAATTAAATGTTTTTGCATTTTTGAGTGTCAGTTACACAAAGCAAGCAAGTCTAAATGACTACTATTATTAATGATGACAGTTTATTCTATAACAAAAATTATTATCTTTAGTTATATCTCTAATATGCACAGTAACGCACATCTGTATTTCCTCACTCTCCCCTTCACTCTTATGTCCAGCTTTGGTTTTACAGAAAAGGGTTCGGGTAAGGGCAGCCAGCAGGCCATCGGCGTTTATGGGAACGGCTTCAAGTCCGGCTCCATGCGTCTGGGCCGCGATGCACTCATCTTCACCAAGAACGGCGGCTGCCAGACTGTGGGAATGCTGTCTCAGACCTACCTGGAAAACATCAAGGCCCAGGCTGTCATTGTCCCCATTGTCCCCTTCAGCCAGCAAACCAATATCCTTCATGAAACAACAACAGGGCATGGGAAGAAAACTATAAGAAGATGTGTTCAACATCAGCGTCTCCTCGTGATTTCTTGGTATAATTACTAGAAACCATCAAGAACATTATCATAAGGATCTACAGCATACAATTTGGATGTCACAGTGTGATTTACTTAAATGCAAATAGGGCGGCTAGATTGGAGGCATCACAGGAAGAGAGAGAGCTGAAGGTAAAAAAGGGCCATAAAACACGTTGTTCCCACTGATTGAGAGAAAATGTTTGTCGCCTGTCAAGCTCCTTTATGTCCTGACCTTAACTCAGTGTCACAGTCTCTGGTGGTGACCGAGGACTCTGAGGCCAGCCTGGCAGCCATCCTCCAACACTCCATCATCACGTCCCATGAGCAGATACATGCACACTTTGACTCCATTCCCTCCAAGAAAGGCACCAAGATATTAATCTGGAACATCCGCGGGTTGGAAACATACATTTACTCCTGCTGAATTTAGGTTGAAAGTAATGCTGGTATGCAGATTTTGTTACCTTTGCACAGAGCCAGGCGAGCTGTTTCCCCCTGCTTCAAGTCTTTATACTAAGCTAACCGTCTCCTGGCAGTAGCTTTATATTTACCTACATTCTCTCATCTAACTCTGGGCAACACAGCCAATAAGCATACATTCCTTTAGTTTGAGTTTGTAGCTAGATGTGTTGAGGGAAGGTCATGTGAGACTGACAAACACACACTCAAACAGAGACAGGCAAATAAGCATGTACTCATATAGATTTGTTTAATCATTCTTTTAGACAAATCCATGCAAAACAAGATTCACGTTCAAAGACAAATCCTCATATCGTCGTATGAAGGGCACAGAAAGTTTCAACTCAAAGATTTGAAATTCCTTTTCCTCGAGAGAAACAGTTCATGTTAAGGAGTTTCTCAGACTTCCTCTTTATGTTGGAGTCAAATACTAAGTACTGCACCTATAAAGATTAGCCAGAGTGAAGAAAATCATGCTGATTGAACTCCAGTGTAAGGCAATGCACTCATATTGCTTTGGACATTGGGGCCCAGTAAATACATTCAAACCCCATTTGTGTAGCAGGTGAAGTGGAAGATCTGCCAGATCTTATTTTTGCTGCGATAAAAAAAGGTATAAATAAAAAATAAGATAAAAATAATAGATAAAAAGTGTGTTATTGTCCGTTTTAACAACAACCCTGAAGGGCTAAAGACAGCAAGCCGGAGATCGACTTTGAGACCGATGTGAGTGACTTCCGTTTGCCGGATATTCAGATCGAGGAGCTGAAGAGGGGTCTGAGGAACAGTGGATCCCTGAGAGCCGAACAGAACATCCCAGACATTCACTACAGTCTCAGGGTGAGTGGAGAAGAAGAAGTATGTCATCTGTGTGATCACTACAAACAACTCGGACAGTGTTTAGTGTCTTAATAGAGTTTCAATCCACTAGATAAGAACAATTCTGTCATCAGCAGGTGGAGTTTGCCCAATTGCCATGGAATTAGTACATGTTCATATTTCCATTTCCGTTGGCTTTGGGATTGAAAGTTCATTCGTGACCATGGAAACAGCAGTTGACAAAACAATACTACCACAAGGTCCATTTAGTAGCTGCTCTGGAGCTTTCAATTGTATCTTCAGCAGATGGAGATGCATGAATTTCTCAAGAGGAGGTTGCCTCACTCCTTTATAGCTTCCATTTTGTTATACAGAAAGGGTAATTAATGTGATATAGTGTTTATTAAAAACACATTTTTGCTGCCCAATGAAAACTATGTATCTCCAAAATGTCTTCTGCTTCATGAGCTAAGAAATGTGACAATGCATTTTTCAGATATTAAAGTGGATTTTAAACAGTTTATTTATCTTTATTTATCTTCCATAAAGGAACACTTAATCCTTCAATTTATCCAAAAAAGTCAAAATCACCTAAATGGAAGATATGATGCCTCATGCTTTACGTTGCACAGCGTCGATATTTGGGCACTTAGAGTCGTTCTGCATGATTTTAGGATTAATGATTAGGGTTAGAGTAGATTAGAGAGTAAGAGGTGTAGTGGTTGCGGTTTAGGTTTGGGTAAGCCCCTACAGTACATAGGAAATACCAGTCCCCATACAGGCCTGAGTGTGCATGTGTGTGTGCGCACTAGTTTCAAGCACGAACCTGAGTACGTCTTCCCAACTCGAGATGTACTTGTGGTTTTGTAGTAACACTGCCCCAGTTTCATTTTAAAGCCACATTCAAATTGTAAGATTCATAATTACATGTAGTTCATTAAGCGATTTAAAAACTTATAATGTACCTTAAGGCTAATATATGATAATAAAGAGTGTTAACAGATGGTGTCAGACCAAAAAAGAACAGTAGGTTTTAAAATTTGAAATGTCTTACTTTTTACACTCTCTCTGTGTTTCTCTGTTTGCCTCAGGCCTACCTCAGTATCTTGTATCTGAAGCCGCGGACGCAGATTATACTGAGGGGGAAGAAGAATCTGGCCAAACTGGTGTCGAAGAGGCTGACACACATTGAGCATGATGTATACAAACCCCACTTCAGTGTATCCCTACTCTGTATTCAGATGCAAACAGGAAGTGGGAAGTTGGTTGCCTTTGAAGATGAATCAGGCGGTGTTGCTTTTGCTGGGATCTGACAAGGCAAAAATATCTGTGGTATTTAACAGATGTTTGAGGAGGGAAAATGAAAACAAGCCTCACTGCTCCAATTCATGTTGTTTTCATATCTGTTAAGAACGCGTTATAGTTTCACATTTATAGTTCTTGTTGTCGTCTCGTCTCCTCTCAAGAACTGTAAATGGAGAGTTTTGGGAACTGTGAATTTGCTGTCTACTGTTTAGGTTTGGCATGGCACGTTGCACAATACAAGACTGAAAGTTCTTGACGTAAGTGAGGCATTTACATGAATCTTTTCTACACGATTATATTATTTTGATTATAGTTTCAATAATTGCAGGACATATTTGTTCACATGAATATTCCTTTAATTAGTATCAACCGTAAAACGCAAATTATAGCTTCTGTTCACCACTGATATCTTGAGCTTGCAAAATGTTTACATCACCTGATGTTCTGCAACCTTCCGATGTCCCGTGCTGTTAACCTTGACTGCTGTCTGTCAGAAAGAGAAGGTGAAGGTGACCTTTGGGCTGAACCCAAAAAACAAAGACCACTACGGCATCATGATGTACCACAGGAACCGACTCATTAAAGCCTACGAGAAAGTGGGCTGCCAGCTGAAGGTAGAGGAAAAGGATTTTGCTGTATGTCTTCATGCATGACGAGCGCACTGTTCTCCTCTGACTGTAGTATTAATGGAAGCTTAAATCTCACTTCCCAACATCCTGCAGACTTCAGGTCAGAGGGCAGGAGTCGGGGTCATCGGTATCATCGAGTGCAACTTTCTCAAACCTGCTCACAACAAGCAAGACTTTGAATACACCAAAGAATACAGGTACAGCACACACACACACACACACACACACACACAAAACAAACAAAATCAGACACACACAAGACATTTTTGGGCTAACGTGAGCTACAAAGTTAATCAGCTACTTGATGATTGACATGCAGCAGATGTATTTATGAGCAAACATAGCACCAATGACTCATGCAGCTCTTCCTGGAGGTGCTTTCAATTGCCACACGAAATATTTGTCATGAAATATATTTGCCTAACATACTGATACTTGAACTGTTGTGTTTATGATATTAGGAAGAACAGTTAAAGCAACTCGCTGTCTTTTCCTTTCATTCCTTTTCCCAAGACTCACCCTCGGTGCTTTGGGCCTAAAACTCAACGACTACTGGAAAGAGGTGACCGAGAAGAAGGCCAGAGAGCGAGAGTTTCAGGCTCTAGAGAGAGATGAAGATGAAGACAAGCATGACCTTGTCAAGTGAGTGTCAAAGTGACTTCATAATACATGTAAGGTGCTTATAATCAAATGTTTTGTTATTATTATTATTATTATAAGTGTGAAAAACAAGTTAATCTGGTCAATCTGATTCTAATCTGTATACCAAAACTGTCAAAACCACTGGGAGAGTGAAAACAACTGGTCCGTGTTCTACAAGCCTTTTATAGAATGAAATAAAATGACAGTAAAACTCCAGGACGATGCGGGTCAGTTGATCACCCTCTCATGTAGGATCTTGTCAGTTCAATCGAAAGTGAAAATAGGTCATTTCTCCCCAAAGCTTGAAACCAGAGAAGAACGCTGCTTCTGGAGCTGCTCTCTTGACTGTGGCAAAGAGGAGAAAACATGCTGAGGCACGAGCCTTTATAGCCAATTGAGTTTTATTCATACGGTGTACTGAACAAGAAAATGTTTCTGTCTTCTATGTAACTTTTTGAGCGACACGTTCATGTAAAATAATTCTTTTTGGTGAATGGACTTCCCCTCTAATGCCAGCTGACAGTTCTCACACATGCATGTCCATATTTACAGGGCTCCCGTGTGGTTACAGTGTGAAGATTGCCTGAAGTGGCGAAGCGTCCCTGGAAGTCATTACAACGAGGTTCCTGAAAGCTGGAACTGCAGCCAGAACCCCAATCCACGTTACCGGTGTGTATTTCTAATTATTTCTGTCCTGCATTATTTTCTTGAATAACAGGCACAATCAGAAATTGGCATTTACCAGGCAGGAAGGGTCTAATGAAAGACACTATTGAGTTGTATTGTGGGAAATGTAGGATAGGGCGTTTTGTGGCTCTTGACCCATGCTAGGGACTAAAAGTAAGGATATCCCGTCTTCTGCTGCATCGATTTTCAACCATTCCTTTTTTAATTTGTATCTTGTAAGTCCCCCAACTTTATGAAAGTGCAGCACTAAATTACTGGAGTGACTCTTTAAATAGTCAACTGTTGGAGCGCCTCCTGTGGCTAAGGGGTTAAGAACATGAGCCATAACTTTGAGTCCGGCTGAGGACCTTTATTGTACCTTGTTTTCTGTCTATAATAAAGGCTTAAAATGCCTCCCTTCTAGTGAGGCTCAAGTCATCTACATGTGCCTTGACAGACAGAGGAGGACAGAGGAGACTGTGTGTGTGTGTGTGTGTGTGTGTGTGTGTGTGTGTGTGTGTGTGTGTGTGTTGGCTGTAACAGGAAGGCCCTGAGGCTAACTTTAGCAGTAGTTGAGTTGCTAAGCCAGGTCTCTTTGTTTTTCAGAAGCTGCTCCTCACCAGAGGAAGCAGAAGACAGCGAGGAGCTGTTAACACCCAGCTACCAGAAAACCCACAAGAAGCAGTAAATCTCATTTCTCTGACCTCTCAAACTCTCAAACTCTGTCTTTGTGTGCGGGAATGTGTAAATGGACAGGCATTTCACACTGCTGCCCTTCCTGCATGTATGTGTGTGTGGGTTCATGTGCCATTTTGTAGTTTCCATCTATCAGTTTCATGCTCCTATTTCCGGTTGTTGTCCACGTGACTGTGTGTTTCGGTCTGACAAGCAGAGAAAAGTGTAGTTTTGCTGTACTCTGCCTGGCAATGACACAGAGGGACTGAAATGAGTCAGTCACTTCTTCAAAACATGGTCACATGTTATTCATAAGAATACTGTTTTTGTTCGTTGTCAATTTTATACCAAAAACCTTTTAAACAACTAATATAAAAATTACTTTGTGAATTATTGGAAGTTAAGGGCTTGTTAGTGGCTGGAATCAAAGCTAATTAGCTAATTAGCTTAGATAGCTACTGTTTATCTGGCTGAAGTTAGCTAGATAGATAGGTTGCAAGATAATAAAGTACAGACGAACTTACAAGCTGAATTCCAGGTTAATAAAATGTTAAAAATATAAGGTTCATAAAACTAGGTATGTAACCAGAACTGTATGAGTAAATGAGTAAAACTGACTGAGTGAGAGAGGTTTAATTTAATCTCTTTAATCATTAATCTCTGTTTTTTTCACACAGAGAGCATCCCAAAAGCAGAAAACGAGAGAAGTCATTGGAGGTTTGTGAAAAGTTAGAAACTTTCCTCTTGATGAAGGTACCACTGCACTGTTTTGCTGTACCACCTCTGGATTTATGGTGTGTACTGTAAGTGCGCTTGGTTGTTTGTGTTGCAGGTGTGTGCGTTCCAGGACCAAGTGGCTAAACGTCAAGTCCTCTCGCGCAGTTCATCAGAGCCGAGCCAGCCCACCTTCCAGTCCACACACACACCTGATCACATAAGAACAGCAGAGGAAAACACGCTGGAAGATGAGACAGCTGGTGACCTGGCAGATTACTACACACACACAAATGACGATGCACAGACACAAAGTGCAGTCGCAGCTGAAGTCACGCACACAAAACAGAAGCTCGTTGGAAGAGACACAGTCATTAAAGACACAGAAGGACAGGTGCATGTGGAGAACGAGACTCATGATCTCCAGCCTGAAGAGAAAGAGAGAGACAAGAAGAAGGACTCAGACATGGAGCCGATGGAGAGAGAAGAGGAGTGTATAGAAACATTCAGGTGCAGTATGTTGCATGCGTGTTGTATGCAAGTTTGTTAATTCATATGAGTTCCTGATGAAAAACTTGCAGAGAAAAAGTTGCGTTGTCTGTGTGTTTTAATGCAGTCGGGAGTTAAGTCAGATATAGGACACTCCAAAATTTGAGGTTGATTGTTGCTGTCAGTTTTCTACCATATTTCCTTTGAACTATGCCTTCGACTTTGGTTATTATTAGTCTTCTGGGTGTGTTTTTTGAGAACACTGTTATGAAGGCATTGCTTTTTGGCTGCTGACTCTCAAATCTGATGTAAAAGTGTCCATGTACAACAACAACTATTGCCCAGAGCATCAGTTCTCCCTCAGACCAGAATGCAAATGCATTGCCAGTGATTTTTTATTTTAAAAAGTAAATATAATAAAGGGTCAGTACGGCGTGGATGAGGTGCCATCTTCGCATCATTTTCAGCCAGAAAACCCCTGACGCTAACATGGAGAATTGTCAGAACTGTCTTTGTTTCCAGCTGTATTATCACACAATAATAACGTAAAACCATGAAATGCTTAGTGTTACGAATGATCTGTCTCAAGGATGTCTGCAAGTTCATTTTCACTGACTAGCTTTTGTTCTCTGCAGCCTCAAAATGAAAGCAGGATCATTATTTTACTCTGCGAAAAAGAAGCCATGTCTCTGGGAGAAGCCCGACTCAGTAAATATGGCAGAGGAGATGAATCCTGAGAAACAAACAAAGATACCCGACACACCGTCCTTGGAGAAGACCAAGCAGGACAGCAGCAGCCGAGTAGAGAGACCAGGTGACGCGGCACAGAGAACACCCACCGCCCTCACCTGGACCCACTTATTTCCCTCCACCCAGACTGTGATGGTGTCTCCGCTGAGTCGAACAGAAGGGCCACGGAGCCGAACGCTGCCTCCAGAAGGGAGCAACCGGGAGGCTAACGTGCAGAAGCTGGCTGGGTTGGAGAAAGAGGCCCAGAGGCTACGGAGGCTTCTAGGTCTGGAAATCTCAAAGACTTCTCAAGGCACAATGACCGCTGCTGATAGCAGCACTGAAAAGCCAAAAGGAGGGCTGGAGACGCTGCCACCCACAGCCAGCAGAGAGGTCGGCTGCCAGACGGACGTGGACGAGGTCAGCAGAGTTTATACCCGATATTTTAGACTCATTATGATGACGATAAATCACAAAACTCAATGGACATTGTAAATGAAATCTTATTCTCTCTGTGCGAGGCAGTTTAGTCACTCATGAATTGAGGAAAGGAAGGAAAGGAGACAATATTTCTGCAGCATTTATTTGCTTAAAATTTGCTTAACAGGCAAATATATTTGCTACAATATGGAGTTCCTAAACTCATCAGGTGCTCATATCATTTCACTGTAAGGAAGATTATCCTGACTTTAACTGTTAAAATATAGCCCAAGTAATCAGATATATGACTGCCACTAAAAACCTGTGGTGTAATTATTTAGAAAAGATGGTAACAGAGGTCAGACTGTCCTGTTAGGTGTATTAAAATCAGGGCTGAACCAGGCTTTAAATGCTTTATTATCTCCATTACAAGTTGTGCAAGGGTCAGTGTCCTGGCAATAGTCATGTGACCAAAACAACACATGAGCAATATGAGCACAGTGCTTTATAAAGAAAAAGAACTGCTACGGTGACATGAAATGCTTGTTCATCTAAATCTGCTCAGACTCGTTACTGTAAACAAATAAAGATCTAACAGCAAACTAATCTTCTACTGTCCTTCGTCTGCATCAGAGCTCCTCTTCTTCCAGCAGCCAGGCCCAGGCTCCGGGACCTCAGGGGGAGGTGGTCCAGGATCAGAGAGCCGCACGTGGGCCGAAGGAGCAGCCTGAGCAGAACAGACCCAGGAAGGAGAAAACAGAAGCTCAGAGCAGGATGAGAGTCGGTGACAGCGAGGCCTGTGAAGACAGCAGGTGTGTACATGTTGCATTCTTTTAAACAGTTTTTACTTTTTTATTGCATTTTTGTATTTGGCTCGTGCTGGACGACACCTGAGTGAGTTTACTGCTCAGAAATGAGGTGCTCAATCGTAGCTTTAATCATGAGTCTGAATCTGGGTAGTGGATAGCAGTGAAAATAAATTTCAACACAAGTACACATGAACATGAAAATTAAACGTCAGCCCAGATTGTGGTTTGTTTCAAGCATGACAAACTGCTGTCTTTCAGATATTAACATCTGTATCTATACACCTACAGTATAAAGTCTTGTAGTCTTTTCTTGTAGCTGGCAGGATTATTTTAGTATGAATGTCAGCTGCTACCTTTACCAGCGCTCTACTGTGTTTTTCTACTCTCACTTCTCCAAAAACATTTAGTCGTGTCCTTTTTTTTTACACTTATTTGGACATCCTTGTTCTCCTTTTTTACCGACGAGTGAATGAAATGTGAATTTTATCCATGAGAAACTGAGGTGTTTAAACTCTTTAATGACGAAGCTGTTCCCCGAGCAGATCGGCTCAGGAGAATCTGCATGGCATCCGTAACAACGTGGTGGTACTTCTCACGGCCCTCCTGCCCCAGCTGGACCTGGCTGGCATCAGTCTGGAGACCACCGACGTAGACAACATCCTGCAGCAGATCGTAGAGGTCAACTCACTGAAGCTATGACCAGCACTGTTAGAAAACCCAGCAGATGTCTGATCGATATGCTTTTCTTATATTCTCATGCAGAGCTTGGGTTGATAAAACTACGTCTGATATAATTATATTTTAATACTCTCTTGGAAAGTAATGTCATTCTCACATTATTCTTCTATTACTGGTGGTGCTTGTGGGCAGACTCTATTATATAATATTTTTATGTCCTTATGTTCATCGTTTGCTGGTTATAGTAACACAGAGTGCCTCAAATTACATTTTAGATGTTGTGATATTAGTATACAATGCTAAGAGTGAATTCTTGTTATATACAAACATGTCAGAAAAGTACTATTTTGCATTGAACAAAGAAAACAATAGTTAAACTTAACCGGAAAAAAAGGCCATTTTTCAAAGTCTTAGTGCCAAGCTTTCATTGGCTGCACACACTTATTGCTCGTTCGTGGCAGTTTTTTTGTCACATCATCATGAATACAATGTGTCTGTTGCTCTTCTGTCTTAAGAAACTTTGTTGTGAGCCTGCCTGCCCCATTGCTGCATGCATATGAGCCTCTTAATCTGAAATTGTCTCTTCATTTGAAAAAAAGTGTAATGTATTTGTTTGGCTTCTGTTTTATTGACTATTTAAACTAGTTTTATACCCGTGGCATCCGAAAGAATACTTGTGTCTAGGTTTGTCTTGACTTTTTACGTTTGCATTAAAATACTGAAACCGTTTGTCGTACACTGCCTCTTCATTTTCAGAGGGTTAAGCAACACTGTGCTCTTCATCAGTGCAATCAGAGATGCTGAAGTTCTGCAGTACTTGTCATTTCCCACAAGGTGGCAGTGAAGCCTAGTGATGAAAATATGCTTCTCTCACGTGCCCACATTCTAGGAAATCATTTCATTTGACCATTTTTGGACAAACATTTTCTCCAGCAACTCTTACCCAGAGCATCAGTTAGTTGAATCCTAAATCTTTTTGTGCAATTTGTTCAATGTGATGTGTGTGTTATTATATTCTAGTACAGTTATGTATTACAACATTAACAGCACACCACACAATCAGCCAAAAGCTCTGTAAATGTGTCATATTTCATTGAATCATAGTTACAGTTTGGACCAAAGCCTACAAGTTGTTAATATAATAATTATACATACATATTTTACTTGTGAAGCAGACAGCAGTGTGTTTTACCATCAATCTCTCTGTATCTAGACAAACTGCTTCCAAATAAGCCTCACTTTTTTAAGGTTTATACATTGTGACTAATGACTTTATTAATATTTGTTTAATAATTTACAGTTTTATAGATAAGTTATAACCCATTAATAACAATCCTTTGGTTGGTGTCTTCTGCTTTTTAATAATGCAGTTATAAATGTGTTTCTCACTTTCCAATAAGTGATCTAGTGTGCAGTTTTAAATGTTTAAATCTCTAAATGTAAATTAAGTTGTTCATAAAGGGATTTGCTGCTGGAGCAGGATCAACACCAGACAGAGGAATATTTCACAACCTGGCAACCCAAAATGTGTTGTTATTAATGGCTTATAACAACCTATGAAGCATTAGTAAATGATTAAGTTACATTTATGAAGTTAGGCGACAACAAACGAAGCCTTCACAACGGGTGCCTTATTAAAAGAGTTGCCACTGTTTTATTTGTGTGTTGTGTGTATTTCATGAGTGTGTCCAAGACAAATGTATCATCTGATCTTATCGTAGCAGAGCGCGCGCCATCTCACCCACACAGCCTCTAACCACCACGCGCCCCTGTTATACTTGTCCTCTCTCCACCCCCTCCCTTTAAATATTTCAGCCCACGGGAGGAGCAGCAGAGCCGGGGCAGTGTTTGACCCGGGACACGCTGGAGCTGACAGGTGCGCACACCGCGATGAGAGCGACACTTGTGCTGCTGCTGCTGCCGCCGCTGCTGCTCTGCTCCTCCGGCGAACAAGAGCCGCGACCTGCCGCCGCTGTGAGAGAGTATCATGTAGCAGCTGTGGAAATCGGTTGGGACTATATTTACCTGGACGATGTTGACCCAGCGTCCGACCAAAGGTGAATATTTCTTTGTTTAATTTAAGGCAGCACACTCTGATATGTCATTTAGACCTCAAAGCCAGTTTCCAAAGACTGGTTTTATGACAAATCAGGGGAATGTATAGAAACTTAAAATGATTACATATTTAAAATTAATCAAGATGGGTAAGATTGATGAAGAGTGTTTCTTGGCAGTTTTCTTATTATTTGACTGGTTTGGTTTCATTAATGATCTACATTTTTGGGGGTTTTCAGGAGATTCAAAGATATTCCACAAAAATACATCAAGGCAGTTTACAGGGAGTACACAGACTCCACATACACTGTCCCCAAGCCAAGGCCAGCATGGACAGGTAGGTCTCCTCTTTCGACATTGATCAAGTTTGTGTCATTATGTCACGTTGTTAATAATGGTTAATGCCCCACTGTTAATGCCGGAGGACAATCCAATCAGTCCAAAAGCAAAAGAATGACTGGAACCTGCGATGTCAAGTTAAAGGTCAAATTTCCAGTTGTTTTAAAGTCAAGACAGTGATTTGAGGACCGATGTTGTTGACTTTTCAACACAAATAACAAAACTTTATAGTTCTGTCTGATTTGTTTTAAATTAGTTGGTCATATATACGACTTGTTTAAGAGCATTGTGTCTTCTGGTTGCAGGTATTCAGGGCCCGGTGATCATTGCCCAGGCTGGTGACAGGGTGGTGGTCCACTTCAAAAACCTGGCCTCTCAGCCCTACAGCATCAGCCCAGTGGGGATCACCTACTGGAAACAGTCTGAAGGTGGTGAACTGAGCTACTGAACTGCTGCACTTTGTCACAAACTGAACATTAGTCAGCAGCATCCTGTTCTTCTTCTTCATTTTTTGACTCATAATCACTTTTTGAAGTGAAGTCATTGTAGATGAGTCAATGGCAGAAACCAATCCTACTTTAACAGCATTAAGGAGACTTCCAAATCTGATCCTCTTACCCACATGCTTTTTTTTTTTTTTTTTGCTGCAGCCTGAAATAATTATGGGGCCAAAAAAAGAGAAAAGGCAAGGATGTAAATGTAAAATGTCCACTAACAGACTCATATCAAAACAAACAGTTTGATTAAGAGATTTAAAAAAAAGTGCAAATTTTATCAGAATCTTCAAGAAAAAAAGTTGCCTCCTTCTTCTTTAGAACTTACAGCGAGCAACGGTTATCATTATCTCGTGTGTGCAGATTTTGAGCAGCATATCAGAGCCAAGCTATAGTCCTAGTTGAATACCCCTGATCTGAGAAGCTTTTGGAGGTTAATAGCCTTCACAGAAGGTGTTGGCATGTCTCCTAATGCTGCTGTAGATCCAAAGCAGTCAGTTCCTGTAAACCCCAGGGTAGATTCATCATAATCTGAAAAGCTGCACCTGTCAAGTCCAGGAATGTGTAGTATTAAAGGTGAAGAGAAAGGTTGCTGCCTGTGGGTGTGATATAAGTCATCACTGCACATTATCATGAGTCTGTGTTTCCCCCTGGATGTGTTTTACAACAGCTGTGGTCTTACTTTCACCTTTATTCCTGGTTTCATTGTGTTTCCTGCGATGTCACTAGAGGACTATATATCTTTTAAATTATCATTACTGTGCTTATTTTTCCGAAGGAAGATTAGACCAAACTACATGCATTCTTGTGATGCCAGTTTTCCTCTACTGCTGAATGAATATAGAGGAGTCATGCTGCGTCTTTTCTTTTCAGGAGCCGGGTATGATGACTCCACAGCTGGGCAGGAGAAGGATGATGATGCCGTCTCTCCTGGAGGATACTATGAGTATGTGTGGGACATCAACCCTAAAGACGGTCCCACCATCAGTGACCCCGAGTGCCTCACCTACTCCTACTCATCCCAGGTGGACACAGTCCGAGATGTAAACTCAGGACTCATCGGTGCCCTGCTCATCTGCAAATCAAGTCAGTGTGTGGTAGGGCGAAGGGCACCTGTGACTTGTTGTTGTCTTGCACATACACAGACGCAGCATCTAATTTCACCTACAAACATACAATATGTCTTATCAGTATTGTGTCTTTGTATAATTTATTCTTATTCAAAGATCATACCCTCTCACTACCCATAAACACATACAGGTACACAGGAACACAAAATGGAGTTGAAGTTGTGCAAACATTTAGAGATGGCTAGAAGATGAAATGATCCCATTGGTTAAATTAAACCTTCATTAAATCAGTTTTTTTCTGGTGACGTTAGACTTAATTAGAGTGAACGAGGCAATGACAAAAAGAAGAGGTGGTAAATTATATGAAATTTTACTAGCCTAGCTGTCAGACTAGCCAAATGACCTTATTGTTACAGCTAAGATATGCAGAGTAGTGTTGTCCAACATCATGAAATGCATTAATTCTAGTTTCAAAATTCTCTTTGGCTCTGTCCATTGAGGTTCACGTCCCATCCCTAAAGCCACGCTAGCAGCACTGGATAGAGAAACTAGTACTGAACGTAGGTAAATAATATTAGACAAAAACGTTGCAAGCATGTTATCACATCTCGCATCACGTCTTGTGTGTGTGTGTGTGTTTCCCCAGGCGCCTTCACAGATGATGGCCAGAGGAGAAATCCAGCGTTTGTCCTGCTGTTTGCAGTGTTTGATGAGACCAAGAGCTGGTATGGACAGATAGGAGAGAGGAAGAGTAGAGAGAAGTTCAAGAGGAGCAAGGACAGGAAGGAATACCACACCATCAATGGATATATCAACTCTACGTTACCCGGTAATGAACCAGACTGGCTGTAGACATGGAGTTTGTTCCATGAAGTCGTGTTGTAATGTTAAGTGTTGCAGTGCTGCCCTGTATGTGGTCCAGGACAGGAATTTGACCTCGTTTTCTCTGTGTGTGTGTGTGTGTGTGTGTGTGTGTGTGTGTGTAGGTTTGACAATGTGTCAAGGCCCTAACTATGTGTTTTGGCATCTGATTGGGATGGGCACAGCTCCAGAAATCCACTCCATTCAGTTTCAGGATCACACTCTGCAGGTAATACGTGCGTTTTTTTTTACATAAATAGCAAACAGATTTAAAGGTTAAATGGAATATTTTAAAAAAATAAATCATAAATTAAATATTTTACTGGCTAATTAATACAAATTTGAAAAATAAAATAAATGGACTCACTTGTTTATTGTCTCACTTATCTGTCAAAATCACATTTTATTTCAAATATAAAATTAATAAATGTTACTTAAAGATTATTTTTATTTGCTGGACATAGTGGGCATAGTGGGCCTTTTCTGTCTTTATTAAAAAATCATATAAGTTGGCTTTGGTTTTTTTAGGTGTTGACCCATCGTAAAGTCACCATGGAGGTGACTCCTATGACATTCATCACTGCAGAAATGAGACCTGCTACTATAGGCCGCTTCCTTATCAGCTGTCAGATACATGCTCACCGCCACGGTAAGAAAAGCCAGATGAGTCTCCTCCTGGACCTATCACAAACTGTTTCCCTAATTAAATTAATTTAATCGCCTCTATTTAAATGGTAACTCTGATTGGTATTATGCGCTACTGCTCTACCCAGATGGTATGAACGCTTTGTTCATGGTGAAGAAATGCCTTGACCCCATCATTCTGCCGGGACCCGACGTGCGTAACGTCAAACACAAGGATTTCGGGGATTACAGTGATGATTACGGTGACGGAAACATTGACAATTTGTTCAACACCATAAGCTTTCAGCCTAAGAAACCACAAGTGCAAGCCAGAGCTAGCAGTGGACAGCGGCCTATAACCTGGAAGCATTACATCGCTGCTGAAGAGGTCACCTGGGACTATGCTCCTCATCTCGAACCCACAGACAGGTAAGGACGATGGAGGAGGGGAAGGAAGAAGAATAACAGAAAGTGAGTCTGAATTGATTGTTTCTTGACTCTTTGACACATCAGTGAGTTGCAGTCTGGATATTTGCCTGAAGCTCCCCATCACCTGGGCTACAAGTATAAAAAGGTGGTGTATGTGGAATACACAGACGAATCTTTCACCCAGAGGAAGGACCCTGCAAATACACTGCTGGGTCCACTTCTGAAAGGAAAAGTCAATGACCAAATCCATGTGAGTGAGTCAAATGTTTGAGGACAGAAAATTATGAAATTTGAGCTAAAACAAAAAAATGATCAAACGTAGAAAAACAAAAAGGTATGTTGCTCTTTATGTGGCTTTCTACTGATCTCCCATTGGTTTGAATTGTGTCTCCAGATCACGTTCAGAAACCTGGCCAGTCGCCCTTTCAACATCTACCCCAATGGCCTTACCAAGATCTTTCCACTGCAGAGATCCACAAATGGTAAGCTTAAACATGGACTTGAACTAACAAACAAAACTAATGTCTTTCTAATTTGATTGGTTTTCTTAGAATTTTAGGGCCTTTAACTTTTCGAGGGACTTCATAAAATGTTTGATTGGATCACTAAAATGTGGATTACCGAGCATGAGTCGATGGACAACCACAGCAACACACAGCTGTAGAGCATTATTGCCTTTCAAACACACCGCTTCCGTTTCTCATGCTTCTGAGTCTTATTACACAAGAGATCTTAAAATGTTGAAATACCTGAAATAATCTGCAAAATTGAATTCAATGATAAAAGGCTGTAAAAATTGTTAATTTGCTGTTGTAGACACTAGTCCTTGATGTCTTTTTCCTTCTCTTTTTGGTGATATTATTATCAGAAGTGCAAGCTTGCAGATATACTCAAAACCTGTAATTTGGCCAACAAAAATTTAATGTACAATGTTTTAATGCTATATGTTTGTTACCTGGTGTGTTGTCTTTAGTGCCCTATATATTTTCAGTTGCTCATCTAATCACATTTAATTAAACAGCTGCAGAGAAGGACTTGCACTCCATGGGAGTGCCCCCTAATGGGACGTTTGGCTACATTTGGAGGCTAACAACAGATGATGGGCCCCTGGAGGGAGACCCCCAGTGTCTGACCCAGCTGTATCAGAGCACCGTCTCCCCTGAGAGGGACTTGGCCTCCGGACTGGTGGGTACCCTGCTCATCTGCAAATACGGTGCCATTGACGACAAAGGACGCCTGGTGAGAAAAACTTTTTAGTAATAATAAATATGCTCGAGCTGCGACATGACACTTTTTAGAGGTTAATCATCAAAGAGGAACCATTTTTTTGAAAATTCTTTCATAATGCAAACAGATGCAAGTTGCAATGTTGTCTTTTACCTGCACTTATGAAAAGAATACCCAGTGTGTCTTTAACTGAAGCTTTTGTTGCATGCAGTTGGGCCCAGATAAAGAGTGGAGCCTCATATTTGCTGTGTTTGATGAGAACAGAAGTTGGTACATCAACGAAAGCATGCAAACGTCCAGCCAAAACTCCCCTAACGCCACAGACCCTGAATTCTACAACTCCAATGTCATTTACAGTAAGTTCACCTCAGAGTTACATTTGTATATTTACTTCTTTAAAACCGTACAGCAAGTCCAATATTCACTCTCTTTTAGCTCTGTTTTTGGCCTCTACCAACTCCTTAGGGAAATATCTGGCACTTTAGCAGCTAAATGCTCCACTATGTTCACCAGCTAGTCGTCAACTGTGTCTGTCTGCTGCTTGGTGCTGGGCAGGTAGCATACACTGGGTTTTTAGAGCTTTTTGATTGAAAACAGCTGCCGGCTTTTGCCAAAAACAACGTTATAAGAGCAGTGAGTAAATTTGCAGCCGGACAGAAAAACAATTAGCTGAAACTCGCTTTAAAGCTCCTTAAAGCCGAGGGGAGCTGCAGATTCAGGTGACAATTCTTTGTAGGTTTATCACTATTACCATTATACATTGAGCAAATCAATCGTCAATTTAAAAACTGTGAATTTCCCTTTTCCCTCCAGGTGTAAACGGCATCATGTTCAGTGGGCGTCAGTTCGTGACGTGTAAAACTGACGTCACCTTCTGGCATGTGGCCAATGTGGGCACCCAGAGTGACTTCCTCTCTGTTTACTTCACGGGAAACCTCTTTCAGTACCAAGGCCTCTACCAGTCCGTCCTCACCCTCTTCCCCATGACTGGCATGACCGTTCCCATGGAAACCGAGCTGATGGGTAAGACTGAAGTTTCGGTCGTTTAAACATTTCTCTCAGACTTTGCTGTCGAGGCACAAATCATCTCTTTGGTTAGATAACGTTGCCGGGTGCTTGAAGTAACTGGTTCATTTACTTTGAGATTTATGATGTTGAAAACCCAAGTGGAAGGTCAGCTAGTCTAACTATACTGTGGGTACGGTCATCTACTTTAGTCATATCAACTCATGCCCTTATCATGTCACTGGATTAGAAAATCTGAAGCAACCCACCTCAAATTGATCATGTATGGGTCTAGCATTTCAACAATACAGGACTCTTCTATTAATTCTTACCAATGTCTTCTCTCAGGTGAGTGGGAGATCAGTGCGTTCGATGGCAGCCTTAAGAGCCGTGGGATGAGCATCCATTACACCGTTCGTCCTTGCGACAATGGAGACCTCCCACTAGTGGATCGCGATGGTTATGAAGACGATATCTCTGACTATATCGATCAGATAGATCTACAGCCGAGGGGCAGAAGACCTCAAAATCGCACAATTTTGGTGTGCAAGAAAGCCCTCGCTAACAACAACACTCAATCAGTAAACACTTCCAGTCAAAATGTCACTAATGATAAAACTGAGGGGGGACCGTCAGGATGTCAGCTGAAGAAAGTGACAGTGACGTCACTGGAAGAAGGAGAACCCAACATGGTGCCAGAAATCCCACTGGATATCTTGGAGGAAATAGAGAAAGAAGAGGAGTGGATGGTGTCTCAGAATGGGACTGAAGAAGAGAGAGGTGGCAGACAGAGAAGACAGGCAGAGGGCAACTGGACGGATGTAGATATCAGCTCTGGAGCCTCAGAAGATCGAGGAACTGAGATAGAGATCGGAGAACAGACTGTGGAAAATAGGACTGACACTGGTGCCGAGGGAAAAGCTGAGGAAAGGAGTGAAATGTCCAGTGTAAATAATGGGACAGAGGGAGAGCTTGAAGAGAGCAACGAGATCTTACTGAACGCCAATCCACTGCTGGACAAGAAGGTCTCAACTGTAGAACCAACCGTGGATCAAAACCACATTCAGTCTGAACCTGAACAACTTACAGTGGATCTGCTGGAGCTGAAGTACAACTACACTGCCGATAACAAGACCACAGGGATTGATCTGTCCCTCCAGTATGATGACTACAGCCTAGAGGTACTATTTTCTGTGTGTGTGTATGTCTCATGTACATGTATGAAGTGCATATAGTTCCATATGTTGGACACTTCCCCCTCACCCACAGTAAATGCAAAATTTTATCATAGGGGAACAGCACATCAGATGTATTTGCCACAGATTACATTGGCCCGCGCTCTGGAAAGATCGGATATCGCTCCTACTATATTGCTGCAGAGGAGATCACCTGGGACTATGGCATCAGAAAACCACATCAGCTCATCAAACCCAGGTAGCAATCATACTTCATCCAGATTTACGAGCAGGACTTTAAAGGAACTGTTATTTTGAGAAATAGGCATGTTCGCTGTCGCCCTCTTGCCAAGACAGATGAAAAGATAAACCATTTATCATGTTTGTGTGCATTTGGAGTGACTGTCTGGAGATGATTAGCTTAGCTTAGCACAAAGACTGGAAGCAGGCAGAAACACATTGTCTGGCTCCGTCCAAAGTTAAAGAATCTGCCTACCAGCACTTCTAAGGCTCATGAATTGTTGTATTTGTCGTTTTGTTTAACCCATACACAAACAGAAATATAGCTCTAGCTCCACACTTAATGCACAGACAAGAGAGTGGTAACAATCTTCTCATCTAACTCTCAGCTTGTTGTTAATTGAGTTATTGGTCAAAGAACACAAAAATATTTCACACTGACGACAGAAAAACACATTCAGTCTAATCAATGTCTAAAGCAGCAGTGTTGACTTCAATCAATCAAGTGTATTTGGTATATATATAAGGTACAATCACAGTGAAATGTAATTTCTTAATTCTAAGTCATTCATTCATTCTTAAACTTAACTCCACTCTTTAGAGAGATGCGTCGAGGGATGAGGAAGTTCCTGCCAGAGTATAAGAAGGTGGTGTTTCGAGCCTACATGGATATAGACTTCCTACGTCCTGTAAGCAGAGGAGAGCTCCAGGAACACCTGGGAATCATGGGACCGTTCATCAGAGCTGATATTAATGATGTCCTCACTGTGAGTGATCCTGTAGCTAAGAAAAATAAAGGAAATGGAAATGATTTTTCTGTAGTCCCAGTAGCTACTTCCACGTTGACAATCTTCAGTTTTACCACATACGTTTCATGAAACACGGCAACAAATGTGAACACAAGTGATGTTTCGTGAAAGTTAATTATGAAACATAACTAGGTGACGTGTCTCTCTGTTCAAAACTGTCTCTGATTTTTTGATTGGTGTTTGGTGACCTCTCTTTTCCCTCTCTGTCTTATTCAAGGTGGTCTTTAAGAACAAGGCATCCAGGCCTTATTCCTTTCACCTTCAGGGGGTCTATGACCGCAGCCAGGGGGCCGGCATTGCCCAAACCCATACCTCCCCTGCTCCACCTGGTGTCCCAGGACAGCCTGTGGCTCCTGGGGAGGCGCGGACCTATAACTGGAGAATAACCAGGAAACAGGGACCAACCGACACCGAATTTGACTGCAAGACTGGGGCTTACTACTCCACTGTGAACAAGGTTTGTATAGGTCTTCACCTACAGCCTGTTCCAGCTTTCCTATCCTATGCAAAATGTCCTTGTAAGGAAATTAAATGGCAATCCCAACAACATCTCCCAAGTTTCCTTTTTTAAATTAATGCTAAGAGAAGGAGAAGGAGAAAATAAATATCTCTTTCCTATGTTCCAGGAGAGGGACCTTCATTCGGGTCTGATAGGTCCACTGGTGATCTGTAAGTCCGGTACCAACTGGACTGATCACAACACACAGCCAGGCATCCAGGAGTTCTCCCTTCTCTTCCACACCTTTGATGAAACTAAAAGCTGGTACCTGGAGGAGAGCCTGCAGCGGCACTGTGCTCCACCCTGTCAGGCCAACACTGAGGACCCCTGGTACCACATCAGCAATAAGTTTGCAGGTGAAGATAATAAGGTTGATTCTTGGTGTTGGTGCTAAGCATAATAAGTGTTGGTGGGGGGTTTTTTTTTTGTTTTGTTTTTCTCATAAACAATGCCTAAATTTTTCCTTAGCAATAAATGGTTATGTGGCGGAGACACTTCCTGGTCTGTTGGTCGCCCAGCACCAGCGAGTCAGGTGGCACCTGCTGAATGTAGGAAGCGATGGAGAGTACCACGCTGTGCACTTCCATGGTTTGCCTTTCACTGTTCACACTCAACAGGAACACCGTATGGGGATCTACAACCTCTTCCCTGGTAAATATACACACACACGTATACATATTGTGTTTCATACTTTATAACATATATATTTACTTATTTTGCTTGATTTTACTCCACAGAAAACAACATATTTACTCTTCATTTAATATCAATAGCACTCACAGTTTTTCTGGCTAAGTTACATTTATATCGCATGTATTGCATTGCTCTATGTCACCTAGGAGTGTTTGGCACAGTGGAGATGAGACCCCCCACTGTCGGCACATGGCTGGTGGAGTGCACTATAGGAGAGTACCAGCTGGCAGGCATGAGGGCTAAACTACTGGTCTATAATCCACGTAGGTACACACTTTGTCACACACCTGGGAAACATATTTATATATTAATGATATGTATAATGTAATATGATATATAATCTAATAGATGATCAGAGCAATAAGGGATTTACTGTAGTAGATTTTTTGAACCACAGTTCACGGAACAATACCTTTAAAGCTATCGACTGAATTCCTGTCAGCCTTGAGATTAGCATGCTAACATAGCATATGCTACATATTGCAACATGCTAAACTTGCTAAAGCATATTAAGCTGTCTGTTTTTTGTCAATTTATCATTTTATTTTGTGGTATGTAATGAGCGTAACGGCCTCGTGGAGCTGTAGACTTCTGGACTCCAAGAAACGAAAGAGATTTTGCAACACTAGGAACTTGATTACTTACAGTTTACTTACAGTTGTAATAATGGCAAAACTCTTTTCTCTGTCACTGTGTTTCATCACATTCTAGGAATTATGTAAGAGGCCTTTCCCAGCATTTTCCACTCTGCAATGTATTTTGTTATTGTGTAATTTCTGGGGCTTTTTAATTAATGAGGACTTCCCATATTGCTAGGCCAAATATCTGAGGTAAACGTGTAGCGTCACACATCATCATTTCCACTAAAACAGACCATATATAGTTCTGTACAGTCCAGGTATTTCAACAGAAATGGATTTGGGGAAGTGATTATTATGTACACCTGGAAATCATGATGAATTGAGCTGAAATTTCCTTGTACTGACGTGCAGATTGTGTCTTGCCTCTGGGGATGAAAACGGGAAGGATCGAGGATTCCCAGATCACAGCATCAGATCACATAGGTAAGACGGTGTTTTGCATTTAACAGGGCAAACAAACCCAGAAGCCCCTTAATACTTAACCAGTGCACTGAAAATGAAAAACACCCCAGTCCAGGCAGCTTTATGAAATCTGAAAGCCTGTAAAATTACCCACGCTGAGTTGGATTATAACTGTGTTTACACATGTGTGTCCAGATAACTGGGAGCCGGGGCTGGCGAGGCTGGATCAGTCTGGTTATATCAATGCCTGGATGGGCAGAAACAACATGTCATGGATACAGGTATTACATGCAGCCTTTCTCCATGTATTGTACACAGTGTATGTTACATTATGTTGTGTCCAGTGTGCAAGATCCGAACTGAATATTGTCTTTGTAATGTCCACGTGTAAAGCAGAATCACAGTTAAATGTAATGTAACGTGTGTGTTATTAGGTTGACCTTCAGAGGCCCACCCTGCTGCATGGTGTGCAGACGCAGGGAGTCAGGGCAAAGCTGAGGGACAACTACATCACAATCTTCACCGTCTCCTACAGCCTGGACCAGGAGACCTGGACCACTTACAGAGGAAACAACACCAGGCAGACCACCGTATGTCCTCTACTGTGGCACACAAATACTGTATATCTGTTACAGACAGGGTTGGGGTCACCACATAACAGCAATAAAAGGACTGATTGATTCTACAGGAAATGAGTTCCTCAGCATTGCAGAAGCTGAACCTGGAATACAAACAGTCATGCAACATGCAATTCCCAGATCAGCAGATAAATAGACCATCTGGCCACTGACAGAATATGTACTTAAATATTTCACAGGCAAAAAGCTGCTCAAATTGTGAACTTTGTTGGATGGCTATCTCAAGTCTCTGCAAGTTCAGAAAAAAGGAACCCAGTTGCTTCCTGCAACATTGGAAATCACCCTAAAAACATGATGTATGATCTGGAGAATGCTTAATTTTTAGGGATTGTACTAAAATGTGCTAAACAATCAGCATGATCCTTTAAGCCCGAGCTGAACTGTTTGTGTGTTTCTGTTTTAGAAACTTTCTGGTAACATGGACAGCTCCAAGGTGAAACACAACAGTTTCTTTCCACCCTTTGTGGCTCGCTACGTCAGGATTCAGCCATTAGACTTTGTGCAAAAGCCTGCTCTCCGGCTGGAGCTGCTTGGCTGCGACCTCAACAGTGAGTTCTACCAACAGCAGCAGAATTTATTGCAGAGTTAATTTTTACTGTAGGAAAGTGCTGAGAATGACTCTGCTATGTGTGTATGTGCGTGTGATGTGTGTGTGTGTGTGTGTGTGTGTGTGTGTGTGTGTGTGTGTGTGTGTGTGGCCAGGCTGCTCTCTCCCTCTCGGGCTCCAGAAGGGGCAGATTCCTGACAAAAGCTTCAGTGCCTCCTCAGTTTATTCATCTCTGCTGCGTAGCTGGAACTCCGCCCTCGCCCGCCTCCATCAGGAAGGCAGCGCCAATGCCTGGAGGCCAAAGGTGAACACAAATACACATATACATATACACATCTGTATTCTTGGAAAACATATAACTCAGTAAACCTTCCCCTGGGTGGCAACAGTCTGCTCTGCCTTCAACTCTTCTACTGGTAATGGCGGCAGTGAGAGAAGTGAGTGAAGTTATTCTGGAAAATGTCTCTGTTTGACTTGTCTGTATCTGTACTGTCCAAAGCCAAAAAAATATCTTTAATAAAAAAGAATAACGTAGCAGTATAATGTCATTCAAGTTAAAGAGAAAGAGTAACTTAGGGAATAGTTTGACATTTTGGGATATACGCTTTCTTGCCAAGAGTTAGATAAGAAGATTGACACCACTTTCACATCTCTGTTGCACCTGTAACCACACCCACCACTGATGTCACAGCGTACTGACACACCCTGGAGTACACATCCCTGCAGCAGGATGAGAACTGGAGGGCAGCAGAAACACAATTTTTAGCTGGTGTTCACTCGATTTTTTAACCTCAGAATTATAAATGTTGCGTTAACAAACATTTTTTTTCATGTCTTGAACATACATTTAAAAGAAGAATAAACAATTAATTGCTGTGCTTCTTGTTTCATTTTGTGAGCCTCAGCAACACTGATCGAGAAACACTGACCGAGATAAAGTGATAATCTTAGCCACTTTATCCCTCACATGATATGACTTATTACTCTCTGTCTCTGTCCTTTTTCTATTTTCCTCTCCTCCTCCTCCTCCTCAGCTTATCATTTTCACACTTCGCAGCACTGAACTGAGGAGGTGTGACTTGTCCTTCTGCCTAACTGTTGAGCTGTTATTAAAGGTCACATGCCAAACAGTAGCACTTGTGGTCCATGGACGGAGGTCTACTACTCTGGGCCAATTATTATCTGGAAGAGTGTACTAAATGGGCTGCAATTGCCTAAACAGATGGCCTCAGATGAACAAAGATCTCTCTGTTTTTGCACGTCCTTAGAGGTTAACAAGCATTTGTCCTTTAACAGTAGCTGCAGCCAGCATTGCTTTTTTTCATTGTTCTCGACATCAGTCTAAACAGGATCTGGAACATGTGTTCCAGGATGCAGAATAAAATGGGACAACCTTGATTTACTTTCCCTTGTTTCTAAAAATGTGAGACATTTGCTTTTTAGATTTGAAAGTGGTGCTGGAGTTTCAACTTTGAGTCATTTTTGTTTGTTGGGACTTTTCCTGTAGGCGAGCAACCTTTTGCTTATCACTTAAAACCTCAAGTTTTTCATGAATGACGGATAAAGGAATTTGAATGGAAAAAGTCCCCTCATTAACAGTTCATTTGGTTTTGCCATGTGCAGCCACATCACGCCTGTGGAAAAAAAGATGCACTGCCAGAAACGTTTTCCTTGTTTATAACTTTCCTAGTCATCTAATGTGGGAGAGGAAGCGGTCTGGTGTTCCCTTTGGCCATCCCTACATCTGTTTGTTTTTTATTCCTTTGCTTTGTCTACTCCGTTTTCATTCAGAAGCTGGTATCTATTTCTTAAAACTGAAGTTATTTCATAATCACATGTCCTTCTGCAAATAATATCATACAGTAAATATACTGATCATGATATAATCACAATATGATATACCATATATATATATTTTTTTTTTCTCCGTTCTTTAATGTCAATATTTTCCTTTCTGAGAAGATGTTTCCTCTGCCTCTTTCACCCCAGAACGACAACCCCCACGAGTGGCTGCAGGTTGACTTGGGGAAAGTGAAGCGCATCACAGGGGTCGTAACCCAGGGAGCACGATCGTTGTTGACCCAAATGATGGTGACAGAGTTCTCAGTCACCGTCAGCCATGATGGAGGCTCCTGGAGAAGTGTCTTAGAGGAGAGCTCCCAAAGAGAAAAGGTACACTTTGTGCACATATGAGGATTTCAGCCCAGGTTCAGTCTCAGTGTTCCAGGTTCCTGCCTGACTACAGCTTCATAAAACATGTTCTTCACGCATTTCACTTAATCCTTAATTCATCATTACTCTGGAGGGCCTAATCTATCTCACAATTTCCCTTACTGTTACACAGGTAAACTGAACTAAGAGATTAAAGTGTGTTTTCATGTTTTAGTGACACACATGAGGATTTATTTGCTGTATCTAATCTGTAAATCCCTTCTCATTTCTCTCTGTTTTTCGATTTCTTTCCTCCTCTTTCCTTCCTCAGATCTTCCAAGGAAACAACGATTCAGAAGAGGAAGCTCTCACTGTTTTTGATCCCCCTCTGTTCGGCCGCTACCTCCGTATCCACCCGCGGGGTTGGATCAACGGCATCGCCCTGCGTCTGGAGGTCCTGGGCTGTGACACGCAGCAGGGTCTCTGACACCACGGGGTTAAACTCATGCAGCCGACGACATGCAGCAGCGTTTCAGTAGCATGTTGTATCCTGATTTCAGTTAGTGATGAAAGTGATGTTATATTGTCATACAGAGTCATACACTATAAGAGAAGCTATTTCTTCTGTGGCCACAACTTTGTTTACATCTTCAACTTCTCATTTTACTTCTCTTTTTTTGTCATGTTTGGCAAGTCAATAGAAAAACAATATATTTTAAGTGTTTAAAAGACAGCTGAGCTACACAGTGTTTGCTTTACCTTTGCAGTACACAGCTGTGCAAACCTTTTGAATGTAAGCTTGTGTAAATATTTCAGACTCAGATGGATGTATAAAGTTTGAATGGTTGATGTATATTGTTGGAAAAGTTTGTATTAATGTATTTTTTCTGCTTTATTAGAGTTTATATAAACACTGAATCTTGAAGGGTTTCACTGGCATTTATTTCACCCCTCAGGTGGCAACTTCTTTTGCACACAAACACAAAAAACACACTTCAGTGATGTGTGCTTTCAAAACTCTTAACCAAGTTCAGGTGGATATCTGAACATGAACAAACAAGGACATAGCTCTACCAACCGACGATAAACGCTTCCTGATGCACTGCTTCCTGTCCTGTTCCTCATTTTCATGTCAGGAAAGGATGTAGAGCTTTCTCTCTTTGCTTTTGTTTTCTTCCCTCTTTCCAGCACGTTATCTCTGTTCTTTCGTTCGCTCCATCTGTCTTTAGTCCAAAATGTTCCTGAACTGTTATTTTGGCTTATCCACCTCCACCAGGCCCTCCCAGCAGAAACAATGAGCGACTCTGCTCCAACATTGTTCTGTTACGAGTTAAAATACGCAGTTGTGTTAAACAGAGGAAAAACAAGTCCGTTCACAGGCGAGGATGAAATGATGAGGCGACTGGAAGGGAAACAGAAAGAACAACAAGGTGTGTGCACGCTTGTGTCTTACCTTGTATATGTTGGGCCTGACTGTGAAACATGAAAACTTGAGCAGCACGCTTGTGGGTCAAACCAACCTTTATCACCTCATTATCAGCGCAGGAAGTTTCCAGGCGGAGGGGATGTGTTTCGTTTGGAGGACAAAGTCATGCTGGACAGGACATGCGTTGGCAGAGACATGGCAGTAGCACATTACTCCTGGCTGTAACACTTTATCTCTCTGAAAACAATAACACGCTGCCCTGCTGAATAAAAGTTTATACACATGATCTGAACCAAATGAAACCGAGGTGAGCAGAGGCCATGGCCTGCTGCCCAGGTGAGATTACCTATCAGCTGCTGGGGTTGTGTTCACAGCGTGTGAAACAACCAACAGCAACAAATACAGGTCAGTCACTGAGTGAACACAGGTGGGCTGCTTCAGAGCTCAAAGGGCCATACTGACATTTTCACATGATTTACAACAAGTGCTTTGTTTGTACATCATCTTTTTGACGGCTTGAGTGTTTCAGTTTTTAGATTAATTTCCTACCTTCAACTTTTTGGTTTCAGTTTGTTTTTGAAAAACAACATGGAGAGACATTAAAATGTGCTTGAGACAGTTAATCCAACACAGAGGACATTTTTTATTATTATTGATTAATCAGTTGATTATTGTGACGCCCCTCCCCTCTGTCCTGACCAACCTCAGCAGCTGACATGGGAGGGTCGTCGGCTGATTAAGCTCACCTGGGCCTTTAGGCTTTAAAAGCCGGCCCATGTGCTCATGCTGTTGCTCCCTTCCTACAGCTGACATGCACCCTGAATCACCTTCTTTTGGTTTGCACTCTTAACCACACATCACCGCACTGCTTTTGTTGCTGATCTACACACTCCACTGTTCATTTGAGTTAACCTTAGTTTCAATGAATGACCCTTGTTTTAAGTAAAACCTTGCATGGATTCCTATTTGTCACATTCATTCAGCCGGTTTGTGACAATTATCTTTTCAGTTATATAAAATCTCAGAAAGTAGTGAAACAAGTTTATGTCTTCAAACTGCTTGTTTTGTCCAAACAACAGATCAAAACCCCACTACTCCACTAACAATCATATAATACAGAGAAGAGCAGCAAATATATATATATTCGACTAAACTCAAAAAGAAGTAGTTGCTTATAAAGACTTTACGTTTATAAGACGTAAGACATTTATTTTTTTAGCGTTATCTCGAGAAAATGAGCTTTGTTATCTCGATATAATGAGATAACCAGAAAACAAAAGGTTGTTTCCTCTCATTAGCCTACTTATAATAATAGGTCAGAGATCAGGAGTGCCACGCCAGCATACACAGATGGCGTCTCGACAAGTGTAGCCACTGATTTAAGCCGAAAATGTCAAATCAAGGAGTATCCATTATTGATCAACATTTCAGACTGTACTTCAATCAAGGTCTAACACAGGCAGAAATTGCTTTGTGTCTTTCTGTTAGAGACAATGGTCAGATCAGTCCTTGTCATTTCAGGAGAAGACTTCAAGAT
The DNA here is from genome assembly GCF_043641665.1 of Enoplosus armatus. NCBI lineage: Eukaryota > Metazoa > Chordata > Actinopteri > Centrarchiformes > Enoplosidae > Enoplosus > Enoplosus armatus. The sequence continues at coordinate 13,823,025 of NC_092189.1, forward strand.
AAATGAACTCGTTATCACGAGAAAACAAGCTTTGTTATCTCAAGATAATGAAATAATTCACTAATTCACGTTCTTGGGTTCCGTAGGTTTCAAAGAAAAACCTATTTTATTTATTCAAGGAATATTAGTATTTTTTCAAACCATCCAGTGTGAGATATTCATCAAAGACTGTGTTGATTTTCTTAAATAAATCTGCCTATTGTTTCTGAAAATATTTTTTTATCTCACAAGGAAAATCAAGTTGCCATTCAAGGACGCTTTCTGATTTATGGAAGAATTGACAGTCAGATGCTACATAATGAAAACATGACTACTCTGTGATCGGTTTCAGATTCTCACTCAGCTGTGGGTGTGGACCCCGGTGAATGGTTGCTACACTTCCCTTTGTCACAACCTGCTAATATGTAACAACAGTATGAAGGAATCTGTTTCTCTGTTGGCAGATCAGTGAGGACGTGCAAAGTGTCAGGAAAGAAAACAAAGTGATCCAACAGAAGAAATGACCACATTAATTTTTTAACTGTGATTTCCAGTTACTAATATGTTGCAACAATTTAAGAATATTTCTTAGACACTCATTGCTTAGCAGTGTGTGTGTGTGTGTGTGTGTGGCCTTGTATTACTCATGTTGTAGGGACATAAATGTGTTTACACAGTCACATTGTAGGGACTCGAATTCCTTTTGGGGACAAAACGCAACGTAAATCATAAAATTTTAGAGTGAAGAGTGGTTATGTGCGGTGGTGGTTAGGGCAAGTATCCAGGAAATGAATGTAAGTCAATGTAATGTCCTCTGAAGTGCTGGAAACATGATTGTGTGTGTGTGTGTGTGTGTGTGTGTGCTGGTTGTGTGGTTAATTCCTACAGGTTTCCAGTGTGACGACACTAGTTAAGAAGAAGTTTATTAATCCCTCTCACGGAAATTCATTTCTGTCATAACATAACGCGCACACAAGAAATACACACACATGCATTAGTTGTGGGAAGATGTCAGAGTGATCGGACGGCCACATAGTCAGACGCTCCAAGCTGTTAGGGGTTCGAGTTTGGCTCAAGGGCACCTCCGCAGTGCCCAGGAGGTGAAAGTAACATTTCACAGCCACAGAAACATCATATGCTTACACAGAGAATCAGAAATGATTGAGGAACCCTATCAAACCCTATAAAATACTCCATTTGGTCTTTATGATCTCAGAGGCTGGGGAACCTTGTAGAGATCCAGACCCTTTACATAAGTTCACTCAATATGTCTCACTCAAAGAAGTGAGGGAGGGGGGACCCCTACTGGTCTACGGTGTTACATTAGTTATTGCATTGAAACAGTGGTTTCCTGCGCTTGTTTTTACTGAATAGCGACACCTATCGGCCAGCATGTACACTCACACATATACAGTGTAATGGCTACAGTCTACGTTTGTACACTCTGCACCCATCCAGCTCATTGCATTCATCCCAAAATAATGAATAGACAGTAAGGCAGCTGCACAGTGCGTCTCTGTCAGCACTGAGCTGTGCTCTACAGCATTACTCATCTTTAAGAAACACTGTCAGACTTTTCACTCTCTAATGAAGTACCTCTGGTTATCGAACTCTGAAGTAGTAGTAGTATCTAAAAATAACTAATCATCAAGGGCTGATTATCCTGAATTATCTTAGAATAAAACAGAACTGGGCCAAACAGAGGATTGATAAGTGTATATCCAATATATCCAATTTCTGAATTATATATTATGTAGTTTTTAAAATAAACACCAGTGGAGTGACATGAATTCTATTGTTTCTATTGTATTCTAATCCACTTTAAGGCCCTTGTTGAAAATAAGGATAATGCCAGATCTGTATAAGAACTGTGTCGTGGTTTAATAAAAGAGTTTAGGCTGCATTTGAGACAGCATTGCTTAATAACATTATGTTTTTTAAATGTATGTGCCACACTCATTCTTCACTGTATTAATGCTTAATTATCAAGAAGAGAAACAGACAGCCCCGGGCTCAAAGCCAGGCTCAACAAGTGATTAATTCTTTGCCTTGCGACATGTACACATAGTTCCCTGTATGTAACATAAAGAGCTCTGCTGCTTGGAAGTGATTCAGCGAAGCGTGATCTTTAAGGTTCAGCATGATTGGCTGCCAGGCTGTGAGATACTGAGGTTAAATAGGGGAATGGGAAGTCAAGGGAGGACCTACTGCCTGAATGAACTCAGCCACGTTGCTGTGGTGATAATGAGCAGATCACAACAGCAGCAGAGAATCGCGTTTCTCCTTTGAATCGTCGTCTTTATACATTCAAATGTGGTCTGGGGTTAATCTCCGGCATGACCCGAGCGCCTGCAGCGTCTGATGTGGAAGTGGAGCAGTTGAGGACTGAAAGCATATCAGCAACAAAAGAGTGACTGGCAATGACAGCATGGGTTGTTTTCATATTACATCTTTATTGTTGGTTTAATAGAAAAAAATGTGCCTCTTTTGATACAGATTCAAAATTACTTTGACAAAAAACACAAAAAAATTACATGATTTTTTTTTCTAGCAGCATGACTTAATTTCAGATCCTGCGGCGTCACTGGCCTTGTTAGAACATTTTGTAAAACGACTAAAACAGAAATACGTATTCATATAAAAAAAAAAAAAAAAAGGGTACAGCTTTGCGTAGGGGAGGACAGAGGCTGACAGCTTTAAGAAGTGAAGACAGGCAATAGAGGTTTAACTGCAGCAACCTTACTGGAGGTTAGAGGAGGAAAGTTCAGCAGAGTCCCGCACTGAAATATTACATATTTCAACATGTAAGGCTGTGGGAAGGCCTGGGCCAAGTGTTGCCCTGGGACCTTACAGAAATATAAACGAGAATATATATCACCAGAAAAAGCTGGAGTATTTATAGCTGTGAAAACATGATTCCTACAGTCATGAAAATTAAGCATGAATAACAGAGTTTCTGCAACATATGGAGCATTAAAAACTGGTACTGGCAACAGCACTGAGACAGGATTCTTGCTGGAAGTGGTCCATGGCAGTCTATGACGTGTTGACTTTTAGAAAATCACAGCTCAGCTTCATGATACACAGACCTTCAGCTATCCTGTTTCACATATTGTTTGTGTGGTTTCAGGCTGAGGGAAAAAGCAGTTAAACAGTAAGCAGAGCGCAGGGGTCAGAGGAGCAGAGAAATGGCACATCGCAGCGTAGAACAACAAGGCTCAATATTGCAATAGTTTGGATCGACTTCAAGTCAGGTGGTTTCTCTGCCAGAGGGAAAGTCTAATGAGGTCTGACTGAGAGGCCAGGTTCTGTTTTCTGGCGACTGGCTGATAGATATCAGCAGGAAAATCAAGCTAAATGCTAAATTAATTGAATAAATAGCTGATTAAATAAGTACATATGACACTAACTGTAAATTCACGCAGTATAAACTTAAACTATACAACTATAAACATAAAGTTGATTTTAGTTCATTTGACCTGTCTTGCACTGGTTTTGGAAGAATGCAACTACCAAGACCAAATACTGCCTGCTAGCTTCATCTTGTCACGTGTGAGACAGTGTTTAATATAAGCCTGTCCTTATTTATGTGCAGCCTGGTGTGTCGAATGTGCCTCTCTGTAGCTCTGACCTGCATACTGCATGCCACAGGCAAGCACCAGTAGATAAAGAAAACAGGAGAGAATTGTTATGTTTTCACCATTTTGACTGTCAGGGAAAACTGCAACAACTCAAAAACTTTCTAATTATAAAAAAACATTAAGTAAAACATGTACTGTAGTAGTGTTAGTAGTTTATAGTGTAGGTAAGGGGCTCTACTGTAGGTTGAGCTGTTCCTGAAGCTGCTGCAGGCTACAGCTCTGAGTGCTACAGGAGACAATAGCGCAAACTTGGGAGTCCAAGTAAACATTCAACGTTTAGAGTTTCACATGTTCAGACTGCAGAAAGTGAAGCGGCCACAGGAAGTGGACCGCGAGCCTGGCGATGCTGCATAGAAGAAAATAATTTGGCGAGCGAACACTGGCTCAGCAACCATCCAGATGTACTGTGTCATTCTTCATTCATTCAGCTCCTTCACTTTTATATATTAACTCTGAACAGATAAACCAACTCGACAGTTCTTCTTTTTCCAGTAGTCATTGAAATGTATCACTAAAAAACACATAAAACTCAATGATTAAAACAAACTAACACAATAAAACAGTTTATGGCTAATTAAAAACCATTACAACGTGTATAAAGTACATATGTTGATACATGTAAGTTACTAGGAGTACTCAGCTGGTTCTGACCAGAAACTAGGCGAGTCTGACTCCAGTGAAATCAAGTTAAGAGAGATCCAGGATTGACAATGACTATACTGAAAACCAAAAAAGGAAAAATTATGAGAAGTCACGTTAAGATCTGAATAATTCACTACACAGGCTTTGCAGTTGTGTCTCAAATCTAGCAACTCTGGTTCTGGTGCATCACAGCTGGGCCACAGTGTAAGGCAGATTTGTTTTCAAATTAAAGTTACTGCTGTGACTCAAATGTCTGGCTTTTGTCTCTTCTTTAAAAATATGTTTTAGAATAAAACAGTGACGTTAAGGTGCTAGCTAACAAGGTGACGACATCATTCAACACAAAAAAAATGGAGGGAAAAAAATCAATTCACAGTCAAACAAACACAAAAACAAAATTTTGTTGAGACGGATACGTTTTGTGCATAGAAACACAATCAGCCTATTGCAGCCATTGTTAACCAAAAGGCTGAGGTCCTCCAATATGGCTGCCAGAGGGTAAACCTTGTGTTGTAGGTTTGATTCACTCATTCATTTGCCAGACTGTGGGACTTCAGTGACATGGGCCTCTAGTTTGATAGCAGTAAACTAGCGCAACTTGTAAGTAGCACTTTTCAGTGGAGCAGTAACAGAATTTATATTTTTATTTATTTATTTACATATATATATATATATATATATATATATATATATATATATATTTAATAGTGCTGTGCAAACCTGCACAATATCAGTATCAAGTTGTTTATCAAATGTTGCCTCTTTATTTCATTTCTGTAGAAACCGTCATCTTTACGTTGTGCGTGGATGCTGTCCAAATAACTGAAAATCAGCTGTTAGACCTGTGAGTTACTAATTTTACATGCAGTTCTGCTTTTACCGAAAGCATCTTCTGCAACCTTCATAACATAAAAAAACTAAATAAATAAATTAAATGAATTTCACAGTTAACCATTATTTATTAGGCAGGAGGATATTGATTCAGTTTTTAAAAAAGCACACAAAATACGGAGATGATAAGGAGAGGTCTATTATTTTTAAGAGATAATCGGACTCCATCAGATTACTGTGCAGGAGCTTCATGATTTGTTTTGTTTGGAGGCCGATGAACGCTCTCCAACTTGAGCGATCTGAAAAAATATCAACAAGTTAAACTGTGCTGACAATTTATGATGCTAGTTAGCTTACATGGCTGGTACGTGGACAACTCACGCAGCCCATACTTATTAATTACCACTACCTTTTTTGGTAACTGCAAATAGCTTCAACAGGTGTTTGCCAAGAAAATGTAACACTACCTCAGTCAAACTAGAGGCCTATGTCTTTGCTTTCAAACATTACCATTGAATGTATCTCCGTTGCTTATGGTTTAGTGTCTCTTTTCTCTTTAGTTAAGGATATTAGACATTTATATAACTGCATTTCTTCGATCACAGACAGAGAAATGAGGCTGTGATAGAGAGAAGCTAACAGTGATGTGCGGGTAGAGGTGAGAGAGAGCAGGTACAGTGAAGATCGAGAACAAAGGAGCAAATGGATATGAAGGCAAAATAATGAGGAAGGACAAATCTCTAAACTGATTACGCACCAACTGTTAGATTACAAGGTATGGAAGTTTGACATGTCCACAATTTTGTGGTACCTAAACAGACACTAATGACCTTTCAGAGGAAGCGAGGTTGATTGAAAACAGGCGTTTGGCAGCTTTGTGGCTCTGAGACAGGTTCAGAATGCAACAACAAACCATTACACAGAACCGTGACATTATGAAGTAATGAAGAACGTCAACGTGTTCAACTGGATTGCTGAGGATTGTTTGATTGATTTGAGGTGTAGGTGTATGTTTTCTATTCAGAACAGTTTGTCCTATAGTGTTACCCCCCAAAAAACTACACTCAGCAGTGAGGTTTGTGTAGCTTTTAGGCTCTAAAGTGTATCACAGAAGCCGACTGAATAATGGCAGTGAAAGCAAAAAGGGGGATTGACAGAAAAGGAATACCACCTGAACACCAGAGCGTTTACTTCCTTACTGTGTGCCAATTCCCCTCTCTGCTGTTCAGTTGTGCATATAACCACAGAGTAACTCAAACAGTCAGTTATTGCAGCTCTACTTCACATCTGTTCATTAAAGTTCACTGTTCAAGAGAACTTGTAATCTAAGAGTGCAGAGGTAAGTGGTCCAAATGTTTATGAAACATAACAATGACTGCAAACTGTCCTCTTGAGGGAATATTTCAATGAGGTTGTGACGTTTTGTCTCATTACTGCCAACACAGTGACACAAAGCTAAACTAAAGCAGCAAATTGATTGGATTATCTGTGAGATGGCCGGATGAGGGCTCAAGCCATTTGGCAGCTTTAATCTCAGTAGTCCCCTCTCATCAACAGATTGTAACATAGTAGTTTTAATATTACATAACTGCCTCTACTATCAAAAATAAACACACACACAAACACATTCACACAGGAAAACCTCAGAATAAAATGACAGAAGATGACTGAAATCTATGCTACCAACAGCTGTCACTCTCCCATTAGGACTGATTCCAACTCTTTCCACTCAAACAAGTATACAGTGTGCACACTACAAAAAACAACTATTGTGAAGTATTTTTGTCAAAGCCGTAACAAACACAGTTTACGCGGATTTGTCTAGCACCCTACTAAAACTATAAAAGGCCAATAAAAACTGTAGTTTTTAGTTTGGTGATTGGAAAAAAACAAACAACTTGAAGGCTGTACAGACACAAGACCTTGTATCAACTGCAGTGTTAAGTTTCATTAATGCAGGCAGCAGATGCTGCACAGCTCTCACGACTCACACCTTTGACTGCAGAAGTTGACCTGCGACAAGCTGCAAAGTCACTGACCTATATGAAAACTGTGAAAAATAAATCTAACACTCTATGGTTTGTGGCATATGAATCGCTGGAATAAACGACTGCCACAGTCACACATCTGTCTCCCATGCAGGTATGCTGGTAGTTGAAGTCATGTTGCTGAAGGTTTGGACCCTGGGTGTGAGTACAGTGTGCGGTTGAGTTGAGGTGATTGTGTCTGGTGGCTGATCTCTCAGAGGGATTGTCAGTTGCCTCCTCTGACATTTACAAGAGATAAGTGCGTTTCTCTTGTAGCTGTCGCGGCAGAAAACAGTCGAACAGAATAAAGCAAACCTGCAAATCACTCAAGATGAGGTTGTGTTTCAGCTACACAAAATAAATAAAATGCATTGTGTTAAAAGATTAGAGGTACTACATATAGAAAGTGTGAATTTATCCCTTCATTAATTCTTATTCTATATGCCTCTTGTATTAACAATGTGTTTATTTGAAATCTAAAAGCAAAGCAAAGCTTCATAAAGCTAAGGTAGCGAAATAAATGCTGTGAAATCAGAAATTACCACTGTCGGTTCAAATCTCTTAATTTCTTTCCTCTTGGAGGTGTGTGTTACTACAGAGTCCCCACTCATAAAACAAGCCTAGTTGAGACTGTGTTGTGCTTATCCTCCTCATGCGTTTCCATCATCCCACGCTGATGGGCCTTCCTTTCGTCCTCTCTGTGGCTTGTAGCCAGAGCGCCCTTTTCGATTTCTCTCCACATGAAAATAACAGACAGCTGATGGGAGTCCCGGAAGGTGAGAGGGTTAAAGGTCAGCCAACAGGAAGTCCAAGGGGCAATCTAAGGATGAGAAAAGGTGCTGGTGGGCTGAATCCCTGGAGGAAAAAAAAAGCATTTGGAAAGTAAAATATAAGAAGAAGAAATATGCATACATACGTCTTCATACATGGTCTATGCTTGATATGTATAAATATATGTCACCTTTGTACGGAGCGACTCAGATGTGTGTCTCTACGTCAGTATAGCCGGGCAGGATGTCTCCATTGGAGCAGCTCTTGGGCTCCCCCTCTGGTTGGGCGGTGGGCAGCATGTGGGCAGTTGTGGACGTCTCCTCTGGTGACGCCGCCGCCTGGCCTCGCTGGAGCCTGCGGTGTATCAGGGGCACAAAGAACAGCACCACGCCCCCCACCATAGGAGGCACCCCAGCCAGGGAGAAGGCCACCGTGTAGTTCCCAAAGTAATCATGCAGGAGACCTGGGCAGTGGGAGGGGGGGTGGGGCGCACAGTTCATGTTAGTCTTTAATCAATGAATCTCACTGAAACACATCGATTTAACAAAAAATCCTAATTGCCCTCAATGCCAGCTCAGCTATCAAAGAGGGAGGGTAGATATTGAAGAGAAAGGTGCTCATTGGGTTAGGGCAGGCCCGGACTGGCCATTGGGAGGACTGGGAGAATTCCTGGTGGCCTGGCCAGCTGATTGGCTAGTGATAGTGAATGTGTGGAGGACGTTAGATTCTTGACTTGACTTATCATCCCAGTTCAAGCACTGGGAAAGGGAGCAAAGGGAGTGGAAAGTGCAAAGTCTGGAATATGGAAAGGGGTACAACTAACCCGGCTCTGTCCTCCTTGCGTAATACCACGTATTGTCGTTTCTTACTGTTTGTGTACGTTTTTAACAAATGAGATGCAATATCTTAATTAGTTTGCTCTAGAGGTGCTAGAAGGCATATTTTTGAAGTTAGTAGAGAGCCAGGCAAGCTGTTTCCCATGCTTCCAGGCTTTAATACTAAGCTAAGCTAATAATACTCTGGTTCCAGCTTCGTACTTAACGCATAAACGTGGTATCAATTTTCTCATCTAACTCTGGAAGGAAAAGCAAATAATCATATTTCCCAAAAATGTTGACTTATTCCTCTAAAAGTAACAGCAGCTGAAAATCTTGTTTTTGCTGACCTCTTGTGGCTTAACTCACTTTGCTGCAGTTATGTCGAAGTGTACTGTCAGTACACCGTGACAATGTTTCCTTCGATTTGACTGGCTATTATTTTCGCTCATTAATGCACCATAGCCTGCTTAAAAGGGTCTTAACCTACTAACACAAGTAGCAACACAAGATATGGTCACAATAATTCTGTAATATATTTCAATTTGATACTAATGCATTTTCATCTTTATGTCACTGAAATGATTCAGGTCTGTACTCAACACCTGGCACCCTGCCCTCAACTTTGTAAGTCAATAAGGATTGTCAACAGTGTCAATAAGGTGATTGCACTATTGTGATACAATACAGCACTAAAACCTCCCCCTGTCTATAGTATGTATATCCAAATCCAACATTTGTCTGCATGTGAGCTGAGGGAAACACACTGTACCTACAGTTACAAAGCAAGGTCAACAAGTTTAACACTCTGTACTGTATGTAATCCACCGCCGAGCTTGTGACACAGGAGCAGTGGGAGGGGTGTGCACTTGCATTGCTGCCTGTAACATATGCTTTCTTGCTCATGAACTGTACAGACTGTACAGAACAACACGTGTTGTACAGTGATAATCTCATTCAGACTTTGAGGAGCCAAGCTACCTTTGTTTTGGATGTAGAGTAAATGTATGGCTGTTTATACTGAATAAAATGTAATCAATAGAATATCTAATTTCCCTGTGTAGTATTTTATACATATAATACAGATTTTGATAGTTGGCATCATGTCAATTGCATGTTTTGTTTAACTACAGGAGATAACGTCTGCATCTGTGGTTAGTCAAAAGGAAAATTGAAACCATATGCCACTATACTGTACTTTACACAAATAGTGCAATCATTTGGCTGGTTAGTCTCTTAAAGCGGCATCCCACATGCACCGGATGGTAGTCACTGACAAAGATAGTCACCTTAGACATAAAATGAGCAGGAAGGAACTGTAGGGAACAACAAGAGGGAGCACAAGGTAAACAAAACTCCTTACAGGCTAAATGTTTCTGCAACCTAACTGCATCACACATTCCCAAACATTAACAAACAGTGAAACTAGAATATTGTCAGTATTTCACAAATTGTGAGGTATATTTTTTGCAACATTTCATCCACAAATTATTGCTAAAATCAGATTAAGAACACAAAAGAAAAAATGTATACTATAGAGCCCAAAGTAACCATTATTTTCATGATCAATTAATTTGTTGATTATTTCATCAATTAATCATCTAGACAATGTCAGAAAATAGAGAAAAATGCCCACAGAAATTTCCCACGGCCCGAAAGGAAGAAGGAAGATAGTGTTTTGTAGTAAAAGCAGTCCAGGTATGTGGGAGATCTGAGAGAGGTCGTCAAGAGAGAGCACGAAGATGCCTGAGTCATCAATTTAATGGTTTGCGGCCATCAGTGCTCTTCTATACACTCCTGTTATTAGGGAGAGAGCTGGAGAGAAGAATGGCGGAGGAGAGACGGAGGAGGCAGAGGAGACATAAATGGAGTTGTACTGAGATTTGACCCTGCATGTGCTTTTTTTCCTGAAGACATATCCCTAGAGACAGCCTGCAGTTGGCCATGAGCCCAAACCTCTCTAATTACAATCAGCTACACAATCTATCCTGCCGGGCACTTGTCTTACTCTCCCTTTACTGCCTGCATTTCTTTCTTTGTTCCTAACTCTGCTAATATCAATCAGCTTGTAGTGCGCTGTTGCTGCCAACATCCTGAAGTCTCATTCTGGATTATACGGTATAAATCAGTGCTTTGTTGTGAAAAAGAGGACAAAAAAAGAGTGTGCTTCTCACCAGCAATGGGTGGACCTGCTGTCATGGGAAGAGCCATGAGGCCTAGAAGGTAGCCTATGGCTTGCGAGGCCTGCATGGGCCCGACCAGCTCGAACGCTATGGGAGCCATCATGGTGAGGAAGCAGCCGTCACACAGCCCCAGAAACACGCACACGACCACTAGCCCCTCGAACACCGAGCACTGAGGGATCATCATGGACATCAGGCCCAGAGCCATGAAGGACACCACCTGAAACAGATTAACACATTAACAAGCTTCAAGTCTTTATTATTTCCATTATCAAAAGCCTTTTTCATGGGTCATAGCTGCAGTAGGTGTTTGCTTGTTTCCAGTGTTTGATTTCTTTAGTACTAACATTGGCACTGATGGCAGTAAGTGAGGGGAGAATATACAGCCTGCTTTTAGTTGGCCTATTTTCTATGCTTGCTGTCCTGTGGTGAACACGGAGAATGAGCCTCCAGGCCTTTTGTCTTCACTGTGAACATTCTGTTACTTGTGCAACAGAGGACACCCTCCAGCTACTGTTAGGACTTCTACATATGCACATATTTAGGTTGGGAAAAACATGACAAAGACGTACTGATTTGCCTGTGAACAGCTAGCTGAAAAATATTTTCTCTGCCATTAAGTGGACTTTAATATTACAAATATCAACAGTGCTGGTATTTGCCATTTGCCCATAAATTATTAACAGTTTTATCAAAAGCATTCCAGGAGCCTGGTTAAGGAGCAAGTTAGCTTGAGTTGGCAGGAGGCTGATACTACCACCAGTTTGGTTCATGTATTAAAAGTAAAGTGGAGATTATAACTAAGCTAAGGGAATATAAAGCTGAGGATATGAGGATGTTTATACATCTCAGTCACATCATCTGTTCTATAGGCTGAGCAAGACATTTAGGTCTGTGCTTTGTGCATTTGTTGCTGAAGTCTGGCTGTTTGTACAAATCTAAACAGTCAGCTAATACTGTTGTAGTACACTGAGCTCACAGTTCATGAGTTTAATACTGTGAACTGTGAAGGAGGGTTCTGTGCCCAAACAACAAGCTAAAAGGTGTTACCTTAAAACCTTTCACAATTTCCACATTGTACATGAAAGCAACTCTTAAAAATACAGTTTGTTCAACTGTGGATAAAAGAAAGAAGCAAGCCTTTCCATCTATAGAAGACTCACAGCCAGTGCGTTTTTTATTATGACAGCAGGAGAGAAATTACTGAGCAGCATGGCGTAAACACATTATCTTTTTCAATGGAAAACATTATCTCTGCACAATCTAAATGTCCAAAGGTGCCAAAGGAGCATTAGAAACATATTTTTGTGTTTTAATATCACACAGACTTGCACATTTTCAGTCAGGCAATTTCAAGGTTTTTAAATTTCAATCCATCTGTCTATGACTCAGAATCCCTCTGCTGAACACCAACAACATGCAGATTGAGTGTGGTGGTTTCTGGCCTACACAGCCAATGGATTATCTGTGTGTTTGCATTCAGCAGAAAGTACAGTGCATATACAACAGCAAGAAATGACAAATCCTGTTTGTATTCACCTCTCGTACTGCTCTGAACCGATGTGCCTTTCCCTGTTCCATTTTCTCAGGACTGAATCATCCCTGCTAATATCCAGGCGAGTAATTCTTATAGCAATACAAAGGTTTTTATTCTGGTACTGTAAGTGAGTGCAAATTAGCCTCTAAGTCACGTTTATCTGCAGCCTAATAAGCCACTGAAGACACTGAATCACTCAGATTGCAAATAAAAATATGTAATGTTGAACCTCGTGACACTACATAACTTTTTTAACAGAATAATATTTAAAAAGACTTGGTTCAGTGTGATAATATGTGTGCCAGAGGGGTGAGTGGAACAAAGGGAAATTGCATATAAAAGAGTACACAGCGTCTGAAGAAACAGCCTTAAAACACAACCGTTAATAGTTAACCCCAAGTCTTCTATTTCAGGTTCAAAGTTGATGTGCTGACTTTTAATTTGAAACGTTTACCCTATTAACACATTGTTACATAACAAGCTATTATGAGACTGTAATTATATAGGAATGTATACTGTAGTGCTTACAAATAGAAATAGTTAGAAATTAGATATTAGAAAACAAAGACAACATTTACTGTTGACTTTTACTGAAATGGTACAAATAAATAAATTAAATCATGTTACTAAGAGGCTAAAAGTGAGACAACAGGCCGTATTAGAGATCTAGCTAATACCACTTTCAGTCTCGACTCGATGCTTGAGGCCCACATACCACTTTTAACGGCATGAGGTTTCACAGAAGCATGCCAAACATTAAAGAAACAGTGGACTGACAGAACATATTTTGCCTTCAGATATGCTCACCTGCATGTAGATCTTTTGAAGACCAGAAATGAGGTCTCCGATCTTGCCGAAAGCGAGGCGTCCCACCCCAGATGAAGCACCTATGCAAACCAGGAGCACCCATTCCTTCTGGGTGCCCTTGAACTGCTCCTTCACAAAGTTGATCTGAGACACGGAAAGAAGAACAGACACGGTGCTGCGTGAGCTTTGGCTGTGTGTTTGATGGTTAAATGTGTGTTGTGCTGCATAAGGAAGTCCCCAGAAGCTACCAATAATGATTGAGCTAACACAGATATCACACAACCTGCTGGTGAACATATGTTTTTGTGTTCCATGCCAAAGATGTCAATGAACAGCAAATGGGTGTGCATTTGGTGGCCTGGAAGAATTATCCATCCAAAACCCCAAAGCCAAGGGCTTAAAACAACAAAAATGTCTTCATCCACAGACCTTTGGAACAGCAAGACAGGAAGACCCAACGCATATAGGTCAGACCCTCCCACTCCCCTCAGCCCTGACCCCCCAAATCAGATTCAAAACATTAAACTGTCCTCTGAAGTCTTTCCTGGAAAATGCTGGTCCTTGTGAAATATTTGCTCTTCTTTGAAGGGCTCTACATTCATCAATGGCCATAGGATAGGCATGTTTAGGGATACAGAGGGGCCATACAGGAGAGGTTTCCTGAGGTGGTCAAGCCAATACAAAGGCCGGGGCTGTGTTTACATCTGGGCCTGGGCCTGAAACAACAGGCCTGACAGAGGGAGGCCGGAGCTGGAACATCCGACATCTGGATAGAGGGAGATCAACTTCACAGCTCCACGCTGCAGCTTTACACTTCATCCTCATCCTTCACTATCTCACTATCTCACACCAAAGTCGGCCACAGGTCATGTGCAGATTTTGCAAATATACTCAGATTTTTGGATTCTCTATCATCATGGAAAGCCAAATTACTGAGCTTTGACTTGGGAATGATTTGACTTCTTCCATTATGATATCATTAAAATCACTTTAAGTCATCCCTTTTTGCAGTAAAAAATAATGTCAGTTCTATTTTACACATATTGTCATTTTTTTTATCATAAGAAAGGAGGAAAAAAGGTCTTTGGGGAAATGTCAGAAATGCTCCTTTTCCTTTCAGCCACTGGAGGGACGTGTCTGTGCTTGATTGACATCCACTGGCAGACTAAGTCCCTGCAGGGGAACAGACACAAAGTAAACAAACTTGTGCTGTACAGTAGCTTACAAACCATGGTGCACCTGAGCAGCTAATTAGCTACCTAGCCTTCAAACTGACCTTAGCAGTGAACCTTTCCCGAGTGAATGTTTGTTTGCTCGCTTGTTCAACAAGCTAAGGTGCAGGACAAAATGTGTGTTTATGTTCGTAAGTTAGATAAGCTAAGCTTTAGCAGGAAAGCTAATCTGCGTCATCTTAAAAAGTCTGTGGATCTTGTATTGTGTAGCAGGACACAACGTGCACTTTAACTACACGCATGCCCATTATTGTTCTTACCAGATGGACATACGGCACAAAGTAGCCCAGTACAGCTGTGGCTACTCCAAACGCCCACATCCGGTATGTTACGATGTGAAACACACGCAGGTTGAAGTACTTCCTGACTCCACCCATGACCCTGCTCCACCTGCTCCCCTCCTGAGCAGTGGCCCCTGGCTGGGTTTGGGGGTTAGCAGGACCAGGACCCATGCCTGGTGGTCCCATGCCTCCTCCAGCAGGCAGTAAAGGTTTGAACATCAGTGCCAGCAGGGCCTGGACCAGCATGAAGAGGCTGAGGATCTGGAAGGTCCTGCTGAGGCCCAGCGGTTCCACCACCTTTTTGAGGAAAACCGGGAGGCCCATGGAGAAGAGGCTGGCACCGGCCGTCACCACACCGTTGGCCAGGCCCAGGCGCTGGCGGAAGTAGTGGCCGAGGATGACCAATGAGGGCTGGAAGGCGAAGGAGGAGCCACAGCCGAACAGTATGCCATATGTGAAATAGCGAAGGCTCAGGGAGCTGGAATAGAAACGAAAAAAAAGAAAGGGAAGTAATGATCTGGTTATTCTTTGATGCTGAGCTACTGAGCCATTGATCTATATTTGTCTATATTGCTGTTACTTTCTATTTTCTATTATTGTATATTTTCATACAAAATAATGGGTTCATATTTTTGTTATTTGCGTTGTACAAAACAGCAAGGCCACGTAATTTCTGGCTCCTGGATTAGGAAATACAGTTTCAACTTGAGAAACAGGTTAAAAATCTTTAGTGGAGTGCAGCGGACAATTATCATCCAGATGATTAAAGGAGACCTTGAAGAATGTGAAGATTCATTCAGGACACCAGTAAGTGTTGTCAAATGAATTTCTGGGTTTTTCAAACATCACCGAGTATTTATTTTTCAGACTTTTTGGTGACTAAAATGTAATGGTAATACATCAGAGGCACAAACCAGTGGTGTCTTTAATAAATGTACAGTAGCTTACTTTGCAAAGGATGTACTGAGCAGCCCTATAAAAGCCAGTGCTGCACCGCTGACAGCTGTCTTCCTACAGCCAAAGCGGTCTGTGAACATGCTGACCACAGGTGAACAGAAGAAGATCATGCCCATCGCCAGGGCCCCGACCCAGGCTGGGAAGGAAGAGGAGAGGAGAGAGAATTCATTGTCAGAAACATGTGGAAACCATGTATGTTGTAGCTAGCACCTAAAGCAAATAAAAGAAAGTCCATGTAACATGAAATGGACTATGTGCTGTAAATTAAAATATAATAGCTATACAGGATGCAATACTGTGCAATACAACTCACAGTGAAATACAATGGGGATAAATGGATTCCCTTTCCAGCATGGAAACTATAAACAGACTCATTCTGTCATGCATAATCTTTCAACAGTCTCTACAGTTCTTTAAACCCACGTCATATGAAGCTGGAGAATTTGCCTTAAGGCAGCTTTCTTATTACTTAGTTACATAGTCAAACAACTGTAGTGCATATAATGCCCCACTTGAAACTGAGAATAGGAAATAAAAATTGTTATAGGAGAAAGATGAGAAAACAGCAAATCAAATCATGTGCTTCCTTTATAATTTTACAAGATATCCTTGACCTTTTTTTTTTTGCATATGGAAGTCATGTATGAAAATTAAAAGGGCATCACCGAACAACAACAAGGCGCGTATGCATGAATCCCTGCACTTGTATGCAACTCATCATGTTTGGCCTCACTTACATGACATGAGGTTTTCACACATGCCACCTGTGATCTCATTGAAGGCTATAGTCACAGGTAAACATCCGCTTTGTGTTGAATCTTGTACTCACATTGCCTTGTGGGCATTTCATGACTCACACATCAGGAATACCTTGATGTCATGTAAATGTCATATTTGGAGAAGCTTTAAAAAAACGAAAAGCCATAGTTTTTCTTGGAAACTTCTCTCTCTCTGTGACACATCCACCGTCGGATGTGATTTTCTATTAATATAAATGTACGTAACTTTTTATTGTGTTCTTGCATCATGTATTGCATGCATGTTGCATCAGACGTACTCTATAAGATTTCTTATGGCGATTACGCAGATCAAAAGGTGGATCAAAGTGGATAGTTCAGGCCTGTGGTGTAATATCCATCCAGTGTTAAAACATAACGAGCCAGAATGATCCAACAGAGACACCACGTACCCTGAAGTGTAAAACAAACACATGTCTGGGTCCAGTCTCCTGGGGAGCAAAGGTAGCTTTGTGTCTACCCTGGTGTCTGGGCTGAATGAGAGCAGAGAAACCGATAAACAGGTGCATGGACTGATTTACCTACTTACACACACGTACACACAAACACTCTGAGTTCAGTGTGCAACATGAGCTCTACAGCATTGTACAAACACAGTCTTTGTTGTGAAGGTTAACCTAAACATTCAGTACTATACATGTATGCATGTGCTGGAACACAGTGTACACTACAAAGTCAAACTTTGTATAGTTTAAGGGTGGGACTGCACCCTAGCCTTCCTATAGTTTATTTTTCCAAATGGAACAACAGAGAGGGAATTCTCCTATTTAACATGTACTTCATGAACTCCAACCATTTTGTAACTTTCCCTACAAAATGTTCTAAGTTTCAAAAGACACATTTCACATCACATCTCAAATCATATAGCACATACAGAAGTAGATATCAATAGGGGCAACAGTGAAGTAGGTTAAATGTTATATTACATTTGCCATTGAGAGAGAAATCAATGGCAAAGTGGCATGAGATAAAGATTAACCCACTTTACTTAACAAGCCAAGGAGTTGGGTTTTAGCTTCCCATAAGCACCTTAGCATTACAATTGCACCATATTGCACCACTGATCTAGAGAGCTACGAGCCACTCTACTAAGGGACTCTGTACTTCAAACTTCAGTGCTTGTCAGACTGTCTAGGGGCGCCTGAAACCCTCTACCACACACATCTCAGAGATCGCAATTTGTTTTGGTCTCCATCAAGTCCCATGGGTAAGATCTGGCTCTTAAGCTACTAAATGCCTCACGTTGTTCCCCAGTTAGTCGCTAATTTTGCCTGTCTGCCATTTGGTGCTGGGCAGGCGGCATACAGTAGGGTTTTGCAGCTTTTTCACTAAGAAAACAGCTCGTCTGCTGTGACGGATGAGAGCTGTGGGAGAGAATAAAAACAATGAGCTGAAAGATGCTAAATGCTCCATAGTGTCCCCTTTCACGTAACACATAGTCAATTAATTGTTATTGATTATAGCAGCTTTAAATACACTGAACCCTCAACACTTCCAGGACTGATCATCAAGCAAAAATGTTGAGCAAAAATGTAGGTTATGCTGTACCACACATTTATTCTGTTTAGCTCTTGCACCACATTTGCCCTGAGGGCCATACATATGGCTTTCCAGTATGGAAATAATGCAAACACAGCAATAGACTGCTCTCTATAGGTTGTGCATACATCAAACTGGAAAGAGCTGACTTTGGCCAATAAACTCTCCAGTTAAGGCTACTGTACTGTGTAGATGACAGAACAGCAGCATACGTATAGAAAGGTTAAGTTTGGCTTGATGTTGGCCCTGAGCTGAAAGGCCCTGGTAGTCATTAAATGATCCCCATGACTATAGTGGCGTCCCAATTCAGTGGTTAAATCCTTTAAATTATGGTACGTGGTGCACAAGAATAGCCTGCAGCCTCGACTGTGTAGGACACATAGCATATGGCCAGAAATAAAACATATAGCCCTGAAATTTGAAGACATATGTACATAGCCCTAAAAGTTAATCACCCAAAAAATGTGCTCAGCCTAAAACTCCTGACAGAATTGGGTCGGGTTTAGTTTGCGTTGCAGTGCCTTGAGTCTCAGAAATTAATGTCCTCAGCCTTGCGTGCTTCTACTATTGGGATCACTTATGCCTTCAATGATATTTCTCCAGCTTCTCACATTTCCTTCTTGTTGATGTTGCCATCATCGTTAAGACAGCTCCACCTATCACCAGCACCACTTCCAGTTCCTTTTCCATTACCACACGGGCAGTTGATTTGTCTGGAAGGACCACAGGATCTTAACTCTGTCATTCTCAACCACCCATTGTGGTGTCTCCCATCTGGACTTGTGCTGCTGCTATGTGTTTGCTGTATCTTGCACACTCTCTTAGCGGTTCATCCTGGGAAGACCACAGAGTCATGAAATGTTTTACAGTCAATCAGGTTGGTCAGTCTGGTCCTATGAGGCTCTTACTACTCTTACCATCTGTAGTTTTTGCCATATGTTCCTCCAGTACTGCTCATTTTTGGCTCTAGATGGGTCTGCACTTGGTATGTTACTTCACTGCAGTTATGAGATCATGTTAGATGCTTCTTTGTAGAATAGGGCATTGTACTGTTTCCCAGAACAGAAAAACTGGGTAGTTATAATGAGCAGTGGCAGCCACCACGGCTGAACAGACAAAAAAATGTATTAATAGAAAATCCAAGGACAAATGTTACAGTGCTGGAAACACTGTGTAATTGACAGCGATAACTGCTGCAAGGAGGGAGGCAAAATAACAAAAATCAAGGATTACCACTATAAACTAAGACTTACTAAGACTGCCAATTTTCTCACCTACAGAAAGACAAGCGGACAGACAGCATTAGTGAGGCCAACTACACTAGGCTCAAGACTTAATCTTCCAGAACCAACTCCTTTCACTAGCCACACCCTCAATCATTTAATCCAGAAGAAAATTGTATAACTGGAGGCAATATGATAAATTGGATACCAGTATTACCAGCAGTACAATAAATTGATGGTTGTTGACAAATTACGCTATTACTTCACCCAAGCCTGCATCCACAGGCTTTCTACACTGAACTACTGTAGAGGAAATAATTGCACTCCCTGTTTTGAAAGTGCAAAAGGCTAACAAAGCAACAGAAACATGTCTCCACTCTCTCCTCTCTTTTCTGGCCAACCCCCCCGCCCTGGCACAAGCAAAGGTCTGTGAATAGACTGAGTGGAGTGTACTCATTATAGATGATCAGGTCTGAACACTTCCAAACAAAAGAAAAAGGGCACAGCGAGGGAGACTGAAGCAAGATGTGTGTGTGGTGATGTGGTGATGAGAGGGCTTAACAAGCTTTCCTCTCTTTACGTGATGGATGCAGTCTGACAACCTGAGAGAGTGTGAGAGACTCTATAGGACCCATCTGTACATTAGAGGAACAAACTTCTTGCAGCAGGGAAACGTTGTTGGAGACAGTTCCATTTAATGTGCATACACACAGGATAACTTTGTTTTGTGGATATCCGTGTTCTTTGTTTTGTGAACTATGTAAATTACGATATGTTGTATGATATGTTGTCTAATGACAGAATAAAACCAAATACACTAGAGTAACTGAATATGAGACTGATTGTGAGAGCATAGCTGAAACTGGTCTTAGATGAGTTCAGTGTCTTAATAAACATCCTGCATGCCAAGCAAACCAATGTTTCTATTTCTGTGAGTGTACTGACATTGAGTCATTTGTGTCATTCAGGTCCTCTCACTCATTTCCAAACAATACTGACATTTATGCATGCATTTACATAGTTGTGGCAAAGCAATTACCTCAACACTGCGGTTACAATATGGAGCCAAAGTTCACAAAAAGTTTACCAGAAGCTACAGTACAGTAACAAAGTATCTGGACAGTGACAACATTTTGTTGTGTTTGTCCTGTACTCCAGAACAGTAGATTTGAAATGAAACAATGAGGTTAAAGTATCAACTTTCAGCTTTAATTTGAGGGTGTTAACATTCCTATCAGATGACCAACGTAGGAATTACATTTCTTTAGTCCCTCAGTTGTAGGGGACAGAAAGTAAAGTAGGAAGCAGTACTTTCAAAGAAAACTGTTCACAGCATGCTCTGTGGATTATCCTGAAGAACAAAGACATTGTTCCTGGAAAGCCGTGTTTGCTGCTGACTTTTTCAAAACAAACAAACAAACAAACAAAACATTATTCACCTCCAATGTAATGGGTGGCAGCAGAAATCTGAGACACAGATCTCCAAACCTGGGCAAATAAAATCAAAACTATCTGCTTAGATAGATGCCACTGCAGTAAGACAGTATAGTTTTGTGGATTTTGACTGAACCAACCATTTAAAGTTGCAAGGTATCCACATTTTAACCTCCTAATCGCTGTTTCATTTCAAATCCAGTGTGCCAAAGCAATCAAAAACACAAACGCTTTCTGACGATAACATAATTTTCCATCAACTAGACAATGAAACACATTGTGTTTGAAAGGATCTTGGGGATTCACAGTTAAAGTAACAATAGCCATACATATTTTTGTGACATTAATGGAAAGGCTGAGGTACAAGAGTATAAACGTGGTACAGAAGCCCGTTCCCTAAAGGCCACATGTTTACCAGAGCAAAAGCATGCAAATGATTCGGTCCGATCCTCACGCTTTCTAGCTTATCTTAGTTAATTCCTCACCAGGTCTTATCAAACAATGCACTTAACTGTCAAGACACACCGGTTATACCCTTTATGAGCACACAGCAATGACAGAATCTTCATTTCAAGAGATTCTGTAGAGAAAAAACACATGAAAGCAAAACAAGCTAATTCAGAAGGTAGCGAGCAGATACCTAGTACAAGTAGCAAGTTAATAAGAAAAGTAGTTTGTTTAACTTTGTTGGCAGTTCCTCATACTTTTAACAAACCTGTTCTGCATCAGCTACTACTGTGTAATGAGAAGGGTATTGTGTTCATAGAGCCCTTATATAGCATCAGTTACCTAACTGGCTAATTACCATACAGCACATCAGGTCAGGCTGCATAGTTTGCGGAGGGTTGCGGAGTGTAAGACAAGTCATTTGGGAGACCAGCTGTCATAGATGTGAAATGAGTGTCAGCCTCAGCACGCAAATGTGTTTTAACAGCAGGGGTCTCTGTATGCTCCATGAGTTGTTTACTTGGTACCACTCACTCTCATCAGCAACTCCCTCTGATGTTTACTAGCCATATCATGCTTCAGGCTACCAATATTCGCAAACTGCTTGTGTTGACACTATTAATAATGCAAGATGAGGGGGTATGTATGGATATAAAATGGACGTGTTTTGCAGAGAGTACAGTGAGTCACATGTCAGTGCAGCAGCATGACTTGATTTTTCTGCCTAAACTGGCTCTCAGACTCCTGATACACTAATCTGTGCTACTTCAATACTAACTTACAACTGGCAGCTTCTAGCTCATGCTGGTGGGACTCTCAGAGCTCAAGTTTCTCAAAGTTAATACCATATTTCCCATAAACGCTTGTTTCTAGTTGTGAAAAGGATGACGCCACTTATCACCTATCCACTCCCTTGTGTCGAGTAGGCTGAGTTTGCTTTCTTTTTCCGTCACTATTTCCATTTGCACTTGCTATAAAACTGTCTAAAAATAAATACATTCAACAAAAACAAACCATCCTTGCACCTTATCATATGTATGTACCTGCTTATGAGTGTGTGGAGCCTTTAGAGACTCTGATCCGACCTGAACCCATTCCCCTACCCTTTGGAATGCCAAAAATGCCACAGTACTCCCCGATCTGCCCTGAACCTGGGATTTCCAGCTGCCCCGGAGATGCTGGTGAAATCTGGGGCAGCAGAGCTACAACGCAGCACTACACAGAACACAGCGGTATGCTAATGATTGGAGAAGTTTGCTTGTGACAGCACAGACACCTGTTTGAATGCTGGGTCGAATATTCTGTTTTCATTGTTCATTTGAAGGCCTAGGGGATCCCACAGTTTCCTCCATCTTTGAATGGCTAGAATGGGACGTTGTCTTTTCATTAGAGTGCTAATTCTATATGGATTTTATTAACCTGCATTTCAGTTGAGTTTAAGTTTCCCATGTTTTAAATGCTGTTTTACAGGCTTTTCCACCCTGACAAAAATATAGTTCCACTATAGATACTAATCCCTTCGTTGTTTTTAGCTAACAAACACCTGCTAAATACTGTATCTGTCCAAAAAATCCAATCCAACAAATATTTAAAAGTTTTTGGATTTTACCCTAATACTAATGAATGCCAAGACAAATAACACAGAACAAGGTTACACAAGTAGGACAGTGGCATGATCAAACACACAACTCGACATTTCTAGAACACATCCCAATTTCTGATTTAGTTTTACTTGTATGTTACCACTGTTATTCAAAGATCCCTGTGGTCAGTATGAGCTATTCTATATAATAATCTAGTGTGGCACAGAGGTGCTTGTGTCTTTTCCCACTCATGTTGTTAAAAGCCTAAATTCCTATGTGCAAGACTGGCTCTCTGAACCTGTTTGTGGTATGTTCACGTCACTTATACATTATCAGTGTCTTTTCAACATTTAATGGAAAACTCTCTTAATGCCTGAACGCTGCTGTCAGTAAGCTTTATAGTCTGTCAACTTTATACTGGAGTTTAAGTGAAAAAAAACGCCTCTCATTTACTGATGGAGCAGCATTATTAATGGAGCCTGTGTTGCAGTATCAATCTACTTTATGCTTTTGAAAAAGGCACAGAAATTCTCTAAAACAAATCAGGACACAATGTGCTTGAATGAGCCTCTGTTTCTTGTCTCACCAGTCTTCCTACGGATCTGTTTCACACCAGTGGCGTATAGATGGAAATTATTTCAGAAATCAATGAAAAATTAATCACTCGCTCACTCAGTCCCTTTCTTCCACTCCTTCACACACAATCTCAGTTTGGCAAATTCTGCTGCAGCAGGAACAGCGCTGCAGCTTGAACTCTTCAGTCACACACCACCTCACAAGGGGGCTTGCTCCCCACTGGTTATAAAAGCACCACAGTTTTTGTTTTTAATTTCAAAAGAATGTTGGATATTTGCACTCCGCACACACCTTGACATACCGGCAGTTTTGTACCGCTGTGGCTACAACAGGAATGAAACCTCTGACTGTGCCATGCTGTAATCTTTGTGCAAAACAACACCATCTGCAACTCATAACCTGCTCACCTCTCCTTCATTACCTTCTTTTACTTTATAAAGCATGTTCTGATCCCCTACCTTGATACGTTATTTTGAAAATCTCTTGTTTACCCCTCAAGGCTTAATAAATACCCAGTATAATCGAGCTCAGTATAAGACCTAATGGTAATCTCTTAGTAAGATTTAATCACATCCCAATCTTTTCTTGTCACCTCCTCTCCTTATGGTCCTGTAGTTTACTGCTTGTGAAGTACTTTGACATGTTGTTTTAAGATAATCTACACCTTTGAATTTAGCTTTTAGTGACCGTTCCCTCTCAGACTGGATACTTGTTCAAAAGGAGCCTTCACAACTGTGAGTATTGTAGTTAAGTTGTTTCCCTCTGTTTTCTTCTGTTGCTGAGGGGAAAAAGGTCGGGACTCAGCCTACGAGCTTAATCCTTTCACATATGAGAACAACCAAGAATCAAATCCAAGGAACGGCTGGAGATGAAATCCTTAACAAGTGGGGGGAAAAACGGGAAAACTGAATAGAAATACCTCTATAGTAACTACCATCTGTTGAATGCAAGATATAAGAAATATATCTGGTCTCAGATTACTCTTTCTACCAGTCATACTGTATCTGTTTTCAGGCCCAACACGTTCTCAGGCTCTCTATCACACAAAACCTGAAAGTAATGTGATGCCTAGTCGCGCTGCACCTCCAGACACAGCAATTTCCTTCACATAAATGAAAGATAACAGGGTGCAAGATGCCATTAAAGATATTAACCTGTGCTTACACAAACAACTCAAATGAGACGGATAATGTCTGAGCCTTTGATTTTGCCGTTTGCTGTCTGTTTTTCATGCTGATGAGAAAGCACTGAATGTGTTCCAGGGAACAGTCTTAGAACCATAATCCCTTCCCACATCCTGACCTTAACCTTTGCTGGTGATTGTGGAACTAGACAGGAAGTTAAGGAAAATACCCACTCCTGTTACATGCCACTCCCCTACTCCTCAAAAAACATTTCTTTTCACACAAATCTGAGCAGACCATGTCACTCACCAGTTTAAAACAAGCAGTTTGCTTGAACAGAAAGTCCATCCCTAAAAAACAACTGACATAATTACTAATTTAGTCAAGTCGTTGTTCATGTGATTAACAGCCTCAAAGCTAGAGGCCAAGAATGTGAAAAACTATCAAGGGACCAAACCTCAATCCTTAACAGAATGGTTTAAATTGAAGCATGCAAGGGGACAGAGGGGTGAACACTGATCTTTGTCTGGTCATGTATGCCATAACAAGTGGTCAACAGCAGCTTTATTGTGAATTACAATTCCTGGAATTAAATCATCACAAGGTCTTTTAGTTTTCTATATACTATATGTGGGAGTAATGTCACATGTTTAAATCTAACATAGGATTTTTGTCACGTCATCCCTTTCTCTCAGTCTTTCCGGTATCTTTTCACTGCAAACAGTCCAGTGAAAGGGAAAACCCGAAAAAAGCAATGCAATAACAAATATGGGATACTTCACATTCTGATTCACATTTAGGGGGTGTAAAAAGTCTGAGACAAAACCTTTTACAAGTCTCACTTTGGAAGGTTTGCTGGGTCACACTTTTTGTACACTATGCTCACAGGTTCACAGACTATTCAAATGTCTGTGGTACATTTCTATAACTTTCAGCCTTCAGGGGGAAAGACTTCATCAATGGGCCAATTGTGACAAACTGAAATGGATTTGCAGCAGCCAGCTAATGGAGTTAGAATGACAGTGGTGTTAATGAATGCATAGCCAGTACATGTTGGTAAGTTAAATCCATGTTAACATGGAGGTCAAATGCCCACCTTTAAATGTTTCAAGTCAGTGATTGTAAACAACAATGCATCCAGGACAAATGTGCCTCTGTCCACCAGTTGATGCATTCTTCCCTCACATTGTCAGTTTCACCTCAGCAGTCTGGTACTCACCCACTTTGAACTGGGACGTCTTGTCGTCCGGGTTTGCATGCTCCTTCACCAGCATCATATGCAGGATGCCGAAAGAGTTCTGGATCCCGAAGATCGACCCATTGCACCAGGTGGACGCAAAAACCACCAGCCAGCCGTAACCTCCTTCGGGTGGGACGAATCCGTCTCCGTGGCCGTGCCTCTCCACCTGGAGCCCCGCCTCGGCTTCAGAAGCCGGGGAGAGGGGCGGCTTGCACCCGGCCTCGATCAGCTGCACGGTGCTGTCCTCCTGCACGATTTTACACTCGCTGCCAGCCGCCTGATCCTCCTTGCTCCTGTCTGTTTCTTGGGGACCATCTCTTTGCTCCACCTGGGGATCTGCAGCCGGCTGCTCCGTCCGGGACACTCCGCTGGACGGCTGCGCTTGATTGTCTAACCCGTTGATCCCCATGCTGCCTGGTCTGGTGGAGATGTTACTGTACACTCTTGGCGCACATGCATGAGATATAGGTCACTGACATAAGAGGACCAATTTGAATAACAGATTTGATTGGCTATCTGTAAAAATGTGCCAGACAGACAGTGCCTTACTGACAGGCAAGCCTCCTACACGCCGTTTGTAGTCTGAGCGTCAACTTCAGCGAATGAACACCAACCTGCAAACGTTAAATATGTCATTCTAGTCGGAGGTCTGTGTTTTTCCAGGAAATAGCAAGCGCCGCCTATTTCTCCTTTAAATGTAAGCTTGTGTGACTAGAAACACCCTATAGAGACTAAAACCATGTATTTACTTATGCTGGCTCCCTACTCGGTGCCAAATATGGATCATCAACCTGTGAAGACGTCCCCTCAGCCTCGATACCGTGTCTTCCTGTCACGCAGCCCGCACACTGTCCGCGACATCCCCCGGTGATAATAGAAATGCTTAGACGCTCGTCCTCTATCATGTGATATCTTTACACGGTGTAAATGTGGAATTGGTAGGCCCGTGCGGGTCCCAGGGGCTGTCTCGGTTCCTAAGTGTCAACAGAGCAACGGCCGTCATTCAACAGCTCGCCCCCGCCTCCCTTCCCCGGCGGATGGACGGTTGGAACCAATGGCGGAGCTTCAGTACAGTTATGGTACACTTGTGGGACGGACTTGAACTTCGTGTCTTATCGGATTCACGGAAAGACCCGAGTATTTCTCAGCTTCAGCCTCAGCTTATACTAGCCTGCTTTACTTCCCTCCTCGGACTGGACTGGTACATCCTGTTGTTAACCGTCAAAGGTGACATCCGCCTCAACCGTTTCCTCTGTTAGAAAGGGCAGAGTTATGGGGATAAGCTAGCATGTACACTCACTGTTTACACCAAGGAGGGAGATGGTTTGGTGTTGTTTAACTCCACTTTCATTTAGCCGTTAAAGATGTCTCTAACCACTTTACGTTGAAGTCAGGAGGCGTCTTTGGTTTAGCCAGTGAAGTGCTGTGGCTGTAACGTTACTTTACAGTGAATGTAACGACTAGATATTTATCAACGCATTAAGTACGAGTGGATAGCTATGCTGTTCACCAGTTACGAATAAACAAGTTTGTCCAACCGGTGCTCATTTAACGCCTCGAAAATATGGTGCTGAAACGCATGTTTTAATGGTTTCCTGCCCCATGCACAGTACCCAGTACTTCTGGTCTAACTCCAGTAAGGCGTCCACTCTCCAATGGCTTAAGTATGTAAGTAAAGTTCAAGGTTACATTTGCTCAAGTACTAGGTTAAGTACGAGTATGATATTTGTACTTTACTTGAGTATTTCCATTTTATGCTACTTTATACTTATACTTTATACTTATACGGTACTATTTAGGGTATTTAGGGTACTTTTTACCACACTGCATTTATTTGACATCTGTACAAGTGCTGGAAAAAGCATTCAGATCTTTTACTTAAGTGAAAGTAGCATTCATAATCTTACTTATAAGAAAGTATAAGTAGATAATATGAGCAAAATAAAGTACCATTTAATGTGTAAGCAGCATTTTCCTCCAAAATGTAGTGGAGTAAAGGTATAAAGTAGCATAAAACAAAAATACTCAAGTGCAAGTACTTCAATGTTGTACTAAGTACTGTACATGACTAAATCTACTTAGCCTACTTTCCACCAGTGATTTGTGGTTACTTATTACTTTGCAGAGTAAGATTTTACATACAAACCATATGATCGGCTTGTAAAATATGATGTATTATTATAGTTTCAACTACCCAATATATAGTATATAAAGTGCTTGAAATTAGGTCCACCCTCACCCACTACAATTTTTTAGATTGTACTTAAGTACAATTTACTGATATTTCTGTACTTTTACTCAAGTATAATTTATATAATTTATAATTTATAATAACCTTTACTTTTAATTGTGTAGTGGTGGAAGAAGTATTCAGGTTACTTAAGTGAAAGTGTCAATACTACAATGTAAAAATTACCTATTACAATTAAGAGTCCTTCATTTCAAATTCTAAAAGTACAGAAGTATTATCAGCAAAATGTATTTAAAGTGCACTCATTGTGACAAGGCCAGAGTGTAGTGTAATATGGATTATATGATTTGATTAAGGGGTATGTTAATGCTACAGCTGGTTGAGGGGAAGATAATTTTACCAACTTCATATACTGTTATATATATATATATATATATATGTATATACAAATATATACAAATTATCAAGTAACTATCGCTGTAATGTAAATGTAGTGGAGTAAAAATACAGTGTTTCCATCATAAAGTATAAAATGGAAATAATCAAGTGAAATACAAGTACCACAAAATTGTGCTTAAGTAAAAGTACCTATTTTTCATACCTGTCATCTTTTACTTAAGTAAAACATGTGAATACTTTTTACAGCACTGTCAAAAACACAATAGTCTATAGCCTGAAAGCAGGCTGGGATGATAATTATGTTTTTGTTTCTAAGCATGTAGGTCAACCGTACAGTTTCCATTCAAAAGATTCATCTGTATGAAGTGAGAGAGAGGGGGCCAGAGGGAGAGAGTCCACCAGCAGAGATAATTACAGTGAGAGAATTTCACACTTGAACAGAGTTTTCAAGTGAGTGAGCAACAAAAACACCTTGCATTATAATCTTCTTTTGCATGCCTACTGTATGCAATATTAAGGTTAAGAAAGAAGTACGTTTAACCTCATGTTGCCATTTTGATCTTTTAGTCTCCTGTATTGTGTGTTTGGACATCATTTCTGCATTTTCTGTCCTGGCACAAATACTTACAAATACTTACAAATACATACATCAAATGAAGTCAATCTATTAGACTTAGACTTAGACTTAGACTTTTATTAATCCCACAGCGGGGAAATTTACACGTCACAGCAGCAAAAACAGAAAGGTGCAGAAACATACAGCAGACAAGCACTGTGTCTATTTACCAGTCCATTAGATTCAATTAGACAGCCCCAAATAGGAAAAATCCGGGGATTTCTGTTTTGTTTTTTGTTTTTTTGATTCATGTGACATGAATTCATTTGTAGTCGACAAAAACAAGTATTCACCACTAAGTGGCGCTACAACTCTGTGTAAGGGGTTGTTCAGGATTGCAATGACAAGAGCAAGGTTGGAAGTTACCCAACATTTGACGTCCAGTTTTTTAACATGGTACAGTTCAGTGGACCGTAACCTAGCCCATTTATTTATGCATGTTTTGGTTAATTTCAAATAACA
Organism: Enoplosus armatus; assembly: GCF_043641665.1. Taxonomy (NCBI): domain Eukaryota; kingdom Metazoa; phylum Chordata; class Actinopteri; order Centrarchiformes; family Enoplosidae; genus Enoplosus; species Enoplosus armatus. The sequence continues at coordinate 13,852,359 of NC_092189.1, forward strand.
CAGCATAAATGTTGTGTCATATTAACAAATGCATACCCCTTTTTCAGCAACGACAGTTTAACATGTCACAGTAGGAAAGACAGGTGTAAATTACAAAGTTAATGATGGCTGAATTCCATTTGGCTGCTTCAATTTCAGGGTGCTGGTATTGTGCATGTTGGATCACAGTCATGCTGTCGTGGCTTACTGGGACAATTGAATAGAACGGAGCCATCATTAATGTTATTACTAACAGCTGTGTTTCCTACTATGACAAGTCAAAATATCTGCAGTGAAAAATGCCTCTTGTGTGGTTAAAGTTTTGTAAATTTAGTTTTCACCTGAGAACCACAAAAGGCATTTGTGGGGGGCCCTGTTACCCAATTATGGTGCCAAAGGTTGTAGGCAGCTGTTATTTCATTTTAATTAATTGTGTGTTTAATATAAAGGCACTCAAAATTAATAATAAAGTCAACCAAATTACACCACTCAGAGAACAAATTAAAATTCATTCAACGTATCTTCATATAATGTAGAATAGGTGAGATGTGATATCAGCCACCAGAAACATGCTGCAGTACATACTGTAAATATTGATTATGATCTAGTGTAGTCCTACAGTCACACTGGCAGGTAACCAAGACTTACAGAGCAGTATGTCCACTTTCCGCTCACACTTTGTATATTTTATATTGTGTAATATATTTGAGGTGTAACCCATTCTGTTGCTCAGCCTGAGGCTTATCAACATGTGAAGTCTGTATTTGTTGCCATAGCATCGCCACTTAATCCAATAAATATAAATCTTGTCTGAGTTGCCTTGTGTATCATTAATAGGATACATAAATGGGCATTTAGCACGTTTCCTCCCCTAACAAAAGTTAATATCTATCAGCACCCATTATTCACTTCAGCAGGGTGGATTTAAACTGAACTCTGCACGTTGCAGGACGGTTTCTGTGATTACCAGTCAATTTCAAATTCGACATTGTTTATAATCACACAAACATGCAGTGGAGGTAATAAAGTGGGACCTCGTCATCAGATGGAGCTGCTACATCATCACACGCCTGTTTCCCATTATCCCCTTGAGGAACAGCAAGACTGCATAGCCCACTCCGGCTCCACAGTGTTTTTTAGCTAAAAATAGCAGTCCACACAACTTCACAGAGTCTGGTTACAAGACAACCCTGGGATTCCTTTTGAATGAAGTGGGGGCCAAAGGTCATGGGGGATTTAGCCAATAGCTGTTCTTCCTCTTTAAATCGGAATACTTTAACTCCTCAGAGAGGTGTGGGTAGAGGAGGGAACGAGCATCTGTGAGAGGCCCACACATACTGATAAAGTCACACTCTGAAAGATGTAGGCTGACTGAGTGAGTAAGTAAAGGGTTATTTTTAAGGGGAATTCCTACATTAAATTACATTTATTGTATTGAGTTAAGAAATAAAAGTATTCAGCTTCTATAAGAATTCACAACGCTCTGGTGAAACTGAGGCGTCTGCATCAGATGATGGGGGACGGTGATACGTGCAGGTTGTCTGACACATGTCCAGCAGCATGCTCAAACATGCTGTGGTGGTGGGAGAGGGAAAATGCACTGGCGGGTTAGTCATTATGCAAAACCTCGAGTAGTAAGACTCACATCAGTGGCTTCCTTTATTCCCCGGGGGCCTTGGAACCACCGTTTGCACAAAGCACGCTGGCCCGTCACTGGCAGCAGAGAAATTGTACATCGTGAGCACTGTCTCCTCACTTACTCGATGAAGACAAAACAGTGAATCATATCAGTGGTACAATCTGAGCGCAGTTATGTGTCTGCCTCATGGGCTGTGCTTGGTTTCACCTGAAAGGTGAGTCCAGACATTCATCAGGGATTGACCAACCTGCCCATGATCATGAGTGTTTTTTTTTTATTAGTCACTGACACTATACTGTATAACTGAATGGGCTTTAAAGTAGCTTACTGCATGTCCTTTTTCCCTTTTGTTTTTCTCTCTGAGAAGTGATAAGGATATGATAGTCAGAGCCAAAGTACAAGAGACAAAAAAGTCGATCGGGAAAAATGCAGATTTTGGTCTTTGTAAACATTTCACATAACTGCTTGTGTTCTCTCTTGTTCTCTTCCCTTATTTGAACAAGAGAGGAGTTTTTTGGTTTTCTGATGTAACCCAACCCGTAAGTATGAGCTCACTCAAACAAAAAGCATGTGAGCTTGTCGAAGTGTTTCTAACATTGATACCTCTTCCTGTGGACACTCATACAAAGTTAAAAACTGTGTAGGTCACAGACTATTTCTGTGATCACCCACAGAAACAGTGACACACATACAGTACCACATCCCCAAAAAATCACTCATTATGTTTTTGTATGTTAAACTGTGTTAATTCAATTACAAAGGCTGAGATGTGTCACCATGTTGTACTCTTATTAGAAGTTAAGTAGTTTTGTGGTGGGAAATTACCATTTGCAGCTGGAGGATGAAATTCTGTGTAACTGCTGCTGTGCTGGAAATGTGAGAAAATGTCTGTAACAAATGAAGAACTCAAATTCCTGGAGATGGAGCGTTTCATTCAAGAATGAATGCTGAAATGAATCACTTAAGACTTCTGATAAGTCGCAGCAACCTGTACCATCCAGCTACAGGAAGGTTGTTGAAACTTATCAGCTACTGACGACAGACGCGGGTTGGAAGAGATGGTTGTCTCATGAAGCCAAAACAATCTGAAGCTTAAACCTGAAAAAAACTGTAGAGATGAGGGTAGACTTGAGGAGAAGCCCTCCTCTTGATGCATATATCCTTTGTGGAGGCTTGACTCTGACAACCAGACTTATATTCACTTACTATCAGGCTTTTTATTGACTAGCAACTTCGCATAAATGTCATTTGGATGTAACATGCCCTCCATGTGTATGACAAAAAGATGTGTTTTATAGGCAACATAACTGACGTCTCTCACCCCAGCCACCACCTTTTCCAAGCAGTCCCACACGTCGCAGAATCTTCTTCCCCAGAGCCTCCCTAATTTCACACCGAATACAGAAACTCATGACACACCGCTCTTCCTTTAAACAAGCTCATGATGATACGGTCTTAGACATAATCAGAAAGAATTCACAATGCGAAAATTGTTGCCACATACCAAAATTCAGCTCTAGACCCACTCAAAATTGTTGTTCATTTATTTCAGCATTTTAAGACAGATTTAGTTTATAAGCTACACCTCAGTTTATACTAAAGTTAAGCGGGTAACCCTTTCTTTATTTTGGGTTCTTTCACAGTAAATCTTAATCTGTACAATATATTCATGCAACTGTAAACACAAATCTGAACACTGCATTTTCTCCCAGTTACATAAAACGTACAATTTAAGTGGCTGTACATTTAAGTCTCTCTTCAGTGTTTATTCATCTCCCAATAATTTATTGTTTCTGCGCCCTTAGCGCTCATCTTGTGAACATATGATTAAATCCTCCTGCCTGCATATGAACACAAGTTGATTTGTACATGCAAGGGCACACTCTCATAACCTCCCTTAACTTTAGTTTGTTTTATGTAGTTGGTTTTGCTCCTTACAACTTTGTAAGAAACACTCCAAAGGAATTCATTGTATATGCACATGTCCTTAACAATAAACAGACTCTATTTAAAATTAACTCAAATTTAAATGAAGCCATTTATCAAGAAAACACAGAAGACATCAGGATTTTTAGTGGTGTAGGTCAAGAAAATCCTTTGGGTTTTAAAGTTGGAAAAGAAGGAGGCCTCTGCGCTGGTACTTTTCCTCTCATCTGTGCGACGCGGGCACTTGGAATAACAAAGAACTCGTCTACTTTGCCAGCTTTGCCCCATAAAAGGATGTCAGAGAGGAAAACAGCCCAGATCATTCCCCTCCAGCTTGTCACAATGGGGGCTACAAGAGATGAAGGGGGTCCATAATAAATACACATGCATGCATTCTTCACACATAAGGCACACATAAACACACACTGAAGTAACCTTATGTCCTGTTTGTTTCCACAAGAACACCTGCAGAGCATGCAGGGAATTTAGCTCTTAAAGAAGTAATCAAAAACAGGCAGCTACACCTACAGATTACACAAACACATACTGCAACAAGCACAAGCCTGCCTCACGCTGCTACCCAGCAAATTAATATGCTAAGCAACACACCGGCACATGGTGACTAGCCCCCGCTCCCCTCCTCACATTCACAGAAAAATTCCACACAAAGAAATATAAAAGAGCGTTGATGGTTAGTTGGAAGCCCTGTAGAGAAAGAGAATGAGGCAAGAAGTGAAAGAAGACAGAGTAGAGAGGCAGAGCATGAAAGAGTAAAAAGGGAGGGAGAGGCACTGAGGGGAGAAAATGAGGGGGTGTTGAGGAGGAGGAGGGAGTCTGAGAGAAACAGCTTAAGACGGTGAGAACAGAGGACGGTAGAGAGTACACGGCAAAAACAGACAGAGTGGGAACAACGGAGAAGGAGTGAATAAACACTTGAAGTATCCATCACCATCAAGCAGGTACAGTAAACCAGTTTGATCACTTTTCTTTACTTTTAGGTGACTTTTATCACTATGGTGACATGTATGCTGACCAGATGCAAAACACTGGAATGGTTTGCTGTTTATTCTTAGAGATTTATTCAGCCAAGGCATTTAAAGCCATGAGAAAAGATATTCTGAATGTAGTGAAAATTTGTACTTTTATTCAGTTGTGGGTTCCCACAGAACTCATGTGGCTTTGTGCCAGGAGAAAATGGAAGTGGTGATGGAGTCACCCCAATAGTTGTATTTTCTGTTCCAGCACTCAGCATTTATTTATCTAAAGCTGTTTACAGGATGGAAAACTAGAACATCCCAAATGTTTGACAATACACAAAGCAATTTCCGAGAAGTAAATGTTGGTAAAATAGTCAACAAGCCAACAAATTTGTTTTATGTCTTACCACTCTCAACAAACTTGTCTTTTGCTAAAAGAGAAAACATCTTGAAGTCTCATACACCCTATCTCTTATCCTCAGTACCACTGTGGATCCTTGTTGCCTTTCTTACTATTCCATGTTGTAACCAAGTTCTGTATTTTGGTTTCTGTGTTTTGACGCAGTGACCACTCCTGCAATAACTTCAGCGTCTTGATTTCAGTTCCTTTATTCCACCTTATTTACACTTTAAAGTCTTTATCTAAGGCCTTAACTGGCCTCTAGGTATACTTTCAATATACAAGGTCAATAGACAAACAATGACCAAGGAAGATGTATTTCCTCTCTTTGACAGAATGGATAAACATGTTGTTAACAGTGTTAGTGATCTATTTATGGCTGTATTATTTTGCTCATCATCTGTCATTTCTGTCCTCAGAGATGACGTCACTCTGCAGGAACCTGGCCGTGCTTGTCTTTTTTCTGAGTGCCTCGCCTCTCCTCCACTCCCACCGCTTCACTCACGCTGCCTCCACTTCCCCTCCCGTCACTCGTCCACGGATCTTATTCATCACTGGCTTGGACTCCGATAACAACTATGGGGATGAAGATGAGGATGACAACCCTGACAGGCTCAGCCCTCCTCCTGAAGGGCTGTACCCGGTGAAGACGACCCTTCTCCAGCAGGCACCGCAGCTCTGCCAACACGACCCCTGCTTGGAGAATCAGGTGCCCTGCGCCCTACTGTTAGAAAAGACTGGGTGCCTCTGTCCTGGGGTCAGTGGGTCTGATAAGCCTCCTCATGCACCACGCATCCAAGGGCTGCTGCCGGTCAGTGAAGGGAGGGACAGAGGGAAGATAGAAGTGCAGTGGTGCGCTCCATCTTCTGTGGTGTCTATGTACAGAGTGGTGACTGAGGGAAGTGAGGGGGGTGCCCAGCAGTTTGAGGGCGTTTCACGACGAGGCGTGGTGGGATTTTTGGATGTTGGGACTAAGGTGTGTGTGGAGGCGGTGAACAATGCAGGACACAGCACCCCTTCAGATTTCTCCTGTATGCGGTATGACCCTCCTAAATCTTCTAACCATAACCTGCTGGCCTGGGTCATTGGAGGAGGAGTCGCCCTCCTTCTACTTCTCATCATAGCAGCTGTGATCTTCTGGAAGTATCAAATGCATCAAAAGGCAAAGAGAGACGCCACTGATGGACTAGGGAACCCTTCTTACAGCACAGAGGGAACTCTGTGATCCAGACTAGTTCAGCACAGACAATCCATCCCAGTCACACTGAACAGGCCCCTGGAGACACAGTGACGGTGTGATCATGAACAAAAGTCAATGGTCAGTGGTGTTCATGGAATAACACTAACAAATGGGTAATTCTATTGTTGTTTTGTGGTTAGAACAACAGGTTTATTTGCTGGCAAATTAACCGTTGTAGGTTTGTTGTAGTGTTTTATCATGGCTGAATTTCATTGTAAATATTAATAATTTTTAGGATATACTGGCTGAAATGTTTTTAATAAACTAAAACTTATTTTAATAAAAAATGGTGTAAAATGTCTTGGTTGAATTTTTGCTTTCATCGGAAAGGTTTTGCTCAGGCCAACATGTTGTAGCATACAGCAGGGTGACAAATTAATGAAGGAAAACAACATGATGTGTGCTAGTAAGGTTTAGGGCCACCACAAGCTTTAATGAAGGGATTGCACAATGGTCGGTCCAAAATGTGCCACAGATGTTGAGATTTGATGACTGTGTGGCCCATAGCATATGAGTGTCACCATACACAACACTTATCCAACCATTAATTGACCTCTTGTGTGATATATGGAAGCATCTGCATGTTTCTCCACTCATTTATTCATATTTTAAGTATTTCAATTTAAGAACTTAAATATTTGTTTAAGAACAAACTTAAAATACTTTTGCTTAATTTATTTTTTTGTTATCATTATGCTTCTACTCCACCATATATCATAAGGAAATATTATACTTTTTACTCCACTACATTTATTTGAGAGCTTCAGTTACGTTTTACTTTGCAGATTAAGATTTTACATACAAAACAAAACATCAATTATATGGGATATAGAGAAATTAGCTCCGCCTGGAACAGCTTTTTTTCAACATAAAAATGTAATGTTAATGCATCAATAATAATAATAATTCAATAATAGGATGTATATTTAATAATGTGACTGAAAGAGGGCATTCGACATAGTAAGTACTTTTATTTTTGATACTTTTAGTATGTTTTGCTAGAAATACTCTTGTACTTTTATTTGAATTTTGATTGCAGGATTTTTACCTATAACAGAATATGTATTTACATCCCTACTTTCATATTAGGATCGAATCCTTTACCACTGTCTACTACAACTTTTCTCAACTTTTATTTTGAAACACTGCTAGTGGGAAGTTGATTTTATTGGCTAGCGACTGCAGTCTTTCAAGCTAAATTCCTCCTTCCTTCGGATTCTAAGCCAATGATTTGTCACTAAACAATGCGAAGAAGAAGGTGTATTGGTTTTAACAACGTATGACATTATAATTCATACGTATGACATTACCATTCATACTTACAGCTTCATAGAACAGGAATGGCGAGCTCAGGTGAGTCTTTTTTCACTTCACACACTGCGACAGATGTAATTTAACTAACTAGCTTCCATCCATAAAGTTGCTTGAGAAACTTTGGTTCCTGCCAAATAGTTAGCTAACACTTGTTGATAAATAATAGCATGTAATTGTCGTAGGTAAAGTGCTATGCATAGTGTCACATATACATTATGTTAACGGTGTGTCCCTAGTTGTTGCATTAAGCTAACTTTCTCGCGCACAGATTTCTCTAACTGATACGTATTAAATGAGGAAACAATCCCTTATAACGTAAGAATATTCTGTTATTCATTTATTTATATGCATACTGTGATGATTCAGAATGACTCAGCAGACAATGATAGTCTTGATAAGTCTTGATCAAACCGGAAGCTAGCTGGTTACCCAACCAACAGTCAAAACGCCAGTTCCATAATTTCACCCTTAAGTGAAGCAAAACATGGTAATTGTTTGCATACCATAACCTGTTTCATCAAAGGCGAGTGAGGGCATTGTACCTCTACTCCTAATTTACTCCTAGAGACACACACACACACACACACACACACACACACACACTAACACACTGTCTGATAAGAAAAGGTATGAATGCCAACATGAGGGAGCACTCTTCTGGAGTGAAATGTACCCTGAAGGTGGAGGGAGACATCAGGACGTATTTGTATCCCAGCCTGGTTCCAGTCATCTGATCTGATACCAGTGCTTTCTTTTCCCCGAAATTCAGAATCTGTATACCTCACTGTGTGGAGTTTATTGGGAGCATTTTTATGTGAGGTAACATGTTGGTTGTGGTACTAACAACTGAGTCAGTTTCCCACTGAGGCTGAATGAATTTAGCTAATCACAGAAACACTGAATTTTAGAATAACATTGAGAAATAAACTGTATTTCATGTGGATCGTGTCACAAAATGGGCAATGCCCTTAATGTCCGGCACACCCATAATAAACAGGCTGTTTGTATCCACTTCATAGTGTGCAGGTGCATACAGCAGGTGTCATATTACAGGGTTATATACAACAAACAGTAGTTGCTTTTGTTTTAAAGGATAATGCTTAGTAATAAAAACTTGTCGGGATGTTTTATCAGTTGAAACCTGTTTTTAAAAAAATTAATGGTGCAATTTTATGGGAGTATTCAACAACAGCTTATCAGACTTTGCAAAGCCTTGACTGTGTTTCCTCTCCCATTGCCAGTCACCAAGGAAATCTCCTATGAGGATCTGAAGGCGCTTCTGGGAAAAAGCCAGAATCTGCTCCTGGTTGATGTCCGTAATCAAGTGGAAGTGGATAAAGGACGTATTCCAGGATCCGTTCACATCCCAAGTGAGCTTCTTTTAAATCATTTTACATGAAGGGGAAAAAGGATATCAGCACTATGTACCATTATCTAATACTGAACACTGAATTTCCTTTTCCCCCCCAGTGTTACCACTTATCATACACATTCAGATCAAAGTGTGTTGTTGTGCATACTGGATATGCAAAAGTGTGCAGTTTACTGTAGTCTTGTTTTTCAGGTTCTGAATATTTTGCATGAGATATTAATCTTTAAAACTTTTCCTTCCTCCCTTTAATCATTCAGTTGATACAGTAGAGGCTGCTTTTGCAATGGAGCCAGAAGAATTCAAGGCCAAGTACGGAGCAGCCAAGCCACCTTTGGACGCACCAGAGCTGGTGTTTCACTGCCAGATGGGCAGGCGAGGAGCAACAGCCACGGGCATGGCCAACCAACTTGGATACCTGAAGTAAATAAGTTATTGGTTTATACATTATAAACATACTCACAGGCCATACTGCTTTTAAGCAGACAGCACCATTTTCCTACATTAATAGCCCTCACTGTTTTGAGATGTATTTCATGCCCATACAATGACTCCTGTACACTGTACAGACCAATTTTGTCTACTGTTTCCTCACAGAAACATTGCCTATGAGTTTTGTCTGTCTACATGTATTACTTTTTCTTATTGTTTTAAAATGTGTCCCTCTGTCTTCTGTTTCAGTGCTCGTAACTATACCGGAGGATACAGTGAGTGGTCTGACAAAGAGGGAAAGTGATTTGTGATGAAGAAAATCCTCATGTATATTTACACAAATAACAGTTGTGAAAGCTCGACACACCAAAATAGAGAAATATTTTTGTGTTTTGTTTGTCTTTTGATACTGTTTTGTTTTCATATTCTAATATGTATGTATGAATGAATACAAATAAAATAAATTATGTTATCTACTCATATTTACATGTATCTGTGGCGATCATTTCAGAGAGCTGAATATACAAATGCACATATGCATACATACTTTGTGCATGCTAAAAAGATGTACACAGTGGTAGCATCAAATGTAGCACAAATAGACAGAAGACATTAACAAATGTCTGCTGAGGAAGGCAATGAGATTAGTTTGAAAGCTCAGGAAAAAGCTAGTAGTAAGTGGACCTTCAATTAAGATCATGTCATTTCTGTGCACTTACAACTATTTTTTTAGACTATAATATCTTGGAAGAACCAAAAATATAATCTGAAAATATAAAGGGAGAACAAGTGATCAACCTTTGGTTCTTTCACAGTCAATGGACCTGTCTGTAGACTATGATATCTTAATAATGTCTTTGTTGTTGTTGTTGTTTTTTTTTTACATTTAATCATCTCATGACCTCAGTATTTCTAAATTCCTGGCTATGGTCCTGCTTTCCGGAGGTGCCTAATCACAATGATCAAGTCAAGGTAATTGGTTATTGATTTAGAGACTACCTATCAATATGCTCGTGGTAAAAGTATTATCAGTGATTTCACTCATTTAATAACAATTCCAGCTGTGACATTGGGTGTAGGTTTGTAAGTTTAGATATTATTGAGCAGGAAAATATTCTCCTGTGAGTACATCAGTGCGCCAGGCACGTGCGCAACCTCTAAACCCATGTAGCGCGCGCACGGCAGTTAGATTGTTCTAATTAAGTAAAGATGCTCAGAGAAATACAGCAGGTAATGGGTTAAATTAGGGTTATTCTAGCTAGAAACACAAGGTTTGTACGTGTAAAATAACTGTTGACAGTTAATCTCGGCTCATGTTTTGTTTATAAAATGGAGACTAGTCAATGAGGTTCGAAGCTAACTGGCATAACATACGTATAGCTTCAGCTAGCTATATTAGGAGTTTGTGTTTTTAATCACCACCTCAGGTGTTGCGGTTGGCCATGCTCTTGGGGAGGCAAAGAAAACAGAGTGGTTTAAAGACTGCAGGAGGGCTTTTGGTATTTCTGTGGACTGAAACAGGAGTTTCTGTTCAAAGTCTAAACTGCACTGGTGAGAAAACACTTCACCATGTTCTCATAATCTCAGCTGCTTCATCAGGACACACAAACAGTTGCAATAGCTGTGTCTAATATGGTGTTTACAGTATATAACCACAGCTAACTTCCAACACGCATACATGAGCATTATAATGTAAGATGTTTAAATCAAAAATAGCTAACCTAACATGGGTATTAACCATCATTATATAAATAACATGACATTTCACGTAAAAAATACACACATAAAAAGACATGATTGATCGGTCACTTTGGTTCATGAGTACACATCTACTTGGACTAATTTCAGCCTGATTACTGCACATTGTAAAGAGATATAAAAGTACAGTGATTTCCTTTGTAGACAAGGTAAAACAAACAGGTCTGACATAGTGATGTTCACATTTGTGTTGCAGTTGCAGCTGCTGGTCCCTGGTGGACGGGGATTAAAATGGAAGCTCTCCAACCCGGTATGTACACACACCTAACACATACACACATATTCAACTTTTGTACACTACATCACCTCTTCTTGCTCCATCAGTCCTCAGAGATTTGCAGGAGAGCATGTTTCCTTGTGTGTGGCTGTGTCCTCAGCCTGACCCTGAGGAGCTGTGTGCCTTCACTGATCTGTATGGTTCCCTCAGATTACTCCTGTCTTTCCAGGTACAAACAAAAGGGATTCTTAAGTAGCATTTTATCAGCCTGAATAATAAATAACTGATATTAGAGCCTGAACATTAAACCTTTGAAGCACTATAGTGACCTCTTTGTCTGTGGGAAGAATGTCTCAATCTATCTAGGTGGGATCACTTTTCTTATTTAATGACTCTTGGTAATTGGACCAGGATTACCCAAATGTCAATAATTAATACTACACTGAACCCAAAACACATTTAAATTAAATTCAGCATAGATTCTTTTGGTAAGACTTTATAATACGGCCAGCAACGTACAATGTCATTCTTCCCAATTTACAGTGTAATTATTTGTACTAACGAAGTACCAATATTGTATATTACATTGTTATCCCCTTATTCCCTAACTTACATCTTGTTCCCTTGTACCTGCATGTATGCATCGGTACATACTTTACAAAAATTCCATTGTAAATTAGGAAGAATTACACTGTACGTTGTGGGCCACATTTTGTTTTATTGAATATTATTATATTACCTTTAAAACGTGATTAATGACAGATGATCATGACATGTTATCTCTGTCTATATCTTTGCGCTGCGCAGATGAAAGATGCAAGACTTTTCAGTCCAGAGTGGTGTGCTCATGTGGAAGCGTTCCTACACACATTCAGTTTGGCCAACGCAAGGGTAGGATGTCTTTCCCTCTGCCATGTATCCACAGTATTGTTTTAAAGTAGGTAGCAAACATTTGACTGCCCTTCTTTCTCACAGATCAAAATCCACCTCAAATTCAAAGTCAGTCAGCAGACCCTCCAGCGAGAATTTAGGTATGACTGGCACCTGTGCAGGTTTTTAAGTTTAACTTCTTTATACATTTATTTTACATGCCCGATGTATTCTGCAGTGATTCATTCAGTCACTGTATTACACAAAATTGATCTATTTTGTTTCATTAAGTATGTGTTTCCAAAGTTACATAAACGTATAAAAGACTCACACAAAGGCTGCAAAACAGTTGGTCGGATTTTAAAAGCGGCTTACAGTGTTTTTGGCTTTAGGTGTTACAACATAATAAACACAAAACAAACTTACCACTCCAGGTAAACCCCCTTGGGCCTCTTATTATATTATATTCATATTCTTGCAGCGTGAAGATCAAAAGTAAAGTTGCATGGGCAGACCAACCGTCACTGATCTTCGATGTCACCTCGAGTACACAGTCAGTAATGCTGTTTTTAATATTATAGAAGAAAAGTAAATAATAGAACCCAACAGGTACAGATGTGTAACCAAAATAATTTTATCCTCATCTATTAATGCAACGAAAACATGTTGAAAATACTGGGGCATATACAGGTAAACTCACAGAAAGTAATGCTCTCTCTTTGGGTTTAAAGGCCTCCAGAGTGTGTGAAGAAAGGATGCTGGTGTCAGGGAGGACACCCTGTCCTTGGAGGCAGGTTGCCACTCCGTATCCCACCTGAAGCCATGGACCAGGGCCTGTTCGGGGAGCTCAGCGTCCAGCCTGTCACACTCCTGAGCCCCTGTGTGCTGCAGTACCCCAATCTGGCAACACGACTCACTCACATACAAATATCCTTTGCTGATTTTATCACAGTTCTGTTTGTGATTTACATGAACACAATCACTAGGCGCAGCCAAATTGTGGATGGTGTCTGTTGTGGTGGCCTCAGGATATGCTTTTTGCAGAGGACGTGGTTCAGCTGTTCAGCTTCAGATCGTGACTTCCAGGGCGCTCTGGGACGGTTTGCAGCTGAGTGTGAAAGCAGGGATAAGGGGGCCAATACCCCCCCAAGTCTGAGGCCATTTTATTCCCTTTGAGTTGGGAGTGAGTCACTGCTCCAAGTGAAAAGTGAAGAAGTTCAAGTATCTTGGGGCTCTGTTCACTCTGGTTATGCTCAAACAGAATTAGCTCATAAAATGTGTTTTGTCCGACCGCATCGGAAATCAAATGTGTTTTTAGTTGTTCTGAACAGCCTCACACATAGGCGTAGTGAAAAGCCAGCCGTCATAGAGAGAGACACAATGTTGTTTAAATGTGGGGATAACAGTTAAGTAACAGAAATAGTTGTGCAACGAATGAAAAAAGAGAGCTAGAGAGAGAGGTTCAAACCCTGCTTACTTTCTCAGTGGACTCTCGTTATGAAGAGGGAGCGGAGCCTAAAGCTTTGGGTAATGACCAAAAGAGTGAAATCATGATACAACAATTGAAAAGAGTTTCCTTCGCAGAGTCGCTCGGCTTACAGACGAGAGTGAGGGTAGAACCGCTGCTTCTTTGTATTTCCTCAGTTGAGTTGGTTCAGGCATCTGATTTGGATTAGTCTTCCTTGACTTTACATGTGTCCAAGTGTTGGTATACAGCCCCAGTAATGTTCCCATCACAGGCGCCTCAACCTTCTTTCAGAACCTCCCTGCACATCTGGACTGTGAGGAACTGGGCCTGCAGGGCCTTCACTGCTCCTCCTTCAAAGGTAGACAACAAACACTGATGGGAACAACTCGTACTGATGGCCAGGATACATTTTAGGTCTCCTGATAAAGGAGTATAAGGGCTGGTTTTCCCGGACAGGGTGTATATTGAACCTGACGTAGGTCCAAAGTCTAGAACAGTTAATCCTGTCTTAAAAAGAGACTTTCTGAAACACGTAAAAACTGGATTCATTACTTCCTGAAGGCCTGAGTTGAAGAAAACTAATTTCAACCACCTGTGTTTGTTTGTTATTTGAGAATGTGGCCTGGCTTGAAGCTGCTCATAAAAAAAACTTTACTGGATCACAACAGGCCTGTAATTTGAATCAGGAATAAAAACCAAACAATGGAAATAGAAAAAAAAGAAAACACAGAACACAGTAACAAAGAACTTAAAGTGACAGCACTCGGAGAGAAACTGCTCCCACTCTGCAAATCTGGGCAGTGAAGTAATTGTCACCGCATTTTATAAACCTGTCTCCTTTGAGTTACGTCCACATGCAACCAATCTGCACCAGTGGTTTACATTCATTGCGAACAGTTTGTTCTGATGCAAGAAGTAGTGTTGCATTCACATAGTAAAAAAGTTCCCACAGTGGAGAGATGAGGAGAAAGGGTTTACAATGTGTTTTACTTTGACGCTGGACTGTTTCCATCTTGTCTTATACTAGAAATCACTGTTTATATTGGTCATATGGAACTTTGACCATGATGTTTCCCTAACCTTAAGTGAGTGGGTGTAGTTACCAACATCTGATCATACCTTAATCTTGCTTCTGTTTCCACAAGTGGATTTTTTGAAGAATAGAAATTTTGAAAGAGGACACATTGTGAGGTGCTGATGTTGATGCTGTACGCCCAAGAAAAGGCTTTGTAAACATCCGTTAACTCAATGAACTTAAGTGAACTTAAGTTTTAACTAGAACGTTTAGCAAACATTATAACAATTATTCGCCCAACCCAAAGGTGTGTCTTAATTTACCTCCATATGACGCACATGTTGTGATTGTTACAACCCACCACTGCACCAGTGGGCCTTCAACCAGTGTGGACTTGCAGCGTGTTTACTGTTTAAAGTGGATATCATATAATCAATAATCACATTTTATTTTTATTTCCTTCTCATTTTTCACTTTGCAAAAAATATGTTCAACATTTTCTGCAGATCTTGTGCACAGCGGTGGCACTGTGTACACAGTAGAGCAAGAAAACTCTGAGGATCCAGATCAAGAATCAAGTCTTCCCTCAGTGCAGCAGAGTCTCCTGCTTTTCCTCTTCCTGCAGCACAGTGACCCGTTCACCCACCAGCTCTCTGATATTATGGGTCAGAAACAGCTGCATGTATAATCATAAAACACTGCCTTAAAGTTGGTCTTTCTTACTTTTTTTCCCTGTTTTCTATGATCCTCCCTTAGCCACAGAGGCGCTGATAGAGCGCCACCTGGAGGATATTCTGAACAATAACAGGCAGGCAGTCACAACAGCCCTGCAGACTGAGCTGAAGAACACACTGAAAGCCAGAAATCACAGAAGAAAGGCAAGTCTGAGACACACATACACGCTAACTGCCAGAGAGAAAATGACTGGTTTATATAATAGTGTGTAGTTCCTCAACAATTATTTGCCTGATTGATAATCAAGCAAAGAAAATATCTGCAGGTTGCAGCTTCTAAAATATGAGGGTTTGCTGCTTTTTTCTTCTTTTTATTGGTTTACATTGAAT
This sequence comes from Enoplosus armatus, assembly GCF_043641665.1. Taxonomy (NCBI): domain Eukaryota; kingdom Metazoa; phylum Chordata; class Actinopteri; order Centrarchiformes; family Enoplosidae; genus Enoplosus; species Enoplosus armatus. The sequence goes on from NC_092189.1 coordinate 13,868,027, forward strand.
ATTTTTGTTTGGGACTGTTGGTTGGGCAAAACAAGGCTCATGACGACATCGTCTTTGGGCTTTGGGAGAATGCGGAGGTTGTTTTTCATTATTGTCTGACATTTTGTAATCAATTAACTGTTTCTTTGGAAAAAAGAATCAATGCATTAATGAAAATTGATAATTAATTTGAGCCCTATTCTTGTGTGTTTGCGTGTTGTGTGTGACGTGTAAGGACCAAGAGAAGCTGCGTTTAGCTGCTGAGGTGATTCTCAGTTCGTCCGTCAGTATTGTGAGCTGCAGCAGCAACATGGACTTCAGGAACGCCTGTCTGAACAGCATGAAGGTGTGAAAAAATCATTTTAGTTATTCACTGTCACAACTTTCATAATAGAAAAGACACCACTGACAAAGACGTTATGAGGTTATGTGCTGCACTGTAAATTCCTCTGGTCCATACAGTGACATTCATATATTCGTAGTGTGACAAAAGTCTGATGTACATCCATAATGTATGTGTTTGTCAGGTGCGTGACACTCATGATCTTTCAGCCTCCCTCCGTGAATCACTGAGGAGGGTGACATCATGGAAATTCATTCCCAGGGGCAGGTGCTACTCCGCTCAGGTGAGTGAGATGTTTGTTGTTCACTGATAGCAACCAGTTACCATAGCAGCACTTCACTGCCTTTAGACATTTGATTTTAAGACATATTCTTATAAAACCTGATTACTTTCACAGATGGAAGAACATCCTGAGAGTGATGAGCCCACCAGAACAGAAATCTGAGAACATCTTGAAAGAGTTTTGTTCTGGGTGAAGGTTGTGCAAGCAGTTACTCTGTAATTAATGTTTTTGCAATTGTCATAGTAGTAAATGTAATTGCTATTTATGTTTTAATTATAGTTTGTGTGATTACACCAGTAATTGTTTATTTAACACAGTTCTAAGATAGAAAACGTTCCAAAAGAGATCTACATTGAACTGAATTTCTGCTCAATATAATCCTTTGCTAATGCTTTTTTCTATTACTTTATTGTTATACCCCAAAATAAACAACATGGTACGATGAGATTGTAAATTTGCATCATATAGTTAATGTAGTTCACGCTATTGTTTGTGAGAGTAAAACAAGTAAAGCTGGGATAACCAAACTGGTTATGAACACTTCGGCAGGCCCGAGGGGCTGAAACTAAATAAACACAGTATGATCACCAGATGGCGTCAGAGGCTTTTATTTTTGTGGCGCAGCTGCCTTCCGCTTATTAGTGTGTTTGGTTGTGACGTAGTTTCCGGCCGCCAACGGCGACAGCACTTTTTCGCGGTAAAATGAAAAGGGCATTTGATGTGGATCAGATTTATTCCGAGTTATCATAACTACCATCTAACCTGTTGCCAATTGCTGTAGCTAGTATTTAGAAATCGTATTGTTAAAAATCGTCGGCCTCGTTGCTATGAAGTGAGAGCTGAGCTAACGTTAGCTACCAGAGTATCAAAACATTATCATAGTAAGTAAGTTAGTAATTATATAGCATAAAACAATGGCACTAGTAACCGGAGAGAGCATGAAGTCAGAGCTGGATTTGTTCGACATACCCTGCCAAGATGACTCCGTCCTCGACAAGAGTAAGTAGCTAACATCTGCTAAGTTTTATGTTAGCAAAAGTAGTTAAGAACACCACCAACTAGCTATACCTCAACAACCACCCAAAGAGTCATCAGAGTCATTTGTTTCTTTCAATGCCAAACATCAGCCTTCTCAATCAATAGTGTGTAATGTCTAGGATGTATTAATTACGTAAAAAGAAAATATGTTGAATTCAAACCATTTTGAATGCATCATGACTCAGTGGTGTACAGAAGTATCTGTGATCATTACTTATATGTTTGATTTAAATGTGCTCAATTCAGCTCAGCTCAGTTCCACAATGCACACATAAGAAAATACTTGAGAACTTGCACAAGAATTATGTCTGCTGTAATTCTCCTCCACCACTGATTTACAGTATTATTTTCAGTCACTGTTTTAATATCACATTTATGGTGCCTCAGTGTCTCATGTATTTGCAGTCAGCTTATTGTTACATCTCCCTTTTTACCCGCTCACCTTCTTGTCCATCAAATGTCTTCTGTCCCTCAGTGGTGGAGCAGTGTATCTGTAGCAGGATACAGGCGGATGAGATGGTGCTGGAGTGGGTCGCCTACAGCACCACAAAAAATGGACTAAAACTCACTCTGGACACTCTGGAGCAATTCGAACATGAGGTAACAGGAACATATATATATAAACGAACGTGTGTTCCTTTTTGTATTAGTTGTCATATATTATTGCCTTGAACTTGGTCCTCTGTCAGTCAATACACTGCCCTCACCACTGTGTTCATTTTCTATACAGGTGTTAAACAAGAAGAGTAAATCCAAACAAAGCTTCAGAAAAGAAGAAACTCACAACAGAACCAGAGACATCCATTCACTACAGGACTTGTATCCTTCACAGTGAACACACTTGACTATCCAGCAGCTTCTCTTTCTGAAGTTATCTGTTGTTTAGCGTGAGTGTACAGTAATGCCACTGTGTTACAGTCCTTGATATGCTTTGTTCAGAATCAAAGCTGAGGAAGAGGAGGAGAATCTACTGGACGCCTACTCTACTCCTGCTAAGGTAAGCTGACAGTGTTTCTGTTGAAATGTAGCTACACTTTTAAAGCTAAATGAACCAGACGTCCTGGGCCTATAGTGAGTATGAGTCACTTGTGTTCTTTACCCTGACTGTGTGTGTGTGTGTGTGTGTGTGTGTGTGTGTGTGTGTGTTTAGGGCTCTCAGAAGCGAGCACTGACCACTCCTGAACACCCTCATTCAAAAAGAACTGCAGCTCTGCTGGCCAGCCCAGGCCTGCTGTTGTCTCCTGCCAGCTTTTCTCCAAGGTACTAAACAACAACACCAACAGTCAGCTAGCACAATCCCCACAAACACAGAGCTCTTGCTGGTTTTTGATGTTGGTCCACTGTTAACAAACAACATACTTAAGAATTATTTAGTCCTGACTAGTCTTAAAATCACTGTCTCAGATGAACCAAGTGGACAACATCTGCCTGGGTGATATGTTGTGTTTCCAAGTGTATTTTTCTTTATTAGTTGAGTAGTTGTTGTTTTTTTACAATGAAACATTATTTTGTTTTATTGAGTAATAGTAAACTTTATATATCACTTTTCAAAACAAAACAAGATTTTCATATGTAATTTCTTGGCTTGTTTAACCATTTGAAGTGAAAGCATTGCATAATCTTGGGGCCATAAACTCAAGACTGAATCACTTGTTCTGATGGACGTTTGTTGCACTGTGCCCGACTCTGCCCTTCTTCCCATCTCTCTTTGGAAGTGCAACACCGTCTCAGAAGTACAGCCAGCGAGGAGGGAAAGGGGAGGTGGTGGTCACATTCGGGGCTGTGCAGGGCACACGCTGGGCAGGCAGGAAGGCTGCGGCTGCAGGTATTCAGCTGGAGCTCCTGGAAGGGCCTGAAGACTCCCTCCGCTGCAGCTACAAGTACATGTTCCAGAGGCTGCGTGATGTTCGAAATGGTAAAAGAGCCTGCCTGAGAACATAAACATAAACATAAAAGTAACTGTGCTCCCTGCTCAGATAGATAGATAGATAGATAGATAGATAGATAGATAGATAGATAGATAGATAGATAGATAGATAGAAACTGTGCGTATGATTATACTTCATTATTTGAAGTTGAAGATCTTTGCATCTCTTTTCCTCAGTGTTGACAGAGAAGATAGAAGAGCTCGGTGAAGGCCTCAGGTCTCACTTCAACATCGAGGAGTTCTCCCCCATCTCTTTGCCTGCCCAGGTAACATCACTTAAACTACAATGTGTTAAATGTGTTTGTAATTAAGTGTTGTCTGACCGCTCAGTTTGGTCTGTTTTATATCTCTTCACCTGCAGGACAGTATAACAGTGTTGGGTCAGATTTGCTGTGACGGTAATGGCAAACTGAACGCACAGTCGGTTCTGTTGGAGGCGGGACCAGAGCAAGGGGGTCAGCAAGTACCTGTTGACCTATCAGAGCTTAAAGAGTACTCCCTGTTTCCTGGTCAGGTGAGCAGAAGGAAACCTCTCTCTTCTTTCTACCCACTTTCTGCCATTTCTGCTGTGTATTCTGCCGTTTTAGACTGGAGTCCATCGTCATTGTAGTATCAAGTGGTGGTCTCTCCTTTTCCTGTGCACTGAGGTGTGTGTGCAGCAGGTTATATGGCCACCAAGAGTAACAGAGCATGCCAAGGACCTGGGCAGGAGTCTCCCCCAGCGTCTGACCGAGAACTCTGACAACTGTTCAACAGTTATCACATAAGAATAAATAACAGTGTATGAAACTAGAAGCATTTATCTTCTTGGAGTACAGATTCATCTCCACATCTGTTTGCTCTCCTCAGGTGGTAGTGATGGAGGGAATGAACACAACAGGAAGGAAACTGATGGCTTCCAAACTCCATGAGGTACAAGCTGACAAGTGCCGACGCATAAAGAGAGCCAAAGATGATGCCTTTACAAAGCAGCATTTACTTTACAAAATCAAAATGGCATCTCTACTGTTAGAATCAGGGCCTGTTTGTGTATCTTAATAGTCTTGTCCTTTTTTAGGGAGTCTCTCTTCCTTTCTACACTCCTGAAGTGAAAATGGAGATGGGTGAAGGTAAGTAATAAATCTACTGATTGATGTAATAAAGGTACGTCTTTAAAGCTTTCAGCTGCAATAGCAGGAGTGACTGCAGTCTGTTTGCGTCAAACGTAGTTTTAGTTCATCTTAACTCACCATTTCATGCGATTGCAGAGCCAATGAACGTACTGGTGGCATGCGGACCATACACTCCCTCTGACAGTCTGACCTTTGACCCACTGCTGGACCTAATCAATGTCATTGTCAGGGATCGTCCTGATGTCTGCCTGCTGGTATAGTTTCTTTTTTTTGTTATTTATTGCTGTATCAGTTGTTCTTCCACATACAGGTGGACAAACAAATACACGTCTTGCAAGATGCACAGAATGCTCTTTTCTTCTGTCACAGTTCAGTTTAGTAGCTCACAGACAGTCGTCACATGTTATGTTTGTGTTTTCTAATTCTCCTTCTCTTCTCCAGCTCGGCCCGTTTGTGGATTCCAAACATGAACAAATTGAGGTGGGTTTAACAGCAGACGTGCTCAGTTTATTATCCCAGGACACTGCTCCCAGATCTGATGTTTTGCATTTTAAAACAATCTAATTTGAACTCCCACACCCAAAGTCTTTTGTTCAACATATTAATTGTTTGTGCACAGCTTTTCAAATTCAGTTTGTTTGTTCATGAATGTATGTCACCGTCTCTGTCTCCACCTGATTCTCAAACAGAAAGCCCAGGTGACTGAGACGTTTGAGGCCATTTTCTCAAGATGTATTGAAAGCATTGTGGATGGCACCACAAGGTGTGTCTCATATCTCTCCTAACTGTGATTTCACTATATAACCTCCTGAGGACCTTTTTTAAAGAGCTGCGTTTTCCTCCTGTTACCTTGTGATGTGAAACTTTTACCATAATGACACCTAGTGTTTTCTTTTATGCAGTGTTGGCTGTCGCCTGGTGTTTGTGCCCTCCCAGAGAGACATCCACCATCATTTCATCTACCCGCAGCCTCCCTTCACCCTGCCAAACCTCAGCAAAGACCAGGCCCAGGTCAGACACACGAAGACCTGACTGTGGGATTGTATATGTAAACTGAGTAAACTGCTTGTGTTTATGTTAGTTCTTCTGCTTGAATCTTGTTGATAACCGAAGACAATTGTCTGTTTAGTCACACATCAGGACCTTTTTAATATCATGTTTCTCTTCACCCTCTGCAGCGTGTCACCCTGGTCCCCGACCCCTGCAGCCTGCTGATAGACGGTGTGGCATTTGGCTTGACGTCCACTGACATCCTGTTCCACATGGGCGCAGAGGAGATCAGCTGGTGGGGAAGCTTTCTAGTTTTCGCATTCCTTTATCCAGCAATGGAACTCAGTTAGAAATGAATTTGAGAGGAGAATGTGTCAATGAACTGAATGTTTAATGTGCCTTTAAAGCGAGTTTACTAAAATACCAGAAGCAGCAGTTGCATAGTATTGATTATATATTTCAGTGTTGAAATTTAAAATGTGTTGTGTTGCAGTGGCACTGGATCGGACAGATTTTCACGCATACTGAAACACATGTTGACCCAGAGGAGGTAGGAGTCCCAGATGAGTTCACTTGTTCTTTCTATTTTGAAGATGCCCGACATGAATGGACCCACATGTTTGTGTTTTCCCTTCACAGTTACTACCCGCTGTACCCGCCAGTGGAGGAGGTGAACATGGACTTTGAGAAGTTCCAGAGCTTCGGTCAGATGCCGCTCACCCCTGACGTTCTCATCATTCCCTCTGAGCTGCGCTACTTTGTAAAGGTACAGAGCTCCTTTTTCTCTTTTCGCCTTCTATACAAACATTTAGTCCAGTTATTGATTACAGACTCGACAGTCATTTGGTGCATTGTCAGTATAAAAATAAGTGCAGTTCGGTTTAGCGATGAGTCCAAGAATCAATTTTTAAAAAGTTTTAACATTTCTTAAATATGTAAAAGAATTGCCTTCTTCCAGTGGAATTTTGTTTCATTTGTCTAAAAATTTTGATTTGAAATTTGGCTGAAGGCAAAACACTTTAAGATTGGCATTTTCTTTTTTGGATTATTTACACACTGTCTTTTAAAACTGCAGGATGTGGTCGGCTGCGTATGCGTCAATCCTGGACGGCTGACCAAAGGCCAGGTGGGCGGGACCTACAGCAGGCTGCTCGTTCAGCGCCGAGCCACGTCAGAGGACGGCAAGAGACTGAGCGCCTGTTTGGCTGCTCAGGTGGTGAAAATCTAAAAGGATTTAAGACTTTGAATGCTGGTTGAATTAACCAGGACCGGCAAGCAGCAATGTAAAATATGTTAAAAAAAACAAAACAATTCACTGTTGAAACCATTTTGCTTATTGGTTTATTTTTATGTGACAAACGTGGAGAGTGTACTGTACTCTGGTCGGCAGTGTTATGAATATGTGTCACTCAGATACAACAACAACAATAATAATCTCTTTTCAATAAATTATTTGCACCCTTTCTACTGTTTTGGGTACTTTCTCTTGTGTGCTGTTAGCCAGAGTGTTATATCTGTTTCTGTGGTTCTGATTGGAGGAAAAAGAAACTTAAAAATCCTATTTCTTTTGATAGTAACTGTTTAAATTAAACTGTATTAAATAAATATTAGTTATTCAAGGTGAGATATTTTTTAATTTTGGATGGAAATATGCAGCATTTAGATATCTATAATCAAACGCCAGAAAACAAAACAATCAACATGATCATTAACAGACTATTGTTTCCTACTTTTTCAACATAATACTAAATTCTAGTCGGCCGAGGTAGAAATTTGTCCTTTATTCTCAAATTTAGCCAGCTTAAACCAACACATTTAGTCATAAAAGTGGTCAAACTCATCAGAGTCACTTTGGTGATCCTTCTTCGGCGATGCGTCGAGCTCCACTTGAAAAAGCTCCACTTTGTCACAAATGGCTGGAAAGGAAATTGAACATAAATCAGAATCAACATCTTCAAAAACAAGTTGGTTTTTTTTTGTGTATCCAACTCATCTTGTGATCGTAATGACTGATGATACCTTTGTGTTTCTCATCAGCTCTATGGTCCTTTTCTCTGAAAATATGTTTAAAACAACATGTGAGGATGTATAATATATAATATATAATATCAGGATGTAGTTTTTGCCATCAGAGATGTAAAAACACTCACTCTTGTTTATGTGATTGTTCTCGAGGTGCAAGTAGATGCTCAACATCACCCTCATCACTGAACTCATTTGAGTCATCGTCAGAGGATCCTGCTTTACTTCCCTCCTCCTCATCTTCATCTTCACTTGCCTCCTCAGGAATAATGTGCATCTTTCTAGATCTGAAACCAACAGATGTTTAGTTCAGCTGCTGTTGTTTAAAAGTACGATTCACACTTGAATGATCTTACTTGTCCTGTGGTGAGATGATGCTGTCCTCTGAATCTCTTTCCTCCTCTGGTTCTCCTGCTTCGTCTCTTCTCTGCTCCTCTTCCTTCTCTCCCCCTCCTTCCTCCTCTTCATCTGACTCCCCGTCCACCTCCAATTTGTCCTCACCTCCTTCGCTCTCATCCTCGTCCACCTCTTCATCATGAGAAGATGAACCCAGTTTCCCGTCCTCACCTTCTTCATTCTTCATCCTGTCTGACTGTTCTTCACGTTCACCTGTTCCACCCTCCTCCATCTCATCCTCTGCTCCTGTCTCCTCTTCTTCCTCGGTTGTGTTCTTTCTTTCAGAAGCCTCGTCATCATCCTCCACATCTCTCTCCTCTTGCTCTTCATCTATCTGAATGTGCTCGTTTTCTTCAGCGTGATCATCTTCTTCTCCATCTCCCATATCTTTCTCATATTCCTCTTCTTCATCCTTGTCTCCTGCACTGCTTTGTTCAGAGCTGCTTCTCTCCTGCTTTTCTGTCTCATCTCCACCTCCATTTTCAATCTTTATACTAACACTTCCTGATTCCTGATCCTCTCTACAGCTCTCTGATTTGTCGTCAGGACTTCGATCCCCCTCTTTTTCACTCCTGGATTCCTCAATTGCACTCCCCAAATCCTCACCAGCAGACTGACTCCCTTCTTTGTGACTCCCCGAGTCATCTCCCTCGCTCCTGGTCCTTTCCTTCACCACCTTCTTGCCCCTTGGTGATCCAACAGCGAGCCCCCCACTTCTCCTTGTCCTCCTGCTAGTGCTTCTGCCTTTCTCTGATTCACTTTCTGAACTTTGGGCCACTTTGACTGCAGCAGTGACGATCGCACTGGAGGTCCCAGATGATCTGAAAGAAGATGAATGGAAGAAAGCGAAAACTGTACATAATAAGTTAGTCTGGTGTATAAGTGGATGTATATGGTAGACAGAACATAGATCAGTGGTTTCCAACCTGCAGGTCAAGGAGGTGGAGTTGCAAGATGGTCAACATGAATAAAACATTTTTGAGTTTATTATTCTGATATTCCTCTAGTGTGTGAAATGCTGGATAGTTTTACCTCTTCAAGCCTGTAGAAACAATTAAAAGTTGTCATTGTTTAGTTCAGGTACGCTGTGCTTTTACTCTTTGCTCTCTTGTGTGTATTACTGTGTACGTAGTTATCCAATTCAAGTGCTGAACTGTTGTAATCATGGTTAAACTGGGTGACTGTGTTGAGGTAGGTAAATGCATTGTAACAAATACAAAGTCAGTTAGAGGATAAATCTGTGCAGAATATTACTCACTCCTGAGAGCTGTGTCTTTCTCTGTCTGAGGAGGTGCGCTGAGATCTTCCTCTCTTCTTCCTCTTCTCTCTGCTCGCCTGACTGGACTCCCTGCTGCTCTCGCTGCTCTCTGTATGGCTGCTGGACAGACGAACTAGGCACAGGATGTACACATGCACACAAAAATGACAACCAATACCAGAGGTGAAGGAAAACGCATAAGAAAAATGAACCTACACACACTGAAGTTCAACTTGTCATATTTACTTTTCCCACCTGGTTTGATGTCCAGCTCGTGGGATAAATGACTGCTCCTGCTTCCACCACCTCTCTCTCTCTTTGAGCTTGGTGCTCTGTTTGTCTCAGCCTCCTCCCCTAATACCTGCACCACTCCCCTCTCAGGAGGAGGCTCCTCTGTGTAGAGCCGACCCCAGAGAGACTCAGGGCCTGAGGGGATTCCAGCTGCACCAGCAGTCCAGGACCACGGCTGGTCGGGCTGCGGGGAAGCCCAGTCTGGTGGATTTTGCCTGGGCCAGGGGTGATGATGATGATGATGACTGGGCATGGAGGTGAGGTGGCGGAGCTGGAATGGGTGTGGGAGGATGGATGGTGGGTGGAAAGATGGAGGGACATGAGAGGAACCCTGAGGTTGATAGGGCGCTCTGATGGGAAGCCTAGCTGCCTGGGGCTGAGGGTGGGTCAGCCAGGAAGACTGCATGTAAGGGAGATGAGGGAGGCCATCTTGGTTGTAGTCTAAGTGGCTGTTTTGGCTGTAGTGCTTTTGAGGTGGAGCCACGTTTTGTGGCATTGTGGCAGGGCCTGTAAGCAAAGATACATATGAGATAGACTTTTGTTTGTGTGCGTGGTAATAAAAAATACTTCTTATTTTTAAAATTCAAGAATAAAAGTGACAATATCATTTCTTAAAGTCAGTGAAGAGGAGGACAAACCTTGTGAAAGTAAAGGTCGATCTGCAGAGGACTTAGTCACTCGTTCGTCTGTGTTCTTTAGACAGGACCTCAAATACTCCTCCATCCTCTGTTAAAGAAACAAAGTCTTTTTTTCGCACTGATACTATTAAAATCACAGAACCAGATGTACGCTTTGGCCGCATACTTTGATTTAGGGAAAACCTTCAACAATGGACAACACTGCTTTAAAACAAAAGCGAGAAAGCTGCTGCATACTGTGAATTCCTTGTACCTTCTTCTGAGCAGCCTGTGTTTTCTCCTTGAGTTGCTGCTGCCAGCGGGGGGAGCTCTCCTCCAGGAACCTTTCATACTCCATCTGGAGGGGTCAAAGGTCAAGAGGAAGGCTGAGCAACAGAGCTTCACGGAGGCAGGAGTAAAGTACAGATGAGATGTGTTAATGCTTGTTACAACTGTCATGTAGCCAGGCTTCCTGTCCTGAGCTACTTCCTAAATTCTTCCTGTGCATTTCCCTCTACGTGTGTGTGTGTGTGTGTTTGTGTCTGTGCACCCGAATAGTTTTCATGGCAGCAGTGAGGCTCAACATCTCTCTCAGTGTGTCCTGGGCTTCCTCAAACTGCTGCAGCAGCTGCCTGTTGTGTTGTTGGGCTGTAAACTCTCTCTCCTTCAGCTCCTGCCAGCGCTGCTGCAGATGCATCGCCCTCCTGCAGAAAACACACACACGCACAGTCAGTGACTAAAAAACATACACAATGATGCACAGTGCAAGCATCTTGTTGCCTTTCGTCTGAGCACTTACAGATGTTGATGACTCTGACGAGTTGAACGGTCAGCTTGCAGCAGCATTGGCCTGTTGACACTGTGAGGAAGAGACAGTGCATCAAATTACAGCGTCACAGTAACACATGGCACACACACACACACACACACACACACACACACACACACACACACACTTAATTCTCCACCCTCACACACAAACCTGAGGTGACAGTACTAAACTTTCCAGCTGACATCACAACATTTGCTTGGTCCAAATCTTACTCATAAAGACAAACTACAGTAAACTCTCTCTCTCTCTCTATATATATATATATATATATATATATACTGTAAATGGTGTATTATTTCAGGAATATTGCGCATACTGTACTGTTTCATATAGAAATCCAATAAACTACACTACTACTACAACAAGACGACACTATGGGCTCCCTCTTTAGTACCACACTTTCCAAATAAGTATTATGATAATTTTTGTTAGGAATTGTAACTATTGTATTTACTGAATCCAAGACCCAGGATTACAACTCACTGACTCCATGATGGCATTCAAGGATCTTACCTCTTTTTTGGATTGTGCTCTCTTTGTTTTGTGAAAGTGTTTCTTTCTGTGCCGGTCAGATGCCCAAGAGACAGTAAATTCTCCTTCGGAGCAGCCATGACTGCAGGCTTTCAGTGGATGCAGAGATTATAAGGGATTAAGGTCTGCGCTTTGGGGGGGAGGAGGGATCTGAGACATGCTGCCAATCCACACATGGTAGTAGTGAGGGTTTTTTTATTGGCACAAAGGTAACCAAATTATTGAAACATCTGCTTACATATAAGTCTGAAAACCTACAATAGCCGAGACGGACAACTCGCATATTGAAATATTACTGGTAGGTTTGTTTAGATATGGCTCCACCGTCCATTTCATTGTGCAGCCCTGTGTTGTAGAATGATAAATAAATGTACCTTGACCTTGATATGGTAAAATGCTATGATTTTATATAAAGGAAAGGGCCCCTGAATGGGGGAAATGATTCAACAGGGGGTGGAGGCTGACAGGGGTCAGGACCCTGCCAGAAATGTTGTATTTTGTATTTTTCAGCTCTCACTCTCCATATTAGCACACATAGAAAATGTGATAGTGGAGAAGAAAGCAGCATATGTTCGAATATTTACACATAAGAAGACTAAATGCTATAGTAAATATTCATCTAATAATCTTCCAGTCTAACACAAAACCACAATAAATTACTTTTTTATCTGTGTTTTAAAAAGGGGCACGCGGTTGTTCACCCATGGGATGAACAACTACAGGCGGAACCACAGTATGTTGTTGCACTGCGGATGTATTTTCATGTAACACCTGTCAGCAGAAACTTGATTCCGTCCAGTGGAAGAGACAGTGGTGGTAAGGAGAGGGGTTTAGAGACGTAACATTTCAACTATTACATTACATTAATTTGTCCTGAAGATATATCAGGTATTGTTGATATCATGCGGTTTGTTTAAACTTGAAGAGAAAGCTAACGGAGCGGTTATTCAGCTAACTAAGCTAACCAACGGTCGCCACCGTGCGTCTGTCAAACCAGTCCTTCCATTGAGCTCATCGCCCTTTGAGCTGAGTCTAACCTCACGGAGAGGAGGACGGGCAGGAAACATGACGAGTTTTGCCAGCAAAGTGTTTTGCAAGGTCGAGAGGATGTGTCACCACCTCCCCGTGGTCCTCAACACCTTTCTGGTCTTCTCCATCACCGGGGAGGTGAGCTACCTGGTGCTGGTCGAGGCTCCGCTGGAGCCGGACCTGAAGAAGACGACGTGGTCCGCCTGGTGGAAAGCGGTCCACCTGCTGGCCCAGTACTTCATGCTGGTAAACATCTGCTGGAACGCCCTGCTCTTCCTCAGAACCAGCCCCAGCATCAGGGGGGTCTTCCTGGGAGGAGAGGGCATGGGCCAGGGGTGGAGGTAAGGAAGGAGCAGCTGTGGGGATTATTACACATAAGAAAATTAATCGATTGTAAGAACTTGGCACATCATTTACCTTTTGGGTATTTTTTGGCTGTTTTCATGGTTTGGGTCAGGCCCCTTAGTTCCAGTTAACATATATCATTATACTACAACATACAATGGTATTTTAGGCAACAGTGTTCTTCCAACTTTGTGGCAACTGTTCGGTGAAGGCCTTTTCCTGTTTCAGCATGACTGTCCTCCAGTGCACGTACACTGACGGACTTTTATAAATCTCTTTAGTGAAATGGTTTTGCCCAGACAGGACTATCTCAATGAGCCAGTATTGGGTTGGATGGGATTAACTCATCATAAACCTCAGCATACCACTGAAATATGTATGCACAAAAAGTGGAAATCTTAGGGGAAGAGACAAGAGTTTTCTAGTATGTGTAAAATGTGAGATTAAGAATGCCTGTGACCATAAATAATAGTATTTTCTCTCTTGTTTTCCACACAGGTACTGTTACACATGTGAGACACACACCCCTCCTCGTTGCTCCCACTGCTACGACTGCAATGTGTGTGTGCTGCGGCGGGATCACCACTGCGTCTTCTTTGGCCGGTGTGTGGGTTTCCGTAACTACCGCTACTTCCTGAGCTGCTTGTTATTTATGTGGTCTGGGCTCCTGTACGCCACTCTGATGAATGCAGAGGTCTTCATCGTCATTTTGAAGGAGGGTTTGACTCTGCACAGCGTCCTGCTGCTGCTCATACCCTGGATCATGCTAGTTTCAGGTAGGATCTGGTTTGTCCCATATTGGCTATCCCTGTAGGTAGCTGTGGTACTTATTTTCTAGTAGTATTACTCACACCGTATACACTGATTAGTAACCCCCCAAATTTCTATTTAAATTAGACAAAACTGAGAAAAGCTGTAAATCATTTTCTCTTCATTGTTTTCTTGTCTGCTCTATCTTTATGGGCCACAACTCACTTTTGAGAAAGCCCTGGTCCCATTAATCACCCACAGTGGTCTACAGGAAAAGTTGCATTCACAAATACATGATGTGGATGACACTTGAAGAATGCAAAATAGTGAATGCAAGAAATGGCACTCCTAATTATCAGATGCATTTTTATCTCTTGTTTTTAATTTTATGAACATTAAAGGTTATTTTCCCCCAAGCTGCTGTTTAAATTTTAATTCAGCAGGAGGTTTTATTTATGCTCTTGGACACATCTGTTCAGTTGTTTGTGATGAGATGAATCCCAGAAATGTAACCAAATCTATTCAGGTACAAATTTTCCCTTAAGCTTGGAGTCTTATATTTATATCACTGGCTGTGATTTAATCAGAACTGCTGCTCTGTCTCTCCCCAGGCCAGGTCTCAGCACGCGCCTTTGCCTTCGCCTTCATCGCTGACACATGCGTGGTGGGCTTCTTGCTGGTGTCCGCCTTCTTCTTCTTCCATCTCTTCCTGATGTTTCGGGGACAGACCACCAGGGAGTGGTACTCGTCCCGCCGGCCCTACAGCCTCGGACCCCTGGGCAACCTGCGTCACACTCTGGGCCTTCGCTGGTACCTCTGCTGGCTCTGCCCACTCATCCCATCACCTCTACCCGGGGATGGGATAAACTTCCAGGTCACAGGATCACTGGAACCCACCCGGTAACAGCTGAAAGTCTGAATATTAAAAGGCTGTGTGTCTTTACTTTCGTGGTGACGGTTAATGTTATCGGGAGCTGCAGCAGGGAAGATCACCTCAGGTCAAGAAGAGGTAGCTTGGGATGAGAGGAAGCAGGATTAGTGTGTGGTTGTTTAAGATGTTACTGGGTGTAACTGACCAGTATCCTCTCCGCAGCCTTTAGCCTGTGTGGAGACAAAGAAATTATGGGTGTGCTTTGGAAGGTACATTGACCTTGACCTAAAGGTAATCTGTACACTCATTGAGGTTGGCCTCAGAATATTAACACAGAAATTAGCAGTGTTCCTCTGGAATACTGAGCACTGAAAATGTATGTAAACAACACGGAAATGAGAATGTATTTTATTGATCGTGAAAAATATATAATTTTAAATCCTCGATAACAAGCATTGCTGACTATGACTCCTGGGTAGTCATCCTCTTGGGATTTGTGATAGTGACTACATAAATGAACCTTTCCCATATTGTTTATTTTGCATAAATCTGAAGGTCATGCAAATTGGCTGGCTGGCACTGTTTCTGAATAGACTTTAGGATTATAAAATACACCATCATCAGCCTGCTATCTGCTGCTGTGGGTTAGCTGCTGGGATCATGATGTGCTTGTGCTTTCCACTTGTCTACATCCACTGCTGAGCTCCAGCTGAGTTCATTACACTGAGCTTTTTACTAGATATTGGAACATACAGGAAATCAATATACTTAACCATTTTATACTTTTTGAATACTTATGCTGTCAGACATCAGTCACACTGTGACTTTACAATGTCACTGCCAATTAAATGTAACAAAGAAAGAGCAAATTGTTTTTCCAAAAATGTTATTTTTTGTTTTGAGCTGTTTCACCTGACTGTTTTGAGTATGCTTTATTTTGTCACTTTACATACTCAAAACCTGCTTTGATTTAGTATGTAGTATGGATTTGGGACACAGCCAACATGTCTTACAGCATTTGATGCCAACTGGACTTCTGTCACCTCATTACAATCTTTTTTTCCTCTCTTTTGCACTTTTGCTTTTGTAATTTTAATTCTCTCTGCCTTAAAATCTAGTGAATGAATTTACATTACAGCCAAAAATATTGTTTGTAAGTATTGTAAATTGTTTGCTAAATATAATTGTTTGCTTAATATCTGTATTTGTTTTGCTATTTCATATGGGTCACACAATTTGATGTTTGGTTTTGTCATTTGAAAGTGCTTCAATAAATTGTGTCAAGGGAACCACTGAAAAATTATTAATTTCATTATTTTGTAGTCTTAAAATGTTTTAAATATCTAATAAATGTGATCATAATTAACACAACCATAACAATACTTGGACCCATCCTCATAAATGAAGATGATACCTGGTCCACGTCTGATGTTATAATCTCATAACCGCCATTTGTCTCGTTTTTTCAGCCGTTAATTTCTCTATCATAACCGTTACTGCCAGCTGCATGGTGGCCTGTCAGCGCAGGCGGTCTGGACTTGGTATCCATAACAGCCAGAACTACAATTTAGCTGTTATAACCTTTTCAGTTTGGATTTACTCGCTGGTAAGGCATTTTTGTTGTCCATTTTTAAAGAGGACATTGTTATAAAACATCAGAAGTTTTAGCAGTATGGCAACTTTTGGTTAATTTAGAACGTTGGGCTTGCATAATGTTATAGCTAGCTAACTGGTAGATGTTAGTTAAAAACACGACTTAATTTCATCCAAATCCCAGTACATTTGTCTAAAACGTATGTGAAATGTTAGCATTTTAGATAGTTAATTTATGTTAAGGTTACCTCAGTTCTGTGGATGAAAAATCTGTCTGTGACCTATAAGGTAAAAAACGATAGCATAGCCAGCTATGGAAAGCAGCATAAGTTAATGTTAGCTACTTTTAAAATAGCCCTTTTTTTAATTAAATAAAATTGTGCTTATCGGCTAATATAGCAATACTTGTGCTACATTGGCTGGCTTTCAAAGATGCAGATTTAGCTGAAAAGGGCAGTTAACCATAACTCTAAGTTATTAAATGGAGATACAGTCATTGCAACCCCAATGTCTCATTCTTTTTAAATGTCAAGTGAAATCAGCCTTGAAAGGTTGAATGAAAATGGCAAAAATAAGTTTGCACATCCCATTGCAGGTGTCTTAAGAATGAATGTGTTATACCAGTTAAATTAGGTTAACAGGATCAGTATGTCTAGTCTAAACTCATGAGTTACTATGTAGATTAACAAAAATATATGGAAAATATATCCTAAAAGCTGTGTGTCGCTCCTGGTTATTTTGGTGGACCATTTGTTGATCCTAAGCAGCAGGGAGGAGTAAGCCAGTGGGATGGATGTCCCAGCGGAAAATATGTGAGTGATGTTCACTGAACAAACCCACACACTAAATGTTGTTTCCTTGAGTTACTCAGCAGCAATATGCAAAGCCTTTTTCTCTGGCGTGTGTGTGTGTGTGTGTGTGTGTGTGTAGTGCGACACTGAAGGAGATGCTTGAGAAAATAGCTGAGCTGGATTACAGTCAAAGTCATCTGAGGGTCCTGAACGCTGAGATGAGGCACTGGCTGGATGTTGCAGATGATGATATGGCAGTGCTGCGCTCTGAGAACGTCACCCTCAGAAAACAAGTGAAAATGTAACTTGTCACACATGACTGTCTCTACACATTAGCAGGAGGGTCCCTGAACTGTCTGACTATCAAATTTAACACTGCAATCACCTTTTAGCATATTAATCATCTATAATTCTGTTTGATCTCTCTGCTGCCTTTGTCACAGTCAGTCTCTTAAAGATATCTTAAGTTAAGCACATCCACTATATCATTAGCTCTAGAGGTCTTTGCCTTTAACTCATTGTTATGTGTCCGCACTGTTTTCTTTTTTACTTTAACATTGTGGTGGAAAACCCATCAGGAGCTTGTATCTGTGTTTGTGTGTCTGCAGCCTGGAGAAGATCATCGATGAAGCGCAGCAGGTTGAAGCAGAGCCTTGCAGGGCCCTCCTGGCTGATAACCTCAATGTAGAGAGATGTAATGAAAAGAAGATTCAGAAATTGGTGGGTAACCAGGAATGTTATTGTATTACAATGTATTACCGGTGTTTTCACAAAGATACTTAGACCTGATAAAAATGTAACCATGTGGAAACTGTAACGCTGCCTTTAAGACCACACTTGAGCTAAATCTTGACATCAGGTAAAGCTCAGAGGTCTTCCCTTTCATGTCATTTTTCAAAAACCACTATATTTATTCTTTATATGCTTTATTCCTCATAATTGTAAGTGTTACATTGCGTCCTTTGCTGTAGTCCAATCCAGGTCATAGACAGATGTCTACAGGCAGGTATATGTCAAGGATTTAACTTTTTAGGCATTTTTGTACAATTCATGTTAAATCATGTATTTCATCGGAAGTCATGGGTTGCAAGTTTGTGTATTTGTAACCATAAGACAGCAAAAAGAGTAACGCCAGCGAGGGCTTTATTACTAAACAGCACTTAAACACCCATCCTGTGGAGGTTTGGCATAAGTGATACATTTACATAATTTTATGTTATAAACTATGTCAGACTAGTTTTGAGACTTAATAACATTCACATGAACCTACTCCACCAGTCAGAAGGGGTGATTGCACACTGGGTATTATCTACATTCAGATCACCTCTGCCACCACAATAACGGCACAAGAAATACATCAGATGCCATATTGTTATAGCTATATGTAGACAAACAGTTAAACTTCCGCCAGTCAAATATGGCGGCTGATGGTTGTCATTTTAAATATCTCCAGGTGACCATTGTTGTGTTTTTGTGCAGGAGAAGGAATCCACCATGATGAAGGAACAAAATAAGAAACTAACTGCAGAGGTATGATGTCTGTTACTTTTCACATGACTTCATGCACTACAGTTAAAAGTGAGCCAGAAATGTCAAAACACTTTGCTCATTTAAATGTCATTCTGACTTTTTCAGCTCCAGAGCCTCCAGCAAGAGAGAGACCGGGACAAGATCAACTTGAGCAAGTTCAGGGCTGCACTTCAAACCATCGAGGTAACATCACAGATTCAACTTGGAGATGTTTCATTATTTTTCTCTCTCCATTCATCTTACCAGTGTTTGCATTAGTCCTTCGACATCATCAAACAGCTGCTGATTTGTTGTGTCATGTGTTTCTTCAGTGTGGGATGGAAGAGGCTCAACTAGGGCTGCAGCATAGAGATGAGGTTATACGTCAGGTAGGAACAGGGACATCAGCACCAGGCAGTGATTTATTCATAAATGTTGATCTTTCCGTTTGGAGTTCAGCATGAATATCTTGACAGTTCTTTGTCTTTCATGATTTGAACACAACATTTTTTATGTGTTTGTGATAGAAAGACTTGCAGTTAAAGCACTCACAGGAAACAGAAGAAGAGTGTTCCAACATCATAAAGGTAAAGATCATCCATTGCTATTCAGTTAAGAAAAGTACATGTGAGGTAACTCCTTATTCATCATATACATTACTTAAACTAAGATCTGCAATGTGAGAGTGACAATCATTTATAAAATGATGAGTGATACTGCCACCTTTTGCAATCTGTGCATAAACTACTTTGTGAAAGAGGCCCCTTGTTGTGTGTTGATAACAGATTTATTACAGGAGCAAATGCCCAACATTGTCCCTGATTACATGCACTCAGCTATTGAGCTGTTCAAGTGTGTCTTGTTGTTTGATCGTGTTTCTCTGCTCCAGGATCTCAGGCTGACAAATCAGGAGCTGAGGAAGCAGTTGGAGGACCGACTGGATGAGGCCTCATTGTAACCCTGACACACACAATCCTCTTGCTTTAAATGAATATCATGACGTACACTGAGTCATCTGTTGAACTCATACTGTACTCAGTGTCTGCTTTTGGTTTGCAGCGCTATTGTGAATGACCTGATGGGAGAAAAGGAAGGGCCACTCAGCCCCCCTCCGTCGTTCGCAGAGGAAATGAAGCTGCTGGCCTCTTCAGCTGTCAGCATGTCGGATCTTAGACACGTATGACCTCAAATTCCTGTGTTTAGACTTTAGAAAGAGAATGAGAATGTAGAATACACTCCAGTTTATTAGGTACATCTAGTAAATACTAATGGAGTCTGCAATAAATCCTGCCTGAAGGTTTCAGTTTGTGTTGATATATGTATGATTATTTTGGAGGATATAGTTTGTGGTGCTGTTGAATTGTATTGTGTTATACTGACAGCTGTTACTATTATTTTGTCCGCCCTATTTGTATCCATGAGTGTAGGCTAAATAGCAGGAACACCTCCCTGTCTAATGCATTACAGTTCAACAGCACCAAACTGTGCATCCTCCAAAATGATTATGCATGTTGTACTTCCACAAGTGCCCATTAGAGGGCGCCACCACAAAGCCCAGATTGTAACCCGGTCTGTCAGACAGCAACTACGTGACTGTAGATGTAGAGATTAGTACATTAGTGAAGTCTGGTGCTGTGTCTGCAGGAGGAAGCTGAGGCTGAGGAGCTGCTGAAACCTCAAAGTGTCAGAGTAGACCTTCAGACCAAAAGGTACTTGAGTTTCACATCATAAAACAGCTCTGATAGACTTTGGTATAGATGTGTGAAAGGTCAAAGTATAACAAGATTATTCTGTGTAGGAATAATAATAATAATTTATTTCTCTTTTCTCATTTGTTATCGTCCACCTGGTTTCTCTGTTGTCTAAGGTGTGCTGGGATCTTGGAGAGAGCTGGACTATTTTTGCTGTTCGTCTTCATTCTCATCTTTTTGGCCTTTGTGACTTCAGGAAGTTGTGCGGGAAACTTTATTTCCATAAACACCTTGTGGAGTGGTGCACGCCTGATGTTACAGCCCTACTGCAGTGTGCATTATGGGGCTTTACCTCCTATTTGATGTAAACACTTCCTCTTATAAACATGTTAAATCATTTATCTGGCTGAGTGTGTGGGGTTTTGTAGCTGAGTATGTTTTCTACTCAGCAGATCATGAGGCTGAAGGTTTTACCAAAAAAGCTACATGCTGTTATGTTCTATAACAACAGCTGTAGTAGTAACCTGACACAACCTGATAAAACATCTAATAACCTTTTTTACAACTGTTACACAAGCACAGTTATTTAAGGGATTTTGTGGTAGATTTCCAACTCTGTCTTCAAACAATACTTGCATGAAAAATGTAAACAGTTTTTGTTTGCTGTAATTGTTTCTCCTCTTGAAGCACAAAGAGGGAATTTTGTACTTAAAGGACTTAAGTTTGGAAGAAACCCATTTAATTTGTCTTACTCCAACTGCTGAAGACTCATTTCATTTTTTCACAGAAGCACTTTTTTCCCCTAATTACTGACATTAAAGTAGTTGTAGGAAGGGATCTCTTGGTGGCCAGTCTGGGGAAACGGTTACAGCAACCAATAACTCCTTCAATGTACACATGGCCATATGAGTATTGTATTAAGATACACTTGGTCTTAGTTATTTTAAATAAACGGGACTGTTTATCTCCTGTTGTGAGAACTCTCCTCACCCATCCTTACCAGAGTAAACCTCATTAGGCCCTAATGTTGATGTAATGAAAACTGTGACCACAAAATCAAGCTCTTTATGTTTCTTCACAGTGAAAACAACCATAACAGTTTCCAGAAATGGATTAGAAGAGCAGTCCAGTCTGCTATTAAGACCATGATTTAAAACAGATTAACAGATTACTGTCAGGAGGTTAGTCTCCCAGCTGCACTACAACATTATACATGTTGCTAATTACTTTTCACATTTTGAATTACATGCAGCAGTCAAAGTGGAGCCATGGCTTCATGCCTTCATGCCTTCCCATGTTGTCAGTGTCTCCAGTCGCCCCACCCAGCGCTCCCTGGTGGTCTCGTCTGTGACTCCAGGAAAACACCCCCTCCCATACCGAACATCATAAAGGGGGGGACCAGATTCAGGGCAGGGGTGTGAGGACGGTCTGAACCGGTTGATGTGTTTTTTATATAGGTGCTGGCTGATGATTCATTGTCTTCGCGTGTCTGCTGGAGTTTGAGGTAGTGGATGTGGATGGTGCGCGGGTGCTGAGATGCTGATGACAGGCCGATCCCATCAAACACCCTCCTGTGTCGTGGATGGAGCCCGGAGCTGAAACAGCTGAAAGACGATAAATAAGAGGAAAAGAGAGCAACAGGACAGTTTGATCCAGCCTGTAAACGGGGGAACCGGAGCAGCTGTGTGAGGAGGAGCGGCGGCGGCGGAGGAGGCGACATGTTCTGAGCGGAGAGCCGGCGAGCGGCGGCGGTTGGCGGGATGAAGGCGCCGAGGAGACCGAGGCAGACGCGGCTGCTCCCGCGGTTCTTCGTCTGTGGAGTCGGTCTGCTCGCAGCCGCCTGGATCTTTCACTTCAATGATGTTACAGGTGCTTCTCAAGGAAAAATTACAAAAACTGTCATGATTTCACCTCCACTAAACTCACCCATTACTTGTGTAATCTTAAACCATGGAAATTACATTATTTAAATGTTAGATTTCAGTAATAATAACGGATAATTTACCTTTTTAAATTGAGTATTTTAGCTGCACAATAGACAAAAGATGGGAGTTGGGAAAAGGCTATCCCAAACTTAGGCTACTGTATTTCACATATATATACAGAAGAGGCCTGATTACTCATATAATTTATCAGTAGTGTATATTTATATGTCAATCCCTCTTTTTAGGCTCACATGGACTCACTGTGGATCATGACATCTCCATGTCCAAGAGAGAGCTCATCCAGCAAAAAGAAAACAACCAGACTGACAGTATTTCTACATCTGGTAAGACATTTTACCATGTGTATGTATATGTGTGTGTGTGTGTGTGTGTGTGTGGAAGAGGAGGAAAGAGAATTTCTTCTTTATCTCTTGTGAGCTTGTTGAGTTGGACTGAAGATCCATTTTTTAACCATTAACAGGCCTATGTTTGAGTTTGGATGTTCACACAGCAATTAATCTAAAGTCGCTGTGATGATCTTAAGAACACCTGTGTGTATGTATGTGTGTGTGTGTGTGCGTGCGTGCGTGTGTTGTGTGCCGAGGCGGTGTGAGAGTCCCATCTCTATTAATCTATTTAATCCAAGTCAATCTCCTCTTGCGCATCGATCTTCCTCTCCCTCCTCATCCTTCATTTCTTCAAACTCTGTCACATCTAGATGTTTAAACACATAGTTAGGCCTTTGAGGGACCCGGTTGCTAGGAAACTGAATGCTGAATTTGCGGTTGGATGGCGCATGTGCATCTGGAGCTGTTCAAAGTGTCAGCCCTGTCGTAATGACCTCCTGATTAGTAGCCTCTCATCAGCAGTTCTCTCATCGCTTGGATCTATTTTGCTGTTTGAAAGATGGAGAGAGGAGCTCTGACAGCATCTCACGGTCTGATGTGAGATGAAGAGCCTTTGTAGCCAATTACAGAGAATATGTTGTGCTACATATATCGAGCTGGATAAAAACTTACTGCCTCAGGGAAACACAGGACAGATTAACTTCAAGGCCTCAAAGACA
This sequence comes from Enoplosus armatus, assembly GCF_043641665.1. Lineage (NCBI taxonomy): Eukaryota > Metazoa > Chordata > Actinopteri > Centrarchiformes > Enoplosidae > Enoplosus > Enoplosus armatus. The sequence continues at coordinate 13,891,216 of NC_092189.1, forward strand.
TTTACCACGCTGTTTTCAAGAGCATCATCTTTGTTCTTGATGATAAAAATACACCGGTTTGATCAGAGTGTCCAAACACAATCATGTGACAGGTTGTCATAATATCACACCATATCTGTGTCTGCATCCGTACACGTGATGCGTGTTTAGCCTCCAACTGCACAATGTTGCCTCTGTTCCGGATCGTATCCACTTCTGTCACACTTGTCTCACTCGGCTCGACCTTCATCTTCAGCTGAGGTTTTATAAATCCCGACTCAAAGTGAAATCAGAAAACCTTGAGGGGAAAGTCACTTGGGAAGCAGCTTCTCCAGATTATTGTCTTGCGCTGCCACATAATGAAAGCTTTTTTTTTTTATGGCGCAGTGATTTTGTTTGAGCTCATGTGCAAGACAGTGCAGTCTAGCAAAACACTCGCTTACAGTTGGAGAGAGGGTGACTGTGACGCATTGTCTAACTCAGCCACACTAGATGCCTCTGAAGGTTGACTTTATAAGAATCACTAGCTTTTGTAAAGAGTTGAAAAGAGTATCAACATAAATACGTGGGTGAAACCGGCAGGAAGAGTCACAAGAGGAGCAACTGAACTGGTTTAGTCACATGACTGTGGCACCACTTTAACCTCACGCTGTCTCGGTCCGTGTTGCTAGGGGATACAACCGGACACATCCAACGAAGTCACACACTCATGCACATCACATCTGCACACACGTGACTGGAGGTTCAGGGTAGAGCTGCAAATAATGGTTATTTTCATTTTTGAATGATGCTGCTGATTATTTTTCTTCGTTAGTTGATTCAAAAATGGCAATCACAGTTTCCTAAAGCCCGCAGCAATGTCATCAGAATACTTGTCTGACCAACAGTTCAGTTAAAATCACATAAGACAAAGAACAGCACGCAAGCAAGCAAACTTCATTCATAAAACTCATTTCATTACAGAAGTTAGAAGGTGCTTTACAGGAAGAAGAAAACAATAACGAGGAAAAATAAGTAAATAACCCACAAAGTAAACGTTATAAAAAAAAGATGTGCACTGATTTGGCGCCTCTGACACTTTGTAGGAGGCTTTTCCAAAGTCGAGGAGCAACAACAGCGAAAGCATGATCACCTTTAGCTTTCAGCCTTGACCTCAGTATCTGCTCTGAAGACCTGAGGCTCCTCTCAGAAACAAAGTCTTTAAATACTGACGTGCATGACCATGTGATACATTTCAAAAGTTAAGTTTTAAAATCAATCATTAAAGTGACAGGGAGCCAGCGGAGAGACAGAATAGCAACACATCTTCAAATTTGAGAAGCTGGAACTACGGCATGTTTGGCAGTTTTGCTTGAAAAGTGACAAAGAATTTTTATGTGGATTGACTGGATTGATCAATTAAAGTACTAATCGTTTCTGTTGTAGTTCAGGGGTTTCCTTCATGTTATACGTCTTTAGGTTTCTCTCTGTCCATCTCTTCTCCAGCTGTCAGTGACTTTCCTGAAGACGTCTTTACTCCGGAGCAGAGGAGACAGGGAGCGGTTCTCCTTCATGTTTTCTGTGTGAGTATCGGCTCTGACTGAAAGCCGGAATCTGAAATGAAAGAAGCTTCATTTTGTTGCATTAAACTCACAAACAGACCAATAACCATGTCTCCTGTATTTCACAGGCTATCTACATGTTTCATGCGCTGGCCATCGTGTGCGATGTTTACTTTGTGCCATCACTGGAAAAAGTATCAGAGGTATGAACTAAAGACATATCTAATGTGTCTGATATCTTCAGCCTTTTCCTTCAGTCTGTTTAAACTCCTCTGCCTCTGTCCACCAGAACCTTCAGCTCAGTCAGGATGTTGCCGGGGCAACCTTCATGGCAGCCGGGAGCTCCGCCCCCGAGCTCTTCACCTCTTTGATTGGTTAGTATGGCGCCCCACTATCAATTACTCACACTAATGGATTAGCCCAATGATTGCTCCATCAGTGCTCCAATTACCTGCAATCATGTGCATCTTCACCAGATTAGGACGGAGAAAAGTCAAGTGTATGCAGACAGAAGCACTGATTGGCCAATTTCAAGCATTAAGTAGACGTGAACAATGATGGCAAGAAGCGCGTTTGACTGATGGTTTGCCAGCCCACAGGCAAATTACCTCCGTGGCCCAGATGTTCTCACAAGCATTTTAGTGTAGTTTTTCTCAAAGCAGTTAGGGTGTCAGTAAACGTGGATTTAGATGAAAAAAATGCACTTTGAGTAGAAAAGAACAAAGAAATTGGGAATATAAAAAACTCAGGTGTTGACATCGATGAGATAAAACTTTCCAGGGTGAATTTCAGACAGAAGATGGCTTGTTGTTCGCAGCATTTGGAAACTGTGGCCCAGATATAAAACAGAGACACAAACCATCACACACATGTTTTGGAAATGTGAGAAACTACAACACTATTGGGGATTTCTCCTGGTTACGATGTACAGTTTTGTAAAATGGCCTTGAAACAGACGTATTACTATGATTTGTAGGAATGAAAACGTCCGCGTTACTTAAGGACATTTCCCCGTAAATCTCCCCTAAATAATCTATTTTATTCACAAAGGAAAGAAGGCTGGCTTTGATATGTATTGGAGTGACTTTAGGCAATATGCAGTAAATATTACAGGAGCATAAGATAAAAGACATCTGTCCAGCCCCCGTGGTTATGAACAGAAGATGCAATATGTCTACTCAGAGGAGAGCGATGTCTATCCTTGTCTACAATCCATCATTTCCTACAGGTTGTCACATTAAATACATTTTTACCAATGATTATATGGCTCACTCTTTCCTGTTCTGTGTTTTTAGGGGTGTTTATCACAAAGGGAGACGTGGGTGTGGGAACCATCGTGGGATCAGCCGTCTTTAACATCCTGGTCATCATCGGCATCTGTGGCATCTTCTCTGGACAGGTATCACACAGACCAGGGGCTGAAAGGAAAATACCTGTAAAAACAAATAGATATTTTGAAGCTTTTTTCAGTCAGTGTAAAACTCTCTGGTTCAGACAATGATCACATGATCCGACACCATTTGTTTAGTTTTAATGAAAATGTCCCATGTGTGTCTTCTCTCTCCAGCCCATCTCTCTGAGCTGGTGGCCTTTGTTTCGGGATGCTGTCTTCTACATCGTGTCCATAGTGGTGCTGATCCTGGTGAGAAATCCTCCAGTAAAAACACACAGGACTGTTTTCACTGTTTGGCAGTTATTAGTTTTTTAATTTTTTTTACATAAACACTTGACAAAAAATGTTTCATCAGGATCCCTGAAATGTGTTTTTTGAGTTGTAACCAAGACTTTTAGAGTAGAACATTTCAAAAGTCCAAAATAAACGGTAATAATAAATCAGTTCTCTCTGGTGGACAAACTTTGTAAGTTCTCAAACTGCATGTCTGCACTGTAATTTCTTCACTGTAAAATGGACATAAATGCAGACACCGATATATCTGTGATGAACTAATACTAGTCAATATATTGGCCGATATTAGCTATTTGTTTATGTTCCTTTAAAAAAAAGTGTAATTAAAGTATATTTTCACTTTATTTGCAGGTGATCTATGATGAAAAGGTCATGTGGTAAGACTGTGCAGCAGTTGAATATCAGATCAGTTTGCAGGATAGCTGACTGTCATCATGATGAATGTGATATTTCTGAATCTGTGTTGGCGTTTGTGTTTCAGGTGGGAGACCATCATCCTGATCTCTATGTACGGAATCTACATAATCATCATGAAGTGAGTCTCTTTCTCTTCCTCTCACATTTCCATCTTGTAGTTATGTAGCCACCACACGCTAAAGACACAACATGTGTGTGTTTGTGTGTGTGTGTGTGTGTGTGTGTGTGTTGTCTTGTGTAGGTTCAACACATCTCTGAGTAGCCTGGTAGAGAGGCACTGCAGGAGGGCAGGTCAGCCGTGTCTGGGCAGTCTGCGACGGACGACCGCCGTCGGAAGCGTTGGAGACTGTGACAACGACATGGTGCCGCTGAAGCCAGGTGCAGGAGCTCGTGTTTGTACGTGTGCATGTGTACATCCAAAACATCAAAAATGTTCCCTCAGTCTCTGAGCAGCGTTCAACAGACCTAGTGACACAGTTTAGGCTGCCAGTGGAACTCATTTCTGCTCCCCTGTGGATTTCTGACAGGCTGAAATAGAACTAGACCACGTTGATGGACAAGATGTTTCCTCCACTTTTTCTTTTGTCTTAATAAACTCTCCTCTCCTTTCCACTTTCATCTCCCGTTAACCTCCGTCCACCTCCCTCCACTCTCCCCAGATTCATGTGTGGTGGCCGGACAGGATTCAGGGGTGGTGATGGTGGATGAGATGCTGAACCTGCACCCCCACCAGCTCTCCTTCTCAGAGGCAAGCCTCCGCCTTCTAATCACCTCGCATTTCCCCCCCATCACCCGCCTGCGCATGGCAGGACGCATGGTCATCAACGAGGTACACTGCACGCGCTTGCACCCCTCACATAACGCCAAGTTCCCCTGGTTTTTTGAAGTTGGTGGGTCTTATGAACATAATGTTTGGTGATGATTTGAGGTAGGCTTTGTTGTGTTATTTTTTGTGACATTTTAATATCTTACCATTTTACATAATTAACAGTGTTTTGATCCAGTGTCAGGTCAGATATGTTAACTATTTAATATTTGCTTTATCAGTTAGTTACTGAACTGTTGCGCTGTGTGTAAATATTTAGTAACAACTAATCTCTATGTAAGAACTAGTTTGTGTGGTGCAACCCATTTTAATGTAAGTGATGTGTAAATATGCAACACTTACGTTATAACTCAGATAAGTTTGAACTTATGAAAGCCTCGTACCGGCTCCACTGTGCGTCTAAACCACCAAAACCTGAAATTCCAACTGAAGGTAAACTGGTTCTCACTGAGAGTAAAAAAGTGTCTTTTGAAGTTTTCATGTCCTGTATCTCGCTGTGTCCTGTATGTAAAGACACAGCAAAATGTGAACTTCAGAAGACACTTTAGTGTGAATGTCAATCAGATTAGCTTCAGTTAAACTTACCTTAAACAAATGAGACCATGATGAAAACAAATGGTGACCAATGTGTCATTTCAGTAGTATCATTAGTGCATGTGTGAGATTAAAATAAACCTTTCCTAAATCTAATCTTTTAGCTTTAGCTCCATTTTTGCTGGAGGAAAAGTCCCTTTGAGTTTAGAGGCTGCCATTTCAGCTTGATGGTGCCGTTATTTGCTTATGGTAGTTATATTTTTAGTTGCCATATTTATTTGTTAAATTTGGTAATGATTTATCAATAGTGAGATACTCCTCAGAGCACAGAGACAGAAAGATTTTGTTTGATGAACGCCGTGTAATAAGCCCACAAAGACACACACACAGACTGCTGCTTAATGCACACGAAAGCAACTTAATCTCCAAATCTGCTTCCTCACTCTCTCGGCTCTCCTGCATGTGTGCTTGCCATTTCCAGTGCCAAATTAAAGTGCGACTGCCAATGCTGCCCCTGCTCTGTGCCATTCCCTAGATCGATGCTTTCCAAATCCCCTGGTGAATGTGAGGACATGCCTGGCTGCCTGATCACTCCTCCTGCCAGTTCTCATATTGTTAGCTACAGTCAGAGGAGCTAATTTCCATAAGCTTGCTGCAGTGTTTCTGGTGTCATTTTGTTTTCTTTTTCTTTCATTTCCTTCTTTCTTTCCTCTGACTTCACCCCACTTCCCTCCGCCGCCCACAGAGGCAGAGGCTGATTCGTGCCCGAGTCGGCCCCGAGGAGGGGGGAGCTTTGGGGGACGAAGGTTTGGGTGCTAACGGGCCGTGGGGGAGGGAGAACGGGATGGTGGCCGAGGGAGTCGCACAGCCGCTGGAGGGAGAGAGGGAGAGGGGTAAAGAGACGGGGGGAGAAACAGGTGGGAGTGCACAGCCTAAAGAGGAAGAGGAGGAGGAGGAAGATCAGGAGGAAGGAGAGGAGGAGAACGCTTCTTTCAAACCCTTCGTCATGCCAGGTGAGTGGTGGAAGCAGACACTCACAGAGGCAGAATGGAGTTTTAGTAGCACAAGTAATTCTTGGATTTATTTCACATTCTTATGCTCTTAAGAAAGAAATGATTTTATTGGTTGAATAAAATCTGAGGCCACAGAAGTCACGTTTGACTGACATTAGACTTCAATAGATATATTAAAACAACTAGCGAAAAAAACGGTTACACCACAGAAGAACCTCCCAAACACATGCTGACATGACAACTGAAGAGGTACTTGTTAGACTTCACATCTGCAGTAAATTTCAGTCAAACTTGCTGAAGTTTACCTGTTGCATAAAACTCATTTAGTAATGACAAGGTAAGACTGACTTGTAGCTCCTTTCCATCAAACAGTTCCAGCAACAATGAAAGAAAAGGAACTAAACTAAACTAGGATCCAAAAGCCCCCCCCAAAAAAGTGTTATTAGACCGATGATGACAGATGTTGAGTTGATGTAATGAATGACTCCGCTTGGCACCTGGAACTAAATTTAGTCCCAGTGTGTAGGATTTAGTGGCATCTAGCGGTGATGTTGCAGATTGCAATCAACTGATAACCTCTCTGCTCACCTGGGCAACTGTAGAAACATGGCGGTGCAACATGGCAGACTGTCGATATAAAGGGCTCATCTCTAAAGTAATGAAAACTCAACAATTCTTATATTCAGGTGATTATACACTAATAAAAACATACTGATTAACATAATATTCCATTTTTGCCCCTAAATCCTACACACTGCTCTTGGTTGGCAACTCTGTTTCTAAAACGTCACTCTAACACACAGTGAGAAGTTGCTTTGTCATTGCTGACTGATCGACTGTAGCACCTCCTTCTAATGTTTTCCAGATGGATTTATTGCTAATGGAGCTAATTAAAAAGGGATGATACGAACACACACAGGCTGTGCAACATGAATAATTTATAAGTTTAGATGAATCTGTTATGATCCCTGTGGGGAAACGTGTGTGTGTGTGCATTTGCGTGTTGTCATAATTTCCTCAGATGGTTGGTGTGTGCGTCTGAAGTGGCTGCTCTCTTGGCCCCTGAGCTTCCTGCTTCACTGCACCATCCCCGACTGCAACCTGCCGCGGTGGGAGCGCTGGTACCTGCTCACCTTCCTGTCCTCCACGCTCTGGATAGCCATCTTCTCCTACCTCATGGTCTGGATGGTATGAAACACACTGATGCACACACACACACACACACACACACACACACACACACACACACACTCACACACACATACAGTATGTATGTATAAACAGCCTCTTTCTTCTGTGTTTCTGTCCAGGTGACCATAATCAGCTACACACTTGGAATCCCAGAAGTCATCATGGGTATCACTTTTCTGGCAGCTGGCACCAGTGTCCCTGACTGTATGGCCAGCCTCATTGTGGCCCGACAAGGTGTGTGTGTGTGTGTGTGTGTGTGTGTGTGTGTGTTTAATGTGTCTCAACACATATTTACACTGTTGATTAAAACCATTTACACCACCTAGATTTTTTGTACATTTTAGTATGTTACAAAACTAAATCAGAATATTGAGTTATACTACTGGTCTGACAAAACATTCTTAACCCTAACCCTAACCCACTAACTAGCTTTTTCTGGAGCTTTCAACCGCATATCACAGCCTCCATCAGAGCATAAAGTCATCAGCGGTTGAAAGCTCTGGAAAAAGCTAGTTAGTGGAGTTAAGATTGTATAACTAATTTTATCACATCTAGGGCCTTCATTCATTGCAAGTAACCTTTTTTAGGAAAAAACATCAAAATATTTATTAAGCAGTAAAATTTAAAATGTAGTTTTTAAAGTTTCTGCTATCAGGCAACAACACACAGTATTCCTCAACTTGAGATGGATATTTTGAATAGTAGTTCCTGTTCATATCGCTCAAATCTGATCTTTTTTGCTAGAAAGCGTCAACCCATCATCACCTCTTTATTACATCTTAATGAAAAATTAGTGTGTAGTTTGTTTTCGACATCACAACACGTTTAAGGATTACATTTCACACAAGTTTCACACAAAAAACATCCCTCAATTACGCTGTTTCACAGCATAGAAGGGTTTTTTTATTAGTGTGCTTTCTCTCCCATAATTATACTACAGATATCAACAATGAAAAAAATGAAAATGGCTCCACAGACTTAGAGGTAGTGTTAAAAAGTGTTTTACAGGAAAAGGACAGGATAAACTAAATCAGTCAGTTAGTGCACCTCAGTAGCTGTATGTGTAATGAGTAAGTGAACGTATAACTGGATGTCTAATGTCATTTGAATGCCTACATGCGCTACATATTTTCACATGAATTACGTTTTGTGTTTTTTGTCAAATGTTGCAGGGATGGGCGACATGGCTGTGTCCAACTCCATTGGCAGTAATATATTTGATGTGCTGCTGGGCCTGGGCTTCCCCTGGGCGCTGAGGACTATCGTAGTCAGCTATGGATCAGTGGTAACACCATCTGTTTTCTCTGCCTGATATCTTATACAGATTCTGTCTCAATCTTTCTCTCTCTTTGTTTCCTGTCACCTCTTGAATGTAATGTAAAAGAAATCTTAAGTCTGAATATTGTTCAGCATTTCAAAGAAGAAATAAAGACATATCTCTCTGTGTTAGATGTAGACGTAAATGTAGTCAGTAAAACAACTCCTCGATTGAACTGAACGGACTTTGTAAGAAATGGAATTTATCATTTTAAAAGTGATTTTAAAACTGTGTCCTCTCTGGTTTTTAGGTGACAATCAACAGCAAAGGCCTGGTGTACTCAGTGATTCTGCTGTTGGCCTCGGTGGTACTTACTGTGAGTACATCTCCACTCTCCACCGTATCTGACTATTGTTGTTAAAATTCAGTTTATTCAATTATTTCTTAAATTGTGACATGAGTAAACAACATCTGCACCAACATCAGCCGGCTGGTTTTCTTCCCCTATGATTTTCATTTGATCTTAATATGAGATTATATTTAGTGCAACAGGAAATGAAGCTCTCTATTTCTGTCCATCCCTCCTCAGGTCCTCTGTGTCCATCTGAACTCCTGGAGGTTGGACCGCCGGCTGGGACTCTGTCTCATTCTGCTCTATGCGATCTTCCTCCTCTGCTCCATCGGCTTCGAGAGGCTGTAGAGGACACAAACACACTCCCCACGCACAAGGACGCTGGAACCTCAACCAAAGAGGTCTGACCTGTTTGTCACCTTCACTGCTGCCATTATTAATAAAATGTACGGACAGAGGAATTTTCATTTCATTTCACGGTGGCTGTACGTGTGCAAGCAGTGTTACTGCAGCGACACCGGCTTCCTGAAAGCTGCGTTGTTTACCTTTGATAAACGAGTATTTTACATAGTTTTGTACCGAGCACCTCCAGTCCAGATTTTGTGAAATCAAACCCAACTGATAATGCACTATGTCTCACAACAAATTTATGAAAGTGTTGAATTTGTATTCTGAAACCAAGACTATTGTATAAGGAACCCCAAAGTGTGATAGTTTACTTATTAATACTTTACAACTGCCACAAGTAACCTCAATGACCAGATGATTATATATGTACGTTTATATAGTTGCTTCTCAGTGCGTGCAGTTGTTTTATGTCACGTTTAATGGCAAGTTTTAATCACGCCTTTGTGTGTAGTTGTAAACAGCATAGCATGGCTGATCATCACGCTCCAGATAATTGCACTAAGCCACTGTTGTCCTTGTAAGTAACGTAGCTGCCTCCACCCCTTCTTTCCTATACGCTTCTCAGCACAGAGGTGCTGGATCAAAGGCGACTGTATGCTACAAGGTATTTTTGAATGTCTGTGTTTGGAGAGAGTCCTTGAGTGTATGTTGTTGAGTGCAATAAAACGTTTTGTTCTGTGAGGTTTCTCTGTCTGTCTGATGCTCATTCAAACCCTCATTTTAATCTCAACCTGCATTTAAAATTGGTAAATGTGATGAGAATTAGAGCAACATATGAGGAATGAAAGCAGTGTAAATTTCAGCATTTTCCCAACAGAGTTGTTGAGTTACGCTAATGAAGAAGGATGCGTTAAAACTCAACCCATTTTATTTGCTGACCTATATAAAAGGTTGCATTGACGCCATAAAATCCAACTCATCTTTTCTCCTGAGATTAAATAGACACATTGATAATACAAGGTTATCATCACATGAGCCTTTTGTCCCTGGAAAACATGTTCAGCTTCAGCAGTGGAAAACAAACACGACCGACTGACAAATCAGCATTAAGCTCTGGTATATTGTACATGGGCCCTTAGAAATTAACAAAAAATTAACAGTAGAGGACAAAACAGCAATAGTGAAACACAAGCTACACAAGAATATGTTTGAGCAAGAGTGCTGTAGTCACATGGAGCTGAGAGGCTGTTACCTTCAGCACTTCAGCACCAGGGACAGCTCCATCAGAAGGAGTGCCGTCCAAGTGCTGAAGCTTCTTTGCATTGTGTCCCAAATCCACACAACATGGTAATTGTATACATTATACTGTATGTAATGTAATCTGCTCATCATAGTACACCACCTTTTCTTAGTACAGAAATAATCTACATGCTTTACCATAGAAATTGTACAATATGTAAGATGTTTTTCCAAAGATTTAATACTAATTTTTTTGTTTTGGTGACTCTTCCTGGAGTTGTCTCACCACCATCCACAAGTTGTTTATAATATTTAACAGCTGTGAGCAGCTCCTCCATTTCCTTTGTGCGTTTTTGTCACTTTTCCAGTGTGAATAGACCAGATACTTAACACTTGCTTAAAATAAGTTGCTAGCATGGACAGACACAAACCAAGTGAAATGATATGTTAGAAATTATGTATTTAAAGCAGTTACAACGGACACGTAATTCAAAGTGATTTTTATTTCAGTCAGGCTAAATCGGCTTCGATACCAAAGAAATGTAAAAATAAAAATAGTACAACAAAGTACATCATTTTACAAATACTCATAATGGAGGTCTGACATATCAGAATAATCAAATAAATTCAAACATGTCACAGTCATAACAAAAATAGAAAAAGTCAATACAGTACATAGAATGCATTAGGAGCTATATACTTGAAGTGTTTGCTATACCATAGACTTTACAAAATTCTACTAGAAAAAACTCCCAGTACCAATGGAATATCAGGTAATATAAAATGTAAAAAAAATAAAATACAAACAATACGACAAAAAAAACCAAAAAAAAACACTTGTGATGTGAGTGTGTGCATTCATACAGGTGCAATCTGCATGCAAATCTGCCTCAGTGTGACAAATGATAAAAGCAGCTACAGTTTGTAAATGATTGTGTGTGTCGTGGGTTTGACAGCAGCTGTTTAAAAATGAGGGAATGATGTCACTGCCAAACGGTTTCTAAACAGCTAGCACAAAACATCATTGAGAGAAAAGGATGTACCTTTATGACAACTAGTTTCATCTATTGGACTTAACAGCAGTCAGTTTCCCCGATAAGAACAGCATTGTCTGACTTATCGAAATAAGAGAATGTTAGCTCTGTCTGACGGAGAAAAAGACTTTATACTGAATGGTTTTTCTTTCTCATGAGCCCAACTTACAGTATATACTCAGTTGTATAGTGTTTGGTTACAGTAGCTGATCTACCCAGTAACAGAATCAGCAATGAAAAAGTTGGTTTTGGTGCAACCTTTAAGTAGCAAGGCCAAAGATTTTGTGCTAACAGCTCAATGAAAGCCAATGTTTTTAATTTTGTTGGCAAAAATTTAAGACTTTGTTTTACCATCTTTGACCCTTCGATTTAAAATGAAACGATGATATATGATAAGCTCCGTGGGTCATTAATGTGTGTATTTCATATGATGGTGGACCTTGGCACTGACTGGCTCCCGTCTGGGAAACCTATTCAAAAGATTAACGCTCCAATGAATCAGACAAAAGTACACAGACAAATGCCACTACAAAAGTCCACTAGTAACCAGAACAATAACAATAGTAATAATAATAATAATAATAATAATATTCCTCCACCATATACGTGGTGATTTTTTCTTTCTCCCACATTCAGAGAGTAAAAATAGATAATTTGGCAGAAAAGAAACTGTGTTGTCTCGACAGTCCGCACTGTGTCTTTGAGTGTGAAAGGGTGCAGATAATTAGCTGTGATGCTAATCCGTTCGCTCCTGGGAGCTCCCATGGAGACAGCAGTTGCTATGGTTACTGTATGCTCTCTGTCTCTGTATCTAGTGTGTGTAACAGTCCAGGAGAGAGTGTGTGTGTGTCTATGCTGTATATACGCACAATATGTATGTGTTTGACGGCGAGCCTCGGGGGCTTTGCAGGCAGGTTGGTAGTGATAGTTTGATCCCCATGTTGACTGATCCCCCCACTGACGCTGTGGATATTAAGACTTCTAAAGCTGATCTGCGATCTGGCTCAGCTACATCTGGACAGAGCCCGGAGCTCCGGACTGAGAGGAGGTCTGACGTTTCCATCGGGGGTGGGGTCCCGATACTGAGGGGGCGGGACTCGCTGCTATGATGTCACTCGGGGGCGGAGCTCTGGTTCTGCTGGTATATGGAGGCTTTATCCTTCAGCAGAGCCAGGCACAGGTGACAGCTCCAGCTCCCTGCAAAACACGTGGGTGCAGAAATACATCATCGACTAGTCAAGCATCCCTGTGAGTAAATATCTGTCTGTGTAGTCTCCATTTAGAGAAGAATATGCATTATACTCCATTATCTGTAAACATCACAGCACACAACCACAGTATCAAATGTCCTAAACCAAGATGCTCCTCTTATGTACAATACAGTGCATTCTGTTTCCAGCTTCTCTTTAACCCACTACAAAGTGATATCTAACAACATGTACATGTCCTTCTGCAGTAAAGAGTTCAGTGTCAGCTTACCCTCTGGTGGTTCAGTCATGGGGGGACTTAAACAGTACATGTGGTAGCCTCGGTCGCAGTCATCACAGAACAGCAGCTGGTCCTACAAAAACACAACATTATGGTCAGTATACTGATCAGACAAGAAGAGGAAATTAAACAAGCACAGAAAGTGAGTCAGTTCCTTACAAAAACATCAGCCATTACCACCAACTTGTGTTCATGATGAAAGCTCTGGCTGATAGTTGCAGTGACAAATAACATTGTGGTTCATCAATGGTTGATGAAAAGAAGGAGAGTGCAATCTTCTAATGGCCGTGGATAGGCAGGATAGTCCATTATCTAGCATAACCAATTTGTCTGAGGCTCATATTTTTGTGTTGTCTCTATTGTAAAAAACTAGATGGCTCAATGGACATAAAGCAAACGTTAAAGAAGGAGTTTCCTTCATGTAAACGGGGTTAAAAGTGAAGCAATTTTTGGGAAACACTGAGGACACATATGATAGAAATACAAAGGGGCTCACGTCATTCTCTGAGGTGCCGCAAACGTTGCAGCACTTGCACTCAATGCACTGCCAGCGGTAGGTCTTCACTGCAGCCATCATCACTGGTGTGAACTGCAGGCATGTTGGGTGGCCTGCAGGAAGGAGAGGCCATGTGGTAAATATAAGTGAAACATACAAAGTGATTTGATTAGACTCAATTGGATGTTTGCTAAACCCCTTTTCTGAACAGCCATGGGCCTGTTAAGCTTTGGATTACTCCCCAAGGTGTGCATGGGGCTGTAGTGAGAGCGATAACCTGCATTTAAAAAGTTTACTAGTTACAGTAGCAACCGAACACTACTACCAACACCAAGGAGCACATTATTAAATTACTACATTCGTTTGTGGGGCAACAGATGGCGTTAACAAAAGTCACAACTAGCTCATCGACTGTGTAGTATTTCCTCACTGTGTGGAAGCCGGTCCTGGATGATATCAGAGTTTAAGGTAACGTCCGCTAGCAGCTGTCTTTGTCTACATCTGTCTGAAATCAAGGAACTGCGACGTATCCCTGCCACTGTTATCATTGTAAACTTTGTATGTGCGATGCGAGAACAGAAAGCTCGACAGGCATAGCAACAGTAACTAAGGGGTTTTGCGAACAGCCAATTAGTAAAGAAAGAGACATGACGAGTTCATACCTGAGCGTCCACAGTCCGAGCAGGACACCAGCTCTTCTGATTGGCCAGTCTTCTGGTTTAAGGTGGAGTCTCCCAGACAGAAGTCACAGTAATCGTTGGGCAGTGCCAGCCCATTGGGACCCTTCTTAGTTGCTGAGCGGGAGAATGAGTGAAGAAACCATTCAGTGCACGTTAAACTGTCACTTTAAACTGAGTTATCAAGGAAGATGAGTTAAATATCCCCAACTTCTTCCAGATGAACATGGAGAGTCGCTGTTTGTTTAACTGTGTACATATATACAATTCATAAAACAAATATTTTAAACTCTGAAGTAGTTTTACAAACCTGTTCATGCCACATCAGCCAACAACACCCTTTTATCTCAGTAACTGGCTGATGATGTTTTGAATCATGATTCAAACTAATGAATGAGTGACAACTGACAAAACGCACTTGTTGGATGTATTGGCTAAAACGATGTCGCGTGCACAAAAGAAAACAACAGCAATGCGATGGACATGTTGGGGGAGAAAAAAAAAGATGGATGATATGCTGAAAAAAAAGTCAGGAATCCCAACTGAGCAAGCATGTTTCAGTCAGGAACACTGAGTCTAATCCCACATTTGGGATTCAAAATGATCATGAAAATCAAAAAAATGAAAGGAGCGGAACAAAAAAAAAGAATGAGAGAGAGACTTCCCTTGTATAAACACATACATGCAACATGGCATGCAACCACACCTCCCTCCCCTCTCTCTCTCTCTGTCTCTCTCTCAGCACTAGAGAGTGACTCACTCTTCTGCTCCTCAGGCTGGCGAGGAGTGGGTGGTGCCTCGATCTCCTCGCGGTCCTCGCCCTCCTCCTCGGCCAGGTGAGAGTGTGTATAGTGGTAGCTCAGGCCAGGACGGTTCTTGTAGCGCTTCCCACAGACTGACACACACACACACGGTCATACAAAAGGGTTATAGTGGTGGCGGCTGATTCTAACTACCGTCCAAAAAGGCCCAAGATGGAACCACAAAACTACGCAGTTCATCACCTGACAACCGGCTTTATCTTATTTTCACATGGTTAATTTTTGGCTGACGCGCTAGTAGCAAACTCATACAGCGGAGGAGAGCATTTGCACAGTGAGCTGTGGCCAGCAGGAAGCACACACGGAGCGGCAAAAAAGAAAAAAAAAAGAAGAAAAATATTAAAAACAGACGGACGGGCAACTTTTCCAATTTCTATGTTGTCAAACTTAAGTTCCAGATGGGGTCTTTCAGATCACACCATGCATGGCAGAAGGGTTGTTTTTGTCTTTCAGGAGAAAAAGCAAAAGCCTCTCTTGCTGACATGCATGACACACAGACGTTGCAAAGGAAGCTTCTACTCACTGTCGCAGGCGTACGGTTTGTCCCTCTCCTCCAGCGCTGCAGCTGCAGCCTCCTGCTTTTTCTTGCCATTCTTGTCACTGCGACCCTACAGAGCCCATTTCACAGTTGAGACAGATAATACAACAATTCACTTTTTATAACACTTTAAATTAATCAAAGAGTAAGATACAAAACAATAACAGAAAGGCTATGATGAGGTTGTCGATTAAACACAAGACAAATACACAGGTTTACAGGCTACAGTTTAGCCTCATTATTGAAACAAAGAGAGAAATAAGTTAAAGCAGATAAAAAATACAGATTAAACAACTTTTTCCTGAGAGTAACAATAACACGACACGTTTATATAGTCAGATGCACTCCAAAAATTAACTGAAACCAAATTGTGTGGTCATGAGGAGAATTAAAACTATTGTCACCACAGCAGTAAGTGTAATTTTAACTGCCACTCTGGTTGTTTGAAGAAATGGTGAAATAAATAATATCTGAACCATATCGTGTGATGAAACTGACCACAAGTCCAACCAGAAGCGACTCCAACACTGAAAATGACCATGATCATACTGACTGGTTTACACAGGTTCCTCTGTGGTATTTTCGGCCCCCACACTGATACACTGGGATCCCATGGGGAACTGACTGCAGGAAGAGACACGTCACTCACCTTGGACTTGCTCTTGCCTCGTCTCTTGGGGGTCTCGTCCTCAAAGTCCTCATCATCCAGGTCATCCAGGTAGTCGTCGTGGTCCAGGACTCTCTGCAGTGAGAGGGTCTGGATTAGGTCTCATTGTAATGAATGTATAAACTTACTTTTGAGCTCGATACCAGGGAAGTGCTTGCTTCCAAGTTGTTTAACTGTTTTGACAACTTATATCATTCACATTGATATCAAAAACAAGTTAACTATGTTTAAACAAGTAGGAGAAGCAGAATGTACTCCATAAGCAGCAAAAACAGCGGCCGCTAATCATGTTCAGACATGTCCGCTACATGTTGACAGAACAGATTTCAAGTCTTTGTTCACAGGAGAATTCATGAGAAGAGTTCTGTCATTCTCTGCTTCCATCACGGAGCCACACTAAAGTCACGCTACATAAATCTACAAAAAGAAAACCTAATGATGCCAAATTGTCTGTGTTTGGCATCACGACTGAAGAAATTTCACCTTCACAAAGTGTTGTGAAATTGGCTGTAAAATTATTTGAGTAGAGCAGCTGTGGTAATTTATTACTGTTAATTGTTTGTTGTAATCAAACCTTTTAGGTTAAAAAACGTCGAGGCAGTCTGCCAGTGGTTATGTAGTTTGGCTGTGTAGCTGTGTTGACTGGAAGTTACATAATTTTTTACATTATCAGCTTAAGGCGAATTAACATATCTAATTAAAAGGCTCAAGTACAGTACTATTTCAGATGTCACTTTGGTTTCCAATCAGATCAGAAAAAGACTGGGAGGAGAAATCTGTCCTGACTTGGGAATCACAAACTATGACTGACTTGGAGAAATAAGTTCCAATCAAAAGCTAAAATCCTATGGATGAAAACATTGGTCGAAAAACTGGAGGGCAAAGAATCTGATACAACTGTAACACAACCTAAACACATGCCCATTCTTTACCCTGTGCTCTAGTAACAATATCACCACACAGGAAGGACCTGAAATCCTTTTACAGTGACTAATGTTTGTTTTAACCTGTCAAGTGCAATTGTTAGTGCCTTTTCACATTACGCCTGGCATTTGTTTGTACTGCGATGTTCTAGATGGCAGTTGCGGCAGAAAACGAACGTGTTCTGCCAGCTTTGAGCCAGACCTTGCGGACACGCCCAGAGGACGTGTGAGTGGTCGCCGAGGTGGCAGGAGGCTCCACGGCCGCCGCATCATCCTCAGGGCCGCGGAGCTCCGACACGCCACTCCTCCTGTCGAGGGGCTCCCCCTTCAGCAGGGCCTCCAGACTGCTGCCATCCACCGCCCCCAACGCGTCACGCTTCAGACCCAGCTCCAAATCTGCTACACACACGAAGCAAGACAGTAATGCATGCATTGACATGACATGAACACAGTAACAGACAGGGCATCCTACTTGCGACCGTTAAATATGAACAGATATTTACTAAATATAATCAACATAATTTTACGGGTAAAGTTCTACCAGCATGAATGAAGCAAACTCTTTGACTGTTTTTGAGACGGGAGACTAGTTGTTCCACCACAGTTGATACCTGCTTTGAGAGGAGGGAAGGCCAAGCGGGGGTCCTCAGGGGGATGAGAACGCCGTTTCTTCCTCCAGCGACGGGCTGGGTAGGTGTACAGCTGCCCCGGAGCTACACCTGATGAGACACACCACAAACAGCAGGTGAAGTAAGTGGCATGCTACAAACTACAGTGGCATCATATTATTAATACAAATATTATTTCCAATACATGGTAAGATATTGCAAAAAATCAGAACTTCTGTAACTAATATTCTTAGTTTTTAATTTGTTTAATTTGTCAGTTTGCAGAGCATTTGACATAATTTTATTAAATCATCATGATATAACTGAACTACCTGCACTCCGGTGTCTCTTCTCCATCCAGATGTAACAGTTGGACTGGGCTACACCAGTCTGAGAGTCCAGGAAGGGCATGAGGATGCTGCGCTCAGCACATAAACGAGCGTTGTAACTATGACACTGCTCCATGGCATCTCTGTAATACTGCTCCCCCAACCTGAAATGTCAAATATCAGATCAGGATAGACTGTTAATAATCATCGCTGGATGAATACTGCAAATTAAACAGAGTTGAAATAATAAACAGGGTGTGAAAAAAAAAGCTATTGATGTAATGTATGCGAGTACAATCTTTAACTGTATATCTATTTGCACTGATATAATCCACTCTCTATTGCCATACTTAAAATGGACTTTTTAACATGAACACATTACATACAAAAAGATAGCTATCCTTTAAACCTGAGTGCCAACATTCATCTTGACCTTGTGAATAGCAGTTTGACAAATTACTAGACACTTTTTCTGGAGCCCTTAACTGCATCAAGACTGTCTTCTTCATAAAGAACACTTCTTTTTATGGTCAAAATCCTTTCAGTTAGTTTTTTCTGGTAAAAAGAAACATATGTAATAGCAACACTGCATTTACCTCAAAAATATCTTTGTTATAGCTATGTAATCTTTTGTTACTTATCTGCCAACATATAAGCAGATACAAATATATCTGCATTAAGCTAATGGCCAATATATCAGCTGGGTTCTACTAACATGTTAGTGCACACCACAGAGTTAGGAGAAAAGGGGACACATTCACAATAAATCACTTTTCACTTTAAAACGCATTTTCTTGAAGGGTTATGTGACTGTGCAGCTGCTAACAAAACTACTTTGATTATGTGATCACACAAATTGAGTTTTGTAGAGCTGCACCACGAAGGAGCAGTGTAACCACTTCAAATGGCCTTACTGGACGACCTTCTGCTACTTTGCTTGCATAATGCACTGCTCCCAAACACTGTAATTTATAAATCTCACTTTCACCGATTTATGAATTATTAACATTATCACAATAATAACGCGGCAGCCATATTCGGCGTAACTAACTGAATAATTACTATGGTACACGAGGAAGTGCCCCTTCTCACAGATGCAGTATTTATTCACGGCTTCACTCATGAACCAATTTGTCGCATTGTTCTACCAGACTGCTCACACACTGTTGCTCTGACTGTACGATCTCTGCATTTATCATCAGGACACACAACCAAGCCTGGCTTCATTACAATGCCTCACACCAGTATCGATGGAGGGATGTCAGAACAAAAGGTTGATTGTTAGCAAGCCTCTCGTCACAACAAAAGCACCCGCCAAGCTGACAGGTTACTGGAAAAATTACTCTCTCCTTCATCTCCAGGCGGCTGGATAGCAACAGTTTGGATATATTGTGTGTAACTCCACCTTAAACACACCCCTGAGTTGCTACGTTAGGGATAAGTAGTGGCTAAAATACAGCTCCACAATGGGTTCGCCTCATTTATATTTGCCCAAAGCTAACAAGCTAACCTTAGCTCAGTGGATAACGTTATTCTCTTGGGACAAATATTGTATTCAAGATTGAGGATGCGATGTTCACAGTTTCCTTCACTCTGCAGTAACATGACGATTAATCAAATATACATTCAACTCTGTGTGGCTGCTCGTGTTACTCTTACAATAAATAAAGGTAAACTTACACTTTCACAACACTGTCGACGGCCGCCGCCATATTTGCTTATTGCGGTTGTGTGAAGTGCCACTGCGCTTGCGCACAGACGTTAATGACCGTTACTGCCTCCCAGGGTGAAAAACATGAAGTGCACATTAAACAGCTACTATATGATCCTGTTGATCAAAGCAGCACACACTAAAGCACTAAAACCTGACCCCAAAAGCCAAGGTTCACTGTTTGTCAGTTGGTTTTATGATTATTTAATTACTTGGCAATTTGTTTGTGAACGTTTATCAAGTGGGTCCTGCATTATTATGTAATCTTGTGGCCCTATCTTGTAGAGAGGCCCCGCGTAAAAATCAAGCTCTGGGCGATATCACAACATTTGGTTTGCGATACCAAGTATTACCATGGCCAGAATCACTGAGAGAAGGGAGAGAACTGTGTAACCCTAACCCTATGAGATGAATGTATCACAGGCTACTTCTGAGTACATTTTCAGTATCACTGAGTGATTTTCCAAACACTAGGCATTACATTTTACTATTCTCTTTTAGTTCTCCACCACTAATCATAAAAAGGATAAATCATAAGTATAAAAAACAGGAAACTTAAAACAAGCGGGTGTAAACACAAAACATAAGTAGTATTTGTAGCAGTTCAGCCTGCATTGGGGAAGCTGAAACTCACTGTGTAGGATGTGGGCGATCACATGGTGCATATTTCTAAATAAAGTTGTGTTCAATCAAATTACTACAAACTGACATACACCACGCCTGGGGCCAGTAGTGTTTCAGTATAGGAGTACCGATTGTTTTCCGGGTATCTGCAAAATATAATACCTATAGGCCTATAACACCCTGATCTACTAAATCTAAAGACATTAAGACAAATTTCAGGTGCAGTGTTGGTCCATGAGCTCAGAATTTCACGTTATTGTCCTCCCAAAAAGCCAACACTGCTTTATCCATATTTTAATGTGTTCTTTTTTTTCTCCCCATCGTTTAAAATTGGCAAACCAAATCCTCCAGCCATGGATACATTAGCTTGACACAGATGCCATTTCAAGTGGGCTGGACAATAGAGTGACTGTACAGTTCCATCTTTCACCCAGACATAATCATGAGCCTTTCCTGACTGGACAAACACACCACTGTCAACTGGGCCGTCAACTTTGCTTCCAATTTCCAAACTGGAAACTGTTCTTCAACTGGTGACAAAACTATCGGCAAAAAAATATCTGTTCTGAATAAATCTGGGGTAAGATATGAACCCTGCAGTTGCATTATCAGTTCATAACAACATTGCCTAATTTTAAATCTCTGGGTTTGGTTAAGGTCTAAATGTTTCACTCTTTTACTTGTCCAGGGTGTTTCTTACGGGGAAACATCAATGAATTGTCAAGTGGATGTTTTGTGTGTGGATGACTTAAAAACTGAGCTTGCAAGATATAATCAGGCAGCGTGAGGCAGTGGACAGTCAGAGCCTCAGTAATTAGCTCTGCTCCAACTTCACTCCAGGTTTTCTGGTTCCTGGTTTCTGCATGAGCCTGGTTAAATCGCAAAATATACACAGAATGCAAATTCTGTCTGCACATCAGGATGAGGGCTGCAACTAATGATTACTTTCATTCATTTCATTGATTTTAGGTTTAAATCATCTTATTTAAATGCTAACATACGCATTGTGTTTGATTTGTTTTTTAAGTGGAAAATAGAGGCAGCAATTTCCACTCTCTGGTCAAAGCATCCAGTAATCACTCTCTCCAACTTTCCTTCAGGTTTTCTGTTTTTTTCTGTTTCTGTTTTCTGTTTTTATTTGTCACATTCTCAACATATATCTGCATTGTGCAGCGAAATGTGTTGCCCCCTCCAGTGCTGTGCTTGTCACAATAAAATATCAAAATATTGTGTCCACAGTTCAAAATACAATCCAGCAATAAAAAGAATGCACCCACTGACATGATAGTGTAGCTCAAAGTATCATATTTGTTTTATCGTCTCACAGTAAACTGGACAAGAAGCCAGATTACCTTGTGACATTACATGAAGAATTCACCTTTAAACACTGGAAAGGTGTTGAAGAAGGGGCTGTGATGGACCATGAGACACACAGACACACAGACAGACAGAGAGGAGAGGAAGACGATCCTGGAGGACTCAGACAGACAGCTGAGCAGACTGGTAAGTTACTCAGAGAGTGATATTCAGTCACAACTGTCACAGTTACCCGCCAGCTGACGGCTTCTAACTACTTTTATTCTTGGAACTGAATTTATCCCTTAACCGTGAATTGAACTGAGCTTGCTAGCTAATGTTTGCTAACATTATTCTGGCTGAAAGCCCACACCCCTTTCAGCAGTTACTCGCTATAGATAACTTTAGCGGGACAGTCCAGTTATCAGCGGTGAAATGAAAGTACATTTACGCAAGGAAAGTATTTAAGTACTGTAAAGTTGTGAGGTACTTGTACTCTAGTTACCTGAATATTTCCATGTTGTTCAACTTTATATTGAAACTCTAACTCGCTACATTTCTGAGGCAAGTATTGTACTTTTTACTACTTTGCAAATGAAGACCTAAATATTTATAATTAGATTATAAACTATAGTGAATTGTGTAACAGTTTATAGCGTTAGATAGTTTCACCTCGACATGCTGCCACTTTCAAAGGCTGTGTACACGGTAACGCTTCAGTAATAATGATGCAATATTGAACGCTTTAACTTATGGTACTTTAGGTACAGCTTGCTGATACAACTTCTGTACCTGAAAATGTGAATGCAGGACCTTTACTTGTAACGTTAATTGAGAGTTTTTACATTGTGGTATTGCTACTTTTTCTTAAGTAAAGGATGTGAATAGTTATTTCACCTCTGCCTGTAGTACATGTGGCTATAGCAGTAATAAAGACCACCTCTTGAATCAGCTGTCATCTGTGACGTTACTGTTAATACATACATACATATAGTTTATGCAGTGTAATATGCACATGAATAGAAGTGACGGTTTGGCTTACCAGTATATATGTTTTTCTGGGACAGCTTAAGTGTTTGAAAAGGATGTATCAAATTATGATGAAATCGTGCCACATTCAGTGTATCATGGAACAACCTACAAGCAACTTAGACTCTGACCAGAGAGAACTAAATGTCGCTGTCAGTGTCTGCTATGGGACCAATATGGGGTTGAAGCTATACTAACCTTATTTTATTGTAACCCAAGATTAACCTTTCACACTAAAACCAAACAGCCAAGCACTGACTGCTTAAAACACTGGTCATAAACAGGCTTGTAGAGCCAGGTTAAATAACTGGTTCACCTCTTCACACCCAAGTCGAGCTGCAAAGATTAGTTTAATAGATTCATGCAACTATTTTAGTGATCGATTAAGTTTCATAATCATTTTTTGGTAGAAAATGCCAAACAATCCCCAGTTCCAGCTTGTCTTATGTGATTGTAACTTAAATATCTTTGGATTTTGGACTGTTAATCAAACAAGAGAGGCAATTTGATCACATCATGTTGGGCTTTAGGAAAGCGTGACGGACATTTTTTACTTTTTTTCTGGCATTTTAGAGACCCAAGGTTTAATGAATAATCATTAGTTACAGCCCTACAGTGAAGGCAAACATGGGCGTTGCCTTAATGTAAATGGGGTATACCAAGAGAAATTAATAGCAAAGTAATTCCCATATTCATGATATGCAGACAGACTTTGAAGAGGAAGGAAGATAAAGCAGATTCTTTTTAGTTCTGGTTATCAGGACCCGGTTTTCATTCCAGCACCCCAGTTTTTGGACAACTAACAATGGACTCTCCAACTCTACCTGATTATCAGAGGTACATTGATCTATCCATGAACTGGCCCAAGTTTGCAGGATTTTTTTGAAAGCCTACAGTACATTTAGCTGCTGCAAAGTGCTTGTCCTTACCTTCACTTCCCCCTCTGCCACGGGAGGTTATTCTGTTAAAAGAATACTCTGTTTTTATAAGAATAGAAGAACAATATACATCTCTTTGCGTTCAGTAGAGAGATTGGTGCAAGACATATTTAACCTAGCATAGCCGAATATGGTAAGCTAGGTGAAATAAGTCCAACACCTTGCACCACACAAACAGCTAGCACTGGCAATGTTCTTACTCTGAGCGAAGTGGCCTTGCATGAACACACTATTATCTGCCATTATCACATAACAGATTTCAGCCTGTGCTGTTTTGTCTTTACTCTTTCCCAGAGATTCGAGGCAATGTCAGTCAGTTGGTCGGTCCAGACTGAAGTGTCTCAACAACTACTAGATCAATTGCCATGAACTTTTGCACAAACTATCATGGTTCCCAGAAGATGTATCCTAAAGACTTTGGTGATCCCTTGATGTTTTCTCCAGGTTGACATTTTTGGTTAAGTGTTAAATGTTTCGACAATTATGGAAACTATTGGCTTGATAAACTAAGACGGTGAACCTGGTAAATATCCCCTGCTAAAACATCAGCATGTTGGCATTGTCACTGTGAGCATGTTAGCATGTTGACATTAGCATTTAGCTCAAATCGCCATTGTGCCTAAGTACAGCCTCACAGAGCCACAGGCATGACTGCAGACTCTTAGTGTTGTCGAGTGTTAAACTCTTAATAAATAATAGTTATGGATATTTAATTTTATTATGGTAAAATACTGAAGATGTAAAACCAAGTCTTTATGTGGGGCCTCTGATGCTGATGAACTGGGTAGTTTGTAAAATACAATAGGTCCACTCAGAGAAGGAACAAGTGCTATACTGGAGTCATTAGGCTGGAGAATGGACCTAGTTTAACAGAAGCATCTGTGTTCCTGTTTGTCGTCGTTGCTTTGAGGTGTTTTGACTGCTTTTGAATGACATGCAGGAATGCAGCACGGTAGTTTCCCATAGTATCACCTCCAGTTCTTTTTAAAAGATATCACTTAGAGGGAAGTACGGGGAGAAGGAAAACATTCTGTCTCACCTGTCCGGGCAAGGGAGAGCTGGTTGTCATACTGAATATTTAAGTTTGTAGATAAGGGAATACACACATTTTGTTAAATTCTTGCATGCACATTTTCGCAGCTGCCCTCTTGTGTTTCCACTATTATGAGATGGATTGCCATGCTATTAAAGGATAGGTTCACATTTTTTCAAGTCTGTCTTAAAACAATAGTCAGGTGCCCACAGGTACACTAAAACAGGTTTTTGTAATCACTCCTCCTGCTGATACTGACCATTGAAACATCCCTTCTATGATTCCATTGTAAATGATGGGGGACCAAATCCACAGTCCTCTTTTTTTGCAAAAATGTGGTCAAACACTTATCTTAAGTTAAAATGAGGTTTCAACAGTCTGATCAAATCAAGTGGATATCTTATAATAAGATGGTCGCTCACAGGCTGAAGAACACCCGTCATTGGCTCCGCTACACTTGCATGGCTGTTGACTTTTGTTTTAGGTTTTGCGGCCCCCTTACATTCTTCTCGTTCCCCCCAGGTTGACAACCACGGATTTATCTAAAATTATGAATATTATGAACCCATGAAGTTGCGTATCTTGTGGTGCAGCTGCCTGGCAGGAGACAATCATATTTTGACTGGTCAGATAGCCTAATAGTAATTATATTGATAGTTTGGTCTGGGTTTTTTTTGAGAATTAATGAATGCAAAATGAAAAATTTTAAATTATTTCAACTTACAAGCACTTACACATATAGTTACCTACAAATTACTAATTTCTAATATATAATTTTTGTCTGTTTTTGTTGTCCTCAGTTGGATTGTTTACTTACTGTAATCTACGTTGGAATCTTGTCCTTCTTGTTTCAACACACAATTCATGTGTTAAGAGAGGCACAGTCAGTCAGTCCGTCAGTCAGTCACGATGAGCCTGAACGTCCCAGGACTGGTGGTGATGTTGCTCTTCTACCTGCTGGTGCTGGGCATCGGAATCTGGGCCTCCATGAAGTCCAAGCAGATGCAGAAGAGCAGCCTTGCAGACCGGACAGAGATCACTCTGTTGGGCAACAGAGGGATCAGCCTGGCGGTGGGAGTCTTCACCATGACAGGTGAGTGTGGAAATTAAATGAGCAATGAGTCGCATTTTGGCAGCCTTGAATTCTGCTGTGATGCAAGTTAAAGTTTATTTATACATATCGAACAGTTTATGATGTCTCACAAAGTCTAGTTGTAGCGAGTCTCACGTTGCAACTTATCTATTTATTTATTAAACTTTCTAGACCATTGTTTAAAATGTATTGTTAGAAAAGAGTTTTCAACTAAGATTATTAGTTTTATACTAATAATTTTTGCAACCTTTAACTTGTAGCCCTCCCTCACTATATTTATATATATATAGTTTCCATATATAGGGTTATATATATATATATACATATATATATAACCCCACTTTTTGATTTCTTTCTTTTTTGGTATGTGGTACATATTCTTTATATAGTTTTATGGGGTGTTTCAAATGTACAGTGAGAGTATGATATGAGTTTACAGTTCCTAAAGCAGGTTATGAATATGTGGATAAATTAAAACAATGTATAAAACAACATTTAATCGTTAAATGGCACATAATTCAGTCAGTTTAGCCTAAACAGAGGGTTACAGTGTGGTCTGTAAGCTGCTGCAAATCTGTCTCACAAATATAGGTAACATGTATATGTGTATATATATATACAGTGTTTGTTTGTGTTTGTATGTGTGCTTCCTACAGCCACATTTGTTGGAGGGGGCTTCATTGTTGGTCTGACAGAGGCAGTGTACACTCCAACCATGGGACTGACCTGGGCTGTCATGCCAGTAACAGCAGCCCTGTCTTTCATTGTTGGTAAGAAGTTTTTTAGGCATCACAATAATGGCATCATATGTTAATGATTATATTTTTCTGAGATACACCTCCCCCTCAGTATAATGTTTAATACTGAGAGGAAAATATCTAAATATCTAAAATAAGTCAGGGTTTGTACCTCTAGACATGATACTATATGTTTTAAATACTGGGTGGACAGGTCTGTCTTGTCAGATACGTTCCCGAGGAACCATTTCGAATGTATATTTAAAAAGGAGGCCTCCACCATTGGACACATCAATGTCTGGTCTTACTGGGGGTTTTTTTATGGCTCCAGACAGAGCTATGCGAAATATGATAAATTCAGTTGGAGCTGAAGACGTGGAAGTGAGCTT
This sequence comes from Enoplosus armatus, assembly GCF_043641665.1. NCBI lineage: Eukaryota > Metazoa > Chordata > Actinopteri > Centrarchiformes > Enoplosidae > Enoplosus > Enoplosus armatus. The sequence continues at coordinate 13,918,032 of NC_092189.1, forward strand.
ATCAGACCTCTGTAGCCCATTCTTCATCTCTGCTTGAGGCTAGCAGCTCGAGACCACATCAGCCGCGACTCGCATAACACACCTGAATCTCTGACTGAACTGTCAGTGGTCGAGTTGCATTGTGGTTAACGTATTCACCGGGTCTTGACAAGGACGAAAAATGTGTGGATTAAAAAAGACGAGTTTGATCATATATAGGGAAACATGCAGTGATAAATCTGTCTCCCTTTGTGTGAATCATTTACAAAGGTGGACTTTTCTTCGCCAAGACAATGAGAGACAGAAAATATGTGACCATGATGGACCCGTTCCAGATCAAGTACGGAAATTTAATAAGTGGAGTTCTGTCTGTGGTACTGCTGATATCTGACATCATCTGGGTTACAGGAACTCTAATTGGTTTAGGTAAGTGACAGTTTTCTCTAAAAGTCAATAATATAATTTGTACCCTTGTTTACTTATTGCACCTTGACGAGCATACATGATTTCCAGGATATTATTATTCTTTTGATTTGAAACAAACTAACACGCTACATGTTATCATGCACCAACGTAATTTCCAGGAAAGAAACTAGCATGTATTTGGGCCATTATAATAATTCCAAGAACATCACCAGATGCAATGCTGAAACATGTTTCGTTACCTTCACAATGAAAGGATAAAATAAAATATGTTCTCTGCTGTGAACCTTTCACCCATCAACCTGTCAAATTGTTTATTCAACTCAAGACTCCACAGCTGTGGCACTCCCTCTGAAAAAACAAACTTGAGTCACTTCAATTTATCAACTTGTTAGACCAGTGGAGTATTTTTCATATCAGTTTTATACACCAAAACTCAATCATGAAATACTATAATACGGCTAAGTTAAGTAGGACACTACTTAATCGTCACATTAATCTGTTGTTACTTAATCTATCAAAACTTAATTTAATCATACTGACGTGCACAGTGGATATCATGCCAAACAGAATGAGTAATTATTACAAAATAGCGTTAAAATGTATTAGATGTGTATACGAGTCTGCATGTATGTGACTGTGTTACTTTCATAGGTGCAACAATGAGTGTGATCCTGGGTCTTTCCTACACGTTTTGCATTTGGATCTCAGCTGCAGTAGCCATCATCTACACATTGCTGGGAGGCCTCTACTCTGTAGCCTACACAGACATCATACAGCTATCCCTCATATTCTTTAGCTTGGTGAGTTCCTCGCTTACATAGGAAATCATTTATTCCTAAAGCTTATTATGAGACAGTTCAACTTAAACATCTTGAAGCGTGTTAAAGCCTGTTCTACTGTTGAGATGCAATGCATTGAGTTTGACCTTGAGGGACAAAACATCTTTTATTATATATTATGAAAAGCTTATGGTGGCTCACTGGTATCCTACCAAGCCTCTACTTGTCTGCTCACCGGTGTGGCTGGTCTGAGAGTGAACAATTGTAACTCTACCTTACTTTATCAAGTGAATATGCATGTTTTAAAATGTTTATGTCAGTGGTTTGTTGTCTTTTCTGCAGTGGTTGTGTGTCCCCTTCATCCTGATGAACCCCCATTCAGCTGACATCACCAAGACCGCTTTCAACTTTACCTACCAGGCCCCCTGGATTGGTTCAGTGGATAAAGAAAGAGCATGGAGGTGGATTGACAATTTCTTATTATTGGTAAGTACTACATTCAGTAATTTTGTACTGCAGTCATCCATGACTACTGGAGGAATAGGCAGTAGGTTGCCATGTAAACTGGCCGTGGGGTAAAGAGTGATGGCATGTAAATATAGAAACTGTGGTTTTGTTTGTTTTTTCTAAGGCTCTTGGTAACCTGGGATATCAGGACTTCCACCAGAGGACCCTGTCAGCTTCCTCATCAACCACAGCCAGGATAACCTGCTTTATTGCAGCTCCTCTCATCTTCATACTCGGAATCCCATCTGTGTTGATCGGAGCAGTCGCAGCATCAACAGGTACAGCAATGGAATGAAATAGAAAACAATAGTGAGACTATGATAATTTATGTCACATTTTTTGGTGTCAGACTGGAACATGACCATATACGGCTCCCCGTCCCCGTACGAGCGTGGAGAGGCAGGTCAGGTTCTGCCCATTGCTCTGCAGAACCTCACCCCAAACTACATCTCCATCATCGGTATCGGAGCTATAGCTGCTGCCGTGATGTCATCAACAGACTCAGCTCTATTGTCGGCCGCCTCAATCTTCACATCCAACATATATAAGAACATCCTGAGGACCAAGGTAAGATGAGACCGGATGACTTAGACTATGATTAAAGACCTGTGGTTATTTCTTTTCTGTTTCAGCTTCCAGTCTTTTTTTCCCCCGCAGGCATCAGATCGGGAGCTCCAGTGGGTGATCTGTGTAACCGTGGTGCTGGTGGGCTTGGCTGGCACATCGCTCACCTTCCTACACAACAGCATCATGGTTTTCTGGATCCTGGGCTCAGACATAACCTACACCATCATGTTTCCTCAGCTCGTCTGCGTCCTCTTCTTTAACATCTCTAATGGCTACGGCTCCATGATGGGCTTGCTAGTTGGAGTGTTGCTGAGAGTGCTGAGTGGCGAGCCACTGGTAGGGTTGCCTATTGTTCTCCACTTCCCGGGTTGCACTCTTGAGGATGGCATATATGTCCAGCGCTCTCCTGTTAGGACCATCTGCGTGTTGTCCACCATCTTTGCCACGTTATTGTTCTCCTACCTGGCTTCACTGCTCTTCAATAAAGGACTGATTCCTGAGAGGTGGGATGTACTTAAAGTGAAAACCCACAAAACGCTGCAGACACAAATATCAATGAGCAATGACGCCACCAAAATAGACGAGGAGGAGAAACCTGAAGTGAATGAGACTGAATTAATGTTGACCACAAATCAGCAGGACTGAAAGAGAAATGATTTAATGGGATGCTAACATGTTTTGTATGGAGCTATATCACCATGTCTCTATTTTTATATCAAATGGATTTCACTGGACTGCAGTACATAGAATCATTGAAATTAGCCTCACTTTTACCAGCTGCAAGTGATGAATGAATTAAAATGCAGGTCTTTTACTTGTACCAAAATATTTGGTGTAAGTGTAGTATTGCCAAGTTTACTTACACCACTACAGTAAAACATCTGAGTACTTCTTCCACCACGGCACATGATACTGATGTAATTTTATGTTTGACTGTCAAACAATCAATAAAAGCCCAAATAAGCTGGGAGGTTAATTAATGAAACTGTGAAACATGTATCTCTAACTGTACAGTCAAATACAGGATGAATGGATAAATGGAATGGAGCCCGATAAATCTGTAGGCCTACTACACCTCCCTCCCTTATGTTGTGACATCTATGCCCTGAGCCTGCATTCAGCAGAACGGATGCGCAGGTACTTCAGTTAAAAGAAATGTATCCCACTTAATAAGGTTTAAAAAGTAAATCTAAAAATGTACTTCCAATTCAGTTGGATGTGAGTACATTTTATAGATTATTTTTGCTCCTTTGTTAATTCCAATTAGTTTTTTTGAGTGACTATGTATATCATAAGAGTGAGTATAATGAATATAGTAAATGTAACTAAATGTATTTTGACGTTTTTGTGTTTATGTACTGGTAATTCCTGGTTCGGCCTTGTTGTGGCAGTAACGCTGCCTGAAGTTGAAGGTTTGACCACATAATAAGAAGAAAACAAGGAAGCGTCCGTACAGCAGCAGAATGATTGTCAACTGCAAAAAGTAGCTGTCCGTTGATGATCTTTTCAGTGGCGTGTAAGGTGAGATGATGCAAAGCAATTTATCCATCGCATGTTAATGTACCAGGCCGTTAACATGTGTAGACATCCTGTATTAAAGAGGATGAAGGTTAGCTAGTGTGTGGGCAGGTGGAGTTAGCATGGTAACTTTGCTAGCTCGGCTAGCTGTAGCCACAAACCGTTAACGTTCTCCTGTACCGAACGTTCAGTAAAGTCCGTTCCAGTGTTCCAAATGAATGACGTCTGCTTCCTAGCAGAACCTGACGCTAGCTTAGCGATAGAAGCTAACTTTTCTTAGCAATGCCACAAATACCAATACACACAAGTTAACGATAGCAAAGTGGCAGCAGTGGAAATGAAAACGAAACACAGTAGTAGTGTTCTCAAAGTGTGGTGGATGTCGCTGATATAAACAGCCGAAATTATACTTTTCAATGATGAAGTATGGCGTTTCATGTATCAGTAACAAGCTGATTGTGATCATTCTTCAGTGTGTACTGTAAGTTAACAGGCTGCAGCTACACATGACTTCGTCAGTGGTTGATACACCAACATTGATTTTAAGCTTGATTTCATGATATTGTTCTGGATCAGTTTGATAATGACAATGAGGCTCAGTACTTAATGTGAATTGGACCATCTGCCAGATACCCAATCCATTTAAAGGGGCACCCCAGCAATGCCCCTTTACTCACAAGAGACAGAGTTTTTTTAAGTGAATGGTCAAAAGGCTGAGATAGCCTGACTCACTAGTATGGGTCAAGCTCCAAAATAGTTGGATCCTGCAATTCCCATAAGCCATAATGCAGCTTGATAGGACAGGGGACAATGGAGATAGTTAACTTTATCATAAACTAGAGAAATAGTAGGGAAAAACATACACTGGATAGGGAAGTCTGCATGACCCTCCCTACCTGGTAATTGCCTTTGTCTTTTCATCTCTATCATTTTGTAAAGCTGGCTGTATGTGTAAGACTCTCTTGAGCCTAATCTGATATTACTACGGAGTGATTTTCTCACGTATTTGCCTATTTACTTAAACAAGTATCTCAGATCAGTTCACTCTAAATGTTGAACAGAAATATGAAGAGGAGCTTAAACTGATGTGCTCTGTAATGTGTCTTAATTTATATGAACTGCTCTTCAGCAGCTTCTTAGGACCTTAATTTTATGTTATTAATCTCAACAGCTAACGAGCTCCACTGCGAAATGGAGGCTGGAGGAGGAGAGGAGAGTATGGATGTGCAGGGGGCAGCAGCAGCTGAAACAAGCTTTTCTGGACACCGACAGACTTACGCAAAGCCCGTTTGGGCTTCGCTAGAGGAAGCAGCCCAAATGAAAACAGAAGGGAACGCTTTCTACAGGGAGAAGAACATTCGCTCAGCCATCGGGCGTTATCACCGCGCTCTGCTCATCCTCAGAGGGCTCGACTCTGATGTGATGACGCCAGTGAAAGGCTTTGGACCTGAGATACCTGTTCTCACACCTGAACAGGAGGCTGTACTGAGAAGCACACAAGTGGACTGCTACAACAACTTAGCTGGTAGATAAAACATCACAACCATGCAAAGTGGGGAAAAGAGTACTACAATATCCTGCTGAAGTAGAAATACTGTTATTTGACTTAAATATATCCCAAATCTATTCAAGTAGTAGCTCCTAAATTATTCTGAGTATCAGTTAAGTAGTGGCATGTAGTCAGTTAGTTTTATAAGAGGTTATGTCCTTTTTAAGAGAGCTTTTTCACCGATTACCTTAAAAGGAAATTGGCAGCTGGGGACAGTATGCACAGTATTTGTAAGTATGTAATATATATGTACATATATATCTCTTCCAGCCTGTTTGCTGCAGAGACAGAGTGTTGACTATGCTCGTGTGCGGGAGTACAGCCTGCGGGTACTGCAGTGGCGACCAGGTGATGTTAAAGCACTGTACAGGGCAGGAGTAGCCACTCTGGAGATGGGAGATGCACAGACTGCTAAACAGTACCTCACCCAGGCCTGCAGAGAGCAGCCTAATGGTAAGAAAAGAGCCAGTGCATCAGGATCATCCATGGCAGGTTTAGGCCATCGTCATTTATTTAGATATTTCTGAGTTTCTCAATGCAGTGTTGCACGTCTTGCAGTCCTCTGTCAGTGTCTACACAGGATGCATTCAGCCACAGTACTTTTTCGCCTAATAGCATCTATAAAGCTCACTAATTAACATATTATATCTTGTCACAGATTAAACGAACAAGATACAACTTTTAGTATGTCTTGAATTAAAGGTCTTTCAGATAAAATATTAGATGCTCTGCAAATTCAAAACTGGCAAAGACCAAATTGCAGTCTGTATTGTTATTTCAAGGACTGATTTGTGAATTCATTCATTCATTTTCAGTTCATTTTTGCAAAACAAAGTATGTTGCATGGGACATTTGGCTCTGTCACAGAACTGCTGGATAAATCATTTCCATACATGTAATACAGTATCTCTAGCACAATTCTGCAGATTCTCTCCTAGCCTCCTCCTACGTATTTGACACCTGTGGGATAACGGAGTAACAAGTAATAAGTATGCCTTTCCAAAACAAAACCTCATCTTTCATTTCCACTTCATTTTTCTGATGCAGATGCCAATGTGAGGAAGCACCTGCAGAGGGCTGAGGAGAAACTGAATCGGGAGTTACAGAAAGAGAGGGCCATGTACAGAGGCATGTTTTCCCCGAGCCTGAAGAGCAGCTCCGGAGAAGGGATTAACCTAACCAACAGAGCTGGTGAAGGAGTTTAGCCTGCCAGCTCAACCTGCCAAATAAAGCCTCAACCTGAGAGAAAGACTGTGTTCAACCTCAACTGATCACAAACCAGCTGAAGAATGTTCACACATCTTGAATCACTAATGTTACCATGTGTCCTTTTAGGTGTCAATGAGCTGAGCATAGTACACAATAGTAAGAATTGTACATTATACAGAATACTGGAATGCAGTCAGTAAAGATGTCTGAAAATAGAAAGGAGAGGACAGTTAGTTTCCTAGCAACACGAAAACACAGCTGTTTTTTGGATATTTCACAAAAACGCTTCTGAAAGCTAAAGTGAGACTCTTCATGCACTACTCAAAGTTCTGATTATGCCTTCATGATTGCAGTTGTCTGATCAGGGCTGTGAATGTTGATTTTGTGAGTTTTCAAGTAAAATATTTTTATAAATAATGTCCAAGCTCAGACGTCTCTTTTGATTGTAAAATATGAAATAATGCAGGTATTTCAGGCACAGTACAAGTTTAGTTATACGTTTCTTTTATTAATAGTAAGCCATGAGAAGCCACATTTTGTCTCAAGTAACTCATCAATATTTTAATCATTCAATATTTATTTGAAAATCCTGAGCACAATATCAAGTTAAAGAGTATTTGCTTGGTTTTGGTCATTATCTGGCCAATATGATTGTACTTCAGAGGCAATATTGCCCATAAACAAAGGAATATCACATTCTCACAATAGCTATAATCACTGAACAAGTTACAGAGCAGCATGCAGACGAGGAGTGTACACATACACATTCATACTCATTGTTACAGGATGACTAAACCAATACATGATGAAGCTGCTTATAGCCAATATTCTTTAAATCGGGCTACTTTTCAGCCACAAAAGGAGTCCAGAATAGTGTTCCTGTTGAGATGTCAAATCCTTTGAAACAGCATTCACACTATGAAAAACCCACACCAAGTTTTTAGAGGGTTTGTAGTTCTTCACAGCTCCCTAAAAGTAATAATTCACCCCTAAATAAAGTTGTCACCTATGTTTTCTTCACACGTGGCCCATGCTGCATCCTATAGCGCACTCGCTTGCTACTGTAGGATACACAATTTACAATAATACATTGTCAATGTGGAAAGACAGTGCAATCATTTGGCTACAAAGCACTCTGATTATGCCTCTGACATTTTGCTGTTTTTTGGGGCGCTATAAAAAGTGGCTATGTCTTTTAAAAATATACAAAAAACATTACTAGAATGAATGATGTGAGCCAAGAACAAAATGAATAGCAGGTTTTACAGGCTTCATGTGCCTGAGATGAACTTCCAAGCAGATATGTTATGGCCAGCAATATAAAACCAGTGTATCTGACTAATCAATCATAAATCTTTTGAAGCTTGAAAATTAAAAATGATGGCACTTCCTTGTACACGAAATACACCATCACTGGTGTTTTGAACGTAACACATGGAAGATGCATTTACTGTGGTGTTTGTGTATTGTACAAGTGTCACTTCTTGGATGGCCTCCGTTTGAGACTCAGGGACCTCATGGAGCCAAACACTCTCCTCCCCAAGTCCCTCAGCGATCGAGAGCGCTGGAGGGGCATCCGTGGAGGAGGGGATGGAGAGAAGGAAGGGGAAGAGAGAGGGGAGAGGGAATGGCAGCTGCCTTCCAGGCTCTGAGAACGTGAGAGATTAAAGAGGCTGGCGGTGGAGGACAGGCGTTTGTCTTCCTCCTTTGCTCTCAGCAGTCTGACTCCTTCGTCTTTTCTGACGTGCATGCCACCATGCCCCACATCTAATGAGGAGACCCAGTGTGCCCGCTTTGTGGGCTCCTCGCTGTGGTTACGAGGCACCAGCAGGCCTTGGGACTCACTCCTGAACAAAGCCCTCCTGGAAAGCCTGAGGCTGGAGCTGCGTCTCTCCCCATCTTCCTTCCCCCTCTTCTTTGAGAAGATGGGGGAGTTCTCTACTTTTGGCTTCTTGTCATTATTACTGGATGAAGCCTTCGCCCTTCGATGCTCCCTCCTCCAGCTTCCAACACTGTTCCTCCTCCATCCGTAGCCATACTCGGCTCTGTCCATCTCCTCCCTTTCGCTTTCGGACTCTTTGCCCCAGAGGCGTCCCTCAAAGCCTCTCCAGAGTTTGTTGGATGTCTTCCTGGGTGTCTGAGCTGCTGATCGCTCCTGCTCCTCACCCCAAACGGAGCTATAGTCCTCTCTCTTGGCATAGCTGCTTACTGTGGCTGCCCTGACCAACTTATGGGAGGCATGCTTTCCTCTATAAAGCCCATTCCCATCCACCCTCTTCCACCCACCGCTACCCCCATTTCCTCCCCCACTCTGCCGAAGTGATCCACCCCTTGGTTGTATACCGCCATGCTCCAAAGGAGAGCTCCTTGTATTGGTGCGAGGCAGGGAGCACTGGAAGGGCGCATCCCGTCTGAAAACAGAGAGTGGGGTGGCACCCAGAGGGGATGGCTGGAGAGGCCGGGGAGGGGAGCGGCCCCTGGTAGTGGGGCGGGAGGCAGGGGAGGAGGCCGTGGAAGAGGGAAGGTCGGATGGGGAAGGGATCTGCTGGTAGTGGCAGTGTGAGGAGTAGTGGGGAGAGGGAATATGCATGGACTGATAAGGGTGTATGGGGCTGCTGGAGTGTGAGAGAGGAGGGGTGATGCTGGACTGAGACTGTGGAGAATGGGTGACACTGAGAGAAAGCTGTATTGGTCTCTGGGGATTCAGGTCGGTCAGTCTAGTATAGTCATGTGATTGATCTGTCTGAGCTGTCAGGTGAGTTTTACTGTGACCCCTCACCTCGCCTGCAGTATCTGTCTGGAAGCAGTCAATATCCAGCTCCACACCTTGTTCCATCAGTCCAACCACAACAGCCCTAGAGAGGCCAGAGAGGCGGGAGATCTCCCCCACCATGGGGGAGTCTTCACTTAGCTTGGGACTGGAGTTGGGCTCTTGGATTAAGCTGCTGCGCTGAGACCCAGGAGCTGATCCAGAATTTGTACCAAACACTGATGGTCCAGTCTCAGGTGGAGCACCACTGCTCCAGTCTAAGGAACGACAGAAGGCAGATGACCCAAATCCAGAACTGGGTCCAGGCCCTGAAGTGACCTCCAGGGAACTACGGTGGCTCAGGCTGCTTGGACATGTTGAAATGCGAGGGCGAGCTCTAAGTGCTGGGGTGGGTGTAGCAGAGGAGAGTGATGAAGCAGAAGCTGTGGAAGCTGCAGCAAAGTCACTCTTCAAAGCGCCACAACTTCCATTTTTGGAATTGTCCACCGTTCCCCGGCTAGAATTCAAACCAGGAGTCAGGTTCAAGTTGAGGTTGAGATGTAGATTTATGTTCAAGTCCTCTCCTGTTGCTGAAGGAAGGTTACCCAGGTTGATTGAATTCCTAGTGGCTTTTTTCCCAGTAGTGCTGAGGCTGACTCTGGCAGAGTTTCCCAGCAGTGACTTACAGGGAGTTATACTGAGTGTACTGCGGCTGTCAAAGGCAGAAAGAGACTGAGTGGAACCATGACTTTTGCCAGGGGTACAAAGGCCTCTGTGCGGGATTGGACCAGGGGTGGCAGCTGAAGTGAGATCGGAGGTGGAGGAGGTTACCCGTCTGTGGTACTGACGAGCGAGTTGAGAGATGTACTGCTCCAACTGGGTGAAGGAAGCTGGGGCAGGGGGCTGGTGAGGCTGTAGAGGCAGAGTTGGATCAGCGTTGGACTCACGTGGTTCATCTAGTTGGGGTCCTTCAGGGCTCGGAGATGGCTCCTGACACTGGGAGGTGAAGAGGGGGCTCTGGAGGGCGACGGCATGCAGCGGGCTTGGGTAGGGGTACACCTCTTTGGTCCGACGGGATACCAGGTCAGTGCAGTAGCGAGGGTCCAGCTGGGGTTTTGAATGGAGGGAGGAGGTGGAGGAAGAGGAGGTTTGGTTGATTAGCGGGAGAAGGGAAGAAATCAGGGAGTCACAGAGTCCTGAGCTGAGGCCAGACAGAAAGCTCAGACCAGTTGCTTCAAGGTGACTTTGGACTGCAAGAGACGAGAGAAGAAGAATTTCAGACAATTTAATTTTATTATTTATTTATTTATCATCTAAATATTTATATACTCATCTCTTTCCAGACATAAGGGCTCCACTGAGGTTTACAGCCAGAACACTGCTTTGAACCAGCTTCAGCTGGCTGCTGCAAATTCATATTTCCATGGATCTACTGTCTGCACCAGCTCACCTGAAACTGGTGTCCCTTCTCTTGGTCCATCGTCTTCCTGGCTGTTCTGCAGTGCAGGCTGCTGCTGCACTGCACCTTCTGACCACAGGATGTCAGTGTTGTCACCAGACGGAGGAACCTGCTCCCACAGCTTCAGGGGTCTGGCTGGTGGAGCCGATCCTCCCTGAGCAGCATCACTGGACACAGAGTAGCAAGAGTCCGAGAGAGAGCTCCCACTCACTGAATAGAAACCTTGACAAGAGAGAAGCAAAGAAATTCAGTATGTACACGTTTCTTATGCTAACACCTAAGTGACAATATGCAACAATATTTAATGATGTAGGCCAGGAAAAAGGGCCGCCTAGAGGGGGATTGTACTTATTCCTTGGCCTACTCCTATTTGTGTTGTTACTTGTTGGTTTTCCCTCATGGACTGCTCACAAATGACACTATATCAGAAAAATCTTAATTAAAATGTAAGATTTGGAAGAATAGAAGGTTAAGCTATGAAACTAATATCAAACCTAAAATTCAGAAATAATGCCTTTCAGGTTTTTAGGTTTCAGTTGAATTACTTGCTGAGCCTTTTCAGATAGCCTCTACAAGAAAGCAAACAGTATAAAAGAAGGCGTGCGTGAGTGCAGAGCAGGGAGAGGAATGTCTGCTGGGTGTAGAGACACAGAGACCACAGTTACAGCGAGAGTGGATAAGAGTTTGGCAACCAAGGCTGAAAAGTTGAGAGAGAAATGAATGAGTCAGTGCCAAGTCACGGAGTGCAAGTAAACAAAAGTAAAAAAGGAGTACGGTTAATGTTTAATGGGACTTCTCTTACACAAGGTGAGCTGTAGTTATATCAGAAGGTGACTAACTGCGTTGGTCATTGTTCAGGTCACTGCTGTGGACCACACACTGTTGACCACTGAACACACGTGTTTAGGTGTGTGTTTACCTGAACTGGGTCTGGAGTCACTGTCCAGATGGACCACACCACTGGGTTCCGGTGTTGGGGGAGAGAGCAGGTCAGAGGACGCGTCCCAGGACAGAGTAGACCAGCGTGAGTTACTTCCCCCCCTGCCAGATGAAGAGTGGACCATCCCATCCCCTGAATTACTGCCACAGTCCTCTGGGCTGCTCTGACAGGGCAGTACCACTATATCTGAGGGAGACGGAGCCTGGAAAAAAACAAACATGTGACAGGTTAGGCTTGAGCAATGTTAACACAATCAAATATTATAGTATCTTTGACCAAAATATCTGAATACTGTGACTATAAGCATGTACAACAGAACATGGCAGAACATGGCAATCCCCTATGCGTGATATATTATTATATATGACATTATTAGATTGTTAATATGGATGCAACAGTTATTTAAATAAAAATTTAAAGACACCCCAACCAGACAGTTTTGTGAGAAAAAAGTTGGCACCCACTGATTTAACCTTCAACAACTGATTGTTTTTTATAAGTTCATCATGTGTTTTTGAATGTAAAATCTGAATCTGAAAAGTAGCAACTAACTATAGTTATCAGTAGTGGCATACAATATTGCCCTCTGAAATGTAGAAAGCAGCATCAAATGGAAATACTTTTATTGTACGATACAGTACTTGAGTAAATGTACTTAGTTACTTTCCACCAGTGACAATAAGCTTACGGCGTTAAACACACAACTGCAAGTTTGAGAGAGTAGAGACACAGTTGGACCCGTGTAGAAAAACATGTAGGGCTGTCCGTTGTCCATGACATCATTTACCAGAAACACACCCTCCAATGACGTCACAGCGTTTACCAGAACAGTCAGGAATACGGCCCCACACACAACAGCAACAATAACAATCGCCCCGTCAAGTTACCAAAGTACCTCCATTTCCTAGATTAGTAAGGGCTCGGTAGAGTAACCCCCCTCCTCCAATTATCCTCCAAATCCCTCACCCACCCCTCCAGGACGGCAGCCCCTGCATTAGACTGATCGAGCTCAGACAACAGAAACACTGTGAGTGGCACTGATCAATCCTCTTGTTACTGAGGAAACAATACAGGTAGTGACTCACTGCTGGGGCGACAGGAGGGAGGGTGGGGGGAGGGTGGGGGGGGGTTCAGAAGATAATGGGAGAAGACAGATGACGTAACAAAGAGCAGCCGGAGTGGCAGAAGGGAAGGGAAGGGAAGGGGGGAGTGAACTGAGGAGAAAAGAGGGAAGGAAGGAAAAGCAGTAAGAGTTACAGACTTTGACCTGTCTTAGAGCTTATCTCCTCTCCTCCTCTGGGAGCTTCGACTCACTGCTGCCCCCCCCCCTCCTTTTTCTTTTTCTTTTTTCCAGTGAATCTAAAGTGAGTCGTGGCTGAGTGGGTGACTAAAAAAGCGAGTGAGTGAGAGAGGGACAAAAAAAGAGACTGAGAAATAAGAGAGTGAGTCACTGAGTGAGTGAAGGCGGTGAAGGGAGGGTGAGGTGGGGATGGGGAGGGGGCGGGGGTGAGCGGTTGCCGGGTGAGAGAGAAGGGCATCTTGAAGGACCCCCACCTCCCCCACACTCTCCCCCCTGACAAATAATCCCCCCCACTGCCCTCCCTCCCACTTCTATAATATGCTTCGAGCCAGCCGCCCCATACTCACCATAGCTACAGCTGCTCGCTCTCTAACTCTCGCTCGCCTCTCCTCCCACACAGAACCACAACAGGCCCGGCAAAAGATTTAACTCATCCTCAGCCTGAAAACACACACACAATCCTGTCTGGTTGTGGCTCTCGCTCTGTTGTCTGTTCCGCCGCAAAATCACACTCCCTGCAAATGCACTTCTGCACTTGTAAGAACTTCTTTCCTTCCCTTCTCCAGTTCTGTCTATTTAAAGATATGAATGAACCCTTTAAAAATGCCTCTTAAATGTGCATGTAGCTGCAAAAACAAAATCTCTCTCTCTTTCACAAGTGCTCCCAACAACATAATGCATTGCACATTACAGGATATAATGTTACACAGAGACCAGTGCATGATCAAATCATAGGAGGCTGACAGACAAGTGGGTGGGGGTCTGCCCAGAGCTCTGTAATATGATATTGCTTCATGAGAGGGAGCAGCCCCTCTGGAACAGTATGAAGGGAATGTATGGGTCGATTGGATGATAATGCTACAGTGATCGCAGCTGCACAAGCAACACAGCCTCCTCTTAATAAGTGCATTATGTCATTACAGCAGGACAAATTGCAGCGGTTGCCATGTTGAGACAGCATCGTTTGGTCAAACAGTGTAGGATGGAGCGCTTGCTTGTTCTACACGGGCGCAGTATTTATCGTTTCATGCATTATTAATGTGGTATTGAAATTTAAAGACAGCCCACGCTGTGCATCTTCATCTTTGCCAGCGAGCAATGTGCTCCAGCTTTCCTGAAACATCCAGGTGAAATCTTTCGTTGCACATAAAAGTATCAGCGTTACAGAGTGTTTCGGTGAGAAGCTCAGAAGGATCCCGAGGCAAAGAACCAGAGACAAAAGCTGTCTCACTCCACAAGTCAGGGTAATGGCTCTCCATGTAAGATGATGCTTTCCAACACTAAACCTAATTTCAAGACAAGCTGCCTTCAGTAAGAGCACACACAGCACTGCAGGTGGTGTAGAGACACATAGTAATATATTATGGCTGCAACTAACAACTTATTTTTATCATCCATTCATCTGCTGATTGTTTTCTTGATTCATTGAATCGTCATTTGGTCTATAAAACATCAGAAAACAGTGAAAACAAGCCCATAACGGTTTCCTGAAGACCACAGTGATGTCATCAAGTACTTTGTTTTGTCTGACCAACAACCTAAAACCAGAAGATATTCAGTTTACTGTTCTGTTAAGACAAGACAAGGCAACTCATTTTCACATTTAAGGAGCTAAAACCAGTGAATTTATGCCAATTTCCTTGCTTCAAAACACCTGATTTCCCTGCTTCCCTGTGTTTTCTTCAGCGAGGATAATCTCCTTTTTTAACACTGAACTTTAAATGGCAACAGTGGCAACAATCAGTGTTTCAAAAACTTCTCCAACTGGGCCTTGACACTCATTCTGAAGGCAAGAAGAGTTGCCGAAAAAGTGTGAAAATACTAAAATGTTACACACTGAGGACTCAAAGTTTTCTTCTACTTTATATAACACATGCAGAATTGGAAATCAAAGCTGGTTCTATTTATAAAAACAGATTGCCAGCACCAAACTGAATTATTTATGATAGTGAAACATATTTATGCAAATTAAATGTGTTTTCTTTCCACAAACAATATTGAAGAAGCATTGTTTTTGAACAGGTGTTGTTACTCCCCCCCCACCCCCACCCCCAGAAACCTGCGTGCTTCACAAATGTCAGAACACAGCACATGGTTGAAAAGATGAAACGAGTCATTTTAAATTGCATTATTCCATCACAGATGACACCATGCAGCCATAATAATCCCGACCTACCAAATATGGATTTGCACAGAGATAACTCTCTCTGCTGTTGGAGAGAGAAAAGGTGAATCACATTTCAAGAGTTTAATTCCAAAACGAAAAAAGAAAAAAAACAAAACAAAGCTGGTGTTAAAGTGGAGCGCATTATGTTGTGAGTCATCTAATCCTCGGCTCACAAAATAGTTATATTTTTCAAAGCAGAACAAGCTGTGTTTTTCAAAGCTGTAGGTAATGAATTTCAGGTGAAAGAATACAATGTGTGTGGAGATGAAACCTTTACGATAAGCAGAACTTCTCCACCTTTATGGTAGTAAATAAACAGCAGGTGCTCCGTCTACTCTCTCTCTCTCTCTCTCCAGCTGCTGCAGTGTTTAAACTAGATGTGGCCACTTTTTCAACATCAAGAACAACATTTTGTCTTGTGCAAATGTTTGGGTTTGTGTTGGCGGAGGCCAGCCGGGGCAGAGGGCAGAGTGCCAGCCTGCTCTGCTGCACTGGCAGCTCCCTTCAGAGGTGAGAATGAGCAATGCTGCTCGGCCTCTCCGCGGGATTTCTCAGCACCACGGGGGGAAAACTACAGAGGAGATGTAGGTTGGTGGGCGGTGAGGAAGGCAGCACATTATGAGCCGCACTTCCATACAGATGCCCTCACTCGCATGAGACTGCAATGTCTGTCCCCCGCAAAAAGACAGATTTCAATATTTAGAGTTTGTTTCCCTCCCTTCAGCGCAGCCTATATGATTTCAAATAGTTTGTCAAATAAATACACTGTTCTGCAAAAGGTGACCTCAGCTGTGGCCTGATTTAGACAGAACATGTATCAATGTGCTGCAGGCTGCTGACTAACACCTCTCATTAGTATCAGGCGCACACACATATTCACAGTGTAATAACTGTGCAAAGTGACCAGGAGGAAGTGTCCGTTACTTTCCCAGAATAACAATAAAATGTTTTTAATGGAGCCGAGGATGACCCATTTAATATCCGAAGTTAAAAAAAAATCCTGACACCAGCGGACCCTGAACACAACATGAACCTGTCATGTCACTGGTTTGTCAAATCTGGAAATGATCGAGAGATAACCCATGACAGACTGAACAAAATAGCACGCACAGCACTGTAGTCTCAATCAATACGACGAGTATTTTCAGAAATATCTCTTTGTTCAATAAAATGTCAAAAGAAATAGTGAAAAATGTCCATCACAGTCTCCCACTGCTCAAGGTGACATCTTCAAATGGCTTGTCTTGTCTAACCAACCAGTCCAAAACCAAAATATATTCAGTTTACTGTCACAAAAGACAAAGAAAAGCAGCAAATCCTCACATTTAAGAAGTTGTAACTACTATGTCTGGCAATTTTGCTTGAAAAATGGCTTAAACGATTAATTCCTTTTCAAAATAGTTGCTGATAATGTTTCTGTCAATCCTCTAATCGACTAATCTTTCAGCTGTAGTGGTCAGTATTTTCTTGCCAGAGCCCATTTTAGATTCATTAATACGTCTCCCTTCTCTAACAGACAATCCTGCTGGGTGCACTCACAGCCACCTTTATCCTTTTCAACAGATTTTACATCTCGATGACTTCACAGGTTCAAATGTAGTTCATGTTCTCTAATAATGGACCAGACCCCCTACAGCCTCGGTGTCCAGGCCTCAGGACGGGGACCCAGTTCACATCCTGTCCTCCTGTATTACATGTCAACTCACATTCCCCACATCTCTCAACACAAAAAGACCTGCGTATGTATTTCAGGACAAGGTTGGGAAATGGGTTACTTTATACTGTGGGTGTGTTTAGAGATCACACGTCCTCACCTCTCTGTTTGAGTCACTCTCCACTGGAGCATTCAGAGTTTCACAGTAAAAAGATCTAAACTGCTCTTTTAGCTCTGGACAGGATGGGGGACAGTGATGGAGTCCACCTTCATGTTGTGATCAGAGTGATTTGAATGCAAACTGGGTGCCAAAGTGACCTTTACAGCTGATGAGCTTACCGGCCAGAGCCAGGAAAATGCAGCAGTGTCTGGTTGCTGGCTTGTGTGTTAAAACCTGCGCCTGATTTTAGCGCCTGTATCCCACCACATCCTCCCTCCTGTCTAACCTTGAGGCAGGGCACAGAGCCAGCCAGACAGGAGCTGGTCCTGGTACCCTGACCTCAATGACATTTGCTCCATGTGACGGTCACACACACACACACACTGCTGCTGCTGTGTAAAATGACCGGGATGCATGCTTGGATGGTCTCTGGCACCATCTCACTCAGTTGGGTGATGCCATGCGCCGCCAGGCAGCGATAAAATCTGTCTAGTGAACCGCAGAGGGACCGGCTCGTTGGCAGATCACCATCATCCCCGCATCCATATTTAATAATCTCGTCATGTAGAGATCCGGGCTAAGAGCTGACAGACGCACTGACTGACCTGTTGCCTGCGGGATGAAGCAGAGCCACGCGCGGCATCCGAGGCGGCGCTCTCCGGGGCTCCGCTCCCCTCCTCCGCCCGTGGCTCCTCGGCGTTGGCGGCAGCGAAGGCTCGGTCCTCCAGAGCGGCGTCCACCATCTCCAGGTGTTTGCACCTGAGCACCTCCAGCTCCAGCACCCCGGCCAGTGTCGCTTTGATGCGCTCTCCGATACGGACGCGCTCGGTGCCCGACCAGAGCGAGTTCACGCAGCCGCGGCGGCCGGCCATCCTCGTCGGGGTGCCGGCAGGCGGAACCGGGGGCGCACCGCTGACCACCGCTCACTCTCCGTGCAATGGATGAGAGGAACGAAGGGGCTACGGTCCAGCTCCAGGTAGAGCAGCACGGGTCCGGACGAGCGATAGCAACATAGCAGCCGCTTGAATTAACGCAATAAGGAACGTATAATCCTCACCATCTCTAACGTGCCACGCAGCCCGCAGCTTCAGGCAGCCCTGCTGGCTGGCACAAGACTAGAATTAATGAATCAGCCGGTACACTGAAGGAACACCAACGAGCCGCGTCTCATATTCATCCACGCTTAATTTCCTGTTGACACCGTCCCCTTTTTTCCATGTCACTCACAGGCCTACGCTTCCCGGTCCGGTGCAGTTACCATGGTGCCGGGATCCGTACGCTGCGTCCCCGATGAGACAATGCAACAGACGGACTGAGGGTGATAACGTTACATGTGGGAGCAGGCAGCAGAGAGGAGGAGCCACTGCACCAGAGCCGCACGCGGATTGGTGCGGGAAGTTTTTCGAATGGACGCGTGGAGAAAAAAAAAATCCCCCGAGTGTCCAACTTCAGTGTGCAGGATGCCGGAAGACAAATAACCACATTCCCACAGTGTTCCCATAGAGCTGGTGACCTCAACGTGCCCTGTAGTATATTTGAATCACCAGTGGTATCTTTATGTGGTAAAGTTTCTGCAGGATATTATAGTTTGGATGTGGATATGTAGTCTTTAGTATCCAGGGGCCCCCAAACCCCCAACTGTTGTTAGGGAACAGGACTTTTTCACAGAAGACATTTTGTCACAGGAGCTAAAGCACGGGTGTAAATAATAAAATTCATGATGGCTGAATTCCATTTAGCTGTTTCAGTTTCAGGGTCCTGGTATTGTGCATGCTGGCTCATTGTCACACTGTCATGGCTTACTGGACCTTTGTTATTTTACTTTATGTCGTGCTCACATGGTGCATAATCCCAAATAAAATTGTCCTTAATCAAATTACAACCAAACTAACTGACACACCGTAAACATGGGGTGTGTATTAATCCAGGATAGCAGTGCAGTCTGCTGCTTGCACGAGACTTGGACGTGAAAGGGCGCGTGCAGTGTGCAGAGGGTGGCAGCTTGGCCGGGCAGTGGGCCAGTAGAGGCCCTCTAACAGGTGAATCCGCCCATCCCTATGAAATGTGAGCTTTCTGTTACTTTGGTGGATACAAACATGATGACAATTGCATTTATATTCTTTTGAATGTACTTCATACAAGTCATACCATTCTTGAATATCAAAATGTCCACAAGTTTAAAAAGTATACAATCTTCAATTTGAATAAAGAGGATTATTCAGGTTTTATCAACTAGACTCACTCACGGTGAAGAAATGTAATACTACTGGTGTTGATATGCCAATCATGTATCTGCACTCAGGGTGTTTGACAGGTGCAGTGCACTTTGCTCTAGTGCCACCTCTCAACCAGCAGAGGGTGATCTTCACCTGCAGAGCAACAGAGCATCTGGGCCTGATTATGTCTCCACAGGCTGGTTGCTCCCAAACTACAACCTGACTGCACTTCAAGAACAGGATGTTTTCTGTATCTGAGTTAAACTACATTTACACAAAATATGACAAAATATGAGAAACCCGGCCGTATAAATCAGGACAATTCAACAGCACCACAAACTAACTACAGCCTCCAAAATGACCAAACAGTAGAATCTCTAAAACAGGACTAGGACCCTGAAACTGAAGCAGCTAAATGGAATTTAGCCATCATGAATTGTATTATTTACAACTGTGCTTTTCTCACTGTGACATATCAAAATGTCTCCTGTGAAAAAGGCCTGTCAGTGCTCGCCAGGCGGCGTTCTCTTGTGCTCAGTGACACAGAACCTTTTCTTTTCTAAGTGCAGTAAATCTGTGAATAAGGAGTCAGTAGTAACAGTAGATAAAACAGAAAAACAAGATACTGCATGGACGAAAAGTGGAAAGATATTCACATCCCATTTGCTGCCGTTTGGAGATCCTGCACCTGTAACAAACCCAGTATTGAAACCTCCACGTCAACAGGAGAACACATACTCCAGTGCCTGTCACTATTGATCATTGTCAGACACTCAAACTGGAGTGGGACACGATGAACAGCTGTAATGTGGCCAGCATGGCTGTCAGACGGTGAGGTCAAAGGTCAGGAATTAACAAAACGTGTATGTGTTGGTCGAATTCAGAGCAATCAAAGCTCATGATAAAGGTGGCACCAGGTTTGGATCCAGGTTCCTCTGGAGTCCCCCCCCCCCCCCCCCTTTGTCTGGATCTTTAGCATCATGTGTTGTTTATGCTCTTCACATGGTGAGACGCCCTCGTTACACTCCTCTCTGCGTGAATGTGTACGTGACAGCAGCACCAATATTACAAGTAGACGTGAGAATGCCCTGTGAGATAACCAGTATGTGTGAATCAGGTTTGAACCAGTGATGAGGGCAGGAGCACACAAACACACACATATACAGATGCACCCATGCGTCCACACACTGCCCACCAGGATGAGGAGTGTGTCTTTGTTTGTTATTGGTGTCACATTTTCGACTCCTCCCCAGCTCCGTCTCCTATAAAACAGCAGTTTTCAGAGCAGCTCATTGGGGTTTGCTAACTTCCACCCGAGGGGACTTCACCGTCAGCCTGGGCCAAGACCGCCACGCCACCTCCATCACCGCTGGTCTCTGCAAACTGCCCCAAGCAACAAACAAACATGGCTCCTTTTGAGAAATCCATGGAGATGATGCCCTTCAAGCAGAGGAAATGCCTCGGTACGGCGCATTTTCTGTTGATTCTTTGCTATAATTGCTACTTGCATCAACAATGTTTGGATGCTGGTTTTAAAAGTGTAAAATGTTTATTTTCTTTTTAGAAACAAGAAAAGATGAAGTGTGCAGCATTCGGTCTAAATTCCCCAACAAATTGCCTGTGAGTTGCTTTTTTGCATTCTGGTATTTTACAAATGTGATGCATGTAATCACCAGTGTTACTCTTTATATTGTGTGTGACGCGCAGCCAGCTGATCCCAGATGTGTTTTTGTGTTCAGGTGATTGTTGAACGTTACATCCGTGAAAAGACTCTCCCCCTGTTGGACAAAACAAAGTTCCTGGTTCCCTTCGAGCTCACCTTGGGTCAGTTCCTCTGCCTGCTCAGGTAACTGTGTGCTTGTAGAATCTCAGCCAGCTTGTTTTTGCCTCCATCATCTTCTCCGCTCCTTTGTCTTAACAATCTGTTGTTTTCCATCCTTTCTCCGCCTCTACGACTGTCTCTTCCTTTCTTTCTGTTAGGAATAAGATAGCCTTGGACTCCACCCAGGCTCTGTTCCTCCTGGTGGCAGAGAAGAGCATGTCCTGCATGTCCTCCAGTATGGGGGAGGTTTATTCCCGCCACAGTGACACCGACGGCTTCCTCTACATCACCTACGCCTCGCAGGAGATGTTCGGAGCACCTCAACCAGCAGCCAGGCCGCCCTGCTGAGCCGGAAGCAGATCAAATGAACTGAACCCGGACCGACTATGGTGACACCGCACCACTAAACTGGAAACAAAAGGACAAACTGAGCCAAGCCAAGACTGTTTTTTTAGCCCCAAACTGCATATCAGCCTACCTCATGAACCTCTCTTCAGAAAATCACCCCCCCTCCCCTTTTCATGCTCTGCCACCTCAGCTAGGTGGACGAGACCCACCCTGATGATGTCTTTGTTTTAGACTGATTGATTGGTTGATTGGCTAACTGGCAGATTTATCTTGTACACTGGTCAAGAAGATGCAACAGACTCTGAGTGTTGTGGTTGTCCTCTGTTGCTCCAAAATCTTTATTATAAATATTAAAATTATATTTTTTTGCCTGTTATATGTCTTTACAGGTCACACTTGCCCTTCAGTTATCCCAAAAACGCCGAGCTTCAATGCAAACGAGCCTATTTTCACATTGCTGTAATGCCAGTTCAGTGTTAAACCACCACCAACATCTCCTCCACACTACACACGGGGTCAACATCTTGCTGGTAATCAGACTCCTTCTTAGCACTTATCTCCCCTTCCTCCTCTCCTTTCTTTGATCGCCTCTTCATCCTTGCCTTCCCTTAAAAATGTGAAACTGTGCTCCGGACTCTTGCGGCACTCGGTGTAAACATGGATGTCAATTTAATGCTGCTCTGATTAGTTCTGCATCCAGCTGTCAGTATGTCAAAAAATAAATTCTCGTCCTTTTAATTCATTGACTTTGTGTGATATTTGGGGTTTATAAGAGATATTGTGCTGAAAGTTATGGGGTAACAGCATGATGCACTATGAACTGGTGGCCATGTTTGTTTTGTTAAATGCTGCTAAAATAGTCCCTTCAAAATGTCAGCCAGCTTTTCACGTAACAGCTGTGATTTTTAGCTTGAACTCCAGATGTTTTGAGGTCGTTGAATGGAGTTAAGCGTTTTGTAAAACCACAGAGAAACTGTTTAATCCTTCACGTTGAATTAAAAGATCAAAAGCATCCAAAATAGACATTGTTTCATAACCTGTTTGGGGCTTTTTGTGATGGTTAAGGATCTACTATATTAACCACAGTCGAATCCATGGGTGTGTTACACTTGAAATCCAGTGATTTCCTTGTGTACTATGTACTATATGTACTATATGTACTGCACACACACACACACACAAACACACACACACACACACAGGTGCCTAATTCCTCACCTGCCTCTGAGAAGCAGCACGCCCTCCACATGACTGTGTTATATAAACCCGACCTAGTCAACTATCTGCAGGGGTCAGTGTGTCACAGGGCCAGAGGGATTATTTTTAGAGATACAGTAGAAAGGACAAAACACAGAGAGACAGAGTCACATGAAAAACAAAGAAACAGAAGCAGAAAAACAGGGGAAAGCTGCTCTCCATAAACAGAGGAAGAAAAAGAGGGAAGAGGGGGAAAAAGAGACGGGGGAAAATAGCGACACCCTAATAGAGGAAGACAGGAAAAAGGAAACACTGTATAGGAGAGATATACAGCGGGGGAGAGAGCCAGCTATCCAAACACACAGTGTACAGAAACACAATCATAGATCCTCTCACTTCACACCACTGTGGGCATTCCAGCAGCTCTCTGTCATTATGTTATCATACCAGAACAAGAGGAACGCTGCAAGCTACTGCAAGCTGTAAACTGTCTGTTTTGACCACAGAGCAGTTTCAGTTTGCAAAACTCTAAATAAAAAGCTTTACTCGTCATTTTGGCCTCAAAATCTCCTGAATTATGCAGTGAATATAGGTCATGTAGTCTGGAATCTGGCTTTACACTTAAGTGAAACCTAACCCCCACCCCTTTGTTTTTATTCAATATACTACAGTACTACTGTGATACTGGAAAGCATATAACATTAAACTACAATTACACTACAGCAACAGACAGTCAACACATTACTGTGTTTCTAAACACATTTATTTAGTTGGAATATCAGGATATATTGTGATTGTCAGTATTTATCCATTTTGTTTTATTTGTAATCTACTGTGTATCTGTCATTATATTTCTTGTTATGATATATTTATTGCTGTTATATAATCAATTTTACATGATCCTTAGCTATGGTCTCAGTTGTCTACATCAGTAAATCAACCTGTGGATCAGAACCACACAGGGCGCCAAAAGGAAAAACTGAGGGATCTCCAGATTTACACAAAATAATGTATATTTTTACTTTAAGGCATCAAAAATCCTTCAATTGAAACAATCCAAGAAAGAGAATCTCTTTGACTGAACTGCTTACAACTTGTGTCCAGACTGAGGCCATAACCTGCAATGAGGGGGTCACAAATATACTTTATTTTTAAGGAGTTACTATTTATGACACCATCGATTATCAACAGGACACAACCACACATAATGGTTCTAAGCTGCACCCACGATACCTGCAATAACTTGTCAAGACACAAGAGAGCGCCTCTGGACTTAATCAAAGCTGAAATCTGCCACTGTGGTTGAATAAAACAGCTGGTGAACGTCATATGTATCTGACGCTGACTGATAATCTGGTGAGTCAGTGTGCAGAATCTCAGTGAGTCTCCATGGAGGCTGTGTGTGCTGATGAGGGAGAGACTCATGACTCTGAGCGGAGCCTGAAAATGAAACATATCATTGTGTTTTTAAGGAGGAGGACCGGTGCTCTCGACTGTGATTCAGGGCGTCGACACATAAATGAAAAACAACCAGGTGATGTTGAGGCTTGATAGATATAGAATGTGGAAGAATGTAAACACACGAGCAGACAGTGAAAGATAAAGTATGGGAATGTGTTTATGTAATTCTTGGTCTTTAGTTCTCCCTCTAGTTCACATGGGAAAAACATACCATTGCTTCAAATTTACTACCAACCGTTGAGGTGCATCTGATTTACATTTCAGTTTCTAATACCTACATCCTATTTGAATTATGCAAACAGACCTCAGAGCAGATTCAGACCTCTTCAAGTTATTCAGTAGTAAACGATGTGAATGAAAAGTTATAAGCAGCAAACTTCATCTCCATTTACACTCAAATGTGACTTTAATAAAGATAAAGCTTCCTGTCTGACTGTTTATGATTTGTGCTCGTCTCCTTGAGCCTGGACTGAATTTGTGACTTTGTAAATTGTCTCCACATGTCCTCGAAGTGCTCCAGAGAATGTCACAAGTGTCTGCCACCACCACTGTTTTCAATTTGCCCTCAGAAATATGCAGAGGCGACTCCTGTCATGGGCAAATGGCCTTATATGTCCTGCGGCAGTGCTGACTGTGGCTCTTTCTGTCCTGCAGAGGGCAGTAGACTGCATTGAAACTACCAAAAACTTCAAAACAAAAGTCAGTCTCTGGATGACCTCTGGGTGACACAGTCCTTGACAGGAGCCTCAATGACAAATGACTACAAATTAAAAAGCACTCAGATTCAGTTCAGATGTATTGAGCAATATATTTTATTTGATTACGGTTTTAATCTAGCGGCTTTTCCAGTGAAACTCTCTCCTGTAACTCAAACATCGGATGAACTCAGATCAATGTTACGCATCACAGAAAGATTCAATAAAAATCCACATAACCACGTGTCAGATGGTACAGTGTTCCTTTTTATTTATCTGGCAAAATAATAAAAAGGGAAGCATTTGGAAAGAGTCAAAGTTAACAGTCAGGAAATACAAAAATATAGATAAAACAATTCTAACAGCTGTTTTGATTTATTTCCCCTTGCTCTCTCCAAATGGAAAAAAAAAACTATATTTCTTTGGATCAACATATAATAATATGGACTGGATACTTATAAGACATCTTTTACTCCATGTTCAGCTCCATCATGCAGCCTCCAACTACCCATCAGTTCATGATCCAGTAATGTCCTTTCATCAGTTTGCAAATCACCCCCCACCCTCCCCCTGTTTATTTCTAATAGATATCTAATGCACAAAGATGGACCTCCCCTCCCTCCTACCTCCCCCCTGAACCCCTCCAGTCTCTCTCTGGTGAAAAAGATCACAGCGACACCTCCTCGTGGTGCGTCAGGAAGCCTGGAGACTCGCAGCTTGATGGAGGATGATGCTGTTCATGCTTGTGGTTGGACTTTTGTCTGGAGAGTCCTAAACATGATGCAAAGCACTGACACGGCTGGTCTCCAGGCTACACCCCCACCTCCCCTCTCCTCTAGGCCTCCAGGGCTGTCCCGCGTTTGGACGGGGGCACCAGGTGTTCGGGCAGCGTGGGTGGCAGCTCGTGGCCCTCCAGCTTCACCTTGATGAGATGGTTGGCCAGGGCGAACTCCTCATCATCGAGGAGGCCATCTTTATCCACGTCTGCTAGCTTCCAGATCTTTCCCAGGACCGTGTTGGGCAGCTTGGACTTCAGCATCTCCTTCTTGGCTGCACCGCCGGACACTTTGCCGTTGATGGGAGAGAGGGTGTAGAAGATCTCGTCATATGTAGGCTTGTCGCGACCCACCACCCACTCCAGCTCATCGATACCTTCGCTGGCACCCTCTCCATAGCCATGACCAAAGGGACCGCTCATGGTTCCCTCAAAGGCCCCACCCTTGACAGACTGGCTGGGCATGGCGGCCTCTTCCTGGCGCACCAGGGCCATGAGACGGGCGATGTCGTTGGCAAGCATGTCCTCCACCGTCTCCAGCAGCTTGGGCTTCAGCGTTGCAAACTTAGAGAAGTCCTGGCCGTTCAGCAGCTCCTGTAGAGATTGGGGGGTTGAGAGAAAACAGGAATTGGTGATAGAAATAGATCAGTCTTCAGTGGCTACCAATGGGAGCAGCATACAAGAAGCAGGATTTCCTGACAAACCAGGAAAAATAAATCTCATCCCCGTCCCGGCCCATCCTGGAGGGCAAGGGCAGGAAAGAAGGGCAAAGATGTGAAGAGAGTAAAGGTTGGGAGGTCATTCTACTCTGAACCGTTTGTTTTGTAACATTGTATATCACACGCCAAAAATAAAGTCAAAGTTGTTATTTCATCAAATATGTACTCTGAAAAAAAAACCTCACAGTTTATCTCACCTGCATCTTGGCGAGGTTGGGGAAGTCTCCAGGTGAGATCTGGTGCTCCTTCTCAATCCGATGGTAGATCTCTCCCAGGTTGGATATCAGCTCCTTCTTTTTGGAATCCTTTCCAAACACACTCGGCATGTCCTTTTTCAGAGAGCTGATAATGTAAGCGTGCACCTGGACACCATAAAAGAAGTAGGACACATTTTGAGTGATTATTAAGCTGTGCTTTTGTGGGGAGTTTGATGGATTTGACCCTGTAGTTTAGTAGACAGAGAGAGACTTGGCTGGAATCACTCTAACATCTAAATCAGAGTCTTTCCGATGCTACTAAAGAAAAGACTTCAACTCACACATTTACCCCTCCACTGAAAAATGTGTTTTGCTTATTGTGACTTCATTTGGCTGTTTGAGCTTCACTGTGCAGAGTTTGACACTAGAAGGCTGTTTTCACAGAGTGAAAGTTTAAGACATGTTCGTACAATTTTGTGACATCCTAAACTTTTCAAATGAACAATATTTGCATATTTGTATTTTTTGGTGAGGCAGAAGGAGTAGATGCGATTTTTCAAGTTAATCAAACATTTTGTGGAAAATCCATATCAGACACTAATCATTATTCAAAGCAGAGTATTCTCATATTTCTTAAAACATGAAGGGATTTTTAAAGTTGGGAATTTACGAATTAAACATATAGACATATGTTAGCAGAAATAACAAATAACCCCTCTTCTCTTTTTGTAAGTGTTACAAGGTTAATCAGATTCCTTTAATCTGTACTCGATTGTACTCACTTCTGCCTCTGGTTAGTTAAGAAACTAAAAACTAACAAAGTTGCGTAAAATAGGAATGTTTTTGAGTAATTGTGGGGTGGAGGACAGTGACAGGATAGTGGTGAGAGATGAGAAAGAAAGAGTGAAAATAAGATGCAGCTTTTTAATCAGCAGCATGCTTCTATGAGTAGAAATGTTAGTCAGTCTGCCACTTTAGTCCTGATAGAAATATCTCAACAGTTATTGTACATTCAGGCTCCCCAGAGGATGGATCTTACTGACTTTGGAGACCCCCTGACTTCACACCTCTGTGGCTTTGAATGAAATGTCAAACAAATTTTAAATGTGGTACACACACTCATGTTCCCATCAGGATGATGATAATAACTTTGGTGATCACCTGACTTTTCATCTAGCCCCATCATCAGGTCAAAATGTGAATTTGTCATGATTTTCTTTTTGACCTGCAGAATGAATGATATTCCCCTCAGCCTCATTTGTACTTTGTGTTTTGCAAATGCTAGCACACTAACAGCCTAAAATAAGACAGTGAACATGGCGATACTGCTAAACATCAGTATGCACCAGCAACATCACTGTGAGCATGTTAGCATGCTGATGTTAGCCTTCAGCTCAAAACACCGCTGTGCCTCACAGAGCTGCTAGCACGGCTGTAGACTCTTAGTCTTGTTAATACTGACCTTGGCGAGGCGTGCTCGTTTGATGAGGTCATTGAGTTTGCGTAGTGCTGCGTTACGTGGCAACGACTGGATGTCCAAGAACAGGTCCTGCTCCTCTGCCTCAAACAACTTCCTGTTGTCTGGGACCAACAGGGGCTGGGCCCAGAACGACCCGATGTACACGCGCACCACCTGGAACAAAGTTTGCACAAGTTAGTCTCCACCGTTCATCAGGTTGCACTTTACTGCCCAAGCAGACACAAAAATACGTTTCTATACTCAAAACAGACATATGGTATGTGTGACAGTGCAATAAAGGATTGTGAGGTTGACAGTGAAGCAACAAACATTACATAACATTTTAAAAATGTACGTATGTGTTCTGTCCTTCACATCCTGTAGAGAGGCTTCACAATACAATGCACTCTCAAAGTCAATGAATAATCCTCTACTTGATCCAAAGGTTTCTCTGGGATTGGTTTATGAATATGGCCTCGGATCAAACATTAACTAAACAGTCAGGGAAAAGTCATAAGACAAGCTGGATCACAGGGTATCAGGTAGTGCATAGGGTGCGAGACAGATGGTATAAAAACTTCACTTTCATTACATTCATATATTACATTTTCTTGTGTTTTTTGTTATAAAACATTAGCTGAAATCATCTTTAAATCTGTCACCGCATCCTTGGAAAAGTCATCTGACCTCTGTCAAGACTTACCCAAGATTGAATTGAAAAACAAATGCTTCTTACCTCAGGCGTGTTGATGATTTTTCCCAAAGACCACATCAGCGCTCCATAGACCCTCATCAGCTGCTGAGTGCTGATCTGGTCCGCCTTGTTCAGCACGACGCGCATTTTGTCCTCGTGGTTCTTGAGAGCTCGGATCACCTCTGAGAACTCGTCCGAGATGTCCAGCTTGTGGGCGTCGAACAGGAGGATGATGCGGTCCACGCGCTCTGCAAACCACTCCAGCACCGCGGCAAAGTCGTAACCTGGAGAGTAGAAAAGAGGGTCAAGTCAAGTTTATTTGTATAGCCAAATATCACATATTTGCCTCAGTGGCTTTACAGTCTGTACAACATACAACACCCTCTGTCCTTTGGATTCCCCAAAAAAGAAACCCTTTTACAAAATGGAGGAAACCTCTAGAAGAGCAACAAAGGAGGGATCTCTCTCCCAGGACCGACAGACAGACATGCAATAGATGACGTGTGTACAGAATAGACCAACATAACAAAATTACAGTATGGACCATCAGGATATCATGCATAATGAGGAGGCCGGCTGTTACAAGATGGGATCTGCACAGACACTGTTGTGCCCCCTAATGACTCGCACTATAGCCCTGTTACTGGCTTTATTTACAGTCGATTCATTGGATTTTCCCCCACTCTGAACTAACTGACTGACTGACTGACTCAAGGTCAGAATAACATGAAATCTTTATTTAGGCTGGAAACAACTGTCTTTTCCAAGTGCTGCACAACTGTTATACATTGTGGACAGGTAGCATTTGGATTTAGCTTGCCGTATAAGTCAACTACTATGTCTAAACATTTACTAGTATTTTGAGTACCAGTGGATTTTTGAGGCCAATACTGATCAATATTTGGAAGTTTAAAAACTCTACACCAACAAATAATACACCAAGCATACTGATGTGGAGAAATACAACAGTTCAACCTGACAAAGAGCTCAATGGCTCGGATCAGTCAATATATTGTGTGTAGGGGCAGGTTTAATTGTGGGTTCTCTGTTCATATTCCAAGTCTTGTTGATCCAATAATGTTTAGATAAGGGCATTCAAGAGGCAGAGCTTTCTCCCCTGGTTACCTATTAACTAGCTTTACTGAGACAGAAGTGAATGAAGCTAAAGACAGTTTGAACCTTTTGGAAAATGTATAGCATGTATCAGCCTCAGACATGAAATGACCTCCATCAGGGAACGTTTTCATCAATGTGCCTTAGAAAAAACAGGCTTGCCAGTAATGAGAGATAAAAAAGGAAAGAAGAGAACAAACATTTGAGATAGACAGTAAATACATGCTATGCAGTGTCAGTTATGACAATAACACCAGAAAGTGTCGAGGCCTGAGCCGGGTTGAGCTACATTACTGCCGAAGTGCAGAAACTCCCTGTACTACTCACTTCCTTTGGTTATTTGAGGACCAACTCAAATTACATAAAACAGGCCTTTTTTCCTTTGCCTGGAGGAGCCGAGGAGGGAGTGAGGAAGAGAGAATTATGGTTTTGATTAGCATCCGTGTGTCATCTGATCAGAGAAGAATGCAGTTGCTCTAAAAGCTCATCTCGGCTGCCGCACAATCAGCGCCAGATCTGCTGCACATGCATTCCAACATGGCTGGCTTTTGTCTGAGTCTGAGCACATGTATACAAAAGAGAGACTGAGAGATACAGTCGTTAGATGGAGAGAAAGGCAAAATGAAACAGCGATATGGATAGATGAAAAGGGAGATGGAGAGACAAGTAAAAAAGGAAAGAGAAAGGGAGAAACAGATGGAGGGGGGAGTAAAAGTGAAAGTACGTGAATGTAATAAGAAATGGACACAGAGGATGGACGCAGGAAAGCACCTTCGGCAAAAAGCAGTTTGTGCCTGCTTGTGCGTATGACGACATGTGGAACTAGAGGGGGATAAAAGGGGAATATCTAAAGTCCAAGATCCCTGTGGGAGCCAGCGGAGGACATTTGTTCAATCTCTCTCAAGTCTGTTTTTAACACACGTGTCAGGCAATCAGACAGAGAGACAGCTGCTCGAGCTTAGACTTACTTATAGCACATAGCATCAACAACTGCTGTGTCTCTACCATATGCATAGACATGCAGGGATACATCTACGCACTCATGACAGATTTGGACCTCACAAAAATGTGCCAATCATTGACAGACGGCAGAGAAGTGGGAAGACCAGGCTGTAGAGTTGTGTGTTACTTTGGCACAAAAGGAATAGTTCAGCATTTCAGGATACCCACTTACTTTCTTGTCTAGAATAGGTTAAAAGACACAGTGAAAAATGTTCATCACAATTTCCCAGAGCACAAAGTGATGACTTCAGATTGCCTCTTTTGTCTGAACAGTCCAAAACCTAAAGATATTCAGTTTACAATAATGTAAGACAATGAAAAGCAACCAAATTCTCACATTTGAGAGTCAGCAATCATCTAATTTTTGACATCTTTGCTTGAAAAATGACTTAAACGACTTATCAATTTGTCACAGATAATTGTCATAATTTTCTGCCTATCAACTACTCGATTAATTGATCAATAGTTTTTAGTTTGCTGAATGGCATTACACATGTCAGTATTCATGGCAAGTCATCAGCACTGACAATGGGAAAGAGGCCAACTAGTTCTGCAAAATGAGTTTCATTATAGTTTTTGTCTCCTCATGGTTCACTAAGGAACAAGCACTGAGCCATACTTGCTGACCTCATCAAAAATGAATCCACAATCAAAGCATTACGCATGAAAAGGCCTGGCCTCTTATGAACAACACAATTTCATTGTTTCTGAACATGAAGCTCTTTTAGACTTATAGTAGACCTTCACACCATACTGACACACACACACACACACACACACACACACACACACACACACACACACACACACACACACACACACACACACACACACACACACACACACACACACACACACACACACACACGTCATGCTTCAGCTGCACAATCAAATCAGACCTGTTTATATATGACACAGTCAGTACAGTATGTGTGGGTAGTACAGTATTGTATCTGTTTATACAGAAACAGTTCAGAGGATAACGTGTGTGTGAGAGTGAGTGGGCTTGAGAAAGACAAAGTGTGTGTGTGTGTGTGTGTGTGTGTGTGTGTGTGTGTGTGTGTGTGTGTGTGTGTGTGTGTGTGTGTGTGTGTCTTCCAGAGTAAGAATGTATAAGTATGTATGTATAGAAACAAAACTGTCTGAGGTATGAGGCATCAGATTTCGTCAGCTCCTCCTCTTTCTGGACAGGTCACCTCGACGTGAGCCAGTCTTTTCATTCATGAGGACACTTCCTGGTGTCTTATCAGATGGCACTAATCTACGCTTGTATGTTTACAGTCGCTTCTTTGGACTTTTCAGTGTTTTCGCCAACCATCCGTACTATTTCCATCTCTCTTACTGCTTCTTATTGA
Source organism: Enoplosus armatus (assembly GCF_043641665.1). NCBI lineage: Eukaryota > Metazoa > Chordata > Actinopteri > Centrarchiformes > Enoplosidae > Enoplosus > Enoplosus armatus. The sequence goes on from NC_092189.1 coordinate 13,950,048, forward strand.
GGCTGCAACTTTTGCCTTCTTGATTAATTGATTTATTGTTTGATCTATAAAATATTGGAAAATGGTCCAAAACTCAGAAATATTCAATTAATAGTGATATATAACAGGGAAAAGCAAAAGTCCTCATATAGAAAAGCTATAACCAAAGAATGTTGGACACTTCTGCTTGGAAAAAAAAGCCTTAAATGATTAATCAATTATGAAAATAGTTGCTGATTAATTTTCTGTTTGACTGAAGCTCTGCTTCTTAATATTTTTTCTCTTTTCCTTCTTGCTGTGTCCCGTGGGAAATCAGACTCAATAATAAAGAGAAGATTTACTGACTGTGTGTCAGTTCTCTGTGGTGGGGGGGGGCAGTCTTGGGAAACTCTCTGCTATGTTTGCCATTTTACTCCACATCCTTTCCCTAGAGTACACAACAACTCTACTGCTTGTATGTGCACTTCCTCTTAAAAAGGGGCTCAAATCAGGTAGAAAAAGCAGAAGCGGCATTCAGCTGTACTGTTATCTTCTGTCTGTGTTCTGTAGGATCATCAAAAGTAAAAGGAAAACTGTGTATGTGGCAATTCTGAAGTGACCCTGTAGGTCACACAATTGTTGGAGCACATGGAGAAGTGGATAATAATATGAATTGATTTATTTCCACAGAGCACAGGGAAATGAGTCAGATATAAAGTGATAAATGACACAGCACAGCACAAACAGAGAGTACACAGCAACATAGAGGAAATGTTTTTGATTACTTCTGTTAAGTCAGTCAGAAAGAAAAACCAAAAGGTACAGAGACAGGAAATGAACTTCAAAGTGCTTTGCTCGCTCTGCATGCAACTGTCAAGCTGTGAAGGCCTCCATCAGATATACATGACCCGTTTGGTTAGGCTTTAACCTGAGGGCGTTAAGAGTTAAATACGGGTTTGACAGAACTATGAGCTGGATTGCTAGAGTTGACTTTGTTGAGCACATGCCAAACAGAAATACCAGAGAGAGACTTAATGACAGGAAGACTATTTAGGTTGTTTTAAGAATGTTTCCTTTTCATATTTGAACTTGTGATTTCCTGTGGGTATATTTTGCATGTGTGTGAGGCTCTCTGTACTATAGTAGTATTTCGCAGTTTGGGAGCAGAGAGGGTGTGGCTCTGTTAAACAGTAGTAGTACTAGCAAGTAGGTGAGTGAGAGAGTGGGTAAAGTTTAAAGTTTAAAGTTTACGTCAGGCAGACCTCTGCTTATCCGCTGTTTCTCCCCAGACAGGATTCCAGGAGTATCGATGATACTGATGCTCTCCAGGACGGGGTTAGGCATCTGGGCACACATGAACCTGCCAAGAAAATACAGGGATGAGAGAAGGAGCAGCACAGGGCAGAGAGAGAAAGGAAAAGAGAAAGAAAGAGGTAGAGAGGAAGAGACACAAAAACCAGTCGGGTGAGAGTGTTTATACATAACTTTGGCATTAAACAGACATTATTCTGGAGCTGCTCAGTAACAACCTCCATGCTCTCAGGCTCTAACATTAGAGGAATACCTTGCTGGAAAAGATACACAGCTTAAACACAGAGTAGAAGTGGGTGGAAAGAAAGTAATAATAAAATAAAATAATAATGCCAATGACACATATAGACGTGGCACATTTGATGCCTGTTTTAACCTTATGTCTACACCAGGGCTGAAACTAACAATTGTTTTCATCATGATTCATCTACTGATCTATTTGAATAGTTGCCAATTAATTCTCTGGCGGTCGACTAATTGATTAATCGATTAATTGTTTCAGCTCTTGTTGACACTTTGGATCTAGTTTAGTTGTTTTTTTTCCCTACAAAAACAGTGAGACTACGAGATGATATAGTCAGATTTTCCAAACAGTGGGAGGGGGGGGGACTTGCTTGTAGAAGGTCACCACTGATGTAAGGGGAACTCTGGGACAATACATTATAAGTTATGAATTGTGGGCCTGAGTCATTCCCAATCTAACAGAATTCATTACACAATGGTCTCCTTTACACTGGGACACTGGGGTTTAAACTTAAAAAGGGGAGTGTTGCTCTCCAACAGAAATCAAGCCAACACACACACACACTCGCACAAAGACAGACAGATGTACACACTATAAAGCGTGAGAGGATGAGTGGTTTTGCATAAACCCACGGTGTCCCACTCAGGACAAAGAAGGGGATTGTTAAGGAACCCCACAGCTCTGAGCACTACTTCTCGCTCTGCTGCCCTTTCACTCAATCTGAACCGATACTCACACAACATGAGCTCAGAGGCACCGGGTCATAAGACAGGGAGAACCATGCTTTTACATTCCTGCTGTAACCACACTGGGGGCGGGCGGACACACACACACAACACACAACACACACAAACACACACCACAAACCCTAACAGAGATCCCACACCACACGCAGGGAGGAAAAAGGAAAAAATCCAAGGACAATGAACAAGTCAAAGAAGTATGAGAGACGGGAGATCCTATGCATGCTATTACATTACAATAATAGTGACTGCCAAAGATAACAAACATGCAGGATTTTCCGCTCCCTCTCATAGCTGATGGCGTATGATATCCAGTTGGAATTTTGGCCAAGCGTTTCCATTGAACCATCTATCCCTACATTTTCCACACAGAGCTTGTAGGAAAAAATGCTCAGATGAGCTTGAGCTGGAATTCTTAGAAACAGAGGACCCTACCAGGCACGGGGGCCTCAAGAGGCTAGAACTGTCTGACATCCTTCAACGTTTGCTCATGTCGCGATAAAGTGAGAAACCTATCCTCTCTGCGAGGCTGCAGTCCTGGCATGAAGGCCTGGGTTAATATCCCACATCAGACCTCTCATGTGATTGGAGGTCTGGCTCCAGCTTATGGAAGAAGGTCTTCCTCTCTTGCCCCACCTCCTGACCTATGACCTTCCCTCATATCGTAACCTCAACAAGAGGAAACAGGGTGGCTGTCACTAGCACTGGGGATGTGCACAGGGAGGTCACAACTGTGTCACTTTTCCATGTTGGCTTCCTCTAAAATCTTATATGTGTGAATAAATTTTCTCTATATTATATAGACCTATATATACCTATATCACACGTGTCCTCGTGTATTTGTTTGTTATGCCTCTGTAAGGCTGTACATGTACCAACCCCTATCTCAGTAAAGTGCAGAGTCAGTGTCCTGGAATAACAGGCCGTGAGCAGGACAGGACGGAGCTGGACAGGGTAGGCCAGGGTGGGCCAGTGCGGAACTTAAACTTTGCTGACTCTGATTTTACTGACTAATGGCTTACAGGCAGCACAATCACACTGAGGGCCTCTGACTACAGTGGCATTTAACTAGAGGGGAACAAGAGTAACAAAATATGCAGGTTTATCAGGAGGTGGAAGAGAAATACTAATTTTTCGGAAACATGTATGATTTAGGCCTTAGTACAAACCAATGCATGTGCATGGGACGCAATCTGAAACTAGGCTGCCACAAAATAAAAATAATGGAAAAACTGTAAAAATTGGGAAGCTAGTAGTGGGTTTACCAAATGTAAGAGCAAACTGTAGGTGTGTGGATCTCATGACTGATTTCTGTTTACTCTCTTCATAAATAACTGATTATACTGAGGGTAAGTCCTATCTGAGGCTGGTAGTTAAAGGCTAATTTGCAGGTTGAATGACTATGGTTAAAGAGCTACACGGTGGAACTGCCATCATGCTTGTGCGCTCCTCTGACATGGCATTTTCTCCTCCACCTATAAACCAGTCAATTATCAATCTGATCCTTGATATCTCTTGCCTACATTTATGAGTCAAAACACATTCAACCAACCAACAGCTGAAGGCCAACTCTAGATACTTTTGGCCTCCTGAGAGGAAAGTGGAAAACTGGCCCAGTCTAAGCCAAAAACAGCCTGGTTCCAAATGTTCGTCTGGATCTCTGCTTCTTGACAGAAGTTTAATCAACTGTGGGCCTGCTCAAGGCTACGTTCCATCACAACTGATTAATTATATAGTAGCCCTGCGCATAGACAGAGCTGTTCAAACAGGTCACACACCCGCTATTGTCATACACACATATTCTGTAATGTATGATCACCTGAGCATTCCCTAAACCAAGGCATGAGCCTGAATAGAGACTGAATATGCGTCTGAGACAAAGATGCAGACTGAATTCAAGGAGAACCACAAGTCCCATGATATTACAGGACTGTGTCCAACAGTTTGACAAATGATGCTACGATGGACAATAACCTTTGTTTACACACAATCTTATCTGGCTTCCCCTTGAGTCTGTAATAAACTCTAGAGGGGTGAATCGTGCCCCCCCCCCCAACACACACACACACACACACACACACACACACACACACACACACACACACACTTTTAAAGTGTTATCTGAACTGCATGACTTCATGTGTCTGAGTTTGACTGATGCTGTTTGACAGAAGCTTGCACTCATGCAAGATAAGGCAAACACTCCACATAATTGAAGGAAAGGATCTCAATGGATGATGGGAAATAGGCCTAACTGGGGAAATGTCAACATGAGTGTTTGTACTAATACAGCATATGGCGACACAACCCACTTGATAATCTGAAGCTAATACCAGATTAAGATAATGACTGTCCACAAGTTAGTCATTTGTGTATTATTTGTCCGTTTGTTTGGCGGGATATTCCTGTGCAGGGTGACAGCACACTGGCTACTGAGTCAAGAGGGGATATACCCACATCCTCTATAGGAAGTGACACCATCAACAATCGGATGTTAATCATCTGATGTCACAAATCCACACACAATAGATTGCAATTAAGATGCTTTCCCCAAGCATCGTCACACTGGCTCTGACTCATAGCACCTTTAACTCTGACTTTGTTTGAGAGAAGCTCATCTCTTATACACAATGAAACACTGGCAATCTTTCCACTGTCCTACTTAGCGCTCTCTTTATTTAAAAGCACACCAACAACCAAGTTTTCTCCCTAAACTATTTGTTTGTTTGTTTCACTTTCCCTGCTTTTATTTAGCTGTTGCTGCTTTTGTCCGTTGTTTGTCCCACCTGAGCAATAGTTCTGAGTCTTTTTTCTGAGTGAGTTTTTTGCCACTAAGTCTATCATCAAGTTTTTACATTTGACATCAGGCTGAATAACAGACCTAAGTATCACTCACAATGAATCATTAAACTTTGGGAAGTCCTCTGGAAGTTTCCTTAAAATCTGGATCATTAGTCACGTGGATCAGACTCCAATGAGCTGAATGTCCTGACAACCGAACTATTACCTTAGTGAAACACCTGCTGACTCAGTGTAACTATGCTACAAGAAAATAGACAGTCCACCAAAACCTTTAACCCTTTGTGATAAGATTTCATTAGGCCTACTCACAGGTAGGTAACAAGGGAGTTGGCTTGTCGGCTTCTACTGATGAAGTAACACTTATATGACCAGGGGGCACAAAACTTATGGCACAGACATCCGAGGACAAGACAAGGTCAGCTAGTTGCCTAGCAACATCACTTGCAACTATTTCTATGCTCAAGGGGCCACGCTGTGAGGTTGGGACAAAACAATCTGTCACCAGTGACTCTGCCAGGTGCTTTTAGCAAGGAGTGCCTGAAGAAGAGCAAGGTACAATGGTAACTGGCAGGGTTTGGTCCAAAGTAAAAGGACTTCCTTGTCAATGGGACTCAGGTGTTGGAAAGCACCTTGCTGTCCTTTGCTTTGCCATACACAAAGTGGCTCTTCCACCTAACTATTGACACTAAACACCCGCATTCTCTCATGATAGTGAAAGAGGGAAAACTCTCACACACACTTGGCTCTGAGACTGCTGGGGGAGCATTGTGCAACACCGTACTACTGTGAGTTTACTTTGAAAAAGTGTGGTACGTGTAAGGACTTGTAGGGAGGGCATTTAAATCACAGGTGATGTGTTGTTATGACGCGTTTGTTAACACACAGCTGTATTAACTAATGACGCTTCAAGACAAGCGTGGTTGTGGTTGACATGACATACATTCATTTCATTCACACATTACTGAATAAATGTAGGGCTCTAAGTGCTCAGTCCCTATAATCCTAGTGTATTACATTTTTCACATTGCTCAGTGTAAGCTCTTTAATGGGGTCTGGGGACTTGGCAGTGGCTTTACCTGTTGAGGAACGCGTTGCCAAAGGCGTTGAGTTTGCGGAAGGGCTTCTTGGGGTCGACAACCAGAGCATTACCCGGTATCACCCCGTCCTGTTCTCCGTGCATCACCGCGATGAAAGAGTCCGTGGTCGGCTCGGGGCCAATCCGCATACCGGGGAAGTCCTGCTCCATGAGGTGCCGGATAAAGGTGGTTTTTCCGGTAGAGTACTGACCCACCAGGAGGACCATGGGCTTGTTGTCGAAGTCGGCATCTTCGAGTGCAGGGGAGTGGAAGTCGTGGAATCGATACGTGTCCTCCAGCGGGAACAGTTTGGTCCGGTAAAGCCGCCGAAGCCCCTCCGACACGTTCTGAAACAGCTCGGGATCCTTCTTCAAGTTTTTTCTGAACATGATTACTGGTATTTACCCTTAGTTGACACAACTGTGTCGGTCACCCCTTGAATAATTATCTGGTTTAGTGGTGTGGATCTCTCACACCGTCAAGAGAGTAGCTGCCTGCTGGAATGAAGCAACGGCTGGGCGAGGTCTTGGAAGTTTTTGTCCCCACCCTCCTCTTCGCTAGCTAGCCACACACTGCGACTCAGTCATTCAGGGAGGACTCCCTCTTCAGCTGACGTTGGCTAACGTAATATAGCCAGCTACACTCCACCATAAATACTTAGCTTAACGCTAGCTCTAGGTAGCTAGATATCGTCTACTACTACACAACTGTGACTGTAAAACCGTTACAACTCCTCTCAGCGGTTAGCTAACTCGCTTAGCAACCGGCTGTCAGTTGGTGAGCCCCACCAAAGAAGGCTGACACGGATACCGGAACAGTTACACATTTTTTCACAATAAAAGCCTCAACCCCCAATATACAGTTTAATGTCCTGTATGTTTATGCTCCCAACTTTAAATTCCACAATTTATCAGAATTGTCTTTATTTGCAATATTCCTCAGATCAGAATGGCCACAATGATCCATTTATTTTTTTACACAGTAATATTTTGTATTTTTCAGATTGGATGATGTGTATTTTTCACATTTTTCCAATTTGGGAGTTTCTATTTTGAGCTTCAGAAAGGTTTATGGTCTGACTCTGAATTGCTCTTTTGTTTTGAGGGTATCAACAGAATAACATATGGAATTACTTCTTATTATAGTAGCCTAAATAATCATGCATCGATTTTTTATCGTAACCCAAACATCCTCTCACAAAAAAAACAATCTACACTAAGATTGAAAAGATTATTTTACTCCTGTCTGTTGTGGTGCCATTATGACAGTGTGACAGCGTTGTATGTTTCATTTGTTAAGTTTATATCTGATACACTATGTCTTGACCTATGTACACTCAAATGACAGTATCCATTTATTCATGTCAGTGAAACTTCCAGTAACGTTGTACCATTAACATTAAATTATACTTACTATATATATACATATATATACATACACATATATATACATACTCATATGTGGTTTTGGTTTTGGTTTTAATTTCAGATGGCTATATCTAATTATACACAGATATGGTTGCAAATATACCTACATTCATTTTCAGTTTTGTTTTTACTGTACAGTAAAACTCATAGGAAATGTTTACTAAAAGTTTTAGTCATGGTGTATGTATTTTTAGGTTTTAGTTTTACACACACATAAAGCTGTCTCTCCCTCTCTCTCTCTCTCTCTCACACACACACACACACACACACACACACACACACACAATAATAATATACTAATAATGATGAGGTGTTTTCTCTGTACAAATAATACAATAAAGAAACAGAAATACAGTTACACAGGATTTGAGGGATCAGTTTAGTTTTATTGAAAAGAGCAACATGCACAGAAATAAGTATATAGGAAAAACAACAAATAGAAGGCATTACTGTAAACAACCCATTAACTTTTGAAAGTCAAATGTGTGAACTGTAAGCTACAGAGAGTTCCAGCAGCTTTTCGATGACAAGAGGTGTCCCTCCACAGATAACAGCAGCTCCACTGGAGTCCAGAGTTTTTCCATATGGAGATGCTGTTACAGCTGGTGAGACCCACAGAAACAGCACAGCTGACAGCACATGCAGACCATGAGAACGTGGCGGTGGTATTCATTTCACCACAATATCGGTTGCAAAGTTTTCTGCTGACATCTACCATTCGGTGAGACAAATAGATGGTGGTTACTTCAAGTGTTTCGTGTGATTGTTAAAAAACATTTTTCCTTATGTGATAATGTCCATTGGACAATTAAAATGCACATTAATCATGCTCCCCTGGCCTTTGATGGGTCAGGTCCCCAGAAGAAGCCAGGATCATATGATTATTGTTTTAATACCTTTAAACTGTCTGATCCCAGCAATGGTTCAAAGATAAGAATTTCATAATGCTACATATTTTAACTACATAACGCCAGTGTGACAAAAGTGTCACACATATGAAGTCATGCTGCCCTCTTTTGGTCGGGCCTCACTGACTACATGAAATCATTTTACTGCATTTTTTTTTTATCTGGTCCCTCATGTGATAATACCACCCACACCTAATAAAGAGATAGTAAAATATCAGCCACCATAGCAGCATGTCTCTTGATCTTGTCTTTTATAGCTTGTGAGAAACATCTTATGACTCATGACACCAATAAATTCAGGGTCATTCACTCAAGTGCCATCCCAGCAAAAGAATTTTAGCCTAAAGTCCATTAAAATTAATCTTTTACATACTTGCATTGATATAGCTTTGAACACAAGTGATAAACACGAGTGTGCATCATATCCTTGTGTACACCTTCTCTCCTTAGTTTCCCAGAATCTCTCTTAACTTATCCTGACTGAGCTTTGACCCTTAACCCTCTCCTTCTGTAAAAAACAGAGCCATAAAGCAATTTAAGGGTAGTCTAAAGAGACCTTCACCCCTATTATCTCCTTCGACTTTGACCACCCAGTCTTATTTTTCAACAGATAATTCCACTGTGAAAGAGTTATCAGGGCATTCAGAGAATCTGTGAATCTCAGCATTCAAATCAGAATGAATGTGTTTATGATGAAAGAACATTAATATCAAGTCTGGACAGAGAATCTGACTGGTCAGTACTGTGACAAAGAAGAAGTATCATAATTTACACAAGACTTTTGTGATGCATGGTTGACTCTATACTAGTAGACGTCTTCACTCTTACGCTGTTGACAGGAGTTAGATTAACTTCAGTGTCAAAATCCACCTTTAACATCCTGAACAGATTATATTTCAGTCAATCTTAAGATTCCCTTTGAAAACACTTATTATGGTTCATGGTCAGATACAACAGGCACGTAGATTTTAACTCTGTTACTGAAATGAAGTGTGAAAAGTTGATTTTTGCCCCATTAACAGCTGTGCAAATTAATAAAATCATCAACAACCTAATTTACACAATGAAAGCATGTTTGTTGCCTGGCAACCAGGATATTCATTTAGGTTTCACTCATTTCATGATCATTTCACTCATTCCATTTCCTCAATAGCCATTTTGGGTCTCTCTTTACAGCCGTTTATTCCACTTCAAATGAGACGGCAAAATTGCTCAAAGGATGATCTGTGATTGACTTTTTACTGATAAAAGAAAATGACTTCTACTTCCACTAGTTTTCTCGAGTTGCTTGCAGAGTGAGTGTCAATGTTTAATCAATACAAAATACAAAACATATTACATGATAATTTTGGTGTAAATGCAAACTAGAACTGCTCTGTATATGTCCTATAGTCTATAGATTAACTGTAAAATGACATATGATGAAATAAAAGTTTTTTTGATTACTAATGTTCAGTTCATTAGCCACATTAAAATGTATATAAAGAGTTCATACTCACCAAGTAAATACTGCAAATGAGGCTCATTTCAGTCATTAATCCTGTAAGAAAAGTCAGAGAAGTAGAGAACAGAAGTAAAGAATACCTCATGAGGAAGTGTGTCATCATCAAGTGTGAGGAAAAGCAAGCCAAACAAGTAAATGTTAAACAGGAGAGAGAAACTGTTAGTGGGTGAGGAGAGAGGTCAGAAAGAAGTGAGCAGGCTGAGACAGAAGTCTGTCCCAGAGTAATGGTGGATTCGTGGATGAGGGCTGCTTAAGACTGCGTGGGGGGAAGAAAAATTAATCATTACACTTACTGTAAATATGTAACAGACTCTACCTGCCATAAAAGTCAGCAAATTGCATTGTGATTGAACACCCACACAGACACAAGAGGATGGGATAAAATCATACAAGATGGAGAGCAACCAATAAGAGACACCGTCCGGGCTCAAAGCACTTCAAATCAGCCTCCTCACACTTAGGCCTCTTCATTCAGTATGTCATTGCTTTCTGCCTCAGCTGTCACTACATAGAGATATACCTAATGTGGAGCAGCCATAATTATAATTAATTGATTAAATAACAAAATGGAGAGACAATTAATCACAGCTGCATTTGAGCCAGCAGCTTCACTTTAACATTCTGGTGGCATTTGTCATAATGTTTGTATAACACATGTAGAGACAGATACATCCTCACATGTACTCATACACTTCCAGTAATGTCTCTGAAGATGCTACACATAAAAACAAGAATTCCTGCAACACTTGCTGTCTTTGAAAAATGTTTTCTCTCTTCTTTGTGAACTGTCTTTTCATTTCAGATTAAGATTTTGAAATAGCCCCTAAAAGCAATTTTTTTTTATTTTTTAAATCGCTGTTCTCATAGTGTTCTTTTTGACCCATATGAGTTTCCGTACTGTTGAAGCGGTGTTGACTGACGTGTGAGTAGCTAACTAACGTTGTCTTCACGAGTATATTGGCTGATATTACCTCTATGATAAATAAAATAACACTTCTGTGTGCCTTTACATGTAACATACAAACAGACATTAATAGCTAAAGCGATGGAGAGGTTATGAGAGTCCCGCATCGTTTTTAATCGTGCTAGCCAGCGAGGCTCCCCAGCTAGTTTGGAAGCTAATTTGAACGTTAGCCACATTAATGCTAATTTTAGCACTCATGATAACGATATGTATGATATTATATAGCTACAACTAGCGAACAGGGATAGACGAGTATTTTGTCAGGCTGTCAGTCAAGAAAAATTTAACATTTGTTCATACAGTGTTATATTAGAATACAATGGTAATGTAGCTCCTTCACACAGGACTGAGCTAAAGAATGAGCTGTTGTATTGTCTTTAGATGGTATTTCAAGTTTGATAAAGTTGGACTAGAAGCGTGCTGGGTCCATTATTTTCAATTGAATTGAAATGTAATTTAAATTGAATTATTGCGACTTCCCTTCTATTAACGGCAAATAACCTCAGTGTAACAATATGTCATAATGAAAGTTGATGAGTTGGTGTGTATACAATCTGTTTCAGGTCAAAATGGCAGAGCTAACAACACTAGAGAGCCTGCTGGAGATGGGCTTTGAAAGAAACAGAGCGTGAGTGACACCAAATCCAAAACTAGATCTTGATGTCCTAGATTTCAAGGAAGTGAAAGTAAAACTGTGTAACATTAGAGTAAACCTGTCTGTTCTTTACCTCGTGTTTTCAGGGAGAAGGCGGTGGCCAACACAGGGAACCAGGGAATAGAACAAGCCATGGACTGGTGAGTTTGACACACACAGACATGAACATACTAGTGGTGAACAGTCTGGATGCACATGGCCCTCCGCCATCACTAAAAGTTACAACTGCAGTCAGGCTTGCCACTCTTATGTCTTCCTCGTATAATTTTTGCTACTGATTCCCCTGCCCGTGTCATATGCCTTCCTCAGGTTAATGGAACATGAGAATGACCCAGACATTGATGAGCCCTACGTGCCGCCTGTGGGGAACGTCCTGGGAGGAGAAGCAGACAGTCAGCCTACCACAGAACAGCCGACACTAGCAGACACCGCTGAAGGTCAGGGCGTGTTGTGCTTTTTGGGGGCAGGAAGGGGCCTGATGGTGTGAGGGAAGCACACCAGACACCACCATTACATAGAGACGTGCAATATTAAGATATACACCATGAGACAGTATACATTTATATGTTGTCATAACCTTTATACCATCGTAGCTCTCTTTGATATCCGAGCGTATTAGGGTATTGTGGGCAACAGTGTTTCTTATTATAGACCTGTTATACCTGCATGCGACTTTTGCTGTGATTTGTGGTTGACTTTTTTTCTTTCAATACCACACAATGCATCTCTTTCTCTCTTTCTTTCTCTTTCACTTACTAATGTGCATTTGTTTTGGCTTCAGGGACAGCAGGTGGAGAAGGCATGGTTGATGACGATGAGAGTGCAAAGAGGCCAATGACAGAGGAGGAGAGACTTGAGCAAGTTAGAAGGTCAGAGTGCACACACCATAGACACCTTCCCTCCAGTACTGCATGTCCAACTCACAGCTTCTTCTCCTTACATAACAAGATTACTTCACTACACTTAGATATCACTGAAAATATAAGCTGTGACCATTAGTTTGGTGTTTGTAACAAAACATCATTTGGAAATACTTAATTTTCTTTCATTCATTCCTTGTCCTGTAAGAGAGAATAAACATGTTCAGTGTGTAAGAAAGGCAAAACTTGTCCATAAGCTGATGCTTGTGTTGGTGTCTGTGTTTCAGGCTAGAGGAGCTGATGCGGGTGAAGCAGGCGGAGAGAAGAGAGCGAGAGCGGGAAGAAGAGCTGGAGAGGGAGAAGATGCGGAGGAGACAGGGCCAAGAGCTGCAGCAGATTCGCCAAAAGCTGCAGGACGATGATATGAAGAAACTTGCTGAACAGCGCAGGAAAGAGAAGATGGAGGACAAACTGGCGAGGTACGCTGTTCATTATAACACATTTATTCAGATAATGATGTTTAGGTATTTGCACTGGAACTAACAGTACATTTCATGTTTGACTAGGGATAAAATAATTACGCACCTAAACATTCAAAGACATTTCCACTCTCCACATTTTCCATTTCCTGGAAACATTTCATTCAACATTTCATTTCAAACATTCAACATTTACTTGACTTCCCTCTGGAATTTATTCCAAGGAGGGAAAGTTTTACAAAATGCCTGATAATCAGACTGAAATGCAATTTTATCTCTACTTCATTACTTGAATCACTCCAAAAAAACATGGTCTGGGACCAGGGTGGCAGATGACAGCATAAAAATGGAAATTAATGATGGCTGAATTCCATTTCATAAAAAAATGAAATGCAGCCACTTGATTGAATGCCACCCTATTCAGTGGGTTAACAGTGGGTGGACGTTACAGAATCAGGGAACATTCAAAATAAATATTCATATGCTAAGACCAGAAATGAGTGACAAATTCATATTCATGTGCAATTGAATAGATATGTTACCTTTTTAAAGTAGAAGTCAGCATCAAACTGTGTTGATCCTGCACTGCAACACTCTTTAATCATGCCTGTCATTGTGTCTTTATTTCTGTCAGGCAAAGGGTTAAAGAAAAGATAGCACGAGACAGAGAGGAGAGAGCACAAAAGGTAACCAATCATTAGTCTAGTTACTTGTTTTCCTGTTCGCATCATAATTATTTCTATTACCTCTGCTTTTGAAACTAATAACAACTTAGATGATTGCTTTTTTCACCTGTTTAGTTTGGAGGCGGCGGACCACCGAGCACGGCCACATCGTCCCAACCTGCCCAGCCCAGCCCCTCGTCACCCACCAGCCACGGTCCTCCACCCACTAAGAAGGAGTATGATGAGTCCAGGATACAGGTACAGGCTTCAGTTACACTCATACACCCACATGCTGAAGCTACAGAGCACACATTGGAGATGTTTCACATCCTTTGTTTTCTGTCACCTGTGTATCAAATTAGTACAATGAACGGACTAGAACAGAGCCCATCACTAGTTTGGACTTAAGACGTGAGACATAAAGTTGTGTCTAATTTTTATTTATAATTATGCACATTTTTTTGTATGAAATGGTGAAATGTAAATCTGGCAAAAAAACAAACATATTCCTTATTCCTCCATTGCCCATTCTTTCTCTCCCCTTCCATCACTAAAGGTTCGTCTGCTGGACGGCTCGACCATCACGGCAGTCTTCAAGGCCCAGGAGCCGCTGGCGGCAGTGCGCGTCTACGTGCAGATGAACAGCAACACACCTGAGGGTCAGGACGTCACGCTGCTGTCGCCCTACCCCCGTCATCAATACACCGAACTGGACATGGAGAAGCCCCTCAAAGAACTGGGTGAGCACTGGGTGGGCTGGGAACTACATTTGAATACAGAGCACATTACTGTAATATACATAATTTAACTTACTCTCAGTGTGTGGTTTTACCTTCTGTATGGATCTAAAAATGTCCATTCAGCAGCTCATCACGTGGGTTTACCGTGCTGAAGCTAAAGACTATCTGACCTTTTTTTATGACTTTTGGTTTTGTGTTTTTAGGTTTGGTGCCTTCAGCTGTGCTGGTTGTTACCAAAAAGTGAGACCAGGAGGATCTGCTCTGTGAGCCTACCTCACCACTTCCACTACATCAACACGAGAGACACCAGAAACAGATTGATACAGAAAGAGAGCCACCACTTTTTAGTATCACCCAATAAGCCAGCTACCTGAACTAAAGCAGAGACATGCAGCTCGAGGCCGCGTTCACATTGTGTTTAACTACTTTTAAGAAGTTTTTGAGAAGTAACAATGAAAAACGGTTTGATTAACTCACTGAGTGATGCTTTATGCCATTCTGGGCTCGATTGATTACACTTGACATAGATTGGTTTGTGTGCAGTGAATGACTTTCACAAAGTGAAGATAGCTGGCTTCTGATGGGATACTGCTTCATGGTTTCAACAACACATTTATAAAAATGATATGGAACAAAATTGTTCAATTTTAACCTGTCCTTGCATAGCAAAGTACCACACAAGACCTGCTTGATTGGTTGTGAAAGGGCCTTAAGTTTAATCCGCACGATCTTCCTGATTTTGTGACATTCTACTTTGCCAGTTTTTTAAGTTAAAATATATTGACAGCTATGTCTGCATAATCACCAAGAATCTACTTAAAATAAAGCTGACTCGGAGAATTATGGTGGTGGACTGGATTTTCTAAAAAAAATAAAAATCACACATTTAACCATCCTTAAAATAAGTCTGGTGATAGTCTAAATTTTTCTTTTTGTCAAAAATATTCTATGAAAAGACCAAAACCAAAAATAAATTGATTCTGTTTGTGTAGCCAAAGCCTGATATATGTTATCACTCTGTGCCATAGACCTGCATTGTTGTCCAAAACAACACAACGGCCACAAAGCTGTTGAAGTAAATTATTAGCCTTTTTAAAAAAATGAAACTGACCCATTTTTTAAGGTTTACGTCTTCAGTAGGAACAAATGGGTTTAGGGATAAGTACCACAGAGGGAAGCTGGAAACAGACAAATTGTTTGTTGTAGTCTTTTCATGTGATTTGTTGACAATAAGAAAACTAGAATATTTGCAGCCTTAATATTTGTAATCGCCACATACGACTACAGATAATGGAACAATTGCACATATAACTTGGTTGTGGTATTTTGCAACATGGCAGCTCTTGATAGTGCCTCACTGTAGGAGGGTCCTGGGTTCAAACCCCATTAGGGCTGCACTGCTCTCTTATGTCATTATTAGGAGGATTGGTTTCAAAAGGGGGATGAATAAAGGCTGATGTAACATATTAAACTGAATTCTCATCATAATGGACTTCTCCTAAATGTGACATGGTTAGTTTCAGGCATTTTACAGAACCATGTAAAATTGGAATATGTCGAAGAAGTGATCTACAGTGCACATGTTTAGGATTGCCCACTGGATTTTAAAACAGCTACAACTGGAAATCCATGACCTACAAAATAAGAAGTGAGATGTTGACAGGCCTTTTTCACAGGAGACACGTCACAGTAGAAAAAAAGCACATGTAAATATTGAAATGAATGATGGCTGCGTCAGTTTCAAAATCCTGATATTGTGCGTTAATGTTAGTGACACTTAAGCTCTTCCTGCTACAAGTCAAAACGTCACCTGTGAAGAAGGCCTATTGGTTTATTCAGCCTGCGGGATTCAGAGGCTGTAGTCTTCACCTTAATATTCAGATTATCAAACTAATGGAGGAAAAACAGGAAGGACTCTACTCATTTCCTTTATACTAAACTAACTTCTCTGGAGCAGAAGTCCATTAAATGCACATATAAATAGGGTGAGCACTCCCAAATGTGCTTCACCAGAGCCTGAAACATTTGTGAGTGTAAGTGGACTGTTGCTAATAGCTGGTAGCACCCTAAAGGACTTCAAGAGGATTTAATATGAAAGGGAACAAGTAGAGATGGTTTCTTCCTTTGTTTTGCCCATTAGTTTGATAAGCAGATGATTACAGCCTCTGAAACCTGCTGGCTGTGTGACTCTCAAACTAGAACTATTGATGATTCTGTGCAAAATGAGATTCTGTTAAAATTCCTGCTGACATGAGACTCGAGGTAATGCAGTGATATAATTGTTGATTTTTCACCCTAATGAAAGGACGAGCAAACAGACATGCGACACAAAACAGTTGTTGTGACACACTATAAAACACCTTTATATACATTAGAAAAAACAACAAATAGCCTACTCTGGAATGGTACAAAATGTCAATCATACATTAGCTGTAAAGTTGGATAAACTGGATGACTTTAAAACAGGAGCAAAGGGGTCGGCTTGCCAACAAATACAAAAATATTTCTGATTAAAATGGAGACACTGATGTACTGAGAATGGGCGTCACCGTTTCCTTTCTTCATCTTTCCAACCTGTCCCTCAGAATCAACACCAAAATGACACGCCGTGTTAAAAAGAGCTCAACTGCAGCCCCCCATTTAAACAAATCCAGGACAGTGAGGTAACTCAGAGGAAGGACGGAGAGGAAAGGATGCTGGGGTTTTATTTTAGCAGGTGAACCGGCAGGACTGGGTGGTTCAGTTTGTTGTTCAGCTGAGAAGTCACCCGGGGTCAAACTGCTTCCTGTGGCCTTCTTGGTGTCACAGTCAGTGTCGCCCTCTTTAGCTGGGAGGATAGTAGCCCTGGTTGTAGTTCCAGGTGTTCTGGTAGCCGTAGCTGCCGTACTGTGGTTGCTGGAAAAGAATCACAACAAACAGATAATAAAGGTACTCAGAACACCTTGAATTGTACTTTGCCATTGTGTACCCACCATAACCTTTCAGTCAAACCATTTTAGGTGCAGGTGAAACTGTTTTAGCCACATAAAATATGTATTTTTATGGACCTCAATAAAGCCACTCACGTAACTTTCTTTTCAAGCCATATTGGTATACAGTATCTTCAATTTTTAACATTTTGCCATCAGTGTTAAAATCTCAAATCCTACCTGGTACCAGCTGCTGTATCCCCCATAGCCGGTCTGTGCACTCATGTCGGCGCCCATCACGGGGGGAGGGGGTGTGGTGATGGGGACATGCGGCATGGTGGGTGGGACTTGTGCCGACACAGCAACAGCAGAGCCGTCGTCACTTTTGCTCAGCTTCTCCGAGTCCTCGTCCCTAAAAGTCAAATTATTACAAATTATGACTGTAAAAGTAAATGACACAGCAAAAAAAACATCAACGAGGACCTCAAATCTTATTTGTCTTAAAATTATAATAATAATAATAATAATACTAATAATAATATGTCACTTGAATAAAAGACAATTTGAGGATGTCTATTGGAAAAAGGAACTTATTTTATACAGCTGGCAGAATTCATTTCGCTTGTTTTAAGAAAAGATTTGATTCTCGGACTCAATAATAAATGGAAAATAAAGTCTTATTAAGATTGACATTTTTCTTTAGATAATGCCCTAAATTCTACTTTAAATCTTTAATTTTGACAACTGCAAAAAAGAGTTAACTAGAATAGAAACATGCATGATGTTCCCAGTGAACAGTTGAAGTTACAAACCTAACGTGTGTGCATGCTTCATTTTTATACATTAAACTCATGAATGGGTTATTAAAAAATCTGATGTATGTTGCCATCATTTAAATTATGTTTGTGTAACGTTTTAATTAATATTCTTTCTTGATAAAAGAAAATAAAAACACATTGTGTGAAAGCATTTAATTGAATCTCATTGAGCGTTGAAAAAGGACG
Source organism: Enoplosus armatus (assembly GCF_043641665.1). Taxonomy (NCBI): domain Eukaryota; kingdom Metazoa; phylum Chordata; class Actinopteri; order Centrarchiformes; family Enoplosidae; genus Enoplosus; species Enoplosus armatus. The sequence continues at coordinate 13,968,297 of NC_092189.1, forward strand.
GAACAGTTTGTTAACCTGAAACAAGTGGATTAAACAAAATACTATTTATGACACTCAAAGCATATGCTATATTTCTTTTGAACTTGATCCTTTTAACTTTGAGTCGTTCCTCTCACCCGTTCTCTGCTCCTCTCTTTGTTCCACCCAGCTCCTTCAGCAGTTTCTGGTGCTCTTCATAGACTGACAGCACGCTGCAGAGGACATAAGAGACAAGACGATGAAGATGAACAAGACGATGAACGGTTGGTTTGGTACCATCAGGGTTTACAGGACCAAAGACTGCTGTTGAACTCTGACCTCTGGATTGAGTTGCTGTAGTCCTCGGCGAACTGCAGGCCTCTCTGTGAGAAGAGGATCTTGGTGTGCGGGGCCAGGGGAGCTGCCAGGGCTCGTGTCACACATTCCTGCACCGCCTCAGCTGAGGGGTCCCCCGACACCTCCAGCTCCAACAGGTTCAAGTGCAGTTTGTCGTTATCCTGAGGGAGGACACATGGAGAGACGCAGGTAGTTAAAAACTAGAGTTACTATGCAAGTGTTGCCTTTTTACTTTTTAAGATACACACAAGAAGGTTTTTAGTTTGTTCGTACCACACAAAATACTCATCACAAAGAATATGAGATGCAAACTGAGCGTGTTTGATGGACAATCTAACCTGAAAGCTTACATTTCCAGACACAAATTGTGTCTGAAAATTGAGCAGGATTTGTACAGCAGAACTGAAGAGCTGATGTTAGTTAAGCATCTCACCGGACTGATCTCCAGCGCCTCCTGTAAAACTCTGCGGGCTCTGCTGGGGTTCCTGCCCAGTTTCAGCAGCAGACGAGCCAGCTTGATGGAATAGAAAGCGTGTAACGTGGGCCTCTCTTTGGATTCGGCCACCGCCTCTTGCAGAAGGGCCTCCGATTGGTCCAGCTGGCCCGCTCGTCTCTCTAAAGCCGCCCTGCGAAGACGGACCACCGCCAACCCTGGTAGAGTTTTCTCCAGGGCCTCCAGCACTCGCCGAGCCTCGGTTAAGTCACCTGATAGAGAGGATGAAGGATTTTGTGGTGTGGTGGCTACAAAACATGGAACACAGGCGTCTATTATAGTTTCATTAAAAGGAAGAGGATGTGTTGGATCAATTCTACTATAAGTTTCTCCTCATTTAAATACATGGACATAAACGCACGAGCATGCGGGTGACACGATACCCAGTCCTACCAATGGTTTCACACTAATCCTCTGATCTACATGCAGCAGTAATGCGCCAAGAAATGCAGCAATGCACCAGCAAAGGCAGGGAAGAAGAAGACTGCTATCGAGTAAAAATGGATGTAAACAATGCAGGTTTCAGAACATGTGTTGGTGATTAACACAGAAACAGACACTTTGTTTACAAGAAAGCTCCACAGAGCATCTTCAGTGTGTTACAATTATGAAAAGGGTATTGGGTATTATTAAAGCCTTCAGTTCACAAAGTTTCAGCTTTATCTTGGCTGACATTCACTGAATCTGTTAACTCTGGAGTGCGGGACGCATAAATGAACACTGCCAAACGACTTCACACAATGCTGATTAAGCCTATCACCGCCAGGTAAATCTCCCCGTATATATATAGTATACCGGAGTTTTTAAATCTGGTGTCGGAGGTGACATTCCCGCGCTGGTGCACCAGCAGTGATGCGTTTTACGTCACCCAACAATGATTAGTTTGCAGGAGCTGACCAGGGGAGCGACCATAGCAGAGCCATGTAGAGACAGAGTTGCATCAAGGAAGATCAAAATGCTCGGTCACCGTAGACTTCAGATAGTTTCAGGAAGTGATTGGCGCGCAACTAGAATGCGTAAATATAATACATCCATGGTAAATACAGAGAGACAATTTTGGTAATTAGTTAGCGAGGTGAGTTGACACAACTCTCTCTCTACATGGCTCTGGGCTAAAAATCAAACAAAAAAAACTGTAGTCATACGCCAGGAGGGGGAGACAAAAGTTCTGCACTCCAGCTTTAACATCTACTTCAGCGATTGCATCACAAAGTAATTTTAAATGAATAGTCAAGTCAAGACCTACTACTGATCAACTGACCACTGACTACTACTGCTTAAAGTAAGACCTACTTAAGACACTTAACAAGGAAAAAGACTAAAGCGGCGTTTGCACAGTGTATGTGTACAGTGTGTTGGTGTGTGCCGTCGTACCGTGCCTCTCCTCGAAGGTGGCCCACTGCATGTGGATGTTGGGTTTGTACGTCAAGTGGATCTCACAGGCTCGTTTGTAAACGGCCCGCGCCTCGTCTACACTGTGAGACTCCAGGTACTGCGTGTACTGAACAACACATACAAGAACATGTTACACAGTGATCATATATACACACAGACTTCTCTTAATCTTTAGGCTCACAAGGATACATGCACACTAGACGTTAATATGCACTAAAATGTAAATGTGCTCTTTCTCTAAATATGGGTCACACACACAAACACAATGTGGTCCTTACCCTGGTCCAGGAATCCTCATACAGAGCGCAGGCGATCAGGCAGCGCTCGAACAGGATGCGAACCCTGTGGTCGTCGTGGGCAACCACAGCATCCTCTGATCCTTCCTGAGGCTGGGCTGTGACCTCTGACCCCTCTGGGGCCTCCTGGTTTGGATCTAGGAGGAGACACTGGTGTCAGAACTGTGGAGGCTTTCAGATGACAACACAAATATGTAGAATCCCGAGACGGTACGATGCAGCTGACAGTATCTTCATTATGTCTTCACCTTGGTTGGAGTCTTTGGTGTCCTTGTTCACCTGAGTGATCTCCCAGTCCAGGTAGGAGTGCCAGGCCCGCAGCTGGAGGCGATCCAGTGGCTTGACGTGGAAGTAGGGACGCTTGATCTGTCGGCCGGAGAAAAGAAATCCGTTTCTGATTTCTGAGGTAGCAACTGTGACTTGTTGTGTTCAATAAATGTAAATAAAAAAGACAACAGAATACTTCCAAGAAAACAAATCCAATTCTAAATCTTTTGCTGTAAAACAACAGCTTTCAACTACTGAAAGCTGCCATTAAACAATGGTTCAAATGTACTTCTTTGATCAAAAAGTTTCTATAATAATTTTGGTCAACATTTAATATTTGAGTTTTACTACTATGTTTTACTAAATGAATAAAAGGCTTTTAATACTCCTCAAAGGTATTAATAAAATACAGTTTTTCTATCTGTACCAAAACTCAAGTATCAAACGTATCAAAAACTTCAAATAATACCCCGCCCTAGAGTCATGCCTTGGTTTTGAGTTTCCAAACAAATAGAAAGACAGTGAATGGATGAGAGAGGGAGGAAAAGCACAAGAAGGTGACAGAAAAGAGAAAAAGAAATAAACTCACAGCGTCTTCAAAGTGCCATCTCTTGCGGACTTCTCCCTCGTTGTCCTGGTACACTTTGTCCCTGCGAACCAGCACTTGTTCCCTAATCTTCTGCATCAATTCCTCCTAAACACAATTTTTAAAAGCATAAAAATAATCATCTATGTGACCATCTCTTTAATTTATGTCTCACTTTGGGTTGAGTGTGAAGCAGTCAGACGTTACTCACTGTGTCTGTGCCCTCGGGTGTGGCGGGCTCTTCCTCTCCCGGCGGCCTCTCCTCCTCCTCCTCCTGGGCCTGTTCAGCACGCTCTGCCTTCTGACTCTGGCGACACAATGTCCTCAGCTCCTCGTACTCGTCTGGGGAAAGCACCTCTTTGGGCTCGTGGCTGTTCAGGTGTTCCTTGAACCTGACGGAGAATGAGATAAATGGGAGAAGAAAAGAGCGAGAAAGAGAGAGGAGAATATTCAAAAGATCACGATAGTACGTTGATTTAATGTTTGTTAAACCTACAGAGCCCTAAGTGACTGAAAGCATGTTGCATGGTGAAATATGAAGACATGAGGTCATGATGGTAAACCTGGCACTGACAATAACGCATTCACATCAGTATTTTTGTCTTGCTTCAAGAAATGTAGATTGGCATACACACACACTTGGCCCTTGTGTGTGTGTATGTGTGTGTGTGTGTGTGTGTGTTCTTACTTGTCGTAGTGGGTGTTGTAGAGCTGGGTGGGCACTTTGAGGACTCTGTCCAGGACGGCTGCTGCGTTCCTCATGTTTCCCTGCTCCTTCTCCCATTCAATATAAAGATCCCAAAGCCGGTCTGAGTGGAAGTCCAGACCTGCTGCCTGAACCGCTTCCTCAAACACACTGAGGGTTGAGGTTGGAGAACAATTAACAGATGAAAACAGCTTTCACAAAGAGCAGCTTATTTGCTTTTTCCTGATATATTCTCTTTTTATATTTTCTCCATTTTCATATCTGTGCTGTGTGAGCCGCAAGAGGCGAATTGACAGCATAAAAAATAACAAGAGTCTTAAAACATGTATGTGTGTGAGAGTGCTCATCTACCTGCGAATCCGAATGGGCGACTCAGTCAGGTTCATGTCCAGTGTTCCCAGCAGCAGATTGATGTAGTGGATCCACAGGTCTACACTCAGAGGGATTACCTGGAGACCCTGAACACACACCTGACACAGCACACCACAACCATAAACATTAGCGTGGGGAAATAGAAACACAGAATTGTAAACTCTCTCCTGATTTACCTCCTCTGCTTTGTTGTTGTACCCAGCACGGCGCTCCAGGTCAGCAAATTTCTTCCAGTAGCCGTAGCAGAGTGGGTAGCGAACGAGGAAGGCCTCTAGCGCTCTGCGTGACGCTGTGATGTGACTCTGAATAGATGAGAGAAAATGTTTTGTCATGTGAGGCTACAGCAAGCTTCCAGACTAAACATGTTTTCTGGCCTCATGGGTGCGCTATAAGTCAATATTTCAACTCAAAACAGCAAACACACACCTCTTGCTCGCAGTACTGCAGCAGGTCGGTCCAGCTGGTGAAGTCTTGAGGATTGTCGTGGGCGGCCTTCCACAGACGCTCAAAGTCGGCGGGCAGTTCTCCCTCCTCGTCTTCTGCAGCTGGGGGCATGGAGAAGGAAGCAGGGTCGGGGCCTACGGGGGCCTCAGGGGCCTCGGCAGCGCTGCCGTTCTCTTCTGACATCTCTGCCATCTCAGTCGGAGGCGACGCAGGAACCTCAGAAGCCTCCATGGCTAAAGATTTGGTAGATCAAAGGTAAATAAGTCTAAAATAAATCTCCTTTGACATATCTGAAGGGCATTATACAGGTAAGCCGAACTTATATACCGTAACTTGTCATGAAGCTACTAGGAACATAATTTTAACCAGAGGGGGCTGGCACTGAATTTGGCCCCTTGGCCATAACCCCTACCTCCCAAAAAAGATCAATTTATCAGTCAAAAACTTCTGGGGTTTCACTACAGATCCTGGATAACTGGCCAAACAAAAGCACAAGAATGAATGGCTTGTTTTTTATGGAGTTGAAGGGACTTATTGTAAAGTAAAACTACTTATAAAAATGCTATTAACCTCCATAGGAAAAATGCATTGGTCAAAAGAATGTAATGTCATGTAATTCATGAACTTTCTTGTTCCTCTGCTTCCTGGGAAAGGGCCAACAGGTGTTCCAACAACAACAACAATGTGTGGAAAAACCCAAGCATTTGCATACACGCATGCTACAATTATTATTATTACAAACTAGGAATAAATCAAACAAACTTCGACCCTTCTAAATCCAAATAGGGCGGGTGTGACTGATTTGATAAAAATTAAATATTTAAAGATTACATTGAGCAGTCAAACCAGTCAAGCAGCTGAACATGGAAGTAAACCAACTACTGCCTGCAGCTTGTGGTTCACACATGACTAAAACATCCAACAAAACAAAAACAAAATAGGATTTTTTCAGCTTTTCTTCTTGTCTCACCTCCTGTCTACACCTGCAGGGATGTGTTTCATTCATAAGCAGCTCTCAGTTTAGACGGGTTTGTTCTCCACTGCAGCGCTGACTCCAGTACTATTGACTTATTGTGGACATAGCTCAAGTAATGTGTGACAAAAAGTGATAAGTAGCCGCAAACCACGCTGTTAAACACGGGAGGGTCCGTTAGTTAAAGTTAGTTAACAGAACACTGTGCTGTTTCGTGGTGTGTTGAAATCACGTTAGCCTAGCCTAGCCTGTCATGCTTGCCCTTACAACTGGTCCGATCGGAACCTTTATTCACAATGCTTACGAATGAAACAAAAGCCCAGCGATATCTACGAAACGACTAAACGGTGTATTGTAAATTCATTCACGTTAATCAAACTACCTGAAGACTCTTCAAGCTCCCCGTTGCCGCTCATCTCCTCACAGCCTTCCGCCGCCATGATGGAAAACGTCTCGCTGACGTCATTCAAGCGCGACAAGATATTGATGAATATAAATTAATTACCATATATATGTCTATGAACTACCATAAAAACAAACGAACTTTATTTACTGGTTGTTAAGATACAATCACCCATTGTTTTGGCACTGTGACTGTAGTAATTCACTCTGGGAAGATTTATTCAAATTTAAATCAAATTTTCTCAAATTAGAAATAATGATTTTTAACTTGACATTACAGTAACTGAAATACGGTTTAGTCATCCTGCCTTTTTTGCTATTACTACCCACAGAAATGTTGTTTTGTGTGTGTGTGTGTCTGTGTGTGTGTGTGTGTGTGAGAGTGAGAGTTACAGTCTGTGAAATCTCCCTCAGTGAATGCAGTCAGGTCTGACTGAGAGAGTGAGCTGGGATCTCAGATCTCTGCAGAGCTCTGGGAACAGTCTACAGCAGCAGATCCACAGATCTATTAACCCACACTGCCTGGTTAGGTTTAAAAGGGGTCAGACTTTTTTAGCAGCGTCTTATAGACTCGCACCCCAACATGAATCCTTGATGATCATTTTATGGAAATTATATTGTCTTTTCCATGACTTAACTTGGTAATTTCAGCAGAGCTGTCTATGGTTAGTGCATGTGTTGCACTGTCTTGTTTTTTGTTCCAAGTTCAATCAAAAGTGAAAAACACACATCTTTGGTCTGATTTTCTTAACATATTATATGCACAATATAGTATTTATAGTATAGTAGTTTTAGGTAATGATTGCTTTGAAGTTAAAACAACTATATTAAATTAAATATTAAATTACAGAAACATAGCTGGGAAAGAACTATTAACTCAATCAAAAACAGGGACTTCTTTTACATTTGGTCAACTTTATTTTCACTTGGTCTCATCTTTTATATCTGACAACTTTGATTGACAGCTGAAGTCTGTTCCTTCACTTTCACTTCCACCAATTCAAGCAATCACCAACAAAATTGTAGCAACATGTACATTTATGATCATAAAAACAATCAAGGACACAAACTCAGAACAAAACTCCTAAAAGGTCCGATGATTTGACTAGTCAGGACACAATCCAGAGTCTCCAGAGAATCATCGAAATATTTACGACTGCTTAGTGTGCATTTAGGATTTATTTTTGTGTAAGACAGATATTTGCTAGCTAAACACCTTTCAAGGATAAGATTTAACCTGTTCATTAAGATCCAAATGACACACTGGAAATCCTGGAGAGTCCCGACATCTCTTAACACATGAAAATCTAAACAACTTTTATGTTCTCACTCTTAAGTGCATTAAAAAGAATCTAGTAAACAACGCTGGAAAAAGAACTCGATAAAACAAAGAAAGCACGCCGACAGGATGATCCACAAGCGCCAGTGGTTCAGTCCCCTGAAGCCTTTACCATATCCCTCAAAAAAACAGCTGAGAATCGCCTCTCTGCGCAGCAGCTGAACCACCTGATCACTTCCACAGTGAGGTGATGATCATGAATCATCTCCATGCACACCAATTCATCATTGATTCAGGGAGAGGATGAACAATGAATAGACTGGTCAGAAAGATGATGAGCTCTTTCCATTTTGTGGCATTAGGAAAATGAAGTACTGCAGGAAGAAAGTTAAGCGTAGAGCCACACGGCTGATTGTGGCACGAGTAAAACAAGGTCGAGCTCTTAGCTGATTGAAGTGCTTGGATTAAAGGAGGGATGGAATTATTATTTTTTTTTTTTTGAAGAGCATCAAGTCAGAAACAGAGGGAATCACCAGCAGGTGGAGCATGTGCTTTGAATGTGAACCTTCATTTTAAATTAAGAAAAAAACAATCCCCTTACAGTGATCTTCCTTCTGAGGCAGACTGGATGTACAACCAAGTGGACGATTAAACAAAAAACAAAAACAAAGAGTGCCCAATAGTTTTCTTTCTTATCCAAAGATTCATTACAATGACATGATTTGAGTTACCTGTCATCTATCTGACAGAATGTGACAAACATAATTATCTATCTAGTAGGAACCCTTTTTGTTAGTTATTACAGTGCGACTGAACACAGGAGGGACATGGCAGAGACGTTACAGGTCATTGGTTTGTGTGTGTGTGTGTGTGTGTGTGTGTGTTTGTTCTTTATTTTTCACGGAGGCTATCCTGTTGTCTTGTTTTAGTTAGTCGTGGGGATCAGTGTCTGGTTCTCTCCTCCTGTTCAGTCCAGGTCAGTCAGTTTCTCCTCCTCTCCTGTCTCCACGGTTACTGAAGCATCACGGTCCAGTCTAACCCCGCGTTCATGCCGGGCTTGCGGAGGGTCAACACTGACATGGAGGCGTCGAAGTCAAACTCCAGCTGGCTCTCCTCACCGTCTGCAGAAGAGAAGAAGAGAAGGTGTTAGAGAAAGTGGAGCTTTTGGGGAGAAATAAAAGCAAAATATCACATAACCAAACAGATAAAAAAAAAAAAAACATGATAAGAAGTTTGTAATCCTGAGGGTGCAATTCAGAAAACAATCACCTCCAGGAAACCCAAGTTGAAAACCTTTGCACTCAATTTCAGCCTTTTCACAGCCATTATCCAACAGATATTTCTGTATTATAATTTGAGGAAGTGAGTTTTGGCAGCAGTTGGCTCGTTGGCACATGAACAGCTAAAGATATGCGAGACCTGAGAAACCAAGATGATATTCCTGAATATTCAATCATAAAATTCAAAATTTTTAAATCACCTATATTAACAACTTTTAATTTGGCACTCAAAAATAAAAACAAAGAAGGGCAGATTGATTCCCACGCTGCCATGTCTTTTAACTTTAAAACTTTGTTTACATGAATTCAACTACCGTACTGGAATGCGTTTGTGATCATTAAAACAAAAATGGTATAAAACCTGTTAAACTGCCTCTTGTGAAATTGCCACAGGGCATTTAAAACAGATTCTTCCTTTGGGCAGCATACATGCTGTGAGTGACTCAACCTGTGAGAATTAAAACGTGAGAGAAATGCTGTACTCACCAGCAGTCTTCAGGGTAACCTTGCTGGGCTTACTGGCTCCTAGTATGACAATGCGTTCAAACCAGGAGCGGGTGGAAAACTGAGCATCTGGAGCCAGGTCACTGTGGACCAAGCAGAGCCATAGATTTAATATTCAAGCAAGATGTTTTACAACACAGAAATGATGAAGTAACCAATATAATATAAATCATAAATGGTTCCCCGCTTAACAACTTAGTACCTCATCTTGCTCCTATTCTGAATGTTGCTGTTTTCCTTTGCTTTTATCACAAGAACCTTTTACTGTATTGCTTGTATAATATCAGCACTTGTAATGTCTTCAATTGCCTTACTCCATTTTCATTGTGTTTGTGTCACAAACATAAAATTATAACACATTAAGATCTGATCTGTACTGAAATATCTTCAGGGGTGGATTTTTACTTATAGAGAGGCAGGTTTACTGAAACTGAGAGAATATTCGTCACTCACACAGAAGAGAGGATGTTGTTGGCGAAGGACAGCCTCCTGTGGATGAAATCCTTCTTTTCATAGTTGAAGGTGTGGCCATCGTCGATGTAGAGCTCACCCTCTGCAGTTCTCTGCCGGAAAAAATGTCAGAACGTATGTAAGTATGTCAATGCCACATGCCAGGCAAACATGTTGAATAGCAGCGGAGGACTGTTGTGTCCTGCAGCTGTCATCAGGGGCGTTACCTGGGCATTAAGAGCCACATATAAAGTGTAGGGATCGTGCTCCATGCAGGTGGAGGACCTGCGAACTCGAAGCTTCCTGGGAATAATGGAGCCGCCACGCTGGAACACAGGGATCTGAAAAGAAGACAGAAAGCTCCATCTTAAAACCAAAGGAAAGGAGGAAAATACTAACTACTAAAAAGGATGTGGAGAGCCTTACAGAGCTCATGGTGACAGGGATGTAAAGGTTCTGGGCTCCGTTGTGCTTCTGGAAGGTGTGGACGTCAAACCAAATCTGAAGAACAAACACACACAAGACCAGGTTTTTTAAAGACGACGGACACCTGAACCTGCAGTCATGTTACTGGCACCATGTTCTATAAAAAAAGCACTTTTCTTGACAGAATCACTCAACACCAGAAAGATACAGTAACTGTGTCCTATTACCTCCTCTTTGCCAGGCAGGTAGGCGGTGACTCCCCTGGCTCCCTCCTCAGTAACTGGGTGCACCAACAAGTCTCTCCCTGCAGCAGAGTTAAGTAACATCAGTGGATCTGCCTTACAGTAACAACTGAAGTTTTCATTCTAGTTTTTTTCCTCTCGTACCTTGGCTGTTCCGGCGCTAAACAGAAGTTCACACCCAACTACATGTCGTCATTACACAACAACACAACAACGCACAGATATGGACAGCTGAGCTGCAGAGATTCTGCGGCAACTTTGACCATCAGACACTGAGTTTTCTTTTTAAAGGAATCATAAACAGATCTCTCGATAGATCAGTTAAAAAAAACAAAAAACAAAACGACAGGAAAACATTACATTTTTGGTGTTTTGTGTCTCACCGATCAAGAACTCATCATCCAGAGCGAAAGTAGCAGGATCCTGAGGATACTCCACCCAGAGTGGTCTGCGACAAAGAGAGATACACGAGTGAGCAGAGTAACATGACTGCACACTATTTTCATCTGCAAAGAATATTACTGAAATCTGCAGTGAATTCAAACCAACAACACAACATACTTTTTGTGCTTTGGGATATTTTGCATAATTATAAATCAGATTAGGGGACAAATTTTGTTTTGAATTTCCATTTCTCTGTATTAAAACACTGCACATACTGTCCTCACCTCATGACGGGCTCTCCAGTGCGGTGTGCGTGGTAGAACTGCTGGTACCAGTAGGGCAGGAGGGTGTAACGCTGGCGAACAGCTTCACGGATCAGTGCTGCGTTTTCCGGGCCGAACAGCCAGGGTTCGCGGCGGGGTGTGTCCAGGTGGGCGTGGGCCCTGAAGAACGGCTGGTACGCCCCCGTCTGGTACCAACGCACCAGCAGCTCGGTGCTTGGAGACTTGAAGAAACCACCGACGTCAGCTAAGAGACGGATGGGGTCAGTGTTAGTGTCAGGTCTGGGCTGTTCAGAGCCTGATTGAAATACGATGTTCTTTTAGTACTAAAACGACACAAAACACCTGATCAGATCATGAACACGAGCTTCATACTCGTATCGCATAACTGTTATACATAACTGCAGTTAGATTACCCAGGGGAACTTGTGCTCTCACCATGGCAACACCTCATCCAGTTTATTGGTGCACGTTTCCATGGCAACATTAACAAAACACTCTAGGGAGATCTGTGTCCAAGTCAAATTATTTTCAGAACACTAATTTTTCTTTCCTTCAAAAAGGAGTTTTAGTATTAAAGTTCTGCTTTACTGTTGTTTTCTGAGTTGCGTGTGACACAATGATGCATATTATAACCTTTTCATTATAGTTGAACGTTAAAGGGCAGCTAAATAAAAAAAAATAATGAAGCTATACTTTCAAACCTGTTGGAGCAGTCCAGACACGAAGAAAATTGACTGATTAGTTACTTAAATATTCAGTTCTTCAATAGTATTCACAATTGTTTGCCAATAAAAGAGTGTCTGTAGTAGCTTCTGTTCTGCTTCCATTTGGCAGTGTTTATTTCAGAACACTTTCTGAATCGCAGACACGTGATAATGTTGAATATGTCCATATTCCAAACAAGTATCTACTAGTGTATAAAACAGTTCAGTAGAGTTTCCAGGAGGTTTTGATGTCATCAGTTGCTATACTAAACCAGAGTAGTTTACTAAACTAGTGTAACAGCAGACTGTAAAGCTTGATAACACTCACCACCACAGAAAGAGATTCCAACCAGGCCCAGACTCAGACACATGGGGATAGAGATCTTCAGATGGTCCCACTCAGCAGCATTATCTCCAGTCCACACAGCACCTACAGACACAAACACATACACACTTTAACACTCAAGGTCATGTGCTCATAATAGCCTGACACAAAAGGTCTAGCACACAACCCAACAGTGTTAGAAGAGGGTTAAACGGGTTTTCATTAAAACAATACACAGGCTTTGGTTACAGTGTAATAGATTTAGTTTTTTAGTATGCTTTAAATTTAGTTTCATTTAAGAACTACAGAGGTCGCAGGTAGAATGAAAACGTAAAAGCAGTAAAGGGCTCACCGTAGCGCTGTGACCCAGCAAAGAAGGCTCTGGTCAGGACAAATGGTCGCTCAGTTCCTCCTGACCTCTGGATCAGACCCTCCGCTGTGGCCATTTGCTGCAGGTTGTACACAGCATGATCATTTTTACACATATCTAAGTTTTAGAGCAATTTGTGAGCTATGACGATGAAATTAAAATCATAATGTCCCATATTTCATTCCCACTGCTGGAAACTTGTCGCTGAACGTCAAGGAAAAGTGTAGAGATATATTTTCACCAAAGTTTAATGGCTGCGGGTCATTTTATTCTGCCAATACATTGATTTGTGTTCAGGACTGTGTTGTATTGGTTTCTGCGTGTACTCACCACATAGAAACCATACATGTTGTGCACGTCGCGGTGCTCCCAGACTCCGTGCATTGCGTCCTTGTGCATTGTGACCTCTGGCCCGTTAAAGACCGACGGCTCATTCATGTCGTTCCATGTATACAGGTTCTCCATGGAACCCTGGAGAGTGGACAGAGATTGTGGATGTAAGTCTCGAGGCCAGACCAACCATATTATGAAAAATGTGCCATTTGAAATCCATAAACAGATTTGATTCATAAATAAATCCTTTCCAATGTCTAAAAATTGTTGCCAATAACAGAAAACTGGGGTTGTAGTTGGCAGGTGAGAAGATGCTAATAACACTGGTTGCTTGTGACATTTCCCAGTTAAACAAAAAGGATTTTAAAAAGGCTTTTGTCCTTTCTTATGAAAAGCTGGCGCACAGCAACAGCCAACATGCTAAAATCTTCAGTATCTCATAGATTAGTGACTGTTTGTCTTCAGCTGAACAACAGAGAGAGAAGTGTCCTCAGGACTCACCTCATACTGATCGTAGGCGAACATGCTGGCCCACCAGGCCCTCATGTCTGCACGGGTGAAGTCTGGATAGCCCGCACTACCTGAAGGACATGATCCGTCCCAATGAGAAAGAGGAAGGACAGGCAGGAATGTGAGAGTGTGATCTTCATTATGACTATGATTTGTCTCAGTGAAGATCCTGTTCACAAAGTATATTTACAAATGGATTTACTATGATTGATGGTTGAGTCTCTTACCAGGCCAGCACCACCCCTCGTAGTCTCCACCGTCTTTATTCTTGATATAGAAACCTCGAGAGCGGATTTCATTATGGATCTTGTAGTTGCTGTCTACTTTGATATGAGGGTCCACAATGGCCACCATCTATAAAACAATAAATAAAAATTACAGTCTTTAAAGTGAAGACTGGAGTAATTGTAAGTAATTGTCTTGACATTGTCTGCTGGTACAGTGATGTTGGATTATTTGTCATCTGTACCTTGCGTTTCTTGTCCACGAGACCCTGCAGCATTTCCTTTGGTGTTGCAAACTTGTGCGGATCCCAGGTGAAGTAGCGCTTGCCATCTGTGTGCTCGATATCGAGCCAGATAAAGTCATAGGGGATGTCGTGCTCGTCAAAGCCCGCATCCACTGTCTGCACGTCTTCCTGGTCGTTGTAGTTCCAGCGGCACTGGTGGTAGGCCAGAGCAGCTAGGGGAGGGAAGGACTGGGTGCCTGTGGGACGACGCGAGGAGAGAAGCTTTCAGTGGGCCACACAGATACCCACACTGGTATCAGGTAGTAAAACATGTTCAAACCTCATTGTCACCTTATCTTTGGTGGATACTGGGGGAAATAACAAGGCAAACTTTTATTTTATGCCTTTGTGTTAAATGTCTGAACCACTGTAGCGCTTTCGTGAATTCAATTCTGTTCATAATTAACTACAAACCTGATTAAGGTGAAAGAGTGGGGTTTAAATTAATGAATTAATTGAATCTCTTCATTAAAAGTTTCACAGTTCTTGAATTTGCACAGTGAACATAATTAAGTAGTTGGTCTAATTTAAAAATGTGTCAAATAGTCCCTCAAACTGTTCCTCTGCAGATGAAGACGAGCCATGAAAGATCTCTTGATATCAATGTCTTTTTAAGACAAAAACATTTGTAAATATTTTTGTGATGCCATAGAAGGATTAGCATTCAGCAGTAATGATTACCTCTTTATCCCCCCCGAAAACATACAAAGAATAATTAGTAAAAACTATTCTTGGTTTGTTTTAATTTGCCAATTTTCAATCCATCTTCTTACCTGTGAGGGAGGCATACTGAGAGAAGATGTCTTTGGGTGTTGGTCCAAGCATAATGAAGACATCGATGATGCCGCTTTCAGAGATCCAACGCACATCTGTCTGTGGCGTCTCACTGGAGCCCTGCACATAATCCAGCATTTTCCCAAACACAGTCTGGAGAGAGACAAAACTGAGTGAGTGAAGCACTGGGCTTTTGTACAACAGCACATTCACAACTGGCCTTTTTTGGCCAAAACAGTCCCAAGAACTAAGGAGAAGAAGAAAAAGGGACATACCTTTCCAGCTGTGTTAGAGCTGATATCTACCCAGGTCTCAGCGGCATTGAGCCAGAAGATGCCTGTGGTCCGCTGGGCGTTGTGGGCCAACATAACTGGGACAGCACCATAAAGGGCCATAGGGTTATACAGCTCATACTGGAACACATCCAGATTGTAGAGCCGATAAGGATCTCCATTGCTGAAACAGATAAACACTGGCTTGATCCAATGTAATGAACACTACACTGACCATTGAGCATGTGCCACCAAATATAAAAGAAAATTCAAACTCCATCTTCATTTTGAATGCGAGATATGACTTGTTGGGACACTCACTCTGTTGTTTTGAGTCTGAGGGTGTCTGCGTGTTCTGGGATGCCGTAGACGTGCTCAACCCCCGGCAACGAAAAGTCTAAACTAATGGCAGATGGACCTGTGAGGCGAGAGCAACCGAATATCAGTTAAAGGGAGGCAAAGTAGGAAGAAAAAGTCAGTTAACCCCAAAAACATAAGTAGGACTTACCATTAGGTTTGCCGTCCGAGTGCGATTTAAATGTTTCCTCCCACATCCCGTCTTCTACTTTCTCTTCCTCTTCTTTTGTTGTCTGGCAGACAAACAGAGAGAACAGTAATGTAATTTAAATAAGATCTAGGCTGGTGGTGCGTTAAAATAAAGAAAGGAAGAGGAAATTAAAGTGTATTTTAGGGTGTAGTACCTCGACCTGGTTTGCTGGATCAGCCTCCTCTTTCTTCTCGGCCTCTGGGTCTGCCTGACTGCTCCATGGCACAAAGAATGGTGAGGAGGGGTGAGGGGGGGGGTATAGGAAAGAGAAAGATGTGTCACTTTGTCATGCTGTCTTGTGATGTGGGACAATATATGGGAGTATAATTAAACTATAATTAAAGGAAAAGGACAAACAAACAGGGAGGTTGGTGAATGCCCCCTGACTCCAAAATGACAACTAACGAATACTCTACAAGAATAACTAAACTTCAATGACAAAGGGGACTGAGCAACTCCCTGCCTTGTGGCTATTTCAAGCTAGGCATTATGGGACAGGACCTCTAGAGGCTGCGACATGCAACACCCACGAGGCTCCTGACAGAACCAACTGGCACCCAGTGGATCCCCAGTGTACCATGGTTCAATAAAGGCCATGACATTGCACCAAAGATCACCATCAAAAAAGCCTTGAATTGCTAAAAATTTGATCGCCACACACAGCTGTGGAGGAACATGATCTGCCACAGTGCACATGCAAGAGGCAGCAGTGTCATAATGTGTTTTGAAACCCTGTTATCACATTTCAGCGGAAAAACAAGGCTCTTGTGTTACAGGTTCTGTGTTGCTCCACGCAGGATTATTGGGTAAATAGATGGTTGTAAATGCTCTGATTTAGCATTGCACCACACCATGTCTTTTTATTCCACACATTCTTATTCCTTGTCAAAACGTAGCGCCTGCATTACTCAGAATGAGAGTTGGGTTAGGGTTACAGCCTCGAGCAGACACGAGGAGCAGGCTACTGAGGTCTGGTAAACTCACTTCTTTCAAACTCCACAACTTGTAAGTCAGCCCCAACCGATGCTAACTCAAGTGACATCACGCAAGGTAATTTATCAGATTTCACACACACAAAAAGGATTTATACAACTTGTTTTTTTTTTTTTTTTACATATAGTAGCCACTCCCCAAGACCTGTAAACAGATGTTTTCCTCTGTAACATTAGTATCTAAATATATCAGGCAAATGGACTTTTCCACAATTTGAACGTTAACAGTAGTTAGATCAGTACTGAGACTGAGGCTGAGGCTGATATTTTACCCAGAAAACTTTTTCAGTTTGGTGTCAACATGATGTTTTGTTATTGTACAATTTCACTCAGTAACACTCCTCATTACAAATACACCACAAACACAACAATGAGGACAGTGCCTACAAAAGCTGTTTTTCCGCAATAATGAGAGCACGGCTTTAAAGCACAAAAGAAGCACTGTCCCAGAAAAACTACAAAATATGTCCCAATTCAGAGAATTCTTACCCCCAAAACTGAAATGCAAACTGAAGCATAACCACAAAGAGAGATGTTGCTGTTGGGTTTGGGAGCTGCACTGCATTACCAGATACAACTTATCTGGTGGGAGACAGACTACACATGTAGCTTTGCTTTTATGTGCCTTCTAAACTGGTCCACGCCTGCTGCCACCATCTATCGCAGTCAGCTCTGACCGGGAACTGAGCAAGCGTGACAAATAATTACAGTTAATATAACTGGTTTAGAAACACAGTCAGTCATGCAGTTGCGGTGTTAGATCTGCTGGAGTGACACTCTACGTAGATTATTTAGTTAATCGGATGCTGATCTGACGAGACACAGTTAAATCACTGGTAGCTGCAGCAGACCCTACGTCATTCAGGTGAAAGTGTTTGTTCATGATCAGGATGATTTTGTCTTTGTTTCATGAAATAAGACGAAAAATCAACATCCTAAGTGGCTATTATTGTACAAATGATCCTTCAAAAATATATGAGGATGATAACTGATCCCTTAATTCTGGATCGGATTAAAAGACCCACATGCACACACTCACCCACACCCCTCTCTCACTCTCAGTCACACTGATTTGAGGGTAAACACTGTGCTTGGTGTGATGGGAGTCCCTACATTTTTGGTCACTATTGGCAGCATTAGCACAAGGAACAGAATACACACTTACAAATCTTAAGGGTCTTTACCTAGAGAATACCCTCTTGATATTATCCCACACGCTAGCCACTGTGCTAGTTACTTTATAGGAGAAACTAGGATGATAGGGAGAAGAGGACAGAACAACGAGTCAGAGACAATACTCAAAAAACAAACCATTTCATGGGAACAAAAATAGAAAATCATCCACTGAGTGAGGACGTGGATTAACAGAGAGGGCTGGCATTTGTAAATGTGTGTGCATGCGTGGTTTCTCACGTGTCCTTGCGCATCCTCAGGTGCTCAAAGGCCAGCAGGCCGCGCGAGTTCAGCGACATCAGCACGTCTCGCCCTTCCATGATGTCCAGCCGGAAGGGCCGGGCGCTGACGATGACCCTCTGAGACTCTGGCCCCAGTGACAGCACCACCCCATTCTCGTCCTGAGACAAGAGAGACAGGCTGAGGCAGAGAGAGGAAGTGAAAAGAGAAGATTTGGTTGAGAAAAAGAAAATAACTCAATTATTGTCTACTCACTATGTATCAACAAACTTAGAAATGCTGTAGGTTTCTCTTATTAAAGTGAGGCCAACTAAACTTTGAAATTAGATTCTGAGAGATAAAGCCAGAGAGAAATTATCTGAAAAGGGTTGCTCTTCTTCAAGTGGCCTCTTTTGTTTCACTGAAGTATCTTCTAACATCCCTTCTACCTTTCAATCAAGTTACTGTGGGTGCATCCCTCAACCTACACGTGGATGTTTTGTTTTCTTCAAAATATTCATACAATGAATATAATAATAAATAAACAAACAAACTTTCCTTTGACACAAGAAAAAAATCACTGTAAATCTGTCATGCTAGAAGAGGGATCCCTCCACTGTTGCTCCTTTTGAAGTTCTGGCCCTTTTTTCATCTGTTAAAGCATTTTTGGGGAGATGTTTTCTTATCCAAATATAGGTTGTAGGACATATTTGTGATTTTAGGCTAAATGAATAAAGATTGACACACAATTAGCAAGACTAAAAGTTAATTTTGCCTTTTCAGTTTGACTCTGCAATATCAAAACCTACACCACCCACCCACACCACACAGTCAGTAACACCCTTGGTAGACTTACGGCTCAGTAGGTGGGTCCCTGATGAGCACGTCTGGGACCTCATAGCGAGGCTTCAGTGGCTTCAGCTCGTTAATCTTCACCCTTGTGATGTTTCCCTGGAGACGGTAGAGCTCGAGCAGCAGGCGCACCTGAGAGAGAGAGAGGTGAGAGGGAAGGGAGGGGGATACAGGAGAAGCAAAGGAGGGTACAGAGGAATTTATTTATTATCTCAGCAAATGGGTTTAACCAAGGGCTTGTTTTTTTCAGTGATCACTTACTTTGCCATATTAGGCGTTTGTTTCTGATACCACAACGAAGGGAAACAGTTGTGATTTACAGTAAACTTGTCCAAGAGTTAGTTCCTTATGCCTATGGGATCCATACTTTCCCCATTATAAAGAGCTTCTCTATGAGTGCTTTACCTTATTGTTGTCGTTGATGAGCTGCAGGGTGAGTCTGGTGTTGGTCAGCTCCATGGTCTCCAGCAGGGCTCGATAGGGAGACTCACCAGGCTTCAGCGCTCGCTGCCGTCTGTTCAGAATTGCAAAATAAGAGCGGACACCAGTGATAAATCTGTACGCGTGTGCTCTTCTTTGGCAGCTCCAACTTTAAGTAAGCAACTGTATGAGTTTTTCTATCTTGCACTCACTTGCAGAAGGCACTTTGGTCACAGGTCTTGAAGTTGCCCTTGTCCACAGCCCACGTCCCACTGAGACACACGGCCAGCCAGAGCACCAAGACAGGCGCCATCCTAGAAAGAACATCAAGGAGACAACCTAAACTTAAGATGGTTAAGGCTACTACTCACTTGACTCACATTTGGTTGAGCAACGCCAAAATAATTACCCAAGAGGACCCTAGTCAGACTACAGCACGTATCCAGGAGTTAAACTTATACAGAACACACACACGGACTTTGATCCCTCTGGTGGTAAAATGTGTCCTCCCGTGAAAGGCAGCGAGAGAAAATGTCACAGGCAGCTAAACCATTTCCCGTTTCCTCACCCCGCTGCAGCTACACAATGTGAATAAATTGACTTCTTAAATAGCATCCAGAATCCCGTTTTTCCTGTTACACCCTGAGCCTGCGTGTAAAGGCTTATTTCCAGGCCTCATGCTCCTGTCGAAGCCGGGTGATGGTGTGTCTTGAAATGATGCCAAGAGGGAGTATTAGCTAGCGTCTCAGCTAATGTGGGCTAAAGTTAGCTAGCGTTCAATCGGAAATCCGAAATAATAGCTCAGAAAACAGGCATAAATTATGAATTTGACAACAAGAATGCATCAGTCTTTTCCAGACGGACTAATGCCTGATTGTCTGACAGCAGTGTTACCGTTAATTACCTCTTTGGATCAGGATATCGTGCTAATCTTGCTGACAACGGTACAGGCAGCCTGTCAAGCCGCTAATTCAATTGGGGGGATCTCGACATTTCCAGTATGATTTTCGCTGGCGGCCGTTAAACCCGGAAACAGTAAGTTTGCTTACACGCTTACTAAGTGTGTGCCCACAGCGATAATCTCTGGCCTCCCCGGCGCACTGATAATACATCAAACGAGTGATAAATTCACGATGAAACAGCGGACCTGCTTTGTCTTACCTTTCAGTGAAGGTGGCCATCTTGATTATGCTCCCGTTAGACTCCGCCCATTTCACTCCGCAACAAAGATCGTTAAAAAGTACGATTCTCAACAACTGACTGAAATATTGATGTTTAATTTTTTTTTTTAAATATAAAAGGTAATGTGACTGAAATCATCCAGATTACAACATCCACAGTTAAATTTTTTACTTAATCATGGTGTTATCTGTTTATCTGATCGATGATA
Source organism: Enoplosus armatus (assembly GCF_043641665.1). Lineage (NCBI taxonomy): Eukaryota > Metazoa > Chordata > Actinopteri > Centrarchiformes > Enoplosidae > Enoplosus > Enoplosus armatus. Next base: position 13,988,784 of record NC_092189.1, read on the forward strand.
AAGGGATGAAGTATGGATTTATCCTCTCAGGCACGGACACGTCACCGCCGAGCTCCAGTCAGAGAAGTGCACACACTTGTCCCGGATTTGTCCCACTGGATTGATTTCCAGCCAATGCAACGTACAAGTGGTGGGAACACGTGTACAGTCCAATGCAATACAATACAATACAATAGCCCTGCAATAAATGCTAACTCTGTGAATATGTTTAAAATTTTGATTACACAAAGCAGTGCTTCCCAACCTGCGGATCGCCAGAGGGGTGCCAAGATAAATCTGAGATCATTTAAATTGTACCAACTTAATTCCTTCAATATGAAAACAAAAAACGAAATCACTTTTTGGTCGATCTGGGCCATAACCTGTGATATAGGGTTACAAATAGACATCTATCAAATTATTTTAAGGGGTCACAAGCAAAAAAGGTTGGGAGCCACTTCAAAGATGTTGATTCAGCTTTGTGTTGTTTTGTGTTTTGTTATTTGTTTTTTTTGATTGTACAGCACTTTGGTCAACTGTTTTTTAGATGCGCTTTATAAATAAATTGGATTGGATTGGAACTCTATGGTAATTTTCAAGGCTACAGTTTGTGGTGATGAATAATATTGTAAAATTGTCCTCCCTATATACAATTAAGGGCAGGGCTAATGGATTACTATATAATGCACAGCTTCCATTATTCTGTCCAATTCCTATTCAGTAGTTTACAACCTGGGGGTCAGGACCCCCACAAGGGGTCAGAAGATGTATCTTAGCAAGATGATTATTAGGGTATAAAATACAAATTAAAAAAAACTCTCCTACACAGAGTTTTGTTCATTTTTCAGAAATGTCTCTAATGTTTGCTTTTTTTCTTGTAAAATAAAGTATACTTTTGCCTCCTAAGACCCCCATTATTAAAATGAAGAAGGAAGAACCACTTCCCTGTGATTTGGTGCTTTGTATTAAGGGATCCCAATCAAAAAAGGTTTGAAACCACTGGCTTAGATGATTTACAGGATGAAAAGAACATGGTAGTAAGATCACTTTAGATCACCAATACAGTCCTGCCAGAGTACATTTTAGCATCAACAAGGACGATCAATTCAAGATACATTCTGGGATGAAATGAAGATTTATTTTGTGGTTGAAGTGGTTGAAACAACAGTTTGAGCGAATGCAAGGCATGTTTGTAGCCACAATTTTAGAATGTGAACAATCTGAAAATTATAGAAAATAATCTATAAATGATTTAGCAGAGTTAACTTGTGTTTTCTAACCCAAAATGACACTTTAAGGCTGTATTTTGTGTGAAACAAACTCTGTATTAACATAATATACATGTGTGCCATTTCTCTTGTCTCCTTGTCTTTCTCTTAGAAACAACTAGTTAGAAACGTATCAAGTCTAAAAATATGGTACAAAAGATATACACACACACATACATGCACACAGCTATACTTATACGTATGAAACTGAAGTACAGTGATCGCAGCTTTGCTTTTCACTCTTGGAGCAATGTAACACAGTATTCTGTCTAGTTTACAGTCTCTATTTATTCCTTGTCATCTGCTCTTCACAGGTTGCTCCCAACTACCCTTTAAAGCTGGAACCGCCAGCACAGGTGTCCCAGTCTATCTATGTTTTTATGCAGGACACTGTGGATCGGTGCAACGTATCTTGCCACGTCACCGTCCCGTGAGAAATCCCTGCAGAAGAGGCCCTTCTCTGAGCTGAAGACAAACTTCTGGGGCATGGGCCCGTTGCCCCTCACGTACTCCCACACAGCCAGCAGCAGCAACCTCACCTCGAAGGGAGTGAGGTGGGGGAAAGCTTCGTGGACATTGGCCAGCACGGGAGGCAGGAGCTGGCCCTCTCCCATGCAGGACACCAGGAGGCAGGAGGCCTGGAGGTGCCACGGGGAGTCTGTGGATAACATCTCGCGGGACGCCTCCCAATGGGACAGCAGAGTGGCCAGGAGGCCTCTGAGCACAGCTGAGCAGTAGCAGAGAGCCGGGCGTCCAGCTGCCACCACCTGAAGCAGGGGGAAGAGCACCGGGTGGGCCTCAAAGCAACGCCGAATGTGGATGTCTCGCTCCACTGTGGTGCGGGCGTGTTCTTCTGGGGGCCAGGACAGTTCACCATTGGCCACATCCGGACAGACGTTTTCCACCAACGTGACTGCAACAACCTTGGCTGCTTCAGCGTTGATGGGCGCCGGCTCGTCAGGGTCGGATGGTGGTCGTGAGCCATTGATAGAGCCGTTGAGACCTGAAGAGCTGCAACACTGGACTACGACAGCCAGCAGAGTCTGGACGTTCTACAGAGAGAAGACAATGACGGTGACACATTGACACATTATCAGTCTTTTCTGCTGCAGCACATTAAACACATAATACACGTAATAACACTTTTTACAAAAACATATCTAGGATCTTTGATCATTTTCAGGTGTTGTTGAGGTAATAGTCACATGCAGGAATCAATGAAAAGCTCAAATTGCTCACCTGAATGACACCTGATGGATCAGGCAGCTGGGTGGCAGTGCGGACCTTCAGCCCCTTGCCAATCACCCCAGCATGAAACACAGACCACACGCTGCCAGAAAAGTTGACGGTGGTACCGAACCGACAGTTGATATCCAGCAAAGAGGCTCCGAGGTCAGGGGACACGGATGGGGAAGTCACAGGGGCACCAGACATGTCTGCAATCTGCCCTCCAAACAGGTCAGCGTTGCCTTTATGCAGTGCTCCCTCAACCAGCTGCTGAAGTACCGCTTTGAGAGTGAGCGGGGAATACGCTGCGAAACGGGACAGGAGCAGGACTGAACAGTTCACCGCCTCGCCCGCCTGCCCCCCATCTCTCCCCACCTTTCCCCCTTCTCCTCTTCTCCGCAGCGTAAGAAAGAAATGAGTGACAGCAGCACGGGAGAGAAGGAGCAAGTGTGCTGGGGAGGAGGTGCGAGGGAGTGGGCTACAGGACAGGAGGCGCACTGCAGCGTGAGATACAGCCGGGTCACCGTGGAGAAGGAGCGGCCCGAAATCATGGAGGTTTCCTGAGACTGCTGAGCCCACCTGGATGGCCATGGAGCACTGAATACCTGCTGCTCCTCTTCTCTCCTCATCCTGACTCTGGATGGCTGCGGCCAAGTTAAGCAGCAGCTGCCTCAGCTGCCGGGGCCCCAGAGTGTGCGTATGGATCTGGGCCACACAGCGAGCTACAGCTGCAGGAATGAGTCCCGCCATGCAAGAGGAGAGCGTGGTGTGGAGCTGCCAGGCCAGAGCCAGCTCCTCTGGGTTGCGGGCCTGTGTGAGAAGCTGGCAGAGGGCCTCAGTGGCCACGCTGGGACCCCCATAAACCGACAGCAGACAGAGCAACTGGTGCAGCCAGAGGTGGCGCTTCCTCTCCAGTCGCAGTGTCTCGGCACACAGCTCACCTATGTGAGACTGGAGCTCCTCCAAGAAAGGGATCACCCTCTGGGGCTGAGAGGAAGCAGGGTGATGGGGGTTGACCTCAACTCCATCTGAGCGATTGAAGACCAGTTTGTGGAGATGCAGAAGCAGCATCTGGAGGAGGCGATCGCAACCCTCTCTGACTCCTTCATGAGGGGAGGGTGTAGGGCCGGAGATGATGACTGAGGCAGGGGTCGCTGTGTCTGCCAGAAAACGGAGCACCCGGGCCCCTCCTGATGGGCTCTGGCTAACAAGATGGACAGCTAGCCCCAGCATGTTATCCAGTTCCTCTCTTGGGAGGCCCTGCAGCAAGGCCTGCAGCTGGAGCAGGACAGGAGGGCGTAGCAGCTCTACCAGCTCTGCAGACACAGCACCAAAGAGGTTAGGGGACATTGCAGCCAGCTGCAGCAGAAATGGTACTGCAGCACGGCGGAGTTGAGGGGAACTCTCCCAGGATGTTGAGGATGAGGTGGGAGATAGAGGGCTTGATGGACTCAGGCTTTCCTGAAACATCCTGAGCAGCTCCTTCCTGATGCTGTCTGAGTGGTGCACAGCAAGGTGTCCAAGGATTCCCACCACTGAGCCAATCTTGGGCACTCTACTACCTTTATCCACTCCCATCACCATCAGTCCTTGGTCCTTAGCGCCATGGGAGCAGAAGTCCTTGAGTCCACATGCCAAAACTCGGCTTATGATAGTACCTGGGAAGGCGGAGCCGATGTGAGCCACCACCCAGTCAAAATGCGGGGAATGCTGAACTGAGGTGTCCAACAGAGCATCCACACAGGCGTCAGGGCACCAGGCCAGCATGGCGGCCAAACACTGGGAGTAGGCCTCCATGAGGGACCGGGTGGCAGCGCAGGACATCCAGAGCTGGAGCAGCTCGTTGAGGCTGGAGGAGTGGGGGGCCACCCTGCGGCCAGCATGTTTGCTGCTGAGCTGACCCAACAAGTCCACAGCCCAGGCGGATACCAGAGGGGCCCAGGCCCGGGGGTTGAGACGGATGAACTCTGACAGCACACCATGAACCTCCTACAGACAAACAGAAATAATTAAGGCAATTTTCTAGGGAATTTCCCGACCATTATCATATTTTTATGAATGCAGGAAAACACTTAGGTTAGCAAGATTGGGCGGAGTCTGGATCTGTTTCTCTTGCGTGCCTATAAAACCAATTGAAACACTTTACATAACATTGGGCTACAAATAAACCTCAGTTGATCTGAGAAGAAACCTCAAATGTGTCTCTTCATCTATAATTGGCTCAACAAAATACATTTTCATCACTTCAAGATGTCCTATGTGTGTCCTTGTGTCATCATCACACCTGTATGATGTCCTTCAGGTTGGAGCTGACCCCGGAGCTGGCTTCACTCTCCGTCTCCAGGTTGTGCAGGAAGGCAGAGACATGCTCATCGTAAACGCCCCTCAGATGCTCGAGCACCGCCCCTCGACAGGCCGGCACTGAGCGCAGCAGGCGCACAGCACAGCGGGCGTGTTCCCGGACACTGAGCTTCCGGCCCTGAACGGTGTCAATGCCACTGATGAAGGACTTGATCTCCTGGGACAGCTCCTGGGCGCTAGAGCAGAAGGATGGACAGGATGAAATGATGGACAAAGAGGGAAGTTCAGAATCCACAAGCAGAAAGTTATGAGGAAGAGGAATAAAAAAGTGTGAGTGTGTGTGTGAGAAGGGAAGGTTCTTTCGGACCACCCATGAAGCACTATTTATATGTCACTACTAACAAGAAAGAGAAAGAGATATTTTATGGCTGCAACTAATGATTATTTTGATTATTGATTGATCTGCTGATTATTTTCTCGATTCATTGTCTATGAAATGTAAGTAAAACACCCATCACAACTTCCCAGAGCCCAAAGTGACGTCCTTAAACTGCTTTGTTTGTTTGACCAACAGCAGCAAATCCTTACACAGCAGACGCTGGAGCCAGAAACTGTTTGGCATTTTTGCATTAAAAAATATGATTAGATTATCAAAATAGTTGCAGATTCATTTTCTTTCGATTGAGTAAATGACTAATTGTTGTGGCTCTAACGTATTTAGAATTGGCCTAAAATATATTAGGGCTAAAACGATACTTGATTAATCAATTAGTTGATCAATCCTCAACAATTTGGTAACTGATTGTTTAAATAATGTATCAAGCTAAAATGACAAAACACATGCTCTATCCAGCTTGTCAAATATCCAAGTTTGCTGCTTTTCTCTGTTTTAGATATTTGTTCTTTTCTTTTACTTTGTAATAAAATGAGTTTAAATCGACAAAGTTTCAGGACGTCGCTTTAGGCTCTGGGAAGCTGTGGAAGGCATTTTTCATTATTTTCTGACATCTTGTGCACTAAATGACTGATTGATTCATCGAAAAAAAACAATCAGCAGAAAAAAGCGGCAACTGTAAATTATTATCAATTCATCAGATTTTTTCCTCAGGTATCGATTTATCGCTTAGTCAAAGTGGATGTCTTCAAGATGGTTTAGTGTTTACAACAAAGAAAAACATAAAATCCTCATAATACAGAGGGTGGACCTTGGCAATGTTAGACATTTTAGCATGAAATTATTTTGAACAATTAATTAATTATCATGAACGTTACATAATATTTTGGTGTCATCAACTAATTGATTTATTGACTTAAATATGAATAATGGATAAAATCTTTAAATGCATTGGAGTCTTAGAATATGTTCCATTTAAATCTTGTATAAAATAAAAAATACCCATAACATTTACTGGATACTGCTCTACAAATACGTTGGTCAGGACAAATAATCTCTGTAACACAACATTTCTGGGCTCCAACAACTTGTCATGTGCATATGTAGCCTTAAACAGAGTACATGAATAATCGATCAACTGGAAAGTACTCAATGTAGCCCCGACGTCTGTTGTTAAAACAGCAACTTTGAAGGTGAGCTGGCCGTGTGGAGCAGCGTAGTAACATTGACCCATTCATCTTCGTACGGTTAACTTAAATACAAAACAGAAAACATGAGCTAAACTGACTTTAGAGTCTACATGTAGTAGTTCTGTCAGTGCAGCCGCTTCCTCTACAGCGCCACTCACCTCAGGACAGTCTGCGGTGTGTGAGTGTGTGAGCTCTGCATCGCTTTCAGCGGAGTCCCGTCAAACACCACCGACATCGCTTGGTCTGTTAACATTAAAGCGTCACATCAAATCCACCTCTCGGCTATGGGGCTTCAACGTGAGCGATTGGGACGGCTTTTTGTTATTTTCTCTGTCTAGTTTCAGGACAAAAATACATCGAAAGGCCGCTCCAAAGCCGGAAGTTAGGACTTCTTCGTCGTTTAAGGAAGGCAGCCCGTCACAGACAGCTGACGTCACTGGGGACATCTAGTGGTACTCACTGGATTTATTTATTTATTAATTTATTAATTTATTAATTTATTTATGTGTCAATGTATACATGAATAAACTCGATGTAAAACAAAGAAAATTAACTAAAGAATATGTAATCTGACAATTAATCATTATGATTCCTTATTCTGTTCAATTAATTGCTCATGGTGGGAACTGTTGGGTCATTATAAAGAGTGCAGTCTAGACCTGCTCTATTTGTAAAGTGTCATGAGATTACTTTTGTTGTGATTTGGCGCTATATAAATACAATTGAATTGAATTAATTCTAAAATTTTAAAAATGGGATTGTAAAATACATTTTAAATTTAAATTTGACTTCCTGTTATTCCATGTATTCATGTGCTTGCCATTTATATTCCATCTCACAATTCAAGTGTTTTCCCTGCTTTAACATTTTCATTTCATCATCACTTTAATATAATATAATATTGATATAATAAAATATGTAAGCAGCTTGTCACCTAAATACTAAATGAGGTCCAATCCACAGAGCCGCAAAAGGACCTTGTTTGGGGACAAACAGTATAAAATCAGACATGTCTTTAAGACATGAAGTTTACTGTTCCACCATTAAGAAGGGTGAACAGCTGAACTGCATACTGGGATGATGAAGAAGCTCAATGAACGGTGGCAATGTTGTGGCCTCTAGTATAGCTGCTGGTGTATATGACAAAACATAAACAACACGAGACAAGACTATCAGTCCATCATTCTTGAAGGATATTACAGTATAAAATAGTCTGTCTATTTTCTTTTGAGCTAATGCCCTGCACCCTGTCATATGGCAGCAAAAAACTCTAGAACTATTAGGTTGATTTGAAATTACACTGGATCCTGAATCAGTGATATGATCTGATGTTTATTTGCGTAAGCAAATGCCAAATGTTTGTTTAAAAAGGACACCAGTTTTGGTATTAAGGTTTTTACTTATATATAGAATATAGAATTAAGGTAAGTTTTGTCAATGATGCTACTCTGTAGAGAAATAAAGTGGGAATGAGCAATAATGGGACACCAGAAAGAAATCAACGTATATGTAAACACACTGTTTATTTAGTGTACCCACAATCAAAGAAGAATGTGTCCAAAAATGTCAAATGTTTACACTCTGGCTGATTTTAAGGGCTTGCAGTTTATTCTTAAGCCACAATGATTAAAATGTTAGTTTAAACAACAAATATAGGCCATCACTGGCAACCTTTTACATTTGGCATGGGTCTCATGACACTGTGATTGTGTAACAAAAGGTCATGTCGTTATCAAATAGATTTTAATATTACTATCTGTAACAAACAACAACTCAGTTGCCACTTTATCAGGGACACCTAGCAAAAACTAATGTTGTCTAATACAACAGTCCTGCAATAAATCCTCCCTTTATGAAGATTATAAGGTTCAGTTTGTGTAGTGTTTGTGTTTTAGAGAGGTGTTAATTTCGCAGTATGGTCATTTTGGAGATTGTAGTTTGTGGTGCTCTTGAATTATATTGCGTTGTACTGACAGATGTGTCTATTATTTTGGCCACTCCATTCATATCAAAAAGTGTAGGCTAAATAATAAAAAACACTACTCTATAATGTAGTATGATATAAGAATAATGCAGGGTCTTCCTCTTATTATTAGCATCATCATCATCATCATCATTACTATCATTATTAGTTGTTAAAATTGTGTTCTTAGCCTGATGTTGGCGCGTACATTTTGACCTTTAGGATGAACCTTTTATTCTAAAGGACACGTGCTCTCCGACTAAACTGAGCAGCAATCAGCTGATCGCTCACAGCTGAGCTTTGGTGTCGGGCTCTTTGGTGCCGTCTCTTGTTTTGAAACTACAGGTGAGGTGAGGACAGCGTTGTTAACGGTAAGAAGACGGACTGTCAACAAATGTATGTAAACTGAACAGTAATGTCAGCTGAGGCTCGTGTTCGTGATGCTACAGTGTTCTATAGCTGATGTAACGTTAGCTAAAAACCAGCGGCAGTTAAAGGCATTTGGATGACGTGAACACAAGTCAGTTCAAGCTAATGACTAGCTTTCGGCTACATTGATGTTTCGTCGCTTGTAGTGTTTGTTTAAACTGGGGATCTATCTTGCACTGAGCCGAATACACATACTACTTTCTTCGGAATGAAATGATCTACTTTGTCTTCATTACAGCAAAGTGAAACTGAAATGATATGAAGTAGTTTATTAAAGCTACCTGGCAGATATCAACGCATGCGCACATCTTAGTGCTGCTTATGTGATGAAAAAATACCCACACTCTTAATGTTAGCATCTTATTCCCAGTTCTTCTGTCATTCTACATTTTGGACATCTTGACAATAAATTGTGTATATAAATTCAGTTTCCGGTTTATCAGGTACACCTACCTAAACTGATGCAGTCTAATACAGCAGTGGTAAATCCTAAATCCTCCCTTCATGAAGGTTAGGTACTGTTGAATTGTATTGCATTGAACTGACAGGTGTTTTTATTATTTTATCAGCCCCATTTGTATCACTGATGGTAGGCTAAATAACAGAAACACCTCTCTGTATACAACGCTGTACAGTAAAATAATGTTGTGTCAACACCTCTCTAAAACTGTTTCAACAGAAACTGAACACTAACCTTCAGGAAGGGAAGATTTATGCATTAGTTTTAGCTGAATGTACCTAATGATAAACTGGAAACTGTGTATATAGATGTATTAAATGTTTAAATGTTTAAGTGCAATACATATATAGTCATACACTTCAGTGCAACACATACATACATATACATTGTTATTGTATATATTTTTTTACTTCATTGTTCACTTAAATACTGTCAATGTGTATATTTTTTATTTTCTATTTCTTATTTTTATATTTTGTACATACTTTTAGTTCTAAATTATGCTACTTTACTCTTGAATGGGAGCACCGGTACTGTACAATTTCCCCCCGGGGATCAATAAAGTATTTCTGATTATATACAGATTAGCACATTATCTGGGTAATGGATCATCTGCATGTGTGGACAATACCAATGTAAACGGCACATCAGCATTACATTATAAGTACAGCATTAAATACATACACAGACAAGGAAAAATGTAAATATATCCTTAAGATGCTGTATTCATAGACTTGTATACTTTTGAGAAAACAAACACATAACACACACAGATGCCTTATCACCAAAGGGACAAGGACAGTCAAACATTTTACCTTTTCTCTGTATTTCATGTCGTGTGCTTATATTTGGTCTATGAAATGATATGTTCCTGCAGGTGCTGAAAGTCAACCAGTCCGAGGTTTACAGACGAAACAAACACTGACATGGCCCCGACACTGGTACAGCAGTTATGTTTCATTATGCAGTGGGCAGTTTTTATAGTGTGTCTTATCTTTGTTTAACCCAGATTAAGTCAGAGGGTCCCGCAGGTCAAATATTTTGCAGTTGTTGCCAAACAGTCTGTTGCACAGTCAAACATTTTTTTCCCTGTATGTTTTAATCCAAGTATGATGAGAAACCAGAGCTTGGAGACTTGATTGAGATCTTCCGGGGCACCTATCAGCACTGGGCTGTCTATGTTGGCGATGGCTTCGTGGTCCACTTGGCACCACCCTGTGAGTCACCCCCACGCGACTGTCTGGTCTGCTACTCCCAAATCCTTACCCGTCCCAGTCTGGAACAAAAACCAGCCTTATACGACAGCCCACATTCACCATTTTTCAGACCGCTGAGATTGTTTGGTTTAACCAATTAATAATTCATAAACCACTCAAAAAACAAATATGTTGCAATATTTAGCGCATAAACCAGCACGCATTACGTCCGTTTCTCTCTTTGTGTCTTTTTATTTGTAGCTGAGGTCCTGGGTGCAGGCACCAACAGCATGATGTCCGTCCTGTCTGAGAAGGCCATGGTGAAGAAAGAGGAGCTGTGGGACGTGGTGGGAACCAACCAGTGGAAAATCAACAACAGCCTGGACAAGGAGTACAAGCCCCGTCCGGTCTGCGTCATTGTGAGGGAGGCCATTGCGCTGGTGGGCGAGGAGCTGCCGTACTGCGTCTTCAGGGGGAACTGTGAGCACTTTGCAAACGAGCTGCGCTACGGAAAAGCAGAATCCCGGCAGGTCAGTGGACCCATGTTAGTCTTTTACATGCAAGACTCTCTTTGGGGGCTGGGGTGAAAAACAGACAATGGTTTCCCAATGTTATACAGGGTGTAGCCAGTGGAGTCTTGTGTAAGTGTGTGATGAGTTTTGTTTTTAGTTTATTTATTTGCACAAGTAATAAAACACAAAGAACATGATACATTAAAGGGGTAAAACTGCTGGAGAGATTAAAAAACAACAACAAAAGGGCTATAAAGACATTTTCACCAAAAAAGGCAATAAAATAATAATATCTAAAATTAAAGTTTATCAATAAAGAAAGAAAACGACAATAAAATAATTATAAACACATTAGCACAATTTACAAAAGACAATGCTAATAGGAATCGCTAATAACAGGCACAGAGAAGATACTAGGCTCAAGTAGTCTTGTTCATCCGCATAAATTAGAAGTTTATTTGGGAAGAAGATTGTGTTGGCGGCATCAGACATCGTCAGGGACGACAAGATGCTTGGATTTATTTCTATCATTTTCACTGGTGTTCACCCATTTATCAAGATGGAGACATGGATTCTGTGTTTGACTTAAGAAATATTAGAAAGTAACAAATTAAAAAAACAAAAAACCCCAGAAAATTTCATCATGTGAACAAGGAATTGATCTATTTTTTCAGGAAGTAGGCAAGGTAAAAGTTATCATGTCGGTTACAATGGATTAGTGAACTGTCATCCTCTCCGACAGCATAATCTACATTATAACAGAAAAGGGAATGTTAGTGGTACTAATGTCCCAATATGTGATGTGAGTGATATGTGAGTTAATGGAGTTTTGAATGTCAAGAAGACTCTGCTCATCAGATCTCTGCTCACTAACTAAAAGATGTGCGTTTTTCTGCAGGTACGTAAGGCAGGAGAAACCGCCATGGTCGCAGGTGTGGCTGCAGTGGTGGGTCTGGGCATCGTGGCTCTGGCAGGAGCTCTGTTTGGAGGCGGCAAAAAAGAAAACAAGAACACACAGTAATGGCTGTCCCGGGTCGCCTGTTCAGGGGCTTGATTAACAAATCACCAGCAGAGCCTAACTTATGATCGCTCTCGGAAAACACAAATTTACACGTAAGCATCTGTGATTTAGCAAGAAATTTGGTTGATTTCTATCTCGTCTGCTCAACTTACCCTCCATCTGTCCCTCATGCCTTCTTTGGTTTGAATAACAATGTGAGGCTGGTTGGTTTGGGATCATGGTCTTGTATTTTTCAGACTTTTTAAAATTGCTACAGACGGGACATATAAGCACAACAAATCATATTTCCACTAATTAAAGTGCCAAGATGAAATCTGTTTTAATATGAAGATTTTGACTGTATATGTTTAGGATTGTGATGGAAGTGAGATTCAAGGTCAGGGGATCTTTTCTATATAAAAACAAATAGTTTGCTTGTAGTGAAGAAATACTAGTAATTACTTGAATCAAATCTAAATGGCCCTGAAGTGTAAATGTTGATTGTCGCCAATACTTAATGAGCTTTTCAACAATGTAATACAATATTTTACATAATCAAAATAAGCTAAATGTAATGCCATATGCACTATGACCTGCCATTCATTGTATGAGTGCCTCTGTGAACTGTGGGTCCTGGCTGAAAGGAGACGTGTGGATTGAAGTAGTTTTAACTCTCCCGCAGTTTTCTTATGACATTTTATCTTAAATGAGTTCACAATTTCACTCGAATTTATAACACTTTGTCTTCCTCTGACATTAAATTGTTTAATTGTTTTGAATAAAGAATAATTTGTGTGATTCTGGACGGTAGTCTGTCTTTCTGCAACGTGGGTCCCCATGGTCACTTTTGTTCATTTTAATTTCTAAGCATTTGAATTGTAAGCAGCATGCTGTATTATATTAGTATTAAAATATTTAGGCTTTGAGATCTCTCATACCCTTCACTGTCCCCCCTGACGTCAACTCACTAAATTCTTGGCTCACACATTTGCTGAGGAGGTATGTAACTACAGCCTTTTAATTTAAAAAAGAAGCATGTTTATTTTGATTGTATTTATTTTTAGAATAGCTCGCATGCTACATGATTTGGATTCTCTGTAAAAGGTTGCATCCTCAGTCCACCAACACCGCTCAGTTGCTTGCCTGACCTGACCACCGCATACCAAGACATTAGCTCCAGTGGTGACAGCTGTTGATTGTGTCAGCTGGCTTAATGTATACAGCATCGTCTACGGTAAGTAACACCAAACCTGACAATACCACATCCAACACAGACAGGGCAGGTGGGGTTATACTGGAAGGTTTGATGAAAACACAGAATCTGCTGGTGGGAGACATTTCGGGTCCACTTCAGAAATGTACTGTTAAACTTGGGAGTTCTTGAATGTGATCATACAGAGCAGATCTGTAATTAAATAAAGGCACAAATAAAAGAGTGAAAGCAACTTTTGAGGATCCACCCTGAACACAACCAATACTGTCAAAAATAACTGGATAAATCTTACTTCCTCAGATGATCCCAAACGGTTTTAGTGAGTTCTGCAGGATTCTACAGGTACTAATGCATAACAGGACCTTTGATAAAGATTCAAAATAAAACTCCTTTGATTTCATAAACCCTCCACCACAGCACTACCCCGCATAGGACACACAGAAAAGGCATGTAAACACATAAGTCGATTCTCCCTTGAAACCTGTTCTCCAGCCCCAGTTTCACTACTTATTTCCATCATGTGCTCATGTGTCTGCAGTGCATGTTACACATTTACAGATCTGAAACCAGTCAAATGTGTTGCCTGTCAGCCCAGTTCAGTACAGTAAAATACAGTGTTGAATGTGCAAAGTAAACACAACACATTTGTAGTTCTTTGCCATGGAACCTTTTGTTAGGCCACACTAATACACAAGTGCATGCATGGGTTGATTTTAAGTCTTAAATCTGTAAATTAGTGACAGCTGAACTAAAACATTCATATCCACTGTGAGTGTGTGTGTGTACCGAAAAACATTCAGTATAATAATACAAGTTTGAATTCTGTTATTTATCTATATATTTCTCAATTTAAAAAAAAAAGTGTCATTTCTTCATGTCATTTTAAGACAAGATGCACTATTTATATACATTTACTTTACAACTGCACCTTCATGAATGATGTATTTAAAACAAAACAGAGGGACATTTTGTGTGATCAACTCTGGCTTCTGCTGCGAGGAGTGCTGCGCTGTGCTGCTTCATGTCTTTCTGGATTTTCTTTTCAGCTTTTCCGTCTGTTTCCGCTCCGCCATCCATAATAATGCATATATAAAGCACTGGATTGTTGCTTTTTCACCCATCACAAGCAGAGAGTCATCAGAACAACAGAAACATTTTCTTCTGCTCAACCAACAAACAACGCCTCTGTTATAGCGACTGTTCACAGTATTTTATCCACTGCTAATGCTTCTTTCTGTTCCTTTGTTTGTGGAATGTCAAGCCTCCATCCACTGCTCCGGGTCCAGTCACTGTGGTCCACGTTCCTCCCTCTCCATCCGCACCCTCAAATCTGTCTTTGCGTCCCTCGTCAGTCCAGCTTGCGTGCGCCCAGTTTGAGAGGACCTTTAGCAGCTTTGCGCTCGGCCCGTTTTGCCTCCAGCTCTTTCCTCCTCTCCTCCCGTTTCTTCTTGGACAGCTCGGCTTTGCTGAGACCTGGTTGACAATAAAGACAGGCATACAGTAAGTTACAGTAAGCAAATATAAAAGGTTCATATTTCTGATAAGGGGGGCCAGCTGACAGACTTACCCTGGTTCCCATCCACTGACTCCCAGCTCTCCTCAGCTCCCCAGTCTCCTGTTGCCTCTGCACCCCAGCTATCTCCAGCCTGACAAGGAGAAAACAAACTCACCACTGAACTGACATGTCAAGATATTCCTGACTATTTCATTCTTTCATTTCGTCTCCATGTTTTTTTCTTGACCAACTTCTCATCAAGAGAATGTCGTATTCTTACCTTATTTAAAGGAACAGTCTTACATTTTGGTAAATAAACTTTCTTGTTGAGAGCTAGATGAGAAGATGGGCACCGCTCTCATGCCTTTACACTTCATATGAAGCGAGAGCCAGCAGCTAGCCTAGCTCTGAAAAAGTTTCAGCACGCAATTCCCCATAAAACCATACCATGTCTATTTCACACTTCAGTCGTTGTACTAATTAGAAAAATTAAAATGTTTTAATTTGTGAGCTTCTGAGGTGCTGGTCGCTGGAGTTTTTAAATTACTTATTAATTTCAAATCTAATCAACACTAATTTAATCCGTTTGTCTCTGTCACCCCCCCCTCTGTCCTCACCGTGGTGGCAGCGGTGCCGGCTGTGTTTCTCTGGGACACACTGGCGAACAAATCATTCTGACTGGCCCCTTTGGCTGCACTGCTGCTGTCCCAGTTGTAATCACTGGTTAACCGCACCCCTTCAGGCAGGGGGAGCGTTGCGTTGGTCAAGGTTGTATCCGTGTCTTCCTCCCCCCAGTCATTGCCCCAGCCTTCCTCGCCCGCAGAGCTCTGACCCTGTCCTTCCTTCTCGTTGGACCAGCTGTCATCGGCGTCCCAGCCTGAGCTGCTCCAGTCAGAGCTCTGCTTTTTCACCGCCGTGGAGGACGACGACCGGCCCACCTAGATATCAGAGAGATGATGAAAGATTGAAATGGAGACTAAATTAAATATAAAAAGCTAGAATTGTATCCACATTGACAACAAAGTTCTTGAACTTGAAATCAGGAGTGTCAGATCACAAACTGACTGTGAAAGAAAGATTTTCGTTCTTTCACATCCACATAAACAAATCCCCTTTGTTTTCATTTGCTTCAACACTATACATGGGAACATTTCCTCATTAACTATTTCAGCCCAGTATCGAGCATATAACATATACTAGTAGAGGTAATGGCATTAGGCATTTTATCATTATTACTCACAGTAGTGGAGCCAATAATATCAGTAGTGTTAGTAGCATTTGAAGCAGTAGTATTAGCACTAAAGGTAGTATTGTATAATTGATCCAAATGAAAGGGCTCGTACTCCTCTGTCACTGGCCTTCTTTTTCGACGATGCCATTCCTGACCAGTCAGTGTTCCAGTCATCCGGCTCAGTGTGAGCTTTCTCTGGGTCCTATATGAGAAAAGAGTCGACAATGTATGAGATTTGACATTACAATTAAGTTACAACATAATCTCACATACGTGTATCTCATCGTAATTTGTAATGTTTTCTGTCAGTCAAAAGTGGTGAAATCTTACCTCCAAACTTCCCCAGTCCTCCTCCTCATCCCAGCGGTCTCCTATTGGCTCGTCGTCATTGTCTGTAACTTCAAGAGTCTGTGATTGGTTGGCACGACTAGAGGCAGCATGGTGAGTCACCGAGGCTTGTGTTTTGTCTTCAGAATCTGAGATAGAAGGCAAGAGACAAGGTTTCAGATAACATATTATAACACAATATATTTAGGACTTCTTAAAGGGGAACTACGCCGATTATACACATCAAAGTGTGTTTACATGTCTTGGGGGGTACTAGATATGTGAAAGAGTTGTATAAAGCCTTTAGTGGCTCCAGAGGGAGCTGCACTAAGTGTGATAAATTGCCTCAGGTAATGCCACTTAAGTCAGCATTTGATGAAGCTGAAGAAGTTTGAAAAAGAAAACAATCCCTATGTGTGGGTGTGGACTTAGAAAGACGTGAGCTTGCCAGACCCCTGTAGCTCGCTCCTAATCTCTGCTTGAGGTTGGCAGCTTGAGGCTACATTAGTTGCTACTAGCATAACACAACCGAATCTCTGATGAAACTGCCAGTGGTTGAGTTGCATTGAGGGTAATGTAGACACCAGGCTTTGAGAAGGAAGAAGAATGTGTGGAATAAAAAAAGATAACATCTGTGCTCTTTTTAAAACTGCCCATCGTGACTCCAACAATGTTACAGGAGTCGAGCAATTCCAATGTGATAACCCTACCAGGTGTGGGTGCTCCATCAGTGGCACTAGTAGGGCTGGTGTCATTGGCGGGTCCTCTGCCCTCAGCTGCTGGAGCCCCCTCTGCCCCTGGAGCGTTGCGGATCAGTTTAGACGTCAGCGAGGACACTCCAGTCACAGCCCAGCCGGCCCAGCTGGAAGAGGCCCCTGCAGGCTGAGCACACGACCCTACGTCCTTTTCTGTAGGACAGACAGGAGAGAAAATAAGTTCTTAGTTTTAGAATTTCAGAAATATAAAGAAATGTGTCTATTAAATCTGCTCCCAATATTTGAGTCAGTCGTAGAAGTATTTGTTTACTTTCCCCCAGAAATTGCAGAGAGAGCAGACTTTGCAGCTCAGCGCAGTGTGTAACATACCGATATCAGCCAGCTTGGTGGGGTCTTCTGACACAGTCTCCAGCTTGGAAAGGAAACTCTTGATGGCTTTGAATGCCTGACAGAGAGAAAGGCAGGAGAGAACAACAGAGGAGGTCATGCAGTATTAACGCCTGTTACTGTGTTGGGGTATACATGAGAGTACGCAAATCACATTACATCACATTCTTTACTATCCAATAAGGACCACCATGACTAAAAATTAATGAGGCATTTTGCTGATGATAAATAACAATCTAAATACTGTTCATATAGATAAATTCAATACAGAGTAATTATATTGCAAGGCACAGGCAAACCATGTGGTCACAAATCTTAGTCATATGTACCTGGTCCCTGACGCCCTTATCAGGGTCAACAGTAATGACACAGAGGGTGGGCAGGATGCGGCCTGCAATCTCTGTTACACTGTAGTAGTTGTGTGTGGCGGCGAAGCCCAGTACTCCAGCGGAGCGTGAAGCTGGAAAGGGGTCTTTAGTGGCTCTTGAGAAGGCAGAAATCAGAACACGTTGTCGAGTCTGTGAAGAGTGGGATAACAAAATTCTTCCATTTGAACGGATTCTCTCTGAACTTTGGTTTAAGTATTTTTTGCATTAAACTAATTAAGCACAGTGGTGAGGGTGTACTTTACCCCGGCATTGAGGTAGGAGGCGATCTTGCCCAGGCAGACGGTGGTGTTGCACCGGATTGGGCCTTGTTCGTCTTTGGCCTGCAGCCGGGCAAAGTGACGCATCAGTTCCTGGTTCAGGTTGGTCTCATTCAGCTTTGGAGCCAGCAGCAACATAGACTGGAAAAAGAGAGGGAGAAACAGAGAAGAGTTACAGCTACAGCAGGCCAACAACATCCAGTGCACAAGTAATAACACCTCCTGGTTTGTAGGTGTGTTAAAGAATGCAAACTACCTTCACAGTCTGTTCTCTGATGGCAGGGTTGGTGTCTGTGAAGCCGTGAACAACATGAGGGAAAATCTGGGAATTGACTGCTGCCTCATTCAGATACTGAATGAACTGCTCCATCTGAGACGTGGACAGGGAGAAGCAACAAATTTAGAGCAAAACAATGTTTTTATCCTTCAAAACAGCAGATACTACTACTACTCCTACTTTAAACTGATGTCATCTTTCCTTGCTCTAGAGCTGCAAGGTTTTCTTGCTGGATGGAACATGGAAAAATTTAATGAAATAAAAACACAAACAACATGTCCACTGAATCACCACAGGAGATAGTCAGTGGCATGATATCGGCCTTACATACCTGCTGCAGCAGTCGTATCCTCATGGCCCTGTCTGTGGAGGAAAACATCTTCACGATAACAGGGATGATCTTCTGTTGGTACTCTTCTGCTGACAGGAACTTCCCCACCTGGCAGACAGACAGGGAAATTAAATAAAAAGTGAGCACTTCCAAATGGGGCCTGAAATGAAGTGTGCACTACAATACCAATACCAGTATAACCATGTCTTTGACTTTCTTTGGAAAAAATTTTTGTCTATGTTTTACTTTGTCAGGGATGCTTAGAGACGGTGCAGTATACCGTCTGATATTTAATTAGGTGTGAAAGTTGCCCGGGGAAGTAAGAATTCACCTTGAAGAGCGGTGTGAGGACTACAGCGCCTGCATTGCCAAACTCGAAGGCGGTGAGCAGCTGAGGCAGGACCTTGTGTTTACAGAAGTCTTCAGGGAAGGAGTCCAGATTATCACTCAGATCCTGGAAGAACTGCTGCTTCTCAGCTGGCTCCTTGATCTGGAGGGAAAGTTTATAATGTATTATATTATTATTAATATTTGTTATACTATTACATTAAGACTTGCTTTTTACAGTTAAAAAAACAAATCAATTCTATAAATTCTATGGTGTATTATGACAACTACCATTTCTCTACAGTTTCCAATTGGTACTCGCTGGTAATTGCTTCATTAAATTAAACAATGTGCCCCACACGATACTTCCATGAGAACTGTTTCTATCTTGATACTCTACGTTGTGACTTTACTGGTGAGGTTTGACTGTAGCACTATTACAAACACCACTAAATGATAAAGCTGTGTCTTTATGCAAGTCTGTGGACCTGTATTTCCTCCAGGAAAAGGTTGCTCTCCACAAAGCTGTTGCTGAGGAACCCCCCTGGGGCTCGACAGTTCTGGAGAAAGCGGGCTGGGTTGGGCCGAGCTCGGGGGTTAGCTCCCACCAGCTCACAGTAATGAGGGACCAGGGCCTTGGGGACCTGCGGGAACAAAGAGGACACAAGAGAGAGAGAACACAACTCTGTGAATAGCACTTCTCCATGACCAACATGTCTGCCCTTTAATCCAAAATAAATAATACAATAATCTAAATATTTCTAATTTTCAGCATTCCTTATAACAACCTGAAGTATCTTTAGAATATCAAAGTTTAAATACACCATGGAATCAATGACAATGGTGCTGTAATTACACAAAAGAACTGTCAAGGTGACATACCTTTCCCAGTGAACGAAGGGAGGACGTGCGAGGTAGTGGCCCATTGAACACCTCCCAGATCAGGCAGCCTAATCGCCACACCTCCCCTGCCCTGCAACAACATGCATACAGTTCAATACAAAGGCTTCTGCAGAACACAAGGCAGTAACCAGAGTCGGGTTTAATATCTCATCACTTTACTCAAGTATCTTTACACAATCCTACTATGAACATTTTCTTAATGCTGCTCCCCTTTTCTCTCTGTATAACATAGTATTATTATTATTCTGACTTGCTCCTCTGAATGTGTGTGTTTTAAAAAATCTTTTTTTTATTATTATTATTATTTTTTTTTTACTCTTACCATTTCTCTCCACTGCTATTGGGCGTCTCTGGTGGGTCATATTTCTCCATGTCTGGGTAAACAGCCTTGGGGGCGGGGAGTGAGACCCCGCTTGGGTCACCCTGTTCAGGGACCACATGGTCGAGGCCACCGAGCTTCCACTCCCCAGCTCGATCCACAAAAACTGACCATACACCCAAGTTGTTATGGAGCAGGTGGCAGTCGTTGACCAGGAAACTCAGAGCTTTCTGTGGGAGGACGCAAACAGCAAAGTGGAGTGAGGGTTTACAGAGGACAGGTGACAGAAATGGCTCAACTATGGCTTCCCTGAAAGTATCAGATGGCTCCTATCCTTACCACTATCTGGTGCAGTCCCCAGGAGACCTCCAGGTCCCCAGCTCCACCCTTCTCTGCCTGGGCCTTCAGGTGGACTGACAGGGGAGTCACCTGCTCAGTAACCAGGTACAGGCTCTTCTCTGTCTGTGAAACAACCGCAAGTAAAATCAATCATTAATTTATGTGTATGTTTTATTGCACCAGCTTCTCTGCAAAAACACTCAACTTATTAGCTGAATGAAAGGCTTAAAAATAATATCACAATAATAATAAAAACCTATACTAATACATATATTTGACCTAGTACTCACATAACATAATGTTTCATTATAACAGTATTGTTTCATGACCACTGATTTCTAGTAAAAGGCAATAAATGTAAATACTGAAGTATTAACATTAATAATGTACTAATCTAAAACAAGTTAAACACAGCACAGCCTTGTACACACAGTAAAAGGGATTTAAGGTAGGAATTATACTAAGCTAAAGATTTAGGCAACTTCCCAGTTACTGCTCAACTTCAGCCATTATGATGAGTGGGACGCATCTTCAGAATTATGAATATGCACCCAACAAACACGGAGGAAAACCATGAACGCACAGTCTTCCTAGCGTGTAATCTTCCCTTGATATATTTCCAATTCATTCTTTTGGCAAGACATGCAATAAATGCACCAACAGATGCACCAATTTCACGTGTACAGCAGTAGTAATAATAGTACAGCATAACTGGACTATTAGTTGGGGATAGTTTATGATCTTGTTGAGCACACAAAACTGAGAAAAACAGTGTAAGAACATTATGTAGTTCACTACAACCTTTGGCATAATCACACTCACCTCTATCTGAAGGTAAACATGCAGAGAAAAGCAGAAGGATGGGATGAGACACTAATTATATGTTAGTTACAGGTTACTTACTAATTTGCAACATCTCACTACAATACCACATAACACATACCTCCAATCCATCCACATAAGCCAGGATGTTAGGGTGACGCAGGGTCTTCATGCGCTTGAAGGCAGCCTTGGCTAGCTGGGTTTGCTGCTCTGTGCCCTGTGCTACCTCGTACACAAACACCGACACTGGCTCTCCATTGGTCTGAGGAGACAGGTTGGGGTGAAATTAATCACTCACATAATTGACATGTGATATTTAAACCATTACCATGTGAAATAATAATCGTTTGCTTTGTACTCACATCAAATAGGAAGTGAAAAATCAAATATATCACCACGTCATATAAATTATAATAAACAGGATGAAAACAGGAAGCGAGTGCCTGGTTGTCATTATCTGGCCCTGCAGTGATGATGATGACACTTGACAGTCCAGATTGAGCTCACAATCGGGACTGTGAGTTATGCGAGGTGCTGTCAGTGATGAGGGGCGACGCCTTTATAAATGTGATAACGTATTAGCTTGATAACGGTTTTAATAACCGTCGTTAACTCGGCTAAAACGGGGTGACGTGGCGAGAAATACGTGTCTGTGTCTCTCGGGGTAAACAAAGCCTGGACTCAAAACGTTAGCGAAAACTAACGACACATAGAGCAACCAGAAACATTAAATTGGCACTGACATTCAACAAGAGAGAAAGATACTGACACGCCTGACATGTAGGCACGCTAATATAAAACCGGATGTCGTGTGTAATGGCTAAATCAATGTAGCGAACAGATACTAATGCTAGCTAGCCGGCTAAGTGACGGGCCTCCATAACGAAGCGAGCTAACCGTTGGCGGAGGATCGGGAGCTGTCTGCCTCTTTTACCTTTCGCTTCCCCCGATGTAGACTCCATATTCCAGACTTTTCTTGGGTGTCTGGCAGAATTTCATAAGCAAAGTCTTTGACAGGATCCCTGGCAAAAAAGGACCACATCTCCTCTTTCCTCCACACCTCATCAAACACATACACACACACAGCGACAGGAGAACTAAACAGACTGCTAGAAGAGGCTAGCTAGCACACGGCACGGATGTAAAATGACTCCGTGTAAACTTTGTTTCAGCACGTTGGTTCCGCAATAGGTTGAACAGTCCACCTATTCAAATTCCATAGCAACGGCATGTAGATAAGAACTACATTTATACGAAATTTAACCTTGATGAATTCCTTTCAATTGTCACAATCTGAAATTATGCCCAAGTCTTTTTTTGTGAGTCACAACATGATCTTGATGAGGAAACCATTTCTGAATACAAATAATTAGAACAGTTCAAGTTAATATCAGAGACTGACATTGGCCCAAAATGCCCCTAATTGATTGTGGTAATATCATTGATTACGAATGTGTTTGGGAATATGCACCACTAAAGCGCAACACACTTGCATGATGACTCGGTGACAACTTTATTTTGTTTATTTAATCTGTCTCACATTTGTGCATTTTTCATGCTATGACACATCTGTGTAAGCATATTATGTACTAAGCAGGTCTCATTAAAACTTGTGTCATCACAGATGACAGGGATGCAAAATGGGTTCTCTTTATTAGATGCTTAGAACACTTCAGTCACTACTAACTGCAACAGATTCAAGGTACAGTACCAGGGTTTCTGCAGTGTTCACCAACTTAAATGTAAATCACATTTGACAGCATTTCCCTGTTTAATTTAATTTCTAGTAATATAATTAGATCATGACCCAGATTAGTGTCAGAAAATCAATGGGTTTAACAATTACAATATCATTTTTAAAAGTCAAGTTTATGCTAAAATGGACACTTTCCCATTATGAGAAGGGCTTCATACAGGTCTGTAAATAAAACTCCACAAATTGATTTAAAAGCTTCCTGCATAATCCACTCTTGCTTCTATTTTACAGTTACACATTCTCCCAACAAACTTTTGTAAATCAAATTGAGACTTAGTCAAAGGCCTTTTTGAGATTACTGAATTTAATGCTTTTTAATATCAAGACCTGCAGAGTATCTTAATTATATGTTGAGTTAACTTACTTTTCTTCACTCAACTCGATTACATTCTCTTGAAATCTCTCTCCAAATGTCAACCCTAGTCACCTCTAGAGGCGCAGGTACAGCCAATTGTAGCTGGAGAATAAGCAGCAGAGTGGAAGACTTAAAAATCAAAGACGTAAGACATGGTACGGCACAGAACAGTTTTATTGATCACTTACACATTCTTAAAGATATTAACATGTTTCTGCAATCACTTTTCAAAAACAAACATACAGTTCACACTAAGACAGAAAAAGATCACGAGAACATGTTTCAATTATAAATGCATAGTCACCTCTTAAGATAGTGAATCTTAGGTTTCTGTGAAGTTACTTAATGCAGTAAATAGCAGGTGGAATTGTACAGATGCTACCTCAACATTCCTACTAATAGCCAATCAGGACCCCTTAGACCCAAGAAAATTAAAATGTGACATAACTATTTGGCTTGATCCTGTAGCAACATTACTACATGACTCCTGAATGACTAGTTTCACCCACACAGCATAAAAGCAGGACACCGCAGGGAATTGAACCCCGTCCCGACAAAGTCAGGAGTGCCACCACCGGAGTCTTTTGCTTTTTGTTGCTGTAGTTAGGGCAAAAGCAAAACCTGGAGGAACAAAACCAGTTTGTTCCTCCAGGAAAAGAAAACCCTAAACATCTGGCTGCTATATTATCCTGTCACCACATGGGGATTTCTCTTGGTCACGAGGCTGAAACTAGAAGAAAGAGACAACTGGTTTCCCCAATCCCCAGCATTCCCCACAACGACAGTATTTGTGCGACTGGTTCCTCGAGATCTTTTCCATATTAACAAAGCCACGATACCAGCGTCCCTGGTGATACTCAAAGCCGTTTTCCCTTTGCAATTCAGCAGGACTCGCGGGTCAAAAGGACAGTGAAGGCTTTCTTGCCAAGATTACAGCTGTAATGGAAAGAAGACAGACAATGTAAGCCTCCCCTCCCCCCTCCCACATAAACCCAACAATTAAACCAATACTCATCCAATGACAAAGTATGCCAATATGGTTATCGTTTACCGCGACCGGCGTAGCAGCATTAAAGATTGTACCCTAGAGGCTGGCTGTACCAAGTCCTCCCATGACTCCCTGCAGAGGTTTAAGTCGCCTGGCTCAGTATCAAGTTAAGCTGAACGAGAAATCTGAAAAGGAGAGAAGAGTGTTGCCCACCCCCACCAAAAGACCCCTGACCAAATACTACTGCAATGTTTGACAACGACTTCATGAACATTATGTTGTGTATTACGAATAAAATGTTATGCAGAGCTGATGTGCATGCAACATGTTGAGTTACACATTAAAGCCATGGTATGTTAAAGAAAAATCAAGGGAACCGAAATTACTTAACTTAGCACCCATGAGACTGAAGTGATGCAGTATTAGCGAGACAAGCTTGCAGCTCTTGATCTTAATGTGACTGGACTCTCAAGTGTTCCATCACAGGTTAGGCCATCCCAGATGACAAATTAAGAGTTTTAGGTAATTTGACCTGAGAAACCAAAAAGGGAAAAGAAAAAAAAGGCACACACAAACACACAGAGAGCGGGGCTTCTGCGAAGGACGTCGGGGATTCAGATTTAAGCTCAAGCGCACAAGGGGGTTGGTACTTCATTCAGGGGCCACACTCATATTCGCTGACAGCTTCCACAGATGGCTTTGCATTCAGAGGCAGGCGAGATCGGAGCGGACAGACGAGCATGATCTGAAACAAAGAGTGATCTACACAACACACCCACCACAAAATACTCAAAGATTGGGGTTCTACTCATCTTATGGTTTAAGATGCAAAGCAACAGGGCCCCCGTGGCCAAAGAGGAATATGCTAGTAAAGCATTATTGTTACTGATGATTTGAGGTTAACATAAAGCCAGTTCCAAGATGTCATTTTGTCAACTACAACATTGCAGAAGTTTATTTTGACAAGTTAAGCCAACATCTTACTACATGCTCCAGGTTAGAGGACTTCACTCGTGCTTGAACCAGTCTTGCACTCTGATTTCTGTGAAGAGAAGTGAAGGGACACGCCCAACCAAAACCAATACACAATATAAACTAAAGCAACACATTTGCGCTGCATTTCAGACCAAATTGAAAGCTGCACCATGCACAGCTATCCTCAGCTACTTCAATTTTGAGAGCTTCGCACAGTTGCGCGATTGTGAATAAGTTCATGTGACCAACCTGCCACTTGCACAGTTGCGCGAGGGCTAGCAGCTGAGGGCTAATTGTTCCAACTGTATACACATCAAAAACAACCTGACTCCACTTGTTCAAACTGCGTGTTGGTTGATTTCAAAGGGCAGGATGATTCCTGTGTTGTCCTAGGTAGACTGCATTCTTCCTTTGGACTGTTCTGAAAGATCAAAGAGGCAGACAAGAAACACCCCTGTGCCCCCCTCACAGTATCGTAGAACTGACTATTGTTATCCTTACCCAAATGCTTTACTGCAGATAACGTCAGAATCAATGAAGGTCCATCAAATCTTCCCGTTATCACAAGAGACTCTTGTTAAGAAAGCACAGCAGTGCTATTTCTACAGTCAAGTATAGCAAGTTGCTTTCATTTCAAGAACAATGAGGGCAGTTGGGCCCATTCAAGATAAAGTGACCCCTCTAGGGTTGACAATTTTCTGCTTTCCAACATCAATATTTGATGGATTCAACTTATCTGCCTTCAATTTCCACTTTGAAAAGGATGTCATTCGAGCCCAGGTCACATCCGTGCTCTACAAAGCTCCAAGCTTTAGTCATACCTGAAAAAGCACAAGAAAAGCTCCCCCACACAAGCCCCCAAAAAGAACAAATGCATACCAAAACTGTATTCAATCACAACAAGCTATGCATTTATTATGCAATAAGAAAATCCTTTACAGATAGTTCACTCATTGTATTATCAATACAAGGCATAGTAACTAATTGCAAAGGAATTGCAATGGAGGCATTTAGCCAGACAATGAATGTTAAGAGAAATGTGACATTTAGTGACCTTACGTGATGCTCGATGCGCAAGGAAACTTGTACATACAATGAGTTAGGAGAGTTCCTGATGGTCTCGGGTATTGGAAAGCGCACAGGACACAGCACACTGAAAAATGCAAAGGAAAAAGCCTCTCTCCCCACAATACCCCATCCAAAGAAGCAGTACAGGACTACAAGACAATTGCTGGCATTACAATACTGCCTTAGTTCACAGTACTTAGACACAACTGTATGACTATGAATACAATTCATAAGAGATTGAATCTATTTTCCAGAAGAAGCATTTAAATACCGCAAGCCTGAACGCGAGGGATTCCTTCCTTATGAACTGTGGACGTGGACTTGAGTGTAGATTTTTGAAGGGTGGGCCATGTAACTTAATCTGCAAGAGTCAAATACACCCCTCCCAACCCCACAAAGCAACTTGAAGCCTGTACAAATTACAATGACTTCGAGTAAAGAGACTTGTTACCACACTCCCTGGGAAAACCGAACTTCTTGCTACATCAGGAGACTAGTTTTGAGGTTGCTATCCTGCGAGGCAAAGTGTCCACTTGAATCTTGTTGGGTGCACCTGGATGTTTCCTATTCAAGCCGTTTTGCGTTGGGTAACATGGAGCTGTGAAGTCTAGGAAGAGACTGATTAACGCCCCACAACCCACCCTCCCATTACCCCAAAAGATGTGCATGAAACCCCATTTACAACACGTTCCAAATGGTGTAGAATGAACAAATAAAAAAAGCCAATGGATTTATTAAACAATACCAAATACCTTCCTACAACTCTTTAAACTGCGGTGGATGCACATGATCCCGATCCATAGAACTATAGTAAATAAGATGAGCTCAACTTGTAGCGAGCAGCTAGCGGGGGGTTCTTTCGATGATCAGCTTTAGGGGGCCATGCCTGTGAAAAGAAGAACTCGAAACACGTTTTAAATACCCCCTCCCCCTTCTTAACCCAAAATTCTTTACTGGCTAGGATTAACTACCATTTCAATACAATTTCTCTTTGATTGCAAAAACAAAATACTGTATACTAGACAGCATAGGTAAGGATGATATAATGTACAGGATAGTTACACCCACATGTACATTTCATGCATTAACTCACTGCTCGGGTTAAGAGGTAGATGTAGCTGATCTGAACCACTGAGGCGCAGCTGAAGCACTGAAGGGTTGCTGAATACACACATCAAATCGGCCGCACAGGAGACCATCCACTCTCACACTCCAATGCTGAAAACTTCTTTGGGGGAGACCTATCGAACAACAAAAAGGAGTGCCTCTCCCTCCGGCTGGGCGAACTACTTCTGATCGCAGGGGGTAGAGAAGTCCGATAAGATGTTCCTCTCGCCAGCACACTACCAAGGCATTCACCACAGCAGACACCACCACACTCATGTCAGCGCACAACAGGAGGGGTGACCACGGTACAAAACGATTTACACAGCTTGCCTGAAAAGAGGAAGAGAGAGCTGTGCGAGAAATTGTGTTCTATAACAGTTGTTTCTATAAAAGTAGTTTAAAAGCGAAATACCTGAGAATGTTACAGAGATACCTCTACCCAATATACAAACCAACACCTTGCTTTAAACTTGTGAAGCTAGAAGACACTTCTGCGCCCTGTCCCACCCTCATCACTGGCTGGCTTGCACTGGAACTGCTGCAACTGCTTCAGCGATGGCCACTGTGTGCTGCTACCCTGCCCTGCGCCTCTGGCTCCCTCTGGTGTACACTCGCCGACAGCTGCTGCAGCTTCCTGCTCTCTGGGGCCCCCTCTGCTTTTCCCTCCATGCCCTCTGGTCCTGTCCTGACTGGAACCTCTCTGGTCCGCCCACGCCCTCTGGTCCTGTCCTGCCTCGCTCCACTCTGGTCCTCCCCGTGTCCCATGGCTCCGCGCTGGTCCTGCGATCTTCCTCTAATAACTAAGTCCATTCTTCCTCACAATAACTAAGTCCATTCCTCCCCCTTGATAACTCAGTCCATTTTCCCTCCCCAAAGATAAAAAAAAGGTCTTCCGTCTTCTCTAAGAAGGTTTAAAAAAAAAAAAATTGACAACTGAAAACAAAAGTCCATACAGAATCATCTGAGCCTGTTCTTTGAGCTACAGCTAGAGCTCTGGTAATGAGCTTTGACTCCTTCCAGGCTGCTTTAAGAACTGCAGATTTCTTCTGTTATTTCTTTGGTCAAAGGAAATAGTATCATTTTCACTTTAAAAACGTTACCACTAAGACAAACGCGTGGTGACTGAATCACTTAAGTGCAACTTGAAGAATAAAACAAAAAAAATTGCTTAATTGCATTTCAAGATGCTTGCCCAAACAATGGCATAGATTGAGGAGATTGAGGCCAAGGCCTCAGTCACCATTAGAAATATTACCAAAAAATTTTTTTGGATTGTCTTGATTGCTTCTTTGGTTTACAAACACAACCTAGTTTTGTTGAAAAAGTAACTGATTCTATTTAGTTGGTTTAACTGACTCAATCTTAACTCCTCAAAGTTCATAACTGATACTTGATATGATGCAAGGTTAGCCTCTATTTAAAGATCATAACACGTTTCTCACATTATTGCTCCAGCTATTAATAGTTTAACTGCTCTCTGGAGGAATCTTGGCATGTTGACTAGTCTGCTTTAATTCGGTTTTGAATTGACTTTGACACGTCAGTCGACTCTTAGTCTCAACTCTCAGCGTCTCGTTTCGCCTGCCTTGCTTATTTAAAAAAAAAACTTGTTGCAGCTCAACATTTAACGGCAATTTCGTTATTTGTATAAAATTAAGTTTTAAAATATATTTTCAGTTATTAAAGGCTACCAAAAGAATATACTTGCGGACATTGTTAGCCTCGCGGCTGGAAAATTCCTGACCGCTCCCTTTCCATCGCTATCTGGCTACGTCACGCGTTATTCAAATAAACCAATGGCAAACATTTACAGGATGCTACGTCACGGCACCCATCTTTGGCAGACTACCGTCATAAACATGAAAAACACCAACTTGGATTTGTTTCTTTAACAAACGCATAATGTACACGTGTTATGTTGATATTCGAGATTATTTTATCTGGCGAAGAAGTGAACGATAAATTATAACGTTCTGACAACGTTTTCATTAACATGAGCCTGTATTTGGCTGGCTTAGCCAACGTTAGCTCGATAGCTACCCTGAATAGTTTCGACAAAAAAAAATGAAGCTTCGGTTTCTGATAACGGCTAATTTTCTTTGGCATATGCCGACCGAAACGTAATATTTCAAACAAAAAGCTTGTTGGCAAAAAACCTTGCTGAAAAACACACGGTACAATAACGTTACGTATCTTGATATTGAGGCTATTTGCGATCGACACAAGGCCTACAGCTCATTGACTCCCATCAAAAGACGCTAAATTCAAACACCTCACAAATATCAAGCTAGGTAGAGCAAATCTACACGTCTTCAATCCTAACGGTCGAATCTCGAAGTATTAAAAGGAAGAAAAACAAGATCGGTTTAACCTGCGACGCCCCACAGCACGACGAATTCCTATCAATGCCGTCTGACTTGAAATGGCGTCACGAGCGCAATATATACTGTTTGGGTGATTGGTCTACGGCAAGAGGAGGTATTCATCCGAGGAAAAAGTAATCCCCCTTTCACAAACACGCACACACAAAAATGGCAATTGTTGATTACGGCTTTAGATTCGAGTTCAAAACAGAAAATTAATAAATCAATCAATAGGCGGAAATTAATGATAAGTAGGGTACTCGAGGACACAGCACTAATCCTCAAAGAGGTGTTCCTACTATAACTGGCTCAGACAAGACAATGTGTGAGTGAAGTGTAATTGTTTTAGTATTAACAGTTAAATTCACAATTTGAAAATATATGAAACACAAAACAGTGAAGTAAATTACAATAGAAACACACATTTTCAACCTATTGTACCAACTATCAGTCAAAAGAGCTGACGTCACAGGGACGGTTGCGCGGATTAATCTTTGCTTGCATGTAACACGGTCAGACAAACCGGATCAAACTAGAATGTGGTTGAATTGCCGGATCTTCTTACCCTTTACCGCAATGATATGCTGTTTGTGATCGACGAACAAAAGAAAAGAGCCAACTCATCTCGTTTAACTTGGATGGCCTATGTTCAATAACGTGTTTCTCTTTTTGGTAGATTGCTTAGTAGATGCTGTAAAAGCTGTTGGTGCCAGCAGTGCTTTTTCATCAAATGTACTATGTCATATAATGTAGTTACAGACCCGTTTTCACAAGCCTTCATTATGTTACTCTAAGCTTTACTGTCCAATTCAACCTAAACTTAAATGTTACATTACAGTGTTAGCTGAAGAGTGTACGTGATGAAACTAGAAATATCCAGAAACATCCAGTGCATTGCTGTGACAGGGTGGAAAATTACCAGCATTGAAAGGCCAAACTGGGATTTACTTTTGTTCACCAGCAGAGGGTGCAGTGAAAAGACATGCTATTTGTCACGTCTGTCCTAATACATGAAATCTATCCCACTGTTTTCATCTGCTGAACTGGTTTTCAACATTGATTACAGTTGCCTGAACAAGTTTGGGCAACCTCCCTTATGTAACTATTCTCATATGCCATTGATCAGCAACAGCCTGGTGTGGGGAGTTGTCCTCTGCTTGAGTTTCAGCCCCTCCCAGCCTCAATTAATTGATCTTGGCTGTTAGACAGGATATAGCTAGTCAGTGACTACACACACATCAGAAAAAGGGGCACCTTCTTTCATGTGATAACCATGCCACACCAAGGCCTTTCATGGTATAGGCTCATCAAGTCTTGTGTGATACTTGCTAATCAAAGCCATTATGAAGGCGTTGATCTCAATTTCCATTGAGTGTCTCAGGGATTGTGTTAGAAGTTGTGAAGTGCATTCAATTGTGATAATGATTGGGACGTTTTTGAAAATAGGGATGACAGCTGTAGAAGAGGTGGAGTTGTGAAATTTGAAATAGCCTACAGCACACCACAAACCTGGAAAATCACTTGAGAAACTGTTTGAAACTATTAATGAAATAACCTGACAAAGACGAATGTTCTCCTGTACAGTATAAAAATCCAATATCACCATAAGCGGCCTTGCTGATTTGCAACATTGCCAATAATTTTATACAATCAGAGACACTAAAGGGATAGTTGCCACAGTAAAAATCGTATGACATTATCTCAGATGGCTGACAAATACATCCCATGGTATATATCGTCACATCCCCCTCGCCTTGTAAATCTAATTATGTAGGCGTCAGCCAGATGGTAGCAGGAAACCTCTCAAAATCAATGGGGCAGCTCTATAGCAGTTCTATAGCTTTGGTTGATGCTCATATCTGCTTTTTGTATATTAATAACAATAGTGGAAATCGAGGTAAACAAAAAAATGTCACACAAGACATGACGTTGAAGTGTGAGGCAGCACAAACATACGGGCAAACCCCTCTTCTGCAAGTTATTTCAGTGGTTTAAATGAACCCTGGTATAGATCCTGTCCCACAGGGCTCGGTTCGATTGTCTCCTGTATGAGGACAAAGGTCTTGCTCTTTCAGCTGGTTCAATGAACACCCAGCTGTTACATCAGGCGTGATGCAAAATCAAGCCACCATCCAGGAATTCATACATTCCAGCACACAAGCCCGTGATTGCACTATTCTGCAGCCAGCTGCTGAGGGAGACAAACTTATTCATGTAGGTAGAAACGATCCAACAACTGGATGCTGAAACACTTGGAGATTTGTCTTCTGTAGAGACTATTGTGAGCAAACCTTTTGAGGACTGAACTCCTAATTAGCTAGTTTAGAATTTCTTTTCTTTTTTTGAGAGCATGCTGTACCTATTCTTGTGGTCAGAAACAGCAGTCGATTATTGTCAAGTCTGAAATGAGGATCTCTGCAGCTGACATTGACAGACAAGTTGTAGCCTTATAGAGAAAAAAAAAGAGCTGCAGAGCAGAGGAAACAGCTGAGTGCCAACAGGGATCACCATCAGTGCCCCTTGTGTTGTCAACCATACCAGGACAGCATCCACAGCCTACCAGCAGATGATGGAGAAGTTTTTTAAGCCTGTTCACAGCCCCTCTGGCCCAGACGAGATCAAGCTGCGGAGGCACCACCACCATCATCCCCTTCACCATCACCAAGACCCTCAGTCACACAGGTAGGATGGTTCATTCCAGTCTGCCAGATTTATATTCATGTCTAATGGAAGAAGACATAAAAGTCACATACATCCTGAAATTTACTTTTATAAAGCAAGAGCTACATATGACGGCATCTGCATTGGCAAAAGTGTGCGCTATTACTCTACTATACTATACTACTATCAAATACTGATTGGTGCAGAGACATCATTACATTTGCTCATATTCCTGTGTCCTTGTGTTGTAGGTACACAATGTTTGATGACACCAACAGAAATACAGATGAAAGCCACGGGCACCACCATCACCATCAACATGGCCACTATCTCCAGGACAGCCCTCATCACAATGCCCACCATCGTCATCAAACACAGCAATTTCACCAAAGCGAAGACGATGAGATACTTTACAACCACGAAACACATGTGACTCTCTCCAGGGCCTCTTCCTCTTCCCTCTCTTCCTCCTCTTCCTCCTCTTTTTCCTCCTGGAACACAGAGGCGAGTGCAAATGATCCCTTCTCTATTCGTCATGCCGAGCAGCCACTGCACTCCCTGTCCTGCTCCAACATCACAGATGTGCGCAGAGGTTTCAGGGACGATGACAGCAGCGAGCCTATTGTCTTTGCCAGCATCAAACATGGCAAAACCGGCAGTGTTTGTAGTGAGTCGCATGGGAGCTCACATAGGAGGGGAAAGCATGGTTTTTCTACTCTTGACCGAGGTCACAGCAGAAGCGATGAAGGCCTTCTGCAGGGTAATGAAAGTGATCTTGGCGGAGAACAATCCAGGGTACAGCACATGAACTATGGACCTCTGTATAAGACAGCTAGTTTGAATCGAAGCCTGGCTTTCAGTGAGGAAGACATTTTGTTAGGGGTCTCCAGGGGCCCCAAGAGAGCAGTGTCCTCCAGTCAGCTACCCGGCAAAGGCATCCTCAAAAACAAGGAGCCTCATTCTGACATTCGCAAAGCTAAGTCGATGGAGGTGCTCTCCCCAAGAGTTTCCAAAGGACAGGATCCCAGTGGACAGAAGGGGAAAGGGATCACTCAAGTCGAGATGGAGCAAGCCAGGAACAATTTTGTGCAGGGAAAGTTGCAATTCTCAGCCTTTCTAGATGAGATTACACAACAGGTTATAAGTCCCTCAGCTCTCACCATCTTGGGTGTGAACAAAAATAAAATTACTGGGAAGACACCTGCCCCAACCCGAACACCTGGCCCAGTCAAGCCTCAGCTCCCACCCAAGAAGCACAGAGAGAGCTCAGGGGAGGAGAAGGAGCAGCATCCGAAACAACGCAACAGCCAGGAGAAAGCAGCTCACAGCAGCTCTCGGAAACACTCGGACTGCTCCAATTCTGAAAAACTGAACTCATATGCAGCTAAGAACCACCATGGTAGCTCCCCGCCTCATCACTACGCCCACTCTCAGGGCCAAAATACTCACCAGGGAAGCAGCCGTAAAGACAGGAGGCCGTCGCCCACGGGGAGCTCTGTGTCAGAGGACAGATATGGTAGATGTGGCCCTCACCTCACAGATGGCACCAGCACCAGCCCTGAACCCAGCCAGCCCAAACAACGCCACCACCGCAAACAGCAGCCCGTTGCCTCCCACAGTCAACACACCCAGCACTTCCCTCAGGACCAGCCTCAACAGGCGCACCCTGGCCTTGTGCACAGAGGGCCCGCTAGCTCCCCTCCATCCTCAGCCCAGGGTGTAGGGCCAGGCCTCGGATCTGAGTCTTCATCCACAAAATCAGACTCACCCCGGGCCAGAGACACAGCCTCCACAGCTACCAGTTACAGCTCGGAGCAGAGTGGTCGACACCATTCACAGCATGTGGGGCACTCTAAACAACGCAGGGTGAGTTTACTTTAAAGGTTTTAATAGGGTAATATGATAATATGAGACAGGAACGACAGGAGTGAAGGGAGGTTTCAGGCCTCAGATCACGAATCTGAAAGTGAAATGTCATTAGTACAGCGCACATACCTCATTTCAGTTTAGAAAAGTCAGGAAACATGAATGAAAAGATGTTTATATACAAGTATACAGTTGGATTCTTTAATAATCTTGTTTCGCTACTGTCATTTGCCAATCTTTGAGGATCACAGTGGAAATAAGTCAGAATAAAGGACAGATAAGTTATGTGTTATCCCTAAGTAATATACCTTAGTTAGCTAATATAATTTATTTATATTTATTCACATGATATGTGGTAATTTTAAAACATTCATCACATAAAATCAAATTTGAACAAACCTTAGCATTAAACCACAAATGGCCTCAAATGGGGCATTTTGTGAGAAAGACATGAATCAAATTGTGTTATATACAGAATTTATATTATAAGATATGTAAAAAAGGACTATGTCAAACTATGCTGCAACACTACCTCTATATGTAACATTTTATGTCACTATAATGTTTTGTGTATAATGTAATTGGGTCCTATCATGAGTCAGACTTATGAAAAAGAAACCTGAAGGCATAGCACTGCACTGAAGGGAAGATACTGTATATCTGTGTAGAAAGAGCAGGAGGATCATAAATGGAGGGCTGCTGCTCTGTTGCAGAGGCAGTGTAGCTGAGTCATAGGCTGTGTGGGACGTGTGAAACACTACGCATTGGAAGCTGAGTCATTCTTCAGCAGTGCAGCAGATGATAGTCCTGTACTTTTAGGGGAAACTCCCTTTGAAACTCCCAGATTTATCCATTTAAATGGTAGAATTGTTTGTTTTCAAGTCTCTGCCCTGAGCTACTGTATGTCCTATGTTCTATGAATTGACTATGTAGGCAGAGAAAGTAACAATACACATCTCACACCCACAGAGACAAACCTCTCATACTAGCTCACAGTAGCAGCCAGCACTAAGCAAAATGTGAGAGCGAGTTGGTTGGATAAGAGCAAGTATCACGTTGCTCTTATGCAAGAATCTGCTCAGGCTTACACTCTCATGTACTAATAAAAACACACAACATTATGTAACATTGCCTTTTTCCATGTGGTCGCTGTGTAGGATTTGCTCTCACTGAGTTTGTCTTGACAAGTTAAGGTTCATACACACACATAAAAATACAAAATCACACACACACACACACACATACAAAGGGGAAATATCCCGGCTACAGTTTAGCTTCACCGAGCTAATCGATTCCAGTAGAGTCCATTTCCGGGAGCAGGTCTGCCATAACTCAATAGTTTATTCAATCTGACATGTCCTCAGTAATGGACTGACGACCCATCCTGGGTGGATTCTGCCTTTTACACAATGCGTGCTGGGCCAAGCTCCAGCTCCCGAAACCCTGAATAATAATAAGTTTGTATAGAAAGTATATGGGCATGATGTCCTTACTGTTTATTGTTCTTTATATATCTATGCTTTTTCACCTATAGCACCAAGCCTGGAATTAGTCCTGAACTGCTAATGTTGCTTTTATCTCCATGCAGATTTAGGGACTCGAATCAGCAACTTTAAATGGCTTCATTCGAAAGTTCCAGTTGGCATGCTTAAATATCTATGGTGCATGCTGTGTATGGACAGTGACGCGTTTTGCATTGTTTCGGCTCTACCTCAGCACACTGGAATTCAAATGAAACAATGACTATGAGGTTGAAGTTGTGACGTTCAGCAAGGATGCTTAGGGAGTGTTCACATTAGAACTTGTCACCCATGTATGAAAAGGGCCACGAGGTTTACACAGGTCAAGGAATGTGGACGTAAACACCCTCAAATTACAGCTGTCATTGTTTCATTTTCAATTTTATGTGCTGGAGTACAGTGCCAAAACTGCATGTTTGCACTGTATGAAAAGTCTGTGCTAGATAGATAGATAGATCGATAGATAGATAGATAGATTACCTAATGTCTCCTGTATCTTATGTGTATGATTCACTTTTCTTTTATCCTTCTGTTTCGAGGACACACTGTGTGATGCCGACCATCTCCAGTAAGTGTTTTATAACTTCTCTCTGTCTCACCCTGTCCTCTCTCTGTCTATCTTGTGATGGGTCAGTGGTTATTGATCACACTAATGAGTATCCTCTCTCCCTCCTCTCCTGTTTTAACAGGGGGAGGTGCAGTTATGGAACTCATTTATATAACCATCTCTGTGTCGTTGGTAATAAGAATATGTGACAGAGGTAAAAAAATAACATAAGCACCAAATGAAAACCCTCCTATATGTAATACATAATGCACATGTCCATTAATGCAGTCTTTCTAATGCAGACTATTTCTTTAATATAATGCCATTTTTTTGGCAGATGCACTTAAAGTGCTTACTGTTAAAAACAGATGATTTGATCTTTTGATTCTTTGTTATTCTGTTTTAAAAAACCTACATGCGGAAGTGGTGACTGCCAAACCTCTGTTGTTCTATTGCTGAAATAGTACTAAATGGCATACAACCTATGTAGCAGCCATCTCTGTAGTGTTTGTTTGAGAGCCCTTTTTCATGAGGTATTTATTCAATTTTGCCAAACCATAATGTGTAGTAATGAAAGTTGATATCATCATGGCATAAAATGTGGCATGTGGTACCTTAAAATTGATTTTAACAGTTCAAAATGACGCATACTGACTATGCATGCTGATTCATAAAATGGAGGCATATAAGAGAGGGCCTCACCTTGAATGGTTCTTGAGGTCATTACTGCTAAATGACAAATGGACCTTGATTTTATACCTACTGTATATTTATGTAATATATTAAAATAGCAAACATTTGAAAATATTATGCTAAATATTGTCTTTAGGATAACTATATACTGTGACAAAACTCCATCTCCCATCATTCCTCTGTGCTCAGGGCGCTGCAGGAGGAGAATGCAGATCTTCACCAGAACTTGTTGCAGACTGTGGTTTGCATCGAGAGCCTGGAGGCGGAGCTGCAGAGGACCAGAGACGAACTCAGCCATGTCAAGGAGAAATATAAAAGGTTTGGGATCATAAACGGAACGAAATTCAACCTGCATGATGGATTAACATTGCTTATATGCGCAAATAAACACTGAAGATTACATGAGACAGGAAAACATCTCTTCCACGTGTAGTGTGATGATGCAGTACATGAAGGACAACATGTTTTTATATGAGAGGGAAATGATGTGATGTGTGCACATGTATTGACTCCAGAATCAATAGTCAACATATGACTTCACATAACAGTTTCTATAGGTTCATTGATCCATGGAACACACTGGATAAAGGCCACACATTCTCCGCTGTGTATTTCTGTGGGTGTTTTAATTCTGCAGTGCCCTGTTTCCCCCGGCCAACAGAGGCAGGGGGACTCAAGCCATCTGTCCTGTCCCTTCACACTCACCAGTGAGAGTCTAGTTGTGACCTGAGTCCTGTCAAGACTGTATTTATCCCAAAACAACCTCTGCTGCCCACCATGCACATACCACACATTCTTCAACAGACTGGAGCAACTGGAGTGAATGGTCACCTCACACTGGGCTCCAGTTTGGTGTCAGTTGTTACACATTCAGTGGGAGAGTTTGTGGCTGCCACCTGGCCTGACAAACAACTGTCTTTAACCCAGATACAAGATAAAAGAGTGTTGTGTGTTGATATAATGTGAATTATAGGTCTTATAGCATTGAGGTTTTATGGTTGTCTTTTCTTCTTCTTTCTTCTACGGTTCTCTGTGCCTTCTCTAGCCTTCTAGAGACCCACACTGGGACCAAGCAGGCCAATAACCTGCTGGGGGAACACCTGCATATAGCGGTGAGAAAACCTGCCTGGACATAAGGTCGAGGAAGCCACAGACAGAATGATAACAGAGGGATCTTGTCTCACTGCATTCACAAAACATGAGCTACTTTCATGTAAATGAATGTCTTGGTGTGTGTGTGTGTGTGTGTGTGTGTGTGTGTGTGTGTGTGCAGTCAGAGAGCCTGAGCAGTGAGAGGAAGTACCTACTAAACCGTGTGTCCCAGCTGAGCTCAGAGTTGGAGGACGCCCACAGGACCATGGCAGCACTGGAGAACATCAATGTGAGCATAGTGCCATCTACTGGACACCCATGCACACTTCCACATACAGTCGATTTCAACAGAGAACTTATTACTAGGATGGATCGGTCTTATTTAATCCTTCATTAGACGAGTCATTTCAGTATTTTAAATTCAATATTGTGGAAGCACATCACCCCTGTGTCCCTATTTCCACAAAAAGCTGGGTTTCAAATGTATGTATGTTTGCAATCGCATGTGTGATTAAGCCTTCTTATCTCCATTGGAGCTTTATCACACTCAAGTAAAGATGATAAAGTAGTAGCCATTATGGAATCAATGTTGTGTGCACCCAGAGCTCTCTACTAATGTGTGTGAAAGCATGAATGAATTATTGAACAGGCCTACAGGGCACAGGCATTTCTCATTGGGAAGTCAAAAGTAAGGATGTCCAGATCACATTGATTTGCTCCTGATCCTTTAACATTAAGTAACTGCTGATATTTGAGTCTGGCTCCTTTTTATTAGCCTATATTTTGTTTTCCTTCATGAAACAGCAGCAAATTGGTTACTTAAGCCACTGTAAACCTACATTAAAATTAGTCAAATATGCTTGCAAGCAGATTAGCTCTATTTTAAGATAATAAAATCTGCTCCACAAATGTCCTATACTATGTTAAAGTACCCTGCAATATTTTACATACTATGTTGGGGGAGCACTGTCAATGTGGGTCTTCAAAAATACTTACAATACAAAAATACAGGTGCAGTTTTCAGTAGTGAGATCCTTTACTTACTAAAAATACCAATACAACAATGTAAAAATACTTAATTACAAGCAAAATGCATTCTAAATTCTACTTAATTAAAAGCAAAGTAAAATGTCTCCTGTGACTTATATATTATTCTATTATACATTTTTAGATTGTGAATACTGATGCATCAATCTGTGAGCAGCATTTTACTGTAGCTGCTTGAGATGGAGCTAGTTTAAAATATTTTATATACAGTTAGGTAGTTTAGTCCAGTGGTTCCCAGCATGGGGGTCAGTGAGATCATTATTAGGAGTGGAAAGAAGAAAAAAACAAAAATGTGTTTTCAGTTTTTATACTTCCTCTTCTTTCTAATCTATTCATCTAATCTATCACGTCTTCATTTTTTGTTAAGTATTTGATCATTTGAACGGGTATTGAAAGTGAAACCATGTGAGAAACTGGTTGAAGTAGAACTGGTAACCACCCATAGACATGTGAAAGCTGTGAGCCACAACCAGACCCTGCTTTGTTTTTAAGAGGTCACATGTCAAAAAGGTTGGTTTAATCCGTTATGTTGTATTTTAAGTAACTCCAGCTGTCATAGAAATACAGTGGAGTAAAAAGTATAAATGTAAAGTAGCATGAAAACAAGTATTTCAAACCAGTTGAGGTATAATCAGGAGATATGGAGGAGATCCATTAAATAATACTCTTTACATCACTTGATTCTTCTTCTTTTGATTGAATTCAGAGTTAATGTTCATGTTTTGTGTCTCAACCTCAGGTGCCATGCTTGATCAAGGAGTTATTGGAAAAGCACTTTGATTCAACTGAGGCCATACAGAAGTCTCTGACCACCTCTGTACCAATCATCCATTCTGCCCCCTCTTCACAAGCAGACGGCCAATCCCATGCTCCTAAAGTGGAGGAAGCGGCACATGATTGGTTGACGAAATCAGAGGCAGGTCCGCAGAGGGTCACAGCCTTCATGCCATTTAAACAGGGGGTGCAGACCACAGGAACTGAAGATGGTCTCTCAGGCCAGCACAGGTCCAGCCACAGCCCACCTTTCTCTGTGGCTGACATCAGCACTGCTATCTATAAGAAAATGGCTGCCAGTTATGCTGCCAGACCGCAGCCTCTGTATCCCCAAAGCCAACCGCAGCCTCCCCTGGGCACTAACCACGCTGACACCCCTCAAAACCTCCAGCAGGCCCATGTGGGTGGTGACAGCTGGGGTGGGAAGGGAGCGGTGAAGGTAACGCTTTTGGAGCAGGACGTTGTGGATGTGACCTCCATGTCAGCCCAGCAGATCCTGGATGAGTTCATCCAGCAGCTGCAGACCCATAAGGAGGCGGGTGGAGGGAAGGAGCAGCAGGGCGGGCAGGAGTGGGCGGGAGGAGCGGAACAAACAGGCAAAGTGGCAGACTGAACATGTCATTGAGCAACATGGCAGGGTGAATGTATATTCTCATCTCATTGAATTGAAAGATGTATTTATTCTTATATGTCATTGCTGTCAGATGCAAACATTGTATCCTCAAAATAGCAGCCCTGCTGAAGCGGAGAACATCAGCTTTCTGGCTTGTATATAATATACTTTTAGGTGCTCAAAGGATTTTACAAACCAGAATCCAAAGAGGAAGAGGAAGGAAATTCTTTGCATGATGTTGAAACATGGAAATTGCCAATATTGGAGGTAAAAGAGTTTCACACACACAAAAAAGAACCACATTGACAAAACCATTTACACTCAAAGAAAAAAAGCCCTTTTAAACTTGCAGTGAAAGCATGATAAATTAGCAACAGACTAATTAAATGTCAAAATATATAAAAAAGTGAACGCGCAGTCATAAAGAAGATAAATTTAATTATATTATATAAATATATTTCAATTTAAGTGGTCATTTTAGCAATGTGTCATTTACTGTCTTTTCCTTTACTCTGTCACTCTGTAAAAATTAACAGAGAGCATGCTGATCTGCATACAAAGTCTCAGAAAGGTGCCAGTGTGAAGAGATGAAATGACAAAAGATGATATGAAAAATCACCTTCTGAAAAAGCCTTTTTAAGATGAATACATGATTTGTTTTTGATAGAAGTAGCTCTTCATTTCAGTCGCGAGATCAACAGCTTCAGTTGGCCCTTTAGATGTATTTGTAAAATGAAAGACAAGGTTTTAAAACGTGGGAGACATCAAGAACTTATGTTAATGGGGTACTTAAGAATAACAGGTCTGAGGTAAGCTTACAGTATTATTCAACAACTGTAGGGTCACTTTTTTTACAATTTGATTTTGTGTGAGACGGATGTGCTATCAATTGATTTAATATAATAAATGAAGCATGAACCACTTCAAATCCAGCACAGCGTTGAGAGTCCCACTTACCTCTTGAAGCAATGTGTCTTCTTTCATACCCCTCAGTGAGGTCATAATAGCCATCTTTCAACAACAACCTGTTGTACCATCAATGTGAACATCAAGGAACAGGATTTTATTTCTACTTTTATTAATAATAACTCAACCAGGCAGGAATACCTCTTTCTACACAGACATAATCTCATTTGTGTTTCCTCCTTGTTCACTGAACTGTAGGAAGCAGACTGATAACTGATATTCATTCTGATTCTGATTTATGTGAAATTTTAAGGTAGCAGAAAATGTAAAATGTATTGCTTTGTGTAAATATTTATTGACTCTGTGTATGTGTATGTATGATACATAAAATGTGGTGGCCCTCCCTTTCTCAAATATAATGGGGTAGACGTTTAAGATGATGTAGTCTGCACAACAAAACTGTGCAGTTAAGACACATGACGTTGTAAATATGTCAAGGTATTGTGAAGGTATGTAGAGCGGATTGAGTGCAGCAGCAAAATATTAATGTTACTTTAATCTGTATAGTCCCCATCTCTCATCGGTGTACACTTTACCCCCTGAATTATGCAATTACTGCTAGTCTACATCAATGTAACTGTGTCATTACAGCTGTTCTACCAATAAAAATAATCATCTTGAATTTAATGCAACATCTCAGATTACAGACGTGTGTTCATTTTTCACGATTCTCTTTCTTCATCATAAGGAGTCATCTCTCTTTATATAACAAACAACATAGAGACACCTTTGCTATTCTTAGACCCTTAATATTAGCTGTACTAAAAAAATCTGTATTTGTCCTTAGTTTGGTGCAAAAAAGAAATTTTGGGATCTCCAAAATCCCCAAGATGTATTCACTGAGGGCCTTCAGCATCCATTTAGTTTTACTTAAGACCAACATTTCCATCTCGGCCACTAGAGGGCAGAACAAGTTTGCTCATTAAGTCAGTATGAACAAATCTCTCAATCAATCTCACTACCTAAAGACATCAGTGGAAATGTGATTAATGGCGGTGCTGTAAAATAACTTTTAATGGACACTTTATAGATATGAAGTGAGAGTTTGATTTAGTTTTCTGTTTGGTGTGCTGTAAGAACTGGTAACACACGACTAGCTTCAACCTAACTACAGCTCTGACTCAAGCTGTCATAAATACTTATAGTAACAGTTTAATCCAATTGATCCAGCCCCACCAACCTCCTTCCCTGTTGCACTGTATTCATAATCCCATACAGGCATAACGCCAGTGTCTTACTTTCACTTTACATGACCTAGCCTCTGCCTCACCATCCTCCACACAGTCCCTGAGATCATTGAGGGGACAATATTCACTTCATTTTAGTCTGTAAATTAATCAGAGGATATGTCTTAAACCATCAAGTAACCAACAAATGTGGTGGACTCCATTTTCAAGACATAAACCAAGGCAGAGATACCCTCATTTCTCTTTTTATCATTTATTCATACAGTCAAATACAGTGGAGTGATGTGTCGTTGTAACACCACATCATAAATGTATGAGCAGGTTTTCAGCTTCGGGTGGAATTGGGTTGAGGCCAGTACAGTGACCAGTTAGCTGGGTGAAGGTGTTCATTAAAGGTATCATTTGCAGTAGTGGAAAGTAACAAAGTACATTAACTCAAGTGCTGTACTCAAATACAATTTTGAGGTACTTGTACTTTACTTGAGTATTTCCAGTTTATGCTACTTCTACTCCACTACATGGAAATACTCCCTCTTTTAACTCCACTACATTTATTTGACAACCATAGTTAGGTATCTAGTTAGGACCCCTTCTCGCATTTCAGAGTTGTCATAACAAGTTGTTAGCGGTTCTATTAAAGAGACATTTCAAAGTCCTCAGATGGTTTCAGTTAAATAACTGTTCAAGACTCAAAGACGTCTCCCATGAATCAGGTTGGGTACCACCGGACTAAACTACCTCACTGTATATAAGATAGT
Source organism: Enoplosus armatus (assembly GCF_043641665.1). Lineage (NCBI taxonomy): Eukaryota > Metazoa > Chordata > Actinopteri > Centrarchiformes > Enoplosidae > Enoplosus > Enoplosus armatus. The sequence goes on from NC_092189.1 coordinate 14,032,372, forward strand.
TTAAACTCGCTCCACCTTGACCAGCTATGACTCACTAATGCATCAGTATTTACAATCTGATAATGTCTTATACAGACATCAGTCTCAGGGGACATTTTTCTGCAAAATTTTACTTTTGATACTTGCTTTTAGGTGATAATACTTCTGTGCTTTTACTTAAGTAGGATTTTGATTGCAGGACTTGTATTTTGAGTGTTTTTAGGAGTATGAGTACTCCCACATCTCATGATATTGCTACCATTTAGCTTCAGCTAACTGTTTCTATGATATCTCCTCTGTCTCTGAGGCAGCCATAGTGCCCAGCCTGTGCTCATGAGTTTCAGGTAAGTCCACCTGTCATAAGAGTCCAATAGTCCCTCTCATACTACGTGTCTATCACGACAAGTTTGCTGATCAGACACTGGCCTGCTTTCCCATTGGCCCCTGGACTTTAATAGGATCCCAGGGACTCGGTTGGGGGGATTACGGCTCCAAACTCTCGACTTTGGCCAGTCTCTGTGTCCTCCAACCATGGGTACAGCGGTCTAGGGGGGCGCCGCACACGCACAGACCCAAAGGGGCGCCATCAAAAGACAACATCACGTCAAGAGGAAGAATTCGTTGGTTTCAGCTTGAAGGGGGGGCTTTGGCGGTGACCAATCAACTTGAGGAGAAAACCTGTCATCCCTGGAAAAAGGAATATCTCTTTTCTTCCACACCTCATTATTTAACAATTTACTCACACATTCCTATGGTTTTGCTGCACTGGTTTGGATTATAAACCATCTTTTTGGGACAATTTCAGCATCCAAGTGAAAGCTGTTGGATTATCCTCTGAGGTCGACTGTGTCCTTTACCATCTCAGGGATCTACCTGCTTATCCCTTCCACCTGGAACAACTTAGATAAGCTCAACCTGCTAATAACTAACCAAACAACAAGTACAAGGCCTGCATTGACCACTGTATTTCTGCAGTATTGAAAGCACCCGCTTGAGACCTCTGTCGGGTTTGTCTCTTTACATGCAGCTGGCCTCCTCTGGATTGACACTCTTTTTTGACATTTTTGACCAGAATTTACTGAACTCCTTCCTCTCCACCCCGGCTCCCTTTCTCTTACTTTTCTCTCCTGTCTTTGTGACGATCGGTGCTTGGTAGTGAGCCATGCTGCTGAAGATGAAGTTCACCCAGCAGCGGCGGGTGCGTCTGGCCCAGGGCCTGTGGCTGCTTTCCTGGCTGGCAGTGATGGGCGGGACCTTCATCTTTTGTCTGGGGGTTTACCTTAAGACAGAGCTGCTCCGTAGGGACGAGGTAGAGAGAGGGAAATATACTCAAACGCACACAGATTAATGCAATGCCAACTTAAAGTCTAGAGGGCCAAGTCTAAAAACACTGGCATGCATTACACAAACATGAGTTTATATGCTCAGACTTATGCCTTTGCTCGTGGTTGTTTATTGAGTCTGCTGTGCTGCCGCTTATCAGTGACTTTTATTCAAACTTAGCTCTACAGTTTAATCCTCAAATACAAACACGCAGCACACAAAGCACAAGTGTAAACATACACAGACACTCAGGCACTTTCATGCATGTTAAGTCATGAGGATGTAGTGTGTTAAAAGTTATTGGGTTTCAGTTTGTATTGAATTCAGGGAATGTGACCAGCAGGTGAAGGTCATGACCTCTATAAAACTGGTGCATTTGTTCAAGCCGACCAGTAATTGGGCTGGATTGATCCCTGATCGAATTGGATGCATTGATATCCAGTTGGCAGCACAGGAAAGCTGCAGGCCATGAACACGTGCCTTCAGATATTTATTGATCTCCAGTGAGAGAACCAGATTCCATAATCTCTTAGTTGTGCAGCAAAGTGTTGTTGAGTCAGTGTGGAGACGGCTTAGATGGGTGAAATTGCATTGTGACCAGCAGAATAATGTCAGGAAGCTGAAGGATCTTACAGAATGATTCACAAGAGCTTAATCCTCTTTATACGTGTTAGACAAATCTATCATTTAGACAGTTTGTTTTGCACTTTACTTACTCATTTGTTCAGATCATTGACAACTCTGATTATTCAACATGGAGTGGAATTTATTTCTTCTCAACGAGCATTCGGAGGCCTAAACCACAGTTGGCTGGACAGATATTGTAGGATGATTATGTGAAAGGGTGGCAGTAGTGCCGTTTTTTAATGGTAATTTTAAAACAACAATGGGGCAAAGATGCTTTTACGGCTGACAGGTTTTTGAAAACTGAGCCAATAATAAAGTCAGTCCATAATTGACTTTTGCTGTAACCGGGGCAATTAATTAAATTTGTCACCATTTTGCCGTGGTAGCCTTTGCATCCAGCATATCAGCAGCTAATTGAATCACTTGGCTGCAGAGGTCATTTTTAGAATAGATAAGGCTAATTTGACTGCAGGATTATTACCTGTAGAGGAAATGACAAAGTGACCTGCAGTTGGCTGCTGCTGCTGTTATCTTTGACTGTGCTCTTCTTCTCTTGAGGTGATGGAAAACACAGAGATCCATGTGGTGCCCAACATCCTGATGATGGTGGGCCTGGCCTCCATCGGCACCAACTGGGTTGCCAGTCGTGTGTGTCAGGACTCCTTGGACGCAAGCCGCTTCCCCCGATGGAAAGTTCTCCTGCTGGCCTGGTTTGCTGTAGCTGCGCTGCTCTGTTGTCTGCTCGTTGCTGTTGTGGTGCTCAGCTATGCCCTGCAAGGACGCCTGGAGGAGTCACTGAAGGTGGGGTCACTGGGCTGGGTAATGATTGGAGGGTGACAGGTCAAGTGGTAGAGTAGGTGTCAGTATGGTGTGGTAAAGAGATCTGTCCCATAACAGGATTATATTTTTCTGTTCCTCAAGCAAAACACAAAACCAAACCTGCTCTCCACCAATTTGCTGTGGCTGAAAGAGATGAAAGACGAAAATGGTTGAGTTTAGGGGGTTTGGACGAGAGAGAGAAAAGGGCCCATATACCTGCAAATTGAGCAATGGTGCAGAAAAGAATAAAACAGAAAAGAAAATTAGAAAATTTAACAAAATCTTACAAACAGACAGAAACTACATGTTTATTTATCAGTATTTAAGAAAACAGAAAATGTTCACCATTTTCTGTCATCTTTAAAAAACTGGCCATTTCAAATGTATTTCTGAAAACTCTTCAGCAACAGTATAGTGCAGGATTAGAGTTTTCCAGTCTTTAAGGGTCAATTAATTTAATCAACAAACCAGAAGTTTAAAAAATATAGGTCTCAAATTAGACTGAAAATCTCTGTCATATGTTAACAGACAGTAAAACCATTCTCGAAAACATCAGATAAAACACTTTTTCTTCCACTTTTCTCTCTCTCTGCTGTCAGGTTGGCCTGAGGAATGGTATTCGATTCTACAAGGACACAGACGTGCCCGGCCGCTGTTTTCAGAAAGAGACCATCGATCGTCTACAGATGGAGTTTCGCTGTTGTGGAAACAGCAACTTCAGGGATTGGTTTGAAGTACAGTGGGTCAGCAACAGATACCTGGACTTCACCTCCAAGGACGTCAAGGAGTGAGTGAATCACAACACAGGGATGAACAAAATTATGAGATGATGACGAGAAAGAGAAAAAAAATGGACTGGTGAGGGGCGCACAGGAAAGAAAAGAGAAGGGAAGAGAGGTCTAGATGAATAACAAGTACACCTTCACATCAAAAAAGGTCAAACAATATGTTATAGAGGAGGGATAGAGGGACGCCGGGAGATAAAGAATGATGTGAGGGTAAAAGAAGTGTGTATAAAAAATAGATCTGGCCTTTACTTTTGAAGAGAATGACAGAAATGGATGGAAAGGTTGTTCATGAAGCAAGCAGAGAGAGGTTGGTCAAAGATAATATAAGTGAAAAGGAATGAGTAAACAGAAAGGTGATGACATGTTGACACTAGTATAGAGGCACTGCTCATTTCTCACTGATGTTAAGTGTGTATTGAGCTAAAAGTCATGTTTTCTGTGTTTTACGTCCTCTTACTCTTCTCTCATTTCTGTCTTTTTCTAATCTCCCTCCTCTGTCTCCAGTCGTATCCGGAGTAACGTGGACAGCCGCTACCTGTTGGATGGCGTTCCTTTCAGCTGCTGTAACCCCGCCTCCCCTCGCCCCTGCCTGCAGTACCACCTGACGGATAACAGTGCCCACCACAACTATGAATTCCAGTCAGAGGAACTCAACCTGCACAGTCGTGGCTGCAGGCAGGCTCTGGTTGACTACTACATGGGCTTGATGAATTCAACTGGTCCCGGTGTGCTGTCAGTCATCTTGATACAGGTGGGATACATGATGACATAAACAACACTCCAGTTATTCTGTAACTGTGGCAAAATAGAGGAAATACAGTATTTATCCAAGGCACAGAGTGTCTATTGGTGTGATTCTGTTTTAACTGAACATTTAAAATGTTGTGATGTTTTCTCCTCTAGGCACCTGTCATGTGAAATTACACAAAAATCACACACACACATACAAAAAACACTTAACAATGGAAACACAGACTGCCATGGCAACCGACAGAAAGAAAACCTCACTGACACACATTGATTTCTGTCTTTTAATCAAACATGCTCTTTCCATCCTTTGCCAAATAACAGTATTGATGGCACATTCTCTTCAAATAACAAACAAGACCTCAGGCTGGAACTGGACGCTCATATTCACGTTCAACAGTGCATCATTACACACCGCCTACAGCTCACCAAACAATCTATGCTTTTAAATGCAGCAGCCCAGTATGGTGGTTTTTCTAGTCCACCATGAGGGGAGGGTAGATGGCTGCCATGTGAGGAGTTAACAAGGCCTCAAGCTGAGCTGCAGACAGCGTCTGATTTTCAAGCAAAAGCCAAAACCTGCTTTGAATCATGCAGCCCGAGATCAAACGAAAAAGGGAAGAGGAAGCAGGAGATCAAACTGAGAACATGTTGTACAGCACTGACTGAGTCACAGCTAATTTATTTTGCTTTATTTGGACAGCAGCGTGAAGTGTAGGGATGTGAGCCCATTTTGTGTAAGGGACTGTATGAAAGTTATTGGGGTGGGGAGGGCAGGTTGGACCTTTAAAATAGCGAACCCTAACCATAACCTTAACATTTAACCTTAATATTTGATGGAATAAGAATCGTATATCCTTGCAGATTAATCTGTAAGGGAAGCCTGAAACAGAATATAAATGTGAAGGAAAAAAGTTTAGAAGACCTTCCCCTTCTCAAAAAGAAAAAATACATTAGTGTTTTTAATATTGACCCAAACTGACTCTCCACCTCATCTTCATCAAGCCAGTAAAACATAATTATTGATATGATGATGTTCATTTGTCCTCTGCCAAAGTGAATCAGCATCACTATGGAGTTAGAATCAGGATTAACCTTATTGTCCATTGCAAGCCAATGGATATTTGTCTTTGAAGTGGCTCACACAGTACATGCACAATAGCAACATACACATAGCATTAGAAGATGTATATATATATATGTAGAGTTAAGAGCAGTATATGCATCCTTCAAACTTAATTATCAGGTTAATGACGGCTGGATTTAATGACTTTTTGACTATATTTGTGGTCACAAGTTGTCAAGACTTTTTAATGATATCATTGTTAATAAATATGTAATATAACATGAAGGAGTGATGTAACAGTTTATGCTTCTCTTCAAACATCAGTTTTTGTGAGCCATAAAACCATTTCACCATCTCATCTGGTGACAAACACTACACGCTGACACTGATGCAGTTTGTTTTTACAGCATCTTTATTGCTTCTTTCTGTCCAGATGTCAGTGCTCCTGAGCCTGCGGTACCTGCAGACAGCTGTGGAAGGGGCCATGGCTCTGGAGGACCCAGAGGGCGAGAGTGAGGGTTACCTCCTGGAGAAGGGTGTGAAGGAAACCTTTGAGGAAGTCAAACTCAATGTCCTCACCATGCTAAAGTTTGCGCAGGTTGACCCCAACGCCCAAGAGTCCCCTGAGGGTGCAGAAGCAGAGAAGGCTGCTTCCCCTGCTCCTGCCAGCTAGAGGGAAAATGTATTTAGATATGAGCCCAAGAGGAAGGGATGGGGTTGTGTCTTGGTTGTGTGAGTTGGCTGGTGGCGGCTAGAACACCTGGTTTTGACACGTTAGGCTTGATTTACGCTCCACTGATGCAGCAGCCGCAGCTCCCTCGCACACGGCCAAAACAAGGCAACATATAGGGAATCTTATCAGGCCCTGCACAGACACCAAAACAAACATCTCCTCTGCACAGGACCTTGTGAATGTGTAACCATCAGAGAACCTGTTCAGGAGATGTGTAGTACTTTTTGTTGTGACTAGAAGAGAGTACATTCAGTTTAAAGGGATGTAGCGTTCACACACACACACACACACACAGCAGACAAACACATATTTAACACGTTTTGACTTTTCTGCTCAAATTTGGCACAAACGCACATAACGCTGAAGTTCATCCAATGTGCATTTGTATTATTCATCTCACAGCTGTAGAGTTTGTACTAAACTGCAATGAAATGCTTAGGAACCTGTTAAAATGGCACATGAATTATATATTAAAGGTAGAAGGTTTTAACTGCTTTGTAGTGTCGGCTTCCTTTTGTACATGTAACACAATAGAGGAGTGAATTCCCTGAATAGAAGTTATCCGAGTTCAGCGAGGGGAGTTGGATTAAGTGTGTGCGTTTGTGTGTATGTGTGCGTGCGAGTGTGGTGCCCTATATGAAGCTGTCATCTCGTCTATTCTGGCAGCTCTGAAACAATCTGATAATCCTGGTGTAGTTAATCCCAGAACTGCTGCACAAGCAGTATCAGCACACAGGGACACACTCAGCAGCACACCGATGCAACAACATGTTGGAAGTTATTTCATACAGCGAAACAGTTTTTAAAATGCTTTTTATTTGCAAAGAATACATCATGGTGATCTGTCCCAGCTACAGGTATATCCAATGTGCTCATTCTTCTTAAATAAAACTCTATCACAGAATAAACTCAATGAATGTTTTATTTTATTCATAAGAAGCAGATAAATATGATGTCAGCATTGCAGAAAGACATCATGTCATTCAATTATAAAACACAGAGGTTGTTACAGGAGTGAGATACAGGTTTCAGGCTTAGTCAGGTCTTCTAATATTAATATTATCTATGATAATTCAACGATTAATATTACTGCAACACAATGCGAGATAGAAAGTGAGTTACTGTAGTTAGTTTTCTTTAATAATTACAATGAAACAAAATTAATATAAGAATAAAAATTTAAAATAATTAAATGAATGAATACACATTGAAAAAAAAGAAAGAAAAAACAAGCTAAATTTACCTGCACTTTTTTATGGTCAGTTCTTACAAATGTCTTTATTATATTCTTTAGATGTTCCCGGTAATTAAGTGATACATATTGGATCGTTTGTGTTCACAAAGAGGTAACATAGGATTGTACACACACCACATTAATAATAATCTACAGAGGTTGATTTGACAACCATGAACACACATCCCAACTAGACTGAGTCTCTACAAAATGACCAACATTGTACAGAAGACACAGAGATGAGTCCTAAAAATAGTGTTCACTGTGCAGGAAGTGCAGCACCAAAATAAAAGCAGGGCTGCTTGGTTACACTTCCCCCAGTGATTTTGTTGTAGAGACAATGGTGTAATGCATCATTTATGAATAGGAAAATAGGAACTTTAATTTTAAGCCACCACCAGAGTTCGCTATTGCACAGTGCTTGAATTTGGTTTGAGCATGTTTTAATGGGGACACTACAGCTCTGACAACTTGACGATAATAACTGCAGTCAAAACCGTCGTCATCTTCACCGGAAACCCTGTAAGTTATTAAGGGAGAAATAACTCTGTGGTGACCTCCTCTGTAAAAAATGTAATTCATATATGCAACAACATGCGTTTATATTTATGTTTTGAAATAAATGCAAACGTTTCCGTATCACAATTTGCATATACAGCGTGACGTTCATCCCAAATATGTGGGGTATAAAAAATTAGGCCTTTTGTCATAACGAGGCCCAAGATCGTTCATCTCTGCACGCAGAACCCACTGCAGTTTTGTCATTTTTTTGTGTTTTCAGTCGTCTGTCAAGAGCTTCGTGTGTGTTAGCCGATGTGTTGAGGGCGTATGAAGATGTCGGCTCAAAAAAAAAAACGCAACATGTGCGTTTTGAAAATTCCGGTGTGGTTTTGCAATGAAACTAACTGCCACACAGTCAGAGAGAGGAAGAGAGGTGGAGGGAGGGGAAGGGCCGCAGAAATGTCAAACTACTTCACTTGACGCAACATGGAGTCTCTCTCGTTGATTCATTACTTCCCCAGCGTTGATAATATTTTGTAATTAGCTGTCTTCTGTAGTGTTTCACAGCTCTCATAGCACAACAATGGACTGTAACGTTATGGAGATAATAGAGGAATTCATGGAAAGTGCGTTGGCGCAATGGGTACGTCATTTATCATTTATCACTTTCAGTTAGAGAAAAGGTCATCACTTCTGGAGGCAGATAGAGGAGAATAAAACAGCCGGATTGTGTAGAAACTGTGTAGAAATGCTCCTTGGGCAGTGACCTGTTCTACAGTAAACCCCACATTATTTCCTGTCACAAATACTTATGACATAGTATCTTTTAGAGCAGTCTGCTCTCCAGTTCTATTCACTCAAATAAATATAAAAATAGATGAATAAACAGCAACAAAATAGCCTAGATACTGCTTTCTTGCTATTGTGTACAGCAAAACAAACATCCCACTTCTCCTTTTGGCAGCTTCCCTTGCCTCTTAATGACCAGCTTTGTTTTTTTTCTCCTGGCCTTGAAACTTCCTTGTCCTTGGGCTGTTACCGAAATGAAAATAATACAAAGTTAACAACTGAGTATTCAAGAGAATACCTCTAAAATCTGTTGAGGATTCCTTGCATTTGTAACAGACTGAATTTCCAGCTGGGTTTTCCACATGGGAAACCAATCAGCCCAAGGGGATTTATTTCCCCCCTTCTGGTCAATGAACAGTGTTTAAGATATGACGGTGATACTGGGCTGAACCTTGTAGGGATATTCTCTTTATTGTTGCCCTCTTCTAAAACAGGAGTCAGAGGTCAGGCTCAACAGGATGCCTGCAGCTGGCAGAGGTTTGGTATTTGCTCAAGGGCGCTTATTCACTGACCTGAGAGCTTTCACCCTGCCCCACGTATGTTGAAGGACATCCACTGTAAGCGCTCTGCCACCCTGTTTGTCCTGTCACGCAGGGTCTCGAGCTGCTCTGCCTCACCTTATCAGCTGAACCAACTCGAGCTTGTTACTCTGTTTACCGACAGTGCAGTTTTTAGAAGGTGCAGGTGGGAATAAACCTCATTATATTGCAGTTTGCATTGGCACAGCTCTTCTTAGCAGAGAGAGAGAGAGACCTTGGCTGCGGTCCTGCTTGGCTGCCTGTCACTGTGAAGTGCATCCCAGTGTGAGAGCACAGATCCCACCTGTCCAGACAGGTGCACCGACTCAAGTGGCTTCCTGCGAGAAAACGTTTGCACCTCTCCATCTCCCTCTCCCTCAACCTGCTTTATGCTTCTGTCTCTGTCTTCCTTGTCTTTGTCCACCTCCAGCTACACACTCGTACTTTTCTTCCATACACGCAACATAATCCCTGCCCGTCTCTCACAGGTTCAGCTGTTTGAGAAGATGGTGGAGAGGGAGGACGGCGTCCCGCTCTACAGCCAGTACATGGAAGTAAACTCAATCCCCCAGAGTGCCCGGGATCGCTACATGAGGCTGACCAATGGGACTTTCCTCAATGAGGTCATGAGAGTCATGTAAGATTGATCAAGATTTCCTTGCTTCATTGCCTTGCAGCCTTGCACTGGCTGTACCACTAGACAAGGGAAAATAAGACCTTTTTTGAGGACATTTCCTGGTCCATTTGTAATGTAAGAGGCCCATTTATTAACTTGAAATGAAGAATAGAAATAAAACAGTCTAAAGTGCTAATTTTCAGCCATTTGTAGAAAAACTGAATGTAGAAAAAACGACAGCTGCCAAAATTGGCCTTGGCTGTTATTAATAAGTTAAAAAATGTGGAAATGGGTCCACAACCCATTCTCCAATTAAACTAAAAGGTCCTTTTTTGAGTGAAGAAGCATTATAATAGGTAAGTATGACTTGCTTTTTAGCCACGCTTGCGACACGCCTCTAAGGATGTCAGTCTGACAGTCAAGACAGGCAAGACAAGATCTTAGTCAGTGTTTGCCGATCAGCTGATTAATTTGGCCTGACCTAAGCCACGTTATTTCAACAAATAATTGCATGTGGATTCTCACTGCCTGCTTCTCAGGCTCATTAAAATTTTATTCACTCTGCTTAAATGCACCGTTGCATAAGGATTTCTCATGTGGAGAGACGTGGTGCTGGGCTGTTTTATCAGAGCTGCCGTGAATCCACCGCTGTGTCTTTTTTTGTGTTCGTCCCAGAGACCCGAACCCCAAGGTGGAGCGGCTGTACGACAGCGAGAGAGATGATCACATGCTGAGAGTCCAGAACTTTTCTATTTTAAATCGACACCTCAGAGCCTTCTACCAGGTAGGGGAGGGTCACGGGGGGGAGGAGGGTGAGATTGAGGTGTTAGATCAGATCATCAGGAGGGAAATCAGCAGCGATGGTCTGAGGGTCAACAGAGCATGCACAGGTTTTCTCTTTTATACTTTTATACCACTGAAATCCACTTTGAAATGGATGCAAGCCATTGAATGTATAATGAACTTTCAGTGTAAGAGTTTGTCCACCACACTGGAAGTTTCTTTTTTTAACTTTTATCTCTATTTAACTGCATTTTTTGTGTGCAGATTACTAATATGTAGAGCTATTTACAAACTAGCCAAATACTATAATAAGTAAACAAAACTCCACATCCTTCATCTCATCGTCTTCTCCAGGAAAGCTCTGAAAATGTTAATAAGTGGACCTTGAATGGAGATATATTTTCCAACGTTAAGAATTATCTTTCACACCCAACTAGCCAAGTATAAGAGAATAGAGCTTTTTAGTGTCTTGTAGCTCATCGTTTTGGTTTTATAGCTTGTAGCTTTACTGTTTTGGTTCACTCTCAATGCTCTCATCAACTCAGCAGAAAAGCTCTTGATAAACCGACTGTACGCTACCTCCACAGCACCAAATGGCACACAATGTTAGCAGTTAGCAGGTGAACAAAGTATGCAGCTGCTGAAGAGAAAGACATTTTTCTCAGGTGTTGGTGGAGACAAAAACAGAGCTAAGGGAAGATTGTATAATGGTCTTACATTCATCTGTGTCTGCTGGATGTGTGTTTGCTAACACGTTCACCTGCATCTCTGCTTGTTCTGCTTCCCCCAAAAAATCAATAAATATTGCTTTATGGAAGCGACATACTAACACTTTAAATCGCATCTTGTAGAGTTGACTAATGTTGTACGAATATGTTCTGTGTCAAAAAGTAGCCAAATATCATGAGCTCAATGAGATGGCTTTAAACTGTGGTCATTCATTTTTTATTCTTATCCCTCTTAGCCGTTATGAATTAGCATGTAAACGTTGCCATCAAACATGCGCTTGGCACAAAGACTGGAAACGGGGAAACAGTTAGCTTTGCTCCACCTACCAGCACCTTTAAAGGTCTCTAATTAACGCGTTATATATTGTTTTGTTGTTTTATCCTTACAAAAACCAAAGTGTAAAAACTATTTCCTGGAGTCTCTGAAGTGCAACAAATAGCACCTGGTAAGGTCACGGCCTATCATTTTTACGCTTGAGTTTTAGTAGGGATTAACAACACAAAATGTAATGTGTTAATTGGTGAGCTTTAAATATGCTGGCAGATTTATTTTTCAATTTTACTCTGGACAGAGCAGGGATAGCTGTTTCCCCTTTTTTCAGTCTTTATAACAGGGTAATCGGCTGCTAGCTTTAGTACTTGAGAGTGGTTGCAATTTTCTCACTCTCACGCAAGAAAGCAAATACAGAAAGTGAACTGTTCCTTTGAGCCGTTTATATGGTAGTTTTGTCTCTCTTTAAGTAAAACCTCAACAAAGATATTTTAATACCATGTCATACTCCGGCATTAATATCTCAGCAGTAAGACAAGTCATTACTCAGAGAGGTAATACCGAGGCAAACCTGTGACACAGCTGTAAAGACTACACAATCATACCAAAATGGTTTGAGTCTGGATTGAGCTCCGTCTGATGTGTTTTAGAAAAATGTCTTGGAATAGCCCCATTCACAGCATTTCTAGCCCAAAAGAGTTCTCAAAAACACTGGAGTAATAGCTTTTTGTGGATGTACTGAAATGACTCCCAGCTCATTATAAATAGAAACGTCTTGTAAAAACGCCGAAATATCCGTCTGAAACATAACTCAGGGCCACACCAAATGGCGAGGGAGAGGGGGTGATGGAGGAGGGCTGGAGAAGCAGTTGTCTAGCTGTAAGGTAGTAAAAAGAGAGGACAAGATGAAGCTCAACTATCGGTCTCAACACACGAATAGTTCGCCTGAGGATATTGTAGAAGGTTTGAAGTGTATACAGGGGGTGATGGGGCATTTGCACGAAAGAGTAGATGAAACACAGAAAAATTTCCATCCTCAGAAGACGTGTCCCGGCTTATTATCAGGCAAATGGGGTGAGAAAAAGTGGAGGAGTGGTGAGCTGAATTTCTTTTTGTGGTTAGGGGGCTGAGGAAGGAAAGTGAATAAAAATCTATCAGTATTATGCGTCTCATAATGCGCATTGTGGGCGCCTGTGGCATTTGAGGAAATGACGCAATTGTTTCTCCGGAGGATGATTCAAAGGCCTCTGTTCCTAGCAAAGAAAAGCCTCCCCAAGCACTAGTCAGGTGGACTGAGCATGCACTGCTTAGCTTGTCACACAACGCAGGAACACAAGTCTACAAGGTTTCACTTCCTAATTTTCAGTGAATCACTAATGTCCCTTGAAAGCTCAGAGCAGCACAAAACACTGGCGATAATTGGGAAGCTCGCATCAGCCGGCGCTACATTAGACTTTCGTGCACTCAGAATAGGCTCTGCTGTTGCTGTGGACGTTTAGTTCCACATTGGTCACGGTTTTACTTCTCGCTGTCTTTTGTTGAAACTGTTTTGTTGTGTGTGTGTGTGTGTGTGTGTGTGTGAGAGAGATACAATGACAGTGTGTGTGGTGAGTGTAAGCCACAGCAACGGGCTGTATCTGGGTGAGGCTTAATTTTCTCTGCTGTGACCTCAACTTCTCTAATGCAGCTGCTGAGCTGAACGTGTGGACGATACAGGCTGAAGGCCGAGCACATTACAGCATTTACTCATCTTTACTGTGGAGGTGTCTACTGTGTGGCTGTTACTAGTTACTTCAATTAGTCTATTCTGTTTGTTCGATTCTATATTATGTTTGTGCTCTTCTTTTCTTTCAATTTTATTCTATCCTGCTCAGTTATATTCTGTTTGATTCTATTTTACTCTATTCTTTTCTACTCTATTCTGTTGTATTATATTCTATTGAACTGTATTCTACTTGACTGTATTCTCTTCTATTCTTCTTCTCTCTTCTATTCTATGTAAAGCCTTTAATGCCTCTGAATGGAGACACTTAGTTTTCAGCCTTCTGTTAATGGGATTCTAAATGTTAATTTCTGCTGCCTCCTAAGTTATTGACCCTTTGCATTTAAAGATCTCTGTCCTCAGTAAAACCGTGATATTTTCAAGGAACATCCACATACAACATAAATGATGTTTGAATTAACATATCTACAGATTAAATCAGGTTTATGTATATGCATATAAAGGCAAGATAAAGGAAAAGCGAGACAGACCCACAGAGGCACTGGAAATCAAAATGTTATTCCAAATTCAGGACTGTATACAACAGTAGATTACTCATTGCAGGTCAAGACTAAATCCTTATTTTACTATAATGTCACTGGAAAAAGTTCCCCAAGAAATGAACCTTGAGAGAAACTGGCCTGGAAATCATAGCACAGCTAATTGCACCATTTATTACTCATATTGTTAATCTCTCAGTTAAGCAGGGTATATAATTGTGCCAAATGATGATGTATAAAATATAGTGCAGGAGGGATTTGATCTAACACCTCCCAGTATGTATGTGTTTTGGCTGTGTGATGCCAGAGAGGGAATTTTTCCATGAGAGGACGTGAGCCAACAACAACAAGCAGCTTCTATATTATTTCTAGTCTGGCTAATCTCTTGCAGAAGTCTGTTTGGCGCCATGAACCATGAGCTGCTCGATGACCAACACAGAGCTGCAGTAGCTAATGTCCTACATGCCCTGAAGGAGCAGAAACTTCAGGTTGGCTGCACATGCCTCAGATGCCAAACTCACACTCGATGGAGTTGCTGAGGGGAGCGCCTGCCTCTTGGTACATTGCCTTTGTCACTGGACAGTTTATAAATTACAGTAAGCAGCAGAGAGAGCTGTAATTGTGACTTGCTTCTGCACTCTGGTGATTTTGCATTGATGGATCGCGGGAGGATGTGAACAGGCTTTCAGAGCAGTTGGGAGAGGAGCTCGCCAACGCCAGCGTGTGGCTCTTTGACAGAAACATTTTTAATTAACAGGGAGATTGTTCTGGTCTTTTCTGAGTTTAAGACCAAGTAAGCAAAGTAATAAAGTATCAGGATGATGATTTTGCTGAAATTCTTGTAGCGAAGTCATCTGCCTGGTACTCTGGTGTCGTGCTAGATGGCAATGTAGGAGGAGCTGCAGGTCCACACGACAAATACTTGTTTTTGCTGCCAGTAAAGCCAGGTTTCTGGGCGGAGGGAGCGTCTGAGGCGCCTGCCGTCCAGCTTTATTCAGCGTCATTGTGAATCTGCCAGGAGATTTGTCCAAGATCTGGGAGCAGAAACTACAACTCGCTGAAACGAGCTGACCACAGTGTTGGCGGGCCTTCTGCTAGTCCTGAATCACCCCATTAAATCTTTAACACATTATAAATGCTTTCGAGCACAGGACCATGCTAGAAACTTCCAGATTCAAGAGCTTATTTTCCCCACCTTAGAGGATATTTTACTCACTATAGTCCACAGCTTTTGAGATTTAATGGCTTTAGTGAATGTTTAAATTTTCGTTGTAATTTGGAAACAAAAATGGCTTCTCTGTATTAAACACAAACCCTCAGGTGAGCTCATACAGTGACAAGTGACATACTGACTACTATATAAGGACATTACTTGACATTTTTTAAAGTATAGCGTGCATGCTTACCATCATCAAAACAATCACATGAAAGACAACTACAAAATAGTTCAACACCTCTCATCACCATCTTATTGACACTGAACATACTTTATTCACACAGTAAGCCAGTGTAGTCTGAATGACCCCAGATCAATATTAGATGCTTTATTATTTTTTTTATAACAAATTGACTGTGTTCATGATGAGATAAAAGTGCTCATGCGAAGTTATCAAACTGTCCATGTCGTCCTCAGAAGAGTGAAAAATCAGCAGAAGCTCCAGTGAAGCTGCTCGAATGCTGCAGGTTTAAGTATGTTTGTCAGATTCTCTTGTAGATTGTCAGGAGCTGAGAATAAGCTGTTAGCTAACTAAAAAAAAGGTAAGTAAGTTATAGAGCTTTGATTGGCCACTAGGTTTTTTTCACAGCAGACATTTTGACATGTCATAGTAGGAAAAGCTCAGGTGTTAATGATAAAATGAAAGATGGCTCTGTGTCCCAGTAACCCATGACAGTGTGACAGTGAGCCAGCATGAACAACACCAGGACCCTGAAACTACTCTTGCTACTGTTACTTCTGTGAAAAAGGCCTGTGTTCATATTTTAAGATGAACCGATTTTTAAAAAAGACGTTTTTGCCTTTATTTGGTAGCGACAGTGTGGAGGTGACCTGAAATGAGGGAAGAGAGAGGAGGGGATACAAAAGTACCCAGCCGGACTTGAACATTGCAATCATGTGTTGAGCGTCTTAAACTCCTCGGCCACATGGACACCCTATAAACAAAGGTTTTGGAAAAGGATCCCCTAAATTCGGTTATGAAAGAAGTGTGACCAAGATGTACATTTTACAGTCTGTGGTGGACAAACATGTAATGGAGACACCTTTTGCATTTCTGAACTGCAATTACTTGTTATGTATGAGCCAACACACAAATACTAATACATCTGTGATTAAAATAATAATAATAATGTACCGGCCATGTTCGAGTAAGTAGCTGTTGCCAGTAGTGATCTTTGGTTTGTTTCTTTGTCTGACGTCAACGGTGATCTTTGTGACTCTGTACGTTGTTAATGTGCCGTGTCGGCATTGCTGTCACATTACTCATATCATACATATCTGCTAACCGCAAGGACAGGATAGAAACAGGGATTTTGTTGCAGGATTGTTATACATTCATTCATTCAATCTTTTTTTTATGTTTCTATTACTTCTATTAAAATGAGCTACACTGAAACATGTTGAATCTAAGTTGTACAAAGCCTCCTTGACCTGGGAGAACAAGTCACTCTTATCGGATATCAGCTCTTTGTTTCCACCACAAACTGCAGGAGGCTGGTGGAAAGTTTTTCTGTTGTTGTTTATCCAGACTCGCTGTGGGCAGACAGACAGAGCGGGAAGGCCGATCACTTGAATCTTTTTTCACTTAACTCTCTCACGTTTATTCTTTGCTTTAGGAAGACCTGCAGCAGTTGATACTGATTTCTCTCCCTAATGTTGCCATTCTGGGGCAGGACCCCCTAACAGGTACGAGATAAGAACACGATCCTATCGGTGCCATGTATCTCAGCAGCAAGAAAGTAATTATACTTTATATACGAGTCCATATCTCTGCTATCTGTGAAACACATTAAGGTGATAATGATAGGGAGGATGGTGGTGGTGGTGGTGGCGGGGGGGCGGAGATGATGATGATAATGATGATGATGACAGTTATTTCTGTGTCCTCAGAGGCGGCCGTGGAAGAGCTCAGGCGACTGCTGCTGCTCTTACTAGGATGTGCTGTGCAGGTGATACCACACACGCTTTTTGAAGGTCGACAGTGACAACAGTATTGTTTCACTGAACCTACTAACAACCAGTATTCTGCACTAATGTTCTGTATTTTACGTTTTTAGCCATGCTAGGGGTGTGGTCAGTCTGTCCATCTTTTGATCTAACACTTTGGTTCAGAGTAAAATAACTATTGGATGAAATTACCATGAAATTTGATACAGGCATCCTGATGACTGAAGTGATGCCTAGACTTTTCATTGAGGGCCAGATTTCTTCTTATTTCCACTTATTCAGTTCATCCCAGGATACCTCTTATTATAGCTTACTATTATCTTTTAAATTATTCTAATAACAAATAAAAAATTTGACAATCCCAGTGAAAATGTGTGCCTATAAAAATTATTCACCTCCCTTGGGCATTTTTATGTTTTGTTGTTTCGTAACGTTGAATCAATGTATATTTAATGTGGCTTTTTTTGAAAGGGATCAACAGAAAAAAAACCTTTAATGTCAAAGTGAAAACAGATGACATAAAATAAAAAAAGTATTCACCCACTTTAATAGGACACACAGAAATCATCTCCGGTACAGACAGTTGGTTAACACGATCCTATCCTATATCAGTGTATCTCAGCAGCAAGAAAGTAATTATACTTCATATACGAGTCCATATCTCTGCTATCTGTGAAACACATTAAGGTGATCATCTCTGGTGCAGCCAGTTGGCTGGTTAAAAGTCACATAATTACTTAAATGAAGATCACCTGTGTGTAGTTCAGGGGTTTAAATTGACACTAGTATAAACACACTATCTATCTGGAAGTAGCAAAACCTCCACCACATTGAATCAGCTGTGAATTGATGCTAACATTGCACAATTAGTATACGTTGTCTTCCAAATGAATGTACTGTAATGTAGAGTAATGTAATGTAAAGTAATGTAATGTAAGAGCTGCACTCTGATAGCATTTAAATCCATCACCGCTAAGCATCTAACCGACATCATTACTAAAATGAAGTCATCTACCTGTTCCCTGGACATTCTTCCAACTCACTTTGTTAGTGATATTTCAGTCAATCTGTCCGTTTATTTCAGCCGTAATCAAGTCTTCACTTACTTCTGGTCAAGTGCCTGAATATTAGTTCAACCGCTTCTTAAAAACCCATCTCTTGACCCGTCCACCTTAAATAACATCAGTCCAATATCTAAACTTCCCTTCTTGGCTAAGGTCTTGAAAACATATTATTATTGTTATTATTATTAACAGGATAAAAGTTGATCCAGGTCTGACAGTGTAAAGCTGAGCCTGATGAGCTTAGTCTAAAATATTTGTAAAGAACAACACAGACTTTCCTCTGGCTCCACCCTCAGGCCAAATTAAACTTATTTTTCTGCCTCAGAAGTCAAAATGATGTAAAAATAGCAAAGTTGTCTCCTTTTTCCACCCATCAAACTATTTTATCCATAAGAAAATCATGTTGTTTTCTGGTGTGAGCATCACAGACTCAGAGTGCTGAAAATGTGGCTGTAGACTTGTATTTGTGTTTTCTCCTTTTTCATTCTTATTTAGGCCATTGTGAATAAAACATTTCATCAAAACCTGAATAATGAATTTATTTTAGGTGGTACCTCATTGCTCACCTTTAAACTAAGAACTTATTTTTAAAAAGTACTACTACTGATGTAATAAAGGCTCCCTCCTGCCTGAATAAATAACTATTAATATTTGACAACATGCTTTTAATTTTTAAAAATAATTTCTTTGTTAGAAGATTAGAAATGCGGATCCACCTAAAATAAATTCATTATTCAGGGTTTTGATGAAAAGTTTTATTCACAATGGCCTAAATGCTGTTCATAATGCATAATGCATAATGATATTAGCACTCTGAGTCTGTGATGCTCATAACAGAAAACAACATGATTTTTTTATGGATAAAATAGTTTGATGGGTGGAAAATGGAGAGATGACTGTGCTATTTTTACATCGTTTTGACTTCTGAGGCAGAAAAAGTATGTTGTAAAATATTTTCAGTTATTTTTTCAGCCTGTATTACATCTGTAGTGGGCAACATTAACACTCATATTCAACAAGAGGATTATTGAAGGACTGAAACTAAGGATTATTTTCATTAATCTTCTAATTATATTCTCGATTCATCGATTAATTCTTTAATGTTCAAAATGTCACAACATTGTAAGAAACAAATCCCGTCATAATTGATCAGAGACCAAGATGACGTCGTGAAATTGCTTGTTTTGTTTGACCAACAAACCCAAAGATATTTAGTTCACAAAGATGGAAAAGCAGGAGCTAGTGAATGAAAAATGGCTGAAATGATTAATCGATGATGAAAATAGTGGCAAATTAATTTTCTGCCAATCGACTAATTGTTTCAGCTCTTTCTTGTATTATGTGGATGTATTTTGACCTAACACACACTCCTGACTCCATTTCATCCCTCTGTGTCCACAGTGTGAGAGGAAGGAGACGTTCATTCAGCAGATTCAGTCTCTGGACATTGAGACCCAGGCAGCCATTGCCAGCTGTATCCAGCAGGTACGTTCAAGTGCAGAATTAATCAAATCAAGGACACCCCCGAATATAAAAGGAGCCGTCAGTATGAGGAGATATTATCCAGGGGAGACACTTCTAAAAGGATTTTAGTTCCTAAATATGATTTAGCAAAGAATTTCTTCACTGTCTGGCCTGTAGGCAGAGGGAGCGAAACTATTATACCTTCTGCTGGCACTTCAAGTCAGTGTGAAAATGAGCTGCTTGTTATTCTGCTGGCAGCCTTTTAAAGACCTCTGGGTGCCCCTTGCTGCCACCGTGGGATGGATCCTCCACCCCTCATGTCCACCTCTCCACCTCTACCTCTGTCACATCATCCTCTCTCCTTCATCTCTTTTCTGTCATTCTCCGCTTTCCCCTCCAATAAAGCCTAAATGCCAAATTGTACTCTTTTAAAAATACCCCCCGTGAGTAATTGCCGGCATTACAATAACAGCATGTTGCATACCAGCGTGCCTGAATTACAGTAACAGCATGTTGCCCACCAGCCTTTTTTTGTGCCAGGTTCCTCAGCCTCATAAATCATAGAGGTGAGAGGTGTTCTTCCTGTGTGGATGGATGCACCCCCTGCTCGCTGTTCATATGCCTTCCACCCGAGGACATTTCAAACCTGTCTACATGATCATTAGTTCTGCATGCATTAGTCAGGCAATTTTGGACACGCTTCCCTAACAGATACATTCGCAAAGAAATGTGTGAGATATTTTTTTCCGTTGTGCACAGAAGCATCTCTGCTTGGTATTCACACAGCCTTCACGCTGCCTGGATTGTTTGTCCCCAGATCTGCCTTTTTGTGTCAGGTTTCCCAGGCGCACATTGATCTTATCATAGAGACCTGAGAAACTGTCCTTGCTGCAGGTGACTCAGGATGCTCGTGTGGTGCTGCCGCTTAGGTGGGAGGAGCTGGTGGAGGTTGAAGGTGCAGACTTACAGCTGGTGTTCAACTCCATGGCCAAACAGATCCAGAGCCTGCTGGCACAGAGAGACACACACCTGGAGGTATACATGCACACACTCAAAGGAATTGTTTGATATTTGGGAAAATATGCTCATTTGCTTTCTTGCAGAGAGTTAGATGAACGCATTGATACCACTCTCATGTCCGTGCGGTAAATACAAGGCTACAGCCATCAGATGGTTAGCTTAGCTTAGCATGAAGACCAGGAACAGGGGGAAACAGCTAGCCTGGCTCTGTACAAAGGTAACAAAATCTGCCAACCAGCACCTTGAAAATATTTCTGGGCCTGGAATAGTAACTTCCTGAAATCACCTTGAGGTTGCCAAGCAACCTGTTACTGCAGCCAGCCAAAAAATAGTCCAGGCACAAAAAACTAAAAAACAACCTCACAGGTTCTATACCCGTCAGTTTCTTTACAGAGTAATAAAACAAGATATTACGTGTTATTCAGTATTTTTTCTACCTTTGGACAAAGCCAGGCTAGCTGTTTTCCCCCGTTACCAGTCTTTGTGCTAAGCTAAGCTAACCAGCTGCTTGTGGTAGCTTCATATTTACACCACTGTGAGAAATACTGGAATTTAAGTTATAAGTAATGCAACCATACCAGATCTATTTAATAATACAGCTGGTTGGAAATTGCTTAATTGGACACACAGACAGTAAACTGCTGTATCACTTTACTTACATGTATATCATCAAATCTGTTCAGACAGATGGAGTCAGACCCATGAATGGCTGCAACTACAGTGCATCACATTCATTTTTACAGATTGCATTAAAAAATGTGCTTGACATTTTTGTATCAGACCTGTACAATGTTTTCCATCCCACCAACATGATAAGAAGACAACTCTATTTGTTTCTATGAAGTTATGAAATTTAATTAACTGAAAATTAGGACATGCATAAGTAAGCACAGCACTTGTTTCATCAGGACTGAATTGTGTCACATATTTGATCAACATTTTATATCTTATGCTGCTCAGATCTCATATTCAGTTTGCAGCTATTTTTCACCACTCACAGTTGTCGTAAATCTACAATTGAGCCGATATTAAAATGGCATCTCAGTTGAGTAGATTGATTTATGAATAGCTTTGTGGTCCTTGCAGGTTTTTGTGACAAAATAAATAACAATAAATGAAAAATAAACTGCATGTCAGTGTACTGGAGTCCACTGTGTGAAAAGACTGACTACAGTGAAAGAATTTTGAGATATACTTTGAGGATTTTTTTGTTTTTAAAACATGAAGAGCTGAGCCCCAATTACTACCCCATGTATGAGCTTGTTTTCTTAGTTTGACTCCGGCCTGCAACCTTAAATCCACTGAGGTTCCACGTAGGTCTGTTACCAGCTTTTGTGGGATTAAAAGGCATTATTAAAGGAATTATCTCTGCTTTGAATACTGAATAATGCTCTGAACCTTTAGCTACAACCTTGATATGAGATGAGCGCAGCATAAGTTATTATATTATATTTTGACCAGATCATTTCCACTGACTCAAATAAGCCCTGATGAAACAAGGGCTCACCTTGCTCTCTTTTATTTGAATCAGGGAACCACATAAAAACAGATTTCTGTTGCTGTGGGGTCAAAGAAAATGTTGCATACACCACAGAGAGAAGTCATTTTACATTCATTTTGCAGAACAACACATTGTTTAAAACCCAAGAGGTGTATAAACACAAGACATTGTTTCTCACTATACCAAATTGTCTGTTGCCCTTTGAATTTTGAGTTTTTAACATTGATAATTTTTATTTCTAATCTTTTCTAAGTTCCTGTAATCCATACTTTATCTTGCATGTCTCTCCTCCTCTCTCCAAATCTTTCTTTTCCTCCGTCCACTTTGTCCTCCTTGCCACATCTACCCCTCCATCTCTCTCTCTGTCCCAGAGGATGGCAGAGCTGTGTCGGGAGCGGGAGGCCCAGGCTGACTCAACCACGGCGCCCCTGGGTGGTCGCAGCGAGGAGCCACCACAAGGTCTGGCACTCCAGCTGGCAGACAGCAAGGCCAAACTCCGCCGCCTTAAACAACAACTGTGAGTGTGTGTGTGCATGTGTGTGTCTGCGTGTGATGGAAAAACTCAAGAGAACCTTTAGAAAAGTTGCGATAAAGGTCAAGATGAAAAATGTGCAAATGATTTTGTCACATTTTACAAAACACAAAACTGTGAGTTGTTACTCAGCAATGAGTAAATAACGAATCAGCTGCTCAGTGTCATAATTTAATTCACACAGCATATTAAAGTAGACTATACCATAAAGGTCACTGTTGGCCAATTCTAATTTCTGGATATACACGTTTTTTTTTTTTTTTTACCATTTTACTATTCTTATTTTGTGTCACAGTTTTGGCTCAAATAACAAAAACATCAGCGAAATACTGTTTTGAATGCATTTTTGGTGCTGATGGTTTTTTGTTTGACTTGTTTTTTTTAGGGAAGATAAAGGTGATCAGATATTGGATTACAATCAGGAGATTCAAACCATGGAGGAACAGCTCAAGAAACTTCAGAAAGAGGTACAAACACGTGATGGAGGTTCTGCACTGATTTGAGACGGAAATGTTCTGTTTTAGTTGTTCCTCTGTCTCCTTGCTTTGGAGACACAGAAAAACAGAATGACACATAAAACGTAACTAGTTTGGCAACGGCTATAATAGACTGCATGTTAGGCCTAAAAAACAATACAGCACCGCCAGCAGCACAAAATACAGGTGGCTTTTAATAGCCAATAAGACGATTCCTTGCAGGTTATTTATTTAGCAGCAATTAGGCAACAACACATTGCAGCCAACTACTGTTGGGTCCAAAATAACATTACTGTTCCCAGCTGAACTTGACAGTTTTGACTCATAATCCAGAACAAAACTACAGGCGCAATCGTCATATAAGGTCATAATGCTCCCACAGTGAAGACGCCTTCCCTGAATCATTTACTTGTAATGCGCAAAATTTATTTACAAATACAAAATTTCGGGGGATATCTTGATTTAAATTACTTGAATATTTTGTCCACCACTGCGTAACCCTGACCTTAATCTAAACCTAGTCCTAATATTAACTCTAAACTAAGATCTTGTAGAAAAGAAGACAGCAATTCTATCCTTGTGAGGACATTTCATTCTCATGTGCACTGTACACAAACACACACCTCTCCTTCTTCCTGTGGTAGACTTTGTCAACATTTGCTTTACTGCACATCCCAGATCTGCTCATGCCCTTCTTTGACCTCAGCCCCACTGGTATATGAATGTGTGTGTGTGTGTGTGTGTGCGCCTGCAGAACCGTTCTCTGCAGGGTGAGGTGAGGGGCATGCGTGCACTGCGGGATGAGCTGGACTGTGCCCGAGAGCGAGCCACACGGGCCGAGCAGCTCCAGACTGAGCTTCAGAGCTGTAAACACAGATTGCGCAGCCTGGAGCTCACACGCACTCAGCTGAAGGTACAAACACACACCCAGGAAAACAAGCAGCAGGGCGACGGCTACACCAAGAAATACATTCAGATTATTTTTTAGTTACATATTGGAATCTCCCAGCACACAATCAAACACACTTGCACACGTGTACACACAAACACACACACTTTTACAAAGCAAGGACCTCTTATGAACATTACCAGCGAAGGTCACATCAAGAATATCCACCTTTCGCTGAGTGGCTATTATTTTTTAAAAAGTACTGCACCACTTAATCTCAAAAGCCATATATCCCCTCTCACGGCCCTGAGCATTTCAATCAAGAGTGAGTATGAACAACTCTGAAGCTCAAAGCCGGAGAATGAGATTATACTGTGTGATGTCATCAGGATTTACAGCCCGGAGCTGCTTCATTGATAAAGAGCAAGAGTATAGCTTCAGTTATTGGAGCTTTTACACCCAAATGAGATTTATTCTGAGGTAGTATAACAGTTCTGAGGCAGAAAAATGTGCTCATATCCTTGTAAAACACCTCACAGTGTCCTCACTGTCACCTTCTCAGTCTTGTTTGATTTATTCTGCCTTCACACTGCATCCCTGTGACAGCCCAAATTAGCTGGCAGGATGAAGTTTCTCTTGTGTTTGGGTTTATAATTAAATTTTGCAAATTTACAGTGAAATCTTGCAGGGTGATTAAAACCAGAGGAGCTAATGTTGAATGGTTACATGTAGAGGTGTTCTCTTTTAAAAGAAAAATCCACCCTAAGATACTCATTTTGTTTTATTACATCTTGAGTGTTATTTGTTTTGGCCATCATTCCTAATCAGTATCACACCATTATACTCACCAAGTTAATTGCTGAGATCTGAGAACGCTGGAAAGAAGAAGAAGGTCGAGGGGTCAAAAGACACAATCCGACAGATTATTAAGGACATTTTGGGTGTGCTCATTTTTGGTTTAAAGTCTAAGTCAAGTGGTTTAGATAATATATATAAATATATATATATATATATATATATATATATATAGAGAGAGAGAGAGAGAGAGAGAAAGAGAGCGAGATGGGGAATGTCTGACTGACGTTGGCTGAAACTGAATTCGGATCAAAGATCGATTAGCTCTGAAGGCTGCAGCGGCAAAGGACACATAAATAAATAATGTGATCCCCTCAGCAAATGTTTGGTCTGAATGTCCACCTTCCTGAGCTCTGACTGCCATGATGGTGACGTCTCTCATGCAACCTGTCTGTCTGTGCACGGCGCCCCCTGCAGGAGCAGCAGCAGCTGTGTGCAGCGCTGCGGGAGACCAAAGCTCTTTTAGAAGAACAGCTGGCCGACGCACGGGCACGCTGCTCCTCGCTACGGGAGCTTGAGAGGGACAATCTTCTGCTGCGTCAGAAAATCATGGACGTGGAGGTGGTGGGTGCAATTTAATGTTTGAGGGTTTGCGTACATGTTTGCAATATTTTTGTGCATATGTTTAATATGTGAGGAAATGCCAATCTTCCTTAAGATCTTTGTGCATTTCATGAAATTTTTTTGTGTATGTTGTGTGTGGCCCTTGAAATTAGTTTTTCTTGTAATGAATGTGTGTGTGTGTGTAGGAACGGGACACCGAGAGGCAGCGAGTTGATGAGCTGCTGGAGATGAACATGAGCCTCGAGGTGGACCTGAGGCTCGGCAGCAGCGGCGACAGCGTTCCCGCTCCGTTTCACAGACGTTTCCTCCAATCAGAACTGGACTCTGACGAGGAGCTGAGCGAACTGATTGGTCAGAGCACCTGACTCTCCGCACCTTTAAGACATTTTAATTAACTGATAAGAGAAAATATGTTGAGGTAATACCGACCCACAGGTTATCAATCAACAATAACCGAGTGAATCTCTTCATATATATTTCTCTTTTTCTCCATTTCTTCTTTCCGCCTATCTCTCCCTCTCTCCCTCCTATTTTTATCTTTTTCCTTTATTTTTTATTTCTCCCTCCGTCTGTCTCAGATCAGAAGCCGCTGAGTGTGGAAGTGGGTGAGGCTTCGACGCTGAGGCTGCTGGGAGCCGAGCAGGAGAACGCAGAGCTGAGGAGACGACTGGAGGAGCTGCAGGCCCAGCAGGAGGTCAGGGTTCGAGGATTATGACTCGCAGAAATAATCTATAACATTTTAGCTCTCCCTGGTTAAAGGTTGATGCAGATCATGGACAGAATTAACACCAGACTTTGGCGTCCAATTAATGAAAGCGTATTGGAGGGGTCAGCTCAAAGAGAAGACAGTTAGATAAGAGGTAATTGTGCTTGCCTGCACTGTATAAGCACATGTCCAACCAAATAATAGAGTTTCCACATGCCCCAAGTGCGTTTTATAATTGATATGATCATCATGGTCATCTTGGTAGGAAAAAACGTTTCAGTCAAGAAAGCTTGACGAAAATACCAGTAGACCTGCCTTTCAAGTCAACTTGGCAGAGTCAGACATGAAGCTGCTCGCTGTCTGGGCTCACAGTATGTAGACGCACATGAATCAGGAAAAGCAGGAAGCAACAGTTGGAGGAGTTAAACATCCTTCTCCTATCGCTGCAGGCTGATTCTCCAGATGCAAAGGATGAGCTGGCTTGCCTGGAGATGGAGCATCAGAGCACACTCAGAGAGGTGAGCTGAGGGGGAAATACAGGTTGAATTCATTACATATGACTAAAATATTCAAGGTTTTTGGGAGACTGGTCTACATTGTCAGGCACAATGTTGAGTGACAGTAGACTGCATGCTATTTCTTTAGCGTACTTAATTAATAATATGCCGGTAGCATTGTCTGAAAAGGAAGACAATGTAAACAATGTTCAGTAATCATGAACGCTATGGTAGTTTAGTGGCAGACAAGTGAAATTTAAGTGCTGAAACGATTCTTTCTGTTTTATAGTTTTTTTAACATATACATAATGTCCCTCCACCGACCACCCAGCTATGGACCAACAGATGCCATAATACACAACCTGACACGACAAAAAACAAGAGAAAATGAAACAAAACACACAAAATACAAAAACAAAAAACATATTCTGCATTGTACTGTATAACAATATGTAGACATGCATACACGTACAGACAAAGCTGAAGATACCCACACACACAAACATATTTATGCATGGATGTACACGCATACAAACACACATACTCCACTACAATACAATTACAACAGACAGAAATTAAAGCACCAAAAAGATATGTCGGATCAGGGTACAAGTTTAGAAAAGTGACAAACGTGTATTTACGCGCTTTATGAATAATGTCCATGTGTTATTATTTATTGACCAATCCTTGCAGTGTTATTTTGTGTGATCAATTAGTCAAAAGAGAATTAATTGGTGATAATTCCGTTTTATAATTAATTCATAGTTGTAAGGTTAAAATATCTCTTGCTGCTTTTTACGGGTTAATTTCATTTCATGTCATCCCTGTGTGATTTTTAAAGACTTCACTTTTGGCTCCGATAACCCTGTGATTGACATTTGTTGATATTTTGACATTATAAAGATGAAATAATTATATCTAATGTAAATAATAAATATATGAATTGATTACAGCCCTATAAATGTCACACAGAATATTTGAGGAGTGCCTTTGTATGCTTTATATTATATTGTATTTTTATAACCGATCGATCTCTAAGTTTCCCACCGGCATTTATCCTTCTCTCGTTATTTCATACTTCTTTTTCACTTCCTTGTATTGAACCTGGATGGATTTCGCGTAAGAACAAGAAATTCAGTCCTTTTACTCACAGTACATTCAAATTCAGTTATGTTCAATACATGGAACGAGCAAAAGAAAGGAAACACAAAAATGCAGGGGATTCAAAGCTTTGAAAAGCATTCAAATTGCACTTCCATTATACTACTATTATACTTTTCAGTTTCAAAACTTGAAGAATGAAAATGGGATTTTGAAACAGCGCCTGGAACAGCTGGTGACCAAACTGCAACACCTAGAAGATAAGAGGAAGGAGGACAGAGTGAAGAAGCCAGACAGAGAGGAGGAGGAGGAGGAGAAGGTAGAGAGAGGAGTCCAGGGCTCCGAATCCTTCAGGGGAGAGGGGGAAGGAAGGGTGAGGATGATGGAGGAGAAGGAGAGAAGAGGAGAAATCCTTGGGACTCAGAGGGAAGCTGGAGTTGGGGAAGAGATTCTCCATGTTCAAGGGGGAAAAGGAGAACAATGCGATGAGGAGGTCGAGTCCAAAAGGAGAGGAGAGGCAGAGGGAGGGCAGAAAGATAGAGAGAAACAGGAGAAAGAAAGAGAAAGAAAGAAAGAACAGACTGCAGTAACAACAAGCTCAGAGATCCAAAACCATCCAAAAAGCATAGAAGACAATACAGATAGCGCAGCTGTAGACCAGGCTGTATGTTCCCTGTCTGGTCCTGATGTGGAGCTCCTGACAAACCGGCTCCAGGAGGCCCAGGAGGAGGCTGACAGACAGGCGACGGTGGCCCAGGATCTGCGCTCCAAGCTGGGAGAGCAGAGCAGGAAAACCTGGGAGGCCGAGCAGAGGCTGGTGGTCCTGGAGGCCGAGCTGCAGCATCTGAAGAAAGCTGCCCAGAGTCTGGGAGACGCCCGCAGGCAGATAGAGGTATGGATGGATGGGTGGAGGGATGATGGATGGATGGATGGGTGGAGGGATGATGGATTAAGTGAAGAAAGACACAAATGAATGGATGAATGAAGTGCTAATAGAGATATTAAGATCAAGGATGTTTGGTTGGTTGGATGGATGAATTAATGTTGGATGGACAGGTGACGAATGGATGATTGATATAATGTCTAGTAAATGCTATAAATAAATAAAAAACCCAGCCAGCATGCATTTATGGTGTCAAGAGGGGGACATTTTCTATATCAGCCTAAAGAACGTGTAATAATGTTCAATAATATCGAGTTGTAACGTTCTCATGTATGGGTCTGTATTTTCTACTATATCCTAGGATAATGTTATTTCGTACTGATTATGGAGAAAATAGAGACTTCTGAGGCACTTATGTGACAGTTATTTAGTTAAAAGTGTTTTGGTTCAGGCTGAAATATCACAGCAATTTGAGGTCCTCAGACAATGAAGCCTACTGACTTTTCCTCTGTCATCCAAGTTTTCCCTCATCCACTAAAATATTTCAAAACCTACCAGATGGATTGGAACTAAGTTTTTTACATTCATGGTTCCCAAACAATGAATCATAGTGACTTTTCCTCTAGAGCCACCATGAGGCTCACATTTGTAGTTTTGAGCGAGGTCCCCTCAGGATGAACTATGAGAACTTTGGTGATCCCTTGACTTCTTGATCATCATGTTTTGTCCAACACCTGCAAAACGACATTCCCATCAGCCTCAGCTGTACTTTGTGTTTAGTGCTAATCAGCTAATATTAGCATGCCAACATGTGAACCTAAGATGGAAAACATGGAATACATTACACCTGCTAAACATCAGAATGTCAGTGAGCACTTAAGCATGCTAATGTTAGCATTTAGCTCAAAGTACCACTGTGCATTAGTTCGGCCTCACAGAGCTGCTAGCATAGCTGTGGACTCTCAACCTAGTTGAACTGTACTCCTGCCTGTAGACAAATTTCAGATGTTTGCATGTTCAGCTGGCCTGCTGTGCATTGTCAAAAGGCTCTTTAGGTGATGCTATTTATTTGAATTAATTAATTGGAAGTTTACCAATTGAACTCTCTCTCCATTTCTCTATAATAAGCTCCAAATTATAGGAAACTATGTGACCCATATGATAAAACTTTATCCATCAAGTGAAATGTTGTAATGAAATGAAATGTAAAATGTTTACTTCCAGTATAAGTGGATGCGCATGTATGTACAGATGTCTGTTTGAATAGATTCCACAGCTCAACATCCTGCCGTCGTTCCCTCAGGTTCTTCAGTCGGAGGGTCTAGTTATGGAGGAGGAGCTGTGCCGCCTGCGGAGCCAAACGGAGCTCCACAGGATGCAGACCACGGTCATCGCCACCCTGGAGGGAGAGCGGGCCGCGCTGGAGAGAGACAGGGACACGCTACGCAGCACCGTGGACGCCCTGCGCACCGCCCAGCGCAAGGTTGAAGAGTACACATGCACACACACACACACACACACACACACACACATACACACATACACACACGTGCAGCTGTGACACCAAACATTTTCATGACCACGGCAGATGTCATTTTACTTGAGGGAAGAGAAAAAGAAATGCAGAAACCAAATGAAAAGGAGTTTTATGATGTAAGAAACACAAATCCTCAGTGACAAAAACTCATTCAATGTTTAACAGCTGATCTTATTATTCTGTAATCTCTTTAAATAATTACTTGGTTACATTAATTTCATTACATTAGATAGGGGCTCTACTTGGCAAACACATGTCTTTTGTCTTGCGTCTATATCTGAAATCTAATTATATTATTGCGTGGAGGAATTGTTCAGCTGGAGGTGGATTTGACAGCGTGAAGTGAAACGGATGATTCAAGCTGCTGTCTGAGAGTGAAACTGCATGTTTTTATACAACCAGCATTGAGAGAGCGAGTCTGTTTTGACCTGCAAAGTTCACATATTGGCAAGAAACTCATCCACACTCAGAGGAGAGATTTGGTGTTTTGGTACATGTTTTCATTTAGAGCATTTCCCTAGATAGATGTAGGTTCAAGGGAAAAAAAAACAACCCAAAAATGAAGGATGTAGACATCTTTGAGATTTTTCAAAAAACAAAAAACAAATGTGATGCAGAATACTGTGTTTAATGTGCTATTTGCAGTAAAATTGGGAGACATCAGAGAAATTGCAAGCTAAGGAAAAGAGCAGTGCTAAGTCAGCATTAAAGAAATACCATAAAAGGGGTTCATGAATACCTCCCATTCAGAGAGAGTCGTACATAATCCGTCTTCTGATGTTGTAATACCATATTGCCCATCCTCTTTTTATGAAGAGAAGATCCAGTCTTTGTTGTCTTTGTTGTTGTACCTGTACGTCTACTACTATCCCAACATTATTGTAAATATTTTGTAAATACACGCAGTATTGGCTGAGAAAATACCTTTTTTTTTTACAGTGAAGTTCAGACCTGTTTCAACTGTCTACATGCATTCTGCCATGACGCCATCCAGCTACATGGTCCCATGGAATTGGATTCAATACATGCAGTCGTTAGCATGTAATAGAATTACAACAACAACCCTGGATACTGTTTTATTGAGCTAATATATGCCAGAGCAATACTGTTCATTACAGCACATCAAACGATATTTCGACATAGATAACTTTGAAAAACAGTGGAGTATTCCTAAAACAACAATCCACTCTCTAAATGAGGACGTACTGACATATCATTTTGGTTTAGTTTCCAGTTCTGTTTGAAGTAGACTTTGTATTCTGACCACCAGAATGAGAAGCGAAGACACTGAATTTAATGAGATTATAACAGTGCGTGTTAAATGAAACATGAAGTGCACTCTGCTTCTTTCAGCTGTACGAGTGAAAAACACCCAAATAGGAAATTACAACTCATCTACGTCCTCTTTCTCCCCTTTGCTCCTTTGTTGTTGTGCGACTTTTCTAAACTACTCTGTATTGAAACAAAACCAAAAACGTTGTGTTGATTTGGTCATTTCATTTGGTGATTTCATGCAGAATTCTTGGAAATGTTGCAAAAGATTGATTGAATTTTCTGCCACTTTATACTTCTACTTCACTGCAATTCAGAGGGTAATGAATACATTTTGCTAATAACACTTAAGTGATATTTTTAATGCAAGACTGCTTCATAGTGCTACTAAAAAACTGAAACAAAAAAACTAATTAAAAAGTAATTTCTCACCCACAAGTTACATAAGGAAAGAACAAGGAGGAGAGTCCAAAGCCTATTTCAGTTTGTCTTTCATATGTTGTCTGTTGTGACCCGTCTGTCTCTTTTGTTATTTGCCACTCTGCATGGGCATTTCCCCTCTGGGCATTAATAGATGTATCTAATCTTAAGTGGCCAGTAAGAATCAAACAGCATTAATACTCCATCTTGTCTCTTTATCAGGGTGACCAGTTGGAGCTCACCGTTCAGACTCTCAGGGCGGAGCTGGAACGTCAAGGTCGGAGTCTGGAGACCTCTCGTCGTAGGGAGGTGGAGCTGGAGGCAGAGCTCCGCGAGGCCACCTTGGAGGCTGAATCGCTGGCCCGGGCGCGAGACCAGGCGCTGCTGGAGGCCTCGAGGCTGGAGCAGGAGAAGGAGGTGTGTCAGTCGGAGCTGGACGGCCAACGGAAGGAGGGGAGGCAGAGAGAGAGGGAGGCGGCGAGGCTGAGGCAGCAGCTGGAGAGCACGACCCTGGCCCTGGAGCACAGTAACCAGAGAGCTCGGGCTCTGGACGCTGAACACAGGTACACACACTTCTGTTCACACACTTAACCTCGATCATGAGCCGAGGAAGCAATTAACTTAACAAGGCATCAGAGGGAGCTCCATGGCTGCACCGTGCATTTATCTATAATGTCAACTCTATCTTCATTCAACCTGTGTCTCACCTGTGTGTGTGTGTGTGTGTGTGTGTGTGTGTGCAGGCATGTGTGTCAGCAACTGTCTGAGTCCAAGGAGCTCTGCATTCGGCTGCAGGACCTGGAGCAGAAGCTCAGCACTCGATTAGCCAGCACGGAGGAGGGTAAACAGCAGCTGCAGGAGCAGTACGCAGACGCTCAGGCCAAGATTAGCTCACTGTCCCAGGTGTGTGCGAGTGTGTGTGTGGGCATGTGACGTGGTAGTTTAGTCACAGACAGTAATCACTGCTGCAGGGATGCAGTGGACACAAACTCAAGCTCAGCTTTCTTACAGCAGAAATTAAATATAAACACAGATTTGTTCTTGTGACTTAAATTCATAGATATAATAGTTCATTCTATGATGTTTGGATGTCTGTACTGAATAATAATCCAGTGTGTGTTCAGTATACTCAAAGAATGCAATTTGCATACCAAATTTGCTGGATTGTTCAGTGTGTTGTTGATGGACACTATTGTCCCTCAGTGCAATGGGAAAATATGAGAAATGGAGACTCTGCTGACGGAGATAAAAAATAAAATAAAACACAATAACTGTGTCCAAAACTACTACTTATTTACTATGTAGGGCACAATATTTACTCCGTGAAAGTGTGAGATGTGTGCACTGTGTAGTGCCTCCAAGAATTCCCACAACAGAACAAAAAAAGCAGCGTCCACAGCATGTACACAACTTTCTGCTATCAATCCCCAAAATGCAATGCGTATTTTATAGATGCAAGAATTACACGTCTCTACACATGTCAGTGATGATGCAAAATAATGATGATTAGTAAGTGTCCAAAATTTCAGTTTACTTCACACATGAATAAAACAAACAAACAAATAAAAACGTATTTATGAAGAAAATTAGCTTTCTTCTTGTTAAGTTGAATTGGCTTCAGTTTCATTGAAACCTGTCAGGGCAGTGAAGTTAGTATACTTTCATTTCTTGTCTACTAACTGCTAACTTCTAATGTAGTATACTGTGAATGTTAGTAGATTGTACTTACTGCATAACATTAGTATGCACTATACGTATGGACAAACTTTTCTGAGTAAAAGTAATTCAGTTCAGAGTTGCACTTTTGATTTGTGTGATGAAGATGATAGACTGTTTGCCACCGTTTTATTTCCCACAGATTATAATCTTGAGCGCTGCATTGCCCCTTATCTCTCTCTTATCAGGACCTATCCAGTGAGCAGGCACATTCTCAGGAGCTGTCCACTGAGGTCGAACGTCTGAGCCGGAAGCTACAAAAAGCAGAGGCTGAACTAAAGACGACGACCGATTCTCTCAACCAATCGCAGGAGAGAATAGAGTCGCTCTCCCAGAGCCTCAAGAAAAGTGAATCTCTTCTCCAGTTGGAAAAGAGAAGAGGAAGCGCGGAGGTGGACGTTGCGTCTAATTCAAATTCAGACTCCTCAAACGAAACTCACGTTTGTCAGACACACGCCCAGGAGATGACGTCACATCTGGATCAATCCCCTGAAGCCGGCAAAGGTCGTGACCTTTCCATGGCCCCTGATGGTGCCGCAGGAGAGACGGAGAACGAGAGGTTGATAGGGCTGGAAAAAGAGGTGTGTATCTGCATTTGAATATATTTCTGTGAATGATGTGTGTGTGTGTGTGTGTGTGTGTGTGTGTGTGTGTGTGTGTGTGTGTGTGTGTGTGTGTGTGTGAGCCTTTGAATCTAATTTACAGCATGTCTGTGTGGTTCAGTGCAGCTTCTGTGTGATGGAGATGATTTATATTATGTTGAAATTTTTGCTCTAGGGATGCTTCACGACTATCAACTCACAGTAGGCCTCCACTTCCCCGAGTGCAGCACTTTATTTTCAGAACTACCGCTTTATCTCTGCTCATCAGTTTTTATAATGTCACCTCGGCTACTGTTAATCTTCCTTATCTCTGCTGCTCTCGTGTTGTAGCTCTTACTCTTTCTCTCACACACACACACACACACACACACTCACACACACAGAGACACACACATAAACTCTTAACATCAAGCTGTAAGGGGCAGCTCCAGCACCGCCAAGGTCGGGAAATTCATTCAGTGCATTGCTCAGTAGATATGGCAGTGCGTTAACGCTGTCAGGATTTAAAGTTTTAGATTAGGATAGATGAAGCAAGGCTCTAACACCTTTTTGAGTTCCTGGTCACACCCCTATGTATGTGCAGGTACACTTGTTGATACATTGCTCAGTGGTGGAAGAAGTACTCAGATCTTTACTCAAGTAAAAGTACCAGTACAACAATGTAAGAATACTCTATAAGAAGTAAAACTCTTGCATTCAAAATGTTACATAAGTAAAAGTTCTGAAATATTACCAGTTAAAGTACTCATTCTGCAGAAAGGATGATTAGATGATTGATATGAGAGGGAAGACAAAAAAAGAAAGTCCTTCTACACAAACTTTTTTCATATCTTTGCTTTTTTGTGATATATTGGATAATTTCACCTCTTTTAGGCCTCAAACTGTTATTTTTATGAAACCAACAACTCATCGCTTTTTTGTAAGACGTCACAAGGCAACGATGTCGGGAACCACTGGTTTAATCTTTAATAATGTATTGTATTTTATAAGCTCTTGATATGTTTCAATGTAAAATCTTAAACTGAAAAGTAACTGATAACTAAAACGTCAAAATAAAGGTAGTGGAGTAAAAGCTACAGTATTTTCCCTCTGAAATAGTAGTACAAGTACCTCAAAATTATACTTAAGTACAGTACTGGAATAAATATACATAATTACTTTCCACTACTGACTTTGGCAGGATGAACGGTACAGTAGCAGGAAATCTAAAAGAGCCAGTGAGAAGAAATCCCCCGTGTAGCAGCATGATTCAGTCAGGTGCTGGTGGGAAATGTGAAAAAATCCAAAATGAAAACTAAAAGCTGCCAAACACCAAAACTGAGCTCCAGACCTGAAATGTGTTGTCGTTGTGCCAGAAAAATGTTCAAATAAATTCACATTGTTTGGTGGGTGTAGAGCGACGTTTTTGTGCACTGCAGTCTCATTTTAATTTAGGATAAAAACACCAGATTTCTAACCTATCCACCACAATGCCCAATCAACACACTCCTTTATTTATCAGAGCAGATTGCACCGTCGAGTCACAACTAAGTGTGCAGATTCTGTACAGATTCCACTCAATGAAATCTTTACATTTCCGCAAAAACACTGGAAGATTTCCATCTCTGTATTTGTAGATTGAAACAAATGTCATTTAAATGTCACCTGCAGATTCAGTCAAAACATAATATAGATGTTTTGAGCGGTGTGTGACATAAAAATGCAGCACAGTCTGTGACGCAGCTGCTACTGTACACGGCTGTGGACGCTCTCCCAATATGACATTTCTCTCCCTCAGAAAGCGGCGGTGGTTGCAGGACAGGAGGCTTTGCTGTCGCGGCTGTCCCAGTCCCAGGAGGCGTGTGAGCACCTTAAGGAGCAGCTGGAGGCTCTCCGGCGGCACTCCCTCAGCCTGCAGGACTCCTGCACCAGACTACAGACACTGAACACCCAGCTACAGGTGACCAAACTCACAGATTTATTATGGCTGAATTTATTTGTTCAACTTTCACACTTTCACATTGTTTTTAACCATTTAGTCCATCAAAATTAAAGCTATTGATCATGAGACCCTTGCAATGAATTTGGACGTTGGAATTGGTTTGTTGGTCGGTCCATGAAATGTGGTTCAGACATTCATGTCTCTCTCAGGATGAATTGTAAAAACTTTGGCGATCCCTTCACTTTTCACCTAGCGCCATCATCAGGTCAAACTTTTAATTTGTACAACACTTTGGTTCATGACCAAAAACCTGAAAAACGAACAATATTCCCATCAGCCTCACCTGGAATTTGTTAGCATGCCGACATTTAGCTCAAAGCAGAAAGCACCTGGATCATTTTTTTGACAAGGCTTCTGTCTTGAAAATGACCAAAAAGATAATATTAATGTAATTTTTCATAGTGCTAGCAGTGGTATATTAAAACTTAATGCTGGGGTTGTTGGCTTTCTGTTTGACCCCTACAATGTAGGCACAGACATTATCTCTCTGTTTTATACCAAATGCACAAAAACACACACAGGTGGAGCAAGCATCCCTGAGCTCCCAGCATGCAACAGTGGTGGCGCGCTGCAGTGGGAGCGAGGCCCGGTGTGCGGCTCTGGAGGCTGAGTCCAAGGTGTGGGCGCGAGAGCGAGAGGAGTCAGTGGCCAGGATGGAGGCTCTGAGGCGGGACCACGACCGCATGATGGCGCTGCAGCAGCGGCAGGAGGTGGAGCTGGAGGAGCTGCTGGACAAACACTCTCAGCTGAGGAGCAACACCCGCAGCCTGGAGGCCCAGCACAGGGAACTGGAGGCCAGGTACAAACACACTGTCTGCATTACATTAGACCCTTTGATTAACTGAAAAATTTGAAAATGTGTGTTGAGAATTTTGAGTCATTTTCTATACTTGTGAGGGCTTTTAGTTGTCTCAAGAACACTCAAATCCACTAACACAACCTGCATCACACGCTCTCTTTCTGTCATACATTTTAAGTCCTATTTTGTTTTGTTGGGGTGAATGTTGTGTTTGCAATCTGAAGGTACAAGGAGCTCCTGGACGGTAAAACCCAGCTGGAGGAGAGAGAGCAGGAGATGAAGATGGAGAGACAGGAGATGGAAGCAGAGGCCCAGAGGAGACTGGAGAGAGAACGAGAGCTGGAGAGGCTGAAAGAAGACAATGAGAGGTAACGAATGCGCTCACCAGTCAGCTTCTTCAGCATCACATTCATGAGATCTCATCATCCTTTCACTCCTCTCCTCTCACTGGCTGCATGTTGAGCAGCAGCTTTAATGCTTCTATATGAAGCACAGCAACTCAGGGACTGCTTTGAATGCAAAGCAGCACAGAAATATAAGGCATCAAAAAACAGCATTGGGAATAAATGTTGAAAATATACATTTGTTTTAATATTTCCCACAAAAGCAGAACATTGAAGGCTTTTGGCCTCACCAAAATAATTCATCTTAGAGGTTTATTTACAGTCTTACCTCAGATTTATTACATGTTTTCTTGGTCGCATCTGCGTGTATTTAAGCCTCAGACCAGTCGCACTGAAATCTGAGGCTGCTTCTGATTAAATTATATCTTCGGGGTGGTGGGTGTATAATGATGATGATCATCATCTGACGATACTTGTGTGCCATAATTAGTTAATCAACCAGGTTTTCATCATCATATTGATGCAATTTATTACTGACTGTCTCAAATGATGGGTTGCCAAGCTGGAAACACTAAAAATACTATTAGAATATAAAATAAGCATGTCCATGCATTTAAAAAAGCATCTTAAACCTGTTTAGTAATGTAGTATTTTAACTGAATCAAATGACAGAGTGAAAGGGGTCGCTCATGGTGATGAACTTACAGAGAATAATCACTTGAATCTGCAGCTCTCCTCGGCTTTACAAAACTTCATAGTGAGTTTCAGCTCATTGTTTAGCTGTCCGGCAACAACTTTACTGTTGTGGTTCACTCTCATGGCTCTCATAGCGTAGTTTTCGGCCGCAGCAGGCCGCTGTTTTTAGAGAATAGCTCTTAAAAACCCACCGTACACGTCCTGCTCAGCAGCAAACAGCAGACAGCAGACAGACACAGTTAGCGACTATTTGGTGAACATTTAGCAGCTAAAGAGCCAGATATTTCCAAGTTGGTAGAGACCAAAAATAGAGCTAAAAGAGAGTAAATATTGGACTTACATTCACCAGGTGGCCAGAAATACGACTCTAAATGAATAATAATGTTGCTCTGTAACTGCTGAATGTGCAATTACGCCATGTAAGTTAATATAATAATGATAACAATATGTCAATAGGACATGTGTACATGTTTCTGCTGCCCCCAAGTGGCCAAAGAAAACTGTTATTGCAGGTTTAAGAAAAATTGTCAAAAACTAGTTCCAGCTTCTCAAATGTGAATATTATCTGGTGTTTTTGTCCTCTAGGATTGTAACTTTATCATATTTGGATTTTGGACTGTTGGTCAGACAAGACATTTGAAGATGTCATCGTGGGACTTGAATATATTTGTTAGTTACAGCTCTAAAGGATAGTGGCTGATTTGTTTAATACTGAGCCATGCATGCTGTCCACTGGTTCAGTTTCAACTTGAAAAGTTTAATTCCAAAACACTTTGAATCCACATTGGGAACATAAAATCTCTAATGTTTATTACTGAATATTACCAAATATCCCCCACAGTAATCATTAAGAGTTTCATTTCATCTCATTACAAAATGAAGCACAGATGATTGCGTACCTCTATCATGCTACTATTTTGTAAGCAATGGTCTAAAACCACTGATAATTTGTTTTTCAATCGTTTTTCTGACAACGATGTCTATTTATCTATTGGTTGTTTTCTGGCTTTGTGAGGACTCATCATGTTGTGTAAAAATATAATAATGAGCTTCAGTTAGAGAGCACTTACCACAGCACTTTACAGGACACATAATAGTGACAGCGATGAGTAAAGCTTGTGTGTTGCAGGCTGCAGGCCCAGCAGAAGGAGTGGTTGGCGTCGCAGGCGGAGCTGCTGGCTCAGGGCTCGGTGCTGAGGGGGGAGCTGAGCACCTCCCAGCTGGAGCGGACGCGGCTGGAGGGGGAACTCAGCGCCCTGCGGGAAACCAACCAGAGCCTGGACCTCAGCAACGCCCGCCTCACCAGCCAGTATCAGGTATTAACCAGACACACACATACACACTCGGAAATGTATGTACACACCTGCAGGTACACACAGGTGTTTTGTATTCAAGCTGCCAGTCGACCATTGACATGCAAAAAAGGGATTTAGTGCTTCACAGCGGAGACACTCAGGTACATTACCCTCTTGAAATAAAAAAACGAATTTATTTAAAGCATTATTGGGCAATTAAACAAAATTCATTAGGAAGTCATTGCAGCTTTTAGAGAGTAATTTACATAGTTGTGGTCAGGTGGGAACAACTATCATATTATCAGTGGGGAACATGAGTGGCTGATTTCTAATACTTGGTATGAAGCCAATTTCAGCTTTACATATCAGACAAAATGATATATTGGTCCAAACAAATAGTAGCTAATAAGGAGAAGGGGCATCTTTGCCTTCAGAACAGTATTGCTGTCAAACACCCAATGAATATAAGCAGGAAAGTTTCCAGTCGTTTGAGGGATGAAACAGGTGGAAATTGACTTCCTGTAAAGAGTTAAGAAGTCAACCAGCAGATGTTATGTTCTGCCGCTTCATCCAGTTGTCATTTTGTACAAGATGAAACAGATACACAAAAATCACTGCAGGATTCAAGATACATATAGACCAGTCTGTTTTCTGGATCGCTGTTAGACCACATCCACAGTTTCCAGTTAGGACAATATCAACCTTTAAAGGAATAGTTGGAGAGTTAGATACGACTCTCATGTCTGTATGGTAAATATATAGCTGGAGCCAGGTTAGATTAGCTTAGCATAAAGACTGGAAACAGGGGGAAACAGCTAGCCTGGCTCTGTCCAAAGGTAACAAACTCCACCTGGCAGCACCTCTAAAGCTCACTAATTAACACATTATATCTCATTGTTTTGGTTTCACGGGAAGTTTACCCCCCTCTGCTTTCAGGCTTTGTGCTAAGCTAATTGCTAATCACCAGCTGGCAGTAGCTTCATATTTACAGTACAGGTAGGTGGTATCAATCTTCTCCTCTAACTCTCGGCAAGAAAGCGAATGAATTTACTCCCCAAAATGTGGAACTAATAATTTAAATGACTAACTAGTAGCAGATTAATGCTAAAAAAATGAAACATGCCTGCCATGTCTGATTAGACTAATTTGTCACAAATTACACTATTTCTTGCCCCATCATTTCTTTGTCTACTCAGGTTAAATTGTCCCTGAATTCAAAACAAAAATGATGAAGTATCAGTATTCCCGTGTGCCTCACTGGAAACCTTATTCAGCCCCCCATCATGTTATACTGTAGGTAGTTAGATTTAGATCCTGGGGATCAGACACACAAGCCTCATTATACTGTCCTGCATGGGAAATGGAGATGTGGAGAGGTGGCAACTCTTCCCTTTGAAAACGTAAAAGTTCAGTTTGGAGTCCGTGTGGTCTCGCAATTAACCTGTTGCTGCTGTGCTAACTGGTGGAGCTCGATTGGACACAAATAATTGGAAACAGATTCACAAATAGGTAATTAGGAGAGATGTTCCACAAAGTCTTGACTTATGTAATCCTGCCTAATAAGATTTTACAATAAGGTTGTGGTTTGAAAGCATTGAGTTTTCTCAGCTTAAACATAATTTTTCACTGCTTGCTTTGTAGTTGTGCTTGATATGCTAGATGATATGGTTTTGTGCATCAGTCTTGGATGTTAACTCTGCCTTAAAAAGCATCTTTATGAAACTCTCAAGGCTCCAGTTTTGTCCAGAAAGCTTCAAAGAGCAGCTGAATGAATTCTTTGGTCCTTTGTGAGCCTGTAGTTGGCAGTTATGCGCCTTTCAGTCAGGCAGTGTTGGTGAGCTCTGACCTCTTGCTTTATTAAACAAGTTTGCAGTTTTTTTTGACCAGTGCCCCAGCAAGTCAGTCACCAACTGCTGGGTCTCTCTGTGCCTATTTCAGTTGCCTTTCATTCCTATGCACACTATAAAAGTCTCGATGCCCTTATACATTTGCTTTTCTTGTCTACTCTGGTCATTACTAACACACATATTCACACACTGTCTTAGGAATATATTCATAGCTCGGCACACGTTATCAGGCATGCTTGTATAGACTGATTAGGCTATGAGGTACGCATACAGAGACAAAAACTACATATTTTGATCTCACTAAACTATTTATTTTGATTGACATTTACTGTCTTGTATGTGTGTGTGTAGCTGTTGACCCAGCTGAAGGGGAACATGGAGGAGGAGAACCGACAGTTAGCGGAGCAGAACCAGAGTCTGCTGAAGGAGAACCGGGCCTTACTGGAGCAGAGCCTGGAGCGCCGTGACCAGCACTATTCACAGCAGAGGGAGTACCAGTCAGTACACACACTCACACGCATACGCAATCAGGATAATTTGTTTTTGCAGGGAAAACAGGAGCGGATTGAAGAGGAAATCAGGCTTCCTCACAACAAAGCACCTTAACGCTTTTGTTCAAATTATAACAAGCAGGAGCAAACATCATGCAAAGTGTATTGTTAACATTTCTAACTTTGTAGGCGGTAACCCAGTCTGCATTTATATCCAGCACATAAAAGCACTCGTGTAAAGGTTTGAGACTGTGAGACGACAATTTCACAGTCCAACAACACTCAGCAGTCGTCCTTTTAAATGACTAATAGACTGGTAACAGATTAATCCAGAACTAATAGTGAGCATGCAGAGCTGGCTTCACCCTTTAAGTCTAATGAGCCAAATTTCTCTTAAGCTACAAAATGTCTTTCTGTAGTTTAATTTTTAAGCTTTATTTCTTGAAAAGATCATTTTTGTCCACACCGGTTTTAAATTACTGTCACTGTTAACATTTCACATTTCCAAGTGTTTCACGGCACATTTTAGTTCAGCACTCTGCCATGCGAGGCCTGTAGCGCCTTACACAGGTAACAATGGTGTCTATTACAACTGCATGTTAAACAGCCGCACATTGTTCAGACCCGCAGAAATGTATTCACATTTTTAGTCCATATCATCACAGTTATCATCATAAAAGAGAGAGAAATCACACTGAATTACAGAGAGAGAAGCCCAGCGTGTGCTGGAATAATGGGATAAACAGGACAGTGTACAAGATGGAAGGATGGATCCTGGGTTTGACTAATAAGAGACATATATTGTGTTCCAGCTTTGGAACAAACAGACAAAGAATATGTGTAATCTTTATATATATGATTGACATACAATGGAAACATTTTTTAGGGTAACATTTAGAGTGCTGAAAATTAAAGGTGCCCTGTGGAGTAGGATGCTTTGCAAATGTATTCTGAGTAAGGAATTGCATTCAACTCATTTGTTAGGCTTTAAGGGTGCACACAATGAGATTTGGTGAGAAATTATAAATGTAAACAAAACTTTTTTTGAAGAAAACTCTGCAGGGTACCTTTAACAAGATAGGGGTTCTGCGGATCCAACGTCATAGGCTAACTGTGCGCTATGATATTTTTTATCTGAAGCCATGTCTTAACACCTGAACATTAGGAACACAGAGGGAGGAGTAAAGGCTGCTCTAATCAATATTTTTATAATAACAATAGATCAAATGACTACATATACAGAGTCGTCACCAAACTGTGCAGATCCCCTCAGCTCTACAGGGCAATTTAGCATCTTTCAGTCCATTGTTTTGGATATTCAGACTTCCAAAAAGCAAGCTAGATGTTTCAGATATTTACATATATCTATATCTATATATGTATATATATAATAAATATTATATTGAAACACATAATAGAGTGCTGTGTTTTAGACATTAATTAGTATTCAGAGTAATTGGGGCTCTTAAAACCACTTCTGAGTACAAAGCTTTCTAAAAGCTTTAACCGAAACCTCACCAGATTCCCTGATCAGTCAGGTATTATCATCCCAAGGTCTGAAGTTCTGAACCAAAGGCATGCTGTGCATTTTTAGAGCAGTTTATTTAAACTGGAGTGTTTATTCCTGTAGTTCAGGTTATTTGAGCAGGAAATGCAGGTCTCTCTCCTGAGCCAAGTAAACTGTGGTGTGGCTCATTAGGGATGAGAACGTAATCCAAACTAACACCAGGATACATGTCCAAATAGGGTATCAGGAGTGGAAGGGGTCGGATGTTATTATCTCATAGCCAGCAGTTTATATTGCTTAGAAAAACAGGAATTAAAAAATGAGGTGAAGGCAAACTGAGTCTGACTCATATTCAGCTTCGTCTTTGTGTTCCTCAGAGGAACGAAGAGCAAAGACAAGTTCATCGTGAAAAGATAAAAGACTTAACAGTCCAATGAATGTGCTTCATATTAGTCCATGTGATGTGATATTACATGTGTGAGTAAACAGGCTAAATACAAAAAAGCACCATATATCACATGTCCAGTCTGGTTAAGATTTATAAAATGTAGTTGTAAGATAAACTACCTCATAAACATAAATATTTTCTTTAGTAAAAGCATATTTAGAGACTCCATACACTT
Organism: Enoplosus armatus; assembly: GCF_043641665.1. Classification (NCBI taxonomy): domain Eukaryota; kingdom Metazoa; phylum Chordata; class Actinopteri; order Centrarchiformes; family Enoplosidae; genus Enoplosus; species Enoplosus armatus. The sequence continues at coordinate 14,076,061 of NC_092189.1, forward strand.
CACTGCCTCTCACTCAGTCTCATCTCTTTATTTTCACTGTCTGAAAAAATCTAAGTAAGACCTTGGAAAGTGCAAAGGACAGTTTAGATTGTTTGATTTACAAAATCACTTTTGTTGTGAGCGACGCCGAGCAAATGATGCAGCGGCTTTGCCCTTCCAAACTAATGTTGGGGAAAATGTTGTGAATTCAGTGAGCAAACATGTGGAGAGGACTCATAAGGTTTCATAAAATAAATCGAACTGGCCTTCAAGAGTGCTTCATCAAACTCTAAATGTATTTAATAAATTTGATACTGCTTTGCTGCAAGCAAGATGCCGTGGTTTGTAGTTGATACACACACTGAAGTAGGAGGATTTGAAGATGTAACCAGAAGCGTTGGCCACATTATTGAATTAGAAAACATCAAATAAGAATTAATATAACAACATAAAGAGTCTATAGCCATGCCAGTGTCTCTGTGGGCCACAGTGGTGCTTTGAGCTAAATATTAACGTCAGCATGCTAACATGCTTATGCTAAGCAGCTATAAAGTTCACCATGTTCACCATCTTAGTTTAGCGTGTTAGCATTTGCTAATTAGCACTAAACACAAAGTACAGCAGAGGCTGATGGGAATGTCATTAATCTTGCAGGTGTTTTGTTACAAACAAAAGTCAAGGGAGTTTTTATAATTCATCCTGAGGGGAGAAAGAATGTCTGTATCAAATTTAATGGCAGAAATGTCTCGACAACTATTGGATGGATTCCAATAGTTGTCGAGACATTTCTCTCAAAACCACAGATGTGAACCTCATGGTGGCGTGAGAGGAAAAGTCAAGGGATCACCAAACTCTAGACTTCATCCTCTGGGGATCATGAGTATTTGTACAAAATTACAATAAAACAATCCATCTAATAGTTGTTGACATATTTTAGTCCGCACCAAATATTAGTCCGACTAACAGACTGACATCTGCCATCGATAGATCCATGCTGCTAGCTGGGCTAAAAACAACACATATAAGAGATTTAATGCAGAAGTAAAACAGTACCATGACATGTTGCTTGTGTATTACTGAAAAGTCACATTCACCATAAGAAGATGTGTTTTTTGTTTTATAGCAACATAATCCTGTATGTATAACAGGAGCTCGGCTTTCCATGACTTCCATGACATTTCAGTCTGGACCAAAGTGGTGGACTGACTGAACGACCGACCAACCGACATTGCCACCACCAGATTCACGCCGCTAGCATGGCTATTAATGTACATAGACCTTGACTCTGACCGTTGCTCATTTCTAATAACCTTCCTGATCTTTTCCGCTCACAGCTGAGCGTCAGTAAACGACGGTCAGCTCACACTGTCAGCGACTTTGTGCTCAGTATTTTTACTCTGAGCTGTCTTTCAATTAGCGGAGGTTTGCTGAGCGTGCAGGCTATTTTGTCAGTGCTGTCCTGCTTTATGTTTGTTCACACCGCAGCTTGAACCCTGAACCCTCATGTGCTGCCTGCTGCTCGCCGGCAGCACATGAACATTAACGTCCACATACGGTCTCCTCTCTGATCTGCTGGTTTAAAAAGAGCACAGCAGGCTCCATTTCTCAGCAGTGAGTTTAGAGCAATGGGCTGATTCAATCACTATCAGCCACGTTACATACACACTTCCAGAATAATCCCATCTATGCGCACTGATAATGAATGCATGAAATGAATCAAACAGACTCTTCCTACTCAGTTTTTTCCCCTTCATCCTCCGCTCAGCTGCTTTGTTCTGACGCTTCATGTGTTTTCCTTCAGGGAGAAGCTGAGCGAGCTCCGTCGGGAGAAGCAGAAGTTGGTGGAGAAGATCATGGATCAGTATAGAGTCCTCGAGCCCAGCATGCAGTCTCCTGCCAGCAAGGCCAAGTACTGTATAGAAATGCATCTCTACCTTTACACCGAGCTGCCAGTTTATTAGTTAACTACACCTGAGCACCTCAATACAATATCCCTGCAGAAGGAAAATGTTTATACAGAACATTTCATACATGAAGACAATTCAAAGTGCTTTACACAAAGAAAAAGAAATACAGCACAAGACATTAAAACACGATACAAAACATTTAAAAGGAATTAGAAAGTGTACACATAAATATAAATTAGTTCAGGAAGTAGGTGCAAGGCGGATAATGATGAAATGGAAGTTGAAATATTTAACCTGTATTTTATGGTAGATATATCAATAAATTATAGATGCTTATAATATTATGGTATCAGAACGTCTTGCATGGTGCCAACAAAAACTAAACATTATAAACTTTACAAATATAGGATTTATAGCAGGACTATTGTATTGGACTGTATGAATATGCACTGTGTCTCTTTTTCATCACTAATTACTTTTTGTTAATTTGAATGAGGCACATTGCCATATTGATATTTTAGTTACTCTTGAAAGCATGAATGAACTGAGCTGCACTACAGAAACACAAAAAAATGTCAATACTTCATTACGTTTAGTCGGAACAAGTATCATTACCCTACTGTTTCGACCCACAGAGAAATGCTGCGGATTAGCAGTTTTTTCTAGCGATGGGCTCCCTCAAGCTCACCTTGTAGTCTGAGAATGTTTGGGTTCACAAGTCATCGTTAAGTCGGGCCTCAAGCTGGGTTTAGGTTGTATTCCTACATTTGCACTTTGTACACAGAATTTGTTCTGAAAGATGTTGAGGTTTTAATAGTTTTAGAGCAGCATTTGAGAGTACAGTGAATGTTTGTATGATCCTTTTGATGAAATCTTCTATTATATATTATTGTTTATTATGGTAACAGAAGTGAGCCCCCCCCCCACTCACACACACACACACACACACACACACACACACAGGGATGATGACTTATTCTCTATATCAGGAGGAGATTAACACTTATCTCTTTTGATATACAGTTTTGTCCCTCGCATTGTGTTTTCTATTATCCCTAAAACTCTGGTTTCTTAAGGTGTGTGTATCATGACCAAAACTAGGAGGATGGCCTCTCTCTGCTCCTCAACAAGAAGACCAATACCATTCTATAGAAAGAGGAGGGTACCACTCCTCCTTAATAAGAAATAAAATAGTAAACTGTGGTCATAGTGTTGAGATTTGCTTTATTGTTGTTGTCACTTTAGCAGAACGCCCAATTCAGCCCCAAGTGCACCTGTCTTGCATTCGACAGCTGGCGAGCATTTTGTACCATAAATTAAATTTAATGATTAGTATTGTTGCGTACAAATTGTTTTTTTTCACAGTGTTACAAATTAATATGGTAATGACATTTTAATTATAACATTTCCGAATTGATTTTCTTGATGTCACGTTACAAAGTGCTTTCTTTGGCATAATAAATGATGGTTGACACCTTGAGGAACATTTTGTTCTCATTTTTTTTTTTTTATGTCAGAAAACAAACACAATGCATTTTTTGTGAACTAGATGCAGCCGTCGTGACACTTGGCATCCTCCTACTGTTGTCTGGAAAATCAGAGAGACACACACACACACACACACACACACACACACACACACACACACACACACACACAGAGTCTCTCAGCTCATCCCTCTTTGTAAATGGTCCCTGTCCTCTGTGTCCTCATAGGAAATCTAACTGGATTGCAGACAGGATGAAGAAGCTAATCAAACCCCGGGGAGGAGGAAGAGAGGGACGCGCCCTCTTCACTGCCGCGGGCAGCGTGGAAAACCTGGCCGACAGCAGTGAATTTACATCAGACGCACACACACCTCAGCTTGGTGAGACCACACACACACACACACACACACACACACACACACAAACACACAAACACCAACCGAATGGTTTCCACAAAGATATGCTCACATGCTCACCCCATCAAGCGAAGCTACAGGCATGCATACAAATCATCTCATGACTACCAAGTGTGGTCAGCATTGATACCACTCTCTTCTCCTTAGATCTCTCCCTGCAGAGTGCCAAGACTTACTGAGGCTGGCTTTCTCTGCTAACCACATGTTGAAAGGAAAAGATTCGCGAGGCTTCATTCTCTTTTTATACACCTTGACTGTTGAATGCTTTCACTGTCTGAGAGAGGGGGAAAAACTCTCTGCAGACATTTTCAAAGCCAAGATTTAAGCCCCAACCTGCATTCATGCTTTTTTTCTCTCTTTCTTTTCGACATACTGTTGTTGTCCCCAGTTAATTTTATTTTGCCTCGCATTGTGTTTTCTATTATCCCCCCTTAAAACCCTGCTTTCTTAAACTGTGTGTCAGGATCAAAACTGGGAGGCCCGGCTCTTTCTTCTCCTCGACAAGAAGACTGATGGTTTTTATTGAGCCTGTATCTCAGAGAGACATTCGATCTCTATAGTACACACCATGTGGAAGAAGCAGAAAATCACTCCAAAACATGATGCATTAGCAAACACGGTATATAACAGTAAAATAATTCAAATCCCAGTTTAATTGCTCTAAATTAATTAGATGATTGATGGATGATTGTTTGAGCTAGCCAAGACATTTTCCACAAACTTCACTCCTTCCTATCTTCTATGTTTGTGGTGACATTTCCCACAACACACACATTTAACCCTGAAACTAACCTGCTTTATGGCCGGTTAACTTGACCTTTACCACTGGTCTCAGGTCAGTTTTCAGGCTGCAGCTGGTGATACAACTCTCTGAACAGACTGCACCACAGCAGTTCTATTAGTTCTCATTAAACTAAAGCTATACGTCAGAATTTATGTATAATTTCCATTGAGTTATTGTGATATAATCTACTGTCAAATAGGTTAGGATTGCCTTTTTGAATATAAAGTTCAGGCTTCTATCCATGTTAAGCTCTTTTGTAATTATGTGGTTTTAGATTTTCTAGAAAATGTATTTTATTACATTATTTATGTAATTTAATATACTTAGAATTACAATTTAAACAACAGTCATTTTAACAAATTTTAGCTAATTTTCACCATTATAATTGTTCAGTATCATGATAATAATTCTCATTTTAAATGCCAAACTGTGTGAGAAAAAACACGGTACTGAACGCTGCACACTGTCAGCACTGAATTTATTGAAAAAGCCGATCAGGCATTAAACTCACTCAGCCCGTAGCTCGAGTATAAAGATGTTCATTTTGTGAGTTTAATGCGTTGAATGTTGCTTTTTCAATAATGTTAGTGCTGACAGTGTGCAGTTCTCTACCTTTGTTTTGCATTTCTTCACTCTCCTGTGCACTCGTTGACCAGTTGTGCATTAGACAATATTTATCTAAAATGCCATAAAGGCAAAGTGAAATTAAATTTGAATTAAATTATGAAAAGAGGTTGCTACATTTAAAATATATCCCTATATTGATTCATCTGCGGAGGAATTACAGTTTACAAATGCATGGATAAATTCTCAACATTAACTAAACTACATGACAAATTACATTACAGATTGTTTCTATCTACTGCTTATAATTGCTAAGTTTAAAATAAAGGGTAAAGCACTTAAGGTACAGTGCTTTTCTACTTCAGCAGAACGAAGCGCTTCACAATGCTTCTCATTCACAGACTCACAAACAGATGGTTGGCTGAGCTGCCTCACTATCAGGAGAAATTCTTGTGGTTTAATCTGTTGCTCAAGGTGTTGCTCGACATTTGGATTAGGATGAACCGGGAATTGAACCACTCACCCACCACCTGAGCCCTGAGTCATTTATTTCTGCACCTGCCATAGTCAGAGTCCCTGAAACTGCATTTGCACTGGAAGAAAAGTTCTTATGTACCTTCCTGGTTTGTGCCGTGAAGAAATCGGGCCGATTTGTCCGACCTGGTGGCGCACAGTGAAAGATTTAGCATAGAAGAAGACAGATGTACATTAATTATACTCTTATCTCAGAATGAATGGACCAGTGATTTACTGATCAAAATGTTATCACCTATAACATTACCACCATGGCCTTTGTATAAACATGGGATTTAAGTAATGATAACCATTTCTCAACCTTGAATTAATTTCATACTGTTTCAGACCCCCGCAGTGCTCCAGTCTCCCCCTCTCCCTTGAGAAAAGCTGCGTCCCAGACAGAGCCGGACATCTCGGTTCCCGGGACTCCAGTCACGCGCACCGGCTCCGGGGGCCGCCGTAAACTGGGATCCCGTCACGGCTGGGGGCTGGGGTTGGCCAGAGGAGGCTCTGGAGTTTCCCAATCCTTCAGTCCCGGTGACCACAAATCACCGCCCCGCCTGCGGCTGCGCTCCAGCCAGAACACCTCCACTGTGCTCTGGGAGGGAGAGAGAAGCGAAACAAACACACCCCAGGCAGCAGACGCACCACTGACCAGTCAGGAGAGTGTCGGGGAGGATGAAGGCAGAAGTGAGGAGGAGAAAGTGGAATGAGGAAGAGTGTGTCGATGTCTGTAGACTTTCAGAAATGTCCACCCTAACAAGTCATTTAGTCTGATTTTCCTTAAAAGAAGGAAAACAGCAGAATAAGTCAGATAACGGTGACATTTTTTGAAAGAATTGTTCATTTATTTAAAAAATAAATACATGACTTGTTCAGGTGGATAGTTAAAAGTGTTTGCGAGTAGGCTATGTGTACAACATTGTGAAATGTCTATGGGGTAACAAGTTAAATGTAATGCTGAATAAAAATTGGACTGCAAAGTAAAACTGTGCCCAGAGAGTGGCCATTACATCTACAATCACTCAAAATAGAGCTAATATTCTGTTTAATAAAACATGCAAGAGCCTGTTAGACTGTGATCTTCTCTGCCTTCCAGACAATCAACACTCCAGCGACGACACCGCAGCGGCCTGAGAAACAACTTCAGTCGACTGTCTCATATTTTGTGCTCCCGGCAAACAGTTTTGATGCAGATTTTTGTATGTCTGACTATTTTAAATATGAGATCCTTCTAGTATTTTTGAATACATGAATTAATAAATCCTTCTGACAATGATTTCCAGTGATACTAAGTTATGAACTACCTCTCTAGTATGGAGCCCCGAAACTGACCAAATTAAGTAAAACGTTAATTGACAAGTCAAAAATAAAACTGAATACGTCCCTTCATAATATTGTTATTTTTCCATTACCACAATCAGGTTATAAGTTACATTAATACTTGATTAATTGTTCTATATTTATCTTTCACTAGCTCATTCAACTCCTGTTTTCTCCATGCAATATTTGCATTACCTTGGCTTCTTTTAATATAGCCACGATCATGGCTAACCAAGTAATTTTTGTGCTTGACCCTAACCACACCTTGAACACAGAAGGAAAACACGACATGTATTGCTGTGACTTGTTGGTAGCATCAGAGCAGTTAAGAGGACTGTGCCAGCTAGCTCAACTGACAACCCCGTTAGCTAAACACACCGAGCACCAGCCTTTTCTGCTAATGTTTAGCTTCCTTTCTGAAGCTAACTTTAGTCATAAAACTACAGCAGCCAGTCCACATAATGTTAATCACCCATATACTGAACTGTATACTGCTGTAGCATCACAGTATGAACTCTTGTAACAGTAGCTAAGGTGTTAGCTAAGTTAGCTAAGTAATGCTACTAGGAAGTTCACAAACACTGTGCTTTTATAACATCTTCATCTTCAAATGTGTGTCTTGTCTTCATCAAAAACTGACTGATCAGGGTTAAAAAAAAAAAAAAGTATCTATTTTTCTTTTTACACATTTTAATTATTCACTAACAATATTACTTATTTATGTTTTCAGCTTTATCTTTTGACTGCTGAATTACATATACATATATGTATATACATATATACATATTACATATATGTAGTTCAGCGTAGGAAGAAATACCCGAGTGGAGCAGAAATGCTAGAAGTAAAAGCCCTCATATGCAAATTTCACTTAAGCATTAAAGTTCAGTGCCAGAAGAGCTTCATCTTGTCTTCCATAAACCTTTACAGGATTAACTAAACATGTTCAGTGTTCCTGCTGTTCCTTCTGATCACCTCCTCTTTAACTTGGCCCACTCAAAAGTAAAAAAAGTATCACTTTTAAGGGCTGATCACATATTCTGTAAGACATGCTTCAAGGTAAAAAGGAGACGCTGTTAGATATCAGGTACTCATAAAATGTTGAATATTACCACTGAAACAAGGTGAACCAAAAGCATAAAAATCTCTGGAATGGCATACTTAATGTAATAAAGGTGCCACAAAAAATGCATTTAAGATTAGAAAATGATTAAGTCATCTGCAATCCAGTTTGAGGCATCACTCTTGAGTGTTGGATTGATGCAGTAAGCAAAATAAATACAAAAATCTAATGATAAACCTCCTTGTAACCCCTGGATGTGATCTGTGCACAGCGGGATAAACATGGAGAAACCCCACCATCTGGCTCACATATGGTTGAAAATCCCATTTCCTTTTAGGGCTCCCGTGTAAATCCAGTCATTGATCTGATGGCAAATGATCTGAACTAGTGCTTTAATGAGAATCCTCCTTAACTCCTTTCACTGTTGCACCAAATGGTGTCAGTGTAGAGCTGGCCAGGCCTCCGCCAGCAGACAGACAGACTGACGGATGAAGAGGGGGGAATTAGCATGCAAGCTTTCCTAAATGAGCAGACCTGAGAGTTCATCATGAAGCTAAAAGGGCCCTCTTATAAGACAGGCAGCTTCCAAAGAGCTTCTGCCTCCCAGATTAGGACGAGGACACGTCAGCATTTCCGGTAGGGGTTGTTTTTGAGTGTGTGTGTTCAGAAGACAACACTGAGGATAATGGCAGGCTGTAGCTCTTTCTCTCCATCCAGCCCTCCCCAAACACACATCCTGAATTATGATTTGCAAATGACAAATGGATCGCTAATACAATTCATGAATTATGTAGTTGTCATGGTGACATTAATCAAAAAGCAGGCCCCTTCTCTCGGCTCCGAACATTGTGTTTGTGGAATTGAGATGCATGACGGGGGCTGCACACCGAGCCGCCTGAGTGAGCGCAGGGCAAAGCGATAGCAAGATATTGGTTCTGCCAGTCACTCAGAGGCTTATTATGAGTGCAATGCAACAATCACACGCCCTCAGGCACACAGACAGACAGCACCCACAGACAAAAAGTGAAGGGTGAGACTTTAAATTCTCCACAGAGGAGCCTTGTGGTTACGCACACAGCAAGAGCATTCACAGGTTGCTTTTTGTCATTTATAAACCGTCCGTGCATTATCAAGAAATTCTTAAAGAGGGGCACTCAAAGGAGGATGAATAAAACAACAAGAATGTAATTTGTTTGCAACTTGACCCTTGTTTATTCAGCAGGATCTCTCACTGAAATAAACTATTTTGAAGGAAGGCTTTATCCCTGTGAGCATAACAAGCAGCAGCAGCAACACAAAATCAGTCAAAAAAGAGAAAAGCCTCGGAGGAAATAATGAAATAGCGAGAGAGATTTCTTGGCACAAAATGAGTGATTAAGTGCCATCTCCACCCCTGATTCCTAAAGCGATGAATGATGGATGGTTGCCTGGGTTGACATCACGGTTGGATCTCGAGAGTCTGCTCAGCTGCTTAATTATTGAGCACCTGAGGGGTGTAACACTATCGGTGAACATCACTTTTTCACCCCTCCTTGTCAGTGTTTTTGGCCTTCCTCCTCTAGAAAAGACCTCCCCTCGCTCTTTAAATACTTATCTTTCTACTTCCTCTTTCTTAATCTCTTTTTTCTTACCAAGAGGACTCTCTCCACCTCTGTGGCCCATGTGTCTTTCCTCACCACCCCCCCTCCACCCATTTACCTCCAGTCCTTGTCTGAGCGATCAAATTTTAATGACTGTGTCTTACTAAAGAGCCTCCAGTGACCAAAAACTTCACTTAAACCACTTAGTCCACTAACTGAACAGGCAAGGCATCCTAAATACTTAGAGGTGCATTAGAGTTTTGTTTAGCCCTGCTTTTCGCCTCTGAGATGAATCTGTGAAACTATCAACTGAATCCAAATCAAGCAGGGTTTTTTTCGTCTCTTCCCAGGCTCGTTTCTGCGGTCTGGCCGATTTAGAAATCAGCGCACACCATAGAAACTTCACTTTGGGTTAATAAAAAGTTGTAATTCATGGATTGTTGTTGGGCATTTTTCTCCCAGCAGTGGCCCCCCGGTTGGGCAGGCACCGAGACAAGAGAGCGGCGGGGTGATCTTTGATCAAGAAGTGGTGGTGTAATTCAATTAATTATATTTTTGCTCCAGGCAACAGAAGTCGGGGAGGGGGATCATTGAGAGGGAACACAATACAACTAGGTGGAAAAATAACAAGTCAGTGTGTGCACACACACCGACTGACCCTGCAACCTCGCCTCCTCACAAAACTGTCAAAATCTCCGTGCTTTCAGCGGGCTTTTACTCAATGAGGTTAGCCCAAAGGTGAGTCTGTTCATCTATAACTTCCCTCCCTCTGCCTCCATCCATCCCCCCATCCCTTCATCTTTACCCCACTCTCCCCTCTCTCTTTTATTTCATCCTCTCTCTATGCTTCGTTCAGGATCGTTCCTCCTCTCCTAACAGTGTGTCCCTGCTGCTCCCCTCCCTCCTCCTCCTCCTCCTCCTCCCTCATACACTCCCTTTCTCTCCCCTAGTGTATTAAGGGGCTTTGACGCTCTCAGTAAAAGCTGATTTATTCTCTTGGTGATATCGATCGGTTTCTGCATTAAAGATTATAATTCATTACCCCGGCCCCTTTTAATACATTAAACACTCAAAATAAAAATAAAATAACCCCCCCAACCCCTCCCCTTCCCCAACCCAGACTCCCCCGTGTCCCGAGGGTGCGGGAAAACACTCTTGTCGAGACGTCCGGCCTGTCGTCCTGGGCCCCAGAGCTCTACCTGTGTGTGTGTGTCTCACTGACTCACAGACACTGAGCTACTCACACGCACACACTCTGATACAGTTTCAAACACAGGCAATACACACTGTCACGAACACACAATGACAAATCACTGACATCAGTGGCCAAAACAGTGAACAATAGATAGATTGATAGAGATATAACAATTCACCATTTCAGTGATTTATAAAGAAAAAAAATACAAAAAATTATCTGGTTCCAGTTTCTCAAGCGTGATTATTTGTTGCTTTTCTGTGTAAACTGATGGTCGGACGAAGACATCAACTCAGGCTTTGAGAAGTTCTGACGAGCTTGTTGTTTCATGTTGCTTCATGTTGTTAGCACTGAGGCGATGTCGGCCTGTGAAATATCTCAACATCTGCTGAATGGATTGGTTTAAAATGTGTCCAGACATGAGTGAGTCTCAGATGATTAATCCAAATGACTTCGATAATTCCCTGACTTTTACTCCATCGACTACTCCATCACCCAGCAGGGTGACATTTGTGGGTTTCAGTGAAATGTCTCAACCAACTATTGGAGGCCACCACATTCATGTCCCCTTCAAGATTACTTGCAATAACTTTGGTGCTCCTTTAACTTTTGTTTGTAGCACCATCATCAAGACAAACTAGATAGATAGATAGATGGATAGATGGATAGATGGATAGATAGATAGATAGATAGATCATCACTCATCATTTACATAAATTTCCTGAGTGCGCGGCAGAAATCACCGCCTTCACGTGACTCCACAGATGCGTTGGCCACAACAGGATACAGCTTCCTTCCAGGCAGGTCAAGTTAAAGATTTGTGTACCTCCTACGTACGCTCCCCTGTTAGTCAATACGGCCGGCCTCTGTGGGATAGTAAGGATTTAAGAAGCGCCATGTGTCCCCCTATTGATTTTACCCCAAATGGCTGCACCAATTCCCTGCACAAAACAAGATTGCCCTTCCCCATCGTCTTGACAGATTGATTTTGTATCTCAGCCGCGAGGACCTGAGGAGCAATCCCTCTGATTCTGCCTCCTTGCACTGTCACTCTGATGGACAATTTCCCTCTCCATCCTTACCTCTCCCGTCTCTCCTCTTTCTCCTTCCATTAAAGGACTCTTCTACCTCTAAGCTCTAACTTCTCTCTGTCCGGCCCCCCCCCCCCCCCCCCCCGCCCCTCCTACTCCTCCTCCGTCTCCCCCCCTCTGCCTCTCTTTCCCTCTGACAGGCTTTCAGACAGTAAATCAGAGACATTGATCCAGCGCAGCGCCCAAGTGTCCTGGATTCTGCTAAAGAGCCATTTTCATTTCACAAGCAGTTTACTGGCCTCGCTACCCCCCACCCGTAAACATCGCCCTCCTCCCTCTTCTCTCGCTCTCTCCATCATGGCCTCATCCATACACATCACCCATCTCACCTAACTGCCACGTCCTCATCCTCTCTGAGTGCCGGCCGCTGTTTTCCTCCCACTTTTTGCTACCGACTCACAATTTTCTTAGAAGAGAAATACCTTGAAAGGCCTGAAACATTTCACTAATACTTAATGATTGCACACACACACACACACACACACACACACACACACACACACACACACACATATATTTCTATTCTACGCTCCTCCACAGTCAGGGTCCAGAGCTCAGCAGGGCTCCTTGAATTGGTTCCAAGAGGTCTGACTCCAGCAACATCAGGACTAATTTAACTTCCCTATAATTTGTTTGACATCAGCACAATGAAGAAATGTGCAGGACTACTTTGTTAACGGGTCTCCCCGTCCCCCCAACAGGATTTCTATACCTCTCTGCCACATTTATATTAGGTCATGTCTTATTCTGGAGGGAACGCTACAAAGAAAAAGCAGCTCGGAGATGCTGTTATGTTCCAAGATAGCTACACATCATATAAACATCAGAGATCTGACATTTATCTCTAGACTCTGGGGGAATGGCTGTACAGTATGTTTACATTGTAATATAACTTGGCATTGCTGGCATGTTTCTGTAACTATGTTCAAGATGACTTTCTGTCTGCATTGAAGCTGTACTTTCTGTGATATACAGTGCAGTCGTGAACAGTCACATTTTCTATTGTTTTTAACTCAGTAGAAAATGTACTTCTAATGTTAACAGTGACTGACGGCATTCACATCCATATTGGTTAAAATGTGTAGGAATCAATCCATACCATATCAAATCCACAGATTTGTTTGCAAATTAAAAATTGAACTAATATATCTTATTATACAAAAAAGACTTACACCTTCATATATTCAATAAACAAAAGGCTTTGCAGCTTTTTTTATAGTTTGTGTATATGTGAATATATATTTTAAAGCTTATACAAAGACTAAAAGCTCATAGTCACCCCAATTTTTACAGGGTTACAGTTCCTGCACTGTTCACTCAGAGTGGATGATTAAACGAAAGTTTAAAGTCAGGACTTAAAAATCATAGTCATTGTTTCACCTCAGATTTAATGTACTGGAGTACAGAACCAGCATAACAAAAGATGAGTCACTGCTCAAATACTTGCAGACGGCAATGTACACTGTATATTGTTTGAGAACTGATTCTGATTAGTGTTATATTGAAGTAACACTAGTATTTGTGTACCCATGTAAAGGCAATATCTTTTGGGATAAGAAAACTTGGTTTGTTAGATCTTAGATTGTTTCCAAGGTCAGCAATGAGCTTTGAACCTCACATTTTAATCCAACACAGACAAGAAGTCCTTAAAGTGATCGGAGAAGAATCTACAACTTGACGACGAATGGTCAAACTCTATCTGCAGATAACGATCATGTGATATGATTGAAAGCTCCAGAACAGCCACAGAATGGACCCTGTGGTGAGATTGTTGAGGTAAAGAATGAACTTTAAACCTAGTTTGTTTCAGGCCCTATGACAAACAGCAGAGCAGATAGACAAAATAACACAAACACTTTTTTAAAAACAACTTTTGTTTTGAAATAACGCGATTGCAAACACTGCCACACAGTTGGATCATATTAGTTTGAGGGCCAGTTTACAGCAGACATTTCTCAAACCCTTGCACAGGACACTGATCACGTCTGTGAAAAGCTTTTTGTCTATTTGGCAAATGCTGTCATGACTTTTCTTGACATATAAATGTAAAACTCTGGAGCTCGGTTAGTTTTCTCATGTTGCTCGAAAAACTCACCTCCCACAGTGGTGATTGTCACTGCTAATTGTCATTTTGTCTGATGTGAGCCAGCATGTAGCAGTGTTTATGGCTGTGATTAAGTAATTGTTATTAATAGTACCCTGAACCCCCGTTTATTTTGTGGTTTAGTGCACTTTTACCTAACAAGACGCAGCTGCAATAATACTTCATCTTGTCACTTTTATAAAGCTGTTCATTTAAAGCTTTGCTCTTAGCTCAGGTTCCCACCCTGAAAGTGTGACCACCTGAATCTCTACATCAGGAGCCAGAACCTTCTGGCGGCCAGCGGCCTGCAGGTTTGTTTGTGAGGCCCTTCAGGGAGATAATATCCCACAACTGCAGATTCAGAGGCTCGCAGGCCAGAGAGAAGACTGCAACAGGAAGTCACACAAAGAGCTGAAGGACTGCAGGACGGCTGCTGACAGCTGCTGTTGTTTCCCTGTTAATGCTGTACTAGTGGATTTTTTTTTGTTTATAGGTGCAGTATTTATTATGTTTTTGACATTTTGGTCCAGAAATGTTGGACATGTAGATATTGGAGACTTTTCTTGGATATGAATGACTCTCTATGGGTTATTGCTACCTTCATGCAGTGCTGAATGGGAAGTGTTGGGAGTGTTCATGCATTATTCCAAGATGGTTACTCCTACTGCTCGCCTTGTAGTCACATTTAAATATCATTTGAATAGCCTAAATTAGCTACTTTGCAAACACACAGTAGCTTCTTTTAAACAAGCTGAATCTATTGTATTAGTTTTAATATTGGATTTTATTTAGAAGTAACTGCCAGCGATGGTGGCTTTGCAGCCATTTTGCCAACGATTTGTTGACACTTCATTTTGCCAAATGGGAGATGCTGCCGCTGACAGAAATTCCAGATATCTCCAAATCGGAATCACATCTAGGAAGCTGAAATGGTTTTTGCATTTGGTTGCTCGTTACAACGATCTGAACAATATGAAGTGAATGTGGCATTATTTCTGTGTTCATGTTGATCCCCTGTCTTGTTCTGTATGTCAGTCAGATCATTACTTTTATCCCTAAAGGCTCTGCACATGCATGAGGTCGACTGACTCCATGTACTAATGAGGATGAAAATGGTTTTATTTTGTCCCGATCTAAGTGGTGCAACAAAGCTAACAAGAGTCAGTGACATGTCAGTCAAGCATAATATATACAGTACACCCCCATGCAGTCCTGAGAGTAGAGCTGTGTGACAAAATATAGATACTGGACACTTACTGTATGAATCATCATCATTTTACATCAGAACTGACAGCTGTAGAGTCACACACCTGTCATTTTTGCACCTGTAAAATGCAACACATTGCTTTGCGGGATTGTTAGCAGAAAGTAGTGTACATGTCGTGAACACTATATGTTTCATTCAACTGTGTGAGACTTTGAGGGCACTACATAGAGCATTAATTTCACAATTGGGACACTTAAATTATATAGTGGACAATTAATATAACACAAATAGACGATGATTTCGGCCACAGCTGAGACCCAATCAAATCAGCCCAAATAATTAAAATCACCTGTGTGGGTTCATCATGGATGTACAGGGAACCTTAAGATGGCAAGATTCACCAAAATATTGACCTTTAAAGTCAAAAGACTGTGTCAGAGTTATGCGTGTGCAGCCTTTCTTTCAGCCCATAATTTTAGTCCAACAGAAAGTGTTAATAGTGTGACAATCTTCCACCCTGAGTGATCAAAATGGCTGCTATCAGGTAGGACCAAATGTTATCACGACAATAACTTTTATTGTGAGGCACTGTAACTTTTGTTTTGAAAAGAGCTATATAAATAAATCTTAACTTACTTACAAGCCTGCCACACAGACTCAGAGACAGGTATATATATATGACAAAACCTGCATATAAATAAAGTAGCTCATCACATTGCAATTGACTGCACTGCACAGGCCTGTAACAACAACACAATGAACAGCTGAGACACAATATGATGAAAATCACATCGAGAGAGCTTGCTGCAATAAAAAAAAAACATTCAGCAAAATTGCACAAGCACCAATTTTCCTCATTCCATATATAAGAACATTTCTACCAAACCAGAAACTGTGCAACCGCAGAGAAACTCAGGTTCTGAATAAGAGCCACTTAGGTTACAATTACACAATGCAAAAGCAATAAACAGAAAGAGAGACTAACAATTTGGAGTTTGTTCTCCATCTCCCTGCTGGAAGAAACTCAAGCAGAACAGCAACAAATATGTTTAAGCGCCAAGAAAATGTTGACAAGGCAGTAACCTATTAGACTGCAAGAAACAAAGTCAGCATCAGCAATCATCAGCCTGAAATGATTCTTCATCAAACACCTGAGAGTTCACTGCCGTCTGATACTGTCAGCTGACCAGGCAGCGGACATTTTTCAACACACACACACACACACACACACACACACACACACACACACACACACACACACAGGTGTGTTTGAGATATGTGAGCTGCAAGTAATTTCCAGGGCCAACAGGATTATCAGTGTATGTTCTGGAAGATGGCAGGGAATCACCCTTCAAGTTAACGAAACAGTTAGCATAATTGGTCTTCATCTGTCATCTCAAACAGAGCGGTGGACTGTTTGAGTCCCGGAGAGAAAGAAAAAGAGAGAGAGAGAGAGAGATTACTGACGGGACAGTGATGAAAATTGGTCGGAGGATAATGAGTCTCGTTGTCTTTTCATCCTCTCATCCTGTCTCTCTCTCTCCCTCTCTCTCATTACTCAGAGTGACTGGTTGGAGAGTAGCTTCACAGTCTGCTGCTTATTAAAAAACCCAGAGCGCCTTTAGATGAGTTCATCAGGCTCTCCATCCCTCTTTTCCCTCCATCCCTCCATCCTCCCGCCGGCTCTGCATCCTCTCATCCCCTCACCTTTTTTTCCTCCCCCTCTCTCAGTTTGAACTCCTACATCCTTCCTCTCTGTCTCTTTATCCCTCCCTCTTCCATCTGTTTATTTTTTCCACCATCCTGTAGAGTAAAACAGCGAGAAACAGAGACGAGGAGGAGGAAGGAGAAGAAACGGAGGCCCAGACAGGGAGGGAATCAAAGAGCTCAGAAGAGGAAAAGACAATCCCCTTTGTGACAGATGAAGCTTTAATAGAAAAGGGGGGCTTTCTCCCAATTTCCTGTTGATATTCTTTGTAGTTTATTTTTTCCCCTACTACGCCTCTCCTTCCTTTGTCCCAGCCCTCCTCCCGCCTCCTCCCTGTGCGTCTGCGCCACCGTGGCAGATTGTTTGGAATCAATAAAGATGGCTGTTGGCAGATGAAAGTCGTGGGGCGGGACGGTGGCTCGCTAAACACTCAATTCGCTTCACACAAATCACCGCCTGCGTCCCGCCGACACGTGGCGGCTACATCCTGAAACAAACAATTAAAAACTCATGCAAATGTGCTGTAGGGAGAAGCATGATGGCGCTTGCATAAATACACATATGGTGTGTTCTGACAGGCAAACAGGGTAGATGGGATTTTGGACAGCGTGGAGACAAAAAGCAAATAAAGACAAAAAAAAGAGGGAACAGGGGAGGATTGATGACTGTTGTTACAAATGAACAGGTGCTGTGGTCGTCCAAAAAAACAGAGAAGCTATGAAAGTGAGAAACTGTCAAATTAAAATAATCATGAACTAACAAAATTAGTTACTGAACTTCTTGTGTGAAGTTTTGTCTTACGTAATCATTAACAGTGAAACACAGTTCATTACACTGAAAATCAATTATTTCATGTGTTTTGCATACATTTGTATATTATTATTGGAAAGACACTACACACACTATGAATATCATATTGATATCAACCCCATGATGCAGCCCTACTGATGCTACCAAGATCAATTCTTTATATATTACTGTGTAGTGTAATCTAACAAACCATCACATTTTAGAAGCAGATATGTTTTTGTGTGTAAAATGTGAATCTTCAAAGTAACTAGCACCAAAAAGGGTCAAATGAGTATAAAGTAATATCAAATAGAAATACTCACGTAAACTACAACTACCTCAGAATTGTACTGAAGTGCAGTACCTTAGTGTATCTACTTAGTTACTTTCCACCACTGTTGACAGATAAACAAAGTCCTTCTTTCCGTCTCCTTCACATACAGATGGCAGAAAACTGAGAAGGAAATATTCATGTAAAGTGTTCCCTCGTGACGCCGCAGCTCACTGACTAATATCGCATCCCGAGAAATAATCAATTCATACACGCCAGAAGACTGTAATTCGTTTTAATAAGCTTTTGTCATTGTCTCATACACACACATGCAAACACTGGAATGCCAATATTCACGTAGGGGTTTGTAAGCTTGATGCAAAGCTGCGTCTTATCACAGACAGTAAAGGTCAAGTTCGAGTGCAGCTTAAGATACACACCGTCCATTTTCTTTTTCAAACTGTCATCACGACACCTCTCTTAACCTCAATCATTAGTGGGGAAAACAGAGAAACTAATCAACATCTGCAGAAGAGCCAGCGTGCACTTCAAAAAGCAATCATCCATTTAGGAGTTATCTTCCGGCTGTAGAAGGTCTTGATCTGTGATGAGAGCGAGGAGGAGGAGGGGGAGGAGAAATCTAGATGTTGAGCGTAGCGGTGTGTATCCACAGCAACCAAATCTGACAAATCCACTCTCTCAGAGTTTACTCTTGACAGTGGCCTCTGTGGGAGCAGAGAGAGAAAAAATGGAAACTTGTAAAACAAGGGAGGAGAGCATTTCACCTTGGTCATGCAGCAGTTAATAGCATTTTGGCTTTTGGAGCGTGTGGTTGCTTCAGAGGGATCTGTTAGCGAGGATTAGTCACTCTCAGTCCAACATGGCTAAAGACACACTCAAAACATGCAAACACACGCGCACACACATCAAGCAGACAGCCAGTGTGGGCAGTGCCAGGTGTGGGACACACATAAGGTTTATGGTGGAGGGTTGGAGGCCTGCCTGCAGCTCTGTCACACAGACACACAGTTCCGGTCCATCTACCAGCCAAGCACCGCTACTGCTCGCTCACTGCTGCTACAAAACCTGCTGCACATCCATTAGAGGAGAAAGACACCAACAGCTAGCACAGACTTTTTAAAGGGACACACCTGCATTTTTGCAAAATGACCTCTTTAGTCAAGCGAGCCAGTGGTGAAGATGAGAAAGTGCTGATTTCATGCTTCAAGTGAAGAGTTGATGCTGTGTCACAGTTTGAAACTGCAGCATGTTGTGAGTGGAAGCTCAGAGTTTGCTTCATCACAAGTAAGAAAACAGACTCTTGAACTCTAAAGCTGGATGGACTCACGGTTCAGTGTTCATGATATAAAGGTACTTTACAATCTGACCATGAGATCAAAGCTAATATTACACATGAGCCTTTAAAGCAGCATCAATTTTTTTTTTTTTTGGCAAGCTGGTGGCAGAGAAACAAGCTGCAAACACAACACTGATATATTATGAAAAGCCAAACATGTTAGCAAACAGCTGTGGATTTACACACACAGGCAGAGTTTAGTCTAATATTCACTCTCCTTTCAGCTCTGCTTTGTTCTCCAACAACACCTGAGATAAATATCTAACACTAACGCTGCAAAATGCTCCACTATGTTCACCAGCTAGTTGCTAACTTTGTCTTTCTTCCATTTCGTGCAGAGTAGGTAGTATACAGTAGAGCACCTTTCACATGACACATAATCATTTGATCCATTGTTAATATAAAAAAATATATTAGTGATAATAATAAGTGCAGCTTTAAGTGACCAAGAACTTAGAAGAACTAATATATTTGTTTGACTGTCTAAATTCTTAAAATTTTTTATAAAGTTAAGTTCCTTCAAGTTTGTATAAACACTTTGTAGCCACTCAGAGAGCATTTGAGGACTGTGATTGATGACTTCCTCTCCAACCACTTACTGAAGTCAAACTGAAGTTCTACTTTACATACAAACTGCTTTTTCTTTGAGGCCAAATACAAATCAGCTGCTGCAACATTTCATTTTCACTTGATTATTTTCACTTGTTGTTCAATCTTTTTTTCTCTCTCTCAAGAAGTCTTGTGAAAAGACCAAAACCAACAATGCGATTGTTCATCTGTCCCACTTCCCTACCTTGTCTGTGGACACTGGTTTCTACAGAAGAGATACATCTTTAAAAGCAGGTTACAAATATATATATTTTTTTAAAGAGGATAAGTAATTTCCTAAAACAGCTGGGCACTATAAATTTGAGAAAACTTTACACATACAGGAGTAAATATCAGGGGACTATTTTCAGCAGTGGATCAATACACATTCGATGCTCTAGTGAGTATTATCGTCAGCAAAACGGTGCATGTTGGACTGACTGAAATTAAACTACAGTGCAAAATTGTGGCTCATTGATTGTTTTTAATAGTTTTTAGTGTTGTGTAGTTTTTTAATGGAGGTCCGTGGTGCCACGGTGAATAAGGTATATCAGGTTTTCTCTACACAGGAAATAATTAATTGTTGGGATTTGTTGTCAATAAGGAAATATAGAATATCACCAACCTTATCCTCTGAGCACATACCCATAATTGCACATTATACTGTATGTTAGTGGCTGCTTCTGCTGAGTCATTGTTACATTTTTATCTACAAAACACTCCTTAGTTAACTCCCTTCATATTTATATTTTTGCATGAAGTAGAGAGTACAAGGGCATCGCAGTTTGAGATCCCATTATTTTTAGCTTTCCAGAGGCCTGCACTGAAATGAGAGAGAAATCCTTCCCAGTATCGGCCACTACTGGTCGGATCTGTCTGCGTAAAGATAAAAAAAATTAAGACTCTTAACCCAATGTCTGTTTGAAGCTTATGTGAGAGATACGGCTGCAAAGTTGATTGGATTCTGCTCTTATTTTTAATAGGCTGCTCCTTCTTTTCTCTCCTACTCTTCTTTAACTCCTTGTCTGTCAGAGCATATATGTAAAATTCTACAAATCCTCAGTACATGGTATGTTTTTATCTTGTCTATGTACTTAAGTGTGTTTGTTAAAGGTAAAAAAAAAAAAAAAAGTCATGCATACTGTATGCATACTGTATATATATATATATATATATATATATATATATATATATATTGCCTTGAACTGTTAAGCAGCATGCATATTAATGTTATATAGAGTGATATATTCAAACCCCAGAGGCATTTCTCTGTTGCTTCGACTTTACTGCCACTGAGACCATGAAATTCTCTTCTGAAATCTCCTTTCATTTAAAATTAAACACAACACTTTGGTTTCAATGTCAACCTTGCTTCACTGCGTTGACGTTCATGCTGCCAAGTTTTTGTTGACAGCAGAGTGTGGGAAGGTTTGTCTGTTTGTGGTGGTTAATCTCTTTGTGTTAACTCTGTGTTCAGTTAATTTCATCGCTGCTAATTTTTGTCACACAAGTCCGGAAAGCGGAAATATAAAAGTGAAGAAAGCCTGATTATTCTAATTGCTTTGTGAGGTCTAAAAGCACAGAGGAAGAGAGGACAGTTGTAAAGGCACTAATTCAGGTCCACGGTTATTTACATCGCCAACGTCTTATTGAGTTTGAGTGACCCTGCTTCGGCTGAATAATTAAGGTAAATGTAAGATTTTGACCGAATTAGACGCAGGACTCTGCAGCCGTGCAGAAATTGAGGAGGTGAACATTTGTTGGATTTCTTCTGAGCAACTTTCTGATTATTTTGTTGGTCTTAAGTTTGGCTTCGGCAGCAGCTGTGTGCCGGGTCACATGAAAATAATAACTGTTTTATAAAAGCAGAAAGCACGAGACAGCTGAGACCTCTCTCTCAAAATGTTTTTGGAGGCGAGACGTGAGCTTGATTTATAGCAGTGGCAAAGCAAGACATTAGAGGTTAAGGCTGCAGTTGTAATACCGATGCTTAATTTGAATAATTGAGTGAATGACTGATCATGCTTAGGAGCCGAGACTGCTTGGCATTAGAACACTATCAATCACGGGTGCAATCAAAACAAATGGGTGAAGTCATCATGTCACAGCTCGAGCCAACATAGAATTTACGTATTTACTAAACTTCATTTAACCATACAGATCAATCTGCAATGATGGCACACGACTTTCCTTTTAGTCCAATTTGAGAAGCAGGTGAGAAAGGACTTGCAGATTGAACGAGGAACCTTGGAGGCTTATTCGTTATTTTTTCTTTTCGGAGGAAAAAGCATTTCACATGTTCTTCCTCAGCAACAGTTAGCTTGAGGCCACCGGTGCCCATTATTTCCTTTTCATTCAGGAATGCAAAAAGCTGTTTTAATGTAACTAAGGTGCAAATGCTTTTTAATTAATTTTTTTATACCAATTTATTACCAAAATATAACTAGTGCAGGTTGAAGGAAACATTTCACACAGGGGTTAAGACTGCCCACTTACAAACAGACTAAAGGCAGTTGTTCCTGTTGATAGAGCAAGCTACACATGTTGATACACACCATGCTGGTTACCTGAAGAACAAGCTGCTGTCATTGGTCAGGCTAAAGAAATGAGGGCAAAACAAATGATTGGCTAAGAAATGTCTAAAAGTCTTCAAATGTCATCTTGCCAACACTGTACTTGGAAGACACACACACACACACACACACACACACACACATTGTCTAATGCTCCCAACAGGATTAGTTGTACCACTATTAAAGCAACAGTTCAACATTTTTGTAAATACACTTATTTGCTTACTTTCCGAGAGTGACATCAGAACCACACCTTCCCTGAGTCCCTATTGTCACCTCAAGTGTAATGTAAAACACTTTCATTTACACTTAGCTACATATATATGTGTGTGTGTGTGTGTGTGTGTGTGTGTGTGTGTGTTAGCCAGATTCCAGATGTGATTGCATCCATCTTGGTTTTCCCAGGCAACGTGTAAATATCAGTGTATCCAGTCCAGAGGGTGGTGGTAATGCACCAACGTATTTTGGTAACAGCTAAAAATCTTTAGCTGTTTAGCTGTAACAATAAAAGTTTAGATAGCTATCTACGAACTATCCACTATACAACACAAACACATGCATTACTTGCATGGATGGACTACAGGCCCTGCCCTCATGCCGCACCCTCACCCACACAGATCAATGCTCACAGACTCATTTACACATTCTCAACCTCTGGCTGGAAAGCATCCCAAACAATCGTATTTTAATCTGTCTCTGATGCTTCTTGGTTGCTTAACTTGACTTTTTTTGACATTGGATAGCTATCTGATCCTCCAAAGATGCACAAAGTGGCTAAGTATACATTTGGAGAGTGTGTTTGCCAGGTGTGGTAAGATTGTGCCAAGACATAGAAACTAAGAGCTGGAGATACAACACAGACGGCTGGATGGATAAACTGCTGTTTGTCAAGAAATAGTTACAACATGCAAACCCCATTAAATAAGACTAAATGAGATACAATGTGTTAATTATTGAGCTTTATAGTTGCTGGTAGACGTATTTTTGAACTTTGGACAGAGTCCGACTCACTGTTTCCACCTGCTTCCAGTCTTTATGCTAAGCTAGGCTAACAACATCCAGCTCCATACTTATCATGCAGACATATGATTGGTATTGATTTTCTCAACTAACTCAGAAATAAAGTAAATAAGCGTATCTGCTAAAATGTTGAACTAATGTGACTCCTTTAAGTCTTTTATTGTGCCAACCTTTAAATGTTTGGATCGCAACACAGGCTACTGACGATGATGAATATGTTTTAAATCCTAATTGCGTCCCTTCAAGCTGGTTATGTGGATTGTACTTGCATCTCCTAAAATATGTGAAAGGCTGTTACATCTGAAAAGGAAAATAAGAAGGGTCTCATTTTTAATGTTGCAATAAATCTAAAAAGAAAAAATATATATTTTGTACATCCCATTTGTTTGTTCTGCTTTGCCCTTTACTGAAATTATTCCTGACCATAACTTACATGACATATGCGTAACCCCATATCACTATTTAACATTTATCATTGTCTTAACTCACCAGCACAAATGTCTGACGCAAAGACAATTACTATCAATCAACAGAATTTGTGTTCAAATAGATTTAACTGATTGAATAAATCTAATAAATTCATGAGTGAAATATCAAGGTAGTTTCTCAGATAGACGGCTATGGAAAAGGCCATGCCAATAAACAGAATATACATGTATAAATGTACTGTAGGTCAGTATTGTGCTTAAGTGTGTGTGTGCATTAAAATCATATAATAAAACACAGTGTGTGTGTTTATGTGTATTTGAATGTTTTGTATGTCACTGCATGTATGTGTGTGTGTGTGTGTGTGTGTGTGTGGAGCAATGTAATTAAACCCAATTAAGTGTGCTATATATATACACACTGTAATGTGCCTAATGGCCTCCTGTATGTGTGAATGTACTGCATGTGCAAATAGCACACAGCGGATGATGCAGTATTTATCACACCACTGTGTGTGTGTCTCTATTTGTGTGGGTAGCTAAATTGAGCTGAGCTGTCATCACTGTATATAGGTGAGTGTGTGTTTGTGTACTGTGTGTGTGTATGTGTGTGTGTGTGTGAGTGAGAGAGAGAGAAAGACAACTCACCAGCAGGGAAGTAGAGCGGGAGGTTCTGCAGATACAGCTCCTTATCCGTCCGCAAGAAGACACAGAAGATGATTCTGTCCAGCTGACACACACACATACAATGACCTTTATTACAAGCATATGCAATAACCATGAATTCATCAATAGCAGGGGGGAACAATGTAACAGTGTGTGACACTGTGCGGCGGCGAAATCAGGAGAATGCAGCTAATGCATCAGTCCATTACTCCCCTATTAGCTGCCTATTATGATCATGCCACAACACCGCGCTTATTAAACTGTGTACAACAGAGAGAGAGAGAGAGAGAGAGAGAGTGTGTGTATGTGTGTGTGTGTGTGTGTGTGTGTGTGTGAGAGAGAGGAGAAGTTCCAGTTCAACTTCTATTGTATGTGTGTTTGTGTCTATGGATGTGTGTATAAGGGAGAGAAAAGTAACTTTGTGTGTTTTTGTGCAGGCGCCTGAGTGTTACACTGTGTGTGTGTGTGTGTGTGTGCGTGTGTATGTATGTGTTTGTGTAGCAATAGGCCCTCTTTCTCTCATTACTGTGTGAAAAACACCAGTCAACTCAATCCAGACTCCCCACTACACACACACACACACACACACACACACACACACACACACACACACACACACAGCACACACACACACACACACACACACAGCACACACAGAGCACACAAAGCCATAAAGAGAATAGATTTCAAATATTATTAAGACACTGGCCGAGTGAGTGCAGCTATTTTACAACAATAAACAATCTTTATGCTCCATGCTCTTGTGTTCTTTAGATCCTGGCTCTGCAGTCTATAATATTTACATTACAGCCTGTATAGCTGGACAGACAGTACAGTACACAACACTATATGTAGTTTGATGATTAAAGTTACTGTAGCTACATTAAAAAAATGCTTCCAGGGATTTAAGCTCCACTGTGCGCTCTTATTCCTCAGACTCTGACAAACATTATTACCACCCTAATGTCTCTACAAAGGTTTTGATTCTTCCGTTTTGGGCGAGGCAGTGTAATTTATTGCCAGGCTGTTTCTATCACTTTGTGCCTGGTGTGGGAGTTAAAGTCTCCTTGCTATCAAATACAGACATTTCAGCAGCCTGCTAGCCCGCAGCCCGTGTTTTTCAGTCCCGGCTTGTTGCACAATTACCATCACTTGCAAGGATTTGAATGGAGGCTAAAAGGGAAGATATGGAAATGTGCGGTAAGTAACTACATCCCATGGGCTAAGGTTCAAAATCTCTAACCTCCACACTGAGTTGCATCCACTTGCGCCATTTTGCAGCCTCCTTAATTCAAATTAAAGCAAATGCTTGCAAGGAGAGATGCAAAATGGCCTCCAGAAAACAGTAGCAGTGGGGAGCTCATTTTGATACAATTGCAACAGGGACCCTGGAGATGCTAAAGCTAACAGTAACATAAACTGAATGTAATAGGCTCTCTCAAAACCGCCTGTCTTTAAGGGAAACATAGAGCCTGTAAACATTCCCTTCTCAAACAGAAAATCCGTCTGCAGCAAAGTTTCTTTTTCACAGATTTCACTTCACTGATCTGTTGTGGAGAATGCATCGGTGCTGGACTTTAAACATATTAAGTCTTACACAAACTTGCATAACTTTGCCTTAACAATTAGACATTTTAATGTACATTAAATGCTGTATTTTACTGGCTTTTAGTTTGTATTTAATAAATATAAAATAATATGATTTTCAAACTGCCATAAACCAATTGAAGTTCAAAGCTCATTCTTGGAAACAATATTTGAGAAAACAATCTCACCAAAAGGTCCATTTAGTAGCTTTCGATCATATCACAGGATCCTCATCAGCAGATGGACTTTGCTGAGTAATGGAATTGTAGATGTTCAAATTTCTGAGTAGTTGTAGGACATCTTGTCCATGTTGGCTTAAAAGCTGAGGTTCAAAGGTTATATTAAATTTGAACATCTACAACTGACTCCTCCAAATATCAATTGTCCAATCACAGCTTAGCGTGCAGAGTTTGTAGCCTGAAGGAGTGGATTGTGTGTTTATGCAACAGTGTTTCTCCGCTACATAACATAAGCAGGAAACATTAGCATGTGTGGCTACAGTAACTAGCTTACTGCCTACAGTAGAAACAGAGCATTACTTCTATGGCCAAGAGTTAGCATATCATTAACTAACCGTTAAAAGTGACACAACCAGCACATCCACTGTGTAGTATTTCCCCGCTTGTATGTGGAAGCCGGTCCTGGATGCTATCAGAGTTTAGGCTAATGTTAGCAGCTCTTTCCTGCTCTTTATTGGATTAGGGGAAGTTTAAATTACAGCAACCAATGTTACATAAGATAGCATAAGTATGTAAGCTAAGCAGCCAAACAGGGTTATGTTAGAATAAAACAGTCTGATCTTACATTTTTCTTTATCATACTTATATTATTAGGACTACATCTAGGCTCATGAGAAATGGCGTTGGTTAAAAGCTGTTAAGAAACATAAATATTGAATAAACAATATTAGATTGTTTTTCCAAAAGCTACCGCCCTTCTCTACACATTTGAAGCGAGCCACACAACATACAGTTGAGACAGGCTCTGATCCAAGGCTGCATTTTTAGTTATTAGCTGTGTTATAAATGTCAATGTGATTTTGCTCTGGTTTCGCTTCGTCTCTCTGTGTGCCGTGAGGGAATGAAAAACTTTGCAGGCAACAGTAACTAAGGGGGACGGAGCTTAGCAAACAGTTCATTTCATGACAACTGGCTAAACGCCATCTGCTGATGAAGATCATGTGATACGATTAAAAGCCCCAGAATAGCTACTAGATGGCCCTTTGTGGAGCTAGATCGTTTTCTCAAATGTCACACATCGGTTTTGTCTAAACTTTGTGGTCGACTGTGAATCTAATTTGTAAAATATAACAACTATGAAAGTGCCTTGG
Organism: Enoplosus armatus; assembly: GCF_043641665.1. Taxonomy (NCBI): domain Eukaryota; kingdom Metazoa; phylum Chordata; class Actinopteri; order Centrarchiformes; family Enoplosidae; genus Enoplosus; species Enoplosus armatus. The sequence continues at coordinate 14,103,570 of NC_092189.1, forward strand.
GTACTACTTTCTTGCTGTGTTTTATGAATAAATGATTCATGTTTTTATTATTACACTTGAAGCAGAGTATTGGCACATTGCCCCGTGTCTTGAGTATCTTACATTATCATTTCCAATTTCATTTCCTACATTACTGGACTCCAAGTCAGAGCAAGCCCAACAAAACACACTGTAAAAAAAAAAAAAAGTAAAATGGAGGGCACTCAATTAGAACAAACCCAATTTACTCTGGTGAACATTCTTACTTTATATGTATGCAAATACACTCCGTCTCACCATCTCATGTGTTTACAATAAAACTTTTTTCCCCCTTTAAAAACACACACAGTCGAAGTATTTCTGGGCAGAATGTAAACAAGTGCCACGTTGATTTGGCTTTCTGGTCTCGTTTTCAGCCGTTTAAATCTTGTTGAATGTTGTCCTCCATGGTGAGACGTCTAATGTTTAATGTTCGTTTGTTGAGCTCGGTGCGGCTGATGGCATCAGTCGGCTGGTATTGCTACAGAGACTCTGGAGACTCCAGCGCTAACAATAACATCGTCAACACCCTCTCTGGGAGGTGATACAGCACAGCGGTTAGAAAGAGGAAGAAAGATTGAAAAGAGGAGTGGGAGGAGACCTGAGGAGTAAAGGAGGAAGAGGGGAGGAGAGTTTAGAGCATGTTAACGACTGATTGGAAAGTTTCCTCTTTGTTCTCCATCACCCCCTCCCTCCCCTCCGTCCCTCCCCTCATCTACTCCATCATTTTGTCTTTTCTGCGCTTGCTGTTTCTCCGGAGAGAATATGTGCATGTGCGTGTATGTGTGTGTGTTTTTGTGTTAGTCGGGTTTAGTCCCGCAAGGAGCCAATTAAAACACAGACTTGGCCATGAGCATGAGAGCCAGAGCTTGGGAGTGTGTTTTTAAATGTATGTTTGTGTGTATGTGTCTCACTGTGTGTGTGTCTCACTGTGTGTGTGTGTGTGTGTGTGTGTGTGTGTGTTTTCTCAATACACCCTACTCCTCGCTCCCACCAGAAAACAAAAACAACAGCTGTGAAAGGAATAATACCTAGAGGAAATGGTAGGGAAAATTTGCCAATCACGCACACACAAACACACACACACACACACACGCACACTCACCTTGTCATGATGTTCATCCAGATACTCCCTCACTGTTGCTAACGCCTCGTGCACAGCCTGCTCAGGTGGATATCCTGCACCATCACACACACACACACAACATCAAAAATATACACACAATTTGCAAGAACAGGTGCAGTGACAGATCTGTGTGTTTGCGTTAGGTCGCTGTCTGCACTGGGTTTTTTTTCCAAGACCTGTTCTTCTTCCATTACTCTAACACTCTATGTTCTGTGTTTTCTCACTTCCTCTCATCCCCGACTCACCTATTCTGGCGAGATGCAGACACAACACACTTGTTGGTTGTAAGGAGACAGATGGAGAAAAACTACGGTTGCTTCTTCTATATTCATTCAGTGACTGAGACCTTTCAGTGCTGGAAAATAATCCCCGCCGCTGGAAACGCAACACAACGGCGGTAAAACTTCTTCATCTGGCCAAACCAGCTCAGCCCAAACAAGCACAGTACGGTGTGATTATACAGTAATTATTCCATACATCAGGAGAGAGGGTTCAACGTGTGAACATAGGGGAATACATGAGGGCGCAAATTAGCACTGAACAACACATTGTTTCAGCAAAATACACACATGCGATATTATTACACACTGCAAGGGATGTAATGTAATATGACTGGGCCCTTTATGTTACCTTTTATTTTACTGCTTGATGGAAAAAAAATAGAACAGTTTGCCTTTCCCTAACTAATATTAAAGTCAAATAGTCTCGTTCATCTGAATAAGCATCTTGAAAATGAATAAACTTTAAAGCGAAAGCTGCTTTCACTGTGTGGGCATGTGCAGACACTCACTAGCTTTTTCAAAATGACATTCATATAATACTTTTTAATGAAATGTAATGCTATCCAGATTAAATGTAATCAACATAATGAGGAGATGTTCTTAAAGAATGTGTTTGCAAAGTTGCAAATTGTTCATAATGACTATATCGGCAAAATGTTCATCGTCAATGTATTTCATTTGGTTTCCTACATGAATCCGCTCTTTTCAAGTAGTAGTAGCCCTTACAGAACCACACGTGTGATGCAGGATGCAAACTGTGGATCCTTTTCCTACGTCCACTATCCTCGACTCCGGTGTAACACAAGAACACAACACTTCCTGGACCGGAGAAAAAGGTTGCTACTGAACATAATCTCATGTAGAGTGACCTCATGTAATTCCCATCACAGGTCTTCCCACCTAAACTGTAACGAGGTCTAATCGGCCAGAATGATTCAACACACCTGTGTGAGCGTGCACACTGCCTTAATGACAACTGTGAAGTACGTTGGTGGTATTTATTCCACTAATGGTTGCTCAATTTAATCAAAATGTATTTCGGTTTTCAGCACTCCCCAACAAGGCAACTTTAAGGTTTGTAGCATTATTCAAAAGCTATTAATACTCTATTTTTCAGTTTCATCACATACTAGCTTCCTGCTTTAACAGCTGTTAAATTTATACAACTTTGTTTCTCCTTCCTCTTTAAAAATGAGCCCAGATGAAAGGAATCACTTTGGAAGGACTCTGGAAGTATTCTTAAAAAGACGACATCACAAACAGACAGACATCGAGAAACAGGTGCAACAGAGCAGAAGACACGGATAACACACTGAGTCAATCACAACTTTGGCCTTTTCCTCTATCTAGCAACAGGGGAGAAGTGTCGACATCCCTCACACCCAAAGCCACCCCGGGGAGTGTTTAAGCACTATCCTTAACTCTCTCTCCTGCCAGTGTGAAGGGGGATTACAGTCAATCTGACACAATCTCCGGCCTAATCTATTTTAATATGCCGGTCTTAATCCAAGGCCTTAATCTGAGAACCACCTCTGGGCTGCAGGAGATAATGTGACAAGAGGCACTGCGTGGCTCAGCACTCTGGTTAAACAGAAAGACTGATACTGGAAACGAGCATGTGATGGAAAACAGTATGTTCAGCGTATCAACACAGGCACACAGATATATTGTTGTTATTGTTGCATGAAAATTGATCTTTTTTTCTCTCTGACTCCAAAATAAATCAACAGTTTTGAGTATAAAGCTCTAAGCAAGTCATAAACACACACACACACACACTGAAAATGTCATGCATTAGTTCTGGTTACACACACATCAACACACACACTGACCGTAGATTCCAGTGGAGATACAAGGGAAAGCCTGCAGAGTAAAGACAACAAACAAAGTTATTACAATCTGTTGCTAATCACATGACAGCCTGCGTTAATCTCACACACACTCACTCACACACACTCACACACACACACCAATGCACAGATATCACACTGCTGGATCTCGGTGGACTCTCTCTCCTGATTGTTTTTTTTTTTAAATGGCAGCCTTTCTTCTCTCTCTGAGTTTCGCATCTATTTAAAGACCAAGCTGTCGATCATCCTTTGTTATGGCAGAACTGCTGTAGAAGGACTTCCATCCTTAACTAGGTATTATTATAGTATTTATAACGGTGGATGTGGTGACCGTTATAGAGGTTGATTTGGTGACACCATTAGTTTCTTTTGGTGACAGCTAGTGTGGTTTAACAATACAGGTCCCAGAGTTACATTCAAAAAGTAACAACTTGGGTATCTGATTACAGCGCAGCCAAACAAACTGTGGGACTCATTGTGTCACATTTTAATGACGACAACAGTAAATAATTGGCCCTTTTCTCATAATGCTGTGAGATGCCGACCATAAAACACAACGTCCCCAGTTCAAATCCTTTGTTGCACCTCTCAATCTCTCATTTCCTGTTATCTCTCTACTCTAATCATATAATAAAGGCATACGATGCCACTAAAATATAGTTCTCATCTTTTTCAGTTCAGTTCAGCCAGAGCAAATATGAGGCTTCAACCGTCTGAATTAGCCAAATCTTTCAAAGTTACAGTCTTTTTAGTACCAAATTCCCTTGTTTTGTTACTATCCCTCGATCCCTTTAGTATGAAGCAGAAGCACTAAATGTTCTGTTTGCATTAGCAGTAACTTAACACACCTCTGATACGGCTGTAGGAGAACAAACAATCAATTAGGAGGCTTCTATCATTACATAAAATCACAAACAGTAACGTTTAAGTACATGCACGCATCTTTCCCTGTGAATCCCTTGTGAGTGACGCCACACTGCCCAACACTTCCTGTCTAATGGCCATCAATAACAAAATGTCTCGTTTCATTTCATTGTACATTTCATTTATATTTAGTTTAGACAGGAAAAGGTTAAGAGGCGTGTGCTCAATTGTAAGTGTTGTGTTAAAAAAAAAATATATATATATATATTCTTTTCATGTCTGTGACATATTCTACAAATATAGACATTGAAACTGTAGTGAAAGGTGTAATGTTGCATGTATGATGTCAATACGACTATCAACAGATCATTTTCACTGTCTATTTTTGCTAAGAACGTGGAAAAAAATAGGAGACATGCTGTGTGGCTGCTCTAACTTGTTAACATCAGCGCCAAAATAAAAAGCAAGAAGTTCAGTGACGCAAATGCGCTGCTCAGGTAGGCAGAGTGGCCCGGGCGTGAGTAGGTCATTTAAAACCTGCTCAGGTAACAAATGAAAGCTACTAAATAGTGAAGTGATATATTGAATGGTTATTGCTGAAAAATGTCAACCATTAACAGTTACAAAACTGTTTTTTGATGTAAAAATTAGGGATTATGGGTTTAAGTCATTGAGATCCATGTCAGGCAGGTTCATGCTGCACCACTGGTCCTGAGTTGAGCCAGTAAACTTCAAAGTAAATCAAATCTGGCAGATTCTCAACCTGCTGTCAGATATTGCGGTACGAGCAGATGCCAGGACGCTCTCTGTGTCTCCAGACCTGTTCGTTTGACCAGATTGAGAAGTTGGCAACTCAGGGTGAGAGCAGACACGACTCACAAGGTCCTCAAGACGAGAGGTAAACGGAAGTTAATAAGAAAAGCTTAAAGGGCTTAATAGAAAACTCACACAACACTGTGGTCTAGTTGAGGTAAGGTTGTATTGAGGAGCAGGTGATTGAGACTCTGTGAAGAATTAGAGTATCCTTTGAGGCAAATGTGGGATTTTGGGCTAAACCAATAAAAATGGACTTGACTTTATATCACAGTATCAAACAAATCAATACATTGTGATAACCCCTCTACATACATTTTGAAGGTAACAGGACACAAATGCAAATTTGGGGCACGTAATAAAACATAAATGAAAAACAAATGATAAAAAATGCTGGTTTTGTGTACTTACTGTCGTCAAAGATGTTTTTTGTTTGTTGGCAGGTGATACATTTCAAGTCTGTTTTAAACTCAACTCTTGAGTAGTGAAACTACTTGTTTTCTTCTACTGTACCGCTTTGTTTTCATGTTGCTTTGGTGTTTTTCTTTGACTTTAACACCTCGTTCTGTTGTGAAACCTCTTGCCTGGTGTGTTTCATAAAAACCATCTTACAGTTCAAACGTGATGAAACTTCTCTCTTTAGCTCAGGTAACTATAGAATCTTTTTACATCAGTCGTGACTTAGTCCTTCTCTTATTTCTTTCCTCTTATCTTTTCTCTACCTTTGTCTTTTTTGCTTTCTTCACTTTTTTGTGTCCCAGTCTTCCTTTAATCTTCTCTCTCTTTTAAACCTAATCTCTCAGGTTTCTGTGCTCCTTCTTTATCTCCACCACAGCAACAAACAACTCATTATCTCTTCATCCATCCTTCCTCTCTCCCTTCCTCTTTGTCCAAGCAACCATCATCCCTTCATCTCATCCCTCTGTTCTCACCACAGAACGTGCAGCGTTTTTGGTGGCTGTTATCAGGCTGTTCTTGTAGCACGACTTCAAGGCTTCCTTCTCCACCTCTCCCACTCCTCCTTGTGCAATCGGCCCCACTGTGTGAATCACATCTGCAGAGAGAGAGAGATGAGAAGATGAGGCACTTCTTACCACAGTGTGACAGATATGAAGACAGAGTAAAATATAAGTAAAAATGCATCCACAGTTTAATCTCCCCAGTCAAATTCTGTATTTATTGAGTGTTTATTATGGCAGCCCACTTTTAACAAAATGAATGTAAGACATAAATCATAAAAATGTAGTGCTACTGTTGACATAAAAAGTCCATATACATTTGTAGTCTTGATGCGACCAGAAGGCATCGATGTACAAGACATCTCTAGCATGTTTTAAATCCGCTAACACAAACAATGCTGGTGCCATCATGGAGGTCCGTGGGCTTGAAGAGTGTTTCCCAAACGTGTCCTGACACAAAACTGATCCTGACGATGGTTTTTAAGTAAAACTGATAGCTTGAGACTAGAGCAACACCTCTGTCATTTTATGACAAGTTAAATATCACGGGATCTCCTCGCTACAGGTGAGTCAAACCTGTTGCCCTGCAGGCTCTTGGGTTGTGAGCACGTTAGGTGAAAGGTAGGCCATGTTTTTCACATTTCACACAGTAATGTTTTGCCCCATAAGAGACTGAATTTGCATTTTGTTTTGACTTCATTATTCATCTTCATTTGAATAGCTGAAATAAATTGCAGTTGTTTCCACTCAGAGGTCTGGAAGCAGGTTACAGATGACATGAACTCAGCTTTCAGTAAACTGCCCTCTGTCGTATCTCCCATATGCAGTACACTAATAGCATTTAATGTTTGATTTTAACAGCACACCTGGGAACCTATAAAGGAACTGCTGTCACTGGTTTAAATATATATATATATGTATATATATATATATATATATAACTGGGAAACTCAGAGACACATATAAAAGAATGCTGCGTGTTTGTCATTAATTATAAAGTCAATAGTGTGAAAAAGTACATTTGTATCCAAACTGCTGGTGTGTTTGGTGTTGCTAGCCAATTAGCCTGCAAGCTACCTGACTAAACAGTGTTATAAGCTGCCGCTGTCGCCAAGAGTTGATGACCTCCAATATAGCTGCCAGACGATCTATCATGTCAGCAAAGACGTTCCCTCTACCAGCTCATTGTAAATGATTCACATAGATATTTTACTAAGACTGTTCATAGTACTTCACACCTTCATCAAATTGTACAAAGCACTTTAACATTTACGTTTTCTTTATCTCTCTCAACAAGTTTACGGCAACAATGTCTTTAGCAATGTTTCTAATTGCTTTGTACAATATATCTCTCTGTCATGTAGCTGCTGGAGCGCTTGACTAATTCCTACTGTCTCTTTTCTTTGTCAAGTTAATGAATGCTTTTTTCTTCTCAGGTCTCTGAAAATTGGACTAATTGATTAAATAAAGGCTAAATGAATTGAAGTGTATTAAGCAGAAGTCAGAGAAGAGAGACAAAAAAACAGAGGATGGAAACAAAGACCCTCACAAACAGAAGCTGAGTGAGAGCTGTTGCTGAGATGTGGTTTAACAAGCTTCTACACGCCTACGTCCACAACACCACACATTCTGATAAGGCTCAGCATGTTGCTCTCAGCTTGAATACCAACGCTGTTATAAGACCCAGCCGGACCAACGCCTATACACATGCACACACGCACACACACGCACACACGCACGCACGCACGCACGCACGCACGCACGCACGCACACACCCACACACACACACACACACACACACACACACACACACACACACACACACACACACACACACACACACACACACACACACACACACACACACACAAACCAATTCCATTTCAACACATTTATTGACAGTTGTTTTTTTTCTTAAAAGGATCCTATGGTGTGAAATTATCTGTTTATTCCTATACACATTCATCTTAACACGTCAGGACTGATCTGCAGTGTTGCCAGATTTGGCTGACATCAAATCAATCAATCCCAATCAGAGCCCTGTTGTTATAAAAGTAGTCTGATTTTTAACCTCCATTTAGGAGAGGGTTTTTTTTTTTTGTCCATCAGTGACCACAAAACCACATTGTCCTCATTGTTGAATAACATTACATTGAACTGATGTAACAGCTTTTACAAGGTTTCAAAGAGGTATAGGAACCAACTACAGTTTGGAAGTACAGTTCCCATGATGCTTTGGGGGATGTACACAGGAAGTATAATTTTGCCATGTATTCCGTGGGCTCCTGTTTACATTACAATTAGCTTTTAGCAGTTCCTGCTTGCAATGTAGCCATGGATGTAGAGACAACTATCACTGGATTACTCTGATACTGAAGAAAACTTAAAAACATGACTATTCTCAGGCAGGTTCTGGAGTTATAGGAAGCAGCTTTTTTTCTATAATTTAAGATAAATAAAAGTGGATTTATGAACGATTGTTTGCGATGGACATGAGAGAGCGATATCCTGTGGAAAGTGTAAGTCACACTAAATCTAAAAATATGTGTATCATGTATCATTTTTCATGCTAATTGTGGCATTTTTATGGCCTCCATGAGCTGCACAGATTCCACCGTACACCGTGGTGGTGAGCAGGCCAAGTCATTATCTCATTTACAATTCAAAACAATATGAGCCTAATGATTGATTAGATTACGATAGACATTAATACAGCACACACACACACACTCTCTACTCTCTCTCTCTCTCTCTCTCTCTCTCTCTCTCACTCACTCACACACACACACACACACACACACACACACACACACACACACACACACACACAGTTAACAAGCTGCAGACTCCACAGCACCGAAGAAGCTCAGAAGAAGCTCTTTAATCCAACCCTCAGAGGATAGGAGGCCATTAGGCAGAAAGACTTAACACAGTGTTTGGGACTTTTTGAAATATGATCTTAAATCTTCAAAACCAGAAATTCACACAGAAGCATGACACGTGTTCTTGTGTCCACTTCCAAATATCCTTTACAGGCTTGTTTGTTGTTAGAAATTGTTGTAGTTGTATCAACTGATGAGAAGATTCTGCCACCTGACCACAATCAATGGAGGATATTTGGTTAGTGAAGCACGATCTGCTCATTGCGTCCAGGCGGGGGACCAGAGCTCTGGCGGCCAAACAACTATTGTACTGTGTTTCTTCTTCATAAAATACAATTGAGATACAAAGCTGAAAGAAAAGAAACTCTCGACAAAGAGGAAATCTGGTTTAAATTGACTTAAATCACAGCTAAAACCACTTTTGGTTAGATCTTCTTAAAGATGGACGTGCTAGCGAACATTTTGATAACATGTGATACAACTTAACTTTCTTTGATACATGATTTATATCCTATAAAACCTGCTTCATTATGAAAGGTTATTGTAATATTTGACAATTCTTACTTTTCTAAATACTATCAGAAAATGATACAAGTGAACTCAATTGGTCAAAAACGTGAAGTGCCACTGTAAGACATCAGATCTTCTAAAGCTGTTTGAATGCGATTCAGTATAACTCAATAAAAGATTTTATTGAATTGAAATAGATTTCCATGCATATAATGATCCCAAAAGGGTCATTCTTTCCCTGTAAAAAGTCCCATTGATTAGTGGCAATGTTTGGTTATTGTTCGGTTCAATTCCACAAGCTGGAAACACGTTAGAGCCTTAATCAATACTGATCAGGAAGAGCAAGTTGATTTGATCATCGAAAACTTCCAGTGACTGAAATGAACTGACACTGGGGGCAAAATGTGACTGACATGTTTCCAGACAGGAGGTCGGCCTTCCCATCAGCATACTGTTGATACTGAGACTGGATTCATTTGGATCCCACTTTTTCCTGTTTACATACTGTTGTATAAATGTTTTAATAATGTCGGTGGGTTGGTATTCTTTGAAGGTGCAAGGATATTGTCGATTTTTCATTTTTATGTATTTGCAGCCGTCCATGGGATAATAATAGTACCTTTCAACCCATGAAGGCCAGTGCAGTTATGTTGTTCTTCCTTTGAATATCTAGTGAGTTACTCTTTTAAGTAGTAAAGTTGAGTGATAGTTCTCTATTCATCTCTATGAGCGACCTCTTTCACATTACACATACTCATTTGATCAATTGTTAATATAAAAATATCGATCATAGCAGCTTTAAAGACTAGTCGATGTTATTTCAGCATGTTTGACAAGGAGTCTGAATATTTGCACTGCAGTACGTGAAAATGTTTTCACTCTTTTTTTACATGACCAGTTGCTAACATACCAAACATGGTTTGTGTGCTACAGTTTTTATTGAATTGAAATAGATATTTGCCTTTCTCCCACTCTCTAAATCAAGCAGCACTTTCAGCAGAAAATACTCCTCCTGCAATCCTCAAACAGGAGACGAGGAACAGACACAGCAATGGCGGCTTATCAAAAACTATATGCTGTGATGCCTCAGTGTCCCCCCAAGACCAGAAGAGTGTGGATGAAAGTCTGCACCACAGACTGGTATGAGAGGGTGCTGCTTACAGTGGAGTACACAGATGTGGATTGAAAGAAACTTGTCTGAATAACGTGACAGTCCTTCATCAAACTGCTTGCTGATGAAGAACAGTGCCGTCCCTGGGAAATCACTTAGTCTGAGTGCACGAACCCACGCAGAAAGAATAGTAAGTGCTCGGATCAAAGCCTGTTTCCAAATTGACGTGTGTGATTCTCAGATTGCATAGATTATCAGAGGTTTATGCTATATCACTTATTTCATATTGTATGATATCGAAGGTGGATATCAAGTACACTAACAGCAGAACACGTTAATGACAGCTCCACCTTAATGACCGATTCTGTGTGAAAACAACAGTGTGAGTGTTTTGTGTGAGTGTGTGTTTGTGAGAGTGACGAATCATTACTACAGCTTAATGATCCTTCTGGAGGTGTCATGGGGCTAATTCAGACAAACATCTGTAATCTGTAATGGGAGGCTCACACTTGATAACCCCAATGACTCCGTCCCTCCCGCCCGACTCTCTACATCCACATTTGATGCAAATCTGAGCTCGGTGTCTATGCTAAAGCGTTAATCCTCCACCAGACACTGTTTGCAGTCTTCTCAATGAGCACCGGCTGCAGACTCATTAGATGTTAAGTGCCACAACATCAGCCAGCTACATTTTGCTTTCCTCCTGCACCAACAGTAACGTGCTCCACTATACTCTTTCTACATTACGGCTTCACTGGTCTGTGAACCAACACAGAAACTAAGTGTAAAGGGAGTTCAACAATTTAATTTTGTTCAGCCACATTTTATTTTTTGGTGGATCAACCTCTTAAAGAACAGTGAAGAGGAAGTGACTGTGGCCTGTTGTGTCCTTGTAAACAAAAGCTGCTTAAAGGCATGACACAGCTGAGCAGTCAATGATATTTATCGTTATTACCTGACATATGAGTTTTTAATTAATCTGTTGTAATGTTTATTTTTATAAGTGGATATTTTCTTAAAGTGATATATGTCATGATGTGGCACATGTGTGCAAAATCACATAACAAACAATGAAACCGATGTTCAATGGCGCGCCTTCTACTGTTAGGCACTAAAAACCAGGGCTCCAACTATCAATTATTTTCATTAAGGATTAAAGTGCTGATTGTTTTCTTGATTTATCGATTCATTATTTGGTTCATAAAATGTGAAAAACATCCATTTTAATTTCCCAGAGCCAAAGTGACTTCTACAAATTGCTTAATTTGTCTGACCAACAATCTAAAATCCAAAGGTATCAATTTTACAATAATAGAAGAAATCAGCAAATATTCACATTTAAGAGGCTGGGAGCAGTGCATTTTGGGCATTTTTGCTTGATAATGGACTTAAACAATTAAACAAAACAGCTGCCCATTCATTTCCTGTGGATAGAATAATTGATTAATCAACTAATTGTTTCCATTCTATGAAACAGTTGACAGTTATTAGTTTTTAATCACAGCTTGCTCAGAAATAATAGAAATTTGCAGAATGAGAACATGATAAGATCATACCATCACAATATAATCTTGCTGAAATTCGATAATACTGAATTATCACCCGGCCTTACTTGATGTTCATCAGGTTTTTTTAAGCTTCATCTTTTGCTTAGAAGTGAAACTAATCTTTCAGACACTGGCCGACAACATACCTTAAAATATCTTTCAACTTAATGCTGTATTCTGAAGCTGTGCAGAGAGCATTAGAAAACCCAACATTACACTGTCACATCAGAAAGAAAACCCTGGTTTAAAACTGCAAGTTTAAAAGCCTCCAAGAGCTGACTATAGGATGAATCACTATTGTGATTCATCACTTGCTGAGTAGCAACAATCTTATTTATAGTGTATGAGAATGCTGCAGATGATTCTTTAAATAGCAGCAGAGAAAGATAAAAACATGTGACTTAAAATACAAAGCAGATGAAACACTCACAGACACATGAGGTTAATTACCGTGATCAACGCATGAAGGAACAAAAAAAAAGGACAGTACAGATGCAAAGGAGTACAGTGTAATCATAATACAACCGTTCGGCACGTTTGTTCTCCCCGTGTGTTTGTCTGTGTGCTGTGCGATTGTTTCTGTTGTCACATGTGGGTGTTTGCTCTCCGCTCAGTCTGAACTACTCCAGTAGTCAAGTAGCCCAGAGTGAGCATGTGCTCCCAACAAGTCGCTCAGCCGTGCCAGTGCATCATTCAGCTGTGGCCAGGTTCACAACTCGGTCGTGTGTGTGTGTGTGTGTGTGTGTGTGTGTGTGTGTGTGTGTGTGTGTGTGTGTGTGTGTCTGTGTGTGTAGTACTGTATGTGCTGTGCTGTTCAGTTCAGTTCAACAGTGGGTCACTTAGTGGTCATTCATCTGCATGCCATTTTCTAAATGTCACTGTTCACACACACACACACACACACACACACACACACACACACACACACACACACACACACGCACACACACACGCAAACAAGTACAGGTACTGTTACTGCTAAATTGTGAATTGTAATCTATAATTGCATGCTGATTTTTCCTCGTTGCTAACCCAATCATCTGTTTTTCTGCCCCTTTTCTCTTTTTTTTGTTTACAGCTGCTGCTTCCTCTCTTTGAATTCCACCCTCTCCATCGAACCCCCCCCCACCATCTCTTCCATCCATCCTTCCTCTCACTCCAGCTTTCTGTTTCACTCTCTACGTTCTTTGTCGTCACTCTTCTCCCTCTCTCCTCACCATTACCTCATCCAGTCATCCCACCTCTCCTCTCGCCCCCATTACCTTCTCCTCCATCCCTCCGTCACCTCCTTTCTATCCCTTCCTCCATCCCTCTCATCCTCCCTCCCTCTCCTACCTCGTCACTCTCATCCCTCTATTATCCTTTTTACCCCTGCATCCTTGTTTCTCCCTTGCTTTCTCCCCTCCTCTATTAGATATTCCTCTCACCCCCTCTACTCCCCCCTCTCCCTCTCTTTCCCTCTCTCTCCGTCACCTGAGGTAGACAGTTCTGTCAGGAGTCGGCCTTATTTACCGCCTCTCTTCGCTCCTGTTTACATTATCGATCGGCAGGGTTGCTTTAGTTCCACCATACATCAACACCACCACCTCCTCTTCCTCCTCCTCCCCACCCCAGTGTTACGGCTGCTGGCTCACATTACCCTGAAACACAGACAGAGACAGAGAGAGAGAGGGGGGGGGGGGACGGGGGGAGCTCGATAGGGAGATGGAAAGCTAGCGGAGCATGTTAGGATGTGTGAGGGATTTATGTGTGAAGGAGAGAGTGTGTTGGATAGTGTGTTATGGAGCGTGTGTGTGTAAGTGTGTGAGGAGCAGTGTTGAAGGGAGAAGGTGGATGTGTGTCTTGTGAAAGTGTGTGTGACTGACAGTAAGTGTGTGTGTGTGTGTGTGTGTTTAACATGCTGAAAACATACACAGTCACCCTATGTGATTACATGAGGCTGGTTTTGCTAACAAATGAGGGATTTTGGATCCTCTTTCGGTGTATTTAAAATGTACACAGTGTACACTACATGGCCAAAAGTATGTGGACACTCAAACATTATACCCATATGTGATTGTTGAACATGTAATTACAAAATTGAGCATTAATATGCTGCTATGACACTCCCTTTGGGAAGGTTTTCTACAAGACTTTGAGACCTGGCTGCAGCAATTTGCTCCCATTCAGCCACAAGAGCGTTAGCGAGGTCAAACTGATGTCGGACTGGCTCACAGTCGACATTTCAGTTCATCCCAAAGTTGTTGAAAGGGGTTAACTCTGTGCAGGTTAGTCAAGTTCTTCCACACCAAACCGGGCTTTGCGCACAGAGGCATTGTCATGTTGAAACAGGAAAGGAGCTTCCCTAAACCTCCCACAAAGTTGGACAAATGTTAGCATAAAATACGGACAAACAAAAAAACTTCTGGAGGAGAGTTCTGTGGAAACAAAGACTGAGTGATTTGTTTCCATCCACAACTGTCGATGTAAATATTAGGAGTACATTCACCGAGATAAACAGCGGGTCATGCTAACTCTCCGGTCAAGGGCTATTAAACCATTGCAGTCTCCTCATCGCTCCACACAGATCTGATGTTTTCATATTCCGCTATACTTTTAGTCTCTTGTGTGTTTAAGACACATGTCACAAGGCTTCATGTCCGCCATTATTTATTCGCTAAGTCTGTTTCATTTTGCTTTTATCAATACAACAGCTTTTCCACCCAAAGCCTTTTTGTGATATCTCACGTTTTTTTTCCACATTTCTGATGTTCCTACCAAAATGTTTTTAATGCGAAGATTGAAAATGCACCTAAAAGCAGGTGGATGGAAATGTACTCAATGACAAGAAGTAGGTTTAAAGACATTCAACCCTGTGCGTCGCAACACTGTTCCTATTGTCAACCATGGTGGAGGTAGTGCCAGTGGAACTGGTGCATTGCACAAAGTGGACAGAATAATGAAGAAGGAAGATTACCCCAAAGCTCTCCAGGACAACATCAAAGTGGCAGCAGAGCTATCATGCAAGGCACTGGCATGACGAGGTTGTCATCAGGACTAACCATTAGGAGCAATTGGAGTTCAGTTCAGTAACACTTCAACATGTGGAAAGGAGAATCGAACCGGCAACCCAGTGATTAATGGACAATCCGCTCTGAGATTAATTTTAATATTTTCCTAAATTGTAACATCAATCAAAATGTACCAAAAATATGTGGACAGGGGTGTACACAGACTTTCATCCATCTCTCCTGTAACTCCATTGTGAATATAGATTTTCATGCCATTTATGTAATTTCAAATTTGTGCAGTTCTTTATCTATTGAGGTGAAATTCTACTATTTTGAGGCTGCAGTGAAACATTATTAATCCAAAGTAAGTGAAGATAACATACATTGTAAGGATAATAAAAATTGTAAAAAAAAAAAAGTAACAGGCATAAATAAATAACATAAAACATGTTGTATTCTGAAGATAAATATGTTTGAAGGCCAGTTGCCTACAGGAAAGTACAGGCATTGAACTACTTAAAGAAAGAAAATGTTGTAGCTTTCACTTACAGTTGAAACGGGTCTAATATTATGGTATAAAGACCTTCAACAGGTTTTATTTAGAGAAATAGGAGAGCATCTTATATGAGTTAGGTGGGCCCACATGAACCAATCAAAATGCAGCCACCTCATCACATCTGGTTTTCAAAATCAGCACTGTGGCCGTTTCCTGTGTTTTTTTTCAGTTTCTGGCTCTGTTTGTTGATTAATGAGGGAGAAACTTAACAGACCGCCTGGTTCGTGCTGATTTTGCACATAACAGGAACAAGCATTTTTTCCAACAAGCAGTTTTATGCTTTATACATAACAGCAGCCATCACTGTAGTACTTGCATACAGTGCAAAAATAAGCATGTAATGGCCACATTTTATCATTCTGCTAGAGGTTAAATATTTCCAAATTGTCATTACGTGAGCATGCGCACATGTTGAGTGTGTCCAATGTTGGTTTATGACATGTGAAGAAGATATTTAAAATGGCGTGCAGATGAACATTAGCGTGCAACATGAATTAATGGCTGTCATTACTCTGTGGTTGTGCATTTCAGTGACGTATTGTCTCTTTGCTTCTGTGGGGCTGAAAAGGTCAATCTTCCACACAGAGGAGGGAATCATGACCTATTGTTAAACAGATGTGAGAACTGCAGACCTTGCTTAAAGCGTCTGAACAACGAGCTTCAGCGGACGGTAATAAGATATTCTGCGCAGTGATTTGATTGTTGCCTAATGTCACGTAATCTAACTGTGCAGTTTTCTCACTGGATGTCAAATTCTTCCTCCTTTTCTCCCCTCTGTCTCTTCCAACATGGTCTCAGAGACAAGTTTAACAAAAAAACACATGCGACATTTCTGATATCATCATGCCTTTCTATTTGTTTATACTGAATAACCATCCACTGCATATAAATGAATTAACATATCTCTACATGTGCTATTTCCAGAGCTGTACTCACATCTTTTAGTTATACAAAGTTTTACTTAAGTAAAAGTACAGAAGTATTATTCTTTAAAAGTACTTAAAGTATTAAAAGTCAAAGTACTCACTATGGAGGCAGGATGTCAGTTATATTTTAATATATCATATCTCTGGATTATTATTACTCATGCATTAATATCTAAGCAGCATTTTAATGTTGCAGCTGGTTGAGGCAGAGCTCAAACATTATATCAATAAGCTATTTTTTTTATTTTTTAGAAATCTTAGAGAGTAGAAGTATAAAGTAGCAGAAAATGGAAATACTGAAGTAAATTAAAAAATACTTAATTTTATTTAATTAAATATACTTAAGTTTTTTTTTTTTTTTTACAAGCTTGTATGTGAATTTTGATTTATGATGTTAATAATGGAGTTAATTTTTGGTGCAATAAAATTGGTCCATGTGGATCCACCTCTCCTATTTCTCTGAAGCCAACCTGATTAAAATATTATATATGATAAATGTATATATAAAAAATTATAATTTAAAGTAAGGTGG
Source organism: Enoplosus armatus (assembly GCF_043641665.1). Lineage (NCBI taxonomy): Eukaryota > Metazoa > Chordata > Actinopteri > Centrarchiformes > Enoplosidae > Enoplosus > Enoplosus armatus. The sequence goes on from NC_092189.1 coordinate 14,120,535, forward strand.
AGAGTGTGCAGAGCGTCTTCCTTTCAGCTTTCTTTACTGAATCTCATCCAAAACGCTTACCAGTCTTTTTCTTTTATGTCACTTGTTCTCTCTTAGTGCTAGTCCTCTGCGGTTTTATCCTGTTTCCCATCTGAGATTACTGAAGTGCTTATCAGATTGATAAGTATAAAATGTAAAAAACACAAATCAGCCTGACCTAATTATAGCACAAAAGCCTGTTTCTAACAGATGGCACTGCGACACTTTTATACAACATACTGCTACGCTTGTTTATTAAGGCGTCATCACTCTGTATGATCTTCTTGCAAAAACAATAACAACATAATGAAAAGAAACAAAGTAAAAGGTAAAATTAACAGTGCAGACAGGGAGACGAGAAAGAAAGTAACAAGAGGGGGAAAGCAAAGTAAATTTGTACTTGAGTGCAGCTCAAACTATATTCATCGCACACCTGATTTGCCATGCACATTTACCCTACGAAGAGGCAGCGAGAGACTGAGCGTCTGTGTGTGTGTGTGTGTGTGTGTGTGGGCCTGCTCTCTCTCATAAGTGGGCGTCACACTGACATCAGCCTTAAGAGAACTTGAGTGCCATCCGGTGACACCCGCCCCAGCTTTTCTTTTTGTCTGCTTATTGTCATTAGAGCCCTCTTTTTGACTCCGTCCCTCCTCCCTCCTCCCTCCTCTCTCCCTCCTCCTCCCAAATGGCCTCTCACCATTCTTACCTGGGAGGCCACGAGTCGCTGCTCCTGCTTTTCATACTCAACGGCCATCCATCCACCCGTCCGTCCTCTCCCCTCCCCTTCCTCTCTCTCTCTCTCGCTCTTCTCATACCTCCATCTGTCCCTCGCCTTTCTTTATCTGCCTTTAAAGCAGGAGGCAGGAAAGAGGCTAGCTGGTCCTTTGTGTGCTCAGCCTCAGTTTGTGCTCAGCCAAGCGGACACAGCTCTTAAATCCAGGCCCGGGCTTTGGCACAAAAGGAAGGCTCAAGTCTTGTAAAGGTCCCTACGGCTCTCCCTATCTCTTTCCACCTTTCTCTGAAAAAGACAGAAGGGCAGTTACTCTAAACAGGAGGACAAGAGTAGACGGAGAAGGGGGGAACAAGATGCCGAAGCTAAAAGGAGCAGACATAATTCTCTTCATCAGAGAGCAGCAGCAAAGACGTTTTTTACTCTCTCTCACTCCAACTCTCTTTCCCTGAGCCAAGCAACACTGGGGCTTTTTTTTTTTATCCCTTTTTCTCCTTCAAGGCGAATGAATTAACTGAATGTATTAACACCAGGGCTGCTGCTGCTGTGATCATCATCATCACGCTCCTCCTCATCAGCAGCAGCAGCTTTGACGATGCTTTTTAACACCTAGAAGGATCGCACTGCTGACGCCGAGGCAGGAAGAAGCAAAGATGTCGACAACCTTGTCAAAAAAAGAAAAACACTCCCCAACTAGCAAGGTATCACAGTCTGAGTGCTACAGTCTTTAGCCCACAGCCTTGTCAAGTCTCTTGGCACTACTAAAGAAGCCTTAGGAACAGAGGGGGAAGAGGTGAGATGGGGAGGGAGAGCAAAGGCGGGAAGAAGATGGGCACGAGATACAAGGGAGAAAGATGGTGGGGTGGGGTGGGTGGTGTAGGAGTTAGGAAGAGAAAAAAGAAAGAGGGTGAAGAGGTACAAAGGTGAGAAAGAGGATGAGAAGAACAGGAGGAAACAAGGTGTTTAAGTTGTTGATCGCAACAGGCAGAAACACCATGTCTTCAAAGAAAGAGGAACAGAGAGAGCGACGGGGTGACAGGCAAAGCAAAGAGATGGAGGTCTTGGAGGAGAGGAAGAGGGGGAGTCCGGGAGAGCTGCAGTGAGGATTTTAATTAGCGGTAATTGGCCACCGAGGGAACAGAAACTGGGAGATGGGAGGGAAGAGAGGGGAGCATAACAGCCAGTTTTTGACTGTTGAGTGATATCTCTCTTGCTTTGTACCTCTCTATTTCCTTCAGCACTTTTTCTATCTGGGCCTTTCCATCTCCATCTTGTTTTCTCTCCATCTTTTTCCACCTCCAACTGCGCTACTCCCGCTATCCCCAAAGAAGAATCCATCACTCGCTACCAATTTCCCCCTAAATACAAGACAGTACAAAGTATGCAGGTATTTGGCATATGGGACGACACAAAGCAACATGTGCTGAGCTACAGGATGAATTCAACATGCAATTATTTGGGATTTTTTTGTCTGAAATCTAGAGAAAGATGTGAGAAATATACATATGACCTAAAGTCAACCTGCAGAAACAATGTGAGTGCAGAGATTGTGTAGCTGGTTCATATCTGTTCCATAGTTTATTTATTACACTACTTTAACTGATCTTAAAGCTGCTGTAAATATTATTTTCATTTTTTTTACAATAGATCACATGACTACTTGTTTGTGAAACGGGTTGCTTGTAGTGATGAACCCACAGAGAAGCAGAGCTATAGGAGAGTGAATATTTGACTTACATTCACCAGGTGTCCAGTACTTAAGTGATCTTAAAGGAAAACTACAGCCATTGGTTGTATTGGTTATGATAACAATGTATTCATGCAGCAACATTGCAACAAAACGGGGCAACAGACGGTCAACCCATACAGGTTGGAAACAAGCGAACACTTCAGCCAAAATAGCGACCACTTTGTTTGGAGGTAAAACTGAAAGTCATGCACGAGTAACATCCCCAGGTAATCCTCACACAACTATGGTAAATATGGAAAGTCAAAGTTAAACCAGGAAGCTGGTCTGTAAACTATGTTAGATGTTTACAGTTGATTGACAGTTTGGGTAATAATTCACCTTTTTATTGTTGTTCCAATCAGGATTGACTGAACTAAGGTTTTGTTTTTAACCTGTATGATTGTCTGACTGCTTGTGTTTGTTGGACCAATTTTTTTTTATTTTTATGTTTTTGCCAACAAAACTGCCAAAACTGCAAGTGCCAGAAAAATAATCTGTATCACGTTCATGGAAAACTAATGAGCTGTGCAGTTGACTGCATGGAGTACTTCAGATTTTGCAGATTTGATCACCAAAGTAAGAATTAAAGGTTGTCTGAAAGTCTCTGTATTGACGTCACTAAAGCAGAGTGCTTCCTTTGAATGTGAATAGTGATTATGGTTCTGACCTCATGTTGTCAATCTCTCTCTCTCTATTTGAACCCGCCCCCGGCACCTCCTCTCCCCAGTGCATCGCGGTGTTGTGTCTCGTAGTGTTCGGCAGGGGAGCGAGGGCCTGCTGGGATCCAGGTTAGCAGGGTTACAGCTGTGTTTATCGGTACACAGGTGAGCTCTTGGGCGCTCGGTCGTCTGGACAACACATTCGGCCCACGCTCCCCTCTCTGGCAACCACAAAACACACAGGCGCACACCTACACATGTGCACACACATCTTACAGCATGCAGCTGGCCCACAAGTGAGCAACACACTCGTTTTATGCACACAAACAAACTGAGCTCAAACCGTTCCACTCCTAATCAAGTCCTCCTAATTACAGTGGCTCAAATGCCCCAAAGTTGACAGATTGCTGATTTAACTGCCTTTAAGTTTTGGTTAATATGTGAATTTAGGCAGGGCCTGCTTGAAATTTTCCAGCTGTCATTTGTCAACATCCCCAAATTGAATGCGACTCTTACTAAACAGCAGCGGTAGTGTGCCATGCACTCCGGGTGTTGCTAGGTTACGGTACTGGGATGCTGCTGGCTAAGTGGCTGCGGGATCATCGACGGACACTCTGCAAGGAGGGCTGACAGCAGGTCCTGTGGACCATTTGGCAACTCGTGAGTCCACCGCTCTTGAAATCCCACATCTGGTGGCAAGCCCATACAAATCAAGATCAAAGTGTTGGCTTTGAGATTGGACCTGTCTCTCAACCCCTCTGCCTCTCTCCTGTCGAGTTTCATTTTCATTTCTCGCTCTTTTCCACAGCAGCGCTCTGCCTTCACATCGTCCTCTGCCTGCTTTGTTATCCCTCCTTTGCTTTCCCTCTGTTGTTGCTGTCTCGCCTCTCTCTCCCTCCTGCTGAGAGGTAATCAAGCCCTGTTGTGAGTGTTTAAGCATCGGAGCAGACGCATGTTGAATTATTCTTGGGACTTAATATTTTGTCTGGTAGGAGAGAGCCAGTCTCCACACCACATGCTGAGTAACTGCCACGCACGTACGAATGCAAGGCAGGGAAGCTCACGCATACACACACACACCCACACTCACAGTTAGTCAGTCAGTGAGTCAGAAAGTCAGTCACACAGATCTCATGCTGACAGATAGTTACAGGTAAGAGAGTGATGGGACCTGACAGGCAGCCCACACTGTATACACTGATATACTACACTTAATGCAACACAGACACAAGTAAACAAAGTACACACAGACACAGTACAAGACTGTACGGTCGGGTATTATCAATATGAGAGCAAATACACAAGCACACAATTACAAGCTCGCACACACAAGGACAAATAGTGACAAGCAGCAGCATCCACTCACACACACAAATATTACAGCTTACATCCTCAAAGTTAAACAAGTGAACCAACAAAGGAGAACAGACAACGTAAGAACTCGTCTCCTCCTAATTCCCTCCTGTCTTCAGCTCCCCCTTCACATCCGTCCCCTCCCCCACGCTGCTTCGTTTTATTTTATTTTTTTTCTCCACCGCTCTCTCCTTATCTATCTCCTCTACTCCTGCTCTCCATTCTGCCTTGAGCTCGCCTTTATCATCGCTTCTCTTTCCCTTTTTTTCCTCTCCTTCTTTCACTGTGAACTTAAACTCTCCGTGGAACCATAAGCTGATATCACACAGTCTCAGTGTTCCTTTAATCTCTCTCTCTCTCACACACTGATGCACACATACCTGGGTGGTCATTATAATATACATGACTTGGCTTGGACATACCAATTGGTGACATGCTGTTTGTGTGCCATTACAGTGGTGGGTGATGTCATGATTAGCTCCTGAGCAAAGATCATGTTTAAAATGAGGCGGCTGGGAGGTGGAAACTGTGTGAGTGTCATGTAACGGCATGGTAGCGCTTTGAACACTTTACTGTAACTGTCTCAAAGACTGTTAAGATGGATAATATGTCATGTTACAATGTCGTATTACAATAAGCAAATTTAAAACAGTACTCCACTGATTTAGCATTGCACTCCTCCTCGATGCAGCAGAACCGGAGATATCATCTTTTTTATTTCATTGTTCTTCTTTGTCAAAAACTGGTGCCTACGTTACCCACAATGCAACTCGTCCACCATCAGTTTGGTCAGAGATTCAGGTGTGTTATGCTAGTAGCTGCTATTGTAGCCTCGAGCGGCTAGCCTCCGTAGAGATGAGGAGCGGGCTACAAAGGTCTGGTAAGCTTCTTTTTAACTCCACACTCGCAGATTTATTTCAATTTCAAACTTGTAATCTTCAGACTCAACCAACGCTGACTCAAGTGACATCACTTGAGGTAATTTATCAGACTCTGGAACCACAAAAGGCTTCATACGACTTTTTACACATATACAGTAGTACTCCTCAAGCGTGTAAAATCGGTGTTCCCCTGTAAGAAATCAGATTTAGGAAGAATTCTGGTACGGTCTTAAAATGATAAGTGGTAACCTAACCACTATTCGTCTTAATTGCCATGTTTTGTATTAAGCAATCAATGCTGCAGTGTTATAGCGATGCACTTCCAGTAGTTTCCAATCTGGGGGTCTGGACCCTCCAGGGGCTTGTAAGATAAGTCTGAGGGGTCCAGAGATGAGAAACTGGACAAAACACATTCCTGCTACTCAGAATTATGTATATCTTTTCATATTCAAACGTTTTCTTTTTGCTTTTGAATCACTGGGTATTTTACATCTTTATGTCCCTTTAAGTATTCAGTGTTTGAATCTTTGGTTCAAATGGCCAAATGAGACAAAGCTTCAAGTTGGGAGCCACTGGATTAAAAGTTTAGCTGATTGACAGAAAAAAAGCCAAATGCCAAATTATTTGCTGCTTCAAGCATATCAAATGAGAGGATTTGCTGCTTTTCAGTGTTTTATGATTCTAAATTGAATATCTTTGAGTTTTGGTCAGTTGGTCGGACAAAACAAATAGAAGCAAAATGGTACAAAATATCAGTAACTGCATAGCGATAAAACTGACCTCTAGACTCCACCATGTCTCTGAGAGAAACAGGAAGAGACTGTACTTTTTTTTTTCTCCAGATTGTAGTCACTGCTGTTCATTTCCTCTTAGTAACGTCTATCGAGTGCTGATGGTCTTCCCTCAGTCACATGTTTAAAACGTCAGGAGAGCTGGAAGAGAATTTTTTTTGAACTAAAAAACCTAGAAAAGCTTTTCCTGTCATGTTGAATCTTCAGTTTCGTGACATTATACACGCTGCAATGGAGTGCCACTTAATAATTGAGTGCCATTTACTTTGCTATAAATGGAAGTAAGTAAGTGACATTATTATGGATACCTCGATGAGTACATCATTTCTGTGAAGAAGTTCCATATCTGGACAGCAGAATTGCCTTATTTTATGTTGTTTTATATATGTATTTATAAGGCTGTTTAATCTTTATTCATCGTGGGAAAATCAACTGTACAGCTTGCTGTTTTTCAGCGACACCTTGTATCACTGTCGCACTTTCCCACACATTCACACCTGGAAGCAGTCCAGTTAAACCACACCGAGCAGCCTCTCCGGAGAAGCTGGAAGTTACACACTCACACACTTTAATACTCACACTTCGCTGGGAGGCCGTAGCCACAAGTGATCTTGGCCTCTCCGGTCTCGCAGCCATCGAGGGAAGCACACTCCTTTTTAAGCATTGGACCTGCAGCGCGGTGGATCGCTCCGTCCACTGGAGAGGAGAGGACAGGAGATTCAGAGAGTTGGTCTACTTATGTATTCAGGAATCCCCTGAAATCCCCTGAAATCTGTCTACTGAAGTCCAGCAGACACATTTACAGGCGTCAAAGCTTAGTGGTCCTGGATACAATTAGTGGTGAATGGTTGAATTTCCCGTCTTCTGCAGGTTGCTAACTTTTCACCTTAAATCCTTCTTTTCCTTTTAAGAAGTCAAAGCATCTGTCTCCCTGTACATCAGTCTATTTAATGGATTTTAGGGCTACTGCCTTGGTTAATTACTCGATTTAATGTCTTATTAAGGACTCAGCTGACTTTGACTTTTTGGTCAATTAGACTTTATTAATTACATTTTCATAAATCTTCATAATATTCAGAAATGTGTATCTATCTTTGATCCACACCACATCTAAAGACCGTGACTGTTCATTTCCAGGAGGGCAATGATGCAGGAAAAGCAATTTTACAGCTGTGCCAATTACAGTCAAGTCACAATCTTTGCACCCCTTGCAGTTAGACACATTTCCTCAAAGTTAATACTTATACCATCTTGATCTCAACAGCTTTACTATTATGATTCTCAGCCTTATGGACCAGAGAAAGCTGCATTTAAATTTAATGAAATCATACTTCAAACTAATTAAGATAAAATAGGAACAGATATGAGTGATACAATGCAACAACAAAAAACTAAATAATTTACCATTAAGGAACAATTCTTCAAAGCCAATACATTCAACATACATTTTAATATAAAAAACTGAATTGCACCCTGTGATGAGAAGAAAATTATTATTATTTTTTTTAAATCATTGAAATCAAAGAGAAGTTTATAATACATCATGAAATTACGTTTTCAACTAAGAACTGAAGGAACACACACACACACACACACACACACACACACACACACACACACACACACACACACACACACACACACACACACACACACACACACAAAACTAGTGTGAGTTGTGATGCACATGACTGTCTTGCTCGAGTATACTTCAGCGTGAACAGTCTGCTGGTAATGGCATATTTAATAGTTCATTTAGAAGGCAGTATGCAGTACATACTGATTGAGTATGTAGTAGGCAGTACGTTAGTACTTTCAAACACAGCCACCATCTTCTTGAAATACATTTTGGAAGAAATGTAAAGCCACCTGATTTACATTTTTTTTATCAACACTATCCTTTATGTGAAAGTTGTCAGTGTAGAGATGACAGGAAACAAGGGGAGAGAGAGATGGGGAATAACATGCAACAGAGATCCCTGTCTGGACTAGACCAATGAAATTATCTGCAAAGTCGCAAAATGTTCATACTGAGTGTATCTACAAAATGTAAACATAACATAACAAAACATATTTAATTTGTTTTCCCTGTAATATCTACTTCTGTAATACAATATCAATGCAGAGTATGTTTGATGTATGATTATCTTAGTGCACTCAGAGCTCTTGGGTAAGATAAGGTTGGGGAAAGATCATCCTCTTGGTTATATATTGGAAAAGTCCACAGTGAACATGATCACAATCTTAACCTTAATCAAAGTACTTTTGTTTGCCGAAACATAACCTCATGCAGGATTCTCACATCCCGAGTCCTGCATGGTGTCAAAGATGTGAGCTCTGTGTGCCCACTGTTGGCCCTGACCACCAACTTGCATGCAGTACATAACTGTAGAGCTTCTTACATTTGAAAACAACGTTGCCACTCAAGATAATCCTGCCAGCAATTATATTTCCCTCAAAATGTATTGTAAACAAATTAGTAGTGTAGACTGTAAATGCCATTTCTAGAAGACAGTTGAAAGACTGAATTTATTTAAATATTATTGTCTCAGAAGTTACCAGCCAGTTTGCCAATAACTTCACAATCACCAGCTTTTGTAGTCTGTTAAGACTCTGCTCTTGTTTTGAAATAATTCAGAGGTTGAATGTAGGAGTCTGGTGTAAACAATTCATAATTAACCTAGAATAAAACACATCTGTCAGGGATGATTTTGTCACAGCACTATGAGACTTGTCAGCACTTGGTGAAAATAGTACAATAACACCCATCCATATGTCACAGCTCAGCATGTTGGCCCGTGGCTCTTGACTCTGTCTGACTGTATACAGACCAGCTGTTACAGCGGTGTGTTTCGCCAAACTGAGTAGCTCCAGGCAGGGGTCTGGTGTTATCTGAACGTTACTGTGTTAGGTTGGCATATTGCATGCGGTGCTGAGCTGTAGTGTGCCATGTCATGCTGTGCCATGTTGAACTGGGCCGCACTGTGAGCTAAGCACAAGTGCGAGGGTGTGAAAGGCGAGCTCTGAACGCTGGCTACCTCCTCAGGGTGCACAGAAACAAGCTCAGATACCATGCTCAAGCTGTGTGTGTGTGTGAAATATTTCTGGTGTGTGTATATCCTTGTCAAAGTATGTGTGCTAGTGTGTTTGTGTGTGTGTGTGTGTGTGTGTGTGTGTGAAGAGTCCTTGAGGTGACACACACACACACTGCACACACTAACTTTGAAGCAGCCCAACTCTGAAATAGAAAACAAGTGTGATAAGACGGAGAGATGGAAAAGAGGAGGAGGGAGGAAGGGAGGGGAATAAGGGAGAGAGCAGCAGATGTAAAAAAAAATAAATAAAAAAAAAAAAAGTCTGGGGGGGAGATAAGAAAACAGGCAAGAAAAACAGAATCAAAAGAAAAAGAAATGGAAATTGAACTGAAACGTAAACCAACTGTACCTTTTGTTTTGTTTCATGCTTCATGTTTGACAGATGCATGAATGTGTATGTGCATATGTATAATAACCCCACCCCCCCCAAGTCTTTAAGAGTGGACTGCATAGCCTCAAGCTACAGCAATGCTTTTTTGACCTGACTGCCGCTCTTCTCAGTCCCACACATACACAGCTGTACTGTAATGCGTGGTTGCAAATACAGGCGAAAATCCTACACAATGAAGCTTGCACACATACACAACAACACGCACACAAGAGCACATATGCATGTGTATATAATATTAGCCTAGGTAACATGTGTTCTAGCATAGAAAAGAAAGTTTTGAAGACAGCTAATTTAGGAGTTTAATGACATCGGTAAGGGCACCTGACCATAAAGGATGTTGAACCACAGATCCCTGCATGTTCCCACAACCCTCTGAAAGCTGATTAATGTTTTGTTTGTGCAGCGTGATGCATCAGCCCTTTTACTTTGACAATTATGTTTCTCGCTCTCTTAGTATGACTGCATACCAACAATCACTGAGTAAGTATTTGGGTTACAGTAGGCAAAATTGAACTAACCCAAATTATTTCCAACAAGTCCTCCAAATGTTGTTTTTCTGCGCTCTCTGGAACGATGCATAGAGGCTATTTTCTGATCTGACGCAGGGCGACATCATTTGTCTGTGCCTTCAAATAAAGTTACAAATAACTGTTAATAATATAAATCAATTTTTGTGATGTGACAACACTGTGGTTGAGCTTCAGGTTTAGGCAAAATTGTAACCTTAATTGTGACTCGCAGATGGAAACAGGAAATGAACGGCTGTCTCCCATCTTAAAATCTGATGTTTTGTTCACCCATCCTGCTTGCTGAAATGAATGTTCTTCTTGGGAGGACCGTCTTGGAGACACATGGAGACACTACTGCAGTGTCAAATTTCAGGTGGTGCACAACTTTTAAATGCAACCAACTCTTCCTGTCCTTTTAGCTGCAAATAACATAATTTTGACTACACACTCAGCCGCATTCACTTTCACATGAATCGTGCTTTGTGCATTCAGCTGAAGACACCTTTGTTTTTCATGTTCTCAAGTTAGATTGTTCCTTGTCAAAGGAAGAGAAGAGAGGAGACAGAATAAACTGCTCTCTCTCTGTCTGGACGCTGCCTGAACCTGTCGAGCAGGGTTAATAAATATCCATACACCTATTCAGTCCCTCCATAACTCCCACCTCTCTAATGTAGAGAGCTGTCCCTCTAACTACATTCACTGAAGACAGCACATGATAGCTTTCTTTCAGGCTGTGGTAACTTCTGACTCTGTGGGAGCCGGTGTAATAGCCCAGCATGAGCACTGCACGCTACTGAGTAGATTCAGACACTGTTCTGTCACTTCAATGCGGTCAGAAATACGAAGGGGGAATTCATGAACAGGGGGGAGTACAAATGAAAGATGCGTTTGAAGTAAAGCTGCACCAGCAGTAGTTCTTCAGCACAGGCACATATGCAGGTGTATTAGTTAAGGATGGCCTGTGACTGAGAGCAGCATATTATCTGTTACTTCAACAGAACAATATCATCTGAATCCATCTGGTCGGCCTGTGAAGGGCAAAATAACTGAATTAAAATCTGTTTTTCCATGAAATATTTAACTTTTTGTAATTTATAAAAAAGGGAAAAATTAAGAATGGCTCTGCAGTGGTTTCAGCAATGTCAGTGGATGTTTGTCAGTCCACCACAGGCTGTAATATCTCAACAATTATTTTATGGATTGCCATGAAATTTGGTTCAGACATTCTTGTCACCCTCATGATGAATTTGTCTCCCAAAGTCCACCGGCTTGTCCTAGTCGTGGGAAATGGAAACAGGCAAAATACGTAAAAAATACGCCAAACAGGATGATGTATGGTTGGCAGTTCTGCCTGGGACGCAATGGTTGCCATGAAGGCCTGGTATGGAACAACCTGCAAATGCGCTGGCTAACGGGGGCTAACACGCTAAACTAAGATCGTGAAAATGACACCTGCCGTGACCGTGAACATGTTAGCATGCTGACATTAGCATTTAGCTCAAAGCACCACTGTGCCAAAGTACAGCCTCATAGAGCCACGAGAATGTCTGCAAGCTGTGTCTGAAATCACTCCCTCATTCACTTTTTCACTACTCCCTATTTAATAGACACAGTTTACTCAGCAGTGAGCAATAATTTCAGATTTCTGACTCTAATCAATCATCGTCATCATTGTGTGTCATCTGTGTTCATGCTGTAGACACTACCATTTCCACTGTGGGAATTTTTAGGACATGTTTTAATGCAATAATGAAACACTTTCACTTTGGAGATAATAAAGTCAAACTCATATCAGCTCAACATACAGTACCATGTATCGGTATTGATGTATCCCTCATTTAGACAGTGAAGACTGGGGAAGCCCTAACCAAATTAGCATCACTGCAATGTCAAAGGATACTTGTTGTTCATACTCCACTGACTTTGTCGCATGCAAATGGTGTACCTGAACTACTCAACAATCAGGCATAATTGGCTACACCTAATGCCACCAACAGACATCAACAGATTATAATGAATTAGTCATGAATTTAATTTATATTACTAAACACTAAAAAATCTTTTAGGAAGCGTCAAACTCATTTCCATATTATAAAAACAGCATTCATTATTTAGCCTTCATTACCATACAAAATATCACATCAACGTTTTCTACTACTGAAGCCCGGTCTTCCGGGGAAAGAGAGATGGGACGGAGATATAAAAAAAAACAATGGAAAGATGGAGAGACTCACACAGAGACACAAGGAAAGAGGAGACGGGGGATTCAAGAGCACAGTTGGACAAAGAGAAATGGGTTTGGAAAGGGATCAAGTGCAAAAAATGGTGTGTAGGTGAAGAGAGTGAGGAAAGCTAAAAACAAAAGGGGAAGATGAATGTTAAGCGGGGGTTCAGAGAGGAAAATGGATAAAAAGCGTGCAATGGATGGATGCAGGAAGGGGGGTAGAAATGACTGTTTTGGCTTCTTTAGCCCAGTGACCAGCCAGCTAAGCAGGCGACTGACCAGTTTAGGTGTTATCATGTCTCCCTCACAGGCTTTGCATTGACTGACTCTGGGGGAGAGAGGGAAGGAAGGAGCCAGAGAAGAAGGGGGACTGGGAAGTGATAATTGGCGATATGCTTACCTGGCGAGGAGCCTGCAACCCCCAGCAGGTCACACAAACAAACACAGATGCACACACACACACACCTGCCTGCAACGCTATATGCCAGGACAAGCTTTGCCTCCTGCAAACCCCCTACAAACACACCCACGCACACAAGAAAACACACACACACACACACACACACACACACACACACACACACACACACACACACACACACACAGACACACAAAGACACACACAGGTAGATTGACATTAGAGTAAAACCAATCCCGAGGTCTCTCCTATGGAATACTAATATGGCTGCCCTTGCCAGCTGACCTCTTATAGGCCAAACAGGCTGTCCGTCAAACTAATGGGGCGGAACGCTGGCATATTGCTTTCCCACAATCCCTCAGCAGAGCCAGGACACTCATTTACTTCAGTCAGCTTGTTGCCAAGGCAACATTTAGGATGGGTCTGTTGGTGGATGCGCGCACACACATGCACACTGCTATACACAGTTGTATATATGCACTAGTATACACACAACTTAAACATGGATGCATACAAACATCCAGGATCCGGTTAAATGCTACTATGAACTTATCCACACACACACAAACATGACTGTTGCTAACGCCGACGAAACAGGCGAATTTATGTATGCGGCTGAGACACTGAGAGCATTGTCTGAATGTGGAAGGTACACTAAGTGCTCTTTGCCTCATCTCATCTCTGTGGAACAAAACCAATCTTCTGCTTTCTCCCTTTATTCACAATACACGGCAAGCAGACAAGCCTGTCCTCCGCCTGCGTTTTTCTCCTCATCCAGACAAGGAGAAAGCAGAGAGAGGGCTGCAGAGACACAGGGACCACAGCCGAGAGACTTCCAGCGCAGGTTATCAAACCCCATCCCCGCTCTGGAGGATTGATTATAGATGTCAGCACGCTCAAATTCAGCGTGGCTTCTTAGCTCTGCAAGAAATCCAGTGTGTTCCCTTTCTGCCCACCCAAATTAAAAAATGGAAGTGAATGAAATTTTAATTGGGATCGTGCATCTATTGTGTGCTCGGCCTGGATGTCTTAAAACATCTAAACCAATCATATGCAGGCACTGTCTTAATGGCTGGTTCACATCCTGTGCACTCTGTCCCCACAGACCCAGAACAGGCTCTCTGATAACAGCTGCCTGTGTCTGTAACTGTGTGTCTCTGTTTGATCAGTAAGCTGTTATTATACATGCATAGCAAATCATAGCAGGTGAGAGGTTGACTTTAGATGTGTAGTTATGTTTAAAGGATATGTTTCAGATTTTTACATGTCTATCTTAATACAAAGCCTGCATGCCATATGTGCATTCAAAAACTTATTGGTTGCTGTAATAATTCCCACACTGAATTACCAACCATGCAAAGCGGGTAACTGCCCCTCACCTCAAGCCTTAAGTTGTAATTATAGTGAAAATGGCTACAGTGTAGCTACTATGGCTGCAACGCTACTCCGACATGTTGCTGATATTTGCTGCCCCAAAATGTAACTTCACGTCGGCGCTGCAGCGCTATGGAGACACCACGTGGACCACAAGAACTGTGATTGGTCAACATCACATGCTTGGCAGAGTAAGTTAAAGGCCAGGGTCGCTTAACCATGACAATGCACAACAACTACATAATACAGATGACTATTACATAATCTTCAGGCTCTGTGTAGAGTAATAATCTGGTAACAAGACCTTTGTTATTTCAGTTTTGGGATGACATGTTGCATATTTCTAAATTAATTGCAAATATGAGGCCAAGATTTATTCCAAGAGTGGTATTCCAGTGTACACACTGAACAGAGATTGGGTGGAAAAGAGGGTTAATAGGGGCCATGTTCTTGTCTATATTGGCCATGAGGTAATCCTTTCATATAGTGACAACGCTTTCAAAGATGGGGGACAAATACATTCTAAGGTTCGGCCGGAGTTAACCAAATCAAATAGATGTCTTTGTCCTGGCAGTAGTACCAGTAAGTAACCTTCTACCACAGCTCAGCAACGACATACTGAAACACAAAAAACAAATATAGTAATAAAGGGACTGTAACTTGATATTGCTGATCCTGCCCTACAGATTAGGTATCAGCCTGATGAGACCAATCCACATTAAATACAAATCTTCGGTCATTATGTCATTATAAAATTTGTTTACCTAACAGTTCAGTCATGGCGGGCCACAGCAATTCTTGGCTTCATGTTACATTACATAAAAAATAGTAAATAAATATTAAACTGATCTGCTTTTAACAGTCAACAGCAGCTCAAGTGAACATTTTCCTTTCTTAACAAAGCATGAAAACAAGGTAACTCAAGGTTCAGTATACTAGAGCAGGTTCACTGTGGGCCCACATGTTAAATTGTAATGACAGCTTCGATGGTTCAGCACCAAATGAAATAGGACAATGCAGTTTTCAACCTTGAAGATTGTTTACTGTGACTTGAAATGTGTTAAATAGGTTCAGCCCCTCATCCCTACGGACTGCTTACGTTTTACTGATGGTTGATGACATTTCTGTGCAGGCCGCAAACCTGTGGAAAATATCCTCAATGCACCACACATCCCAAAGGTACATGCTGACATATGGTGACCCAGAAGAAGAACCAAATGCAGGCTTCAAAGTGTGAGTCATGGCTCTAGCTATTTTAATGGCATTCATTCAATAATGATACAAACATACTGTGTATATATATATATATATATATATAAAGCTCATGGTAACAGTCTGGTTGACTGAAACTCCAATCATCATCTGGGCTTTCTTTTCTATTTGGAAAATCAATCAAAGCAGTGAAACGTTGAAATGGCAGATAAGCTCTGGAATAAATGAGCAACTGCAGCCAGTGGACATAAAAAAAACCCGGTTAATTTCCTGCCCTTGAGTTTGCTGTTGATGCGCTGCCTGAGCTCAGCACTCCTCCAGATTGAAGTGCGAAAACAATGTCGGCAGGTGTGCGTTTGATCTAACTGAATGACATTTACCCAGGTACCCTTGAGAGTGAGTAGTGAAGCACTGTAAAGACCTTTTGTTGCCTCACCTCTGATGAAAAAAACAACTCACTAAAGCTGAATGAATGACTGCTTGGTTACTCAGTGCAGAATGTGATCTCGGCGAACGGAGATGTATACGGAATTATTTTTGTGTGTTTTTTTCCACTCGGCTCTGCTCCTGCATCTGTCTGTTATCTAATGGACCTTCATTGCTTTCGTCTCTCTTGTCTTCTCCTTCTTACCATCATCTCCCTCCCATCTCTCTTGTTTGTTCCATTCTTCCCACTGTCTCTACCTTTACCTATCTCTCTAATTAACACCTACTGGAGGCTCTATCTGCCTTAGCAAACCCCCAAGGACAGAGCTGGAAAGAGAGACAGAGGGAGGGAAATAAGTACAATATGGAGATGCGAGAAACAACTGAGTGAGAGAGAAACTGGCACAGAGTGACACAGAAAAACATTAAAAAAACAGATGGTGGTTGTTGGAGATGTAGCCTCCTCCAGCCAGTTGGTGGAATTTTTTTAAATTAAAACAGATGTTGTGGATAAATTTAACTGAACACAAATTTTAAAATAACTAAACCAAAGCAAGCAACGTAAACATGCTTTTCTGAGGCACAAGTGCACACAGTCTGTCACATGCACACATTCACGGCCTCTCTAGAAACCATCTGTCTTTGTAGAGCCATCAGAGACTTGAGGACAACATCAAACGATGCTGTAGATCTCGAGGTGCTTGCATGTATGTGCGTGTGTGTGAAGCCACAGGACACAAGAGTGTGTAGTCCTTTTTCATGGCTTGAGGCTCAGCTGGTGTATATCAGTAAGGGTGGAGCCCGTGTATGTGTGTGTGAGTGTGGACGCTAAGGACTTACTGCTTCAACAGAACACTTCAGGCAAGCAAATGCACTTTTGGAGGCAGGCAAATTCAAAGCTAGGAACTGACATGCGAATACACATACACAAACATACAGGTGTGCCACTCGATACGTCACCATGGAGACTGGAAATCAAAAACACATGCACACACATGCACACACAAACTGGAAGTTGAAAAATGGCAGAGAAAGTGAGCTGGTCTGAAAGGCTGAAGTTGTTTGTCCAAATGAAGAAAAAGAAAACAACCACAGGCAAACGCACCAACACCCACATTTGCAAGCATTAACAAACACACACACACACACACACACACACACACTCCTTTCCGTGTGTGTGTGTGTGTGTGTGTGTGTGTGTGTGTGTGTGTGTGTACATTAGTTGTACAGATTTATTACACGTATCGATTAAGCATTGACGTCCAACATCACATGCACGCAGCAAAGTACTGAGTCAACAATACACTGAAAAATGACTGTTTATATCCACAGCACTTCGCACCCATAAATTATGAGCTATCGACTTTGCACCTGGACGCGCACACACACACACACACACACAAGGCAGACGCACACGGTACAGCATGCAAACGCACTGTGAACACCTGCCACAACAAAGAGCTACCTGCTACCAAACACAAAGGAAAATACAGACAGACACACCACACATAGGACATAAAGCACTCACACATACACACACTCTTTGGCTGGTACATTGTACTGCATCATCTGATTAAAACAACGTTTTAAATTATTTGGTGTCCGGAGAGGACTATTTGCACCACAAAGGTGCACTATTAATAACAACAAGTATCTTGGCAAGCACACAAACAGATCAGACAGGTTGTGACTTACCTCCACCTCCGCCGAGCAGAGTCTTGTTGGCTGAAAGAGAGACGAAAAGAAGAAATATTTATGAAACAAACATGCCTGAAAACATTACAACAAGAGCTCAATCAATTAAACAAGGAATCAACTAGTGGAGGGGCAGAAAGGTATTCGGCAACAACTTTGACAAATGATGAATCATTACAGTCATTTAAGCAAACAAAACTGGCCTTATGGCTGTATAATATTCTCTGGTTGCAGCATCATTAGTTTAAATTTAATATCTTTGGGTTTTGGTCAAACAAAACAAGACATTAGAAGACGTCACTTTGGGCTCTGAGAACCTGTAATCTGCATAATTCACAAGATGTATGTAAAATAAACAATCGACAGACTGATCAATAATGAAAATAACTGTTTCTTGCAACCCTAACCACAGCTAACACAAAATGTAACATGCTGGAGTCATGTTGAAAGTTTTGATTTCTTGTTTGCAACAGAGGAATCACTTTCTCACTACATCCAATCTGTGTAAAAGCGATTCGTCAATTAATTAATCTACTGAAGAAAATCCATTAAAAACCAATTAATCATTTCAGTCATTTTTGAAGCAAAAAATACCAAACATCCTCTGGTTCCAGCTCCTCCAAAGTTTATTTTCTTGAACAAATCAACAGATTCATTGATGATGGAAATAATTGTTAGTTGCAACCCAAATACCAAGTAATACAAAATGCAATGCTGACCACTGCTGACTTCAAGGTTAAATCGGTACTTTTGATTGCTCATTTGCAACAGAGAAATATTTCACTCCTTCTAATCAGTGTAAACCATCTTTTGTGGTCACAGACTCAGACTGGGCTCTGCACTACCACAACCTTTCACCACAGTGTTAAAAAAAACACCTCGTCACTGTATTTATTAACAGCTGAGATCAAAACATTTGCACTGTTTCGTGTGTGTGTGGGTGTGCTGCTCAGAAACTCTGATCTCCTAAGACTTAATCAAGTTTTTTATCTCATTGGGTGAACTTTTGTGTGCTAAAATATCTTGAGGCTTTTGCTTATATTTACTTGCTCGGGGGAAAACGTGTCTCCACATTTGTCCTTCAGAGAATAATTCGGTATTGGTGTCAGCATTTCTCAACAAGAGTCGTTCTCAGTCCAAGTCCTCAGGGCTCACAGGGCTGCTGGTTTTTGCCAACCAGCGAGTTAATCGCATTCACCTGGCAATGCAGGTGTAACTCAGTCCCTGATTAGATGGATAAAATGAGAACCAGCAGGCTCTGAGTCCCATCACTGAGGACGATCAGAATAAGAACGAGCAGCTTCACTGCCTGCAAAGCTAATGAATAAACTCATGCTGAGGCTACAGTCCAGAGGAAAACAAACAACTCTGTGTGAACAAACAGGCAGGCTATATGGTTCAATTTGTCTTTCAGTTCAATTAAATAGTCGTTCATAGAGCAAATTTTTGCCTGGATAACATGAAGGTGACTGTAGCTTAACAAAACAATATAATGAGCTCTTTCTCCAGCGAGGCAAGTAAAGAATTAATGCCAGTAGCCTGGATGACCAGTGTGTCCCAACTCACTACCTTCTCTACTTGAATCAAGTCACTGCACATGTTTAAAAAGTGTGAATTGCTGGCAGGGTGTGACACATGTGATATCCAAGTGTTTTTCTCACCCGCATATCCATAAATGCATGGAGTCAGCAGCGCTAACCCGAGGACATCTGCACGGCTTCCAGAAAACTCTAACAAACTCGCTTTTTCCAATTCTTCCCTCCGCTCGTGGATCAAAATTTTGGTTGCTGTGACCATGTTAGGAAAATCTGATAAGCACATAATCTCTCTCCGACAGTTACAAAGTTACGTCAGATCACACAGGGGACGTCTCTCCTTTTAGTTACTCTTTGCCAGTAGGCATTGTGCCAATAGGGTCCGCACTCAGATAGTGTATCAGGCAGGTCGGTTATAGAAAGGGAAGAAGAGAGGCAAAACTCCACAGCTGTCTTCCTCACTCAAGAATCATCTACTCGTCAACATTTTCACTGCCCCCCCCACTGCCTCTTTAATGGCAAATTCCACTTAATTTCAGCCTTTAAAACACATTATACTTCTCTGTACATGTGAACCACTGCCTCACTAACATCTCCCAAAGTGATCATCTCCTCTCTCTAATTTGAAAATGTGCAACTCCATACAGCATGAACTGAAAAAATGAAGTTATTTAATGTGACAATGTGAGACTATTTCAGGTGCACAGCTTGTTTAAGAGCTGATAGACCTTATGAGGTGCTGAAATAAGGCTCATTCAGATATAAAAGCTCAGACAAATAAAATGTCTCCATTAAGTCTCCAATTCATTCTCTGCTGATTAGCTGCAGGCTGTGCATAAGAATGATATTGCATACTGGGTCTTGTTAATACTCGTCCATGTTGACTAACACACCCTAGGCCATAGAAGTACATCTGATCTCCTGAGTGGAGAAAGATCTCCTTTTTAAGGAAAGACAAATCTGCCTCAAGGAGAGATGATGCAACTCCGACAGGGAGCACTGGAGTGAAACCACAGTTATCACAGTGTTGTTGGTGCTGGAGCTGAGACACCAGGATTGGGATGCACCAGCATATTTGTAAATCAATCACTACTGTAAGCTTCTTATAAACTAGCTAGTTTTAAACTAGTGATTTACTAAATTGGGTTGCACCATTATACATACATCTATATTCATATTTAGTAATATGTAAATCTGTCGCAATAAAGCATGAAAGCAATAAAACATGTAACAAGGAAGTCACAGTAGCATCACAAAGTTGTAATATATTTTAAGAGGGCAAAACAATATATTGATCATAACTGCCAAACCTGTATAAATATAGGTATTACTTTGTTTTATTTGTATCTGCATGCATGGAGAAATATGTGTTTTAGAGTTTGTTTTCATGCAGTTTAAAAAGAGTGTGAAATATCAGATTATGCTCACCTAACTGATGCTAATTGGTCATTTAGTGTAATAATATTAGCATTGCATTTTGTAATTTGAGGCATTTTAGGTTATTTTTGTGAAATGTAATTTAAAAGTTTGAACTTATGAGGAACTGGTGACTCCAGATACATACTGGGAGTGGGTGGCTTTACTTTCAGCTCAACATGAAGGTCCCACAGACACCCAGTTATCAAAGGTTTAACTTTGGCATGGGATATTTTGAGCAGATGATGGATGTCATACGGGACCAGCGGTGGCCTCACACCCAGAGAAGGGACTAAAAGGTTGTCACAGTTTAACCACCTGGACCAGGTGGATAAAAATCCTGGCCAGGAAATCAGGAAAACAGCACTAAGGGGTCCCTTCAGTGCACTTTAAATGAAAAATATGCCCGTGGATGCTTTTAATGTTATGTGTCAGTTTATGATGTTAAATGCATTTCAGGAGTTATCTTGTGATGCAGTGGGGAAATTTATTTTTTCGCCCGCTTTCCTACAACCTGCCACGTCTACCCCTATGTCAGTTGATGTCCAACATTTCCCATAATGTCATTGCAATAAAGCCCAGAGAGCACACTCACACAGCAACAGCGGGATTCCTCCAGTCAAGGAAAAAAAATGGCCTCTCCAGTTACTCAAAAGACAACATGTTTTATTGCTGTAATGCCTTCTGGATTACTGAGGCTGCCATCAGTGTAGAAATCTGTATCTCTGCCTCCTCTGCGATGGATTTCTCCCAGTAAAACTGATGAACGGCTGCTGCAAAATGGTGTGTAAAGAGAAGTCCTTCTATTTCCTTCTGAGGGACTGACACCAAAGCCTGGCGGTAACTGATGTTTTAGATTGCTGATATTTCTTTTCTGCAATCATGCTCCATTGTAGCTTCTGGAAATGTCTCAGTGTGAGGTGACACTGTCTGTGTTTGGACAGCTATCATCTGGAATAAGGAAAATATAGCTCCAAATGTTAACAAAATGGCCCCAGAATTGCATGCTACATTGGTAGCAGAGAAGTATGTATGAAAGTGTGTTATTTGAACACAGCAAACTTATCTATCAATCTAAATAAATATCCATATCAAGAAAGGCGATTTAAAAGATCTCTGGAGCGTCTAAGCATGCGTTCAGACCGTGATGCTTCAAGTACCAGTGAGACTGTGAAATACAATCCAGGAAGTCCAGTTTGAGTAACTGTCAGACACCAAAACACTGCATCGCAACTTATAAAGTTGAGCCAGGTTAAACTTTTTTGCCCGACTATGAATAAGGTTTAATGGCTGTATTTTTTATGTGGGGTTAATGTTGGTCTGAACAAGGCCTAACAGGGTCTGAAACCCCCTCCTCTGACAATTTTTCTAAATGTCCAGAACTGACAATTATGCCCACGTCATGCAGCAATTGGCCAGGTGTGTGTAGGTGTGAAAGTAGGCAGGATTTGAACTTCTCTCTCAAGCTTTTGCTTTTTCACACCGTCACCTCTAACATGTACAACATCATGAACGCCTTCAAGGAGAGACTGTTAGACTATACATCGGTATCCCCGCTTGTATGATCTAATGGATCAAGACAACAAAGAAATGCAAAAGACACCAAGCTCCTGCCTTCAGACGAGTTCGGATAGTATACTGAACCCTTAACAACGCTCTTCTCTCTGTCTTCACTGCAGCGTCTTAAAAAATGTATTAAACACTAATGTGGGGTTGACTGCTTACCCTTCCTGTAGTGTTACAATGTACTTTTGCTATAGTAAGTACTAGGAACACTATGCATGAGTTCATAATCATATACACGGTTGGCTGCCCAGGTAGTTCAGAAGCTATAATCCCACACATCCTATTTTCACTTTATTTTGACTTTCAGAGAAGGTGCGCCAAGTTCAAATTCAAATTCAACTTTTACCTGCCTTAAGTACAGAATACATTTTTATTTTATCTCCCCATTTCAAATTCATCTTGCTTGTAATCTTTATTCATGGGCTTATATAATTATTAAGATAGTCTTATGTAAGAGGCAATAGACCTATGATAAATTATCAATGATCCCATGTAATACCGCTGTTCTCTGTGTAGATACATCGGGTGCTTGAGACAGAAACAGCCTCTGAGCCCGGTGGGGAAACAAAGGCATCAAAGCAACCAAAATACTCATGTGTATGCACAATCATGCAGTTGCAGAGATGTGGACACACACACACACACACACACACACACACACACACACACACACACACACACACCCACACACACACACACACACACACACACACTCAGGAGGGTGCACACACAGCTGGGTGTGAACACTACAACATGTGCACGCACATACACCATACTTGCCAGCAGTCACACACACACACACACACACATACAAATGCAGACAGTCGTGCTTCAGAGTTTGGGTAACCATGGCGACGGCAAAGCCCAAAGGTTTGTTACTGAAACCTAGTTAATTAGAGAGAGAGAGGAAGAGAGAGAGAGAGTAATGTCGATACTCGAGGGAAAGTGTTTCACCATCTGTTAAAACCCACATGTACCCTCTACCCGGTCGAGTGTAACTGTGTGTGCGTGTGTGTGCGTGTGTCTGTGTGTGTGTGTGTGTGTGTGTGTGTGTGTGTGTGTGTGTGTGTGCATGCACACTGGCCACAGTTGTTGCATGAGCAAAAACAAACACACACAACTCCCTTCTCCCGTGGCGCGAATACATGGAGGCTAACAGTTTCTTTTTCTTATTGGTATTAGATGACTAATTGGAATAGCTAATACTGAGCAGCTAAATAAAGCGTGCTAGCATCTGCTGCTGAGACACACCAATTATCGGAGTGGGGAAGGGATCAGGGTGATAAGTTATACAACTACATACAGGGCGAGAGAGAGGGGAGGAGGGTGGGTAAGTTGACAGGGAGAGAGAGAGTGGAGGAGGAGAGTGTGAGGCGTCGGGGGACAGAGGGAGGGCTCAGGGAGGGGAGGAGAGGGGGGAGGGAGGGGTGACGAAGAGTGAGTGAGAGAGACAGAGACAAAGTGAAAGAGAGTTCGGGGTGGAGAAGGGAGACGCAGGACTAAATTTGCTGGGAACATAAAACAACAAGATGGAGTGTACTTCTTGTTTCTTGGGAGGTAAGTAATCACACTGAGGGGGGAGAAAAGGGGGAGAGAGACACATAGAGAGAGAGAGAGAAATAGAAGGATGGAGGTTCTGGATAGATTGATGCATCAGTGAAGGACAAGAGCTAAATGCTTAAAGTCCGGCCAGACAGAGGAGGAAGAAGTTGGCTATGTCATAGAGACTAAAGAGAGGATGAAAGCGCTCATTTGCTGTTTGGCTTGGAGTAAATTGAGGTTTAACTACCTGTGTGTGTGTGTGTGTGTGTGTGTGTGTGTGTGTGTGTGTGTGTGTGTGTGTGTGTGTGTGTGTGTGTGTGTGTGTGTGTGTGTGTGTGAGAGAGAGAGAGAGAGAGAGAGAGAGAGAGAGAGAGAGTTATGTTAGAAGTCAGGACTAATGATGATGATGACAGCAGGCTAGAATCTCCTTTACGTGAAGCTCTGTGTTGAACCAGTCTTCAGTCTTTGCTTTCTGTGTCCCTCCATCTTATTTTTCTTCCTCTCTGCTCTCCGCGCCATCTCCCCCTTTATTCCCCAGGCCCCAGTGCAACCTGTTTGTGTATTCCTCCCTCTCCTGCCTCCCTCTCTCTCTCTCCTCTACCCACTTGTCCTAACCACCATTATACCTCTTTCGGTCATTTTATTTCTAGCCATCATTTAGTTGATCCACTTGAGAATGCCAATCAATTTACTCTCATTCTTACGGAAAAAAAGCGCAAAGCTGCTGATATGGCGCAGGATAAATGCAGATATTCTTTTAGTACGGCTAAATTGATCCTGAGGATGAGATAAAACATCACTTTTTCAGCAGAGGAAGGTGAGATGAGGGGAGGGAAGAAACGGAACCTGCGAAAATTACCAAGATAAAAGCAAGACAAACTATCTAATTACTGTATTCATTAAGCATTTAAAGACTAAGTATTAACTAATGGTTGTCCCACCTTGTGCATCAAAAGAAACTTCCTGTAAGGTTAAAAAGATGATTTTTAAAATATGCTAAGTCTCTCGATTTTGAAGAGAGCAGATTTTCTTGTTTGCATGTGTTTTATGGGCTTATATTGACCCTTCAGCAAATATAGCTCACTATGAGAATCTCACTGTGAATGTGTTTTCAAGCTTCCTGTGGTCCCACCTTGATATAAAAGACCTGTATATCACCTCAAGGTTGTGTCTTTGACGCACTGAGACCATGCTGTGAACAGAGAGAAACTCTGTTCCGTCTTCACAACACAAATCAAAAAGCCTGCAGCAAAGTTTGTTTTTATTTGAACTGATCTGGTTTGAAAGTAGATTTTTAAGCGACGTGTGATGAAACTAACGTCGCTAATTACTTATACATTCTTACCATGCATTCACACTTGCAGAGACAATACAACACTAAGCAGCTGTTAGTCCCTCAATTCAAATTAATGCTAAAACAGGGGTGACAAGAGCAGAACGATCTCATGACAACTTAGAAACAGAGGAAAGTTCAACTTTATGCAAATGAGCAGTCATGCGGTGGAGAAATGGCCAACTGAAGGGTTGATGTATTCACTTTATGTTCTTCCGCTGTGAAGCCTCTCGTGACTACAGTTACTACAACAGTTGGCTACAGTTTGCGGAGACGACAACAGCAAGTCAGTCAAAATGTATAAAATCAATTAATTATAACGTTACCAATAATTATTTGACAGAGACAGCCTTAGACAACAAGTAGAAAGAAAACATCATTCATCAATTCAGAAAAAATGAACTGATTCCAATTTTGATTTCCAATTACTTTTGTGTTAAGCCGTTGGTGAGACCCTGCAAGTAATTTAACATCATAAATTAGGGCTGGGCTAATTTGTGCCATATGTCATTATTTTTAAAGTAAGAGTAAATGGTTAATTGGTTAATTCAGAAAGGAAAAACATATTTAATGAGACAGATTTCCCTTCACGTTCATCCAAAATGTAACCTGAACTATTTGGGAATGGGAATGTATGTGTTCATTTTATAGTAATCTACCCATTTAATGTAAGTTTAAATGGGTCATTTAATGTGTTTTACTTTTCTAGCTCCATGTATGAGATAGTCATATAGTAAATTGATGTTTGGTATCCATGCCTTCCTACTGCACTTGGGGAATGTGATTGGTTGAATACTTTCAGCCACTACCTACTTAAGATGGCTTCACATCGTCACAAACCATTTGCCTGATGAAGGTCTAGCACCAAAACGCCCCAAATAATTGTATTCTTTTTGCAGGTTAGACAGTGCGCGGGAGTTTGTTTGCAACTTTTAATTAGTTAATTCAAAATTTGACATTTTAATCTATAATGAATAATTGTAGCCCCGAGTTCCTAAGAGTTCTTTAAGTTGTACTCAAGCTGGATGTAAATTAATTTTCAGTTTGCTGGGTTTCTTTTTTTTCCAAAGTTTTGTTAAACTACAAAAAAACCTTTTAGTAAACTGTTGCATCTTTTGGTAATTCCTCTGTTTACTCCATTAGACATATTTGATTGTAAACATAGGCTATCAGAGGCTACTATTCTATTAGCTTGACTCCTGATGGGAGAATACAAACCTCTATAATCCAAGACAGAAAAAAGGAGGTAACTCAGTGACTTACAACATTGTGCCTCTGCAGCCTGTAGTGTTAATAAGTGGAGTTCTTGCATGCATATCATACATAAAGGCCCCAACCCTCCACCCGTTAACAAAGGGATGGGTCAATAACAAAAATACATACATAAATGTAGTAAATCCTAATATGGATAGTTACGCCAGTACAGGCTGTCTGTCTGGGTTGAACATCACCCAGATGTTCAACAGGTGAGCTCTCCTTGTGAACCTTTAACAACAGGTAATATTGGATAAATTATCTGCTTTCATTTGCAAGAACATACAAGTACATACACTACCCCTTCAGAATATGTTGAACCAATATGGCCAACATGCAAATATGTGACAGAGGAAGGTTGCAAAGGCTGTACGTTGAGGATGAGGACAGCTCTGGGATAAAGGCTTTATGTTGGCTTCTGTGGTCTGACTAGTTGAGCAATCAGAGTTGAACACCCACGTGAATGCAAAATAACCACAACATTTCCCTTACAAACTTACAATCATCAGTGCAAAAGTTCTACTGTTTAAAGTAGATAATTAAATATTTAGTATTTACTGTTTTAACCAACTTTGTTTGTCGCAACATTCTTATTAAGTATGACATGAATACAAAATCAAATCACGAGCAGTCTCATCAACATAATCAATATTTGATGAGTTGTGCCCCTCTGAGTCCAAATCATGTTGTATCATACGGTTCTGCCCATGCAACCACCTGTTATTTCTAACTCTCTTCTGAGTCATGAGACTATTTTTCTTTTCAGTTGTTGGTTATATGAATGTTTTGTATGTGTTTTTTTGCTGGGAGTTTGAAGGGACTGAGCGGCTAACATGCTTTAACCTACTTTTACTTAAGACAATAATTGCCTTCACAGGGCTATTAAACTGATACCATGAGGGATAACTAGACCCTAAATTACAGTGATTTACCACAGACGCACTAATAGCTCCTGTAGGAATATGACTGCTATTTTTCATTGAGGAAACTGTAAAACAAAATGAAACAAATATTCAGCTGATTTCTAAATGATCCCCCATTAAAACAGTACGCAATTAGCATCACTATTTGTTTTTGTATGACGGGGAAAGACATATTACAATATAATGTAATACAATACAACAATATCACAATCAATACACAAAACAGCACACTGTGGAGATCAATGACCAATTAATGAGATATGCTCCCGACAAAAACTGATTATACACTTTACAAATATTGTATTTATTCCAGGAACACTGGATTGGATTGCATTATAGTGCTCAGGTGTTCATGCTATTGCGTCTAACCTCATTTTACATTAAAATATAAAATAGTTTATATACAGCAAAGTGTAATTTGAACAGGTTCTAGTAAAGACTAATAAGTCAGACAATATTAGCTTATCACAGATATATCGTATCAGTGTGGGCCAATATTTCTGAAAGTTTGTGCGTGAAACAGTGACGACTGTACAGCGAGCACTGACAAGTTTGGAAAACTGCGAAGTGTCCATCTCAGCACATTACGATCACAATTCTTTAAAAAACGATTTGAGGGATCCTCAAACACTAAAAATTCAGTATCAGCCAGGTTCTATGTCGACAGTAATATTGTCTCATTCTGATTGTGGCTGTGAGTCAGACTTTGGGAGTCGCTTGGATTGAATCAGACTAAATCCTGGGAAGCTATCTCTGGAAGAGCGCCAGAGGGTGCTGGTGGTGCAGCTGCACCCTGAACCAGGGCCCCAAGGGGCCCACATGAGCCCTCTACAGCTGTGTGTGTGTGTGTGTGTGTGTGTGTTTGGATGGAGTAAGGGTGAGCCAGTGTGTTTTGCACCCAGGTCTGGCATGACCAGTGAAAGCCTCATTTAATATTGCTGTGTATGCAGCACCCGCAGGGCTAAACTGTGGTAACTCTTTTGTGAGAGAACTACCCAAAGGTAATAAATGCAAATTAATTGTGAGGTGTGCCCCTTAGGCAAATAAAACTCATTGGTCACAAAGTCTGATTTAAAACACATCAATATCAGTTGATTCCCCAGTCCTTAGCTGAGAGCAGCCTCACAACCCTAAAGGAGTCCAGGAACCCTGTCTTTGACTCCCCAGTCCTGATACACTATGTCAGTGACAGCGTCAGTGTTACATTAGCCTGTCTGTTTTAATCAAACTGACTCTGACATATAGAACCAAGCTTCTTTTCTACATTCCTGCCAAGTGTGAGAAACCATTCTCCTTCCTTCCTCCTCCCTTAAGGATCGAAATCCACTCATTTTCCATCTAAAGGGCCCCCAAACTGGCTGCATGTGGGCGGCCCCTGAGCTCCACCAGCTATACAGTCTTTGGCGCTTTATGTGTGCGTATGTGTGAGTGTGCACCTGTCAGTCTAATGCTTGGTGAGTTGTCGGTAATTACTGGACCGTGGCGACCTGCTGCCCCTGTAACGGAGCTCAGAGAGCCACTGTAAAGGGTACCCCCCCCCCCCCCCCAACCCCCCCCCAACACACACACACCACACACAGAAAACAATACCGCGCACAGCCTCGGCGCGAGACGCAGAAGAAGAAGAAGAGGAGGATAGAACGTGCGCTGGGGGCGACACCTGTCAAGCCGTTACTAAACAGTTGGTTTATTTTAAAAGACTGAGGCGCCCTGAAGACTTGGGGGATAAACCGAGGTGGAAATAGAGATTAGTCGCACCTATTGCCGCTGTTTTGCGCTCAGGGAGAGACACGGAGACCCTTTGAGGAGAGGAGGAAAAAGAGGAGTATGTAGCATTAACGTCATGACAAACCGTTTCTGGAGTTCAAGTAGCGAAGTTGACGTAGGTTAGATGTCGGTTGAGGGGAGCTAACTGACAGCGAGAACCGGGAGCAGAAAGACGCCGAAGAGAGAAAAAAACGTGACTTTATCCGTCTCTCTCTCTCTCTCTCTCTCTCTCTCTCTCATTCACACACACACTCGCTCCAAACACATGAACCCTCAGTAGAGCCCAGAGTGAAACAACAGGGTGGGAGATAACTAGTGCACATCGCGGAGCTCCGGTGCGGGCAGACCGAACATCCTCCCCCCCCCCCCTCTTGTCCCTCCGCGGCGCGTTCGCCCGGCTGTACAGGCTGCTCGCCGGGACTTAACGGAGCCGCAAAAAAGAAATATCTTTTAAGTTGAGAGGATGATTTGACAAGGATGCCTTGAGGGAAGCGACCAGGAGGGAGGCGGAAAATGGATAACAAAGGTATGATCTGTTTCGGTGTTGATGACTGTGCAATCGTAGAGAAAAGGGTGAACGGTTCAGTCAGGTTGTGCTGAAGACTGTCACCCTCATATATATATTGCTCATGTTGGTGGCATGTTGATGCTAACAGGCTTTTAAAAAAAAAAAACAATTTACATAGAAAAATGTGTCTGTGTGTGCTTGTTTATATGGATGTGTGTTCATTTGTGCAGCTACCTGCTGGACACAAACACACACACAAAAAAAAGTCAGATTTAAACAGCAGGGCTTCAGAGAGTTACAGGCAGAGGGAGATTAAAGTGAGAGATTATACTTTGTAAAGAGATAGAATTCCCACTTGCATGCTTCCTCTCATCTCTCCCATCGATCTTTCCCGCTCCCTCCCTGCATCCCTCATGTGAGCAGTAGTGCGTGCGTGTTTTTCATGTGTGCATAATTGCTTGTGTGGTATTTTTGTACGTGTGTGTGTTTGCATTCGTCAGAGGGGCCAAGACCGTCTCTCCCAATGGACATGCCCTTCTTACATGTCTGCACCACCACCTCAATTCACACACAAGGGCCTATGTGCTTTGATGTTCCATGTTGTGCAGGACACCAACTAGACTAAAAACACACAAACAAAATGTTGCGTCATCCAACTCATTTGAGGAGATCTGCCTAACATCTCTCGCTGGATGTAAACACAAACATACATCTGCGCGCACACACACACACACACACAAACACACACACACACACACACACACACACACACACACACGTACAAGCACAGGATTAGCAGTCATACAGGGCCATATTGAGACAGCAGATTAGAATGAGATTCTCGGGGCCAAAGCGGTACAGAGCATGGGATTAAAGAAGAAAGGCAGGGATGGATGGATGAATGGAGTGATGAACAGAAAACAAGGGAAGAGAGTGAGAGGCAAAGAGACCAAAAGGGGGGCATGAGAGAAAAAAGAGAGAGAGCAGCACAGAACATGAGATTAAAGTGTAATGTCCTAGAGAGGGAGAGGGAAAGAGAGAATCCAGGGCAAGTCATGCAGTTAGAGGGAACTGCACATTGGCAGAATGTGGAGAGAATAAAGAAGAGGAGAAGGCTGCAGACACTCTTTCTCTATCGCCTCCCTTTTGATCTCCTCTTATTCACCCATCCGACAGCAGAAGAGGAGCGCTGCTTATATAACTCTCCATTTGAAACACAATAAACCGAGATGGGGTTTGGAGAAAAAAAAAGAAAAAGAAAAAAAAAAAGACACAATAGGCATCTTACAGATTGTTAAATTGCCAAACAAAATTAAAAAATAAACCCCGGGCACAGAGGTGTTCCCGATCAATCAGAGTGGTGTCAGGGTCGTCTGTGTGCCTGAATGGCAGTGTTTTTCATTTCCTGAAATCTGTTACAGGCATCATTCATCCTCACAAAAGGGCCCTGCTCACACCTCAGAAACACAGAAACAAGCTTTTTAAAATCCTCAGCACCTGTGTGAAGCTCAGTTTTTAACATCTCGTGTTAAAAAACACGATTCAGCACAGCGTGTGTCGGCTGTGAACACTTATGTAGACTGTGGGTGTGTGGTCCTTAATTGAAGTCAAATAATTATTTCTGACGGATTATTCTCGTCTTTTAAGCAGCTTTTAGTCTTCATGTATAAGTACTGCTGACTTAGCTGTGCACTCAGGTTGCTGATGCCAATATGAGGCCAGTGTACGACTAATAAAAGGTGTCTTATTGAGAATTTCCATAATATCCAAGAGTCTGATTTTCTGCCTTTTTTTAAACAACACATAAGTTATTAGATGTTCCAAAGTAATAACTGTTCTGTAGGAGGACTGGACTGATTCTCCGTGTGGGCTTTCTGATAGTGAGGCCCAGTGCGAGTCTGTACTGGCTGTGGAAAAGTGGCATAGATGGATGAAGTTGATTAGATTTACTGGAAAGAAATTAATTCAACACCACATGAAAAACACTGATTATGCTCCTCCAGATTTTCTGGCCACTTAGGGGCAGTGCAACAAGCTGGAAGCACAACACTGACTTAA
Source organism: Enoplosus armatus (assembly GCF_043641665.1). NCBI lineage: Eukaryota > Metazoa > Chordata > Actinopteri > Centrarchiformes > Enoplosidae > Enoplosus > Enoplosus armatus. Next base: position 14,151,942 of record NC_092189.1, read on the forward strand.
TATCAGCTTATAAAATTGATAAGGTGAATGGCCTATTACACTCCCAGGTGAATGCCAGTCCAATATTCACTCTGCTTTTAGCTGTTTTGGTCACAGGAAATATCTGGCTCTTTACAGTAGCTGCTTAATGCTCCACTATATTCACTAGGAAGTTGCTGTTTGGTGCTGGGCAGGTAGCGTACAGTGGATTTTTCAGAACTAAAATAGTAAAGTTGTGTGCCATAAAACGAAAACAATGAGCTGAAAGACGTTAAAACGCTCCGTACAGCTGAGGGGAAATGCAGAGCCGTGTGATAAATTTCTGGTGGTTTTTCACTACAATGACTCCTTTCACATTACATGTTATTTTCTGTCATTGTGATCTAAAATCTTGATTAGTGCAGCTTAATGTATCTAGAACTTGAGGAATGACTGAAAACTTCACTCCTTTCTTGCTAAGCTGAACATATACAGGCAATTTATTCCATACTGTCAAATGTAAAACCCATGTAGTATGACCCCCTAGGGTTAAAACTACCCCTAGTCAGTAGAGAGGGCACTTCTTCCTGGTGGCGGTTTGTCCAGCTTACCAGCAAGTGATTACATGTAGTGGTGAGCAGTGTTGAAGGCACTGGGTCAGTGCCCTGTGGCAGAACAGCAGGTGTCAAGAGGAAGAGATGACTCTCTGTGCTTCATGTATCTAAGCAGTATGTCTGCTGTCCTTAGGCTATTTGACCTTCTTATCTTAATGTGCCTTCCTGAATGATTTCTGATTCTGTTAATCTATTCATTCATTATTTTACCGCCTTATCTTACCTTCATTATCTTTATAACCTCATACTGTAGCTTGCATCTATTAAAAATTAGGGACTGATTTATGTAATTTTCAAAGACTGTTTTCAGCTTTGTTTTCATGCCTACAGTCATGACATTCAGCATTAATGTTTCACTACAAAATGTAAATAATTCAGCAGTATGAAACCAGGACTGGACTGGTACTAAGCATATCAATGCTTGTCAACTTTGGCAGGCTGTTAACATTTCCTTTTATTAATGATTCAATATTGGAATTGGTACCCATCCAAATCAATATACGATTGAAACAAGTGGAAGATGTCCATGCTGGCCTCGACTGGCTTATGGCCTTTTTTTTGTAGCTGTTTTATTTATTTATAAATCTTGTGCTTTCTGAGGAAGGTAAATGGATTTATGGATTTAGATTGTGCTGTATTGATCAGCACAAGAGGAAATTATCTTATCTTCATGGTAAGGGCATGCATCAATAACAAATAAAATATGTAGTATACAGAGGCCAATAATTAACTAAAATATATATACAAAATATACAAGTATATGTGAATGTAGTGTGTGGTTTAAAAACATCTTGTATTCCATTCTTATACAATAGAACAAACCAAAAGAACAGGGGTAGGAGGGGAGTGCCTGCTATATATACACAAGTCTCCAAATATACCTGCGCATTAATGTTTCCAGGCACCCCACCCTATCAAAGCCTGTGTGTGGGAAACACTGCACTTGAAGCCAGATTTAGAGTTTAACCCGCCCCCGAAACAATGATTTCATAACCGTGTCCTGAACAGCTTTACAGAGACTCAGACTGAGACAGCAACCAGGATGATTTACTGAGGATTACGGCACATTTTCTCATCCTTAACAAAAACTAGTGGAACATAAAGCTCATTTAGATATAAAGGGTCAAACTGACAATGATTGAATCTATAGTTATTCAACAACTCAAATTTATTTCAACTCAAAAACTTGGTCATGGGTTTGAACCTTTCTCATTTCTCTGATCCTATCGGTTTCTCTACACTGTATGCTATATAAAATAGAAAAGACTAATTGAAAATGTAAGGTAGAAACAATCCTATCTGCAAAAGGTCAACTGGCAGGCTCACTAACTGACATAGGCCCCCTTTACACCTGGTATTCACATGTGATCTGTATCTGGATAATGACATTCAATCCACGGGCCTCTGCATTTACACCCGGTGTTAATAAGAATTTTCATGATCTCGTTTCTGCCCGCATTGTAGTTGGATCTCAATATGCAAATGAGTTAGGCGGGGCTAGTTCACTCGTGTCCCAGGTGAAGGAAAGGACATGGACAGGCATCATTCATATTAAATCATTTTTTGTGTGGAAAAACTTGCTAGCTACTGCTGCTACTTGTAGCTTGGGCTAGTCAAGCAATCTTACTGGGTGATTTTTTTCCCTTTATAGTGGTTATTTTTATAATAATGTATCTCCCCTCTGCTTTACAGAGCTTTATAGTGAGTTTCAGCTCATTGTTTAGCTGTCCAGCAGCAACGTTACTGTTTTGGTTCACTCTCTCTGCTCTCATAGTGTCATTTCCTTTAGGAGTTGGTAGAGACCAAAAACTGAGCTGAAAGAGAGTGAATATTGAACTCCAAAGACTCCAAATAAATACAAATTTTGCATGCATTTACATCTTGCATTAACAATCATTTTTCCTTATCCAGATACACATTGTATGTTAATGCCAGGTGTAACTGGGGTAATAGTCAGCTCAGAGCCCACGACGGCCCAGAAAGATTAGGGAAAAGTCTGTTGAACACACAATACAGTGTGTGTATAGTTAATCTATTATGCATACCAATAGCTTACTAACCCATAAACAAAAAGATAAGATAAAATAATATGTAGAATTTGTTTTAAGAGTAAAATCCACTTTCCCCTTTAGCTTTTCCTCTTTGTTTGAAAGGCAAAACAATCTGTCGAGCTTATGATGAGAAGACCAACCCATGTATTCAGACAACATTTCAAAATTGATTCGATGTAGGCCTAGTTAGTGTCTTAGTTTATGCCTTATGCAATCTATTGTAGGAGGCGGTATGGCTCTGAAACAAACTGCTTTTATATAATTGAGGTTATGGCTGAAATTTCCCAAAAAGACATAATAAATAAGATCCCCAGCAAACCTGAAATAAATATATCCCACAGTCGATGCCAGATAAGAACATTAGAGAGATGCATTACACAAGGGAAGGTTTTAAGAATTTAGGAGACACACAGGCATGAACATACACACACACAAACAAAATGGCCTTGCATTAGATTGTGTTATATTGCATTATGGCTTTCTGTCTGAGTATGTGTGTGTGTCAGTCCATTTGTTGGAGCAGAGGGATGGTGTGGGAGACGCAGGCAGGTCAGAGAGAGTAGGAGTCACACAGAGAGAAGTTCACAGATGAGCTTTTGTTTGAGCAGCAGGGATGACTTCAGAGCGTCTGCACTGTTCCCTTACTTAGCTTTAAACCAGCTACAGACGCCTCCAGAAATACCGGCGCTATTGATTAAATAACGCATGGTAAAATGAGCTGAATAACAGTGAAATCAAGAAATAAGCGATGTTCTATTCCATTAGAATTGATAAAAAAAAAGATTATTCTCACTTGTGCAAAAATAAACTCTCCACAAAGAATAAACTGTCACCTCTAGAAAGACAACAGATCCAGGTGGCATTAGCGCCCCACACTAATGAAAAACACAAATGACACTGTTGTCATTAAGCTTTTGTACTGCAGGTTAATTAAAGATAATTACAAATTATCAGTTGGTATCACTGAGAGCTGAGATTTCTGACAAACTGTGGTTGTTACTGTGGAGAATGTGTCAAAAATAGATGAAGAAAGAAAAAAGTTTGTAGAGAAAATAAAAGGAAAAAGGAAAGCACAGACCAAAGATGTGATCTGTATGAGGAGTTAATTTGATGCTAAGAGTGATTTCTTTTTGATCCTTCTTGGATCAAAGGCTGGGAAGGCTAATGGAAAGGGACAGCTATGAAAGTAATGAATAAATCAAGCTCTTATGGCCAGGGGTTACTGATTATTTTGGATAAAGAGCCATTCATCATCTCATTTTCTGAACATGGATTTTTTTAAATGTTGTGTTACATTTGTCCATTACTTCAGCATATGTGTGTTGTAACTACTCAGAATGTGAAAAAAACATGACAGACTTCATGTTTCCCCTCAACAATAAGAATTCAGGATACATTTTATGTGCAAAATCAAAAAACAAAAACAAATGCCCAACCCTTTTTGCAGGCCCATAGTTTAATGATCTCATATTAGCCCAATATGCACAACGTCTGTAATGGCATCAGTGTACCTCAAGCTCCAGATCGTCTACATTTTCCAATTTTGGATCCGTTGCACCACAGTTCACATCTGTTGCAGCAGTCTGAGTGTGTTGCCTGCAGCAGAAATTAGTGTTGCGATGACATGTGGTGCATGTAATTCATTTGGAACTTGTGTTTTTAAAAAAGCTCAATTTTAGATTTTGGGACTTGCACCAACTGTGTGCCTTTGCTGGCAATGTTTTCCTGACTTAGCCCACTGCTTAATGACAAACAGTGGGTGTTCAAATGTAATGTTTCTGTGTCTGTTTAAAAGCTAGTATGTAGGATAGTGTCTAATTTCTACTTCTTACATGTTTGTTGGTATATGTTGCTAAGCTGTCTTTGTTTCATACTTCAGTTGACTAGACATATCTTCAAATGTCTTCACAACCAGTTGACCACAATGGAAACATCAGTTTTGTATAACCAAACCAAATTTAGACAATCTCCCCCAGCAATTAAGCATAGTAACACAACTGAGAGCTACAACCTGCACAAGAGCTGAAATCTCTAAATTTGGACCAAAACAAGTGTCTAAGTGGAACCAAATGCCGAATTACCACCAACTTCCATGGCAACAAGAGTGAAAGGCAACTATCACACTAAGCACACTCTCAAAGATGATCAAAGAACGAAATTAACATGTACACAAGCCAATTACCGAGCTGCGTTCAGAGAGTGCCACACTCTCTGAACGCATGACAAGACGGCGCTTGATTGTGAGGGCGACTGGCAGGAATATGTGTTTGACTTGATGTATTGAATTCCAATATACTGTATCTCTCAGGTATGCAGGGATCATGCTTGACTCTGTGCTTGAATAAGCTTTGATAATTACCCTATAGCCTTTTCTTGAGTGTTCTCGTTGTCTCTATAATGAGGAACAAAAAGATAAACACAGCGAAAACAGAACAACTGCTGACTGACAGACAGGCAGGAGTTTGCGTCGGTTTTAGTTCACTCACTTTACTCAGCAACAGCACATCTCACAGTCGTTTTGAGGTGTGTTTTTTTTTTTTCTTTTTAAAAAGTTTAGCTCCTGTGGAATCTTTCTTTTTCTTCCAAAGATAATAATGAAATGGAGAGTGACAGGAAATAATAGGGAGAGAGAGAGAGAGAGAGAGAGAGAGAGAGAGTTAAAGGGTGGGTGAGAGGTAACAAAGCTTGTCAGCTGGATTCCTGCCTTCAGTAACCGTGCCTTAGCTTGCCACCAGGAGGCCACACGTACTTCACATCTTATTGGATTCAAAATGACTTGTTTCGTCTGTCATCACAAGCGCATGCACACACACACACACACACACACACACACACACACACACACACACACACACACACACACAAACAAAGGACTCCAGGGATTCTGCTCCAAAGGCATAAGTGCCAAGTTCAACCTAGCGAGAGTTATGGTGACCTATCTAAGAGTGCCTTCTGGTGGACTGTTGTGTGTGTGTATTAGTGTGTGTGAGTGTATTAGTGTGTGTGAGGGTGTCCGGCCCGTAAATTGCCTGTCTGTAGATACTTCCTGTGCATACCTCATTCTGAGCGAGACACAGAGAGAGAGAGAGAAAGAGATGGAGAGAGAGTGTAAATGCTTTGAGCCGGAAAAACCCTCAATCATATTTAATGGGATTATTTATCCACATACTGTCATGAGACGATGTGTATGCATGCTGGGCTGTGTGTGGAAATGTGTGTTTTGCTGAGAGGTGAGGTATATCATAGCATCTCCTGGCACATAATATTGCGGGCAGATGGGTGTGTAGTTTTATTTTGTGTGTGTGCAGATAAATTTAATGTATTCCTCCTGTACTGATAGAGAACAGTGTTAGACTGATATAACAGGCCAATATTAAAGCTGTTTATCATTCAGCCAGGTCACATCGTCCACTGCTGATGTGACGGAGGCTCCTTTCTTACCACAGCTACTGAATATGTTTTTATGAATATTATTTTTTTATCGCAGATGGCTAAGCAGAGAAATCATTCCAGCATGGTGTGGGAGGATTTTACTCACAGCTTCAGGGGTGTCAGTCTGTAAAACCTGCAATGAAACCTGCCTCACCCTGCCTTAAGGAGCTGCCAACCCACCTAAACGCTTTCATCTGTGAGGGTTTCACTGGCTTTTCAGTGTCCCATGGTCTAATTGCCGTTGCAAGGCTTTTCTGTCCTGCCAAGATGCTGGGAGAAACAGCAAATCATTGTAAAAATCGGAGTTTCTGTTTGCCATTAAAATGGTCACATTTTAATTGAAAGATAGGGAATTTGTGGTTTGCGGCCGCTTCAGTCAGAAAATATGAATACTCATCATTAAACCTGCATATTTGTCTAACCCTAATTGGAGGGGAAGCGAGTAGGTGAACTAGTTGCTGGACTCAAGCTCACAGCGCTGTGAATATGTTGTCAGCACCCAAGGCCGCAGCCCTCAGAGAGCCCCCAGAGAGATAATACAGTTTATTTACCGCTTATGCATAAAAATCTCTGTGCTGTCTCTGTAGCCCACAGTGTGAGGTCTGACTGTTTTAATTATTAGCTGCTGTGTTTAAAATGAAGCCGCCAGCATTTTCATTATTCGCACCATATTTATGCAAACCACCTTCACTCTGGGTGTCGGTGTATGTGTGTGTGTGTGTGTGTGTCCACCCATCTCTGCCTCTTCCACCCTCCTTTCTTCTTTTCTCATGACTACCTCTCCTTCTTTCTCTCTCATCTCCACTGCTGTCCAGCCTTTTCACCTCCTCTCCTCCACTCTTCAGTCCATCCCCAGCCCACCTCCTCCTCCTCTTCTGCTCTCTTTTCCTCTCTCCAGCAGCGCTCTCTCTCAAAGTCTCGTTTACTCCCTCCTCTGCTGTTCATTCCCTCTTTGGAAACCGGCTTCCTCCAGGGCAAAAACTCTACAGCTCACTTTGTCTCCCTGTCCGCCTCCATCTATGCTCCCCTCCTTCCATCTTTCTTCTTTATCCTCTCTCTTTCACTCCTTTTTCATCTTCTCCCTCCCTCTGACAATAGGTTTCAGGACCCATCTATTGAAAATTCCCATTTGCACTGCTTGCCTCTCAGTGGCTTGCTCTCATCTTATCACCGTTGGAGTTTTGTACTGGTTTTACTGTTCAGAAGAAGCAGAGGAGGAGACGAAGAGAGAAAGAAACAACACACACAGCAAGGAACATTGCCACCACATGCACAGATAAGGACAGCAGGAAAGGATTTAATGCAAAAAAGTTTATCTTTGATTTCCATGCTCCCTCCAACACATCAGAACTAAACTGACATAAACATACATACATAAGGCTGTGCGATATAAATGATATTAACACTGATAGCGATAGAAAACTTCCCAGATAAGAAAATGAGAAATGTATCAAAATGTCAATAAGTTACTTAAGTTGCTCGACAACGTACTAATAACCTAAACGCAGTTGGATATTTAGACAGGAGAGGCGAGCGCTCCCTCTCAGGAAACGTCAGCACAGAAAGCGACAACTCAACCGTCACAACAACCTCAAATGTAAAGAGCTGTTGTGGATAAAAGAGGTAACAAGATGTCGGTGGTGTGACGATACTTCGGCTACTTAAGGTGGATGAGAACTTCCAGCTAACGTTACTTAGTCAAAACACATGTATACTGTTGATTAATACTATTAACAAAGTTTAAACCCCGTTCAAAGAGGGGAAATGGCACAAAAATAACCCGAAGCATCACCATCTAATGGTGCTTGCACTCTCACCAGTAATTAGACTCATCCCCAGAACGTGTAGCGAGGCTGTTAAGAGAAAAAACACCTGCAACAGACCGTAACATTACTGTGCTGTCTCCCCCGTTAAAACAAAATTAAAATCACATAATAATACATCAGATAAACATTTATTAATCAAATAGGAGTTGCCAATACAATACTACATGACTCTTTATCTTTTGCTCAAGCATTCAATCAGCATTTCTCCTCTGTCTATTCTACCTCATTACCTGACTCATACCTGACTACTGGCTTATTTATATTATATTTCACCTTGCTGCAGTTCTTTTTCTTTTAGTAATATTTTACCAACTGAAGTTCACAATGTGATTAATGAATTAAATATGAACAGTGGTGCTGGACCACTAAATTAGCTTCCATTATTCTTATGTATCCACTTGCTGATTTATTCAACCATTCTTTGTCTACATGTGAGTTACAAACTATCTGGAAATGTGCAAGCGTCACTCCACTCCGTAAATGTATCATTATATGTTCTATTGCTAAAGTCTTAAAAAATGTATTTATAATCAACTTGCAAATTATCTCTAATATCTTATCACTATTACAATCTGGCTTCAGGCCTAACCACTCCACAACTACTTCCCTACTTAAATTTACCAATGATGTGTTCTCGGCTGCAGACAGAGGTGAACCCACAGGTGCAATCTTTATTGATTTAACTAAAGCTTTTGATTTTGTTGATCGCTATCTGCTCTTAGATAAACTCCATGCTATTGGCCTTTCTGAAAATGCAGTCCTGTGGTTCAATTCATACCTTCATAACAGAAAACAACTGGGACAACATTGGGACCACTTCTCTTCTCTATTCATGTAAACAATTTACCATCAATTTTTAATAACTGTTGTGCTCAACTTTATGCTGATGATGTCATATATACATCGAAACCCGATCTACCACAAATTCACATACCTCACCTTACATCAATCTTTTACAAAATTGCTTTACACGCAGTGTTCGTAAAAAAACTTATAGTTCCAGTTCTTGACTATTGTGATGTTGTCTATCAAAACACATAAAAATCAGACCTTGTTCCGCTTGCAACAGCATGTAATAGACTCTGCAGATTTGTCCTTGGATGTCCTTTTCTCACTCATCACTGCACAATGTATGATGCACTTAAATGGCCATCTCTACACATTCACTGGCTTCAACTAAATGTATTTTTGTAATTTTTTTTGGTTTGTTGTCTGTCTGTATGCTGCCGTATTGCTAATTGTGTTTCTATTTTCTATCCTCTGTTGTTATGTAGTGATTGTGGTACATTTTGGGACCCCCTAGAAAACGAGACGGTACATCTCAAGGGGTTTATCCAAATAAATACATCTGAACACACATAACATCACATGCTGTATCTTTTTTAATGTGCCGATAGGTACCGTCAAAAATTAGGGATTGTAACTGATGAACGTAAATGGAGGATTTCGAATTACTGAATATGGTTGAATATTTTTGTTTCTCTTTGTTTAATTTATTTATAGTTAATAGATTTTCTGTTTACAGATCACACAATTTTTGGCCATTTTTCAGGTTCTGAATCTCCAACTAGGAAATCATGGGATATTCTTAAGCTAAACATAAGTCCTGACTTAATTTATATCAACTAATATGAAAAAAACACTCTAAAAAAGGTGTCGCTATTTTGCCAAGCTCGTGTATAAAAAGCAACAATGAAAGAGAGAGAGAAAAAAAGAAGTAAAAAGAGAGAATCTGGGATGGACAAAGACAGAAAACACAGATCTAAAAGAAAGAAAGAAAAAGACAACTAGAATAAGAACAGCCAACAGAAAGACAAGGTGTTGAAGGTGAGAGGAGGAAGAATGTCAGGGGGAAAAAAAACATGCCAAAAACCTTCTAAATAGTCTACAGATGCTACTTAACACCTTCAAGCAGCCTGAAGTAGTCGGCCTACTGTATAAGCAAATTCAGAGATAATTGACCTCAACACTATTCTGAGTGAGAGGAGAGAGATGGAGGGAAGCAGAGAGAGAGACAGAAGCAGAGATCGTACCATGGTGTGAACTGCCATAGAGAATAAGTAGGAGGTAGTGTTGTCACAGTGCATAATGGCGTTGCTATCATTATCACTGGCTAGAAGAACAAAGAACAGAGAGCTGGTGTGTGTGTGTGTGTGTGTGTGTGTGTGTGTGTGTCAGTGAAAAGGAGAGAAAGTCAGTGCAAGTTCACGGGTCAACAGAGCAACAAAAGTGTGTTTGAGCATGTAAGAGAGACTGTGAGGGTGACTGTCGACATTTATTTCTATGATTGTGTAAAAGATAATGAGAACTTTGCACATGTGTGTGTATTTGTGTCCATTTTAGACTAACAGCTGCTGATCAAGGCTGGTGGCACACAAACCACCCAGGCACAGATCTGCCTTATGTAGCTGATAATAAGCAAAAATGTTATTGACAGTGTTAAACACGTTTGTCTTGACATTTATCAGCACCGCAAAAGCATCTCCTCTCCATGTGTGCAACAACAAAAATGCTGTATGGTTTTAGAGCTTCGTCTCACATTTCTACAGTCACACTTCAAGGGATTTCAGTGCTTACCTTTAAATGGCAAAGAAAAGAGCCAAAAAAGAGCGACATTTCTCTGTGGATTATATTTTACAACCACAGTAAAACCTCAAAAAACACAGTTTTGTCACATCAAATGGATAAAATATGGGATAAAAGTGATACAGATATTACTACATCACTGCCACTTACAAGCTACTGTACCGCTGTTTTAAAGGAGTGCACTTACATCTCTCTAAATACATAGTGACTGAGACAGAGTTAGGGGCGGATTAATGCTCAACTTACTAGAGGGCTGTTGTAAGGCTTGTTGTGCAGGATGGCGATATTATTTTCTGCCCCAAATCTGGATGATGCACTAAGCGGCTCCAGTTCAGGCGGCACGAGTGTCGACGTTTCGTCCAATCAGATTATCGGGGACAGCCACCTTGCTTTGCATACAGCCAATCGTGGACTTCTAATACTACCCTTTGCATTGCAGAGGAAGTGTTTACTGGGCTGGTAGCAGGAATAGGTTAGAAATCATTACAATGTCCATAGTTTAAAGGATAAGGTTGGCAACGTTTTATATTTTTCTTATAGTCAACAAATCCCATATAACACCAAAGCCATTCAGTCTCCATAGGAACAAGAGCTAGATGTTGTCAATTGTATGAGCTACATTGTTGTCAAATATTAGTCCACGTTTGAAAATAGTCCCCAAAAAATGCACTATGGATCACTATTTGTGATCCGTCTTGTGTCTTCAGTAGAAACAAATGGCTTGGGGCTGAGAGCAGGTTAGGAAGGTCAGAAGGTATTTAGAGACGGACTAACACACGGTTGGTTTTGGTCTTCACTTTGTTGGCAATTTGTTGACAATAAGAAAAATACAGAAAAACACCAGCCTTTTAATCCTTTTAATCGTTTGCCCACTGCAACTAATTGAAGAGGAGTCCGAGTAGAAATTAGCGGCAAAAATAAAGCCAACCCCCCCAGTGTGTGTTGCAGCCGACTGCCTCCCTTCAGATCTTTGCTGCTTATCCCTGCTGTCGCTCCCCTCATCTCTCTCCTTCTCTGCCCCTCCCTCTCACGCTAAATGGAAGCTGTGTGTTGCTGTGTTAGAAAGCTAGTCACATCCCTCTCACTCTGCTTTTTAGCCCCTCTTAGACTCTCTCCCTCTCTCCTTTTCATTTCCCACCTCTACCTTTCTCTCTGTCTATCCTTGACACTCTCTCTCTGTCTTTCTCCCTCCCGCTCTGCTCCCTCCAGCCTTCGTTCTGTCCACGCCGACACCCTCGACTGAGCCTGCCGGAGTCATGGCCTTCAGAGCCTGACAAGAATTCACTGCCTGCGTCTGTGTGTGTGAGTGTGTGTGTGTGTGTGTGTGTGTGTGTGTGTGTGTATCTGTGTCTTCAAGCATAGATGAAATATGAGCTGTTAAATATGAATACCGGGTTATGTTCTGATGCCATGTAGTCATGTCACTCATGCATAGAGGAGTTGTAAAATATACACACACACGCACACACACACACACACACGTGGCATTCAGTGTGTATGACAAGTAACTGCAGAGCTTCTGTGGTATTATTCTGCATCACATTTGCTATCCATTTGTCTGCGATACTTGCCACACACAGTCACTCACTCACTCACACACACACACACACACACACACACACACACACACACACACACACACACACACACACACACACACACACAGAGGCAGGCCCTGGATTCAGGCTTCACTGACTTTAAACCTTGCTCAGGCTGACAGTAATTTCTGCCTCCAAATTACATTCCAATGGCTTCATAAATCTGCTGCCTCCTCCTCCGCCTCTTTCTCTTTCCCCCTCCGTCTTCCTGCCTCTGCTTCTCTATCTTCCCCTCTTCTCTGCCGTCCCCCGTCTCTTCCTCTCTCCCTTTTGCTCCAGCCTCACTTCATTTTTCCTGTATAAACCTCCACCCTCCTCCTTCCCACTCCGCCTCTATTTCACCATCTCTCTTTCTCCCTTCTTTCTCCCTATCACTTGTTTTCTCGTTTGCCCACACTCCTTCTCTCTGGCGCTGGCTCAGTAAATGAGAAACAGGGAGGCAGAGATGGGGAGGTTACGTGTGTGGGGTAGTTAAACAGTCACACTCACACACACACACACACATAAATCCATACAGACACATACGCGCACATACACATACACACTGACAGATGTGCTCACATGCACAAAGAAATGTGTAAATACACACACGAGCACACATCCACAGTCAAACATCATAAACAGCACATTACTCTTTGATTGAAAGACAAGCATTTGTGCTGCCATATATTTGCTGTGCCTCTAAATTGACTTGTGCGGGTGTAAATGTGCGCACGCACACACACACACACACACACACACACACACACACACACACACACACACACACATTTGCATGCATACACGTGTGGACACACATGGACATTTTAATGAGAGTGTTCATTTTACAGATAGTGCCTCTAGGTGAAATAATTGCCAATGTTGGGCCCTGATGGCTGGTCCAAGTGTTCTCAGGCCAGTTGTCTTTATGGGCCATGGCGGGCCACGAACACACCCCTCATCTCCCTCACTGCCGCTTTAACTGCTGCTCTGCTGCAGCCAACACACAAGCGCGATGAAGACATGGGAATAATATGCATAAGCACACAATGTAGACACCAACTTACGCATTAATACTAAGCACACACATACACACGCGCCGAGGCAGAGGCCAGCGGAGAACAATAGGGCCGTCTGACAATGGGGCTCAGAGGAATTCTCTCCTCCATATTAATATTCAGCAGAGTGGATGTAGAGAGAGTGTGTGTCAGCAGGGACGCATGCTCATCAACCTCGCTAACACTGGGGTTAGGCAGCCACATGATTACAAAGTACTCAGACTTTGGTCCCCAGCCCCATAACTATTAATCCCTATCTCCTGCTCCCTCACTTCCTATCTCCTAGCTCCCTACAGTGCAAGGAGCGAGCACACTGCCAAGTATCACAGCTGTCACTTTTCTTTGCTTTCCATTTTCTGAATTATCCCGAACAGCCTGACGGAGCAAAGGGTGGATGGAAATGGAGATTTGGTATTGTCAATTTCCTGCTTCCACCCACTGCAATGTTTCAAATTTGCGAGAATGTAGCTAGAAGGTCATCTGGAGGAGAATTTGCAAACGCAAAAGATTTCATTTTTCCTGGTAATTATTTGATGAAAATTGCAAAAAGTACACACTTTTCCTATAACCAGAGGCTTCGTAGTCCTCCTTAGTCTTATTCCAATCATTTCCTCTTGTATTACCTCATGTCCAAGTAAAAACACACCTGTAATACCAGACTCTCCTCTGCATATCTTACCTCCATCTGTAACTTGTACAAGGTGACCACTAACCGCTCCCATAAATGCTCTGGTCATATTCCTCTACATATGTCACCTCCATCTGGAAATCTGTAAGAACATGAATCGCTTACAGCACATATTTACACATCTGCAGTTTTCTCTAACAGATGTGTTGCATAATAAGTGTACAAGACATATCCAGTATTATTTTCTTATACTATAGCCTTCAGTAGCCCTGAGCTTCCTGAGTTTATACTTGTAGATTTCTATGTATTTGTTCTCAGTTTATTCAGTTGTGTTATCACCAGCCGTCTCCGTTGGCCCTCCCATAAAGCAAAGAGAAAAAAAAGATAATAAGTGATCGTTATTGTATAAAGGAAAGAGGAAAACAGAACAGCGAGAGCATTTGGACTGCACAGAAGCCACAGTGAAAGTCACAAACTGTAGCATGCCTGTAGGCTACACAGTTGTCATTGACTGGCTCACAAGAGCAGAGTGATTTTGTCTGTCCCCCTGAGGAATGAGACGCTCTCTGCGCTCTCTGTTATGCAGAAAAAAAAAAAACAATTCCAACAGAAAAGACGCACAGTGAAGGCTCAGCCAGAAATGTTTTTGACCTAAACACCATGTGGGTCACCTGCCCAAAGTCTCTTTATCACTGCTTCTACTCCTCACGAGTGGTGAAAAAGTAGAGAGTAAGAAAATAAATAATATGCAATTTTTTGTTCAGTAGGAACAAAAGAAACAGTTCTACTTATTCAAAGGAGAATTCAGAGATATTTTACACTTTAGTACTGAACAATTATTATTATGATTATTAAGTATTGGCTCCTTTTCTGCATCCCCTTACTGTTTTGCATCACTGTAGATCGTTTGCTTGTGTTTCTAAATTTGCATTTTTCTTAATGCCCTAATGTTACCAGAGAACAGTTGCGACCTGAACACCTGTTGGCTAGTGTGCATCAACACATGGCAAGATCCATAGTGTCTATTCTAGAGCTGCAACTATTAGTGATTATATAATGAAAATGATTATTTTAATTATCGATTAATCTTATCTTATCAATTAATCAAATGAAAAAATGAAAAATGCCCATCACGGTTTACTAAATCCCAAGTTGACTTATTTAAATGTATTTTTTTCTCTGACCAAGAGTCCAAAATACAAAGATGTTAAAAATGCTGTCATATAAAACAAAGAAAAGCAACAAATATTTACATTTTAGACACTTGTTGTTGACCTCACATTGACACAGATGAAGAGCTTTTCTATGTCGTCTGAATGTGAATGAGGTTCCTGCTAAGATACTTGACAATGTCATTTTTCATAGATTTCTGATGAGCATACCTATACAATTTATTTAACAACAAAGGCATGAAAATTGCATAAAATAGGCTTCCTCAAACTCTGACAAACATTGTTTTCAGATACTCCCCTCTCCTAAATGACTTGTGTCTAGCTTTTGCCTCCTAACACCCTGCTCTGACACATGCTCCCCATTTCATCCGCCTCCCAATCACACTCCCCCCTAGCTAGGCTTGCTTCTGAAAATCCATCACAAAAAGTTTTAAGGACAGCCTCTGCATTATACAGATAGAGCTTCACATATTGATGTCTAATGGGCAATGGCAGTGAGCTGTGGAAATGCTGCTGATGTTCAATATTCACATCTTGTCCAATGCAGGCAGACATTTTGCCTGCGGTAGGCAAAGATTAGTGCAGAGTGTAAGAGTAGTTTTGGACCAGACATTGCAACCAATTAAGGGGACTTGTTTTAAAACGACAGTTCCTGTTATTAAAGGTGACATCTGCTGTTAATACATGACTGATGGCATCCAATTAAAAGTCTTCATTTGAATTATGATTTCACCACAAAGCCACTTAAAAGCCTTGGCCTCCAAAATACTAACACAAGAGGAATTAATAATTTTGAAGTATGAGACATCAATCAATGAATTACAACTGAATGGAAAACAATACGGCATTTTATAATGTTCATACAGCTCCAAACATAAAGCTCTGTATACACCCAGACTGTCCTTGAACAGGCCATTATCTCATTTCTCCTTAAATGCCAATCACAAAGTCAATGCGTTTTGCAAACAATGTCTGTTTAGCATTCTGTCCCATCTCGAGCTGTTTTCATTACGCATGTTAGCAGCACTCTGCACATATAAATCAGTTTACTATGCCACAAACTGGGTATCAGTCTGGGGCTGTTTTATAAAAAGGACAATTTATCTCACCACACGCTGCCCAACTTCTCCCCACACCAACCACCTAACTACCGCACTAAACTGCACACCCAGTTAAACACATTCCTTTCCATTTGTGGAACCAGTTAAAACACCAAACCTAAAGTAAAAACACACACACACCGTCACCCTGAGTTTAGGATGTACAATGCACAATTTATTTACATTTTTAAACACCCTTCAAGGATACATACACACGCAGACGTGAGCCTGTTGACCAACTTATTCTCAGCCATAGCATGTGTCCTTTGAAAATGAAAATGAGGACGGCTTTATTTGTCTCTATTTGTGTTTAAGCAAACTGCATGATAATTTCCCAGTTGGCTGTGTAGTCTACTTACTCTGGGATGAAGCGAACAGGCGAATGTGAGCAGCGGAGCAGTTAATGGCCTTGATGAATCTGTCTTTGTACACTCAGTCTGATGACGCCTGATGAAAACCTTATATTTCTAAACCCAGTGTTCACTGGGGGGTTCGATTCTGCACACAAGATACAGGCACTTAGCGTGTGGTGGTTAATGAAAGCTCCAAAGCTTTGTGTGAAGAAAAAAATACAGATATAAAACATGGTGTAGCCTTAATGGGAGGTTTGTGTCCGTTGGGAGCTTAGTGTTGCGCATATGCAGCGTTGACCTTCAGGAAGTATTTTCACGAGGTACTTAATTTTAAAAGGTATAACCATTCTGAGGGGGATAATTATTTAGACCGCACCTTTTAGTATTCCATATTGTGCCAACGTTGAAACCCAAAGTTACACCGTGGCGTCACTTAAAGAAAGCATTTCATTTATGCAGTCCCTTAAAAGTAGATGCTAGAGTATTATTTATTTTTGCCATTGAACCCCTAAAATTAAGGCTCCTGTTGTGCACTTTAATTTAATTTCTGATGTGTTACAAAAAGTCCATTGTATGAGGTTTAAGAAGGATTTCCACTTTATACATTTCTCAAATACCTATTACCCTAATTCACGGCATCTCCAAATGAAAACTCTAACACCGTACTTGTCTGCTGTCTCCTCAGGTTGGTGCTCACTAACACTCAGCCAGCTGTCCTGCTGAAGCAAACACCAGTGAAGTCTACCTTGAGGATACTAGACGGCGGTCCATTTCTGCTAACCTGCGGGAGAACTTTTCACACTGAGACACGTGACTGGCCACCGCAGCGCCGCTCAGAGCGGACTATGTACAGTACACGCAGTCATCTGGCTTGGCTGCCTCTGAGTATAATCTGTGTGAACTGAAAAGGAAGCGATCAAACATTTAACAGAGGAGAGTGAGGCTGAAAGTGAGAGGGAAGGAGAACCCAACTCTTGCAGCCTGTGTTCTGCACCAGGCCAACCTGTCCATCACAGCCTCAAACGTACTCATTACCATCACTGAACTGTGAAATTTACGTTGTAATAATTGTTATAAATCAATCAATAATAACATCAAATTTTCTTAAGGACTCTTTGCTGGATTTTTCTGAGCTGTGGAAATCTCACTTACTCTCTCCTCATTAATTAAAACCACTACCTGGTTATTCAAAGCAAGTGTAGCACGGCACTGTACTATTTTTGAGTGACCCACTGCTTGCATGAGTATCCAGGATTGCTTTTGACTTCGAAGAAGGACCCTTGAGCCCTCAACCATCTTCTGACTGTCTGCCCAACTGTAGCATTTGGGTGTGGAGAGGTGGTTTCAGAATTAGTCCTCTGGACGTTTGTTGAAGATGACTTGAGTTGGCAGGCCTAAAAGCCCCTTACCCCAGAGAGAGAAAGAGCTTGGCAGTAGGACACACACACAACACACAAATGTGGGTGCCGATGCGGCTTTGAGCCATGCTGGTGTTGCTGCTCGTGGAGCCCTGGAGTACAGACTATCATCATCCCTATCATCATTCACCCAAGCTGAGGAAGATTCAACGGCCCCAAGGAGCAAGGCTACACTTCTGAACGATTCAAAGGAGACTGGGAAACTGTGCTAACACACAGAGATCCACAGCTACATCCTCACAGATAGACACACTAATACTCCTCTCCACAAATCCTTGATACAGGAAAAACAAAGCTGCGGCAGACGTGAAAAGCACAGAGACTGAGCAGGTTAGCAAGCCCTCTGCAATCACATCCTGGGTCGCTCAGACCTTTTACACACACATTTTCTTCCTGCATTCACCGCAATGAAGAACACCACACTTACATCTTGCTTTCAGCTACATGATAAGAGAAAAAAACACCAACAGACACTGGCTCTGTGCTTCAACAAAGGCTTTTATTTCAGAACATGATTGAAATGTTAAGGGGGGGGGCGCCACAAAGGGAGAGGAAGGCGAATGTGGAGGCGAGAAAGCTGAGGTCGAGAGAGAGAGTGTGAAAGAGAGGGGGGGGGTCCGCTGCATCTAAATGAAAAGGAGAAACTAAGTCGCCACGAAGGACAGGAAAGAGGAGGTCTGGGCAGGAGGACTGAAGCAGAGCTGATTGATCCAATCTCAGTGTGTAGGAATCAGCGGACGACTGGAGAGCAGAGGATTAGAAAAAGATAGAGACAGGGGAGGAGAGGAGGAGAGGATGACTACACGGACACTTCTGTAAACAAACCTGAGAGTGGATATAATGAAAGATTATGAAGTGGAGGTGGTGGTGGGCGGATGGGAGAGGTAGATGGCCTGAAAGATAAAGATGCAGAGAGGAGAGCGCCATGAGAGAGAGTGACAGTTGGAGAGAGCGAGAGAGCGAGCCAGGGAGGAGAGAAGACAGAAAATCTAAGGATCATTAAGAGGAGGTGTCGATAGGAAACCTTGGCATGTAGGCAGAAACACACATGCAGGTTTGTGCCAAGAGGATATTTATGAAAGGGAAGTGGGGATAGTGTGGCTCCGAAGCATATGCTAGTTGGTATTCATAGAGCATTCCCAATATGGTCACAGCTCCTACCTTGACACTCCCTCTTGTGTGCAAGTGTTCCTCTCCCTTACTTTTTCTGTCTCTCAAATGCTGGGAATGCTTGGAAATAGTCAGAGTTAAGCTAAAAATACCATTAAGAAAAGAGGGAAAATAAAGTCTGGGTCCATGCCGAAATGCTTGGCGCACACCCTTTTTTTTACCCTCACATATCAAATACTGCCTGTGTTGAGCTGAGACAGGAGCTGGTTGTTGTTGGAGCAGATCTTTTTTTTCATACAAACACACTTACAGATGCACACACAAGCATGTACAGGTATACAAATGTGGCTATTTTTACACCTACTGTATCTTACAGAACAAAACAACACCCAACCATTCTTTGTTTTGCAGCAAACTGCTGATACTGACTTGAGTCTTCACTGCCAGGAACTCATTTCCCCTCTCCTCCTCTGACTGACTGTCCAACTCTCCATCTGTCTCCTTGCCTCCATTCCTTCCTCCCTCCCTCCTTCCGTCTTTTCTATTGTTGCCATCTCTTGTTTGCTTTGCATGGATTTTGACTGCAGCCAAGGGGCAATTTTGCATCTAGCACTGACTTCACATACAAACACACACACGAACACATACATGCGTGCACAGAAGGGGAGTAAAAAAAACTTGCCTTGAGAGGATTTGTTTATCAAATGTGCTGTCAAATCATGTCAGGCATTTCACGTCAGGGCACATTTTCCAGCCCCAGGCTACCCAAAAGAAAGGATTCAAACAAGAGTACGCCACACTGTAATTTCTACAACTTTCACCACTGTATATTATTCATATTCTATAAATAGTGTGCTGTGAATGTGAGTGCACAGAGATCATTTTATCTGAATTGTAAATTTATGTTCCTGATGTTGGTGTCGGGGATTCATAAAGTCATAAAACATCGACCGAGGAACGTATTAATGTTGCAGAAAAATGCTTCTCTGTAAAACATCTCGCTAAAACATTTCAGGGGATTTCAGGACCACTTTCCTGAATAATTTATAGAAATTTCACGAACAATAGCAACCATGCATTATACATGTCAGCTTGTACTGAGACTCTGTTCTGTATGTGAACGCTTCGTGTTCAGTATGTTTACTTATTTGTGTGTGTGTTTCTCTGTTTGTGTTTTGGTCAAATGAATGCCTTGTGTCTTCTAAATATCAGTTCAGTCAGCAACTTGGGAAATTCTGCTTTTCTATTTCACCATTCACTGTACACGCATTCCCTTTATAATTTCATTGGAGGGTTAGATACAGTGCAGTCACAACAAGTTTACCACTTTTGTTGTCTTCAAAGCTATCAACAGCACTGTGGGCAATTAATCTGATTTCCTTCTCCCCGATCTCTCCTCCATTTTAGTTTCACGTCACTCACTCCATTTCAGTTAATCTCCCCGGAAAAAATCCTTTCTCCCTTATTTTCCCTCCCTGCAACTGTCACTGTCCAATTTTCTCCATCTCTATCATCCTTTTGCTTTCTGTGATTCTTGTAATCTTCCTTGCCCGCTCACTCCACCCTTCATCACGCTCTCTGCCTCTAAATGTCCGTTTGTCTTCTGCTTGGTCGCTCTGACCCATATAATACTGGACAGCCCCTCTAAAGTATGTCTGACTACTCAATCGCCAAATCTTCTCCACTAGATAAAAAAACTAAACTTTTAGCAGCAGGTAGAAAATACAGCACTTTAGTTAAGCAGTTTTAGAAAGGGTTAGCTGTTAACTGTGTGCTTTGTCCTGCACTCTCTTTATCTAAAACATGTCCTTTTCTTTCTACTTTCTCTTTTGAATGTAATGAGTTACTCCTCCTTTCATTTTAGAATCAGTGAGTTATAGCCTTTGTACTTGTTGTAATCCACTTTCCCATTTTCTCTCTTTCAATCAGAAGCTGTGCACCAACATGGCAGCTGAGAGTCTTGCTGAGCTCCGCGATTGGCTTTTTCTGCTCCTCCTGTGCCTCACCTTATTGGCTGAGGTGCTGGAACTGGCGGCAGCGGCAATTGCCATGGAGACGGGCGAGGGAGATGAGGGCATTGTTTGTCCCTCAGTGTGCCGCTGTGATGAGGGTTTTGTCTACTGCAACGATCGTGGCCTGAGTATAATTCCTCCACTGCCATTAATGGCTGCCATCCTCTACTTGCAGAGCAACCGGCTGAGTAACGCCGGGCTTCCTCCCTCACTGGAACGCAGCACTTCCATACGAGTGATTTACCTGTATGCCAACCAGTTGGATGAATTCCCTATACACCTCCCGCCTTCTTTACGGGAGCTCCATTTGCAGGATAATAATATACGAACGTTACCGAGATCAGCTCTGGCCAAGTTACCATTATTAGAACGTTTACACCTGGATGATAACTCGATATCCACCGTTAGCATCCAGGAGCGAGCTTTTTCTGGGACTCCACGGCTTCGACTGCTGTTTCTGTCTCGGAACCACCTGTCAAGCATCCCTGCAGGCTTGCCAGCATCCTTGGAAGAGTTGCGACTAGACGACAATAGAATCAGCACCATCCCCACACATGCCTTCCGTGGGCTTGCCTCCCTGCGACGCTTGGTCCTTGATGGGAACCTGTTGGCCAACACGCGCATTGCAGATGACACCTTCTCCCGTCTCTCCAACCTGACTGAGCTATCACTGGTCAGGAATGCCCTGCAGTCTCCACCAGTCAACTTACCTGCGGCTCACCTTGTGCGACTCCATTTGCAAGACAACGGAATGACTCACATACCACGGGGGGCAATGGATGGGATGCGGCGGCTTCAGAGGCTGGACCTGTCAGGAAACAATCTGACCAGTCTCCCACGAGGACTTCTGAAGGACACGGAAAGCCTGGAGCTGCTACTGCTGCGAGGAAACCCCTGGTACTGTGGCTGCAACCTTCGCTGGCTTCACGCCTGGCTGCACAGCCGAGGGGCAGCGGTGACAGTCAGGGGTCTGACCTGCCAGGGACCTGAGCCTGTAAGGGGCCAGATCCTCAAAGACCTAACCTCCCTGATGGAGCAGTGTGAAGGCCCCCCTGCTGGTCCCAATACTGGAATGGGGGTGAATCCAGCAGAAAAAGATGGAGGAGGTGAAGATGGTGTTGAAGGGGGCCAAGCTGTGGCTTCAGTCCCCCATGGCAGCACCACCACTACCTCTCTGCTGGTGCCCACACAAGGTTCCCTCTTCACACTGCGAGCCAAGCGGCCGGGCCTTGTTATGCCTCTGCCTCCCGGTGAAGGGGGACAGGTATCTGGAGAGGCCCTGGAGCTGACTGTAAAACCTCTCTCTTCTGACAGTGTACTGGTGAGTTGGCTGTGCCCACAGCCGGCACCCTCCTTCCGCCTGTCGTGGCTGAGGTTGGGTAGCAGTGCAGCTCTTGGTTCCATAACAGAGACTCTGGTACCTGGAGAGAGGAGGCAGTACCTCCTTACCCAGCTCACCCCACGCTCCCATTACCTCATCTGCCTGCTGCCACTACGACAGGAGCCCTCCTTTGGGGGTTCCAGCATGGGTTCATCTCGAGCTGGCAGCATTGACGCGGACAGTAAAGACGCGGCCCCGGCCTGCGCGCAGATAGAGACTGGAGATGCTCTAGTCAGCTCAGGAGGGGAGGGGTCAGATAAAGAGGGACAGGACTCAGAACTAACAGCCCTGCCATTGGCTGGGATCATAGGGGGTGCCACAGCATTAGTAAGCCTGCTGTTAATCTTTGGCATCTTCTGCTGGTATGGACAGAGAGCAGGTTACATGTCCGGGGACTCAGGCTCATACAGCAGGGGCCGAGGGGGAAAACATTATGATGACTATGTAGAGTCAGGCACCAAGAAAGACACTTCCATCTTAGAGATCAGGGCCCCCCCTGCAGGGTTTCAGATGACAGCTATGGCCCATCAGCCCCTGCAGCCTAAGCTAGAGGATGTCACCTACATCCACACCATTTTCCCTTCCTCTTCCTCTTCCTCCCAAGCTAACGGGACCTACCGGAGCAGCCACGGAGCCGGCAGCCTCAATGGCACCATCCTCAGCCAAACCAGCCACCATCACGTCACTTATGGTACCAACCGTGGCTACAGAGAGGGTGGCATCCCCGACATAGATTATGCCTACACGTGATGATACAGGGACACACTCCCTAAGCCACGAATGCCAGGCGCCATTTCTATGATGACGACCCCTTGGCTGGTGGCCATTTTGTCCTTGGTTTCCAAAGTACCCTCTGTGCCTCTGCTGGTTCAATTCTGATTGGTTTGCTAGGTAGAAAAGACTGACTTCAGCTATTTTGATTGGACATTGCTATTGAGTGACAGAAGTAACAGTCCTACTATACTCTACTACTGTATACTACATTATACAGTAGGCCCTTCTTTCAGCGCTACTTATAGTTATAAATGGTTACGTTTTCTCTTTTGGATATCTCAGTGTCTTTCAAACCTACTGTTCTTCTCAGCTCATAATAATACACAGTAACTTATTTGAGGTTGATATACTAGGCTTAGCTGATTTAGCAGGAGATATATTTATAATATGAGGAAAAGGCACTTGATGTGTATAGAGATAGCTCTCATATCTTCCTACCAACTGTAAGCTCTGTGCTGTATAGATAAAAGGAATGACAGAGGGACAAATCAATGGTTGTTATAACCCACAGATGACAATGCATCATGGTTGACATGAAAAGATGTGTTCCTAGCCCCCTCCTTTTCCTCTAGTTTACTCCCCTCCTTTTTAATTTTTCCTCCTTTCCGCCTCTTTTTTTTGGCTGAGGCTCTTTCCTTTTATTTCTCTCATGTCTTTTGTGGTGCCGTGAGCAGAGGACGACTTTGTTCTCGCCAAGGGAGCTGACAGCAGTGATAACAGTTCTGACAGAGACGGGAGACACAAGCCACAGCATGGAGAGACTAATGAGAGGGAGAGAGTGGGGGGGTGATGGATAGATGGATGGAGGGATAGAACATCAAAGAAGACAAGGGGGGAGAGAGAGAGAGAGAGAGAGAGAGAGAGGGGGGGGGGGGGGTGCTGTTTTGGGGATGGAGACACTGAGAGAGGTGTGCTGGCTTAAGGCAGAGAGCGAGGACGAAAAAAGGAGAGAAAAAAGGAAGATAAGTGAAAAAGGGCGTGTGACAAATGCAGCGGCAGGAGGTAAAAAAACAGACAAAAGGAAAAGAAAATGGGGGATCGAGAAGGGTGCGGGCGGGGTGAATACGAGGGGTGACAACTGGAATAATGTGACATCATCATCCAAAAAATGGCTCAAGTTTTAGCCACAGTGTTTCTACCACTGCACTCAGCAAATATCTGAGTCCTTCAAGGACTGATGTTTTCAGTTGCCTGTAATCATTACAAGTCAAAGATTCATTAAATTACATATTTTTTGGGGCATGGCAAGACAATCAGAGAAAAACATTAAAAAGTAAAATGAATGCCAAGACCACAGGACAAATGGCTAACTTGAGAAGTGCGGCTATTAAAAATCTCCCTCTCAGAATTAAAAAAAAAACTGCATGTAACTAATTTCTGATATGGTCTGGTCTCATTGTTAAATTACCCTTGCAAATGAAGTGAAAGAAACCTAATCATACATCTTATAATAGTAACCCATTATCTTCTAAGGCCTGGTTAAACCCTCTTAATTGAAAATAAGTTTTAGCAGCTAATAATCTTTTGGTGGGAGTCAGAACTACTTTGGTCTAATTACTTTTTGCTAAAATTCACCCATGACAGTATATCTTCAATTTGATTTAAAAAGTTGCAGTTGTAGCTGTTTCTATGGGTATTTAAGGGAAAGTTCAAAGTACAGGAGGGAGGAGACAGGAATGTCTGCTTTTGGATAATCCAGTTAATTTAAACACCTGACAAATTATAGTACTAAATCATGTGAAATTCCAATATTGCCATAAAGTAGTTATGCTTATTTATTTGAAACACAACAGCTTAATACAACCAGAGATATTAAACCAGAGATATTATAACAAGAGCTTCCACGGTCTGGAGAAATAAAACGGTTGACATATTTGTAGAGCTTAAATGATAAACCAATCAACAGAAACTGCAACTATGTTAATGAATGATAATCATTTTCTAAGCAAAAATGCGAAATATTTCATGTTTCAGCATCTCTTATTTTCATGTGACAGTTAACTGAAAATCTTCATGTTTTAATCGAATGAAAGACGTCACCTGGGGCAGGAAATGTGATGTCATTTTTTCACTATTTTCTGCCATTTTGAAGACCAAACAATTAATCAATTAATTGAAAAAATAGCTGACACATTAATCAATAATGAAATGAATTAGTTGCAGCCACACAAATTTGTCTAACGGTATCTGTCATCATATTTTTACTTTAAAACAGTTGAAATTTGAATTGAAAGTTGATCTGATGCATCCTGTGAAATAAAGTACATTAGTTGACTCAGGTCGTCCAGTTTTGAAGGCCTTAGTAGAGCATAGACACAGTTCTGTTAACAGGGATCACAGCCTTACCGCTATACTGTGCAGTTCAACAGATAAACAAAAACACACACGACAAGAAGGAAGCAGCACCTGCTTTCTGACTGCCTCTCACTGACCCCACTAATATACTTTAAGGGAAGAGGAACTTCAAAGGAAAACGCTAACAAACAGCCAGAGAGATTAAAGAGGAAGAGGAGAGGTTAGAAAGAGAGGGAGAAATAAAGAGTGATGCCGTAGAGGGCAGGATGGGGAGGAGTATATATATATATATATATATATATATATATAAATGAGAGAGAGAGAGTCTGTAAGTGTTGAAACCCATTCTTACTTCCAGTGGCTCTCTTTCTCTTTTCCAACCCGTTACTGTGTACCAGTAATATTGGAAGAGCTCCGGTGTGGGTTTTTAAGGTTTTTTGTTTTTGTTTTTTCTGCGTTTGTTTTTCTTTTTTAAGAGCACTGAAGCTTCCTTTCATTCTGTGCAGAAATCCTTTTCCTTTAAAAATGTCACCCTCAGATGTGATAATGAAAACACTCTTATGTATAAACATAAAAATGGGTGCAAAACGCTATTCCATTTATTGGTCTGTCGTCTTTTTTTCTACACAGATGAATAAAGACTTCTAAAAGGAAAAGCAGTTTCATGAGTTCTCTTTGTGTGTGTGTGTGTGTGTGTGTGTGTGTGTGTGTGTGTGTGTGTGTGTGTGTGGAGTTCATTAAATCAGAAACAAAGGCTGGAGATATCAAATAATGCACTGGGATGGCTTAAAAAAATACAAAAATCAATGGGCAGCTCAGATTATTAATATGATTTATGACGAGACGGAGCGGACCTCGTTAAATCACACACACTGGATGAATACATCAGCTGCTATACGCTCCGATTCAATTCGGAAGAATCTGCCAGCCCAAAGCAGACGCATGTGTTTTTATCCAGAGAAGTTTGTGCGTGTTGTATGTTTCACCGAGCAACATGAGAAACAGAGTGTGTGCATTTGCATGCATGCGTTTATGCTCTGTGCTCCAGTGTTTCGGAGAAGACATGCCTCTCATTCTAAGTGAGTGCTAATGCTTGTGTAAGCGTGGATCAATATAACGAACGGGGAAGTGTATAAGTGTCCATCTTAGAGTAACTGCCTGTGCCGGGTGTTTGTGAAGCAGAGAGTCAGAAAGAAATATAGTTTATGTAGATCGAAATAGTTTTGCTGCACAGTGTGAGCTGTGTGTGTTGGAGAGGGAGATAAAGACAGAGACTTCATATGAATGTTTATCTAGAGGATTCGTCATTATATGTCTGTCTGTGTGTGTGTGTGTGTGTGTGTGTGTGTGTGTCTGTGTGTGTGTGTGTGTGTGTGTACGCCAACACAAGCTGTAAATGTGACGTCTGTGCTCTTAACAACAATGCCCTGAGTTCTCATCAGTCATTATGGAGGACTTTCACTGTCGCAGTCCATTATCTAACGTCAAGCCCTCCAGCTTAATTATTCTAACTCACATTACACCCAACAAAAAGATGTATACTCAGAGACTCCAGCACATATCTGTTGGATCTGAAATTGACTCTTGCACTGTAACAAATGGGATTTTTCAGAGATGCTTCCATTAAGTTACATCTACTCATATATCATCAGTCTAAAATTAAATTCTCTAGGAGAAAGAAATGTGCTTTAATAATTGTTGTAAAACAATATGATATATCAAACACGTGTTATATACATGATTGTGCATATAAGCACAACAGTCGTGTCTTCAGTCTCAGTGCCTTGCCCCTTTCATTCAGCGTATTTCTGAATACTTTGCCTCTATTTCTTTAACAAATGAGCTCAACTCACAGATGTGCAATAAAATGGTCAATTGCATTTTAAACCTCGTGCTCAGTATTTTCTTCACCACAGTGCTGTTAGCAGTGATGTAAAGCTGCATCTCATGGTAGTAAGTGTCTTCCGGGGTTTGCATGCATTAAAAGCTTCTTAGCAAAAGGTCAATGTATTCCTATAAATGCATGTATCTGGGGAAATGTATGTATGCATGCATGCATATATACACTCCCCCAGCTGTGAACAACAAACACAATCATCTCCACACCACAATGTTTTTGCTCAGGTTGTTTGGATACAAAATTCAGCTATCATTCGCTGAAGGTGACGCAAAAATTAAACATACTGGACTGATCACAAGTTCATGTTTCCTTTCAGACTGCAGATTGGACTCACAAGGGAACAGCAGAGAAAGACATAAACAGACACAATGTACGGACATGAGAGCTCAGGGACTGACTCACTCGGAAGTGCAAAAAAAAAATAGATATACCATACACATCAACACACGTACATGGAGCCAAAAGGTCCATAATTCACACGTAGGCATGCATAAACAAAGCACTGCTAAACATGTACGGATTTACAAACCTCTAACCCAAATCCTCACCTCAGCTGTAAATTCATCTCAAGACAAACATATGAACTTAAATTAAATTTAAGAGCCGCTGTTGTTGCACAGACATCTGTACACCTTTGAGAGACAGGGGACTGGTGGTCCTGGAGGACCACGGTGGAGCCGGATAACAAACACTCACGTTTCTCCTCACACACACACACGCTGCAAGAAACCAGTGAAATACCTCAGAGGTGTGAACTGATCCAACAACAACAACAACAACAACAAAACATTAAGCTGTGGTGGTGTGGGTTCCTCTGTAGCGACGGATGGAGAGGACATAACTGGAATAAACAAGGCAGAGAGCAAACTATGATGGCCTCCGGGGGATTATAACAACACCAACTGTATGAATTAGGCTGTCTATCAGAGAGAGAGCCACTTTGGTGCCACTGCAAGACGCCTCTCGTGAGAGGGAAGAAATCTTCCAAGAGAGCGTCTGCTATAACCACGCTAAAAGCAAGAACAAAAAGATAACCAAATTGCCCTTGTACTGCAATTGTCCTCTATTCATTTTCTCAGCGTTGCGTGTTTTATCTTTTAATTTAGCTTAATTATGAGCCTGTATACTACTGGATTTTTTGTAACCTTGCTGTTGGGAAAAAGAGCATCTGAAATGGAAGGAAATTAAAAGCATTTATAACCTTAAGTAATCTTTGTGCTATTTGCCTCATTATCTGTCCTAGACTGACATTAAGTGGATAATTGATGGATTCCTTTTCTTCACTTGATAAACCATCAGGCATGAGGTTTCACCTCCTGCCTACACAAGTAAACTGTGATGAGAAACAAGTCTGGCTGAGGAGCGCTTCAGGCGGTGGGCTCCTGTGGTATGGGGTCTTCCAGAGCTCTCAGCCTTCACTCATGGTCGGCTTGCTGCCCACCTCTCCAGACCGCACAGAGGCCTCCGCACTTGTAGTTATGACAACTTGTGATTTCTCTAGTGTACTTTCATCCTTTCTTCAGCAGAGGCAGACACATCGCAGCCAAAAACTAAATGAATTCCAGGAGCACAGTAAATTATTCATTACTTAGTTGAAAATGCCACAGAGCGGATTGTGATTGTTCCAGAGGTCCGGCACACACAAGACGTGCTGCTGGTTCAAGGCACACTGTAGTGAGGAAAACTCTGAAATTAAAAACATACATTGACAAATACTTCACAAAATAATCACAACCATTAATCAGAACCTTTAATTTACTGTAAATTAAGGGGCAAAATTATTTCAGTGCTCTCTCTCCAACTTAGAAGACTTGGACAGAAACAATCAATGAAAAGATAAGGCAGGTGATTCTATATTATTCTTTTTGTCAATAAATCCTATGAAAACCAACAATGAATGTGAGCTACTAACAAGTATTCTCTCTTTAACCAAAGCCTGAAATATGTTATTTTTCTGTACCATAGACCTCCATTGTAGTCTAAAAACTGTAACATGATAAGTCAGGGTGCCTCAGGAGTTAAGGCATCGACCATGAATGGCAACGTCCCTGGTTGGAGTCCAACCCTGGGGATCTTTGTTGGATGTCATTTCCCATCTCTCCCCCTCATTTCCTGTCATCTCTCTACTGTGAACCTGGTAATAAAAGGCACACAATGCCCAAAAGATTCTAAAACAAGAGAAGAAAAACAAAACCACAATCTGTTTTGCCAATATTAGGTTATTGGAAACATATTGTAGCGACGAACATGTCGGCCAATAAGTAACGAAGAAATGTAGAATGTAGAGAAATGCTGAAAATGCTTCACTTTTAAACTGCAAAATGTCTCATTCACCAAAAAATATTTTTGTGAAAAAAATGAATATCTGCACATATGTCATTATCTGAATTTTTAAACCCTGAAATGTCAGTAGCGGTTCCCCAACAAATGCACTATTTACTCCTGTTTGAGCAACATTTGCTAAAAACTACAATAACCTTCTTTTTTATGAAATAAGTTGGCCTTTTTAATAATGAAAGTACATATTTGTGACCTGTTTTTAAAGATAGACTTTATTATTGTGTGGGTGTGTGTACATTTTTAGGAATAAATAGGCTTAGAGCTGAGTGTCAGTATGGAAGTCGGAAAGAGACAGACTGACACATTGTTGGTTTTTTCGTGGATTTGTAGGCAATAAATAAAAATACAGAAAAACGCCAGTCTTTCATTGTGCAGCCTTCTCTCATCAAAAGCACACAAACCCACTATCTTAAATATTATATTAACTTTAACATTTCAGAAAAATCTTTCACTTTACACACAACCACACAATAATGTGCAATGATTAACACACACATGCACACAGATAACTGGCTCGCTCATGCATGTGCAGATCACGAAGCCATCACATGCTGTTGATCTTGCAGAAGACACTGAAAGTAAAGGGTGTAATAAATCTTTTCACTGTTTGACGTTACTGTGATTGAGGTGTCCTTTGTACCCCAATGCATCATAGTGTCCTTGAATTTTTTCTTTATTCTTTATGAAAGATAAATTCACCCACAGTTTGCTTTCAGTTTACATGACACACATCAGGAGCCAAACATCAAATTCTAGGGACAAATATTCTTCATTTTTAATCGCTGTTGAAAGTGAAATGACCAAAGAAATGTCCTTGCTCATGTGCTGAAAACAGATGTTTGCCAGGAGCTCAAAAAACCAAATAGTATGCTTTAATTAACTGCAGTAATTAACATAAAATGGCACAAGTTGAACAGATTAAAAGCTCAATAAATCTGCAGCTAGGATTATACAAGTCAGGTAAATCAGTGACAATAAAATGTGCGATACATTACAGGCTACAACCAGTGTTGACCTTTTGATCTGCGAAAGGTCACCGTCCATAACTCCAAATCCACCGCTTCATGCAACGTCTGTCAGTCCCGCTCTAACCATGGCGGCCCCTTCCACCCGTGGACTATGGCAACAACAGGATGAGTGGATAAATAGCTCCTATAAATAGTCTTGTCATTTCCTAAACTCTGATAATGCGGCAGGGCCGACAGCATGCGCATCAGGCACCACTCCACAACAACGCCTGATAGATCGCAATTACAAGATGGTAATTGTGTGCAGTGTGTACTCCCTGTACTCTCTGCGTGTCCGTGTGTGTGATTATGTGACAAAAGCATCGTCTGTGATGAGGACATGTGAGCAGACAATGAGGGCCCCTTGTATTTGCTGGTGGAGAGAAGGGAGAAGGACTCAGGGTTAGATTAAAGCCCATTTTGGAGGTTACAATGATACATCCCTTGTACTTTGTTCACTAAGCTATGATTACAAAGATGAGAGAAAATGGAGGCTTATTGTCGGGCTGCATTATATTTTATTATTCAAATAACACTGCCTACAATGAGGATAATCTTCCCCCAATGTGCTTTTAATTTCCATATCTAATTTTTTCTCATTCCGTCTCGTGTGTCTCAGTTCTACTCAAAAATTATTTGCGCAGCTGGTTCAGTGAAACAGGGCTGGATTCAAATGTCAAAGGTCTAAATTAAAAACTTCAATCATCAAAGGTTGATAAACTCATTAAAAAAAGCCATTCATCAGGTGATTGTGGCTGTACTTAGCGTGCTGGAGTTTTTTTTGGAGCTGCTCAAGTATTCGACCTGAGCAGCCAAGGAGACGGGGACTTTGGATGCACAGCCAAAGCCTTAATGCTAGGCTGATTACTTGTCTGACACTAAAACCAATATTTGAAAAAAAGGGCAGGCGGTACACTATTATTGTCATAAAGAACTGGGTATGCAAACGATTATTGCTATACTAAAGAGTGCATTAAGTGAGACAGCACAGAAAATTGAGCTCTGCCTTTCACGAGGATACAAATTCAAGTTTGATAGCTGGCTGCTTTAAAATCTGCACATTATTGTCACCCTGTCACATCCTCAAAGGACTTGCTTTATACAATATCAATAGCCCTGGTCACATTCAGCTATTTGTCCTTAGTGTGCGTCGGATCACCCAGCAGCATCTAAAACCCACTAATTTTTAAGATTCTTAAATTTGTTTTAAAACGCTGCATGGACTGACACCAGTTTACATCTCAGATCTCCCCAGTCTCTATTCTACATCCAGACCCTCTGATCAGTTACTCCTCACCATTTCACGTTCCCAGTTTAAGTCTGAAGGTGATCGAGCCTTTTCTATTCCTGCTCCCAGACCGTGGAATAGTTTATCCTTCATTGTCAGGTCCTCCCCATCTATCGCCACAATTTACAATTGCATTTCTTGAATCCTTCAATTAGTAATATGATTACATGAATGTTTCAAAGGACCTATTTTTTCCAGTTAGCTTCTTACTAGGAGTGATGGGGTCCTACATGAACATTTTAGAGCAGTTTTGGTCGTTTCACATTTACTTGTTTATTTTTTATAATTATTTAATTGTACTTCATATTTCTCTGTGAAACACTTCAGATCAATATTTACTGTTTTTAAATTTGCTCTATAAATAAATTCTTGGCTTGATTTTCCAACACTGGAATTGGGAAGGACTGCACCCGACTACTTTTGTAACAATCTGACAACAACGCCAGCTTTCTGTATCGATTGGGCAGGTGTGTGTGTGTGTGTGTGTGGAGGTGTTAATGTGAGGCAGGGTTTAAACTTCTCTCTAAAGACCCTTTTTCATGCTTCACACAACTTCAGTCACTTGTGAGTGCCTTTGAGGAGAGACTGTCCAAAAGTGTGTGTTGTTTTTCCACTTCGTCGTATACAGACAAAAAAGTCACGAAAAAGACACAGAGATCATGGACAGAGATCAGGACGGCAGAGGGATGCAGTCAGGTAGAGGCCATGATGGCAGGCCTTTCAAGTGTGGCCATCCAGTAGCCTGATATTCAGACTGGCCAACGTTATTTTCAGTCGACACGGAAGCTATGGTAGCGGTTGCTAGGAGGAACTGACTTTTCACAAAGGTCGAAGAAAGAGTTTAAGAGTTGTTATTTCTGTAAATTAACTTGTAAATCAGCTCATCCGTGCCTGGCGCCATCTGTGTGGCCATTTTTCACTGATGTAGCTCGGCAGCTAGAAAGCTATGCAGGAAGATGACATCAACGTTCTTAACCCTTAGAGGTCTTGGGCTATTTTGGCCGTTTTTGAATACTTTGGATCTTGCCTTCAGACACCACTCTAAAAAATGTTTACCATGCCAATGTTTGGTAGCTTTTTCTTCTGCACAACATCACCTATATGACCTGACAATTATTTTTTCACTTTGGCATACTGTATCAGCATGTTGGACCCATAAACACACAAAACACATACACATTGGATTCGAAAAATTATGTTTTTTAATGTCAAAACCACAGACATGCTCAATGAAGCATTTTAAATGTTGCAAATGTAAACACAGGTTGCAAACATAACATGTGAAAGGTAAAATTGAGAAAATCGAAATCATATCAAGCAATATACAACAACTTACAACAAAAAGCAGGTGTAGCCATAGGCGTTTTTTATTTTTCTTCTTAGCTATTTCGCTCTTCAAAACAGTTTATGTAAACAATTACACAGCACTACGGATCGGGCCAGTCATTCCCAGAGTGTCTCGGGTTCCCAAACAGCGCACTCCCACTTTCACTTCTCCGCCTCCGGACTTCTAAAGGTTAAGAGCTCAGATACAGAGCTCTGATTGGTCAATGCGCACAACACCGGACAGAAGACAGGCTAATTATTCGGAACAGATGTAAATACTTTAAATGTGGTTGGACGGCACTTTGTACAACCTTGTTCATTTTAAGCATACCAAACCCTTAAGTTCTCAACCATATTTAACAAAAATCCAAAAATCGATTAATAAAAATTGTGTGTCTGTCCAGCTTTGAGGCTGACAATCTTCACCTTTAACACAGACAGAACAAAACAGCCAAACTAAGTCCAGCAACAGCACCTTCAGAAGATCCTCTCCTGGCCAACCAGGAGCAACAATGCTGCGCAATGAACCAACACATCTGAACGCAGCACTTGCCTTGATGACAGAAGCTCTGATGGGCCAAGTGCTGATGATCAAGCTGACTCCTTCTCTCTTTTACTCCCTCATTCACTCCATCTCTTTCCTTCTCCCACATCGGCCCAATCAGGCTAATGAGCCTCGCACTTCCTCCATCCCTTCCTGCTCGCTAAAGTGCCGATTGATTGGAGGGGTGGGAAAGCTTTTAACAAGGGAGGGGTGGGAGAGAAATAATTAGCACGAATGAGCTTTTCTGCAAACTCCTCCAGTTTGGCTTTTCTTTTTCCGTTTATTTACTGACCCGGACAACATTAGGGATTAACTCTCCAAGGGTATGTTAACTTCTCAATGTCAGGTTGTAAATCAATCTGAAGCTGTAAACTGAGGCCCGTTTGTCTAATGCCAATGTCTCGCTCATGTCAGGTCACAGCCCTGCGATGATGTCTAAATGGAAGTGGTAAAGAAAATGAAGGGGGAAGGGAAAGGACGCAACTCTGTAGACTTTCTTCCACTTTCCCACTCAAATTGAGACACAAACTGGACATCAGAGCATCCCGCAGAAACTCGGGGCACTGAACCTTGAAAGCTCAAAATTTCCAGTACACAGAGAGCATTAATGTCGCTGCCCAAATGACCAGTAAAGTGGTCTTTCTGACAGTTGTACCGTAATTAACTCGGACAGATCTGGACTGGAAAAACTAGAGCAGCAGCACTGTCTAAATTCGTGCTGCAGCCAATTCACAGACCCACTGCAGCCTCCAAACGTGCCCATGGCAAAGACACAGATACAAGAGGATAGAGTGGACATAACAACACGACCTCCGCACTGTGATGAAAAGTATGAGACACAGAGACACAAGCGTCTAGATCTAAGCTAGCTGAGGGTCAGCAGCGTGCATGTTAACGAACCTCAAAAAAGTGGAGGGACTAGAAAAAAAGTAGCAGAAATCTACAGCTGAACATAAAACACAATGTCAGTCACAGACAGTTTTAACGCTTCTTTTAAAGTGAATCTGAAGCATACAGACTCTGATTCCTCAGAGTGGTAGAGGCTTGGATCGTCTAAAGCCTTAAAGATATGAAATACGCCTACAGCCTTTCACTTACTTTACCATCAAAAACGAGACACTTCAAGAGGGCGTGAGAGTAATTTTCTATTCATTTGGTATGTATTTTTAAATCATAAGGAGGATGAAGTGAAAATCCTCAAAACAAATAGAGATAAATTACTATAGCTTAGATATTAGCTCTCTGCAGAAGCAATATTACTGCACAGCGGCCATGGTAATTATAGTAAGCATGTCTCCTTAGTGACAGGCTACTCTACTAACATTAAAGATTTGAATTTAATTTTTAATATCACATTTACAGGTCTATAAAGAAACTTTTTTTAATATACACAGCATCCATAAAGTGCAGTCTTCAATCCAGAAGAAAAATATTATATTCCAGCACATTTATGATTGAGACAGTAGCTGTGTTTGCACATTAAATGCAGTAATTTAAAGGTCCTCAGATGCCTCGGTCACTGCCGTCTGTGGCTGTGAATCCAAGACACCCAGCGGTTCTGCACTAATGCTTAAATCCATTTTAAAACATTTACAAGCTTCAAAAAGGTTACTGAGGACATGACTTCGGCTACAGCCTTGAGCCTGTAGAGCATGAGTTGGTTGATTAATCTTTTATTCGATCGATTGACAATCTTGATAATTAATTATTCATATAAGTAATTCTTTCAAGCAAATATGCCAAACATGCACTGGTTCCAGGCTCTGAAATCTGAAGGTTCCCTGTTTTTCTTTGTCTGACATGATAGTGAACTGAATATCTTTTGAACTGAAGCAATTAGACGTCCGCCGTCCAGTTTCCTGTTTGCCTGCACGACCCTTTCCTGTCATTTCCTCACTTTTCAGCAGTGGTCCTCAGCTCTTCCCATCATCCCCCAGTCACCTGATCTTTCCCACCCCTCATCCCCCTAATCAGATCACTCTATATAAAGGTCACTTAGGGAATGTACTGGACTTTCGCCTTAGCGACCAGCCACTCTGTTCCACCTGCCTGCTTGTTGTGACCATATGCCGGCCCTTTTTGGATCTCGTTACCTGCCTCCCTCTTGCTTTGTTTGCCTGTTTGGACTGACTGCCAGTGGTGGAAAGTAACAAAGTACATTTACTTAAGTACTTAAGTACAGTTTTGAAGTGCATTCACTTAACTTCGGTATTTACATTTTATGCTGCTTTCTACTTTTACTCCATTATGTTTCAGAACATAAAACTGTAATTTAAAATACCCAACATTATATAAAGTAGTTAGAATTTGCTTCTCCTCACCCACAACAACATTTAAATGTTGCCAACATATCATTAATAATAATAATAATAATAATTAAATAACACATAACCATTCTGCTGCATTACGAGTACATTTACTTTTGATACTTTAAGTACATTTTGCTGATAATGACTATCGATAATGATACTTTTGAATGCATGACTTTTACTTGAGTATTTTTACAGTGTGGTATTGCTACTTTTACTCAAGTAAAAGATCTAGATATTTCTTCCACCACCGCTGACCACTCGCTAGCGGACTTTTTCACTTCAGACATAGTAAACTTTGTTTCAACTCATCCATTGCCAAAGTGACCTTGGCCTCTGGGAACCTGTGATGGGCATTTTTCACTATTTTCTGACATTTAACGACCAAATGATCCATCAATTAATCAACAAAGCATTCTGCAGATTAATCGATAATGTAAATAGTGTTTGCTGCAGCTCTACTGTAAACTAATGAAAATGTTAAAACTTAACTGCACAGTAAAGTTTCTCTATATAAGTGCTCTATAAGTAGAATTTTTCAGTGTCCTTTGAGGTACACCCCAAGTACTCTGCCCTGCCTTTGACCCTGCCTATCACTACCACTGCTTACTGCTGACCTCACTGATTAAAATCCATACAGATCAGACTTACTCAGATGGATTTTCCACTCACACTCTTTTATTGGCTTTTGCACAGCAAATCCTCTTTCCACTAGCAGGTTCAACGTCTCCATTTGGCGCACACTCCGCTCCATGCTCACCACTGTAATTTTGTCCTGGTTTAGTAGCTGGTAGAGTGGAGAGGTGGTCATGGCAGAGCTAAGTTTTGACAGCATATCATATTTACTCTGAAATTGAAGCAGCATCAGCAATGCCAATTTGCCTCTGTAAGTGCTTGTGTGTACAGACAGTTGACGGGCATATTGTGAGAACATGTCCATTAGCACTGCTTCACAAAACACAAAGTCAGCGCAGTGGGGATACTGCTATAGGAACTGGAGCTAAGGAAGTACAGTTACTACAGCAGGGAGAGACAGTGCAGTTCACGAGGGATCTGTAACCTGTTCTGCTTCATAGCAGCTGCTATGAACCCATTTTACTTTTTGAGTAAACAATACAACTCCAACTAAATTAATTTTTACAGAAGGAGAAAGGTTGGCTGAGGGCAAGTAGAAGATTTTTATTGGATCTTGCTCTAATTCAAGCATCACAAAACACTCACATAAATACACTCAGGCCCATTTTACAGTATCTGTTTTGCGGGTTTTCTTAGAGCACACACACATAGAATATTTGTCTGCGATGGCAAACTTGGTGTGACATTTTGCATCTTGTAATATGAGCCTGTCCTAAGAGGAGCTGACAAGAGCTCTGGGGTAGATATATGGTAACTGCAGCACAAAGAGAGAGATAGGGAGCGTACACTCTGGGGCCTGTGGGACCTCAACAGCAGAAGTCTCCATTCTGGGCTTTCCATCACCTCCTCTGACCCCTGTTACTACCAGGGAGGCTGGGTGGATCACAACATCACGCCTCTCCTGATTAAAACCTTGGTTAAGTGACTTGATGAAAAAGTGGCAGCCTTGAAAACATTAATTCCTCAGGAAGAAAAAAAATACTACAGCTGTCTACAACTTCATTATCCTCTAATAACTGCTACATGGTGTACATACTTAAAACAAACACACTATCAACAGCTTAAGCACTAGAGACTGGAGTAGATACTGTGGCATTCAAAGTAGATCTGTGACAAAAATCACTTAATCCTTGGCCTGATGCTGGAAAATCCCTTATAACGTGGTTAAGCATGCACAGATTCCCACTGTGTGTCCCCTGTTACTGCAGTCAAATGAGGAGAATGCAGCTCAGGTGAAATCTGAGAAATAATTTTAGCCGCTCGGAAGCAATTTAGAACAACAAGTCAGGCCTGACAATCTTCAATACACACTCTAGCAGAGTGTCGAAAGCAGGGACGTCTGCCAGGCTGATTTTGGCGCTAAGCACAGCGCTAAGTCCCATTGACAAAGCCAGCTAAGAATCAGTGAAGCCTTGCAGAAGGAGTGTGATGCTGTGCCACTGTAGGGTAATGCTCTTGTAAGGGGCTCTACCTGCAGAGCCAAGGGTTCGCCTGTTTTATCCTCTTAAAATCACCAAACAGGATCACTGAGCACATCCCGCTCACCTTTCTCCTCCAGCTGTTCTGGTCGATGTTTGCCTGTCTGTCCGAGTCCACTCATCCATGCCTTTCCAACGCCCAGCTCCCTTCACCCTCTATAACCCCCAAGCCCCACAACCTGCCCCACTGCAGCTATCAGCCATCATCAACCACAGACTTCTCTGGAATCAATAAAAGATGCTCCACCACTGGGTTGACTTTATATTGCACCCGATGGAAGCATCCAAGCTCAAAAAATACTGATGTTCAATTATTGATGCTTATCCCACACATCCATCCTCATATAGTGCATTGTAATAATGAAATATTAAGTTGCTATTGGGAGGTTTCTGCTGTACTCAATTCAAGGAGATGCATATTTTTTCAAAGTGAGACATTTTTTAACCATTTATTTGTTCAGTATCAGTCTATCTCTACATTTGACATAAAGTGAGATCATGTCAAAACTCTGATTACCTATCAGGCTTTCCCACAGTGCTGTATAGAGGAGGTGTGCCACCTCGCATGAAACAGAGACCTCCACTAACATCATTATTATTTGCACTAGTCGCTAACTGTGTCTGTCTGCTGTTTGGTGCAGAGCAGGTAGTATACGGTGGGTCTTTGGACATTCTACACTGAAAACAGCGGCCTGCTGCGGCCAAAGAGAGTGTAACCCAAAACAGTTGTTGTGGCCCGACAGCTAAACAATGAGCTGAAACTCATTATGAAGCAGTGTAAAGCCGAGGAGAGCTGCAGATTCAGGTGATGATTCTCTGTAGGTTCATCACTACGAGCGACCCCTTTCACATTGTCACATTGTTTTCACAGTCATTGTTATTGTACAAATATCGATTATAGTCGCTTCAACCTTCTGGGAAAAAGCGCAGATGTGCTACTTCACAAAGCAAAAGCCATATTATTAATGTATGTGGCTATTGTTTTGGCTGTCATCGGCAACCTAAATTGATCACTGCTAAACAATTTCCCAGAGAAATCCCTGCATATTGGCCTGAACAGGAATATTTATTATTTACAGCTGAAACAAATAGTCAATTAATCAGTTGATGGGCAGAAATTTAATCAACAACTATTTTGATCGTTTGAGACATTTTTCAAGCAAATATGCCAAATATTTGCTTGTTTCAGCTTCTCCAATGTGAGCTGTTGCTGTTGTTCTCTGTTTTGTATAATAGTAACATTTTACAGATAAAACAACTAATCGACTACCAAGAAAATAATCGACCAATTAATCGATGGTGAATATAATCGTTAGTTGTAGCCCTAATGTTTTTATGTGGAAACTACATATGAAAAAGGGGAGCTGTCTTAGATACAAGGACATTCACTGCAGCAGTCTCTAAAACAACTGGAGCGAGGCAGCGAGGTACCGTCACTTGACAACTCCAGCACCAGGAGTGACCAGCCAGGCAGTCATCAAACATCTGTCAAGCAGTCAAGAAATACTGTGCAATAGAGTGTTATGAGACGGTGAGCCCAAGAAGACAGTGTGAAAAATGTTAAGAGTCCAAGAGTCCCAAAACTAACAGCTTGATAGGAGAGTGTGTGAAAATGTGAAAAAATGGAAGGAAGGAACGCCTCCAGACAGTCATTATTCTGTTAAAATTGTGATTTCATGCTTATTGTGTTTTATTTAAGCAACTCAATTTATTCACTTGAGACAGTCTTTATCCAGGACCAAGTGTTATAGCCAAAAGGGGCTAATTGTATGACCAGAGAACAGAGGCCTGTATGTATTAATGAATATGACTGAGATGTGTTTCCCGTTGAACATAATACTGAAATATCTTGAACTTGCTATGACTGAATTGTACTACTTGATATTGTCATTTAGCTTTGAGCCAAGTCTGCTCGACCACACATCCAAATTATTATTATTGTTCTTCCTGTTGAGTCAGGCTTTAGGCTTTGATCAGCATCTCAAGTTAATTCTGTGAATATCACACAGCTTTTCAAGTCCGGCATTAGTCATAACCGGCTGGTTTGTGCCCGCAATTTCCAGACTTCTCTAAAGAAATGTTTGTCCTTCTGACCCATCATGTCCCTTTTTAAAAAAACATCACAACGTCACAATGATGCTGACGGTAACGTGACGTATTTGGTGGAATTTGTAGGTGAGACATGAAAGTGTTGCTACTCTTCACCTGCCTCACAACTTTTCCCTCCCTGTCTGTCAGCCATCCACCCCCTCACCCGTCCATCCGGGCGTTCTTTCTTGGTTTCTTATCTGCGAGGGAGTTACAGTATAGTGTACAGACGCTCTCTCTCCCTCATCCTGTCTGTCACCTGCAGGCCAGGAAAACTATTGGCTCTAATCTTGTATCTCTCAGCTGTTGCCACGGTGAGTGGGTTTCCAGCGCCAACAAACAGCTTTATCTCTGACCTGCAGAGGAAAACCTGCAAGACCCTATCTCATACACACACATGATAGGACACCTGCATACAAAATACACACAAAAGTACACCACTCATGCACCACCCCTCCCAGATGTCGTACCACACACACACACACATTCACAGAGCAGGGTTCATGTGTGTTGTCTATTTCGGGCATAACCAGGTGCAGCAGTGCACAGGTGTACACATGCAGACATACATGTATGTTATCTTGTCAATACATCCAAACACGTGTGCAAAGGTGAGACACACACACACTCCCACAGACTCTCAGCAAGCATAAATTGTGACGATGACGAGTGGTTCAGCTCTAAAGACTGAGATAGGACCAGAATATTCTTTATCACTTGACGGTGCATGGCTTAATTTTAGGGACAGTTTTTTATAGTCTTGCCTGAAAGATTTATCAGCCGACTCTGCCGCTGCATTTACTCTCACACACGGAGTTTGCTCCACTGGAAGAAAAAAAAAGGACATTACACAAAAATACTGAGAGAACTGAGGCTATATGTCCAGTTTTTAAATCTTTTTCAATTAAATTTCAATTCTACGCAGAGAAAAAGGTAGGCCAAAATAAATGGCATTTAATGTCGAACATGATAAACACTGCGGTGCTGAAAGTGAGTGCTGGAATGGAAATGAGGAATAAAACTTTTGAGAGTGAAAATGCAGCTCAGTAGAGCTAAGCAAATTTGCATTTAATCAATTTGAAAAAAGGTTTTAATGCAAAGTTAGTTGCAGAGACGTCGTATCCACACACACACACACACATACACACGCACGCTCACACACATACACACACACTCCAAGAACTCATCACTCCAACGACATTTCATTGTGCAATCCATCTTAATCAGCTAGCCCATCAGAGACAATATATCCTCCCCTCCATCTCTCTCTCCTTCTCCGGACGGAGTGATTGAGGGGTGTAAAGAGGAGGATGTTTCTGCCCGCCGTCTCCTCCTCCTCCCCCCCATATCCCCCCTCCTCCTCGCCAGGACGGCTCTTAAGTGCTTGTGGGTTTTTATGTTTGTAGTGTTTTATAGGAGTGGGCAGGAGCCAGGGGCTGTAAAAGTGTGGAAGGAAGGAGGGAGGGGGGCGGAGGAGGGGGAGGAGAAGAGGAGGAGAAGGAGGAGGAGTGGAGAGTTACTGTAAATCCAATCTTTATTGAGAGCGACACAAACGACAAACTGCGCCCGGCCCAGCCTCCCTGCAACGCCCTGCTTACCTGATCAATCAGTGCTGACGGAGGGAAGGAAGGAAGGAAGGAGGGAAGGAAGGAAGGAAGGAGGAAACAAGGTGCAGCAGCATGTTACTTAGTTTCCACCTGTTCACAGGGCTCTTCTGTGTCTGCATGTGTCCACACATACGAGTGTGTGTGTATGTCTTCATGCGTACATGTGTGTCTTTTTGTGTGTCTGCAGTCACTTGCTAACCACCAGCCAGGCCTGGGAGCCCCCCTCCCAACCTGCCTACCAGTCTGCCAATATAGCGTATAATTGGCCACAGTTGGCTTCAATTGAATGTTTGCTGCGTTATGGGCTAAATAATTCTTCAAGGCCTTTCAGAGCAGCCAGAAAAAAACCACAACACTCCCCTCCACATGTCAAAAACCACAGGCACTGGCTCAGCTGCTTTCTAATAGCTCATGCTTTGCTGTTACAGCGGCAACAGGAGAATAGGTTTTTTGCGAGCAATTTTCTAAATTAGCGTAACTGTCTCTTTTATAATTGTCTTCTTGTCCCTAGATGTCAGTCCGCTGCTCTCTTTTATTTTAACGTCATATCTCTTTAAGTCCAACTGACATCACTCGAAGCCTCTTAGTCAATCAGTTAGTCATCGTATGAAAAGGTCAGCCGCTTAGTCGACAAAATGACCACGGAGACAGTCAGCTGGCCCGGCCAATCAGTCAGACAGAAAAGGATGATCAGACTGTCCAAAAGCCCTTTGTGGGTACCC
This sequence comes from Enoplosus armatus, assembly GCF_043641665.1. Classification (NCBI taxonomy): domain Eukaryota; kingdom Metazoa; phylum Chordata; class Actinopteri; order Centrarchiformes; family Enoplosidae; genus Enoplosus; species Enoplosus armatus. The sequence continues at coordinate 14,194,532 of NC_092189.1, forward strand.
TGTACCTGCTTGTTGCCATGGCAATGCAGTCCGAGATTTAAATACTAGCCTGTGTCCCCTCCCTGCCTCTCTTTTATCCTCTTCTTTTCACTCCTCCAGACTCTCCCCTCTCTTTTCGTGAGTCGGCGTGCTGACTCTCTCTCACGCTCCATCTCTCAGTCATGTTTCCTCTGGCGTTGTTGTGTTTTTCTGTCTCCCTCCCTCCCTCACCTTGCCTCGTCCTCTCGGCTAAATGACACTTTACTAGCTGTTTCCTCTTGTTAATTCCATGCTACTTTGCATCGTGCGACTCTGTAAAAGCTCTTGTAAAACACACACCCCAACGCAAAGTCGCCTCTACAGACAAATTACAATTACTAGCTGTATACACACACACGCAGATAATTACTTAAACATTTGCAGGCAGACGTAGATGAATGCCTGAAAGCACACAAACACGAGCAATAATGCCATTAATGGGAGTCAACGATCAACATATTCACTGGATGCTGGCACAGCGTACACCTGCTGACAGTCAGCTGCCAATGAAGATCTATCATTTTCTGCTAAAGCCTCATCATCAAGCATCATTTAGGCATACTGGCCTGCCTCACTCACCCCCAGCACCCCACCCCCGATACACCGTCTGTGCCAAGACACCGATTAAATTCCCCCCAAATGCAGCCTTGTAGGAAGAGGTCTTCAGTAAATGAACTGGCGTTTGGCTCCATCTAATGGTCACTAGAAAGACTCTAATCTGTGAGTGCTGGAAATCAACAACTGATCGGAGGAAGTGTGTTACGTGAGCTAATAGTTCACCCGTCTTTAAAATGCTGATATATACATTATATGACAATCAAAATGTCTCATACATTTTGATTGAGATTTAGATTAACACAGTATATCTCTTGATATTACCAACTTTTTACTAGATTTAGAATCAGCTTTTTATTGTTATTCAGCTCAGTTATGATGGCTGAGATTCATTTTATAACTGGACAGTATTACAGTGGTTTGTCTATGGAAAGCCCAAATAATTACATTTCAGTTATTTTTATTTCCTAATTATTGTATATTTTATTCAATTTTATTAGGTGTCAAAACTTCAACATTATATAACAGAAGTGCAAGAAACAAGAAATTAATTAAATATAATAATACATAAATTGATTAGTTGAAAAAATAATCAACAGGTTGACTGATATTGAAAATAATCATCACTTGCATACCTATGCACCAGTTAACGCAACAAATCAGAGGTTTGTTTGGTAGCCATTACAGATGTGGTGTCCCCAAAACATAAACCTGGCATGCAGGGACCCTCAATTATACAAAACACATTCTTTATGTATACATGCAGTATGTTCAAGCCATTTACTTTACGCCTTTATAGTGTTGTAAACTCCACCTGATGTGGTACCCAAATATAACAAAGATTAGCACTGTTCACAAAGCTGATTTATCCTAGTTTTTCACCAACGTCTGCCTTCACAAAACACCAGCTATCACTGGATTAAATCTGAGGAGTTGTTTTTGGCCTTTAAAGGTCACATCAGTTTAACTCTGGTTATTTTGCGTAGTACCATTTCAAAGCAGTCCGCCCATAATCTGTTCAGTACTGAGACTTCACATAAAAGCCACCTCTGCTTTCATGTTGCTTTACCTACTTTTGAAGTTTCCAGGGAGCCAGTCAGCAATCCTTATGATTCTAAACCCTTTTGTTGTTCTGGCATTCTTATGCACTGTGTCTACACTTCTTTAAAGAAACCTTCACAGTACTAACATGCTGGTAACCATATAAAAAGCCTGTAGCTGTCCCTCCCACACACTGAGAATACATCATACCCATAATCACAGCACAAACACCGCCCTCACAGGTGTTTTGTGCTAACTGTATGCACAGCACACGCACATCGATGCACAAACAGACTGGGGGCTGCGCTCAGTTTAGCACCCAGTTTTTTTAATCCGTAATCCTTTTTCATATTTCCCACTGGTCGGCTCTCTTCTCCATATTGTTCTTGTGCATGTGTTTCCCCGCTGAATACTTTTGTTGCAAATTAAGGAAATTAAATTAAATTAAATTATGTTTTATCTTCTTTTTTCGTTTTATGTGTGAAAATAGATCATTGGAGACCATGTTGGATGACGAACCTACACACGGTTCCAACTACAAACAAACACTCACTCACTCACTCACTTACACACATACCTGCATTCACAATAGCGTCTATCTCCAGCTTGGTGATGTCACTGCAGTAGAGGGAAATCTTCCGGTCCAACTTTTCATTCCTCTGGCGGAGAGTTTGCTTAGAAGCACCTGATAACGAAAAACACAATGAGACAGTACATTCAGTCTCAGGGTCAGTTTTATTGACCTGGGAAACTTGCACAAGGAATATGTCTTGGCGGTTTGCTCCTTTACTTAACATTAAAATAATAAAACTGTAAATCACGGTTAAACTATACAAATGGATGTTTCTATGTTTATAGTCTGTCGTGTTAAAGAGGACAAATTTAGCCAAACTATTTAAAAATATTACAATATAGCTGTCATCACAGCAGTTTGGATTGCAATGCTATGGTAGTTCTGAAGTATTGTGCAATGCTGTTGCAATCTAATCTACAGTGAAAAGACTTTACACTGCAAATAGATTTCAACGCCCCTTTTTATAGATTCATCTTTGTTCACTGTTGTTGTTCACTAAGCTGCAATGATTTTTATTTCATCACCGGTGTTTCAATCTTTTTCAAGACATTTTCATTTTGTTCACCGACAATATTTATATTCCTGACTGGAGGAATTAGTTCAAAGTATAACATTATTTCACTACTGATTCCAGTATCGAATGCTAAACTATGTGTACTAGATGGAGCTGACTAACTTGTTCCATAACATTTGAATAAAACAGCCCTTAAATTGGGGTTACAGGATGAACAAACTGAGATATAATGTACGTAGTCCATATACTTGAGTGTAAACAGGAGGAAGAGCTTCCATGTGGGAGAGAAATAAAATAAAGACAATTAGAATCACTTTGCTTTTACATCGAATTTCAGTATGTTCATCTTTTGCTTTGTGTGCAGAAGCTTATATTATATATGAAGATATTACATGTTTCATACAAGGAGCTTCCAACTCTCTTTATGTTGCTCTTAGTGTGCAAGTCATTTGATGTGATGTGGCCCAAATGTCTGATAACACTAGTGAAAGCCTTTGTGTTTTACACCCCTCCCAGACTCACCACCACTCCCACCCAGCCCTGAATGAACTTGACAGGGACTTTGATTGATGTTGGGTGTCTGACCTGCAGTGGGAGTCCACACTTGGATGTCATCCAGTGGCACAGAGCTAGAAGTCCTGTAGTACTGACGCCTGTCCTTCACAGACAGAGACAGCAAGAAGTCTGTGAGAGACAGTAGAGAAAGAGGACAGACAGTAAATCATCTGTTAGCTAGATATATTTAGTTAAATATTTGTTTATGTTAAGGAACAGAGAAACATGGTACTTTTGGCATATCAGACTGAATAAAAGCTTGATGAAGGATAAAATAGCAACAAAATAGCTCATGCGTACCCTCCTAATGAACAGTAAAATTCCTTCAGAAACCTAAATTGTGTAGAGCACTGTGAGACTATAGTACCCTGAAAGTACTGCAGCTTTTGCACACAAGTTTCAGTTTGGTCAAGTACAGATTTACTCAATGAAGACAACAAAATACTATGTGTTGAGTCAATGAATAACTTTTTCAGTTGATTAAGATTTATTGCATGTCTCATTGGTGATTATGAACACCAAAAATGTTGGTGTATATTGTTAAGCACAGCTTCTTAAACTCAATAATTTGCTAGCTTTTCTTCAAGCTGTATTATTCTCAAATTAATATTATTTTTCAATCTGTGGGTCAACTAAAATATAATTTATAAGACATCACTTTGGGTTAGATAATTAATTAAAATGATCATTATTGGCAGCCCAGATGTATTTATATCATTCCTATTCTGACTTACATTGTGTTTTGTATATATTGTGTATAATAGTTTGTGTATAATGTACTAACTCTACTTATTATTGCAGAATACAAAATACTTTTACTCATATTACTCTTTCAGGTCTAATATGTTTATATGGACTAACTGCTTCGCTGTGGTAATTGTTTGGTATCATCATCATCCATTGTAAAAGCATATGTGTGTTTGTTTTAGCCTCGTCACAACTGACTGGCTACATCTATCAGCCAGTGTGTACATGTGTTGGTCATGTGTACAGCGCAGCGCAAACGCTTCTCTTTCGTTTGTTCAGAAAGCACACTGCAGGTTAGCTGTTGAAATTAAAATCCTCTCGGCCTTGGTTTGAACACTCTCTCACCCTTGGTCTCCTTCCAGTCTCCCTCAGCGGAGTTCAGGTTAACTTTGAGGGCCATGGCGGTAAGCGTTCCGGTGTGGAGAGACTGGACCAGCGCGACTGTGCTCACTCCGAGGACGGCACCAAGGGCGACCTTACCCAGCCAGCCTCTCCTCCCCCGGGGTGAGGAGGAACCGTTCCTCTGGCTGGACTTCCAAAGTGCTGCTGTCGTTGTTGTTGTTGTTGAAAACTTCTCAGCTCGGAGGGCAACGTTAATATGGCCGCGGAGAGGACTTGTTGCTGGCTTCCCTCCAACCTGGGGGCTCCCAGGAGCTAAAATGTGTCTGAACTTGACACCGGCTCCCTGGAAGTCGGCACGAACACGGTATAGAGGGCCGGTGTACAGTGGGGCTCTGATATATGAAAATAGAGCTGACATTTGCAGTGACATGGCGGGGGGGATAACGGTTCGGGTTGCAGCAGGTTCACAGAGATCAGTGTCAGCCACACCGAGGCTATGTTTCGGTTTCAATACGAACACACCTCTTTGTAGTGAACGTCAGTCAGTTCTCATGTGCCATGTTTGTTTTGGACGTTAACGTGTGGAGTGTACCATTTGCAAGGGGTGCTAGTTGACAGTCGCTAAATGATAAACCTTTAAAAGTGTCAATAAGCGTTAATGTGGTGTCCACTGGCGGTATTTACATATTAATATTATTATCAGTGAAAATGGAATGCTACGATTAGACCAGCGCTTCTCTATTTTAAGGCTAACATCCGGTGTAAACCCCGACTGTGATGACATGGGAAACCCGAAGCCAACGATCACAAGTTTATGCCTTGTTCACGACTATCGGAAATATTGGAATTGCAAGCTGAGGGCTCACTGGCCGACCAAACAAGCTAGTAAATATATTACACGTAACAAGGAGAGCTCTCTAGAAGTTGCGTGGTTTGTAAGTGGATCTTGGAAGACAGAACAGAACCCCTCTGGGGTAATGTTTGGGAGAGGGGGGGGGGGGTACACATTTACATAAGACGCAATTAAATTTTGTTGGAAGACGTAGTTTTAGTCAGTCTTCATACAGACAGCACATCCGGTAAAAAAAAAAAAGGCAATATTATTCTCTGGCCCTGAAGATACACTGTGTCGCCCCCTAGCGGATTGTACAACTCAATGCCAGAAACATTTGGTCATGTTTGTAGTTCAAGGAAGGTTAGATCATTATTTGGAGGTAGAGTTACAGGATTTTCAACAAATCAAACCCATGAACTCATTCATCTGTTAGATGATCTGTAGATTATCTTGCTTTGCTTATGTGTTTTTGTTTTAATTGAACAAAATTATTTTTACTATTAAGTATATAGTAGAGCATTAAACTTGTAATTTTTAGGAGTAAATTATCTAGTTATTGGCTCTCATAACTAAACCTTTGCTTGTTCAATCTTGACGTGGCATCTGACATGTCAACAAAAGCTGCTACTAAAATTTAGGATTCATAACCCACACCCTAAAACTACTCGTTGCTGGTCTTGCAACACACAAAGTATTATCAATAAACAATATGTATGTGTGTCTGCAATTCTCAAGAAAAGGGTTGAGAAAGACAAAGGGAGGAGAGCAATAACGTGTGTTCATGTGTGTTGTCTGTCTATTAATATCATCTCATAATATCATCACTCATATCTAGTCTCCCACATATGCTGTTTGCACATGCACACACACACATTGCCTGATGCATCACTCACACTCACACAGCCTGTCAGTCAAAACTTGAACCCTTTTCACATTTCCGCCTGGCGGAAACTGACAAAAAAAGGAACAAGCATTCTTCACAGAAGTGACACAAGCAGCGCAGACACAGCTACACAGACCACAACCGAGCCCAGCCCGAGAGAGGCACATTTTCGCAGAAAGCCTGGGAAACTTTTTCAGAGATCTGACAGAGGCACAGGAGTCCCTCAGTTTCCATTTCTCAAATCCTTGGACCGAGGACACTAACGGTATTTTCTTTCAAAGTGTGTGTGACAGCGTGAGAGAAAGGGAGAAAGCATGAGAGTGCGAGAGTTAGGGCAGGGTGTATACGTGTGAGGCTTCTGTATTAAATATACAGATGTGGGGTCATTTATTAGGTCACACCACTCGACATAGTATCATGTAAAAAGTGAACTGGTCACAGATCAGAACTTATATTCAGAAACATGCAGATAAAGAAAGTTAAGGCCTCCAAATGAGGTAAGGAGGGCTGCAGGCATGTCATCTTTTCATTGTTACACCCATGTCTGTGATATTAGTCTTTGGAAATACAGATTAATGGAGCAAAGACACACATTGTAATCCTTAAATGTAATATCTTTAAGATGGGTTTACACTTTCACATGCATGCAGTGTCACTGTATTGGTATTGGATGAACATCTCACCTTGGGCGGGTCAGAAAGCGGAAGTGTGTGTCCATGGTGATAGTTCAACTCAGAAACAGGAAGTGCTCATCAAACTGGACATGTCAGAATCAACTCACCCATCCAGTGTGTGTGTTAGTGTTACTCAGTATCATTTGATATTGAACCATGAGTTAAAGTCTTTTTCTCATAGTTGATAGGCTGAAGTATGATTGACAGGTCATCTATCCTCTCTTTGTCTCATTTAATGTCTGAAATGTTCTAAAACACGTTTTAAATGTTGTTTATTACAGTTACGACATATGTATCTAAACTTTTCACCGCAGTTTTATACTTTTTAGAGTGAATTATAAATGCCTGTCATTTTTACGCACTGATATGAAATAATGCAGAAAACATTGATACGTAGTAGAACTGAAATTGTCTTTCATATTTTAGGTATGTAATGTTATTCTGAAATGTAATGATCTTGTTTTAGAGAGTTTTAAAATGTTTTCTTCAGGCATTTTAACAATTTATTCATGCATCACAGTGCATAATTTCTCACTCGTGACATATATAGGTCTCTAAAATAATAAACACTCAATTTGGCATGATGACACACATCTGAACATTTTTCATGTCAGACCTAAAAAGATGGTTTTGGCAGTTAAATCAATGTGGTGAAAAACCAAATGAAAGAATAAAATATAAGTCATAGTCATCTTCGTCTTGTCCTTGACAACAAAAAGCTTTGGAAAAACTAGTTAAGACATAAATAAATCTTCACATTCTGGCCATCCTTCATCCGCTACAGTTTGCTTTTCGGTCAAATGGATCTGTGGAGGATGCCGTATCGTTGGCTCTACATACTTTGTTAAAACACCTTGAAGGAAAAAACGTCTGTGCTAGAATGTTATTTATTGACTACAGCTCTGTATTTAATAGCATTGTACCATGTAAATTGGTGTTAAAGCTTAGGGACCTTGGTCTTTGTAATTCCATCTGTAAGTGCTTATAAGCCTTTTTGATGAGCAGACCTCAGACAGTGAGAGCACATACCAACTACTCATCTTCCATAGTTCTCAACACTTAGTTGCTTACACAGCTTCAGAAAACCACAAACAAACACAACAATACCACAAAAAATTACATTTGTCACACAGATCATATAAAGAGCACTTGTTGATCAGGATTACATAACAGTTTGTCACTTTGACAATATTACTAACTCCATCATTTATTTAATTCTCTCACTCTCTCCATCTTCTCCTTTCCTGGTATCTGTCTACTCTCCTCTGTCAGACCTGTCTCCTGCATTTCTCTCTCTTTCTTTCTCCCAGTATGGCGGCGTGGGACCTGTCAGTCACCGTGGAGGACCTGGGGTCTGATGCTCCACCTGTCATTGTCAGCGTGGCCTCTGATCTCCACGTCGGAGGGGTCATCCTGAAGCTGGTGGAAAAGACACGTGGGTCACTGTCTGTCTGTCTGTCTGTCTGCCTCTGTTTGTTTGTCTCAGTCTCTCTCTCAGTGCACAAACCAAAAATAGTTTTAGAATTTGCATAGACACGCAAGAATTCACATTATTATTACTATTCATAGTATAGGCAACACTTCATACATCCTGCATGCATTAAATCAACATAAGTCATTATGCATTGTTAAAGCATGTGTTTTGTAACCTTGCAAGTGTTACTAGTGTAACATATATACTCCTTTGTTTGCCCAGAATATGCTTTTAATTATTTATATGCATTATTATATGCATTATATGCATTTATACATTTTTATATCAAGCAATAACCAGAGTATGTTCAGCCTGTGCCTTAACACAAACAGCACGCATCTTATTCTATTATGTCTTTCTGCATGCATGCACTCTTTAATGAAACTGAAAGATGATCTTGAAATGTACAGGAGAAGCAAATATACCTCTTAATTTGTTTTTTAATTCTAAATCGTTTGTACTGGTCTTTAACTGTATATTGAATCATTTTATTGTCAAGCAATTCAGCCACAGCCTAGTTCTTCAGGTGAGAAAATCTCGCGGCTCTGAGAAGTTTGTTCCGTCAAATATATAATCATGTTGTCCATTGACACACAAATATTGACCCTGACGTGATTTGAACACGCAACCTTCTGATCTGGAGTCAGACGCGCTACCGTTGCGCCACAGAGTCTATTTCTCATCTTTTTCTGGTCCACTTAGAAATCAAACACTAGTGGACGTAAACTGGTTGAATAACTGTCCATAGGTCCAGTTTCCAACAACTCCAAATATCTCCACATCCACACATGTTCTGTATTTAACAAGTGTTGAGATATTGTGTTTGAACAGGCAGCCGAACTACAGTTGGGAGGTAGTTATTTACTCACCATCAACAGTTAGCTTAACGTTAGCCCCGGTATCAGCAGCACTCTGAAGTCCCCTTCAACTCCGGTCAAAACCTGGTGAGTCCTGAAAGTGGGTTTATCCGTGGCTAACGTCTGCAAGCAAGCGAAGAAAATACTACATGTAAATAAGATAACTTTGTTGTCATTTAACCCACACACCTCCACTTACACTTAGCTAACCTAGCTACTGCACCAGTTTGTGCCACTCATTACTGAAAAAATACATAACTAAGCATCATGTTGTTATATTGTCCAAAGTGTCAGTACTGAAGTTTTATGTGAGGTCGGATATCATTATCTAAACATATTGTCAGTAGTTACTGTAACTGTTTGTTATTCAGTAATTGAAGCAAGAAGTAGTAAAGTAATTGACCCTGACGTGATTTGAACACGCAACCTTCTGATCTGGAGTCAGACGCGCTACCGTTGCGCCACAGAGTCTGTACGGCAATCTAGTAATGTACAGTGGAATAGTTTCTCTTTCCATATCCAGTGATTCTGCAGCCCCTTTCGAGTTCGTGAGTTGAAAAACCGTCTCTGTCAAATTCACTTGGCTTTTGTTGTCTTGAAACTAATGGATGTTAACTGTGCTTCAGTTTACATATGTTTGTGTCTGTCCTCTGCAGAGCTCAAGCATGATTGGTCGGACCATGCGCTGTGGTGGGAGCAGAAGCAGCGGTGGCTGCTGCGGACAGCCTGGACTCTGGAGAAATATGGCATTCACGCCGACGCCCGGCTGCTCTTCATGCCCCAACACAAGCCCCTGAAGCTGGGTCTGCCCAACGGCATCACCTTGAGGCTCCGGGCCTGCTTCTCCAACCCCGTCTTTCAGACCGTGATGGGCATCTGCAGAATGCTCAGTGAGACTCAGCCTTTTCCTTCTGCCTTCCTCCCTGCTTCAGTTGTTCTTTATTTTATTTTTCATTTATTTCCTTGAATCCCAAATTCCACTCCTTCTTTCCTTTCACCCCCCCCCCCCCTTACTTTATACCTTTCTTTCTTTACCTCCTTCCTTTATTTCCTTCCTTCCGCCCTTCTTTTTTCCCTTTTCCTTCTTTTGAACAAATAGTAAACAAAGATTATTTTTTTCCTTGTTATCTTTCCTTGTGTCCTTGTTTCCCTATTTTGTTTCCATGTTTCCTTGTTCCATTCTTTTGTTTCCCTCTCGCCATCTTTTTCCTTGCCTTGTTGGCTTCTTTCTATTTTTAATTTCCTTGGTTTCCTTCTATCGTTCCCGTTTTCCTTGTTTGCTATTGTTTTGTTTCCTCTTCTTTTCATGTTTCGTTTCTTTATGTCCTTGTTTTGTTCCTGTTATTTCTTAATCTGTTATTCTAAATTGAGAAACATTGACCCTGATTTTGACTTGACTTTCCTTATTTCCTTCTTTCTTTTTTTCTTTTTGTCTCCCTCCATCCTTAAAACACCAAAACTGACAAAAAATACAAATAACACAAGGCATACTTTCCTTCTCAGTGTTTAGCTGATTGTGAGTACTCACACTGTAAAGCGTCTTTACAACCTAATTATTCTCAGAGATGTGTAAAACTGTCTCATTAATACGTTGCCATCTAATTGGCTGTAACAACACACACACACACACACACACACACACACACACACACACACACACACACACTCCATTGCCAGAAAATGAGACCTTCGCCATCTGCTTCATGCTTTCATTTAGTCTAATTTTGGCACTTCTTGGTCTCAATTCCTCACCAGAAATCCCCAGGAGGTGACAGCAGACAGGAAAGGTTTTGAAAAGCAGCAGGCAGAGGGGAAATAATGAAATCTGTCAGTAGAAAAGCAGCTTAGAGGGAGCAGAGATACAGATTAAGAAAGCTCTGATTTGTATCAAAGTAACAATGCAGCAGTGCAGGTAGTTAAAACACATAGAGGAGGAACAGACACAGGGAAAAACCTCTGTTAAATCCCTTTGTGGATCAAAACAAAGGAAATACTTCCTCTGGAGAGCAGAATAAAAGAGAAGCCCTTAACAATACTAGCTACTTAAAAACACTATTATGATATATGTTTGTTGTTTGCAAGCGAGTCATTCAGTCAGTCTTTTATTCACAGTGGGTTTATATATCGTGTGTTCCATGGTTTTCACTTTAATAGGAAACCCAGTACTGGCATTTGCAGCCTTACAGGTTTGAGACACCCTCCGGTGTTCATGCCTCTCTGATACATGCAAAATACTCACTGAGGTAATTAGAAGCAACAGATGGTGAATCTTTTAGTGTGTCTTTTTACAGTAGTAACCAGTAATACCTTGGTATCACATCAGTTAAGTGTACAGATAAAGTAAAGGCTTGTCACATACATTTTTGCAGTTGTGCTTTCATCTGAATTTTTAATGTGAATCTACAAATTTATAAATAAGAAGTAATAGTTGCCTGCTGAGCTTGTACAATAAATACTTACAAAGGAGGAGCCATGGTACTAAGCTTAGATTAGTACTCATTTTATATGTAAATCTAACGCCTATTTTTCACATGCTTACTAGTAAATTACTGGGATAACCTTTCAGGCATTGCTAGTGATTTTCACTATTCACACATGCAGCTACATTCAGGGACATTTCCATCTTGCGCCTTTTCACACATGCTATGGCAATGCCGGAATAGATGGGGCAAGGGACAGTCCAGTAGATGGTGGTAATGCAACATGGATGCCAACCGACATAAAACTCAACAGAAGAAGATGATGGGGCAAGGCTGGATGTAAGTGAAAGCATCGGCAAGGCAACCGTAAACAAGTTGCGGATCCAAATACGTCGTCAGAGTCTTCTCAGCGGTTCTCTCACTCCATGTGAAAGAGTATTTCGACAGATAGACTTAAGGGCTTAGGGATAGGGCTTAATGGTATATGGAAACCTCTAAGCAGCAGTATAATTGACCCTGATGAGCTACCGTTGCGCCACAGTGTCTGATTATGAAAGTTTCCGGTGCTTTCGGAAAGTCTGTATGTATTACAAATCCTGCATTATCAGCTAAAAGGGTTTACCACTTTTTAAGGCTCTTAAGAACTGAATAGTAGCCACTGCTTTTTAGAAGCTCAACATTGTAACTCCATAAACATGGCAGTGGGTGGGTAGGTTAGGTTAGTGCTGGTCTGACTCACCGGATGTAGGCTGTTGGGATAAATTTGCCATTGGCCAGTTATTTCAGTTGGAAATTCTCCTCCCCTTCCACTATCTGCGTGTTACCGTTTTGCAAAGGCACCATCGTTGCATCCTGGGCTTAGCGCCGCCTAGCATGATTGTGATTGGTTTAAACATACAAACAAGCCAGAGTGTTTTTCTTTCCATATCGCAGAATGATAATGATTTCAGGAAGACCTTTCTCCAAAGTGTGGAGATAGGTCTGACTATGCAAGATTAGTTCAGTGCCAACCCTAACCATTCCTGTATAGGTATCTAAAGAACCTTGAATATTTAGTAACTGCACAGTGAGGGTAACATATTAATAATTCCTAAAGTGAGTAAACAGAAGCTCTGACCCTGATGTGATTTGAACACGCAACCTTCTGATCTGGAGTCAGACGCGCTACCGTTGCGCCACAGAGTCAGCTGCACAAAATTTACCAATGAAGAAGAAAAAATCCAGTTTTGTCAACACACACAACCTATATTTATAAGATGTTGTAAAACCAACCGAGTTTAATTCACTTATCAGATTCTTCAGAGTATATGTGTTTGTGACTCACAGAGAATGGAGTTATCTGACTAGTCAACTAATCAGCAAACAAAACATTTGAATGTATGCTGTGCTGTTGTCAGTTTTAGAGCTGGGACTCAGTCAGTCTTTTTAATGAAACTAATTACATCCATTTTCCTCGCTGTTACCTACACAGATATCCGTCACCCTGAGGAGCTCTCGCTCCTTCGCCCTGTAGAGGAGAAAAAGAAGAAGAAAGATAAAGACTCGGCTGAGGAGATCTACGACCTGACCGAGGTGCCCCTTTCCTCAGGTACCCTCATCACACTTCATTCACACTGCAGCCTTGACATGCACGTTTTATAACTGGTGGTTCTTAAGAAAAATATTTAGACTTCAACTTTCAAGACTTTCCATGTAGTAGATGCAGTTAAACACCTAAAATCCTTGAAAAAACTGCCAGGATCAAAGATTTAATTTACTGCCTCCAATTTCTATTTGTCACAAATCCCAATTTTCCCCAAATTCCAAGTCTTTTGACTTCCAATTAATGCAATCCACCCTTTACTACTCCTCAAAAAGCTTTATACACACATAGAGTGTAAATGATCCAAAGGTAGACCTGGAGCATGGTGGAGAAGATTAATCATGGAGTCTAAAATACACCTAACAGCAATTTTCTTCTGACAGCCATTTTCTTAAGCAGCTACTGTGCATTTTAAAGTAGAAACTGAGTCATGTTAGAGAGGTCAGACTTTTTAGCTGATGTCTACAAAGTGAACTCCCTTGAAACTGTGACTGTAACCCTCCTACACTTCCTTTGCAGCATCCCGGCCCTCTCTGTATAATGGCATGCCGGCTCACTTTGCCGACTCACCTCAGATGGAGGCCATCTACAAGATGCTGTCAGTCACCCAGCCTCCCCCCGCACCCGAGGTCATAGCCAAGCAGTACCGCCCAGCCAGCGTGGTGGACAAGGCTCACATCCATGGCAGGTATGGCTTTACACATACGTATCGTTATGGTAAACCATTCCTTTATGTTAGGACCAACAACAGTCTATGGAAAGATCTAAGACCTATGGCTTTTAAGGCAAGAACAAAAACTTTGAACCTCTACAGTCCCACAGTCTTTACGGTTAAAAACACATATTTTAGTTAAACTTGTCATGTTAGGAGAAGCACACACATGTAAACTCAACACATACTTAATCTCTTTCCCTCTCAGGTGGTTGGACTCATCCCGTTGTCTTATGCAGCAGGGCATCCAAGAAAATGACCGAATCTGGCTTCGCTTCAAATATTTCGCCTTCTATGACCTAGAACCCAAGGTGTGTGTGTGTGTGTTGTTGTTTTTATAGATACAGTATGTGTTCATGTTTGTGTGTTTGGCATTGCATTCGTCTCTCTGATTTGACTCTTCTTCTCTGGCCGTGCAGTACGATGTTGTGCGTCTAAGCCAGCTGTATGAGCAGGCACGCTGGGCCATCCTGCTGGAGGACATCGACTGCACCGAGGAGGAGATGATGCTGTTTGGAGCTCTACAGGTAGAAGACACTGAAGGGGACATATGTGTGTCAACAGGGATGGAAACGTAAAAAAACCCTAAATGTTGACAATACAGTATAGGAAGTGGACCTCATGAAACTCTTACATGTAACATATTATAGGAATTAAAATATTTCCATATTTATATGCAAATGTTGTCAAAGACATGTGATGACAACTAATAATTTCAGATTTAGTTTGACAGCTTAAATATAAAAACATATCTTTTAACACACTTTTTGGACTCTTTACGAGTCCAATAAATGCATCTCTGGGCCACAAACTCTGCATGTTTAATTCATTGCATTAAAAAAAAGATTGTTGACCGACCAAAGTCAAAAAGCATCCCAAGTTAAGCAAAGTCAAATTTAGTCAATAAATGCCACTTAATGTAAAATATATGATTTGATAAATACAGGAACACTTCTAATCTGAGTCACAAGACTGTGTTTGATAGCAAAAAAAACATGAAAACTGGATTAAATGAGACATGTGAGGCAAAATATCAAATCAACTGTCTGTCAATTACAAAAATCCATACTATAATGGTTTCCTCTCTTAAACCCAAACTCCTGTAGTACCACATCAGTAAGGTGTCTCAGTCGGAGCCCCAGATACTGAGCTCCAATGCAGCCATGGATGACCTGGAGTCCGCCCTGCAGTCCCTGGAGGCCAAGATGGAGGGAGAGAGCAGCTCTGCATCCGATATGCTGGTCAGACATATTGGATGTACTCGTCTGTCCCTGAGGGATTAGGGTGAAGTTGTCTCCCCTCAATCCTGACAGAAGTAGCAGACACTGACACAACAAATTCCTTTTGTGTTAAACCCTCAGCTGCAATTGCATTTTTTTTAAGATCATATTATTTAGTTATTGGAGGGTCGGAGATTTGTAATGATTTAAGTTATTATCATTATTAGTTTTTGACTGTAACTCTTCTGTATTCTACAGTTTGTTTGAAACAAGTATGGATATCATACAGAAAAAAACTAAGATAATCCAAACAATGCATTCAAGAGAATGGTAGAGAGAATGGCATTCTTTTATCCACTGACAAACATCTTCGTCTTTCATCCAGGAAAACATGACTGCACCAGAACTCAACGACTATCTGAAGATATTCAGGTTAGATTAATTTTCCAACCATCCATACCCTATATAACAGATGAGTTCAAACAAAGCAAAGCACCTGTTACCTGAAAAAAAAGATATGTGTGATGTTTCCATTTTCCATGTGAATACATCTTGAAAAATTAACTGTCTTGGTGAAACTGAGCAATGTGATCGTATGTTCAGGCCAAAGAGGCTGACTCTGAAGGGATATAAGCAGTACTGGTTCAAGTTCCAGGATACCTCCATCTCTTATTTCAAGAGCAAAGAGGAAAGCGTCGGAGAGCCCATTCAACAGATTAACCTCAAAGGTACCAAATATATTATTGTATTTTTCATTGTTATGATATTTTCCTGCTATGTCACCAATAATGTACTCAGTTATCAATAGAACTTTAAGAATGTACGAATTAGTGGCCGTCATACTTTAGCAACCTGTTCATTCACCTCTGTGTAACATCATTGCTTAGACATCACTACATATTTCAGTATGATCTAATGCTTGCAAGGAAACTTCAACACATATGGTAAAAAGTGAGTGTGCTGCTCTGAGTCTGTTTCCCTCCTCAGTCTGTGAGAAGTTAATGGGGTCACTGGTAAAGACTAGATCAGTTCCTTGAACCACTTCAGGGCTGTTTTCTTTTTATTTAACAAGATTTTGTACTGACAGAGGAAATGAAGCATTCATAAAAAGAACATAACACTAATGCAGAAGACAATATAAATATAGAAAATTAACTGTGAGCATGACTCAGCTTACTCAGGACCGGATAGTCAAGCTGTCATGGAAGTCTGACTCAGTGTTATCATCATGTCGCTCTTACATCTTTTCCTTCCATGCTTCATTTCTATGTCCAAGCCGTAAATGTCAGATTTCAGTATTGGAAGTTGCTTTGATATTCAGGGTGTGAGGTGGCTCCGGACGTCAACGTCACAGCACAGAAGTTCCTTATCAGACTCCTGATACCAGCTCCTGAGGGCATGAATGAGGTCTATCTGCGCTGTGAAAACGTGAGGCCACACACACACGCACTCACATCTCTCTCTCTCTTTCAACACTTCTATCTTTGTCTCACTATCTCACCTCTTGCTCTCTCTCTCTCTCTCTCTCTGTGCTCGGTGTCTCGCCCTCCAGGAGCAGCAGTATGCTCAGTGGATGGCTGCATGTCGGCTGGGCTCCAAAGGCAAGACTCTGGCCGACAGCAGTTTCCAGAGCGAAATCCAGAGCATCCGCACCTTCCTGGCTATGCAAAAGACCCACTCCGGTTCCCATGGCAACGCACCTGCCAGCGATGAAAGTATCAATACTCACAGTCTGGTATCGCCACGCTACCATAAGAAGTACAAAGCCAAACAGGTACAGGAGAGTTGGAACTTGTACACAGACAGAATATAAATTAATAGTAAAAAATATAGTAACTGTGATGTCAGCTACAGCAGAGTTCAGGACTGATCCCATATACCGTGCATGACATTTAGCAATGGGCCAAGCTATCAACTGAAATGAACCTAATAATTACAGTGACTTTGCACACTTCAACTAACTGAACAGTTCTGCAGCCGAAACCCAGTTTGTGCTCACGGCAGCAAAAATATAATTACTTCTGACCTTTTATCCTGTGCCTGCTGCTCCAGCTGACTCCTCGTATCCTGGACGCATACCAGAACGTGGCTCAGCTCTCACTGACAGACGCAGTGATGCGCTTCCTGCAGATCTGGCAAGCCCTGCCTGACTTTGGGCTCTCATACGTCGTTGTCAGGTGAAGTTTAAAGTTCAAATTAAAGCTTTTCAGAATGTATTGAATGCCAGTTTGCACGTGAAGAGAGAAAACTAAAACTATCAAAGTTACATTTTAGTGCAACTGGGAAAATATATGAAGTAAGTAATACGTAACATTTACTCTGACACAACATAAATGAAGAGATTACTGTTGAAGTTATGAGTCTTTTGAGAACAGAACAGCACTCACTAGCAGTGGTACCTTAATAAAATACACAATTAAAGAAAATAAAGCTAACTAAAAACTAAAATCCTTAAAGGAGGACAAATTGTAGCTGTGCTAGTCACTAGCGCCCCAAGTCACTACCTCATAGACACAATTCTGCAGATGAATTATATTTTTATATGTATTACAGTATTGTAAACATGATTGTTGGTAGTTTTAGGGGATTAAAGATTTACTTTTGTCTCAATAAGATTTTGAAAGAAATGAAGCTGACAATGTTTTTGGCCAACAGGTTTAAGGGAAGTCGGAAAGACGAGGTACTGGGCGTCGCTCCAAACCGCCTGATCCGCATTGACCTGGGCGTGGGTGATGTGGTAAAGACCTGGCGCTACAACAACATGAAGCAGTGGAATGTCAACTGGGACATACGACAGGTGACAAAAATGCTTTCATCCACCTTCTGTCTGGGAGAGCAGTATGTGGCACTGAATTAGCTGAAGAGGCCTTACCAAGCTTCTTAAGCTATTTTTAGCTAAGGTTTCCCCATCAGTGTTTCTACTGCTAATGGGACATATACAATCCTGTCGATTTGTGAACTTAATACAAGGTAAAAACAGGCAAATTTAAGCAAGGTAAGACTTTGGAAATCAAAAAATCAAGCATGACCTCCAGCTTTACACAAATAATTCCTCAAACCATGCTGCCAGTGTAAGAGAGACCTCATTAACGTTGCTCTTAAAAAGAAGAGAGTTACAGTTCTAACAGTGCAGAGCTGAACTTTTCAAAGCACCCCTAATATGAAGTCAATATTGTATCCTATTTTGTCACTGTCTGCCATTTTCACCCCCAAAATTCATCTTCAATCTTAAAAGAATCTCATATACGTGGTGTGTGTTTCTGACTCCTCCAGGTGGCCATAGAGTTTGAAGGCAACGTCAACATTGCTTTTAGCTGCATGACCGCCAACTGCAAAATCGTCCATGAGTTTATTGGAGGCTACATTTTCATGTCGACGCGCAGTCGTGAGAAGAGCGACACGCTCAATGAGGAGCTTTTCCACAGGCTGACAGGTGGCCATGAAGCTCTCTAAGACAACAAACAAATCCTTCACCGCCCACATCAGATCTCCTCTGTGTCTCAACAGTGGAAAACCATGTGGAATTGGATTTTACGTTCCATTCAGGCAACCACGAAAACATCAGAACAGTACAAGAAATAGTCAAAAGCGACTTTTCTTTTTTTTCCGCCTCACAGCATCCAGACAGGATAGAAAGCCTCGCTTTGTCCAGAGCTGCAGTTTTTATTGTCACTTAGACTTAAGCTCAAGATTTATGGCACATTACAGCAGCCACATAATTACAGCCAAGAATCAACAACATTGAGTAGAAAAATACAAGCTAATAAACGTATGAATAACAAACATTTATTAAAATAAATACAGAAATTCACTTTTCATTCTCTGTTGTCTTCCCTCCTCATGGTCGTGACATGTGGTGCTAATTTCTGCTGTCTCTTACACAGGAAGCTTAGAATCATTTATCTCCCTTCACATGCTGTGTGTGTGTGTGTGTGTGTGTGTGTGTATGTGTGTGTGTGTGTGTCCATATCTTACAAGAAACTGTTGCAGTCCGTTAACTAAAACCACAGAATCTGCATCCTCTGCTTTCCCATTCTTAGTCACGTGACTAACTGTCTTCTAACTGTTGACTGTTGCCAGCAGTCAGTGTTTCTGTTTGTAACCAGGGTTATATATTTTACAACGGCTGGGTGATTATCTTGGTAGTCAATGTGTGCCATAGTGTATTCAGCACTAACAATGCAATGGAGAAAACAAAACCTCTAAACGCATAAATAAAAAGTGACATTTGCAAGCATAAGATGGTTGAATTGTCCAATAAAAATAATGTATGTTTCCCTAAACCCATCCCGATCCTTTCGATAATGACACAAAAAATGAAAAGTTCACCAATTTAGTCCCATTTAGGATGATTTCTGAATGGATTCTCCTTTTGCTGACCAAAATCACCTCACTAGGATGCTCCTGCTAAACAACAAGTGTTACCAAGGGAACTAGGATAAGCATCAACCAACCATGGGATGCTAGCGCAGTCAGGTGAGTCCTGCTTTGACCAATGACAGAGCAATACCCTCTGCTGCTACTGCAGTGGAAGGATGCTCCCTGAAACACAGAACAAGAGTGACTTCAGTGAAACAACGTTAATGTTGGCCCTCAATACAATTTTTAAAAGAAAAGAATCTGAATTGAATTAATCCATGCGACAGTTTTTCTTACTTGTAGGTCTCAGTCTTAAAGCGCGGCTGAAGTATTTAGGGAGAAGTTTTCCCTCTGAGTTGCCTGCAGTCAGCAACACACCGTTTTCTGACCAGAAGAACTCAATACCGTCTGTACAGTCAGACACACACATTAAATAACATGTAAGACAGATTCTTGCTTAAAAGTATATATATATATACTGAATTGACCTTATTGGGTAGAAGTCATCAGTGGCTAAGCTTACCAGCGAGAGCTTTGGGGACATCGATATAAACAGCTAGATCACAGTCTTTCCTCATGCCTGGTGGGAAAATGAATGACACTGTAGAACCTATTTGTCTAAAGGTTCAGCTGACTGTCAGACACACACACACACACACACAGCTTACCGCTGATGACGCCATCCTCCCCTGGCAGGCCTGAGGCCAGGTGGATGTGTGTCCTCTTCATGCGGCTCAGGCCCTGCTGCTGGATGGAGCTCCAGTTGCGGAGGTAGGAGCCATGAACGACTTCAGCAGGGCATTCTGGAGAACCAGCCAGGACTGGTTTCAGCTCCAAATCCATTACCTGACCACAGCGATGCAACCAGTATGAACAGAGTTTTTTGGACCAGATTAAAATCTAATACACACAGACTAACTAACCTGCCTGTTAAGGAAAATCTGTGTGGGAAGTCAATTTTGTTGCTTAACTAGTTGTGAAGATCTTGTAGTGAAATGTAACTACTAACATGTCTAACTAAACTCAGCTACTAACACATTTAACTACTACTAGTATGTGCAACAAATGTATCTGTCAATGATTCAAGAGGGAGAAAATAACATAATCAAATAAAGTTAACATAATCAAAGTTGAAGATGCATTTTGGGACCAGAGTTGGTTCTATTCCCCAACGTCTTTTTGTGCCTTCACCTAACACTGATTGCATTTAATTTAGGATTAAATAGGAGGGTTAAAGGAGGATTAAAATTATATTATTTTTCCTTCTTAACTGATCATCTGAGGACTAACAGCATAAGTCATCTGAAAATTAGATTAAATTGTTATTTTTAAGGTGTAAATTGTATTATTACATTTGTATGCACTCAGTGGAACAATATGGAGTGTGATTTGAGCTGCTGTGGGATCTCCCAGAGTTAATTTTCCATCAGAAGAAAGGAAACGTACAGCAAGTATATACTCATACACAGATTGGGCATCTGACTACCACATAGTCTCTGTGTTTCCGTTTTGTTTTAGATCCCCATGTGTGGCTGCAGAGATGAAGAGATGCAAAAGTAAGACGTGATCTAGATCACATAGAGATTTTTCATGTTAGCTGTAGACTGATGTAGATGTAAACTGGATATATACTGAACACAGCATCTGCCCTGGAGGATAACACATCCCTGCATGCTGGTTTTCTGATGAAATTAATTATCCCCTTCTCAGTGCTGTTCGCAGATGTGTCTTTTCAGGAATACCTCATCTGATTTTTACTGCTCTGCATACCTGTACTGAATGGCCCTGACTGGCTCGAATCTGCAGGCGGCCGTCCTCCGGATGGGGACGAAGCTTAAAGCGCCGCTTGTCATTTGTGGCCACGACTCTTTCGACGTCTTCCAGTGAATATGAGCGGAACTGCAGGTGAGCCAGGAGGTCCTCCACAAACAGGAAGCCATCTATGAGGGTAAGAGCTGTTATGGCTATGGTCAGCATTTTGTGAAACTAAGACACATTTACAAAAATCAAAAATCATGTCACATGGTCAATGTAAGTTTTAGTAGGTACCTTGACTATGGCTCTTAATCCAAATGATTCAATCAAGAATTCTCTGCCAAACATTTCAGGTTACTGTGTGTGTGACCCAAATATCTTCACAATAAAACTGTAAGCATTTGTAAAACACTTTGTAAAGTGTTTGTAAAGCACTAAAATTAAGCAGACTTTAATATAGTTTTATACATAATTTTAACCCATGTACAGCATTTCCTTCTATTATGTCTATTTGAACCAGGCTGAGAGCGAAAAATAACCCCAGAACAAAGGTGATCATGAGAAAGGATCTGTTGAAATGCTTTATATTAAAATGGAAAAATAGATCTATGGTCCTTACTTGCTAACAAAGTTGTGTCAGAAACTGTGACACAATCAGTGAAGGGACACTTGTGTTACCTGGACCAGACAGTGAGCAGCTCACCTGTACCCATTTGAAGACCCATCTGGTTGGCTCCATGGCGAAGAGCATAAGACATGGATTTAGACAGGCGGATATCTCTGTCCTGATAAGGGAGAAGGCATCACTCATAACACATACAAATTCAGCAATAATTATAGCTCTGGTTTAAATATAGGACATTGATTTGACTGATACCTTGATAGCCAATGTCATGAGGGGTGTCATGAGTCAGAAATCAGTCTCTGAGCTATTAAAGAGATCAGGCAATATCCCAATTTATAGGACTACAATCTCTCACCTCTCCACCACGATTTCCTCTCCTCCCTCTGCCTCCTCTTCCTCCCCTGTCACTGTATTGTGCCATAAGTTGTACTGATTTTAATTCAGCGAAACGTTAAACAAGACCACACTTGCGGTGTTAAAATAAACTCATGTCAACAAACGTGCAGGCTCCCACTTCCTGCCTGTTCTCCTTGTCCGCTTGTAGGTGGCACTGTGGCGGCCGGTGCTGCGGTAAGGTTGCCCTGCCACCACAGAGGAAAAGCTGCATTTTGTCTTGGAAGAAAACATCACCCAGACAGCAGCTGCAGGTAACAAAATATTCATCATATACACGAGAAATATGACATATCTCAATTCAGAATTTGTACTGGTTATTTCACGGCAACGTACAACTCGTGTCGATGTATCCAAATAAAAACCTGCGGTTACTGGAGCTCCCGGTGTTGGAATCTTACACAGAGGCTGAGCTAACTTGGCTAACTAATGTTAGCATAGTGGGGCTGGAGCTGCCTGTTTTCTGCCTGTTTTTCTTGCTGGACAACCTCGGCATTTGGGATGAATGGGGTCTTCTTATCATACGTATCATGCTGTTCGCCATATTTGTTTCTCACTTGTCTTCTCTGTATAAAGCGTTATGAATTAAGATTCAGCTCCTGGACGAAGCTGCCAGTGGACAGTAAGCCAACTGAAGAATTTGGGCACGTCACCATGGAAACGTAACGTTAGAGACGTTAACGGATGATTGTCAACTGTCAGTAAACAGTGTTTAAAGAGAGAGAGAGGCCGTGCTTTCCGTGAGTGTCCTTTTTATTTTCAAATAATGTTGAGAAATGTTTATTGTACAATTTGTGTCCTAAAATCTTTTTAATTGTTATGTTGATGTTATTCCTATTTGAGGACATTATTTTTAACGAAACTAAGTGGATAAACTAATGGATAGAATCTATTTAGCGTTAGCTGAAGGGCTAGCTAGTTCACCAAAACAGAAAAACATTTCTCACTTTTACCACTGTACCCTAGTCAGTGGTGTAAAGTAACTAAGTATATTAAGTCATTTTACTTGACTGTTTCCATTTTATGTTACCTCATATTTTGTATATACTTTGTACTCTACTACATTTTGGAGGCAAATATTGTACTCCGCTATATTTTTAACATACGTCTTCCACCACTGGTGATACTACTACGTAGACATACATATAGTTTTGTTTTGAGGTCTCTACTACTAAGACTTTTGCCATAAACTTGGAATTTGGTGTGTGGTGTTCGTAAAAAGCATTTGGAAAGTAATGTATAGTCCAAACTATCTACATGGTTATAAACCTTTAGTGGGAAGTGGAAAAACATGTTTTTTTAATGTCATTTGGATGAGTGGATAATTCCCACAAGAGAGATGACTGAATGTTAGATTTGTGCAAGCCATTATTTTCCTAAGAAATCACAAGAGAACTACCAACAACAAAATAATCAAGATACTTTATGCGGCTGACTACGGAGCTGTCTGTAATGATTTGTTTCAGTGACAGCAGCATTGTCTCTTTATGTCTCTGCTTTCTCTCATTTTTATCTTCTCTGTTGTTCAGGTGATGGAGTTCCCCCAGCATTCCCAGCAGCTGCTGTCAGCTCTGCGTTCCCAGCGCCAGCGGGGCTTCCTCTGTGACTGCTCCGTCCTGGTAGGCTCATCCCGTTTCCTGGCTCACAGGGCTGTTTTGGCCTCCTGCTCGCCTTTCTTTCACATGTTCTACTCAGACTCTCCAGGGGTTTGTGGTGGAAACAGCACCAGCAGCTCTGTCACACTCGACAGTGACATTGTCACGGCTGCTGCATTTGGCTTGCTCTTGGACTTTGTCTATGAAGGCGTGCTGCAGCTGGACGAGTCTACACCAGTGGAGGACATATTGGCGGCTGCAAGCTTTCTGCACATGAACGAGGTGGTGAGAGTATGCAAGAGACGACTGCAAAGACGAGGGCCTCTGGCTGAGGCAGACAGCACTCGATCTGAAGAGAGTGCTGGTGCCCGGAAGGCAATAGAGACAGGGAGGGAGCGTGGGGGTGACAGTGGAGCTGAGCCTGTGGTGGCCATGGCAGGAGATCACTTGAATCAGGTCGCCATGGCAGCGCCACTCTCATCAGTATCCATAATGGCAGAGAGGAGTCAGTTGGAGTGTGTGAAGTCTGAGCGAAGGACTTGTAGGGGGTCATCAGAGGCACGAGTTCAAACTCCTCTGAGCCCTGACCTCGCTGATACCACGCAGCCAGGCATGGACGCCCCTCTTCTGCCCCCAGGTGGACAGCTAGTGCAGGGCCTCATCACAGGACCATCTGCCCCTGCCTCAGGAGGTCACGCCAGGTTGAGGACTGGAGGTCATGGAGAGGGGACGGCACTCTGCAGCCCTTGCAGCACCACTGAGACGTACAGGTAGGAGTCTGTTGTTGAATTTCTGGACTGTTTTAACTTGAAAAAATAAAAATAAATAGGAGTAGTATGGCAAAGAAGCTGAAAGTTATACCCAATATTTAGAAAAACTTTTTGTTTGATTCCACGACTTTAAGTGCACTCTGCTCTACATATACTAGGTTGTTTACAGTATGTCCTCCTTTCTTTCTGTCTTTCTCCACAGCAGTAATCAGCAGCCCTCCTCATCTTCTTCCTCCCTGGTGCCAGTGAGCCAGGCTAGTGGTCGGTCAGTGGTTGCTCTCTCTCAGTCAGAGCCCAGCCTCTCTCCGAGCCCCCAACAGGACCTACCCCAACTGCCCTGTGTTGACTCTATTAGGAAACCCCCGGAGACTGACCCCAGAGTAAGACAACAGATGGTCATGCTAATCCAAACATCAGCACTAACCTCACACTTAGAAACAAACCCAACACACTCACCACCACAGCGTGCGCTTCCCCAGATTAGAATCCAGAGCGCTGTGTCACTCCAACGCCAAAGCTTAGACGTCCGCCCTGCTCCTCTGTTCCAAACCCTTGGGGGACCTGGGGGGGATATGGAAGCTCCACCCGCCGCTAGAAACGAAAGATCTCACCCTCTTATGGGCAGAGTGAGGACAGACGACAATGACGGAGAGAATGTGAAAGTCAAAGTGGAGGCCATTGTTATATCTGACGAAGAGCTAGAGGAGGAAAGAGAGGAAAGCAGGGAGCGAGAACCAGTGATGGAAGTGGGCGATGAGTTTGAAGATGACATCCAAGAAGAGGGGCTGAACAGCCCTCAGTTTCTCTCCTCCCACCCACAGGGCCTCTTACAAATGACGTCCCATTCAAATGACTACTCCTTCCCTCTCTCTCCCTCCTCGTCCTCCTCCGGGGCCGGCCCTTCCTCCCAGGACACTTCTTCCTTCGCCACCTCCCTCATTCATCCGTCCACAGCTCAGCATCATTCAGACCCTCCAGCCTACTTCCAGGACTTTCAGGACTCTATGGGGAACTTTGTGGAGGATGTCCCCACATGTGGAGTCTGTGGAAAGACTTTCTCCTGTACGTACACACTGAGGCGCCACGCCATCGTGCACACACGTGAACGTCCTTACGAGTGCCGCTACTGCTACCGGAGCTACACACAATCAGGCGACTTGTACCGACACATTCGCAAAGCTCATGACCACACACTGCCAGCCAAACGCAGCAAGGCAGACATGGAGCCCTCCCTGCCACCACAGCTGCCACAACCACCACCACCACCTCTTAGCTAACACACAAACAGACACACTATTATTTCTATACTTATACACACACCTAAACTTTAACCCAATATCATAACTCCAACTCTACTTTAAACCTAAACCGAGTAGGGCTGCAACAAACGATTATTTTCATTATCAATTAATTTCTTTAATTGATTAATTATTTGGTTTATAAAATGTCTTGTTTTGTCCGACCAACAGTTAAAAACTAAAAAAATACTCAGTTCACTCTCATTGAAGACTAAAGAAATTTACATTTCAGAAGCTGGAACCAGAGAATATTTTCATTTTGTTCTTAAGAAATGACTTGAAACAATTAATAAATTGTTAAAATAGATGCAGATTCATTTTACGTCAATCAACTAATCCTTGCAGCTCCAAAATTGAGGTTCTTTAGTAATGGCTGACATAATATCCTCACTTTGAAGAAATCCCAGGGTCTCTACAGGTCTTTAAGGTCTTCAATTTTATTAAATTCAACTTTAGAAATATCAGGCCACATTTAACCTAACTTTATTTATTCATTTATATACTTTTTTTTAAGAATTAAAACAAGACACAAACCAACCTCATTCTATGACACTTCCCTGATAGGATAAGGCATATACTAGATTTAAAAAATTAAACTGGGCAAGAAAATGTAATCAAATGACCAAAAGTATTGTACGTAAGGCCCTTTTAACAAGGGGTTTCTCTGTTGGCCCATATTTAAAAAGACAATCGCACAATTGCCACTATCCTGTTCACTATCCTAACACTAACACTACCCTGTTCAATTTATCCAAATATTGTCTTTTTATGTATTTTATAGACATTTGATCCCCATAAGTACAGAAATACAAGAACTCATACACACACACAGAATAAACACCAGCGGTGTTGCAGTGATATCATCCCTCACTCATCAAACTAACACACTTTATGTTCATGTTTGACCGTTGTCTCCATAGAACACTAAAACTGATTGATTTAATCAAATTTTGAATTTAAAACTGTGCTATTGTGCTACTATTTGTAAAACCTCCGAAGCATTTTACACTTTAGGTTTGTACGTTTTTTTTATATCTTTTATCATTATTCATACATCTGTATGGGTATAAAAATTATCAAAAACTTAATTGTTGTTGAGAGATGTGTGACATCCTACACCTAGTGTCTGCTATATGACCTCTAAACACAAATAAGGGAAAGCTGTTGTTTTATCAGTTACTTGAGATGTAATGTGTACAACTGCCTTTCAGTGACTGTGCCAGCAAAGTCTGACTGATTGTAAACGTAGTAGCATTGTACTGTCTTGTGTTTTATTTACAGGATGAAACCATCAGAGCTGTTAACTTAGAAGTGAATACCTGCACAAATTCTGAAATTAGAATCAGATAGTGCCATTTTATGACTTGTAATACAAGCTTTTCCAGATGTATACAGTATATTTGATGAAGTAGGAAATCCAGATCCATCCATCCTTTACTTTGCCTCATTTCCTCATCTTCTTCGTTCCCACCCCTATCTCTTTTAACAATCCAGTAAGAAGTCTTTGTTTAGGAAGATTCCTAAATCGGACAACTGAAACAGACATATCAAAGTAGCATACAAACTGACTGAATTCTCTAAATGAAAGCAAAGGTGCTTGATTTCTCTTCTGCTTTAGAAAAACAGGAGTCTCTCAATTTTCTGCTCCAGAAAAGTAGTATTTACATGTCAACCAGGATTATATACAGTAGGCTACTGTAAATTTAGTTAGATCCTCTTAGCACTATGGCTGTCTTGTCTTAACTTATGATTTTAGCTCATATTTCATAGCCTTTGCTCTGCATTTTCTATCAGGGTCAATTAAACATACTTAGGAAAGAAAAACGGGTTTAATTGTTCAACTTCCAGCCTACCTCTCCTGGTAGTATAGCAGTGGAAGTGAGGGAGGAGTGAATAAGTTGACGTGTTTGGCTTTGCTTATTGCCCATGTGATCTTTCCCTCTGTGTATTTCTCCTGTAGTATGACAGAACATACAGTATGAACACACTTTGAAACATTCAGTAATTCTGCCTTCTTGTTAAATGTTTAAATTTAAACTTTAAATGTGCCTGAATGACTGACACTTTTGAAATTTCTTGTTCTGCATCATTTTACATGTTTTGGGATTACAGTTTCTGTATAATGAACATTGATTAGTATTGGTACAAGAGTTTTGCATTGGATACTAATAAGAGACAGTCGAGTTAGTGATCATTTAGAGGGTTTCATGGTGGCCATGTGCAAAAATCTAAATGTCACCTTGTGAATAAACACTGTTCAGTAGAAACAATGTGTAAATTCAGTTGAATTGTTTCAGTAAATCACACAACGCACATGTTGGTCAGTCATTTATTTTTCTTTACTTAACTAGAAAAGAACATACAAAAATATAAACATTACATCTGTTACATGTTGCTCTGCAACAGTAAAACACTGAACTGGTTAGCATTTGTTATGTCGTTTCACTGACCGTAGCAAGTAACCAGCAATCTGCACATTATTCTTAAACTGAGGTCTTAGGTAGTTTTGTTTCTCTCTTCAGTCTTCTACTGGCCCGTGGATCTGTGAAGACACAAAATATCAGCATCCACCTATAAATCTATCCGTCTCTGTGTTCTTGTATTTCCAACCAAATTATATTCTAATGAAATATTGCTGTCAATGTAGCTGTCACCACAAAAGTATGTAGTATGATTTATCTTGTTCAAAGTAATTAAACTGAAAGAGTTCAATTACTGGGTGACACCAGTAAGTCTTGTCTTCGATTACAGCAGCCTTTTTTTATAGTCAGCTTCAAAAAAAAGAACTCACCGCCTCAGCCAACTCCGGCCAATCCATCGCCATCACAACTGTATCATCAGAGTTCGGAGATGTCTCCAGGTTCCAGTAGGTCAGCTTGTCAAACACAGTGGATATCCTCACTGTCCTGTCCTGGACACACACACACACACATAATTTAGTAGCATGTAGACACGGTAACAAAATCCTCACCCGCACAACTGCATGTCTGAGTTTATGCCCCATGCAGTCAGTGCTTTGCCTTATGTTACCTCTTGGTCAGAGCCGGGCTTGTTGATCTCTTTCAGCACCAAGCCAGTGTAGCCCTGTGGACAGCTGAGCTCCTGCCCCTTCAACCCACGTCCTCTGAATGACACCGTCTTCTCTGTGATGGAAGAAATGCACAGAGGAGATAGATGTTAGAATCATTCATTGTCAAATCAAATGCTGTAAATCATACACTTGGCGTGGTAATGCTGTCTTAATTTATTTGTAAAGGAAAAATAACGTATCCATTCCCTTGCCATGGTGGAACAAACATTAGCACAAATATATTGGTAAAAGTTGGGTCAAACAGCTGGATGCCCATCCCTATTTACCTTGGACACAAATGTCTCATATTGGGACCAGTGGTTACAAGATAAAGTAGCATGAAGTTGGTCATGTTGACATTTTATCCTTGTAAGACTGTCCAATTGAAACATAGTCACCAGTGTGTAGACAGAACCTAATGACTTTCCTGCTGAAAAATGTAATTAAGAATTTAGATGACATCACCACATTTGGAACATATCTCACTGTTTTATAAGGACTGCAAACTGGTTCAGTAACAATTAGCTTTAGTCAACTGGAAGAGCAGCTTTAAGCTCTGCAAACAAAAACTCTTACAGATATAAAACACACAGAGTGTACCTAGTTTGCAGTCTTTCGTGGTAGCAGTTAAGTATTGTGAGACCTGGGCCGGCCCGTCGTATTCAATCTCACAGGGCATTAGCTGGACTGGGGACCGCTGTACCTGGTCCACAGATGACACTTGAACACGAGTAACTCTGGTGTTACAGGACATCCTGCAACCAGAAGACAGAAGAGGACAAAACACATGAATGACAACAAATAAGACTCTTATATTCTATCTAAACCTAGAATGTATTTTGACAAACAGAGTTCAGCCTCAGCAACCTTAGCTGTAGACATATTAAGGTTGTCTCTGAAGAATCGGCAACAAATAAGTATTATTCTTTACATTTAGCATAACAGTATTTAGTACAACGGTCTCCTTTGATGTAATCTTACTAACTGTAATTACAGTACAGGCAGTTTGTCAATATGTAAAATGAATAATATTTTCTGGAGGCTTCTCTGACAAGGTTTTTGGTGATAAATATTTGTATCAGCAGCTGTCCTTTGTCTAATAACTGCTTGTCACGGCGAAGTTTGGGAGTTTTGACAACAACCAATGCAGATTTTCCCTAAAATAAAAATCATTCTTCGCCTATTAGATATTTTGTCATTTTAGCGTGTTTCCTCAGTTCATCTTAAAGACTATTAACTATGTTGTTAAATAACTTAAAAATCGACTTGAAAAACACAACTCCAACATTACCTTTCAGCAGTTTTCCAAACGTTCATATGAAGTGAAATGTAAAATCGGACCTTTTCCGGTTTGCGCCAGTCGCTGCGTGTGATTGGACGAAAGCGTCTTCTTCTACGCTGAAAGAGATTTTGGCGGGTTCTTGCTGTTCTGCTGGACGGAGGCTCCCCCTCCTGGTTAGAGACTATTTTACTTTTACCTCATTTTACTTGATCTGTTTTCTGCCTTTCTTAGAACTTTTGTTCTCTTTATTCTTTGTTTTTCTCCTTCCTGTACTATCTATCATTTATCATGGCGTCAGCACTGAGGTGTGTTTCATGCACCTACTTAATGATTGAGTACTTATTTCATTTTGGACTTTTTTTTTAAATGAATGTGTCTCTGTGTTGCATGATTTCTTGATTTCTACATATATCTATCAAAGTGTATCAAAGTGCACTTCTATCCATCCATTCATTTAATTTATCATGGTCAAGTCATTTCTGCATTTGGGGGGCGCTATTGGACAGTATCACAAAATCAGGAGCGATAGATGGTGAAATTAGAGCATTGCAGAGCATTTAGCAGCAATTCAGCAATTAAGCACTTGCAACAATGTGTGTAAATAGCCAGTATGGATAAACGTATGGATTAGGCTATAGGATTTACAAAAATACAATGATTAAACTCAAAATAAAGGCTGCCCTTGAGGTCAAATTATCAACCAATGTTGTCACAGAAGTCATTGTATGAATTACTTTCTAACAGATTTAGCAGATATAAGTAGTCTTATTATATTTCTACAGGGAGTTATGACATCACGCCAGTAGCCTTGATTTCCTGTAATGTTACTCTTGTTTGTTTTTTGTCACCTAAATATAAACTATATAGTTGGGCTTTATGTCCGATGGTGTCACTATATATAATATTCCAGTGTGACACTGAATAGTTTGTTATGTAAATATTATATATAAAGTATAAAGTCAAGTTCTCAAGCCTCGGCCCTGTTGTCAGTGTCATGTTCAACACTAAGAACTCTGCTCCAGTTGGCAGCAGCATCTCTCTTCATGTGGGATGGACTAAATCCTGTCCAATGGCAGCTTTTTAGGAGCTTAGGATGAGATATTGGGGGGGGGTTAACAGTGCAGTAAGAAGACGACAGTGTCAAGCTGCGGACTAAGAGACTTCAGGAGAAAGGAGAAGTGATTTCCTAACAGCTGGCAGTTGGCCAACAGAAACCAGAGGTGAGGTTTTTAAAGCCAGACAGAGTACTTTTGCAGGCATGTTCCTATTGGATACCACATGGATGTTTTAATTAGACTGTTTTCTTGAGGTCTTGGATGTTAAGTTAAAATGCTTTAGTATCCCCACATTATAATGTCGGCATAACTCTTGACCTGAAAATCTACATGTCAGTGTTCATTAAGTCGCGACTCCCTTACTCTTTTATCAATTTAACATCATTAAAACTTCAGTTACATGAAATGAGAAAATAAACAGCTTAATGTCCACTGAGGAAAAGTGATAAATACCATGAATCCACCAACATTATTATTATTATTATTACAATACAGATTGTGTCAAAACAAACTGATTTCTTCTTTGTTTCTAGATGCATGTAATACAGTCAGGGTTGTCTGTTGGCTGTTTTTGAGTTTTGAGTCATCTGATATGAAAAGTCTCTACTTGTGACTCAGATTGGACTCAGTGGTTTTGCAGCTCCCAGTAACTATTAAAGTGGTGCTTCATGAGTATCAACCACACTGAGTTTTGTGTGGCGTTAAACAGACAATGCTTCATTTATCCTTTTTTTTTTTTTTTTTTTTACAAGAACCAGATAACCTTTTGGATAACATTCAATACATTTCAACCACAAAGACGGTGGATCTTAACCTGAGTCAGTACCATCCATTACGTCTTTATACTCACCTTTTAAAACATGCTTGCTGTGTGGTTGAATTTACCCTTCTGATTAGTTTTTTTGAGCTGTTCCTGTCCTAATCTGTTTTTCAAAAAAAAAGTTCCATTTACTTCATTTGTTTGTTGATGTTTAGCTTTCATGGATCAAGAAAGTTATTTGCGTCCAGGAGATGATGGAGAGTCGTCAGTCCTCATTGGCCGGGCGCTGCTGAGGCTCCAGTATGCTGTTGTCAGGGTGATGTCACGCGCCCGTCAGAGAGTTATACAGAGCTTTGTTGTGTTTGCTGTTGTCTTCCTGCTCCTCTGGATTGCTGGCTTTTTATATGGGAGCTTCTACTACTCTTACATGCCCAAGGCAGCGTATTCCACACCTGTGCATTATTATTACAGGTGTGTATGTGAAGTCCTGTCTAGCTGCATCAGGAAAACACAGACTGTGGTTGCTGTGTGTGTGTGTGTGTGTGTGTGTGTGTGTGTGTGTGTGTGTTTGATTCCCTTTTTCTTGCTTGCACTCTCACCCTCATTCATGGTTTTACCTCCAGGACCAACTGTGAATCCCCTTCGTCTTTTTTATGCTCTTATCCAGTGGCCAACATCTCTCTGATGAGGAACAAGAAACATGTATGTATGAACATGTGTGTGTATGCTACTCTATGTGTGTATCTATCTCTGTCTGCGTATTAAACATCCATGTATTCAGAGAAGAATTAGGAGTGTAATCTTTTTAAAATGTATATTCAGGTGCTGACATTCGGCCAGGCCTATCAGATGTCTCTGCAGCTGGAGATGCCTGATTCTCCGGTCAATCAGGAGCTGGGCATGTTTATGATCAAGACAGCCTGTTTCTCTCGGCGTGGAGGGCAAATTGCCTCCTCTGCTCGCTCTGTAAGTCACACTAGGTGGCCACCTGTACATATACAATAACATAGTGACTAGTTCCTGCGAACTCCAATGATTCACTGTTGCATTGCTATGTGTTTCTCAGGCAAGACAACTGCTGTCCGCCTCCAGCTCTCGCTTTGTGAGTACAGCGCTGACGCACAATAACCTTTTAATCACGCAGCCTGGTCAGAGCCAGATTAGAGCTGCTTATGCTTGCTGCAAAAGCTCCACTGCAACAGAAGGTGATCTCAGAGCTCAGGTGACTGAGATAACAGGACGAACACGAGAACTAAAGACTGGTACAAATACATGGAGGGAGTAAAGCTTTACCTGTGAACCTAGATGTGTAAGGGAGGCCATCATTGACTTCAATTACTTTATTAAACACTGAGTGATCAGAAAATAAAACATGTACATTGTAATGCAATTGAGTCAACAGTCCTCTAATAAATACTTCTTTTGAAGCCTGACACCATATTAGAGAGCTGTTGATATGGTACTTTTTAAGGCTGTATTTTGCATTAGATTATTGGATGTTTTCTTGTCTATTCTTGTGCATTCATATATACTCAGAAAATAGTCTATTTGAAAAAGTCAAATCCACTGCCACAATATAAAGCCTCAAAACTTACCCTGGAGCTGAGTCAACACATAAGATTTGAGTTTTAGTTTAAACAAAAACTGAACTTTGCAGAACTTTTGTATTGCACTTCATAACATTGGACAGGGGTTTGTATTGTTTTGGTTTGTCAGTGAAGGAATGAAAAATAGAGTCCACTGAGATCAGCTTTTGTTAGTGTTCATTAAACAACTGAATCATTTAGTTATAACGAAGGTAAAAGCATCCCTAACAACATCTTCTGGGGATCTGGCATCATCTATTTGTAGAGCCGATTAATGAATTCCCCGGAGACTGTGTACTGCGTGAGCATGTCAGGTTGACTATGTTGTCCTGCTGTGGTCAGAGCATGCTGCGACACAGTTCAGACCTGCTGAGAAATCTGGGAACGCTGCTGTTCCTCCCGGCCTTTCTGATTGGAGCCGCGGAGCAGAAACAAGTGCTGGACGTGGAGCTGTTCTCAGACTACATAGAAGACCCTGTGAGTCCTGCACTGCCTTGTGAACATGTTGCCGTGTGTGAGTGTGCTTGAATAGCAAGCAAGCAAGTATTTTGTTTAAACCCACCTAATAGGTTTTTTATCCATGTACAGTACGCCCCCTCGGCCACGGCCATCATTGAGATCCTGTCCAAGAAGGTGCAGATCTACTCGTCTCAGCTCCACATCCATGCTCACTTCACTGGTATAAGGTAAGATGTGTACACCATGCTGTGCAATAGACCTGGCAGCAACATACAGTATATCTGATGATCAAACATTACAGAGAAGAAAGTAAAAATCTATATTTTTTAAATCGAAAACACAAATTGAGGCTGCAAAAGATAGTTTGTCTCATTTCTGACTAGATAGCTCACATTTCTACAATATAACATGTTGAGATATTTGTGCCAGCTACTATTAACATAATGTGTTAGTAACCTCATTAAACACCACAGCCCAAAAGATAATTTTAATTTTTAAAATAACTTTAATAACTCTCATTAACACTGACACTCAACAATGATGATGATCATCCGCAGAGGAGGAAGACACATACATTTCTCCACCAACAGAAGCCTCATTAGACCCGAATTTAACGCCTGTAACTTCAGCGGTGGAATGTAACTAAGTACATTTACTCAATTTCGAGATACTTGTACTTTGTTGAGTATTTCCGTTTTATACTTCTACTCCATTACATCAGCTTTAGTTACCTTTCAAATCACAATATTTCATACCCATCCTGTCCATGTATCTCCAAATTTGGTGATATGAATTTGATTGACTGATTGATTAAGTCTTCCTTTATGGGTTGAGAAAACTATATTCATAAATGAACTATTTAAACCTTTGAATTAGCTGGAAAATACATCGTCACATAGCTGAAAACAGGGCTGTTTTTCTCATGAAAAGTTTACTTTTTCGAGATACATGTTTCTCACAGCACTGCGACGCTACAAATATATGATGATCTTATAGAATATGATGCATTAAACTACCCAACAGTAAATTAGCTCAACCATAAACAATTACAGCAGTAAAATGTAACATACACATTAATGCAGCAGTAATATTAATCCAGAAACATCATATATAATAATAAAACACTGACAGGGACCATTTTACTGCAGAATGAGTACTTTTACTCTTGATACTTAAAGTAAAGTAAAACTTGTTACTTGTAAATACATACATACTTTTACTTAAGTGATGTTTGAATGCCGAACTGTTACTTGTAGTGTAGTAAGTATTTTCACTGTGTGGTATTAGTACTTTTAAGTAAAGGAAGTGAATATTTCTTTCTTCCTCCACTGCTGTAACCACAAGATATGTTCAAACCCGCTTTTTCTTCCCTGGAAAAACTCACTCTCTTCTGCATCCACCTGCACTTACAGCCCACAGTGGAGTAAATGCAACACGATCAGAAGTCAAGCTGAGAGAAAGTAAAATTAGTACAGTAGCAACCTTTTTTAACACCTCATCACATCATAATTACTGTAATGCTATAACGTTTGTTTTCTGTGTCCCTTTGTCAGATACTTGATGTTTAACTTCCCCATCACATCCGCCCTGGTGGGCATATCCAGTAACTTCATCTTCCTCAGTCTCCTCTTCATCCTCAGCTATGTGAGGCTGGTGTACAGAGTGGACTGGGGACCAGAGCAGGTGAGATGCTGTAACAAACCGCACCTGCAAAACCCATTAATGACCCCAGATATTAATAATTAATTTATCTTTGCAGGCTGGAATCTCTACTGTAGGCCGAAGTTAATTACCTCAACTTCATAACTTCAACTGCCAACATTTTCTGATGACTGAGTTAGAGCACTGAGCAGGTCTGCACATACTACTTATGCATACTAATACTATAATCTTGGTTTACTATAATTTAGTAATATATGTAATATCTGAGGAACTACTTCATGTAATTCGAAGACATTGACCTTCTGTCCACTATTTGGTTGACAGTACTGATACTGATAAACAAAATGTAATGACTGTATTAGTGTAACATCATTGTACTCTAGCTAGCTAACGTGGCTGTGTAGGTTTTCATGGGCACTACATGGGCACTTGTCTTCTTGGAGAGAAATTGGGTAACAAATTGTCGCCCTTTGTTCTCCCTTTCAGCCCTTTTCTGCCTGTCTTTCCGTGTGTGGCACCCTGATTTTGGTTTTGAGATTGACATTCAGTACAGACGGCGTCTGGAGGGCAGAGACAGACTATCAGCTAACTTTCAACCTTCTTCTTCTTCTTCTTCTTCTTCTGTTTATTGGTGGATCGAAAACCAAATTCAAAGGTATGGGAGGCCAAACAATTCAATAAGCTGGCCAAGATAGACACCACGTATGAGCTAAACATTTGCAAAAACATACAAATATTGATTTCTGATTCGACCTCTGATCCTTTTATTTATTTATTTTTGTTTTTCCTTATTTTTATTGTTTTGTGCTCAGTCTGTGATTTGCACTGTTTGTACTTTGTTACCAAGTTGATATTGTAATGTCCAGACTTTGTTTACTTAATAAAGGTATATTGAAAAAAAACTACTTAGACACTCTTACTTCCTTGATTTTATGTATTTATGTGCACTGGTGTCTATCTTGGCCAGGTTATTGAACTGTGTTTGGCCTTCCATATAAAGGCGCATACCGCCACAACTTCAACAATGTTTGTACTGAGGGGTGTGGTATGCTACCTGGATGATTTTAGTAAAAAAGGAATGGACACACACACCATCATTTTATTTCCGAAATTCCAAGAGGCTAAAATATTATATTAGGGGCCCTAAATAATTTCCTCAGACAATTAATGTTCTATTTTCATAGTGTTTTTGAGGGCCCTGTCAGCCCAGGGCCCTTGGTATAAGCTTTCCTCCACAGCGCCCCTGGATGAGAGACCCATTACCGCAGACAACACTGAACTGTCCTTAGTTGCAAGGCTGCACACTTCATGAGTCTGTGTTTAAGTGACTGTGAATTATTAACAGATTCCTCTCAGGTGCTGTAGCTCAACAACTCAACAAGCTCTGAGTGCTTGTTTTCCTTGTTGTTTACAGCTCAGAGCAGATGGACTGCAGTCAGACGGGAAATAGAACACGAACAACAACCAACAAGAGGATGAAAAAGATGCTGCTGCTGGTACAAAAACACTGGCATAGACAATTTCAACATTATTCAAGTTATCTGCATCAGTCATTTGGCACTGACAACAGGAATAAATTCCTGGAGAGGTGCTGCAGAGGTGCTGGGTCCCCTCCAGACGACCCCCACAAATCAGAGCCAGGAG
This sequence comes from Enoplosus armatus, assembly GCF_043641665.1. Taxonomy (NCBI): domain Eukaryota; kingdom Metazoa; phylum Chordata; class Actinopteri; order Centrarchiformes; family Enoplosidae; genus Enoplosus; species Enoplosus armatus. Next base: position 14,231,848 of record NC_092189.1, read on the forward strand.
AAACCCCATTTTCACTTTGGCGACAACACAGAGGTGCAGAACAGACAGAGACATGGTCAGAGTGAAATTAATGAATCAGATGCAGCCTGGGGCCATTAGCAAAGGATAGGGAGAATGTGTTGAGAGGAAAATGTAAGGATGAAGATTTAAGAGAGGTACGTGGTTGGACATCATGTCCTCTGTGTCCTGTCTCTCGCTGGTGTTTCAGCATTAATGTTAGAACCCTGTGATTTATGGGATTGACACATCTGAGCCTTCATCACGTCATACAAATCTGTCATTGTCAGTGCCTTTTTATTATTTTTATTACTTAAACAAATTACTTATCTAATTCCATCAGTTTCTATTTTTCCAGGTTCTGTTTTTATTCACAATGTCCATTTTATTTCACAATGCCATTTCTTTGTCTGTCAATCAACACAAACAGGTTGACTCTTGCTTTGGTCTGAATGAGTGTACAGCCAATCTGTCTCCATCTTGATTGTCTGTATTGAATTCTTGATCTATTTATATTCATATATTGTATCTGTACTCATTCATATGACTAATATTGAACACTTTGGGTCTCCATACACTTGGGACAAATACATGCACAAAAATATATCAAACTGCTAAACACTGGCCTCTTTTCTTTCAGAGTTCCTTTTGCAAGTTATAACTATTATTCTGGCTGAAATGTTACCAAAAAATGTTGTTTGTTACTTGAGCAAAATGTAAACTCATGATTAAAGCGTGTGAGGCAACCTGTGCATCTTGTTACTTTACAAAAGTATCTTAAATTGATTGAGTTTGAAGCAAAACTTACTTGGCTGCAAATCCCTTCTAAGGTACACTCTGGTTAACTGTGGCAATAAAACCTTTTTGTTCAACAGACTATTTGTTTAAGCTGTTGTGCAGTCAGAAAACACTGCTCTAAAACAGTTAACCCACAAAGTACAAACTCATATTTAGTGGGAGGACACCTCACCCTATTTCCGCCCTGTTACGTGACACGGCCAGGTGTCATTCCTGGATGTCCTCTTGGCCTTGGAAACTTAATAACGTCACTGCATGCAAAATATGGCAGCAGCAGCAGCAGCAGGGAGAATGAGAGAGGGACGTAGCTCACTGACAGGCACAGAGCTTTCTATCACAGAAAACTAACAGGTGGAAGACACAGGTAAGTAGTTAGACACATATGAGCATTTCAAGTTTTATATTTCCATTTGCGTCATTTTAAGAAAGCTTAGAAATACTGCTGAAGCTATGTCAGAGTGACATTTAGACTTGTAAATGCATTTCCTCAAAAATATTCAAAACTGTGTTTCTCTTGTAAACATTTCCCTGTTTTGAAGAAGCACATGTTGGGGCCCATGGAGGAGATTCACCATCTACGCTCCACGCTGGACACAAAGATGGACATGACAGATGATATCCACATGGAGGGAATGAAGATGGAGGTAGAGAACAAGCAAACTGTGAATAATGACTTTTCTGTCAGACTATCAGACGAGACGCACCAACATCTGACAATCAGTGAAGGGCCTTCCAGCAGCTGCAAGAGGGTCAGAGGGAAATCCAGACCCAGACTCCAGTCCACAAAAAGTTTCCCCCCTTACAATCTGTGTATAGGCGGACTCGGGGAGGACGGACAGCTGGACAGTGAGCTCAATTCAGAGTCAAGCATCGCTCGCCAATCGTCTCTCAGACATGACGACATGATGAGGGAAGACGTTCAAGACACAGAAAGAAAAGAGGACTTTGAGTTGAAGGCCAGATGTGCAAGGGATGAAATGAAGGCAAAATGGAGGACAAGGAGGAGGGAGAGGTTAGGGGGGAGCTATGAAGCTGATACAGTCAGATGGGAGAGCGCAAGGTGGAGCGGGAAAAGAAGGGTAGGAGAGACTGGAAGAGAGAGGGAGCATGATGATAAGGAAAGGGAAGGGGGCACGAACAGCGAGTGGAAACACTGGAGAGGTAGGAACTCCAGTTTTGAGATAGAGAGAAAAGATGAGGAGGATGAAGAGAGGAAGAGATCTCCTGTTTCAGCGTTAGAAGGAGAGAACGAGGGGAGTGGGGAGACCACGGAGGGGAAGGATGAAGAGGCCGAGGAGCTGCCGAGAATGAGAGGGGGCTCCGCAACACATCAGCGGTCCTCCCCGCATCCAATCTTCTCCAAGCTTTTGCACTCCTCTTCCTCAACCTCCTCCAGCTCCTCCATCAACCTCTCCTCAGCAGAGAGTGATGAGGTCTTCAGCGAAGGAGAGGATGCTGGCTCAAAGAGGAGGACGTTCAAGAAGGTGAGATAAACACAGAATGGATGGCTGCAGTTCTACTAACATTTGCTATCCCAGTCTATGTACTGGCGTAACACCTGTGTGTCTGGCCGCTCTGTATTTCCATGACAGAGGCTCAAAACTATATTTCTCAACTGTTCTTTGCACCTGTGGTACTGGTGATTTGCATGGGCTTGAAAGAGGACTTTGACATGGTCCGATTTGAATGGCGTTTGCATACCTGGCTGCTGCTACAGATATGAGAGTAGAGGGGAGCAGCAGGGAGTAGAGTTTCTCAGTGTTGTCGTTTTGGCCTGAAGAAAAGAGTGCTACCCAAGAATGAGAAATCTTCAAAACATTGCATCTTGAGACCATAAATATCATATAGTAACAGTGTGCTCAGGTCTACGTTAGCTTCCCTTGGTTTTTCGGGAGCCTGTGTCTGGTGGCAGCTGTTTTGTGTATATACAAAACAGTTCATAACTGTCAAGGTATGCGCTGTTTGTAAACACTGAACGCACTCATAATAGTGTCTGATGTGTTTTTTACTGTGTAATGTGCCCCCAATGAATGTCACTCAATCTGCTATATATTTTCAGAGGGTGATGGGCCTTAATGATATGGTTCGTCACGTCAAAGAATTCAGAATTACGTTTACATTTTATCATTTGGCCTTTTGTTTTTCACAGTAGACATTCTGGCATGTCACAGTAGGAAAAGCACAATATAATTAATCAATGTTGGCTGAATTCCATTTAACTTTGTTTTTCTACATTGATTTCAGGGTCCTTTTCTTACTCTGACAAGTTAAAATGTCTGCTGTGAAAAGGGCCTCTTAAGGACTGGAAAATGGTTTTAGCAGACAGAAATCAGACATGACTCCCGAAGTGTGGGAACCTGTTAAAATCCATATTTCTGAGCATTTCATGTCCGTAAGTACAATTATTGTCACCTCACAGTCACAAGGTCCTGGTTCAACCCTGTTTGGTGGCTGGGGCCTTTCCACTTGCATGCATGCAGACATTCCAGTTTAGGTGAACTGGAAATGTTGAATAGCCTGCAGGTGAATGTGTTTGTCTGTGTGCTTTACACCTGTTGACTTGACAAACATGTAACCTGCCTCTACAAAAACAATGCGTGCTGGGATATGCTCCCTGAACACAATGAGCTGTGTATAGAAAATGGATGATCAACAGTAGTGGACGGGAACAGCATACATGCTTCCTTCTCAACGTTCGCCTCGCATGAAGACACCAACATAATCTGCTCTTGCTTTGTGCCGCAGTGTCGCTCCTGGAAAACCTACCTGACCATGATGCACTGGTCGCTGCAGCGGCAGAACTCCTGGGTCCAGCTGGCTGGACATCAAGGCATGTGTGTTACAGTTAATGAATATGAGAGGATGTCAACGCTAAAAAGAACTACATTCATTTATACTACTGCATGTTTCTCTACACCACTGCTTACTGCGCACAGCTCACGTTATGTGTATGTAAATATCACTGCTGTGTTATAACATGTTACAACAACAAAAAACAGTCTTTGTTTTAGTTTGACCACCACACATTTTGAGTTGATTCAGTGTCTTTTAGAACAGGTTTCATCAGGTCAAGGTCTCTAAGTAAGGGTTTGTCATCTCATAAAGGACTACAATATATTACCTAAACATTATCAAGCTTCAGTTATGCTCAAGCACTCATACAGTTTATTGTAGCGATTAGGAGTTCAGTATTTATGGTTTAAATGTACAAGACTTCTCAAATTGGAAGAGTGGTCCTTACATCAGATGATCAGATTCTTGCTTTATTGAACTTGAATTATTCCTTGTCCCTTCGTTGCTGGTGCTGCTGTCACCAGGTAACTTCCAGCTGAGTGAGGGAGGGGAGGTGTTGAAGCTGTACAGTGAAATGGAGGCAAAGTGCTTGGACTGCCTGATGAGAGACCCGCTGAGACCCTTTGTCCCACAGTACCACGGCTTGGTCACCAGGGGGGAGCACTGCTACATCCGCCTGGAGGACCTGCTGAGCGGCCTGAGGAGACCCGTCATCATGGACTGTAAGATGGGAGTCAGGTAGATTTGAGAGCATTTATTTCTTCATACCAGAGGCGAGCAGTCCAGGATTGCAGGATTATACACTAACATTGTAGAAATTAGTTAGATGAAGGGTTTAGTGTGAAATCAGCTGCTGTTGTGCTTTGTGGGAATAAATCCGAATTTGCGCAAGTACAGCAGTAAAATAAGATGGAGAGTTTTGTGACAGCAAAGAATGATGTGGAAGGTGAGAATTGAAGGATTAATTGACATTTATAAAGTTGTTTCATATGGGCCTGTATGTGGGTTATATTTTAGTAAAAGATACATGTTACTGTGTGGCATGGACTCCTTCTGATCTTGAGTTTCAGTCATGGCGCTAAATTGGTGATGTAGTTCACCTAGATCTTATAAATAGATACATTTCATTTGAGTGTTGACTTCCTGATTATCATTTGGACTTTCTGTTTATCTTTAGTGTATTAGAGCCAGATGCCTCTGGTGTGGCTATGACTATTAAAAAGTGTGGATGTGGACGAAGAAATCCCAACAAAATGTACATGTTCACCTTGGTTGTGACCTGTAGCAATATTCTTGTATGTACAACATGAGCATTTCCTTCTCAGGACCTACCAGGAAGATGAACTGATCAAAGCCAAGGCCACCCTGCGGAGTGACATGTACCAGAAGATGATGAAAACAGACCCGTCGGCTCTGTCAGCAGAGGAACACGCACAGAAAGGGGTGACCAAGTGGAGATACCTTCAGTGGAGGGATACAACCAGTTCTACGTCCACGCTGGGCTTCAGGATAGAGGGCATCATGGTAGGAGTAAAGGCCAGTAAAATCACTGCACAACTCATGTTATCCAAAAATACCAATTTACCTGAGCTGTTTAATTCTCTACAAGTCCTGAAATGTGCCACATCTATGCTGTTGTGTTTCTTTCTCTGTGAGTCAGATGGAGGACGGCAGCGTCCAACGGGACTTCAGGAAAATTCAGACTTTAGCTCAGGTCACGGAGGCATTGCTCTACTTCACCAGGAGTCAGCTGGACATCCTGGTCAGTTCTTTCTGTCATTGAAACACTAGTTTCATTACACCACTCTTCCTTCAGAAAACATGTCCTAAATCATATTATGATTTACAAAAAAACTAATCTAGAACCAAAGGAATCAGTGACTAAACCTACAGAAAACAGAGTGAACAGCAGCTTTAAAAACATGTTCAGTTTTAGTCTCCAGTTGCTGACCTGTGGGTTAAGTGAAGAAATGATCGGACCATATTCAGCTTCCAATACATAGTCAATGCATTCACGTCTGCTGTGCATATTTAGAGACAGTTATCTATGTGTACACAAAACTACCACAACACTCCATACAGGATTTGTCTTTAAAAGCTTTTTAATGCAGATTAAATTAAAAAACTGAACCAACTACAATTATGCTGAAAGAAAGAACTGAAAAAAACAATTCCACTAATTTTCCTCCTACTCTTCCCTAATCTTTGCCACTGACTTCCTGTCATTTCTTCATTTAATGTCCACTCTCCTCAATTCACTACATTAATATTTTACCCTGTGATGTGTGTACTGCTTTGTTGCTGCTAAACACAACTCCACCCATCTTTGTTCTCAGAAAGCGTACCACTCCAGACTCCTGGCCCTGAGTGACGCACTGAAAAATTCACTATTTTTCAGAACCCATGAGGTTGGTTTATATACAGAGATAAATCTTCTCTGGTTTAAATAATATCAACTTAAAGTGAAAAACATGGGATCGAAATAGCAGCTATTAACCATATTGATCCCAGAGGTCTTTTTGCTGATCCAGTTTCTATTCGTCTCAGCCAAATGCATCCGCACTTTGTATTCTTTTAATGAATCTACGTATATTTATATGTTTGACCTGATCAGGTGATTGGCAGCTCGCTTCTCTTCGTCCACGACCACAGCAGCAAGGCCAGTGTGTGGATGATAGACTTTGGGAAGACGACCCCGGTGCCCGAGTCGAGCGAGCTCCTGCACAACGTCCCGTGGGCCGAAGGGAGCAGAGAGGACGGCTACCTCATCGGTCTGAGCTCCTTCATCACTTCTCTGAGCCAGGCCATCAGTGTGGCCTCCTGGCAGCAGGAGGACGGATGTGAAGGAGAAAAGAGTGTTACATGAAGTTGAGACACCCCTTAAACAACACTCAAATTCAGGACAGACAAAACGCCTGTTGTTACACTTTGAACTGTTGACTCATTTCATTCACTGGAAGAGACAACAGAGGGGGATTTGTTTATGGGGAATCTGCCTTCCCAGTCTGAACAAGGGAGAATAATTTAGCTAAAATCTATAGAAATGTGATATGGTTGTACTGGTAATGTAACAGTAGAGACAGTGTTTTGTTACAAAGATTTTAAATATTAAGGTTTAAGAGACATTTTCTTCTTTTCTATTCTCTTCTTTTACTTTTGTATTCGTTGGGTTGGTCTGCAAAGAGAGTTCTCATCTGTATTGCAACACATGCTAAGCTTTTTTGTATACGGCAGGACAAGAAACTTATGAATCATACACACAGGCACGCACATATGGTTGAAGTCTATCATAAAAATTCTAACCATGCTCATAAAGAGAGACTTTAAAATACAGCTGAAGATATATTGATGCAACACTTGTTGTGATGTTATCGTCAGGGATTTTAATTATTTACATATGATGATGAAATGTTGTCTTTTCCTTGTCTTAAACAGTCTGAGCTAAGTGAAATAAACAATGAATGCCTGTCTGCTCAGTCTTCATATATCCACAACACAAATACTCACATAAACTTAACAAATTCAATATACACACTTCCATATGTTGACAGTAAGCCTACTATTTGCTGTCTTACGGAGGTGTTAATTCAACTTTGAGGTCATTTTCGGAGACTGTAGCTTGCAGTGCTGACGTGTTTCAAACAGGTGTCTCTAATATCTTGTCCACCCATTTTATACAAATTAGGGTAGACCAAAAATATTACACACACCTCTCAATATATTGCAACACAATTCAGCAGGTTTATTTCATGGACATTAGTTTGAACTAGGTGGATTACCTGACCCTGATCCCAGTCTGGTCAGTCTACTTGGTTGAAAACTGTCCGTCAGGTGGCGCCATGTTGTGGTTCGTGCTGAAGTGAGATGAGCGGGACAGCCTGACTGACACCAGCCGAGACAGCAGACAGTAGGGAGAGACAGCTGTCGCCCATATCATCACGAGAAATATTACTACGGTAAAATAAATTAATCGGTAAATATTGTAGTGTATGTGAGTCCACCATGATGTGTCCAGCGGGATGCTCCGCCATGCTAATGTTCACAGCTAACGCTAGCTAGCTAATCTCAATTTACTGCTCATTTGGTGAAGTAAAAAAAACAAAAAGTTGACTCTGTTTACATTTACACAGATTACAGAACATCTGGAACTTTTTAAACGACAAAGTAAGTTCTGAGTTTTCCCAAAGGTTGAGGTTGAAGAGTTTGTTTGGATGGACCGTGTGACAGTCTGTCAGAGAAGCTACCCCAACCTAGCTGTGGTGGCACGTGTGGTGAATCAAGGTAAATTTGCTCCATTGACTGAAGTTAACAACCTTCATAGCCTCAGTTTGAACAGGTTTTCCTGGAGGATAAGTCGAGTACTTATGGGTGTGAAAATATCCTATACATAACGGGGACAAGTCTGGTTGGGATGATGTGGTTTAAATGTCAAATATTTAAAAGTAAATAAAGCTTAAATAGCTTCATCACAGTGGGGTATAATGCACCTTGTTGCTGATCAGCCCAAATTGCCTGCATCACATTGTGTCTGACCATATTTCCCTGTCAGATAGTGTTGAATTGGAAAAAATACGGGAAAAAAACTAAATTCAAAAATAAATAAACACGAGTGCAAAAGGAATGTTATCTTACTTAAATATATTTGAATAATCAGATTAATTATATACGCGCATGTATTATTTAAAAGGTTATGAGACTCAGTGTAATTTCCAAATTCAAAGATTAATATTTTAAAAAGTGGTTGACATTTGGTAATCTTATACATGGATATGGAATTTACTAAATAAAATGATATATAAATGAAATATTTGAGAATATAAATGAATTATTATTTGTAGTGTATAGAATATCATTCTTTGTTAACTTAAATATGACTTGTGTGATTAGCAAAATAATGCTATTCTTAATGCTAAATTATCCTGAAGAAACACTGACCTGCTCAGATTCAAGATCATAAATCTATAAATGACATTCAAATCAAACTTTATTTCAGACTCATAAGAGGGTCCATAGCAAAAAAATAAAACATTCGTATTTTAAATAACGTTACTCTGCTGTAACGTTAACGTTTTGTTTTTTGTCTTTCAGTTGACTTTGTGTTGCTACACTTCAGTAGCACCATAACGACCAATGGACGAGCCCTGGGCTAAGTTTAAAGACAGCTGTAATATACAACCTGAGGACCATTTTTAAATATCATGTGTTAAATATCGGCCAGTAACTACGTGGTCAGACATCCACTCATTATGCCTCGTCGTGGGCGGTATAGTTGTTCATGGTTATAGTAGCTATGCTAAGTTTAGCTAACCACTGATATCAAGTGAACGCTTACGCCGGTTTACACAGACTTATATATTATTTTGCGTTTAGTTTATGTAAAGTAATGTTTTAGTATTCGATCACGGACCCAAAAGTTTTTTGTTTCAATTTCCCGCGCCATTTCATTGACTCGGAAGGGGAAGTGTGTAAAAGTTGTATTTCCGGTTTCTTCTCGTCAACGCGTAGTAGGAGAAGCTGGAGAAGCTAGCCAAGCTTCGTGCTAGTAAAAGAGTAGCTAGCTACTCGATCACGTCGTGGTCGCCTTTGTGTTTCATCTGAACAACTTGGGATGTTGGAGATTCTTCCACAGCCCAGCCTTTGTATTTCGCGAAAGAGAGAAACGAGGCTCTGTAAATATTAGTTTTCACCCAGGGCTTTGTTTTTTATCTAACACTGTTTCAGAAATATGGCGGACGGCGGTCATTACTATAACGGTAAGAAACCCTGTTCACTACAGCATTAACCTCGCATGTTTTGTGCTACTTGTACCGTTTTTCTTCAGAACCTGGGGACTTTATGGTGAGGAGAGAGGTCAGAAGCACTGGTTTCACTGTTCTAGGAGGTAATCTTGTATATTGGCCCCCCTGGAGATCTTATGTTTTTTTAGACAAAAGTATCTACCCAGTACTTGGTTGTTACTATTTTCATTATTATTAACTCTACAATACCAGAGAATGGGTTTTAGTCTTGACAGTTACTGCAGAGGTCAATGAGGCAAAGTCCTGTAGCATGTTGTTTTGTTCCCTGCCTTGGCATGATTGCCCTTTTAATAATGTGATGTGTTAAACATTTTGAAAGACATTAGTAACGCAATATTAGGTTTTATTAACATCATCTTAGGATTCATTGAGACTGAAGTAATTCAAGATGTGTGCATTTTGGTATACATATGTCTATCTTCACACTGCAAGCAATAAGGTACACCATTGTGGTTTCATCCATTCACTGCCAATGTCTCATCAATCATTGTACATTATGTGGTATGTTTTACTCTAATCCTGTGATTTATATTTTATATACACAATTAATTAATTAATTAATACACAATTGTATTGTATAACTGGTTGGATTTACTGTATTTTATTTGATCATGTATGTTTGTGATGTGATATTTAAGTCAAACTATTGAATGCTGTTCTCTTTCTCAGAGCATGATGATAGAACCGCACCACAGTTTCGCAACCGTAAAGGCAGAGGCTCCCACAAGGGTCGGTCGTATGACAGGTCCCGCAGGGACCGCCAACGGGGAAGCCACTCAGGAGGCTTTGGAGGTCCTGGGCCACGGTCAAGGCTTGATGATGCTGATGGAGATGTAACTATGAGTGACAACTCTCAGGACAACAGCTCCCAGCACAGATTGTAAGTGTGGCTGACTGTGTGTTGCTTAACACATTGTTGGTAGTTAAACTCTTAAATTGTGTTAAGAATATAAGCGAAAAGAAACTTTCAAGAATGAAATGAAAAGACAAAATTATTTTTTTGTATTCTCTCTTTATGCAAGGCGAGTAACACACAGACAGCAAGATTTCATTGATCTGATGTGGATGTGTTTCACTCGCTTCAAGGCTGTTTTAATTTGAACAAGCACAGAAAGTGCATCCTAAACTATGCTATAGTCAGTAGTAGGAAGAGAAAGTAGAACAAGTTTCACATAACGTACCCTGGTTTGCATGCAGACTATGAAAACCCGTGTAAGTCATCTACCCGCCCGAAAAGTACCTCAGGAGAAACAAGCAAAAGTGAAACTGTAAAATCTCAGTTCGGTAACTTTGTTTGACTGTTTTATCACTGTTATCTTAATGCTGTTTTATTTGAACTTACTGGTGACTCCTATGTTATACACAGATGTCAAATATACTTTTTTATTTTTTCGGGATCCCTGCCTGCTGCTAATTATGTTATTATAATGGGACAGAAAAGGCCAGCAAATTCTAGACGGGTGCACATTAATATCAGCTCCCAGTGTGTGTAAATTTGTACACTGTGAAGTTCTTGACACTAATGGAGCTATAAAGCAAAGTTTCCCTTAATGTTCATATCTGGTGCTCTGCCAGCACATGCATGAGGACACCACAAACACTGGGAGGACATGATGCACTGCAGAGGTAGTAACAGTTGGTGGCATAAATGCACCATAAAAGGTGGCAAAACAGTCATAAAAGATGAGGAAAAAGAGATAGAAAGCTTTACTTTGATGTTTTATGAGGTAGGAAGTGTAAAGTATATACACAGTGTTAAAACGTTTAGGGTGCCTGTCCAGAGTTCCCAAAAAGGTTCCTAAAATGCTCCTATGCTGGACACTGACTAAAGGATTGTTTCAATAAATACACTTGTTTGTTGCTTTCTTTAGCAACCCATATGGAAGACCTTTTCGGAAAGGAGGAGATGGACGATTTGACAGAGACAGACGACAAGGCAAAGGGGGAGGAGGTAGAGGAGGCGGCTTTAGAGGAGGAGACAGAGGTGGAGGAGGCAATAGTGGTGGAGGGAAGAACCGGTCAGGCTGGTACAAAGTAACGGTGCGTACAGGACAGTCCCCACAGGACATCCATACTTCTACCTCTTAACCTGTTAAAGGAGATCATGTCTTGCTTTCTTGTGTTACAGATACCACACGGAAGAAAATATGACAAGAAATGGTTATTGACAGCTCTTCAAAACATCTGTTCAGTTACCTACACACCTGTACAAGTGAGGTTCACTGCAGTCTTATAATTACTAATTATAAACTAATAGATTTAATAGAAATAGAATCTAAAAGAAATGCCATCAGTTATTTGTGGATCCTTTTTTTTTTTTTTTTTTTTTTTTAATTCTTGCCTGTCGGTAAAAACAATATCTCCAGTTCCTCATCTAGACAATAAACTGAAGAATTTAAGGAAAGTGTTTGTGGACGCCATCTTTGTATTCATAAAGTTTAATTATTCCTCTCTTTCTCTCCTTGTCTGTCCAGTACCATGTTGACCATAACAGGGTCCATTTCTATGTGGATGATTCGTCTGCTGCCAATGCTTTGCACAAATGTTCTCACAAGATCACAGACACAGACGGCTATAAGGTATGTTGGGGTAAAAATGAAAATCTCACTCTTATTGCTGCAGAAAGTGTACTATCCTTAATGATCAGTCTTGTCATATATATTGTCAGATAACCGTAACATGCTTCACTGTTACTTGCCACTTGCAGATAAAGGCTACACTTTCGTTAAGTTATTATTCCATCTATGTTGACAGAGTGTCACGGAAACAATAGTTTTTCAACCATGACCTCTATATAAGTGCCAACCATAAATCACACTTCTGAAACTCAACATGTGTACAGTATATATCTCTATTTACCAGTCTCTCTCATTCTAAAATAATGTTTGGTTCTTCAAGGTGGAAGTGCATGTCAACCCCAGCGCTCCACCATCCTTCCTGCTCTCTGACCTGAAGCCTGAACACTTGGAGCACCTGAAGGTGAGTGAGAGGAAGTAATAAAAGTATCTGAAGGGTCTGACTGGAGCTGTGCTGACTGGAGCTGCGCCACCATGCCGCCCACAGCGGCATGGTGGCGCAGTGGTTAGCACTGTCGCACGGGAGGTGAAGCTGGTTAGAGCGGGTTGGGGGTTCGATCCCCGGCTGCCCCCGTCATGTCGAAGTGTCCTTGAGCAAGACACTGAACCCTAAGTTGCTCCCGATGGAGACCAGCACCTTGCATGGCAGCTCGGTCGACATTGGTGTGTGAATGTGTGAGTGAATGGGTGAATGAGACTTAGCTGTAAAGCGCTTTGGGAACCGTGAAGGTTGAAAAGCGCTATATAAGTGAGATCATTTACCATTTACCATTCATTTAGCTGTGACAATAATGAAATTTTGAGAAGATGGTTAAAGATTCACAAATGCTATGGTTCAAATGAAACTTTCATCTGTGTTTTGGTAATTAACTTCCAAGAGACAACTCCCATTCATATATTTTCAAAGTGAATTCCCTTTTCTTTCTACCTTTTAACCCCATCAAAATGAATTGGAGGTCATTTTCTAGTAATTTCAACAGTTTCTTTGCCGTTAGAATGAGGCCTCTCACGTTGGCTGCTGTTTATCTTTCACAGCAATGCATGGCAAAACGTTTCGACGGCTCCCAGCAAGCACTGGACTTGAACAACATCCGAACAGACCCAGGTAATTATACTCTCTCATTTTTAGTCTATATATATTCTAAGTGAATGGTCACTGTGATGTTGTTTTGCATTGAGTATTCAATAGATGAGGCAGACAATCTGGTGATGAAACAGAACTTTATTTTGTTACTTTACTGTCACTGAAAATGACATTAAATCCTTTTTCAGTTTGGCATATTTGTTTAGTATTTTGTTATGTTGAATATATTTTATGTGACAGACCTGGTGTCCCAGAACATTGAAGTCATCTTGAATAGGAAGACGAACATGGAAGCTGTCATCAAGATCATTGAAGAAAACATTCCAGAGGTAATATTAATACAACAGGTGTTTTTGATGTTGTTTGTGGGAAAATAAGCAACAAACTATTTGCTGGTGGGTCAAACTGAATGTGCTTACATGTTTCTCTGTCTCTTGCCAGCTGACATGTTTGAACCTGAGTAACAACCGTATTCACAAACTGGATGAACTCAGTGAATTGGTTACCAAGGTGCCTCATCTGAAGACCCTCAACCTTTCCCACAACGAGGTGAAACTGGATGCTCGGTGGATCTAGAGAATAATAACTAGGCATGAATAGGGCCTCTCAACCTGATTTTTATTTTTAAATCCTCCCCTCACACCAACCTGTTCTGTTTTTGTTTGGTCGTCCAGCTGAAATCAGACCGCGAGCTGGACAAGGTGAAAGGCCTGAAGCTGGTGGAGCTGTGGCTGAACAGGAACCCTCTGTGTGACTTCTTCAAGGATCAGGCCTCATACATCAGGTCAGTCAGTGATTTTTGGGGGGTGAGGGGGAGAAGATTTCATGGAGGGGACACAGTGGTGTGACTGTTTGTGTGCAAGTATGGGTGTCCACGAGTCTTTCCTGTATGACAAGAGTGCAGCAGTGTGCTGCAAATGAAGATCAACAAAGATCTGCCTGTGTGTTTGTTTGTGTAAGATGCCTGTACAATAACTGAAACCACTTCCCCAGCTGTCAAGGATGGACTTTTGGACCAAGCAGAGCCAGCTGATATTCACCGTTAACACCCTGTATTTTTTCAAACATGTGTGTCTTTGTGTGTGAGGAAAAGAAACGCATTAATTCATTGGAAATTAGTTCAAATTATTCTTAGTTTTTTTTTCTTACACATTTCTTGCCACTTGATTAACATTTTCTTTTCACACTGCAAACTAAACGTTTCTTACATCCAAAAGTTGCTGAGTGGACATCTAACCATGATGCAGTTCCACATCGTTTTCCTTTCAGCTTGCATAAACTCTCCACAGTTGGAAGGGGCATCTTCTCTCTGCCAGTTATTCAGCTTCTCTGTGGGACATCCTTTCAAGCTTTGATTTGTTTTATGGTTCTCAGTGATGCTGTACCCAGCACTCCCCTGCTGACATCCTGATTAGTTATCCCATAAACCGCTATAAAACACCATCACTCTGCTGACGATATATAATTCTGAGAAGAAGCACTTTTTTTAAGAAGACATTCAGCATAACAACCCTCTAACACAATTTATTGTGAACTGCTTTTGGAAATATGAATCCGAAGCGAAGTCTTGAGCAGTACTGTAAAACAGTGTAGGTTCTTTATTGGAGAGAGGGCAATCTACAGTTGTCTTGACAAATGTTTGGATGAAACAAAGAAAATCCACAGCCAATGATTTCCCCTCCCCTCGTAGCACCCATGCCCACTCGGCCCCCCTGTATCAGGCGAGTATGGAAGGCTGGATAGCCCATGACGGGTAAGATCCCACCTCGAAACACCGGGACAACCTAAGGCAGGCACAGTCACGATTACTCGGCCTCAGTCCCCATGAGCTCCGACTCACTGAGAACGTGACTAGAAGAAATTGAGAAGACGGGACAACAGGAACAGCCGTTGGGTTGAGGCGGAGGGGGATACTTGTCATTATTAATGACCAGTGATGAGCCAAAGAAAAGGCGCTCTGTCTCTTCCACTAAGTTGGTTCCCTTTGGCCTGAAACAGGCCTCTGCTGCTCAGTGAGTGAAGTGGAGAGTTTGGCAAATACCCTTAACTAACTTCTGAGGGAAATATCTGAACTGGAAATTGAAGTTCAGTATTGACTGAAATAAGTCAAATGAAAAACAAAAGTGAAAAAACTTCCTCTTCCAGTTTCTGATGGCTGTGACCAGTACAAAAAAAGCTCAAATGTTACAGAGAGAGAGTAGAGAATGATCACTCAAGTCGTATGCTCAATAATCTCCCAGTCCCTCTGTAACCAGATACTTGGGCCCAAATTAAGATAAACAGTCTACAACATGAAGTCCAGATTCTGCTGGTGCATGAAGACCCATCTCTTCAGAATTGATGGTGGCTATGAGATACTTAACTGGTAACTGCTTTGCTTGTGCAGCAGGGGAAAGCTCTAAGATGAGTGGTGGGACTGCTGGATCCAGCTCACTTTGAGGCCAGCTATCCTTTCTGTTCAGCTTTGTTCTCAGGTTTCTCTTTCTTTGCTGATAATCATGGACGCAGACACTGACAGACTCACTCACATGATGATAGTGATAGGTGCCTCTTCTGAATGTTAGACAAGTTGTGCTAGTGTTTGAATTTTTTGGTGCCATTGACTCGTCTGTTCTTCAGCATCTTGGACAGAATTTTGGGGCGGAAATTAGCACGAGACTGGCAGTAACCACCTCTCTCCCGGCCATGCATAACCTCTTTATTTCACTAATTCAAAATGGATTTGTTTACTGGTTTCCAGCGCAGTCTGGTAGATCGAGGGTCTCTGCATGTTTGTATGTGTGTGCTCCTAGAAAAGTGTGCTTGTGTTGCTTCCCCATGTCAGATCTGTGTATATCTCCATATTGTGGGAGAGGGTGAGTATGCCTGCTGGTAAGTACACTTTGGGGTGGGAGAATTGTCCAAGGGCAAAGCTTGAAACTGAAGGGAGACAAGGGCGTGTATGATAGTCCATTTGTGGATTCACTTGTATACGATGGTTAAATCCCTTGCGGCACTGTAATTGCACTCCATTTTCATGTATCTATACGTGACTGCATTCTCCCAAATGTAATTGACAGCATAGCCGCTTAGAATTACATCAACTCAAAGGCACAAAATGACCTTAAGTGGGTCAGCAGGTGTGACTGACAGTGGTATCTACAGTAATGAGCATGATTTATCGGTGTGTGGGGTGGTTCGTGATGATAACTGTCCTGCTCTTGATTTTTCTTCCTGTACCAGTGCTGTGCGGCAGAGGTTTCCCCGGCTTCTCAAACTGGTAAGTCAATGCGTTTATTTCCCCTCTTCGTCCCCTTGCAATCATCCTCCCTTCTATTGGTGTTATCACACTGGTCAATGTTGCATCAAACATTGCATCACAAATACGAACAACGTGAAAATGCCATGGATTCTAAATGTCTCGTTTTTAAGGATCTGTTGACGTTCCACCATTTTTATCCTTTTCAGTCACCAAAGAAATAAGTGCAAAGTAGCGGAAAGGTCCGCCAGTGTCTATTTCTCTTTCATGTATCTTCCCTCATGTGTTGTTTCTTTTTAGGATGGTCATGACCTCCCCCCACCCATTGGATTTGATGTGGAGACGCCCACCACTATCCCCCCCTGCAAGGTTACTTGTTTTATCTCATCTCACTCAAACTAACATATTGATGTCTTCAGGTGTATGTCTCATTCAGGAGTGTTAAATTCTTTAGTTATTGATTTTCAGAAGTGTAAGTTTAAGCTGCATTGTCTCAAGACAATTATTGTCTCTCTCTTATGTACCTGACAAATGTTTTTTCAATTGACATGCAGGGCAGCTGTTTTGGCACCGATGAAATCAAGGCTCTCATCCTTCGGTTCTTGCAACAGTGAGTTTCTGGCTTTTATACAATTGTCTCACAACAGTCAGTTGATCAGAGCCTGTTCTCCAGGGTTTAATGCACTGGTAATGTGACCCAACCAGTGACTGATTAATCAGTACTGCTTTTTATACATCGTCACTTCCAGAAAGGGTTTGTGGGCAACAAAGAATCACAGGGTCAAACACAAAAAAACTAACTCGAGTGACATGTGACTGTGTTGCAGGTACTACAGTATATACGACTCGGGGGACAGACAGCCACTCCTGGATGCTTACCACGATGGAGCATCGTTGTCCCTCACAACACCTTACTCTACCCAGAACCCCTCCAGGTAAGAACACACTTTTGTATAAATGTAACAACACTGATGAGCACGTGAAGGAATGGGATGTATAGTTTTTCAGTGTTTCCACTGTTGGCTGCTTTTATCCGTGATCCCACTCCTGACGGCTCCCTCTCTGAGTCTCGGCTGTATTCACATTGATTCCATCTGTCCCTCTCTTGTGGTTTCAGGAGCAGTCTGGGAGAGTATCATAAAGACAGCCGAAACCTGAAGAGGCTCAAAGACTCCAGT
This sequence comes from Enoplosus armatus, assembly GCF_043641665.1. Classification (NCBI taxonomy): domain Eukaryota; kingdom Metazoa; phylum Chordata; class Actinopteri; order Centrarchiformes; family Enoplosidae; genus Enoplosus; species Enoplosus armatus. Next base: position 14,249,310 of record NC_092189.1, read on the forward strand.
GAGTTTACACTTACTGACTTGTCATAGTGTCTAAATAGTTAAGGTTGAATATTTTTGTGATTTGTGATGCCTCCTGACGTTTCCCTCTCTAAATCTTGCCTCCTTTAGCAATGCGGTTTCGGCTTCTGAAGCACACACGACTGAACGTGGTGGCTTTCCTCAATGAGTTGCCCAAAACTCAGCATGACATCGCCTCGTTTACTGTCGATGTAAACACCTACACCGTGAGTACATGTTTGTTCTGTCAGCCAGCACGTGACATTACCCTGTTCCTCTCACTGTGAATCATTTCTCTGCATTAATTCTCCAAATATGTTCTCTTTTTACAGAACACACTACTATCATTCACAGTGAGCGGGGTCTTCAAAGAAGGTGAGTTGTTTGGTCATTGTGATTTTAAGTTTTAATCTGCAAAAATAAGTGTTGATTTTGTCACTAATTTGTGTCGTGTCTGTTTTTCAGTTGCTGTTGATGGTAAATCCCGAGAGTCCACCATGTCCTTCTCTCGAGTGTTCATCACAGTCCCAGCAGGGACTACTGGGTACGTTTAGTGAGCTCCCAACGGTTTGTATGATCTTGCTTCACATTTTCCCTGAGGAGGGGAAATGTTACTAAATTAGTAACGACAGTTGTGAATGTTACAGTAAATGAAAATGAACTGGACATGAGGAAAGACATCCTTTTGTTCTCTACTTTACATCCTGTTAAATAAGTCATGAATAAACAGCTCTGTGCTCTAAAATCACTGATACCCACACAAATCACAAAGACCTTTTTTCGTCCTTTTAATAATAGAAAACTATTCAGAATACATTTTAAAAAAACACATTGACCATTATTTTTGACTGCAAAGTCAAGTTTAAATGTGCTTTCATTTGGACGTTAACCACTAGGCCACCTGGTGGCCCATATTGATACAACTAGTTATAATTCAGTTATAGAAAGACTTGTTTTGGAAGAATGTTTTTAAATTGGCCTTGAATTCAGTTTCTGGTTATATGAAAACATACATACAGGCACCTAGATTTTTTTTTCAGAACTTGTGTTCAGAAAAAAATAATTCAAATTGAATGTTTTTCATTCTGTTGCTTGATTTACACACTGACCAAAAGTGCACTTAAGTTTCCAGTTTATTTGTTACACCTAGATAAAGCTAACGCAGTCTATCAATCACCTCTCAAAAACACTTTCAAGAAAAAAATGGATGTTGAAACGTTGATGAAGGTAAATACATTGGTTTGAGCTAGGTAATAATAATAATTGAGTGTATGCGACAGGTTGAACATAAAGATAAATTGTGCAAATAAACCAAGAGGATGGACATTCGGCTTCTCCTGAAATATCGGAAACAGTCCTGAAATCTTATTGTCTGTCTACTGTGTTCCTCCTGTGCCACAGTTTGTGCATCGTGAACGACCAGCTTTTCATCCGGATGGCCACAACCGAGGAGATCCGCCGAGCCTTCGTTGCTCCTGCCCCGACTCCATCGTCCAGCCCCGTCCCCACCCTCACTGCACCGCAGCAGGAGATGCTCACGGCCTTCTCACTGAAGTCTGGCATGAACCTGGAATGGTCCCAAAAGTAAGTCTTGTTTTTTTGTGCATGTAGTGTTGGCAATGATGTATTCACTTTATTTAATCTAAACATTTCTCTTCATTTCACTTCTCTGTCGCAGGTGTCTGCAAGACAATGAGTGGGATTTCAACAGAGCGGCACAAATTTTCACTCGGTTAAAGGTAACATGACTTCAATTCTGCATCTCCTTGAAGGTGTGGCCATTTTCATAGCAAGGACCTAAAATGCTTTTCCCCCTTCTCTTTCCAGACGGAAGGCAAGATCCCAGATGTTGCGTTCATAAAATGAAGAGTTGAATCATACTTCTGTGAAATAAAATCTGCAGTAATTTTATTTATGGCTTTTGTTTTATCCTTTACTTTGCCTTTTGTTTTATTAAAATAATGTAGATCAAGTTTACTTATGTAAACTGTTTTGTTTTAACAGGCAAATGTCAACTGTTTGACCTAAAGACTGATGTTATGATACAATTTTTGGTCATTATAACCTTAGTGTTTTTTGGTCATTTGTATAGCAATCACTACATGTTTTCATAGGAATAAAGACAAATGGCCAATGATTCATTTGTGTTCATCTTGATTTGTTGTATTATGCTAAACAATAAAGATATTTTGTTACACAACTGAAACATTTCACTTCAGCCACAATATTGAAATTTTAATATATATAAAATAACAATAGATTTTTAAAAATATATATATTTCTTTATGTAAGCACTCATATTACAAAAGCATATAAAGCTTTGTTTTACCTGTTAAGATTTGTATAAAGTATTTGCCCCAAGGGACATTAAGAGTAAGAATAAATTGTAGTTTTACATCTTATAATTTAGAAACCACAAATGTGTGGCTATACATACAGTAGTAATGTATGTTTTGCAATGGGTTCAGCAGAAAGAGCAACAGTTATGAACTATTTTATATTAAACCTCTTTTGAAAACATTGCTGAGGCAGAGACCAGACCAACAAGTGTCATGTACAAATCCATTCCAGCAGCTGAAATGATAAGAAATAGAGACTCTTAGAAACAAAGCACTACTTTTGTCATTATAATGAGGCAATTTTGAACATATTTTTGTAAAGCAAATAATGGAACTATCAAGGGGTGGCCGTTCACCAGGCTAAGAAATTTTATGCAGCCATCAACTGTTCTGTTGTAAGTATTAGTATAAAAACAAATGCATTCAGAAAAATGTATTAATTTCAAAAGTAATATTAACAAAGAAACATCTAATGAAATGTTTATAGAGTAGCTGCAAAACAGGTGTAAACAAGCCCATGGGATTAAAGGATAGGTTAACATTTTTTCACATCTGTCTTAAAACAATGATCAGGTGCCCATACGAACATTGAAACAGTTTTTGCTTGCTGTAATCATTCCTCCTGTTCAATAACATCCTTCCAATGTAAGTGATCGGACAAAGTCCTTGTTCGGTGCTAAAATGTAACTCCAAGTTTATTTTCAGATAATTTGAGGCCTTAGCTCGAGTTAGTCGACTCAAGTGAAGATTTTGTAGAAAACCTAGTCTTTTTAGTATAAAATTCCTTTTGAAAAAACAGGTGTAAAACCAGATTTACAAAAAAGTATTGACCTTGCAAAGATGGTGCCTGGGTGTCGTCATATATTTCTCTTCCGGGTTTTGCCATTCGTCTCTGTGACGCGTGACGTACGTACGTTCCCCCATACCATCAGTTGGCGTATGATAACAATAAACAACCCTGAAACAAGAGATACGCACCAACAGGACCTGCCGCTCGAATTCGACACAAACGTACCGAAAATATGAGCCGAGACAGCGACACACAGCTGGAGTAACGTCCCGTCAAGTCGCGTGGGAGTCTTGTCGGTCCTGACACAAAGGATTTTCGAGTTTTTGTGTCAAGCCTCGGGGAGAACTAGAGTTACGGTTTACCCCTTCCTTAGCCCCCGGTAGCTAGCTGTGGCTCATTCCTTGTCTTTGCACACTTTGTGTTAGTCTGTTATGCAGTTGCCAGAGGACTGTACTCGCACTCGTTCTCCTCCGCCACCTCTTCGCTCCCTCTCCCCGCTCTCTCTGGCCCTATGTCTCGCTGGCTTTTCCCCTGGTCAGGCTCAATCAAGAAGCGGGCCTGTCGGTACCTCTTACAGCACTACCTCGGTCACTTTCTGCAGGAACGACTGAGCCTGGACCAGCTCGGCTTGGACCTATACAACGGCAGCGGTGTTATCAAGGAAATCAACCTCGATGTCTGGGTGAGTTAATAACAGGGAGGAGAGAGGGTGGCTGTCAACTTAGTAGTCGTGTGTTTTTGTCGGACTCGTGCACCCTTGACTGTTTCGCAACTGCACTCGAGTTCAACAACAATCTCCAACGTCATACTCTTAGCCTAGCTCGCATTTCTTCGAGGAAATGCACTTGTGGGAAACACATCACCAGCCCAACAGATTAACTTCATCTCTTCCTAGTGTACAAACAATCTGATTGGATATATTTCCCCCTGCCGTGTTGGCTGTACACTTCCTTTGCTTTATAAGCCTGCATCCGGAGTGATGAGACAAATATGAAACCAGTTATTCCAATTTCTTTCACTTTGTGTCTTCTTTACTCCAGGCGGTCAATGAGCTTTTGGAGTCTCTTGGGGCTCCTCTGGAGATAGTGGATGGCTTTGTGAGCAGCATAGCGGTGACCATCCCCTGGCAAGCTCTCCTGACTGATCACTGCACCTTAGAAGTCTCTGGTCTTCAGATAACATGTCGACCCAAGTACCGCACCAGTAAGTTCACTTAAAAACAACTTCTTGAGACAACCTGTGAGATTGTCTCGTGGGTCTTCCACTTGAAGACTGTACATGCATCAGTCAGACACAGGTTGAGTGGGGGCATCTTCCAGGGTTTATCAGATCTACCCATGCTGTCTCAGTTTGACCAGTGTGGTCCAAAAGCATTACTAGTGTAAAAACAAATTTGTTTTTATGACTGTTTTCCCCGAACGATTTCTGATGTAGAGCTCTTGTTATGCAGGTGAGCACAGATGCATGTCTAACTGGTAACATTTGATATTTAAGTGCAATAGAAAAAGATTGAGGGTTCCAAGCATTCAGGCAGGATCATGTCACTATTACTACTACTAATAGTACATATTGACATATTCAACTTAGTTGTTTTGTCAGAGCAACAGTCCAAACACCCCAAAAATAGTCAGTTGGCTGCCATATATAAGGAAAAACAACTGTAAATCCTCACATTTGAGTAATTAGAACTATTTTTGCTTAAAAATGACTGAAATGATAAATCATCAACTATTTTAACCATTTATTAATTCCCCAACAGTCGACATCCTCTCAGCTCCATGCTGGTCTAATGAAAGCTCAGGAGGTGCAACCCGGATCTCCATGTGTAAATTGTTGATTTTAAGATAGAAAAATGCACCCAGCTAAAAACAAGGACAACAAAGCTGAACCAAGATGAGAGCTACATAAAAGTAACAACAGCATAAAATCACTATATACGAGTCAAGTGTTTCTGTCAATTGTAAACAATACAAAATACAGAGAAATATATATTGATTGGATTGTTAAGTAAAAAAGGGTTAATGGTGATTGCAAGTGTACACAGTAGCCCTGAAGTTCAGAAATCACTGAACCCCATGTGGTTCTGTTTGCACTCAGGTGGGGGTTGGGACTCCCAAGGCTGGTCATCAAGCATGACCTCCAGCATGCAGCTGGCTCAGGAGTGCCTGAAGGATCCCCCGGAGGCATCCGAAGAACCGCCTGCCCAGCTGGAAGGGCTTGAGATGTTTGCACAAACCATTGAGACGGGTGAGTCAAAGCTGGGTGTCTCCCGACTTAAGACGTGACCATGTCAACATGCAGACATCAAAATGAAAACACACAAGAGATGATATGAATGATCAGTGCTAATGAACCTTTGCATGTCTCTCATTTCGTCTGTGTTTGCAGTCCTTCGTCGTATTAAAGTCACCTTCATAGACACTATTGTTCGCATTGAGCACCAGCCCCTGGACCTGGAAACAGGCGTTGCCTTAGAGGTGCACATCAAACGGTAGGTCCCAGAAATGAGCTGAATATTATTTTCCAATGAAAGACTTTTGATTATTGCACCTCCTTCGTGATTCTCTTTGTTAATACCATAGTAAGCGTAGGATAGTTAATTCATTTTCATCACATTTGGAAATAACATCCTCAAAAACAGAAACACATTACTTACACCTCTGTTTGTTTCTGAAACATGCTGATAGAGCAGCTCATGGGGCATTTTGAGATGCAACTTCAAAGGTCACGTTTACAGTTCATTTGGCGATAATGTATTTATAGAAAATCCCACGTGTGTTGCCTTTTAATGAATTACACTTCTCAAGATGGCTCACTTGATTTGTTCTACAAAAGAACATAGTGCATGCAAAGCTACAAAGCAACTCTCATCATTGTGTTTCAACGCCCATGATAGATTTGAATATGTTAGAATCACATAGAAAATGGCCTCCTGGTATAACTGGTGGACTTGAAAATATCCCCCTCTCATCTTCGTTTCTTTCGTAAAGATCATCTGAACATCTTTACAGGTATTTTACATTACAGTGAAATGTACGCATTATACTGTCTGTAAACTGCAAATGTTTGTGTTTGTGTATCTTTGATTCTCACTTCTGAAAATGTGCAAAAGCCTTTCGTCATTTCACCGTTACAGCAAGTGTGATGTGAGCCTCCTTTGTATCCTAAGTATACGTGTGAACAAGTGTCCTCATAAATGGGCCATAAAGACATAAAAGCGTCCTGCAGCTCTTGTTAGGTGTGTGTGTGTGTGTGTGTGTGTGTGTGTGTGTGTGTGTGTGTGTGTGTGTGTGTGTGTGTGTGGAAACTGAAACACAAACTGGATCTGAAGCATAAGCTACACAGGATGAGCTAAAACATAGTGGTCAGCATAATTGTCTTTTCTGTCATACAAACAAAAGCCAGATTTATACCCACAGCTCCTTTTTTGTTGTGTTATACTTGTTAACACTCACAACAGGGTGCTAAACTGTCTTTCTGTGATCAGTAATATTGTTACTCTCCCACATCAGCAGTTACCTCTCAGTCAGGGGAGAGGGAAAACAAAATGGAAGTCAAGAATTAGATTTCATCTTCTCTCTGCTCATCGGCAGATGAGGAAAAGAGGCTCCTGCTCAGTTATGAACTTGTCCTTGTATTGTCAGACAGCCTCAGTGTGAAGCTCATTTTAAACAGGGTCAGTATTGACGAGGTCTCTCACCTGAACTGGGTTTTATCTGCAAACAACTGCAGGCTCTACTTAAAGCTGTCGTCAGTATGGGATGTCAGGGGAGTCTGTGACCTTGACATTAATGTGTATGTGTAGTGTGGCTGCAGTCACTGTTGCTGTGGAGAGCCAGATAGTTAACTAGTTGTATGACAATAGATGTTGGTAATGTAAATGGTAATCATGACTTGTGCAATCATGATTTATTGAAAGCGAACATTTTAGCTGCAGTGGTCAGTCCTAAACCTTTCTGTCCCGTTTAATCAAATTAAATGTACAAATACAGCTCACGTGACAATATTAGTAAAGCTAAACTTAATTAATTCCAAACGACCTACTTATTTGATTAATCACCAGGTAGCCACTGCTGGGTTTGTTTATTTCCATTGGTGCCACATGTCCTACGATTGTGTTGCCATTTTCAACATGTGTTACTGTGACTCTGTTGAACCCTTTTTGTTTTTGTGGCTTATTGACAAAGCTGCCCAGGATGGCCATGATGATCTGGGGTCAGTGACCAGAAGGCCCTGTCGTGATTTTCAAACGGAACAACTGATTTGAGTCCAGTGAAGTATCTTACAGGGGCTGCATTTAATAAACAGAGCGCTTCTGCTCCAGTTGAATATCTGATCATCTCCTTAAGACATCAAGGGACTGACAGCAGAACTGCACTTCAGCAGCGCAGAACAGCTTTGAGTCTGTAAACAGTGACAAAATATTAAGTGCTGCTTGTACTGATCAGAATGCCATTGTCAGGTATATTAATTTTAATACTATGGTAGCATTTCCATGAACAGAGGTCTCTTCCTTAAACCAATGGCACTGAGTTTAAACCAATTTGTTTGTCACAATGCAGGTGAAGCTACCTCTTCGTTTGCAGTAGAGGACCAGCAGCCTTTTTATTCTTGTTTCTTAACATCTTATTTTTTTCCCGTATGCAATGGATTTAATTATTTCCATGGCTAAAACAATGTGTGTGTTTGTTTGTGCGGTGTTGCTCCAGGCTGGAGTACTTTGACGAGGCAGTGCGAGATCCAGCCAGCCAGACTACCGTGCCTGTCGACATCCACCAGCCGCCCGCCTTCCTGCACAAGATCCTCCAGCTGAGCGCTGTTCAACTGCTCTACGACAGCATCGGCACAGTACAGGTGATGGACACCACACCACGTGTAATCTTTATATCTATTTTTTTTTTCTTTCGTCCCAACCGGTTAGCGTTGGTCTTGCGAGGTTCAGGACTGATTTAAAACAGTAGATAGTGTGTTGAGTCATTTTCAACCCATGAAATACGATTTTTATACATTTGGTAAGAAATCAAAAGTCAATATTAACACCAGCATTGATGTGTTTCATTACAGCACATTGCAGTATACAGTGTGCATACATGTTTTCATACATGTTTTCATTTGTAAACTTGGAGGAACATCATTGTGGATCTTCTGGCTCTTTGGATACTTGTTTTGTATACGAATAAATGGTTGCAGATGGCTTATTGTAAAGAAAGAAAATGTGTCATGATGTCTGCAACTATACTGACTGTGCAGACGCAAGCAGAAAGGAGGCAAACAAAGGTACGAAAACATCAATATAATTTATAACTTGAAATGCTCATAGATTTCTCCTCATTTCTTAGGGTCCTCCTGAGGAGGAACACCCAGAATCAGCCACGGCAAGTGAAGGAGAAGAAGAAGAGGAGGAGGAAGAAGAAGGAGAAGAAGAAGAAGAAGATGAGGAGGAGGAAGAAGAGGAAAAAAAGGCAAAGCCCCAGATATCCCCTCCCTGTCCTCCATCTCAGCCGCTGCTCATAGGAAGCTGCTCTGGTTTCATTGAGACCACTGTCAAAATCAAACAGAACGACATGCTGCCTGGACCAAAGGTGTGTGCCTGTGTGTGCCTGTGTGTGCCTGTGTGTGTGTGTGTGTGTGTGTGTGTGTGTGTGTGTGTGTGCGCGCGCACGCTCGTGTGTGCATACTGTAACATACTGAAGGATTAGTAAAAGCAACTGTTCTCTCATTTTGACTTCTGTATCCTTTCTCTTTCTCTGTTCATCAGTTGGAGTTGGATGGGAAGGTGGGCTGTGTCCACATGCTGCTGTCTCCAGATCAAATAACCCATCTGACAGACCTGCTGGCGGCTCTCTGCATAGACATCGGTACAGTAACAACATGCTCCAATCCCTGGCCATGTTTAATATATCATAGTGATTAGGGCATGAAACAAGATGAGTCATGTGCCTCTATGATTTAAAGATGATGGTGAGCTGAAGCTGGCTGATGACCAACAATCAGTCAGAGTGTAGTCAGGTCATAGCGAGGCCTGTTATGATAACATGAATGAATTATAATCAAGTGGACTTAAGCCTTCAGAGTACTTTTATGTTCACAAATAAAATAGGAAATACTTGTATGTACTAATGATGCTTACGTTCATGCACTCACAAAGTAAAACCACAAATTCACTACTTCATTCATTATTTCTTCTGTGTCTAGAAACTAGGAGGTGATCAGGTGTATACAGACTTTAGCAATACATAATGTAAACCTCCTCGAAGGCAGATGACTCACTTAGACGCAGACAGTAAGCCTGTGCTGTGCCCTCTGTTGTAGCTAGAGAGTAAGGTCACGGAGATCTGCAAATGCCTCATAAATGTGAGGTCACACTCGGAAGAGATCTGTGTCTTTCTCTCTCACACTCTCACACACACATTCACAAAGCCTGTCCTCTCACCCCCAGAGACAGAGACTAAGTGTGGTGGAGTACACAGTCGTCCGTTAGACTCAGACGACCTGCGATTGATTGAGGACGACCTCAGTAAGCAGCTGGGCTCCAGTCCCAGAGACGAAGAGTGGGATACAGAAGCCGACCTGGAGCCGTACATCACCGGCCTGGAGAATGGAGGTACACACAGCAGCTAAGGTCCACTAATAAACTGTCTGTCTGAGGCACATCAGAACCTCAGCAGGCTCAGCTGCTCCTATAGGCATGTATTTTCTAAGCATGCCAGCCACTGTCGGTAAAAATAGAGAAAGTTTTAATGTTTTAGGTTAACATAAAGCCTTATCAATCTCAAGGTGCTGTACTTTGTCTTTAACTAGGCTGTATAAATGCAAAGACACAATCTTAGGTTGTTTTCGGCCGTCAGTTCAATGAGAAACCAAGGTGGTGTGGAGGTGTGAACCTTTAGTGTTGAATAAGAAGAGTGCTGCTCCTTTCCTTGCAGCGATGTGTCGTGAAGCATTTGTGTACGTTGTAGTATTTAACTTGTCTCTCTGTGTGTTTGTTTGTGTGTACCTGCAGAAATGTTTTACTCCATGGGTCCTGCTGGGATGACCAGTAGCGTGACGTCCGTGCGCTCCGGCAGCGAGCTGTCAGACAGTGATATGGAGTCCTCTACACACAGTCTAGCCAGCTTCACACAGCCTGCAGTGATGTCTGCACAGGTACAGAGTATGTGTGTGTGTGTGTTTGCATTTCCTGAGCATTTGGCCACACGTAAAATAACTGTTGTTGTTGTAACTGTTGTAAAGTTTTTAAAAATATGGTATTGTGCACGTTACATACATACAAATATTAGCACAAGATATTTTATGGAATTGTGTATGTATGTTTCTTTCCTTACTTATTTACTTATCAGATCACAAGCAATATGATTTCCACTTTAATTTTCCCTGCCAGGGCATGGTGAACTGTCCCAGGAGGTATCCTGTAGCGGGCTGTCTGTCAAGTCTACCCCGGTCAAGCAGCCGAACCAGAGGTAAAATCCCTGCAGTGTTGAGTGAAGGGTTTATGTCGACGCTGTGAAGGAATCTGTAGGTCTAAAGTATCAAGCACTGTATGTCCTCAAAATACTCAGACTGAGTTATTCTGCAGTTCAAAGGTTTTTTTTTAAAAACATATTTACACCTAAAATGTCCTTACTTACTTAGGCCCTTTTGAGTACTAATTATGAAGCCTGCATGCTTCCACTTTACACATATGTTTGACCTTATCATCATCATCAAATGTCATAATTTATGTATAATAAGTATATTTTCCCAAAGAAGTGTGTCTGTGTAAAAAAGTCCTGAACTCGCATCGTCTTCCTTGCAGGACGCTCACACAGCGGCCAGGCAGAGCAGATGAAGCCCGATGCTTTGTTGCGACTGACCCTTGGCGGGCTCACCCTAACACTGCTGCAGGAGGACCCACCCTCTAGGCCTGATGGAGCCTCGTCATTGGCTCAGGTGTCTCAGGTGTTCTTTCGGGAGCTGACCTTCTTCAAGGACAGCATGTTCAGCGAGAGAGACTTCCACCATCTGAGAGGTGGCTTTGCCAAGGCCTGCCCACACTCCCATCTCAGGTAGAAAAGACACAGACACATATTTAGTCTTTGGTTATAATTCATATGGATATACAGTAGCTTCCCACCTAATTTCCTTTTACAACAATTATCGATAGGAAGGTATTTATTTTGGGTGTGTAGTTTTTTACAGATACAAAATGAGGCTTAAAATTTCATACAAAGGTGAGAAGATTCAGTTGACGATACTGTAAAACCTGTACTTCCCTTTCTTAGTATGATGGTGCTCAGTCAACAAATGCCTTGAAGAAATGGATATTTCTGAAATACAACAAACCTTGGTGTTTAAATAGCCTGTAGGTTTGAGGAATGTTTTACATGTCTGAAAGGTCATTTTATGTAAATATGTATGTAAATAGCAGCACGCCATTTTGCATGTGGTGTGCTTGTTTTGTTTTTTCATCAAGTTGTGTGTTACTCTTCCCTTCTGGCTTTATGTTTATCATGCCTCCACTCCCGCTCTCATCCTGGGACATTTCACCATCAATATACACACACACACACTCTGTTGTTGAGGGCTTCTACAAGCTTCTCCTAGCTGAGAGTGTCTAATTCTCGTTGTCGTCTCTTCCAGAGTGACAGGAGCAGCAGTGCAGGTTGCCTGTGAGATGCGGAGCGGGAGACGCCACAGTCGGGCCGTGACCTCTGACCTTTCCTTCAGCAGACTGGAGCTGTTAGAGTGCCTCTGGTCGGACGGAAAGCCTCAGTACAATGAGGTAGAAAATATCTTTGTCTGTCTGTGAAGACTCTGTGGCTGTGTTCACACTGTAAGACTTAAAACTTTCTTACATCTTCGTGACAAGATCTTATTTTTTGTTAGTCTGTTCACCTTAGGTCATTATATTGTGTGATCACATGAGGTCATTATAAGCTCTAACATCTCAATGTTTGAACACCTCTGTCACAGCTGTTCTTCATCTTTCTTTTGTACTAGAACCAACGTCATGTATGTTCCACTGCCAGAAGGGAGTTGTGATATGTGAAATGACAGACTGAAGTTATTTTGCCACAGAACAAATAGTTAATAGTTTATGTTTGTTGTTCTCCTACCAAGCTGATAAGGAAGACTTGAGAGAACAGTGTGTCCCTCTCTGTGTTTCCTTCCAGTTGCTTCAGTTCCAGAAAGCTGGTCTGTTCACAATTGGAGCTGCAGCCAGACCGTGTGCCCAACTACACTACGGCCTCACTGAAAAACACCTGCGTAGGGTACGCATTTAGATACACACACACACGCTGACTTGATAGGTGCAAAACCTTTCTGATTATTTTCAGTTTGTTTTTGTGTTAAGTGCCTCCTATTTCAATGTACGAAATGTGCTTTTCAAATTATGTTTGTTTGGTTTGTGTAGTAGTTAAAGTAGTTCAGTGTTTACACCAGGCCCTGAAGCAAGACTACAAATGTAGAGAGTTTAAGTAAAGCAGCAAGTATTTATTTGTTTTCTCATGATTCTCTCGTAGTTAGAAAGTTACGTGATATTACTTAAGTTTTTTATGTCATGTTGATTGTGAAAACAGGTAGATGGTGACACCCTCATTTTAAAGATTACTACAAAAATTTTCCATTAGGCTTTCTTTTTTGCCAGTTTTTAATTTCTCAAATTTGATAATTTTCTTGCCCAAGAAAATCAATGTATTTTACTGCCAGAATATTATCCTTGGCAGGCTGCATAAATCTCACAAATGGCTTTGGCACCAATAAAACTGCACTCTGAAATCCTGGACTGTGATCACAAGCATATTTATGCTGACTTGAATCTGTCTGGTAAGATGTATAAGAAAGATTTATCAGGTAAAGGCTTCCCTTAGTGTTATATTGACATCTTGTCCGTGTGTGTTGGCAGGGTAAACAGCGGGTGGTGCGGCGGGAAAGTGTGGTGCGGGTGGAGCTGGCAGAGCTGAGCGCCGAGCTGGACCTGGACGTCCTCAGTCGCCTGGGGAGCCTGAGCAAAGCCTTCAGCCACTGTCCCACACAGACCGCAGGACCTGGACTCATACAGGTGGAACCCCACGTACATCAGAAAGAAGCAAATTACATAAAGAAAAGACCCTAAAAAATATAGACCTTTTATCAAACAGTCCAACCAAATAACACAAGGTGTATAGAAGAAATGCATAGTGACACCATCAACTGAAAACAGGAATCAGCATACTTGTTATACCAGCAATAAAGACAGTTTGTAATGACGGTGGAAATATATTCTAAAAACACAGAATATAATTTTGTTTTAAGTAATCCAGTTTGGTTATGCAGAGTCAAGATAATCCAGTCATATCTGATGATCATATTTGTGCTGACACAGACTTGAACAAAATTGCCAGGCGTCAGAGTAAATAAGCACTTCTTCAGTATCTTCAGCTCATCCTTAAGAAGCTAGTAAATCTTCTCAGTGGTCAACAGTGACAGAAGACACCTGACTACTGTCTGTAACTGACTGTATCCATGTTCAGCCAATATTGATAAATAAATACTAAAAGATTTATCCCTTTCTTTCCTCTCAGACTCAGAGCAGTGAGCTGTGCTCCTCCTTCACCCTCCTCTCCCCCCACGCCGTCCTCAGGCTTCGTTTCCCCATACCCGACCTGCGCCCCCCCCCTAAGCGCCGACCTCCGACCCAGAGGGCGGTGCGGCAGGAGACCCTGGTGCTGGAGCTTACAGAGCTGGAGCTGAAGCACCAGGAGGCCCCGGACCTCCAGAGCGAGCAGACTGCCCCGGGACAGCCGTGGGCCCCCTGCCTCACCCAACTGCTGGAGGCCTCCTTCACCGACCTGCATGGTGGGAACACACACAACCCTACACAGTAGTGGTTTGTACTGACTGAATATTCAGACGTACAGTGTGCTGACCAATGCCCATTGCTCAAAATAGACAATCCAAGAGTTAGTGAGAAACATACATGAAAACAGTTAAAACATATCAAACATTTTAACTGTTAGCATTTCATCCAAGGATTCAAGTTAGCATTTTATTTTTAGAATAGGTTTGAAAGCCCCTTGACTTTGTTAATATAGTGCCATTAGTCATTTTATTGCGCACATGGGAGACTTTGCCATTTCTGCCATTTTATAATGATGTAGCTGCACAAAATGTGTCTACTAAGGGCTTGCCTTGTAAGACTGACTGTAGCTCTGTGAGACTTTGTTGTTGCATGGAGTCCTGCCCTGGCGAGATTAAGAACACAATTCATCATTAAAAGCTGTAAAAGCAATGTGGTTATATTTTTTCTGTATATATATGGCTGAAGCAGACCTTTAAAATGTGAAAAGCTGACAGAGAACTGATATGTTTTGTCTCACCAGGGTCATACGAAGGCTGGGAGCGCGGCTCTTTCCCCTGTATCAGAGTGAAGAAGAACCGTGACTCTCTGCCCAGGTTAGTAGTGCAGATCATGAGAATAATTAAATACATAATTCACAAAAACAATTTTAGGTGTTGAACTACATGTACTCGGCTAGAAATCAGCACTTTACAGTACCAAAGCTCTCCAAGAGGAAGTTGGACTTCCTGCTGTCTAAACTGTCGCTCATCAAATCAGTCGGAAGGTGTTGTTGTACTCCAGCATTACTGACTTCCTGTTTCTATGAACAGGATATCTGTGAGTGTGCGTGGAGGTGAGGCTCAGGGCCCAGCAGCAGGTCTGGATGGGATGAACCTGGGCCTCATCAGGGACCTGGGGGCCGCCTTCTTTGAAAGTCACTGTGAACTAAACGACAAAACCAGCTCTCCGTTCTCCTCCAACCGCACCATGTTTGAGACTGAGGAGGTGCGCTGACACACAGGAAAATATGACACATCTAAAATGATCAGCCATCTTATCCAGACCTAACTTGTTCCGCCTTGTCACTCCCCCTTCCTTGTTTTAGATGGTGATTCCAGCTGACCCAGAGGAGATGCGTCAGTTTCAGGCGCAGTGTGTCGCTCAGTGTCAGTGTGCCGTGGACATCAGCCTGCCGCTGGCCTACATCCTCCTGCCCAGCAAACAGGCCTTCCAGAGCGTCTACAACAGGTACGTCAACAGAAGCACAAGTGTGATGGCTGTCCTCCAAGCTAAACGTTATCCAGGTATCCCCCAAAAAATGGTCTTAAATGATTTTTAGTAGAACGTATACAATTTAGGTCTTTCTCACCTTACAAGATTTTATTGAACTGAACGTTCACTCTTATTGTTAAAAGATGATTTTCTTTACTTTTTATATTGCTGGTGTC
Organism: Enoplosus armatus; assembly: GCF_043641665.1. Lineage (NCBI taxonomy): Eukaryota > Metazoa > Chordata > Actinopteri > Centrarchiformes > Enoplosidae > Enoplosus > Enoplosus armatus. The sequence goes on from NC_092189.1 coordinate 14,264,685, forward strand.
CTTGTTGAGCTGCTCATGCAGAACTGTAGTTAGAAATAGCTCCATCTCTCAGCTTTGTTCCTTTTTTATTCTTTATATTGGTTATAAATCCTGCATCATAAGTAACATTCATTCTCCTCACCACCCCTTCATTCATCCAAAAGGATCAATAATGATCTGTTGATGTGGGAGCCTCCTCCCCCCTCGGCCAACAGCCCCGACCACAGCCGCCATCACCACGACGAGTTCCAGCTCTGCAAGTCAGCCTTTAGACTGGGTGAGTTTGGCTGCTTAGATGGAAAAACTTCTACAACATGTAGATCTATTAGACATAATGGCAACAAGCATGCCAAAACATGTTTTATTAATCAAGCAGGTTTTGTATTTGGATAAAGATGAAAGGAATTGAACAGATTAATATGTTTCCCTCTGTCTCTTTGCCACAGACTCTGATTCAGAAGAGGACGAGCCTCAGTTCTACATGGCCAGTGAATCAGCTGGAAGGACTCAACAGTCAGCTCCCCGCCCCAACCACAACCTCAGCCTCCTCTCCCTCACTGTGATTATCGGCAAAGGTCGCCTCCAAGCCAGAACAGACAGGAAGGTGAGCCACGTGGCTGCTAACCATAGTATTAGAATGAGACGAGGGCTGTGCACTAACTGTCTTACTTGGACTTGAGTCAGACTTAAGTTGACCATGACTCGTCTGCTGTGAAACTTGACATGACTTGATATTATAGTAGTATTTGATATGAGTTTGGCTATTGTCCTATTGTAATTTATATACTAAGCATTGACAGACTGTAAAATTAGGTTTTTGACTTGCAAGTCACGCCTCAAAGACTTGGACTTGGTTCAAAAGACTTAGAAACCTTTGAACTGTATCCATTTTTTAACTAGTAATGTTTGCGTTTCTTAACCGCTTCCATTTTATCTCATTGACTCAGGAGGACCAGAGTCATGGGGAAATTGTGCTCGACCTGGAAGGGGGGAAGATATTCAGCGTGGCGCAGCACCAGAACGACCCCAATCTCAATTTCCTGTGTCTGGAGAGCAAACGAGTGGAGCTTTATCATCAAGGTGCACATTATCATGTTGTTTGCAAACATTTAATTGCAACATGATTCATATTTTCCTCTTTAAATTATGTTGTAGATTTAATGTTAAGTAGAAAATGTTTATGTACGGTTCTGGGTCATCGAGCACATTGTTTTTCCCCCACACCACTACAGCGGTGGTGAAAGACACCCCCATCCCACAGCGGTTGGAGATGCCCAACTTCACACCCCCAAAGCACTTGGACCCTACCATATACCCGACAGAGGTGGGTGTGAGCAGTGTGAGCAGCAGGGAGGGGGAGCTTCAGATGTTGTCCACAGCCATCAAAGTCACACTGGACCCACAGAGGAGTGTCAAGGTATGTCCACCTCAAACGCCTGATTGCACTGCTGATGCAAGTTTGAAATTAAACAATGTTTGTCTCTGTCTGTCCTTGTAGGAGTTCCTCGTGGCCCTTCGACTTCAAGGTGCCACCATGCGACATTACATGACACAGACTAACCACAGCTGGCATGAGCAGGTGAGGAGCAGCACAAGGAAACTAAAAGAAACAAGTCTTCTTACAGATCATAACCGTGCATTTTTAGTTGTATTTATTATTTAGTTTCTAGGCATTTTGAGATGTTTTCCTTATTTAACGCTTTACTTGCCTAATGAAATGAAAGAAATGTGAAGGGAAACAATGTTCAGTTGTCTTGGAGATAAATGTCAGATTTAAAGATTTGGAGTCAGTCCATCAGAGTCAGAAAACTCCTTCTTTCTCTAGACCAACATTTTTGACATTCCACATTCATGCAGAAATAGAAATGTATGAATGTGCAGTACAAGAGAGTGACATGCCAATTTCTCCTGTAGCAGTGGAGTAGAGTAGATGTGGCAGGTTTTGAGAAAGTGGGTACACCAATAAAGGTGAATAACAGTTAATGACAAAATAACTGGAAGGTTTTGGATTACAGATTGCTGATTATACAGAAAAGACAAACATAGTCTGAGATTATTTCCATCCAGATAATAGAATACATTAAAGAAAGATCCAGAGAGCTGGACACAGATGACTCGAGCAGGAACATTATACCGCCTGTGCTGGTAGCTGTTAACATCACCCTGCTTTCCCTCACAGGTCCCACCAGTACTAAATCACCAACCCTGCCAAATAAAACAACTTATTTCCCTTTCGTGCCCCCAGAGATTAGAAGTATATACTATTACATTATAGCCAATAAAGTATGATTTCATACAACAAATTGCATAAACAAATGGACCTGCAGCTTATGTTATTATTGCATAACACAATTGCAGTTTGTTCTGTTTTATTTTCCAGTAGAAGCTTTTGGGTTGTGCAGAAAAATAGAAAACCACACTCCACTCTGAAATGGAATTAGGTTGATGGATTTAAAGTGTTTTGCCTGCCGGCTGAGTCTGTGTTTGTTTGTTACAGCTGGTTGACTTCCTGGATGTCATTGATGATCCCATCCTGGGATACACAGCACCTGCCGTCATCACTGTCCTCCACACACACCTCGCTACCTGTGCCGTCGACTACAGGTATATATATATATATATATATATATATATACCTGAAAAAGTGTGGTAAAATGATGGTGTACATTATACCTTTCTCCTCTTTTTCACCTTCATCTTGTGTTTTTCTGTTTTCCAGACCTCTGTATCTGCCACTGCGAGTGTTGTTCACAGCAGAGTCCTTCTCTCTGTCCAGTAACATCATTGTAGACACTGCCACCTTCCACCTCAGGTACAGTTCACCACGAACTGAACATGAAGATTGTTCATTAAATAAAACACTGAACAAACTTTCCTGCCAAAATCACAATATTATATTTGTTGAATCAGCACAGTAAATAGTTTGAAATGTAGCCGTCAGTTTGGTTTAAGGTCTTTGTGTAAGGTGTGTTTTTGTGATGATCAGATTCATCCTGGATGACTCTGCTCTCTACCTCTCTGACAAATGTGAGACTGACACCGTGGACTTAAGGAGAGGTAAGACCCATGATACACATGTGTGCCGTGTACACCTACGGAATAGTTGTAGAAAATACTGGTTTTGTGTCATCAGCAGATTTTCTCTTTTAGTACTGGTTCTTATTGCTCCTACAGTTACTTAGGAGGGTTGTTTGTAGCCCTAATGTTGCTAAGTTTCTTCATGTCCGTTTATAGTGTGTCTGCACTAAAAGTATTTAGGAAGTCCAGTGTAACTTAGAGGAGGTTAAGTCTGCTCATGTAACATGTTTTGCCACGGAAGAAATAAATTACTGACGAGTGAAAACGAGTCAAAAGTGTCATCATCTGTGAAGCAGCCAGATGTCACAGAATGATAAGCGGGCTGAAAGAAAATTTGTTAGCTGTGGTTAAACACACCTTATCCTCGGACAGGGGAAACTTTCCCAACAGGACTAGTGTGATTGGTATCAGAGCTGGTGTTAAGTTGAAAGTTATCAACAGAGCCGCTGCATCCCCTAGTTAATGCTGATTCTCTTTGAAGTGATAAAATGGAAATTGGAAAGGCCTCTTGACTTGTAAAAGATATAAAACATGGTGTCTGCTACTTTAATCAAAGTGTTTTGTATCTTCAAAAACAGGTAAAGGAAAAAGAGGTCATGTTACGATCAGGACGTCTTATATTAGTGACGTAAAGAAGAATCAGTGTCAAAATGAGTTGCACCCTAATGTAAACCTCCACGTTTCTTTTGTGTCACACAGACTATGTGTGTGTTCTGGACATTGACCTGCTGGAGCTCGCCATCACCACATGGAAAGGCAGCGATACGGGGAAGCTGGTGAGTGCTTGCCCTCTGTTTACATACATGCGCTCCCTTCACATTCACTCAGCAGTGCACCCCTGCCAGAGAAAATGTGAACGTAAACAAAATATTATAATTTAGTTCAGTTTCCTTCAAAAACCACTAACGAGCACAGGCCCTTGTGTTTATAAATATTTGTTTCACCATAATGAAGTTTCACTGTAATAATAGCACCAGACAGCAGTTTAAGACTGGCGACAGTAAACATGTTGTCCCTCAACAATGATGCAGCTGTCCTGTCAGCCAATCAGTAACAAGGTGTACAAATGTGAGAACGGTCTGTTATGTTCTTTGTTTATACTGTTCAGGTGTGTTTTTACTTTCTTTGCTTTTAGTCATTTCATTAAAGCATATTTTTATCTCCAATGTATGTTCTTCTATGATGGATGTATTTACACCTTATTTGGTAAATATTATGTATCTTATATAAATAACAAGAGCATAATATGACCTTTATCACTGTACCACTGAAGATGACCACAAAATGTTGGTCCATCACACTGTTATAAATTCTGAAATATTAAAACTCATCATTTCACTCAACAGATCAGCACCAGTCAGCAGTAGTTGGGCTGATTTAGGCTTTTTTCATCATTCAACATGTGTCGCACATTATATTGGTTGTGCAATGTTGCTAAGTTTCTTCATGGCATCAGATGCATAATTTCCTCAGGTTTTGAGAAAATCCTGTCAGTGTTTGATATATTTCTTGACAGATGAAATAGTGAACAAGTGTGTTGACAGAGAGGGATCCGAAGTAACAAGTTCCTTAACAGCATCACTGCCACTAAAGGTTTTGATTGATGATATTTGTTACGTCATTTCGTCTCTTCCCATCCTCCCTCCTCTCAGTCACCACCTTTATTAATTCTCCTGTTATTAATTTAAATATGCTTCCTCTGTGTACTCTTTTTGCTCTCCAGTCTCAGCCTCTCTTTGAGCTCCGTTGCTCCAACAATGTGGTTCACCTTCATACCTGCGCTGACTCCTGCGCTGCCCTGGTCAACTTGCTGCAGTACCTGGTCTCCCAGGGTGACCTGCACCCCCCGCCGCGTCACGCCTCACCCACCGAAATTGCTGGCCAGAAATTACCAGTAAGGCCAGCATGTTAATACCATCGGAGAATTAAAATAATGAATTAATAAGCATTACGTAATGGCTTGGAATTAGTTAAGCAACTCAAGTTAATTTTATATATACATTAATTTGTCTCAGAGGGCTTTACAGTCTGTTTATCAAACTCTTAGACCTTTTAGTTTGGATTAAAAAGAAAGTCCACTGGAAGAAAAAACTTGAAGAAAAAAAACAGAATGCCACTTAGGAAGTGAAGTGTATAATATTAAATAAAATATTAAGTGTAATAAGTCAAAGAGTTTCAAGCAAAAAGTAAAAGTGTAAAAAGTGCATTTTAAGCACTTATCTCCACAGTAACTAACTAGACACAAATTGCAAGCAGCCAAGAAAACAATATTGTTTGATATTGTATTCATGTTTTCCTTGAAGAGTAAATGTTCTTCTACATAGAGTTTCCTACATAATGTATAGTGAGGGACATGAAAAAAAAGTTGAAAAGTGGTATAAAGATGCTATTAAAAGTGTCTGTAATATTCTGTCTTGTTAGCTGTCAGAGAGTCCTGCGTCTGTGCTGCCCTGCCCTCCGGCTGAAACCGCTGAAATCAACCAGTATGACTTGGCTGATGCCTTAATTGACACAGATAAGAGCCACAGAGAAGAGAGTTCAGATGCAGGTACTGCAGAGTTTGTCTCTTTTATTACACATCGTTCCATGTTGTTTTTGACCTCTTAAACTGACTGATGGATTATCTGCGTTTGTCCAGGTTCACCTTCCATGCCGAGAGGCTCGCCTGTCTCCGTCTACCTGTTCCCTGGTGAAGCGTCGAAGCGCACCCCCTCCATCCTGCAGGGTGAGGACTCTGAACTTGACGGACTGGTTGCCACAGCAACGGAGGCTCAAGCAGATATGATGTCAGAGGAAGGCTCCGAGGGCTCCACCGACAACGATGACTTTTGCATCTTGGAGGCTCCCGGCATGGGCATTCCTGTGAGTCTCTCCTCGCTCTAATGGTCCTCTTTATTTTTTCTTCCCTGTTAGCTTACTTTCCCTGATGCCACAAGTCCTCAGGATTAATCTGCATCCTTACTCACAAAATGTCAACACATGGGATTTGTTGCAGCCCAAGGATGGGGAGCCTGTGGTGACGGTGCTGTCCCCGGGGCCCATCAGGGTGAAGGACAGTCACTTCTCCAGACCTCGAGGCAGCTCAGACCTGCTCCGAGCCCCCAACCGCTTCCCGGTGCCCCAGAGTAGGGTGGTGCTGCGGGAGATTTCTGTGGTCTGGCATCTCTACGGGGGCAAGGACTTTGGTGGCAAGCCCATGTCCATACATGCCCAGCATGCAAACAGGTAACACACACTCAGGGCCACAAGTAGGTTCTCAAAGCCACAGAAATGTAGTTTCTCATACAATATACATCAATAGTGATGATAATTCCCCGGTGTGTGTTTCCTCTCTTTCCTGTGACGGTTGCTCTCACTATCTGTGTCCTCCTCTCTGCAGAGGTCGTTCAGTCCCTGCTGGTGTTCGCGGATCCCCGTCTCGCTCTGTCACTTCCTCACGTCCGCAGAACTCCTGGCGCTGGGCTGGAGGCAGCGGGCGTCAGCACACACTGCTGATGGAGATCCAGCTCACCAAGGTATATATACAGTATGTGTGTAACCTGAGGTGAGATGAAACTAACTTTAATGTATGCAAACTCAGATCTTTTATTGTAATCTGTTTTTATGCACCCATGCATTTTATAGGTTTTTATCTTGATGTTTTTATGTTTTGTTGAGTTTTTTTTCCCTGATCCAGAAGGAATGTTTAACCTCAGTGGTACATTTTTGTTTGAAATGACAATTAAAGGAATAGTTGGATACTTTGGGAAATACGCTTATTCACTTTCTTGTTGAGAAGATCAATTCCACTCTCATAGGCAGATTTTGTTACCTTTGGACAGAGCCAGGCTCGCTGTTTTCATCTGCTTCCAGTATTTATGCTGAGCTAAACTAACCAGCTGCTGGCTCCACATATATATCATAACGATGGGTGAGTGGTATTGATCTCATCTAACTCGTGGCAAGGAAGCGAATAAGGGTATTTCCAGTCACCCCCCAAACCTTTGCTAGTGAGACACATTCAAGCACCATCTTTTTCAACACATTCCTCCTGTTTTGTCCTCCCAGGTGTCCTTCCAGCACGAGTCCTACCCAGTGGCAGTAGCAGGGCAGGATGGGGAGGGGTCAGTGGCCCCTGCTGTTGGAGTCGGTCCTGGTGGCGAGCAGCCCCTCTCCAGGCAGGTGTTCATAGTCCAGGAGCTGGAAGTTCGAGACCGACTGGCCTCCTCACAAATCAACAAATTCCTCTACCTCCACACCAGCGAGAGCATGCCCCGCCGAGCCCACTCCAACATGGTGAGATAGCAGGGAGGCAGGCAGGAGGGGGACGGCCATAACGAGTACAAAGAATGGATAGCTTTGATACACCTTAGAGCATTGTTGTGTAGGGGGGCAGGAAGAATTAGGTGGAGAGGGGTGAGAGGGTTTGTTCTTTTATGTCAACAAAATATTGATCATGTAAATGATATTGATTGTGTGTGTTCTTTTTGTAGCTGACAGTGAAGGCCCTGCAGGTGTGTCCCGAGTCAGGCCTCGGTGGTCCAGAGTGCTGTCTCCGGGTCAGCCTGCTGCCACTACGACTTAACATCGACCAGGTAACTCCTGAGACTGAATACTAGAACAGCTAGTCAGAGTACATGACACCCAGAAAGTCTTAGTAGAGCCTTCAGATCTGCAGTGAAATGTTTGTAGAAAATGTAATAAATAAATAAAAAAATGTAAAGTAAATGACTCTCTGTTTTGAGTTTTATTCAAAGCTGTTCGTTTTTCTTCTGTCTCCTGTCCAGGACGCACTGTTTTTCCTGAAGGACTTTTTCAGTAATCTAGCTTCTTTTGTTAACCCTTACCTGCCTGTGGACCCTGCGACTGAAGGTGAGCTACATCTGATTGATCGTTTTTTTTTTATTCTTTGCTGCATATTTCATCAGTTGTCTTTCACACTTGATGTTAACAGATTTTAAACAAGATCTGTCATGCAGGCTCCTCTCATTTTCTGAGCTCCTTTTTGTTTAGTTAAACATAAACACATTAATAATTTTCATTTCATTTATTTTCAGTGAAAGCAGACCCCTCCCAGAAGGGGTCTGAGGAGGCAGAGTCAGCTGCTGGTCTGGGACCTGACCTCACTGCTTCTGTGGAGACTACCTACAGCGAGCAGAGTTCCTCCTCTGCCGGCTCCACCTCCTCCTCCGACCAGCCAATCTACTTCCGGTATGTGAAACACCAATTCACCAGGAGGCATCAAGGGAGTTGCAAACAGGAGAGAAAGAGATTTTGTTGTGAAGACATTTGTGTTCAACAAAGTCTACTCAAAACTGGATGTAGGCTGCTGGGATAAGTCTGGCGACTATTTCAGTTGCCATTCTCCTCCCTTTCCACTATCTGCTGGTTACTGTTTTCAAAGTTCCCGTCACTACGTAAAACAACATCAACAGCCTCCAAGCTTGCAGCCTGCACACTGAAAATAGCAAGTTTTGACAAAGATTTGGATCGTCTGTGGTTTTAACAGGTCCAGTCAGCTCCTCCAGAGCTAAAGTATAGGTAGTCTTCACCTGTATGATCAAGTTGTGTTTGTCTTTTTTAACAGTAAAAGTTGTATCACATAGTCTACATACGTCGTTCACTATTTTATGTGGCGTTTTCTTTTGCAGGGCTTTAACCATTTTAATGCCAGGGCTCGCTTCCCCACATGCAATTGTTTCATCCAAGTTCCCGTCAGACACTATTTTGAGAGGGCACCGTCGTTGCATCCTGGGCTTAGCGGCGCCCAAGACAATTGTGTTGGTTTAAAAATACAAACGTTATTTTTTTCTCCTATCCAAGAACGACGATGGGTCAGACCCTTCTAAGTGTGGAGATAGGTCTGGCTATGCGAGACTAAACAAGGTCAAACAAGTTCAAATGTAGCCACCGTAGCCTAAAGGGTATGAAAGCAGACTAGTCTAAGATGAATAAAAGTTGAAATCATTGATTGATTATTTCTCTGTTCCTTCCCTCCGTCCTTTTCAGGGAGTTTCGTTTCACCTCTGAAGTGCCTATCTGGCTGGACTATCATGGCAAACATGTTGTCATTGAACAGGTGAGAGATCACTCAAACACCTCATCGGTCCCTCAGCCTGACTTATAATAAAGACATCTGTAGGGTTTCTGTGTGTCTGATCAGGAGTTGTCCAGGCTGACTGTATGTTCACATTCCTTCTGTCCTGCTCGTTGTTTCACAGGGAACGTTTGCAGGGATTCTGATCGGTCTGGCCCAATTAAACTGTTCTGAGTTGAAACTAAAGAGGCTCTGCTGCAGACACGGGTACAAATACACACCAACACAGACATCTCATTGTTTGCTGCAGAGTGATCAGTGGTTTGTGCCTTTTTCAGACTAGATCACCAGTCAAGTTTTCAGTTTCTAAGTCTTTCTTCTGCATCACTTTCTAGTCTCCTCGGCGTAGACAAAGTGATCCAGTACGCCGTCACAGAGTGGCTGACGGACATCAGGAAGAATCAGCTGCCGGGCATTCTGGGAGGTGTTGGCCCCATGCACTCTGTTGTCCAGCTGTGTGAGTTGATACTGCTTGTGTCTGCTCCAAACACACTGTTGCACACTGTGTCAGCTTAACATTTACATGTTCTTTATCCTGTTTTATCACCTGGTTCATTCTCTTTTCCCCTCTTTCCATCTCCGTATGTTTCTCCAGTCCACGGAGTGAGGGATCTGTTTTGGTTGCCCATAGAGCAGTACAGGAAGGATGGACGCATTATTCGAGGACTCCAGAGGGGGGCGGCATCCTTCGGCACCTCCACAGCATCAGCTGCTCTGGAGCTCAGCAACAGGCTGGTGCAGGCCATACAGGTGCTCAGTCTGTAAAGGATTTTCAGTGTCAGACTGTGAATACAGGACCATGAATTTGTTTTAGGTGGTACAGAGTTGATGAAGGATTTCACAATGAGCAGGGCCTTAGGTATTTGATGCCTGTAACTCCATTGTTGATGAATGTCTGCTTCTCTTACAGGCCACAGCAGAGACTGTGTACGACATCCTGTCTCCAACTCCCCCCCTGAACCGGTACGCCATCACAGAAGGCCGGGCCCCCTCCAGCCGGCCCCGTAGAGCTGCTCAGCCTGCAGACATCCGAGAAGGAGTTGCCAAGGCCTACGACACGGTCAGAGAGGTGTGTCCCCAAACTGACCCTCTCAAAACTGATTGTGGACCCTTGATATCTTTCAGTAGCCTGGTTTCTTGTGTGCATGTAAACATTCTTAAACACTAATTATTTTGACTGATCTCTCTGTGGACTCTCTCTCTCTCTGCTCTCCAGGGAGTGATTGACACGGCTCAGACCTTGTGCGATGTAGCATCCCGCGGCCACGAACAGAAGGGTCTGCCCGGTGCTGTGGGCGGCGTCCTGCGGCAGATCCCGCCCACTGTGGTCCGACCTTTAATTGTGGCCTCTGAAGCCACCTCCAATCTGCTCGGTGGCATGCGGAACCAGATCAAACCAGACGCCCGGAAGGAGGATTTCCTGAAGTGGCGCACGGAGGATGGCCAAGAATGATGACAGCTTTTTTTTGTGTCTGTGTGAGAGAGAAAGTGTGTGTGTGTGTGTGTGTGTGTGTGTGTGTGAGATTATGATTTGGGAAAGTCTCAGCTAAGGGAGTGAATCCAGGGATTGAATGTGTATTTGCATGTGTGTACGGACTAATAAGAGTCAGTGTGTGCTCCAATGCAAAAACAAATCAACGACTAACGACTACTACAGTTACTGACACCCAGTGTTTTATGTGGCTCCTGCATACGTGGACTTAACCAGATTTAATCATGCTGTTTTGCAGCAAGAGCTCTCCTCATATATCCTCCCCTCAGTAATGCACTAATCTGCAGATTCTCCTTACTGTGTGTGCAAGCATATCACCACCACTCTCAACTGGCTTCATGTTTAATCCAACCCAGGGCAGGTAGGATTATCACTCTCAAGGTTTCCTTGTTCATAAAAAAGACACAGATTGAGAGCACAGATGGTTTTTGCTACATAAACTGTGGTCATTGGTTCAGCTTTGGCCCCACTATGCACCTGCTTTTTCTCAGTGCTGTTTGTGCCATAAACCTTGCAGAGTGCTCTCTTAAACTAGTTTGTGTTGCCTCCCTCCATCCTGCACCCTCTCTACTACGTACTAAGTATAACACACACTGGCTCACATTGATACACACCTGACTGAGGACACGTTCCCTGACTGAATAGAGACACCGAATCACATGAAGCCTCTAAACTCTGTAGCACATTGGATTTTGTTAAAGCTTCATTCGTCTGTAACTCACAGTGAAATGTCCAGATGTCAGCCAGTGGTTCTTCTACCTGCAGCTTATGTGTGCTTCTGTTTCCATGAAGAGTTAAAGACTGGGATCTGAATTAACCTCCTCTGTCTCCAGAATTGCTTTGCCCACTTCTTTAGTTGCCTTCCTGCATTTTTTTTTATGTTTCTTTATTTGTTTTTTTTATCTTGTTAAACACAAGTATTGTCATACTCTTTTCAAAATAAGAGTTAAGAGGATGTGAATCTGGTGACAATGGAGGATGAAAAATTGGTCGGGGGGGTTGTGGTTTAAAAAAAAAAAAAAAAAAAAAGTTTTACATTTTTATCTCTTTTGTTGTATGGGATAGGTGTCCCTCTGTATGTGTGTGTATGTGAATGAGAGAGTGTGTTTGTGTGCGCACATGATGCATGTCTGTGAGGGTGGCAGGTTGATGCTTGTTACACCTCTTGTGTGTAATTACTATTTACTATATCATAAACTGTATGAATGACCTGTATAATACAAAGACAAGGACTATACAAAAATTAATACAAAAAATAAAAAATTTGAGTATAAAAACTGAACGCCAATTTGTTGTTATGGTTTGTAACTAAGTACATTTACTCAGGTACTGTACTTTAGTAGTTTTGTGGCATTTGAGTATTTCCATTTTGTGTTACTTTAGACTTATACTATATTACATTTCAGTGGCAAATAGTTTTTATTAACTTTTTACTTAACTACTTTTATTTAAGAGCATATCAACTAACAATGACTAACGATCCATTGCTATTGATGAAAATAAAAAACACTATATTTAATAGTTCCAATTAGTCCAATCTCGACCAGCCACAGCATTAAAATGCTGCTTCCGCCACTGGTTATTGTGAATATCACCAAAGAAAACGCTGTTACAGTATATTACATTGATACTAATTTAATATTTTTTTACAGAGTGTGGTACATTAAATTGACTACTATAAAGAAACATATCGATATTTTAAAAAGCTAAATTACTGTTATATTCAAGGAACCAACCGTTGAGGAAAAAGCTTCGGAAAACTTTTAACGACGCAACCGCGGCACTTCCGGTCCACATGTAAACGCTACAGCGTGATTTGTACATAGACGTAAATAGACTGAAACTATCCTAGTAAATTTACCAGATTTACCGTTGACAGTTTGCTCTCATTTTTCGGCGTCTGTCTGCAAACATGAAGCTGCTCACACACAACATGTTGACGTCTCACGTGAAGGGCGTCACTAAAGGATACCCGCTGCTCATCAAGGTAAACTAGCAACAAGGCTACTGCTAACACTGAGTTACTGACTTAAAACATCATACTGTCGTCATGTGTTATGTTGTGTGGCTCACCGAAATGAAAGGAGAGAGAAACGACTAGTAACCTTCTCTGTAGGTCGAAGTGTCTGTCAGGTCTTTTCAAAACTATAACTGAGCTAACATTTTTCAGACACACGACATTACCTTACCAAACTTAGCTTTAAATCTGACTTGTACTGTAGCATTGAACAACTGTTCTCGTTGTCAATAACTAGCTAACTAGAGGTTAGCATGCTAGCAGCAGGAAAGAATCGTAATTTCGTCTCCTCATACTGCAGAAAAAACACAAAATATACAAGATTAGAATGACTAGTGATGCTTCGGATTTGATAGATGTGTAAATTACACTCGTGACACTTTGCCTGTCACTAATGAAAAATAATAAATAATGAATCTCAATTTAGCAGTAAATTATCAAGTGTGTTTTTTATGTTAGGAATCGTAGAGAACAAGCGGCAGAGGAAGATATTTTTGACCGCTGCTGTTGTTTCCACACTAATAGATTGTGTTGTTTCCGCCGGATGTTTTCTTTTCTCAGGCAACTGAAGTGAAGATGAATGAGGTGGAGTTCAACCCTCAGTTTGTCAGCAGGATGATCCCCAAACTGGAGTGGAGCGCTCTGGTCCAGGCTGCAGAGGAGGTGAGTCAGGCTGCACCAGGACTGTCCAGACATGGACCATTTCAGAGAGACATGAATAAAAGCATATAAACTGTTATGTATCCCTCAATATAATCAAGAATATTCTTTGATTTGGAACAATCAATCAGTTTGAATAGGGGGGAAAACTATCCTGTGGGAATCCTGTGGTTGGATAAGAATATTGCACAGGTATTATTATACACCAGTTAAACACACGTGGATGACAATTACTTTTGGAGGTGTTGGAAGGAAGCAGGTGCTTTTCTTCATTTAATGTTGGATTGTTCTTTTGTTATTGTTATTGTTATTGGAGACGAGCAGTCAAAAGTATTATAGAGGCTGTGTTTATTAGACAGTTCTCTCTCACGACCAAGTATATCTTAACAACACATTTGGACGTGCATTGGCAGGCTTTATTGGCCCTTCGAGGATTGTTCTCTGCCACTGGAAGAGTTAGACAAAGTCTGTTTATTTGTGTTTTTGTGTATATAAAGACATAAAACAGAAGGAGCATATTCCTACTAGTTTTATAATGAAAATACACGTTGTATATATGGTACTTTATTCATACTTTGAGACCCTTTTTCGTCTTTTTTCCCTCCTTAGTTTATTGATTTGGTTATTTTATTTGGATTAGCTATGACACGTTCCCAGATTTGTTCTGTTTTGTTTTGGTACCTGTTCTTCACTCATTCTCTGTTATATGTTGTGTTAGATTGTTTCTTATCTATCTTAACTTGAATCACTAAAACCAGACTGTGGAGTACTTTGTATGAATTGCAAATGTGTACTCCTAGGACTTAACACCCCCCCCAGTGTTTTTGTTTCTTGTTCACCAGCAGGTGGAGAATAAGTCATGATCTCTTCTTCCACCCAGTAACATTGACTCAACAATTTACAACTGTCCAGTTTGAACACTTTCTATCTCCTTTTATAGTTGGGTCATCGGCAAGACCTGCCGGGTGAGCTGCTGCCAGAATATGAGAAAAACGAAGAGTTCCTGAAGAAAGTGCACAGAGTGCTGTTAGAGGTAAGAAGCTCGCAGTCATCCCTGTCAGTACTGGTGTTTCTTTTTACTGTAATGGTACCTATTACTACAGTATGATATATTTTTGGTAATAAAGTGCTCATTAGGGCTGCAACTAACGGCTGTTTTCATTATCAATTACTCTGCCGATTCTTTTCTCGATTTTAATTGATTAGTCTTTTGGTCTTTAAAATTGTGAAAAACCCCCATCACATTTCCTCAGAGGAAAACAACACTAAGATATTTAGTTTGCAACAATATAAAAGAGAGAAAAACAGAAATATATCCTCATATTAGAAAAGCTGGAGCCAGATACACTTTGCCATTTTTTCTCAAAAGTGACGATTAATCAATAATATAATTTTCTTTCGATCAACTAATCAATAATAGACTAATCTTTGCGCCTCTAGTTGTTTTCCCCATGGTTACAAAGATTTCACAAGTGTGAAACCATCTTTAACAGTGAGGAAAGAGTGCCTTGATCGACCACCATGTGTACTATGTGGTTCCCAGCAGTGTTTCCTATTCTTGTTTCACACAGTGACTCATTCTGATAATTATCGGGTATCTTTGTGTCTTAAATACACCTTCTGGTTAAAACAAAAACAGCTTACAATATTCACTCTTACACAGTAATATGAAGGTGAAGTATGGACTTGACATCCCGTTTCTATTACTGGCAACAGCAGTTAGCAACTAAGCTTTCATGTGGTTGTGTCCTTCACAGTGTCTTTGTTTTTCATAACTGTACTGTGTCCTTTCAGTTTTTTTTTGTAGAGATCAAACACAGGAACTAAAACACTAAAGTCTCAGACATTATTCTAACCCCACATGTAATACTCCATTGCAAAAGCATTGGCATTAATGGTAAATGGACTGCACTCATGTAGCATTTTTCTAACTTGATGCGCGCTGTGTCAGCCTCCACTCCGCTGCATTTTGGGGCCTGGCTGCAGGGATTCAGTCAGCTTTAGTGAGGTCCAACACTGACGTTGGGTGATCAGGTCTGTAACGCAGTCGGTGTTCCAGTTGTAATCGAAGGTGCTGGGTGAGGTTGAGGTCAGAACTCTGTGCAGGCCAGTCAAGTTCTTCCACACCAAACTCAGAAAACAATTTCTGTATGGACCTGGCTTTGTGCACGGAGGCATCGTCATGTTGAAACAGGAAGGGGGCTTCTCGAAACTGTTGCCAGAAAGTAGTAAGCATTGTCTAAAGCAGAGATCCCCAGACTTTTTTGCACCGTAGGCTGTTTTTATATCAATGGCGTCATTGCGGACTGGCCATGATACTAAGTTAGAAAATGACAGAGAGAGAAAGAAAAGAGTGCACTGGCGAGAAAGTGGGTAAGCATAAAAACTAAACTGAAACTAAACTTAAAGGTACCCTGTGGAGTTTTCTTGTAAACAAACATTATGTTTACTCACCAAAACACATTTATTTGGTCTTTGTGGTGACATATAAGATGAAGAAATGTAAGATTCAGGTAGTGGCCTCACACAGATTTAATGTGATGCTGAAAGGTGTTGATGAGGGACTGGTTACCTTGGATACAGATTACCTACTTTTATTAAAAATCATTTATTGTTGTTGGGAGTGTGCCAAAAGCATGTGTGTGGTGTCCATATACTTTTGACCAAGTAGTGTATTTTGCTCTTTTATGACATCTTGTGGTGGCCTCATACATCCTGTCTGTTCTGGGTGGTGTGTGTGTGTGTTGCAGGTGGAGGTGATAGAGGGCTGCCTGCAGTGCCCCGAATCAGGACGAGAGTTTCCGATCTCCAGAGGAATCCCCAACATGCTGCTGAGCGAAGACGAGGTGTAGACGGCACCGACGTCTCTCATACATCACCTCTCCCCAAACTGTCAGTCAGACAGGACTGTGTGCATTCAGAGAGAGAAGAAGAAGAGAGGCTGGACTCTGGTTTAAGTCGGTGCTGTGAGAAAATAGGCCACACTGTTGGATTGATTTAGTTATGACATTATAGTGGCCGATGTTACCAGCAGAGGAAAAAGATTTAAAGAATAACAGATGGAAATGTTCCCCTGAGAGTAACCCCCTGTGGTTTTATCTGTATTTATTTTTGTAGCTGTTTCTTTTTCCTTTTTCAATAAAACTGTCCTGATTTCCATGACGGCCAGAATTGTTTTAGGATTTAGTGGAAAATATGGGATTCCCTTATATTACAGACATGCTGTGAGCGGCAGGCTCTGAACCCCATCTCGCCCTCTCTCAAGGTTTAAGAAAGTGCTGAGGGCCAGATGACGTGGCAGTGGCTTGTCTATATTTGGCTTTGAGGAAAAGAGGCAGAAAAAGCAGGCAGGCTTGAAGTTGTTTTTGAGGAAGCCTTTCTCTTTTTTTCCTTCTTCTTTTATGCCTCACATTACAACACACACACACACACGACACCCCACCTGTGATCTGAGATGCCCCACGGTGTGTCTGATCTTTTCAAGATTGCTGAAAGAAAAGAGTCGAGGTCCACACAGACACATTAAGTTTCCATTCGTTTCTGGCTGTCGGAGATGGTGCAGCAGCAGCAGTCAAGTTGGAACAGGAGGCTGTTTGTTCGCAGGCGGTGTTATCATTTTTAGAAACCTTGCCAGGATGGATGATGAAGGGGGGGGGTTGCCCTGACCAGAAGCCTCGAGGCAGCCTGAGTCTCTCCTACCTTTCCCTTCTACTTACAGCAATTACAGGCCTGCACCCGCAACTATAATAACGGTATAATGGGATGGCAGCAGAGCAGCAATAAAAGCCACCCCTGACAGATTAACAGTCCTCTCCAAGTTCTGAGCTGTAATTAACAATGAGACCGAAGAGGAACAGAGAGGAAAGAAAGGGCCCAGAATGAAAGCTGGAAAAGATAAAGATAAAAAGGGCTGGGCTGTGGAGTGATTTAATGACATTAGGATAACTCTTTAGAGATCAATGTCTAAGATGAAAATCACACAGATCTTTAGCTGCATTTTAAAATCACTGAAATGGACTAAAACATTATTTCTCTATCTTCTGTTTTATTATTTTGATGTTTAAAGATACAGTTTGAAATATGCTTCTTGGCTTTTTCGTCTGGTAAATATGAAGCTACAGCTGACAGTTTGTTAGCTTAGCTTAGCATAAACACTGGAAAAAGACTAGCCTGGCTCTGTGCAAAGGTAACAAAATCTGCCTCTAAAACTCACTAATTAACACTTATTATCTCATTTTTGTAATCCAGACAAATATAGAAGTGTAAAAACAACAATTCACCATTTTATGGGCCAGACTGTTTCTTGGCAGGGATCAGTAACTTTCTGGAGTCTCAACTGCTGTTTTTACCTTACACAGAAAATACTTTTGTTAACACTTTGTTTTTTATATGGATTAAACAAACAAAATATAGTGTTTAATTAGTGAGCTTTGGAGGTGCTGGTGGCAGAGCCAGGCTAGCTGTTTCCCTCTATTCCCAGTGTTTATGCTAAGCTAAGCTAACCGACTGCTGGCTCTAACTAGCTTCCTATTTACTACACAGACACAAGAGTGATCAATTATTAATCTTCTCATCTAATTTCTTATAAGAAAGTGAATAAAATGTCTGAGTATTCCTTTAAGCCTGATATGTCCTCAGGGGATGTTTACCTGTGGAGAGAGGGTGGTGCAAGCATTTTTGTGGAGAGAAGAAATTGCAAAATGTGTGTGTGTGTGTGTGTGTGTGTGTGTGTGTGTGTGTGAGAGAGAGAGAGACTGTGTGTCTCTCCTCTGGTTGGAGGAAGATGGCTCTTGCCTACATAATCACACACTCCCTCCACTTTGGTGGCAACCCGCCCTACCACCACCACCACCTCTCTCACATCCAGTCCCTCCCTCCTCCACCTCTGTCTGTCTGGGGCTGTGTGCATCTCTCACAGAGGATCTGCAGAATAATGGAGTCGCATCATGCAGCAGGTCTCAGTGTTTTCAGCAGAGCTTTCAGCCCAGCAGACATCAGGCTGGTGCTCATTTAAACCGGGAATCTGTAATTTACTGTAAAGTTTCCTCGTTTTTTTTGAATTCACAGCACAAGGACTTCTTTCATATATTTCTTTTCTGCGTCACGTCTTTTCGTGTCGTCTGACTTTTTCCGTGTTTTGATGTTTATATGAGGGGGATTAACAGGCCCACCATGGTTTTTCCAACATAAATCAACAGTTCCTACGTTTTAGTGCAGGCTGCTTTCTGTTTACCTTTAACAGGGAATGGGAGGATCTCGTTGGGTTGTTTTTATAAAAAAGCTGTAACTAGATTTTCTGAAAGCGGGTATGGGCCGGTTTTTTGCTCCACAGATGGGTCTTTCGGAGGTAAAAGCACGGGAACCTTGCTGCTGCAGATGAAGTGAGCGGCTCAGGTTTTTGTTTGGAGGATTTGCGACATGGGCTGAGCTCCTGCGATGACTCTTTTTCTCCTGAAAGCTGTTGAATTCTCCGAGGATGGACGATGGAAAACGGAGACGGATAAAACTACAATTAGATTGTAATTAAATATCTTCACCTTTACACACGGAAAGCGCGCACGCACCGGCACGAGACAACACCGGAGCTATTGAGCGCACCGGATTGGAGTTGAAGAGTCAGTCACATTTCCAATCACTAAATTTGAGTTTTTTACAGTGGAGTTTGGTTGTAGTGAGATATTTCGCGTGTGGGAGCTGTTTTCTTAGTGCTGATCTACTTTATTTTCATAAAAATTGTTCCTTTTAGATGTAATAACTTACATTTAGACTAAAGAACAAACGACAATGCGTCATTATGTATCTGGTGTTAAAATATGCAGGCGCATGTATGAACAATGTGATATAATTACCATAGCAGAATAAATGTTAAGTCAGCAGATGTGGTTTTCCTTTTTCCACTGAAAGTGGTTTTGACCAAAATAACCTGTTAGAGCTGGATATTGGACTTTTTTGGAGTTTTTATTTTATTCAAGTCCGTTTTTGAGACCTTGGTTTTAAATTTTAAACCACTTTACGCACATACTTCTTCATGCTTGGTTTTTAGTCACAGTCCACCGCAGTGACCTACATTGTCTCGGCCGTTCAGGGACTCTTTCTGTCCCTCCGTCTCCTCACCGGACAATGTGGCTCCCCCGCCTCGCGCTGCTGCTGCTGCTGCTCCGGTTCTCCGGTGTGCTGCTGGTGGAGGGCTTCAACACGTGTCAGTCCATCAACCTGGACAAGCAGAAGTCCCGTCGCATCGAGGCGGTCCGCGGACAGATCCTCAGCAAGCTCCGCATCCGCAGCCCGCCGGACGAGGACGAGGACCCGCCGCCTGGCTCGGTGCCCCCAGAGGTCGTGCTGCTCTACAACAGCACGCGTGAGCTGCTGAAGGAGCGCGCGCGTCTGGCCGAGTCCGCGTGCGAGCGCGAGAGCAGCGAGGAGGATTATTATGCCAAAGAAGTGCAGAGGATTGACATGCTGCCCCCCCGCACCGACACAAGTGAGTCCATGTATGATGCAAAAAAGGGGTTCTCAACCTGTGGTCCGGGGTCCTTAGGGGTCACTGAAGGGGGACCAGGGGATCCAAGAAGAACCTACTAGACATTATCCAAATTACATAATCCCACGGTTACCAACTTTTTTTCACTTGTTACTCCTTTTAATAAGTCACGTATTCAGTATTCAGCTTAAGTAAAAGTATCAATATGTAAATGATAATAATAATAATAATAATGATAATATTGGCAGCAGAATTAAAACACAAAACTAACCGATGGTTAAACCACTTATCTGGTCCAGGTGGTTCTTAACCTGACTACTTTATATATGTCTGGGTGGTTCAGTCTGTAGCAATGCACTATATTTAATACGTTAGTAGGTGAAATGTTTTCCTGCAAGGTAAGTAATATCTGGAGCTGTCAGGTACTGTAAATGGAGTAAAAAGTACAAGGTTTCCCTCTGAAAGTCGAGGTGAATTACCTTAGAATATCACTTCATTATAGACAATGATCAGATAAACATCAACAGAAACCAGGATACTGCTGAGAGAGACCACTGTCCATCTCCACCTCCTATAAAACGGAAGCACTGGTGTTTGGGAAAATGAGGAAGCTGCTGCAGATGAACCCTTGAGCAAGGCGCTCGCCTCTCTGATGCCTTCAGAGCAGCTTTAGTGACAAACTGCCAGCTGCTGTTGGTCGCACTCAGCTCTCATGCAAAGAAATGGCACTTGATGTTGATGGACGTTATTTAAGATGAATGGTGCAGGATGCTACATGGTGCATAATTACATAACTGTCTAGTTTGGAGGTGATGTTTCATACAGTGGAAACCATGAACAATTACCCATATATTAAACATAGGACCAGACACATTTACTCACTGTGCCCAAACCTACAATTTAGTTTCGAGACACTCATCAGCAGTAATTATGTCCGAGACAATGCATCACAGCACTGTTTTAACCAATAGTATAAATACAACATTGTCAAAGACTGCATGAGATGTTGTTGGATCATTAGTCATCCTTTACGCTATGTTTTCTTCACCCAGATGCGGTTCAGCCAGTAGCTCCCAACCCCCACTACAGAGTCGTCCACTTCGACGTCAGCGGAGTGGACCTGACCAACAGCACCCTGGTCAAGGCTGAGTTCAGGATCTTCAGAGCTCCCAACCCGCAGGCCCGGGCCTCGGAGCAGAGAGTGGAGATCTATCAGGTAAACAGCGGCACGGCATCGAGGGATACGTCTCAAAGCGCGAAACACCAGTTCACTTTGACTGCATCAGCAGAACCAACAAACTAACTTGTAATTAGCCATAACAATGAGAAACAATGGGATTGCTTTGTCTTTTTAAGCTTTTACATCCAAACAAACCACATCTTTTCCCACAATTATGAAGGAGACACTTAATCCATGCGTCTTTAAAGTCACTTCAGGCCCCATTTGTACCGTTTTATTATAAATGAAGATGACCTGGGAGTCGTTTCCCAGAAATACCATTTGAATTGGGTTTTTTTTGTATGATTTCTCCTTTCAGGATTTTGGGCATCAGGCCAACAAGACTATTATGACACTAAATCTTCACCAATTAACTTATATTTACATTTTGGCTTGAGGGAGATATTTTACACCTCTTACAGAAAAATGCCGGCCCCAGGAAACATAATTTACGGTTTGCAGGTTATTATTGTATTTTTATAACACAGTTTTTATGCTCTATGCCATTCATGTGTTACATAAAAATGAAGGAAGATGAACTCATTGCCCCCTTTACCAAAGTGGAAATTATAATATTTTCTGGCTTGTCTTTCTCTGTGTGTGTGTCAGCTGCTGAAGCCAGATGAAGAGAGCACCTCCACCCAACGTTACATTGACTCCCGCACCGTTCAGTCGAAGGCGAAGGGAGCCTGGATCTCTGTGGAGGTCACCGAAACCATCAAGGACTGGGTATCAGATCCAGGTCAGCTTCAGCACCAGCTGAGCAATTTACAGTGTTTGCGAGCTTCGTCTTCATCAGTTGATCTCAATGTGTGTCCTTCTCTTTCTCCTCTTCTCCTGGTCAGAGAATAATCTTGGCCTGAAGTTGGGCGTCCACTGTCCCTGCTGCACCTTCGTCCCGTCCACCAACAACATTGTTCCCAACAAGAGTGAGGAGCTGGAGGCTCTCTTTGCAGGTTTGTGTTCACTGCTTATCACGCCCGGTCTTGATATAAGTACGTGCAGAGTGGATGACTAGAGCAGCTTTCAACAGCTCAGATTAACCCGTCAGTGACACTGAACCTTAAACTGTAATTATATTTTGACTCAAGGGAACATTTTCACACGTCTTACAAAATGCGAGAGTGTGAACTGCTGTTACAGACAAGCTGGTTCATGTCCTGGACAGAGACGTGAACATGATGATTGTAGACCTTCCTGAAGGCTGCAGCATGTTTCTGTAGATGTTGGTTGTTTGTGAACGACTGGTCAGCATGCAGCATTAGTTGTATTCATGATACAAGTGAAAATTAGCTGTTGTGCTAAACACAACACATAAACAAATACATGAACAAACACGATGGCCAGTGTGCTAAAGATTTGATGAACTAAAAATTAGCAGTTAAACTTAACCTCAGTTTTACGCCAGTGGCCACAGAGATGAGACGTCCAACAGGTGGGTTGTAAAATGGCTGTGTGAGGGCACTAAAAGCACTTGTGAGAGATTTATCCGCAGAGCAATAATCCTGCAGGTCACAAAGTGGAGACTCATCTGTGAGGCGCCTCCAGAATGATTAATGAATCACTTACACTCTGTCACACAGGAATAATGGAGAGACTGTTCTTCCACACACTGTGTATCTATTGAATGTCAGACTGTCTCGTTTAGGCCCCAAATTACAGCACTTTCCTCAGGATTTACACACGGCTGAGCCAAGTTTTTTTTTTTTACCACTTGGAAAAAATGTCAACTTTTGATGCTGATGTAAGACAGGCAGGCGCTTGTTTTGAGCTCTTGTGCTTCTACAGGCCACAAAGAACTAGAAAAACCATGAAATCAGATACGAGCAGTTGTTACTGGCCTAAGAAACAACTGTATCATGTCGGTATTTCTATGTATGTACTGTAATGTTTGTTCAGCAACAATAAAAACAACAATGCCTTCTCAGAAAAACAGTGTAAAAACCAAACCATAGCTGTATCAGAGGAAATACATGAAAAGAATCTGTGTACTGTAAATAAACAACCACGTTTTTCTGGCATCCAAATTGTGCAAACTGTAGTTTAACGATAGTAACCCGGTAGTTTTCAACCTTTTTGGCTTGTGACTCTTTAAAACAAATCAATATCTACTCACAAACCCTTGTCACAGACTGAATCATTTGAATCATTTTTACAAGCCTGAAGAGGGAAATCTATCCAGTATTTCAAAATAAAAAAAAGCAAAGATTAAAGAAATGTCTGAAATAATAAACGTAATTTATGTAGCAGAGTAAGTTTTTTTCTTGTTTCCTTTCATAAATCATTTCGTAAATCATTGTGTGACCCCTCGGGTTTATCCCGCGACCTCCTGTGGACCCGACCCCCTGGTTGAGAACCACCGTATTAACTGCTACACTACTGTCCGTCCTGTAGGTTTGGATGACGAGAGGCTTCGCCAGATGAGAAAGCCCGGTCCGGTTAAAGGCCAGGCAGATTTCAGCACCAAGACGCCACACCTCATCCTCACAGTGCTGCCTAGTGACAGAGTGGACAACCCGGCCAAGAAGAACCGCAAGAGGAGGGCGGCCGCCACAGACACCACAACCTGCTCCCGGTAGGCCTCCGACCGGCTGCATGTGTGTGCGGTTGTGTGTGACTGACAGTCTTCCAGGATTTGTAGTTTTATGATTCTGAAATCTAGTTGTGGTGGGGTGGTGGATTTCTATTTTTTGGGGTTTTTTTTCCTCCTGACCCAAAACTCACTTCTGCAGACTATTGTGTGGCAAAACTAACAATATGGACCCTGTGTTTAGACTGCAGGCCAACAGGCGTGCAGTGTTTTATTTAGAGTACCTCACACTGCAGGGGAAAACTCTGGCAGCCTTACATAGTCATTACCTTGTGATGGCTGCTTCTTCAATGGTGACCCATTGTCATTTTCCCATGACCCAACCTTGGGCCCTTGCCCCAGACCTTGAGAAGCAGGATGGGAGTTGAAATATTTCTTTGTGTGTGTTGTGTCTCAGCGGCTCGGACCAGGGCTGCTGCCTGCGCTCGCTCTACATTGACTTCAGGCGTGACCTCAACTGGAAGTGGATCCATGAGCCCAAAGGTTACAAAGCCAACTTCTGTGCCGGCAACTGTCCTTACATCTGGAGCGCCAACAACCACTATAACATGGTGAGGGTCATCTACTTCTGTAAGACGACGTACGACCAGGGCTGCGTATTCAATCTCAATAGTTGTGTGTGTCCATAGCACAAAGTATTGAAAACTGGGAAGCTCCAGAAACTGGCACCAAATGCTTTGTCCGATTTAATTATTCTTTGATCAGACAGTTCCAGATGTAAATCAAAAATTTGTCACTTTTAGACAACCAAAAATATCGGTTTTAACCTCTCATAATAATAATAATACTACCCTTTCTGGTAAGCTCAAGCAAAGACAAATGAGCTGCAATCTTGAGATTCATGACCCTTTTTTTCTTTTTTGCTTGATAATTTGAATGGAAACAGTGACAGACTTCTCAATGAGAGAGACGAAGCCAGGTTATATAACTAGAAATCAGCTGTGATTGATCAGTTATAAACAGTCGCTCCAGTACAAACAAAAGCAACTTCTGAAATGTCAGAAAAATGTAAGTGACTCCTCTCTAGTCTCTCTCTCTGTACTTTAATGCACAGAAACTTTGAAATGTGGGTGACATTGGCCCTTAAATGAGCTTAAAGTGCATTGTTTGTGGCGGCTAAACACCATAGTTAGCAAAGATTGGTTAACCCCAGCGTCATAAGTGGGCTGTCACCTCGCAGGAGCCTGTTACAGAACATATAATGTCAGCTCGAAGCTTATGGCTTGGCCTGTCGCCACACTGACTCTTACAGAACCCTCTGATTTACTTTTTCTTCCTTCATATCCTTTATTGTCATGTAGATGTGTAGGATTTTCACATTTCTTTGACGTTTGCTGCTGTCAGTTAATGCCGCTGTGTCATTTACATGATTTAATTTGCTTGGTTCTTAAGTTTGACGGAGTTTAGTAGTTTTTGTTGTACATGTTCAAGAGAAATAAGGAAACGTTATTAAAAGCCCCGGAAAAACTTTTCAGTATTTCTATACAACATTGAATATTTCTGACTAAATACACAGCAATCAAAGTTAAAGTTTAGAATAAACATTCTTATTATTTATTCATGAAATCTCCTTCATTAGAGCTGTGTGGGTGTGGTTTGATCAGATGTGATTAAAGAAGTAGTTAAACATTTCGGGATATACGCTTATTTGCTTTCTTACCACTCTCATGTTTGTATGGTAAATATGACCCTACCGCCAGCAGCCGGTTAGCTTGGCATAAATACTGGAGACAGGGGACAACAGGTGATGGTGCCAGGGAACCAGCGGAGACTCTAGAAAGTTACTGCCCCTGGCCAATAGTGTGGCACATAACCCCTGTATGTTAATGTTCATCAGTGAGCTTTGAAGGTGCTGGTCGGCAGATTTAGTTACCTTTGGACAGAACCAGGCTAGCTGTCTCCCCCTGTTTCCACTCTTTATGCTATGCTAAGCTAAGCTAACCGACTGCTGGTGGTGGCTTCATATTTACTGTACAGATGTGATCTTCTTATCTAACTCTCCGTAAGACAGCAAGTAAGCCTATTTCCCAAAATGTCAAACTATTCCTTTAACAGTGGCAACAAAAGCAAACAATCCCACAACTGTCTTCACATTTTAATCAAAATGTCTGGATTGGTGTAAAATGTATGTGACATCACCTTTTCCAAAGAATCAAAACGGCTCCAACTTTGGCAAAAAGGAATGGAACTCATCTTTCATAGTAAGAAACTGATTGATAAGATATGTTTTCAGGGGCTTTAACACTCCTTTATTTTTTCAGATCCTGCCCCTGTACAACAAGCTGAACCCTGAGGCCTCCGCCTCGCCCTGCTGCGTTCCTCAGGACCTGGAGCCCCTCACCATTATGTACTTCATAGGCCGCACGCCACGAGTTGAGCAACTCTCCAACATGGTCGTCAAATCCTGCAAGTGCCGCTGAGTTCGGAGGAAGAGGTGAGGGAGGAGGAGAATGATTACAGGACCAAAACTACAAACTGCTTCGTTCAGGGGGGAAATAAAGAGGAGAGGACAGATGGATCCTCTGGTCATTAATCTTCACCTTTAGCAGACTTTTGAGATGTTATATTTTACCGCTACCTGAATCAAATATCAGGATTTTGCTCTTTACAGGCATGAAAACTTCTCTGGAACTTTCCGTTTGATATAGGACACTGTAAATATGACAACATAGCTGTATTAAACCTGTACTTGGATATTAAAGGGGGTGTTGTGTGATTTGGTCACATTTGGTCTGCGTGAAAAGGATTCTTTTTTGTCGGGGTTTTGATTCCGCCTCGTATTCCTGTGGCCACGAGCTAGACGTGCGCTTGTTTGCTTTAGGTTTGAAGGTGTTGATAGGAAGGAGGCGGCGTGGAAAGGTTTGCAGACGAAGATCTTTTAGGGCGAGGGAGGCAGGCAGCAGATAGAAAAGAGAGAGAGAGGAGCTGTGTCCAGGCTGAGGCCCTGCCAGCTCTCTGCGGTCCCGGGGCTGAAATCTGCCCGGCGTAAACAGGATGTGAAAGATTTCCAGACACCGACCCGACCACTCACGGAACGCTAGATTTAAACGCTCCCCTCATCTCCTCTCTCTCTCTCTCTCTCTCTCTCTCTCTCTCTCTCTGTTGCTCGAGGTTCTGGGATTTGTGGTGGGAGGAGAGAGGGAGAAAAGAGAGAGGCTTTGAAAATGAGACGTGGGATGATAGGGCTGTATTTGGAACGGCTACAAGTTTGGAAGGTGGTATTTTGCAGCCTTAGCAAATTTGTATCTGGCTCGAACATTCAGTAATCATCATTTTCTGAATGTGCATTTATTATCTTATTGTAAAAAGATGTTGACTCATTGCTATTCCTGTGCTGTGATTATATTTGATCATACCTATGTTTCACCATCAGCCTCACTGATACACACACACGCACACACGTGTGCACACACACACACACACGCACACACACACACACACACACACACAGAGTCTCTCTACACCCAAGTATCCACATTGACCACTTTTGATAGAATGTCTAAATTCTGAAAATAAAAAACATCCCCAGGGCTCATTTTAAATATAGACTCTCTGGTATGCCAGTGGTTTGTATGTGTGTGTGTGTGTGTGTGTGTGTGTGTGCATGTGCGTGTGTGTGTGTGTGTGTGTGTGTGTGAGAGTGGCTGGTGAGGTCATGGGTGATGGCACAGAAATGATTCCCTGGTTTTTATTGTAAACTTTATTGCGATTGTGACAGGGGGTGCTCTCTTGGTGACCCTGCTGAAAGCGAGATGTGGATTTTATTTTCTGGGGGGGGCGTGTATGTTTTGAAAACCGGGTTGACAATAAAGGTTTAGTTGAACAGGAAGCAGTCCAGTCTGACAAATACGAGGTTGTTGCAAACAACATCCGGTCATAGATGTATGAACAGAGCCGGTGGTTTTTTTATGCAGGAAATACTTGTTTCTGATTGGCTGGTAAGTGCTGGTTAAAATAACATTATGCAGTTGTGAAGTGGGAGGGGCCGCTTGTCCCGGAAGTGTTTTTCTCTGGTCTATATTACCATTTAAACGTTTTCTTTCAACAACATCCTCAGCAACACAGGGCTGTCCTGGATAATGTAATGGACCTCCAGTTTCAATTATTTCAACTTTGTTTCTGAGAAATCATGTTTTATCCGTCACAATTTGAATCACTGAAAAAACATCTGGAATCAGGCTTGTGGTGCTCAAAATTTACATTTTTAAAAATCTGCAACTTTTATATACGGACAATCTCATTGCAAGCGTTCCAATGAAAACAGGCCACAGTGAGTAATCCAGAGTAAATTAACGACATTGTTGTTGAATTTTTCTGCACACAGAAACAACAAAATCCCAATCACCCATTTCATCTCTTAAAATCTGGACGAATAAAAACCCAAACTATTTGGCGATAAACCGCAGACATTAGGTAAAACAATTTGGTTTTTGTAATCCGGATGAACCCAGCCTTTAAACTACCGGTTACCATAGCAGCGGTACCCCTGCTTTGTGCTACGTCTAGATAGCTAAACACTCACTGGTTAAACTGACTACAGACAAACTTTAAGACATGGATGAGGATGTAAACACAGCATTTATTTGTCCCTGTGGTTAAGTGTCATTGTCGCTGCGTAACGTTTTTTTACGCCTCCACCTCCTCCGTTATGTAATGAAATCAGGACACATCGGATACACACACCTGTACTTACCTGTTGTTGTTTCAGGGGCCGCTGAGTGATTTCTTTGGCCAGTTGTACACGTCTGACTCAACCATAGAGAAACTGTTTTTTAGGCTTTGTGGTTGTGAGATTCTTAAAGGGCCAGTTCACAATTACAAAAATATTAATATGAATATTTTAAGTGCCATTATTCAGTGCTGTGTACACCAGACAAAATTCAGTTCCCCCGTATTGTATTGGGTTGGAGGCAGAAAAACAAAAACTATGTCCAAGGCTAGATGCCCCTCCAAGTGGCCTACATTGTGTTGTTGTTTTGTTTTTGTAATTTCAGTGAACTGAGCCTTTTAATGCCCTGAAATTGAATTCAGCAGCGGGAGATACATCCGTCTTTACTTAAAGAGTTTTATATCCGAGCGACTTCTGCTGTTAAAATAGCTTAAAGAGATACAAACTGTTCTCCAGCCATCGCAGTAAAATTGTTTTTTCTAAGCCACAGTGAGAATGCAGCCTCACTCAGTGTGTGTGTGTGTTTGTCGGGGTGCTAGTGCTCGAGCTGTGGTGAGGCTCCCTCCCCCCTGAGTAAACTAGCCCCAGCATCTGTTAGTCTTTTACACTTAACTACCCCTTGCTATATCCAACCTGTACTTATCCCACGGTAGAGCGCCTTGCTCTGTCTCACACTGGGTCCCACTGTCCTTGAGAAGGAAGTCTGCTGTGGATATGGACCCCCGCTCACTCACACACACACACACACACACACACACACACACCTCTCTTCACAAACCATGTCTGTGCCTTTGACCTTGAGAGGGAGTGTGCACATAGACCCTCAAGTCATTGAAAGCACACCCATACATACACACATCTGGCTTGTATAGCCTCCATATAGCAAAATATGTCATGATTCATGGCTCTGGTTCTCGGCACACTCACTCTCTCTTCCCATACTGACCAAAAATGTGAGAGAAGCCTTTGATAACGGTTGTGAAAACGTTTTTTAAAGGGATGACAGAAAGCAATTTTCTCTTTCTCACATGCACCTTATGGTCTGCGTCAAATATAGCTTGCATTACAGGTTTGGACAAGACTTTCTTCGTCACAACTAAATTGAGATTGTTCCTATTTGTTTCTGGCAGTTAAATTAAAATACAGCTCTTGGGGAAACAGGACACCATAAACACAAAATAAAAAAACAGTTATACAAGCAGGAGAGCGATAATGAGACACAGGAGTAAACAGGAGATACCGATCTGTGGCCTCAGCATTATTGAAGCCATATTCTTCGAGTAGTCAAAGTTGGAGACCAGAGCTGTACTTGAGGCCCTATTGGGACAAAACAGCTGGGAGGCCAAACCCACAGAGGCCTGGCTGTTCTCCTTTTAAACAGATGAGGGCAACATTTCTATCACTTCTTTCTTTGGATTCACAGCAGGCTGATTCCATTGGAGGTAAAGAGCAACATTAAGCACTGACATTTAAATCTGTCAGTGCTAACTTGAACTTACTGAGGTCATATCAAACAAAGAACGGTGTATTGCACATTTATAATGTTATAGGCCCCCTTTTTAACATACTCATGAATAGCCTCATTTAATAAAAAAGCAATCTTTAAAAGTTTTTAAAGTCACTAATTTACAAGATTTAAAGTGAGATTTAACGTTTTTCTGTTTTCCTGTTAAACACTAATAATGTAAATGCAAAATCTAAAACTTAAATGTGAATAATAAAGTCATATCGTAAATGTAATTGTAAATGTTACATCCTGTGTTCCCACAAGTGGAAGTAAAAATCATCCGCTGAGATCTGATATTTTACCACCCAGTGTTTGAACTGGAGTCAGTGTGGAAGAGAGATTTGAGTTTCATTGTGTTTTCTATTGTCCTTTTTAGAGGGAACCACACAAAGTTTTTGTTAGTAAAATAAAGACAGAAATGGATTTTGTTTTTTAAAGCGGGCTATGCACAAAGAGTGAGTGGACTATTCACATATAAAACATTTAAGTTAGCCAGTTACTTGGAGAAAAGCTGTGAGATGAGGAGAAAAAAGACCTTTAACAGACATTTCTTCATTCTATTTCTTTAAACACAATTTAGATTCTGCACATAAACACGTTATTTTAAAGCACGTAGATGTGTATATGTAATATTATGACTGAGGTTTTTCTTTTGGTTTTATACATGTGCTATCAGAAGCTGTCTTGTTTTTCAATGTATGAGATGGTATGTCTCATAATCAGATGTGAGACGGGCCAAATATTTGGCATAATGATAAATAAAAATGAACTAACCATTAAGTTTACATTTAGGATATGACTATTACTTAGATATTTAGATGAAGGGTTTAGATTTTACATTCAGATTTTTATTTAATACTTAGATTAACAAAGCAAATGTGTAAATGTATTTCAAGTCAGCAGTTAGTAAGGCATTATTAGACATGCATTAATTGATGATTTACCAGTAAAATATTTGCAAATCTCCGACTAAATCTTGTAAATTAGTGACTTGTTTTTGCTGTTTTTTGGAGATAAATGTGCCACAAATGGGCCGTTAATTTGAGCATGTTAGACTTTACAAACACCACCTGGTATCATGCTGAAACACACATCTGAAATTTAAATTAAGAGTTTAAGGCCACATATTTAAACCAATGAAGTCTTGACTCATCAGCGAGGCACCAGTCAAATATCCCGACTCTTCTTTTATATTGTCTATAAATAAGAATTGAACACAGTAAAAACATCCTTCATAGGTCAGGAGTCAGACTCAAAATGATGATATTGCTGATGGATTATAGTCAGCACACCAGTTCAGTGCCATGTGAATATCTTCCTCCTTCCAGCCCTCTGTCAACAAATGACAAAATATGTGGGAGCCTGAATTTGAGTGTGGATTCAGTCAGTTACTTATTTTGGCCCTGGTGGAGGGCATGATGCCATGGCAGCCTCTTGTCGTAGTTCCTGGTTCTGAGTAAGCAGGAACTTATGGTTTATTCACCAAGAGCTGAGTTCATTCAGGACTTTCAGAGTTCAGGGTTCAGGTCATTTCACATCTCCTGCTCTCCAGAGGCAACAACAGACTGTGTCCCAACTTTATACTGCATATTAAGTGTATACAGTATGTAATATATTCTTAGCTTGTTTCTGCAGTTAGTATACAAGACATTACCCTACGTTACCTTTTATACTGTGAGGAAATGGTACAATACATCAAACTGAATTTTAAAGAGAAACCAAAATATCTTTCTAGGTATTTCCATCTGGAGTCTCTCCGTCAAAATGTACTTAGATTTTTTTTCTAGCTACAAACAGAGCCTCCATTTCCTTTTTGCATTGCATTGTGGGACAAGTGTACATTGACAGTACCCTTAAAAACAGCTCAGTGAGTAGTATGAAATTAGGACACCAGTTCGGCTTTATATCACTCAACATAGCCGCATAGGCACTACAGGCTTTGTACAAATTAAAAGGCGCCCTGTGGAGTTTTCTTCTTCACTGTTACTCACCAAAACACATTGTCTGTATCCTTGAGATCTAACAAACATGTTGATTTCCTTCCTTGAAAACATTTTCCAGGGACCCACTCATAAAAACATTGCACCATAGCATTAACAGAGGTCAAAAACTCCACATGGAACCTTTAAGAAAATTGTCACAATGATATAAAAACAATATCACAAAGGCATCTGCACAGGTCAGCGTGTGTGTGTTAAGAGAGGTCTGATAATCGTCACTTTAACGCGTCACTTTAAGACATTATGAGGGATCTAACAGGGTTCAACTGAGGACAAACAGTACAGTACTTGAAAGGTGTGTACACAAGTTGAAAAACCTGCAGAGTTATTTAGAGGCAGGAGGGGTAGAGCCTTTAAAAATAACAAAACACTAACAGTATCAGCCAAGAAGAAAAGTGGTCACAAGCAGGATATTGCCAACAGTGACTTAAGGACACTTGATAATATAGTTGGTAAACACCACAAACTTAAAAATAACCTTAGTGTTGCTTTAATATCCCTCTGACCACGTGTATCCATGGCCAGCACACAAAGAGGCTTATCATGGTGTACAAAAGTTTTGAAACGAAGCAGTGGACAGTAACTTGGTCTGACTTTTACCCTTTTTAACTCTTAAAAACATTCAAGAGCAGTTTCACGAACCAGCAGAGCAGAGAGGCTTTAGGGGGAGTAGTCATCCACCTGCTTCATCCCTCAAACAACTGGACGGTTTCAATGTTGAAGAAGGAAAGTTTTCAATATTCAGGACTTGCACGACAGCGTTACACAGAGGACTGACGATGGTCTGAGGGTGAGTGATGGCCCTGCCGTGCTGAGATACTATTGTACTGTTGTTGTGGTTCAGGTTCTCCACCCACTGCAGGGTTTTCCCCAGAGATTTTTTTTAGCCGAGGTGGTAAGCCACCCAGATCCTGACGCATCGTGTCTGTGATCAACGTTGTTGGTAGATGACATCCTAAACAACAGTCACGCTTTTTAAATATATGGCTGTGTTAAAGACCTCCTCTGCTCTCTTCCCCTGTTTTTTTGGAAAAGTGTATTAATTTTTTCGGATGTTAGCGGAAGTGGTCTTATTATACTTCAGATAAAATTCACTGCAGGGAAACCCTGTACTGAATCTAAAGCTATTAGTCAGTCGCCAAACGTTAGCCTCACAAAGCCGCCTTAAATCTGAGATTCAGTGTTGAATATGTCTGCCGAGAATCGATTGAGCTCAGCGGCTCAATGACAGATCAACAAAGTAGATAATTATGTGTAATGATGGATAATGATGTGACTCATAGTCTCTTAAACCACTGAAACTTATGACCAACTGTTTACAACAGGTGTGGTCGATTTTAAGCATGATTCCCTCATTTGAAAGGTCTGTTTATTTCTCTCTTTACATTTATTTAAAGGAAAATGTAGGAACAACCTGGAAATGTCGGTTGGTTTAGTCCAGACTGAAATATCTCTCCTGGATGGATTGCCATGACATTTGGTACAGACATTCATTTCCCCTTTTTAGAATCAAAAGGTCCGTCCCAATACAGACACTTGTGGTATTTGCGAGGATGCAAGTGCCTATTTGTGTGCATGTTTCCGGTAATTGCCACAGTGCCCGTTGAGAAGCTTGTGGAAGTTTATCAGAGCTCGACTCGCTCGATTAACGCAACGTGATAAATTTTTAACATCTAGGACATCCAGTCACTCACACAAATACAAATACTGTATATGGCAGAATCGAGCTCAGAGGAGTTGTTAGAACAAATCAGCAGGATCAACCATAAAGTATTACAGTTACAATCAGATGAAAAGAGGAGTAATACAATTAACAAGGTGATAAAATTCAGTTATCCAGAAGCATGTGGGTCTACTGTTCATAAAAGAGACCTAACATAATATTTTGATGGTATTTTAAAGTCGAGATGAAATGAAAAATTCCCTTTTAACCCCCATTAAGATCATATCTCCAGTCATATTTTGCACCTATCTAACAATATATGCCAAATAAATTACAAAAAATCATTTTTTTTGTCAAAATCCAATCATGTTTTTTTCCTAAAACAAAATATTATGTGTGCTTACATAAAGTTGAACCAACCAGTTTCAACAAATGATATCATGACATCCACCCATCAATCAATCTTCAACTTTTAGCAGTACAGATCTAAGATTCATTATTTAGCTCGCTAGCAACAGCATGGTACGTCATGTTATGTTATGACATGCCCACTTTTCAACGTTCAAATCAAATTCCTGTCAACGTTATGTCCCGCCTGCCTGTCCTGTTTCACTTGGAAATACGTCATGATACGGACGTGAGATACTCTCAAAATGCCGTTTCATCTCGACTTAAAGGATGGAACATATTTCTCAAAATCTTTGATAAAAGGATTCGATAAATATTTGTCTTGTCAGATATTATTCTTACTAGTCCCTTCAAGAATAACAGACCTGTAATAACTGTGACTGCCTGACTTCTCATCTAGCGCCATCTAGCTAAACTAAGATAGTGAACATTATACCTGCTGACGTTAGCATTTAGCTCAAAGCAGTGCTGTGCCTCAGTAAAGTCTCACAGAGGCTAGTTTTAGTCATGTTTACTTTTTGAATCTGAAGCAAAGATCAGTGAATGATGTTATTCAGTCTGGAGTGCGACAGGTTCATGTGGATGTCTGACGGGAAGCAGTTGTCAATCATTTATTTTACTTGAAAGAGTTCCTGTTCCGAGCAAATGTCTGTTGAGCTTTGCCAGATCACAAAGTATCAAAGCAAAATTTGTGGCTGACAATGTGAGGCTAACCACAAAAACTAAAAATATCACAGAACATCAGCTACATTCATCATGGTGAGATTTGCATGTGGTCTACGTCTTCTAAGTGGTAGGAGTGTCAAGTCTGTAAACCCACAGCTTTGGTGTCGACCATTATGTTCTGTCACATCTTGACTTTGGCACCATGTCGTGAGTGTGGTGGCAGTCAGAGTGTCGGAGCTGAACCCGTCTGGCTCTCTGATGGGGGCAGATCTTAAAGAGAAGAGTCTGGAGGTGGTGTGGGTGGATTTGACGGCGGCTGCATGTCACTGTTGGGCCTCCTCACCTGCAGGGGGCTCCACCTGTGTGACAGCTGCCTCTTCATGCTCCTCCTTTTGGGTTTTCGCGGCCGTCTCCTCCTCTCCTCGCTTGCTGCCGGCTGGACGCGGTCACTCAGAGTGTCTGAGGACTCGTCGATGTACGCCAGGTTCTCTCCGAAGAAATCCAGAAGCTGGCAGCCGGACGAGGATGCAATGTTGAGGGGAGGGGAGGGGAGGAGAATTCGCTGGCGTGAAGGAGGAAGAAAGGGGGGAAGAGTGGAGGGGCGAGGGAGCAGACAAGGTGTGTGCTTATGGCTATTTTTGGCTACAGATCCACATTTCTCTGCTGGAATCGGTTTGCCTTTCTCTTGCGCTGTGCTGTTGTGTGTGTCTCTCGCTCCTCCCTCCTCCATGCTGCTGACTGTACAGCAAGGTTGGATCTTGCAGGGCTCCAAGAAAGACGAGGAGACCGAAGAGCAGTCTGATCTGGAGTCAAAAGGAGACTCAGATCCAGAGAGCGATCCTCCCTGCATGGTCGCATCTGCTGAGTCCAGCTTTGAGGTGGAGTGGGCCACAGGGAGGGAGAATGAGCGGGTCAGCAGGTGAGAAAACGACCTGCCCTCCACCTGCAGACCCACAGCGGGGTCAACCCTCAATCCAGGCCCCACTCTCGGGACCGTTCCACCTCCAGCAGCACAGACCCGTGGCCTGGACTTGGCCACCACCGCCCTCTCAAGAGATGAATGGGCCTCCAGCCGGCTCATGGATCTGGAGAGGCCGGCCCAGTGGTTCGGCAGGTGTCCGTTCTCAGATCCTCCTCTATTCCAGTGACCCAGAGTGCCCTGGGCTCCCCGACGCATGCGGCGACGCTCACTGCGTTTCCAGCGCCGGCGCTGCAGGAGGAAGGGGTCGTTGAACTCCAGAGGGTTTGGGATGCGGAAGTCCATGGACATGTTCTGTATATTCTGGGTCCAGTCTGTTGCGTGGGCCCTCAGCTCCTCCATCTGAGAGTGACATAAGCAGAAGAAAAGAAACGATGACCCTCTAAACAAGATTAAGTGCGGCTCCTCCTCTCTTGGTATACATTCCCTGCTGTCTAGTACCATTTATCTCTCACCTCAGCGCGGGTCCTCTTAGACAGAACCCTCAGCCAGTTGCCGATCATGGTGAGGATGGAGGCAAAGTAGGCGAGACCAAACACTATCCACAACCACACCAGAGGCTTGAAGAACATGCCGCCCTCACGGTCGCCACCTGGACACAGAGAAAGTGGACTTAGTGTGATGTGATGCTTTTGCAGACCCCTTCAGCATGTTCACATTATCGCAGACAAACAGCTTTTGCACATACCTCTTCCATTCTTGTCTATAGGGCTGCAACTAATAATTATTTTTCATTATCGATTAATCATTTAGCCTTTAATCATTTAGTCTATAAAATAAAAGGAAAACATGACATCTTCAGATTGCTTGTTCGATTTATAACGGTATATGACCATGAAAAGTAGCAATTATTCACATTTGCTTGTAAAATGACCCTAATTGTGTACTCTATGTGATATGATGCGATGATCCTGCGATGCAGCACCATGCGACACCACAAGTTCAAATTTTTTGAAAACAATTAAAGATAAAATAATAATTAATTATTAATTAATTGTGTTTTTAAATGTATCAATTTAATTCAATAACAACCTCACTGAGACAAAACTAAAACAAGACTGCTGGGTGAATTATTAGCCTTCAGATTCCGCTGCCAGGTTTTCAAAGCCTGTTGGTCTCTGAAAAAATTATTTCTCCTGGTAGTTAGAGCAGATTATTATTTGGTTAGCTTCGTGGATTAGCTCCCACAGACCCCCACACTCCACCTCAAGAATCAAAGCTTTAAGGGCCTCATTTTCCTCTTTAATGTGAATGCAACTTTAAAACAAAGCAAAGTCTTATTACAAAGTTTACTGCCAACCTCTCATCACAGGGTGCCTGCCTATGAGTTGACGCAGTTTAATGTTACAGATTTTTGTTTTTTTAAATGCGGCATTTCACAAGAAGATACAAGAAAAGTCTGAAAAATAAACAGAATTTGTGAAGCAGACTTTCTACCATCTCATTGGTTTTGACCCCCATGTTGGAAACCATTCTAGACCAACCTGCTCTCTGTACTGCTAGTGTGTAACTTGTTGTGTACTGTGTGTGTGTGTGTGTGTGTGTGTGTGTGTATCAGTCACCTGGTACGTAGTCTCCGAAGCCAACAGTGGTGAGAGTGATGACCACAAAGTAGAGCGACTCCAGAAACGACCAGTCCTCCACTTTTTGAAACACAACTGTTGGCACGGCGAGGAAGATCAGACAACCAATCAGGATGGAGAGAACCGCTGAGATCACGCGCACAGTGGTCGGCCTGACCTTACGTTTCTGATAGAGAGAGAGAAAGATGGCCGCAAATACAGAGGCAAAATGAATGATAATAAATGCGTAAGACTGTAACATTCAAAACAAGGATACAATTGGATCTAATGAAACAAGGTGAAGAGGCGTTAGACTTCGAAAAGTTTGGTTTCAACAATTCATGGTTATAATGCACTTATCAATAATTAATGCTGAATAGTTTCTTCAGTAACATGCATCTATATTTTACGGAAGCCCTGAGAAGCAAAATTCTGGTTATTCATTTTCAAGTCTGATCTAAATAGTTTTCACTTGTGTTAATGACTTAAGAACAGGTAAAAAAAAAAGTAAAAAAAAGTTTAAGCCAGGACAGTTACTTTAATTTCTTTTCAGGATAATTTGTTGTTGTAATACTAATTTCAGCCACAAGAGGCTGAAGTGCACAACTATCATGTTTTTCATGTTTTCTTCCAGGTGGGTTTTAATTTCTCCATGTACTCTAAACACAAGGTACATATCGTATATTGTGTGTTAGCAAGTCTTGTAACATTACAGTAACGTCTTTCTTTTGGATAGAAATAATAAACAGTATGTACCTAAATTATCCAGAATGTTTTTTTTTCACGTGTTTTCACAGATGAAATAAGCCCCTCAGGGCTTCCATAATATTTAATGTAAGTATGAGGGACAAGTTTTCTTTAGGCATTATTTTTTCACTTGTGTATTGTATGCAAATCATTTTATACTCCTTTATACACATTATTGTTCAATAAATGAGAAATCGAATGTCCGGTCAAGTCGAGTCTGAGATTTTTTTTCTTTTGGTGAGCTATCTTTTTATTAATTTCTAGGTTGAAGATCCCTGACTATTTACAGGCACAGGTAGCATCTAACAACAGAGAGTAACATTTGTGGCCTTGAAGTTGGCAGTTGAAATATCCAGACTGTCTGGAAGCTTCCAGACAGGAGAATGAATTAATAAAGTAAAATATGTCCTCTTCCTCAGCCGTGGTGCCCTTCAGCAAGGCTCCTGTGTATCTGCTCAGGGCTGCAGCGACAGTATGCGTATGTGGGCAGAAAGTGCTGATAACAGCCATGCAAGCTCGGCAGGTTTTAAATAAATTAGCATTTGCAGTTTCCTTTTTGTGACTTTTGTGGAAGCAGCAGCTACTTCTAGCTACTGTATTTAGCATTTCTACATTATTCCTTCATTAAAAAAAACTATAGGGCAAATTGAAAATCCCTTCTTTCATAACTACAGGAATATGCATTTACATGATCCAGGTAGGAGGTTCTAGCTCGAAAATCTCCCAGAACCCAATTTGTCACTGCTAGGACGGCAGTAAAAAAGAAGAGGTCTGAAGGTTTGATTCAGACAGCTGTAAATCCAACTGATGTTTGGTTCCCGGGCAGGACAGACCATTCTCACCAGGAAGAGGGTCTCAATCTTGGCCACAGCTCTCCGCAGCACTGTGCCCATGTGGTCACCCACTCCAGCGAGCAGTATGCCAAACATGGGGATGCCCACCAGGGCGTAGCACACGCAGAACAACTGGCCGTACCACGTCCGAGGAGACAGGTTCCCAAAGCCTGTCAAAAAATAAGAAGAACACAAGGACCTTCAGTTATTTACATAAGTTAATAGGCATGCAAGTTCTAAAGAGACTCCTTCTAATTAGAAGGGCGTTGTACACAATATACATGCTACAAGCTATATACAAGCTATGCCCCTATAGATTGTGAAAATTGTTTGTATCATTAAGCTCCATTTACAAGAGTCCGAAGACCCAATGCTGACATGTCTTTTAAACTAACATGAGGTACAGTTCATTACATATAGATTTAGATGCCTGGTATTAAAGACAAAAAGAGAAATAAAGCACGTTTTCACAGGTTACAGTCTGGTAGTAAAGATGACAGGCTGATGAAAGGATCACCGATGTTCAGAATTCAACTCCGATCTCTTGAATATTACGGGAACTCTCTGTGTTTGTTTTCCTATTAATCATTTCCAAAACATATCAGGTATGTAATCTTTCCAATGGAGGTCTTTTATAGTTGTAGGATCTTCAAAGAGCAGCCTGAAGGTGAGTCCCCACCTACCTATGGTGGTAATGATGGTACCACAGAAGAAGAAGGCGGAGGCTAGGTCCCAGCGGCTGGTGAAGTTGGCAGGAAGGCTGCTCACATCTAGGCCTGCCTCCACCGCAGACACCACTCCCTGCAGGGGAGGTTTGTAATTTATTTGACTGTAAATGTACCCTCCAACACAAATCTGTACACAATCTATCTCTGACAGATTGTCCTTTGTTTAGTTTTATTTGTTTTTCTATTTGATCTATTACTCTCATATTACGTCTGTATTTTATGTCTCACTTCGCTCACAGCCACAGAGCAGCACGTTTATATCAGTCATGTGTTATATCAGTATATCAATTATTTTAAAGTTGCAGTTAAACTTACAGTCAGTGTGAGTGTTCATGAAATGAGAGTTTGCTGAGTGTGACCACTGGTACCTTCACAAGCTTGTGGAAGTCCAGCTCAGTGACACAGGACTTGTTAACGAGGAAGGAGTGCTTGGTAGCAAGCAGGACTTCGTACGCCAAACTCTCATCGGGGGCCTCCAGGGTGCAGAAAACAAGCGCTCCCATCACCAGGTACAGCATGACCCCCGTCAGCAGGGCCAAGAGGGTGGTGTACCGCATTTTCTCCCCGTCGACCCCCCCACCCCTCCAGGGTCAGGGGTCAGTGCTCAGAGGCCAGGATCTGGTCGGGCTCTCAGTCAGGATACACTGAGGCGCAGCTGGCCATAAACAGGAAGTTCCTTTAGAGAGGCACTGCGTGTGTGAGCACAGAAAGTGTAAACAAGTAACACAAGTGTTCTTGGAAGGCTGACAGACATTAACAACCTGTATTTATACATCTGCGTCAAACCAAAGAGACCGTCACTGACAGTGAGAAGTTAAGAGCTGACATGGTGTAAAATAAGTACACTTAGTATTTTCATTTAGTGATATGTATTATTTTACCCCACTGTATTAATCTGGCTGCACTGACTGTGCAGTACAGATAAAGAGTTTACATAAAATCAGGCCATAAAATGTTGAACCATCAGTATACATTATGAATTAGCTTGAGAGATACAACGTTTCAAATCTGTCTATCTTAAAACAATACTCGCATGCCTTTATGTACACTGAAAGACTTACTGGTCGCTGTAATCAGAATCAGAATCAGAATCAGAAATACTTTATTGATCCCCAGGGGGAAATTGTACAAATCATTCACTCTGTTCAGGGTGAAGACATTCTAGTTTAGCCAATATGAGGCTGCAATAGTCTAGGTCAGCCAAATCAAGTGGGCACCTCAAGTGCATTCAAAAGACAACTGTTAGTACAAAAAGGCATTCATGGTCTTGCACTTGGTTGTATAAAAATGTCTTAGTTTAGTTTAGTCTTAGCGTCCAACAGGCACAAGGAGTTATGTTATGTCAGAGAGTAAAACTAGAGATATTCAGAGTCAGAAATTGTTTGCTGGTAAGATGAGGATGAGGAGTCAAATCAACAGAGGATGAGGGTAGATGAACACTGAACTACAGCCAGCACCTTGCATGGTAGCTGGCTGCCAACGGGGTTTGAGAGTGTGTGTGTGTGTGTGTGTGTGTGTGTGTGTGTGTGTGTGTGTGTGTGTGAATAGGTGAATTGTAGAGCACTTTGGATAAAAAGCTCTATATACATGCAATCCATTTCTCATAAAGCTGCTGCTGTCCTGCTCTGCGTTTTTAACACCTACTGTTGTGACATCATAGTCAAAGTAAAACATGCTGTAAAGTTTCCACCCAGAGAGAGCAGAGCAGAGGTTATTTCATATCTTAGGTTAACAGTGATGTACCCACTGACACTGGTGTTAAAGGAGTACTCGGGCATTTTAGTCTTGCACGTCCCGAGTACAATTTGTAGTTTCTAAGCATCTCCAATGTGAGAAACCCTAATGACATCATCATGGTTGTGTTTTTCATTGTTTTTCAATGCCACAGAAGACGTTATACACCTGTTTTCACAGGATGAGTTGTGCTGCTCATGACAAGTTAATTGATCTTGATGTGTAAAATCAGTGGAATGGCAGTTAAACAAATCAGTCCAGATGTAGCCTTTTGTTTCCTGTGACACTGACGTAGTTTGTGACGCTACTGAAGTTGAGGCCTCTTTAACTTGGTGCTGGTAATCACTCTTAATGTTATTCAGTCTACTTCTCAGTTTAATAAACATTACTGTAAATATGCCAGAATTAGCCCGGAGGCTAGTTTTCATCTGTAGTCCCTGGCCAGGTGTGGAGTTGGCACCCGAAAGTCAATCTAAAATCAAGAAACAAGTTTAAAAACAATAATCATAATTCACTGCAAAAACAAACCACATCAAAAACCCAAGTTGACCCCGTTTGGAAGAAAGAAATAGCTGGAAATAAAGCACAGTGTGTTAAGAAGTACATCCAATGTGATCACAGCCAAACGGAGCAATACTGTAATACTGAAAGGAACGATTCAATTCCACGTTTTATGTGGTTTCTTTTAGGATAGCTGGATGATGGATAAAGAAAGAGTTGTGACTGAGGATAAGAAAGACAGTACCTTGAATTCAAGAAGGCTCAGTCGAGACTATTTTTCATGAGGAAGCTTAGACCTTTTGATATCAGCAAGATCATGGTTTTATTTTAATCAGGGAATCTTAACTAGTGTCCTCTTTAATGTAGTGCTCTGCTGGGGGGGAAGCATCACTGCAGACGCTAAAAACAGGATCAATAAGATGATCACAAAGGCTGGCTCAGTGGTTGGCCTTACCCCAGACCCGTTTGAGGTCACTGTAGAAAAGAGAACAAGGGCCAACCTTAGAACATGTCTCAGAACAGACTCAGAAGCTCTTTCAGTGGGCGACTAGTGATCTTTTGTCTTTTGTTCCAGCAGCGGTCAGATATTTTAATGACCTTTACAGCTTTTATGGTGTCATTTATTCATTTGTTGTGTAACGTCTATATTTTTTGTCTGTATGAGTTCATCTGGTGGCAAATCTCCCACTGGGAATTAATAAAGCTGTCTAATCTAATCTAACCTTAAGTGACTGATGTCAGGAGGTCACCCCATGTTAAAGCTCCACATATGAGCTGATGGAGAAATCTTCTTTCCTCTGTATCCCTGATCTGCTTTCTCTCTGGTTCTCCTGTGTCTTCAGTGTTTCTTTCTTCTTCAAGGCATTTGAAGACTGTTAAACACGACACGGGAACAAACAGGCAAACACATGTCGTGTAAATGTAGATCACAGCATGAAGGAACAGAACAGCTTTAAATTGGTACATTTCCCTGTTTCTTGCTCTGTTTCAGCAGAGCATACGAGTGGCATTAAATATGTGTTCACATTGTAGAGACTTTGTCATAATAACCAGGGAGGCACTGACGCTTAACAGGCCGCACTGCCAGTGGTCTCACAAACGATTAGACTCTGCCAAAACTCCAAACATACATCTTGACATTAATCGAAAACGTGTTTATCGCTTATCTTCATTTGGCTTTTAATGTTTTCTTTGAACTGTGTTTACCTTTGAGATAGACACACACACACACACACACACACACAAACACACTGAGGACTGGGATTTAGGAGCTTCTTGCTCTGGGTCAGCCGGCCCTGGTCGTCTCCACTTGG
This sequence comes from Enoplosus armatus, assembly GCF_043641665.1. Taxonomy (NCBI): domain Eukaryota; kingdom Metazoa; phylum Chordata; class Actinopteri; order Centrarchiformes; family Enoplosidae; genus Enoplosus; species Enoplosus armatus. The sequence goes on from NC_092189.1 coordinate 14,307,587, forward strand.
ACCTTGACAATGTTCTGAGATTTCCCAGAGTCTGGCCGACTGTTAGCATTCTGCGCTAATGGACTGTTGGCTTTGATTTGTGTTGACAGTCTCACTCTCTGCCCCTGGCTTCAACAATGACAGATATTATTAGTTATCACTGTCTAAACCTGCGCTGGCATATTTTGATATTTTGCTAAGATATGGATTGAGGGGGGCTTAGAAAGAGCAGGACTGCGGCTGACGGGAGGCGATCTAATCTTAAGGTAAACAGCGGGGCAGATGGGGAAATAAATCATGAGGTGAGCTGTTTAAAAAGAAGCACGAGGCTGGGAGAAGACGTACATGAGCTATTCTTAAGTTTACATTTAAGGCAGGTGTATAAGGCAAATCCGACCAAACTGAGATGAACTACAGAACTACAAAACTATCTAAAACAGCTGCAAACATTCCTCTCAAAGTGATTAGACGCTACTTTAACAGTCATGTTTGGGGTCCTGGAGACCGCAAGCCCTCTTTAACAACACACAAAAAAAATAAGTTTTGCTTATTGTTACTTCACTGTGCAGAGTTTGACACTAGAAGCCTGTTTTCACATGAATCTGCTGAAGGAGTAAAGTTTCTCTGTGCTCACATTAAATCTCAGTTTAACAGGCGTACGTACAAGCATGATTTGTGACATCGCAGTTTGGAGCCAATCGTGGTCCAGCATGCAACTTACACAAGCGTAATGTGGAAACTTCAAATCTCTAGTGCACACACAGTGAAATTAGACTTCAAAGTGAAGCAAGAGACATCTTGCGTCAAGTAGTTCAACTTGTTCGAAATGAACAATATTTGCATATTTACATTCTGGACTTCTTAGTGAGGGAGATAAGAAATAGATGTAATGTAATTTTGTAATTTTAGTCAGTAAGTTATGAACATGATTTTAAACTGATATGTTTCAGGAAGTCTTTACTTCTGTTTGGGATCTTATAGAGATCCCAGCTGGATTTCCTCTATATCTATGATTAGCGTCAGAACTTTTTACACAACACTAACCCCCCAGATTCCATAATAATAAGTCTATTTGGATTTCTGTTTAACAGTTGGCTCATACGAGGACCTAATTGACCCCAAACATAAATAACATCACGATGGCACTAGGATATCACATGCTGTGTATGTTTTCCTTATTTGGTATAATAATGCTTTACGGGCATTTCTATATTTTTGTCACCTTCATCAAATGTGTAAGCTCAGTTTATGACAAAGCAAAGGGTTTCCAGTTCAATACTAATATTATATTTACACAATAAGCAGTGGGATCTGTGAGACTCCAAGCATCAGGAAGTAAAGCTTGTGTCAACAAAACACATCGCTGGATTTTAGTGATTTTGTTTTTACTGTTTGCCAGCGAACAAAAAGAACTGTTTGTGAACATGACTGTCTACCACAGAGGAGAAACAAAGGTTCTGTTCCACCCCTTTATGCGCGCTGGCAAACCTCCAGAGATGAATATGACTGTCAGCGTCTGCGGATGAGGATGTAGTATCTACTGAAGAATTCACAGTGCTGGTAGAAAATAAAGCTCCTTTAGATGTAATTACCCCCCAAAGTATTTGACTCTTTTTTTTGGTCATCCAACACTGACGTCAGAAGGAGATCACAGGTTACAACTCTGGTTTCATGCTCTGGGAAAGAATTATCCTAAAAAATAATGATATGACTGTTTTGGGCTACAGAAGTTACATAGAAAAAGATAAACTAGCTGACATTTTTCTCTGAGGCTACAAAACAAAAAAAGAATGAAACGCTTATCAAATGCAGCAGCTGCGCTCTCAGATGCATGAATCTTAAAATATAGTTTTAAGCTAAGTTACTTTCTAAATTTTGCACTTAAATTACTGTGTTGTCTGTAGTGTCAGGGTTGAGAGAATTTCTATTGGCAGGAATGTCAGAGCGGGGGATTGATCATCTCTTTTTAAATCAGTGACAGTCTGCTGCTATACTTGGTAACCGATAATTAAAAAGACAAAGAGGAAGTTTGGAGAAAAGGCCTAAGAGCCACACATGCAAACTAAATCTAAAAGAAAGCAGCATGCATAATAAAAACACACATTTCTGCTTATGAAGTGAAAATAAACAACAGAATCAGTCTCTTCTTAAAAATACTGATGTTATAACTCTCAGTAACCCCCCTGAAAGAAACAACTTTTGCATGTCTTACCTTCAGTTTAAAGAAATGTTGCTATCCAAGTTCGTCTCATGTAGCATATGCCGTTGCCTCACCATTCAGCCCTCTGAGAGGAGCTCTGTGTGTGTGTGTGTGTGTGTGTGTGTGTGTGTGTGTGTGTGTGTGTGTGTGTGTGTGTGTGTGTGTGTTGTGAAAGTGCATGTGTGCATGTGTGCATGTGTGTTTTCTCCTTGGAAGGTGTTTCCCCATTCTCGTGACCCTACATCACTCTGACAGAGGAGAGCAGATCTTAGGAGGAGGAGGAGGAGGAGCACTACAGTGAAGAGAGTGTGATTAAGTGCCGTCACTGCAGAGGAAGAGCAGAGGGCCCGGGGTTTCCTGAGCTGACGTGGGGGGCGTTCAGGGAAGTAAAAAGAGACACTTGTTTCTTCAAAGTCAGAGTTATAGTCCGCATAATTTTTCTTGCACTTGAGGAGCAATTGCATCATGAAATAAAACAGGCTCTAAAGTTGGAAAGCCGAACTCTTCCACCGATTTGAAGCCTGCTCCTTTAAAGCTTTCAGCACCTTCCTAACAATGTGTTCATGACCACAAAGGAAAGGGAGAGGACTTTGGTAATTGCGGAAATACTTGTGTGATTTAACCAAGATATTCCACTTTGAGGGTCTCTTCATTGGGCCATGGCACTCATTTAGACATTAGCAGTACAAAAAACTCCTCGCACACAGCTGACAGTGGACCAAACAGACCTAACATCACGACATGAAATACTAAAGTATACAGCCAGACTTCTCAGACTCAAAGGCGCTCAAAAATAAATGATTCCAAAAGAGAGACAATGGTTAAATTAAGAGCAAGCCTTTTATTCTAGCCACAAACACAACACAGATACATTCACATGAAAGTGTCCAAAACAAGGCAACAAATCCAAAGTAAGCTTCACTGCTCAACAACAATCCAACAATCCCTCCTCACTGCCGAAAGACTACAGATCCCAGAGATATGAAGGCAGCTGAAAGGGAGGGGGAGTGTGCGTGTGTGTGTTTGAGTGTGTGTGAGGGTGTCAACTTGGCAAAATGAATGGCGATGGCATTGAGTCAGGGCAGTAACAGTCCACACCGTTCTGACAGAGACAACAAGCCAAGGCCGGTATAGAACGACTCTACCTCCAAGAAAATGTAAACATAAAAAAAATAAAAAATAAAAAATCACACCATACTTTTAACACAAATATGTCAAAAATAGCTCAGCAAGGTTTTATAAGGATAGGTCAGTCGGTCTTAAAACAATACTCACACACCAATATGTATATAGAAAGAATTAATGATTGCGTTAATTGTTCCTCCTGTCCATACTGGCCACAAAGAGAACCTTTCTTAAAGCAATTTCAGAGTAATTAATGGGGTACAACTAAATCTGATTAATAGATTTGATCAAGGAGGCTAAGTAAATCTGGTGAATTTTGACCCACGAATTCACGCCATTGACCAACAGCAAGCAGAGTCCAAAATGGAGGAAGCTATTGTGACTTACTGGCTGTGTTGCACCATTCAATTTTTAACCTCCTCTGTCAGGGTATCAACTGCTCCACGAAAGAGCAATGGTTTGCAGACATTTATGAGACAAGAGTCGATGGTACAAACATGTCTTTTGAATAAACTGTGTCAACTTATTGTCTCATTAGTGACAGAGCTAAGCTAGAGTAAATCTCCTGGAGCTATTGTGACCGACTGGCACACACTTTCTTCAACCAGCCCGGTGAGTATAGTCACTACCTCACCACACTTTAGAGTGTATTTGTACGAGGACTGTGGATTTTGTCCCCCTCACATTGAAATTGCTTTGGAGAAGGATCTCTTGGTGGCCGGTATGGACAGGAGAAACAATTACAACGAACAGTAACTCTTTCAATGTACATGTTGGCATGTGAGTATAGTTTTAAGATAGACTTCAATAAATGTGAACCTATCCTTTAACTAACCTTGTAAGCAAGCACAGTGGTGAGATCCTCTTTTATAGGGCATAATATAAACTGTACACCAACTCCAAACTTATCTACAAAATCTACAGTGTACATACATGTGGGCTACTGTTGTCTATGGCACAGTAACAAATGTGCAAGGACCAAAATCAAGAACAAATAAATTATATCTGATCAAATATAAGAAACCAACTAAATTTATCTGTATGCTCTGCTAATAAAATAAAGCTTCAAATGTTAGTTTTTGGTAAATTCATCGCAAAGCTAACCACTGAGTGCTCGTTAGTGTAAGACAGAGACGCAAAGCAGCAGAGGGAGGAGAGAGCGAGCGCAGTGTATCACCATACATGGAGCGGAAACCAACACAGGTTAGACTGAGTCATAGACATGTGCTTGCCCCTCTCTCTCTCTCTCTCTCCCACCCAACACACTCATATACAAACAGTAACATCAAGATGAGGACACACATGTTCATATTCACAGCTAATATCTCACACACACGCTCATTATGCTTTCACACATTTTCTGTAAACACCTGCCCTCTACTGTAACACATTCAAGTGTCATTCATAAATAAGCCACCTCAAGAATTAAAAAGAAGAAAGTATATGTATCACATTTTCACAGCAGGCCTCTCTTGGCTTCACCCTTTTGGAAAACAAGTCAAACTTATCTTGACAAGCACTTGTTTAGAAAAGCATCAACTAGGCACTGTTTCATTCAAAGTAGGCCGAAGCTAGACCCTTAAGTTACTAAAAACTAAACAATCCCTTTGGAAGAGTCGTGTTTAACTTCAAGAAACATCAACAAACATTGCTAAATCACTACCTCTGTACTAAAATATACAGGTGGGTGTGTAAGTGACAGCATTGTGATGGACAGCAAAGTCTCCACACAGCAGTTAGAGGATAAACTGGTGACCATTAAGACAGTTTAGATCCACAGTGGAGGTGTTTATTCTGCCAGTGCAGGCCCAGTTACCTGCACACACATACAGAAGTCCATGAGTGTTTGCAGCACTTTTTAAACTGGTCCTGTGTTGGTTTGAAGTGCTTCAGGTTGCTGGTGACTGGATTGTCCCTGTACAGCTGCTGTCGTCCATCACTGAGGTTCATTGTCAAGCCACAGTGATCAGACCTGTGGACAAGCAGTGTAAGAAGATATTTTAGTCTTGGATAGAGTCAAAATCTTAATTTAACCAAATACAAAATAAAACAATAATAAACTATTAAAAGATATTTAATTTACAATGATTTAAGAAAAAGAGCAAATCATCACATTGTAGAAGCTTCACCCAGATAATTAAAAATGACTATTAGGATTTATCAGTTGGCATAGTTGCAGATTATTTTATCAACTAATCAGTTTCAGTTTCAGCTCTAATGGGCACTGTAGTTTATTTTGAGTCAATCCAATATATACCATTCTGCTGCTGTAAATACTCACTAGTGCACCAAATGTGCAGCTGAAAATAGTCCCAAAAACACAATTTACCATGATTTACAGGTGAACTAGATGATTTGCATTGGAAGCCAACTGTTGTGTAAACAAAATGTATACAATTAATGCTAGACTGATTGTCTCTTCACAAAGTTTTGAGACTGTTTTATTGTCTCCTCAGCAGACAGCTGTATCCTTATTCTCATATATAGCCCTGATATTATCACTGTTATAGAAGGTGAGACAGTAAACCAAACACAACAAGCTATGAGATCATCTGTGTGGACACACACAGGTTATAGTGTTTAGGGATAGTCCCTGGAGGTTACCTGTATCTGTGTTTTAATCCGTCTCCTCCTCCTGCGCAGGGTCTTTCTGAGGGACAGGTACGACAGTTGTCCCTAACAAACCTCTTCTCACAATGTAGGGACATGAGGGGCCACTGGGGATGTCGGCAAAACCTGAAGGACGGGAAGACGGGGAGACAGAGGAATAAATAAGAGGGTTAGGGGAAAGCAGATGAAGGTCCGAGTGTGAAAGCACAAAAATAAAATACATAAAAAGAGGAAATACGGAGAGAAAACAGCACAAACGCCAGGAGCTGTTTCCTCTACATTACAGGGTCAGAAAATCACAATCAAGACTCAGATATTATTAATGTTACACAACCAACTTCTAATCTAACATTTGTTTTGTCTGGGCAGAATTTGGACTTTTAAGTTGGTCAAAGTATCATGCAGTGCCTGGGAACACAAATGGAAACATGTCATATTGCTTATTTTTGTTATCCCGACTAACTTTGTTTTTGGCTCTAATTTTAATGGTGATCGTCAAATAAGTTGCTGCTCTTTCGCTTCGTTTGTCAGAATGGAAATCTGCATGTCTGCCATTAAATTAGATATTTGGTTAAGCAAATATTTTGACATTTTGGAAAAGACACTTGTTTGCTTTCAGACCCACATTTAGATTAAAAATGTATATCAATTCCATATCTATGCATCCAGTATTGAGATAGGACTGGGAAAATGTTTACCTGAACTGATCACCAAGATTGGAAGGAGGAAACTACTAGGCTAGAAATAGAATATGCCTTCAGTTAGCACAGTCAGCTAACAGAGGACCTAGACTGTAGGTATGACGCTTCTTTTCACTGAAAATGTGAGAATAATAGGACAACCAATGTGAAAAGGATTTTGTACTAATTGTGCGTCTGTTCAACAAACCTAACATTTATCAGGCTTGATGTTTTAGACCCCAGCTAATGAAGTTACCTTTCATGACGACTTCCGGCAGTCCATAGGGTTCATACTCGGTGTCGTCAAAGGCAGCTGACAGCTGCGTCCTGTTACGGCGGATTCTTTCAGCCAGTCGGGCCGGGTCAGCTGGGATGGGGAAGGAACCTGAAAACAACATTTTGTCTCCTAACTGTGCCCCCTCAGATAATGGGACAGGAGAGACAGGAGGGGATTCCACTAGCTCTTCTTCTTTTCCTTCCTCCTCCTCAGTCTGTGTGTAAGCACAGTGGAGTTCAGATGCTGATGGAGCACCGCGAGGATACAAACCTTCCTCTGTTTGACTGCTGACACTTTTCATTTCTGTCCTGACATCTCTGCCTGAGGAATCATTGGCGATGTATATTTCATTGGTTTCTCTGGAGGCATCTGCTTTGGTCTCAGGATTTCCCATGTAACACTCTGCTGTTTTGGTCTGCTTTGACGCTGAGACTTTGTGGGAATCTTTGATGACATGTTGTTGACCTGTTTTCTCAGATGACATCTGGATAACTTCAGTGTCTCTCTTCTCTTTGTGTTGTGTTTGACAGGTATTTGACTGATGTAAGGCGTTGATCTCTTGGTTTTCTTTTTCATATTCCTGAGAGAAAAACATAAAATGTAAAGGCCTAATCCTATATGTGCCAAATAATCGTAAGCCAAAACCGTGAACTAAAGCATTATTCTCTATTTTCCCTAGTAAAGACAAGTACTGAGGACAGGCAGGTGTTTTTTGAGTTTTGATACAAAAAGGTAAAACAATAACACTTTATTTTACAGGTCTGTAATTTCACAATAATTTCACAAGGTGTGTCAAGGAAAGAACTGTGTACTTTGTACTTGAAAGAGCAGCTTTATCTATCATTATTAATGTATTACTGAAAATGTTATTCTCCATACATGTTGAATTGCGTGCTTCCCTGTAGACAGATTTTTGCATGTTCAGCTATGTTCATGTGCACAAGATGAAAGACTCTGGGTTACACTTGCAGTGATTTGGAATGATCTAATTTGAAGTGTACCAATTTAACCATGTCTCTATTTTCTCTATAATTTGCCCCAAATTACAAAGTTCTTTCTAAGAAACTTCAGAGGAAATTACGGACCTGTAAATTAAGCGTCACTGGAAAAACAAATTAAGTCCTTATTCCTCCATTTATATAGCTACAAAGGGATTTCTACTAACATATTCTAGGAAACCTTGCTATAAAGAGCCTAAAATACATATAGTGGTCTGGTATGTGAGTGAAAAAAAATCACCTTGTCAATCTTGGCAGTGTCCTGATTGTAATTCAGAAGTTCTGTCGTCTTTTTAGAGGGATGGAGACTCTTTGGTTCAGGACGGTTGCTGAGCTGCAGTCTTGTGATAAAATAAGAAAGTTAATTCAAAGCATACACAAAAGAAGATGACAGAAGCCCACACATACTCCTTATACACCTTAAATAGCTTCAAATATAAGTTACTGCCATATTTCTTTCATTGTTTCTCTAGCCCTGGTGTGAGTGTGTTACCTGGAGAACAACATGCGGCCCTGCAGTTTGTTGGAGGAGCAGGAGAGGAGTAACTCATCTTCTCTGATGACTGTCACATTACCAGGGCTCTCCTGAACACCCAGGTGAGGCGCCTGAACCTGGGTCCCTGGCAGGATGTGGGTCATCTCATCAGTCTGCTGCTGAATTGACTGGGACTGTCTGACAGAGGAGATCTGGTCCTGGGTCTCAGACTGGTTGTCTTTATTGGGGAAGAGCTGGTCAAATGTTGGGGCAGGTTGAGAGGCCAGTCTCCAAACAGCAAGCTCCTCAGCCTGCTGCTGGGTCTCCTCAGAAAGAGCCCGTACCTTCATGTGCAGCTCCACCACCTGGACAGGAGGGGAAGGACAGGACAGACTGAATCAAACAGACTCACTCAGGAAAAAGACACGAGTAATACACAAGTCAATCTTTAAACAGTAATTCAGATAACTCATTCATTGATAACAACATTTCCTTTACATCTATTGAATTCAAAGGAAAGATGTGGTTTCAGTTTGCCAGTGAACACTACCAACATCTATTTTGTAAATTCAATTACATATTTAATTTAGCTGTCTATGTGACTAACTTAACAAGATATTTTTGTCACTCTTCTTCATTAAGACATCATCTTCACATCATCGTGATATAAGAAGTGGTACACTGTCACTACCTGTTGTTGTAGGCGGTTGATCTGAAGTTCAGACGCTGCCTCCAGCTCTTCTCCAGCCCTCACAGTCCTCCTATCTTCCCTTTCTAAATCTCCTCCTTCATCTTCACTTCTCTTCCCTCCTCGTCGTGCCTTAGCAGTGAGGTCATTCAGCACACTAGGTGACCTCTGCTCCACCAAGCAGGACAGAGCAGCATTACCTGTGTTTTGGCTTTGCTTGACTGGGTCTTCTTGGTTTTTACTGTCAGTGTGTAATGCTGGATTGTTGGTGTCTGAGATGACCAAGCCCTCTAATCTTTGTTTCAGCAGCTGATTCACCTGTCGGAGAGCGAGCAGTTCTGCAACCATGTCTGCTGTTCCTCCATCTTGACCGCGCTCAGTCTCTCCCATCACACAAGCAGAGTCATGGTTACTCTGAGTCTTATCTGAGTCTATAGAGCCTGGAAGCTGTTCCCCTGAAAATAGTGCTTCAATCTTGCTAATAGGAGTTGGTTTTTCAGCATCAGATGTCACAGTCTCTAGTTGACATGCATCTCTCTGTGCATTAGAGTCTGCCAGTGAGTTTGAAGTGAGGAAGGTGACAGCACACTCCACCAAACTCTCATATCTCGTCTCTTCTTCTTGTTCCCCATCCTCTACCTCTTTAACCATAATCTCCTCTCTTCTTTCCTTCTCCTCTGCTTCTTTTTGGGCCTTGAGTGCATCCAGCTGTTGCTTGTAGCGCTGCAGTTCCTCTCCCTGGCTGAGGAGGGCACTCTCCTTCTCTTGCAGCTCAGCCAGAAGGCCAGAGATGTGCTGACTCTGCTTCTCAAAGGCCATGGTTAGCTGCTTCGTCTGACGTGTCACCTGAGAAGAAAATACAGATTAGAGGACAGAGGAATGTTGAAGAAAATGCGTCATAAGCCGCAACAGCCAGAGCTTTACTGTGTTTTAACAACAGCTACATAGCACATTTCAAAAAAGCAAGTTCACGTTTCAGTGTTGAAGTCTGCTGAAAAAGTTATATACTTCCTTTATTGAGTCAATACTAACATTTGCTAATATCTCTTGATTTGGTCATCTCAATCTAGAAACCAAAAGCCATCTAGGAAAAATTGTGAATGCATGCCGGTAAATCACTGCTGTACATTCAAATTTGCCACTTGTGAGTCAGGGCAGTCACAGAAAGCTCAGGTCGTCTTACTGGACTCCCAGCACCGTTTACACAAAGAGAATTCGCTTCCATCAGGATGGAGGTTTGCTTCCTTAGAGGAGGCAATAACAGACATGTGAGTCTTACAGCTACTGTTGTACATGTGTAATTTGGCCTCCTCCCTTGGTTACTGTGACATACAATAAAAGCAGTGACACATGAATACAGTCACAGGCTTGTAATTACACGTGTGCAGCATGTAGGTATTGTAGAGTACTTTTGATCACAACTGGGGATCGAAACTAGACATCTTATATTTGCCAAACCCCATAATTACCTATTTGTGAGTTGCCTCCTCACAATCCAAGTGTTATGATTTAGTATATAATACCATAGTTTTATTTGTAACTTATCAATATCATTTTTTTTTTTACTTAGGCTAGACTAACTTAATGTACTCAACTGTATATCCACCATTATTTACCTGGCTCTGCAGGGCCTCCAGTTTAACCTGGTACTGGTTAGCACGTTCTGTCTCCTTTGAATTCTCCTGGTGCAGACGCTCCATCTCTTTCACAAAATCTGAGGGGACAGGCTCATCCTTCTGGAGCTCAGAGAGTGCCTTTCTGTTGTCTGAGAAGGAAGACCCTCCCAGATAGTTTTGTCTGGTGTCTTCCAGGTCAGAGGCCACTTGACCTATTTGCCCCTCATCTGACAGAGGTAAGCATTCAGGATCTATCACTGTTAGCTCTTCCTGAATGAGATCTGCTGTTGCCTGAGATACAAGCATGTTGCGTTGGTTGGCGGACTGACAGAAGAGGAGGTGCTGCTCTGGCGAAGGGAGGAGCTTGTTGTCGCAGCGAACCGTGTTGGAATTGAGCTCATCATCATGGAGAGTCAGGTACGTCAGTGGGCTGTTGGCAACTGAGAGTTTCTCCTCGTCCAGTGAGTCTTCGTTTCTGCTGCGCTTTAGTTCTTCCAATTCAGCTTTAAGTTCTTCCAGTTTTGTGCTCAGCTCCTTCTTTACATCTAAGTCTTTGTTTGTTATTTGGTTCCTCTCCTCTTCCTCTCTCTTCCTCTCTTCTCGCTCTAAAACCAGCTGGGCCTTCACCTCTGCTAGCTGTTTCTTTAGCTGTATATTAAGCTCTATCATTTCACTCTCACGGTCTTCCAGAGCTTTGTTTTTCTCCTCCTCCTGTTCCTCTCTCTCATTCTTTTCCCTTTCCTCCCTTCCTCTCTTCATCTCTGTCTCCAAAGCAGCAATGGCCTTCCTCAACCTCTCCGTTTCAGCCCTCTCACTCTCCAGCTGTGCCCTCCATTCCTTGTCCTGCTCCTCCTTCTCTACAGCCTGGCCTGCATGTTTGCGGCTGAGCTGTTTGAGCCGGGTCCTGGCTTCTGCTTCGGCCCGCCGTTGGGCTTCCAGGTCCTCAAGACGTTTCTGCAGCTCTTCACGTGCGTCATGTAGCTCTAAACGCAGTGTGGCATTCTCCCTCTTGAGGTCTTCGGAGGCCATGGCCTGCTCGGACTTGAGAGAAGGTGTCTTTTCAGCAGAAAGTGAACGATCACTATCCATAGAGGTGTTTGTGGGCGTACCAGCAGCAGAGTGAGAGGAAATAGAGAGTACATGATCAAATGTGGAGTGTTTGTTTGTCCCAGAGCTGTCGCACTCTATCGCCTCATTTCTACTCTTGTTCTCCTCCTTGATACTTTTTCTTCTGTGTCCTCCCCCTTGTAAACACTCAGAGTCTGTGGAGATAAGGACAGGGATGTGTTCTGAGTCGATGCCTTCTCCTGGCTCTCTGTCAGAGGGGTAAGATGCTGTAATCTCTGCCCTTCTCTTATCCACATCCTCTTCGTCTTCCCGCTTCTGCTCAACTTGGGTGGCAGCAATGGGCCTCTTGATGTGAGTTGACGGCCGAGAATGAAGAGAGAAAGAAGGTTGAGGGGAGAAACTCTGTCCAACAGGGCAAAACTGGACAGGTTGTGGAAGGGGTGCTGGGGCAACTTTTTGCTCTGGAATTAAAAAGGAAAGAGATACAAAAAGGCATGAATAAAAGATGACTTTTTTAACTACAGACCACACATGCACTAAGAAATAATGGAAGAAAAGCAGTAAAGAAAGAGCCTATCTGTCTTTTTTTAATGAACACATTACTGGAAAAGTTACTTGTATATTGAGTTGGGGAAATGGATGGTGTATTGTTGACCAGCAGGAGGCAGCACTGGGATAAGAGTCTTCTGTGTTTGAGGGGAATTAACATGGCATGTACTGTACAGCATACATGAATGTCAAGTACTTAGTCATTAGGACTCATCCACTTAAATAATTAATGTCCATCATTTCTTTTCTTTACAAAATCATAAATCAATCAACGGGGCGGCAAAATTACAAGGAGTCCAGCAGAGGACACTGGTAGAGTCCTGCTGTAGTGTCTTTCAGCAAGACACTGAATCCCTACCAACTCCTGACCTCTGACCTGCCTGTGGAGGAAGGAAAGAGAAAATAAAATCCCTCTACAAGAAGTCTAGTTTTCATAACATATTACATTAACATAATTGTTATCAGTACATATGCCATGACCGATAAATGTCATGGATTTGTCCTCTCTCCCACCCACAACCTGCTTCTCACCCTGCAGTTCTTTGAGGAGTCGAAGGGCGTCGGTTCGCTCCTCTGCCAGTCTCCTCCCCTCCTCCTCCAGAGCTCGCTCTCTCTTCCTGCCCTGTTCCAGACTCACTGCCACACCCTCCGCCTCACGCACCGCTTCCTAATGCGAGGATGAAAAAAACAAATGGGGTGGATTGAATCCAGTCAAATGGTCAGACTAGTTGGACTGACTAGTTGGATTGATAAGTTATCAGTTGAATCTTTATTATCCATAGCATGGTCGGTTTTGACAGACCATTGTTATAGTTTATAATTCGCCAAAAGTCTCATTTTAATATTTGCACCTGGATGTTTGTATTTGTGCAGCTGGACTTCACTTCACTTCTATTCCAGATAAGGAATACCTGTGTAAGAGCTTTGTATTGAGAGCTACATATAAACACAGTGTCATAATAGCAACAAAGCACAAATAAGCCACAGATAAAGGCAGCACTAGTGCTGATGTTGCAAGCTGGTACACTACACATGTAATGGCCTACCACAAACAAACTACTCTGGAGTATTAAACATCCTCTGCAGTGTGGCTATATCGACCTTTGGTCTGGTGGTCTGGTAGTTTTAGCATGATGCATAAGGACAGAAAAGCTTTCCTTGTGTGCAAGTTGCGCAGTTCACCATCCAGATTCGGTATTTTACAGTTGTGTTTTTTCGAGTACAGTAGGATACGAAGGTTCATTCCTTGCCAAAGTGACTGGTAAGGGAGGCAGTATAAGAAATGAATATCATCTTTGTAGCTCTGTGAAATGCTCTGTAATGCTACACTCAATTAAAACATAATACTGATGATTGAAGGAGCCATAATTTACTTATTATTTATTTACAGTTCACTTCAAAATCTAAGACTGACATATGGCACATTAAGATGTTTAAAAATGTATGGAGTTCATTACATACCCACTGCTCAGCTAATGAATAATTGACAGATGCAGCACTCACTGTGTGTGTGTGTGTGTGTGTGTGTGTGTGTGTGTGTGTGTGTGTGTGTTACCGTCAATTTGGCTTGTGTCTGTGCCTCTTTCTTCTGGCTCTCCTGCAGCTGTCCCTCTGTCCACTTCAGTTTCTCTTTCAGAGTGTCCAACTCTTTGTCCAACACCTGCTTCTGTAGAGACAGCTGATAGAGGATATCAAGATTCAGTAGCTGCTAGAAAACAGGCAAAAATGAAATCAAAGGGCATCAGAGGGAAAGGATATGAGAAAAAGATGGAGGTAAGAGGTAAAAACAACCAAGAAGAAATAAAGAAATTAATGGCTGTTGTTGTAGGTGCAGGAATGACGACCAGTGAAGGGAACGGGAAGCAGGACAGCAATCAGTGATCAATAGCGAGCATAAGCTGTGTCTGACGTATCGTCTACTGTACCTCTCTGGGGAAAGTAATGAAGACTTAACAAGCTGATCTCAGCACTCTTCATCCATTCTGCACATTATCTCATGTCATGGTACAAGTAAACCGTGTTAAAAGTAGCATTAGAATTACTTTATATTTATAATTATAACATTATTGATCCAGTTTTTGTGATCACAATATATTTAAAAATCCAACAAATCGGCTGTTACCTGCATTACTTTCTTCAGCCTTCTCAGATTCATTACTCTTCCGTCTTATGCTACCTTCATGTCATGCTGGAAATAGTAACATGTACAGTACAGTGTACATGAAACAACAAACAAGGTGGTAAATATAACTCACTGTGGCAACTCAATGCTGTAGGTTTTGTCTTTTAAAGACAAACCTTAGAGGTTTTTGTGGTGGTCATTAATTAGACATCTTCTGACACGAATATGGGCTTTGTTCTACAATAATTATTGATCCAAGAATTGTAAGAAAGCCCAGGACAGGTATTTTAGAAAGCAAATTTCATTATATATGTAGTGTTCCCAGGAAGTAGTTCATCACTATTTAGATAAGTCGCAGGGACTCAACACTGCTCATGAATTATGTCTACATGCAAATCAAATCAGCGGATCATTTTGAGTTTTCTGTGACAGTAACCTTCTTTGAGATTACCGGTTTTTCCAGTTTCTTTGGAGAATTTATGCAAATGTTCCTTCAGCACACAAGGCTGTAATGATATGCTGTTTGACAATGATTTTATCACTCCATTTACTGCATTCAAAGAATTTATTTAAAAAACATATGCGTTACACATGATTGACACTGCATGCATGTGTAAACTTTAAGTTTCACAAAGAGCAGCGTAAATTGGTCACTTGGGTATGAAATATGCACTGCCAGCAGCAGAATGTCACTGATTTTGTATGCGATTCGATTCAACACAAACTGTGCCTCTATTGTGTGTTTACTCTCATACTTATCAGATATAACACGATAACATCTGTGTGGTTTACAAAGGGTTTACAGTAAGGTCTCAAGGGACACTGTGGATAGAATGAATGCTCATTGTTTTGAATTTTTAAACCGTGCCTAAAAGCATAGGAATTAAGTCAAGGAACTATTTTTTTTGTATGTGTGAAGAGGCTCCCCCTTGTGCTCAGTTTAAAATTTGTTTTATTGTTCTGCTGGTGAAAAAAAGAAATATTACAGCATTCCTTCACATAAAGGAAATCCAAATACAAAGAACAAAAATTACAACACCATGTCTTAAAACACAAACACACTCCTCCTTCTCCACATTCATGCAACTTGCCTCAACACACCTTCATACAAATTCCATCTATTTTCACCCTCATCCCGCAGCCATGCCGTCAAGCCTCTCTTAGTAAGAACTCTGACTATTTCTCACACAAGTTACGAGTTATGAGTTTGTTTCATGCTTCCATAACCAAAGCATTCTGCACCGTCAAACGCAGTCACACGGTCATTACCTTCACTGCTCAACCTTTCCAGTGGGGAGAAACCGAGAGGAGAGGAGGACGAAGCAGAGAGGGGAGCGGGTGGGGGTGGGGAGGGGAGAAACAGAAACACAGAGAGCAAGAGAGTGAAACAGAGAGTGAGAGAAAACAACAAGGGCAAGTTGCAAGCGTGGGAGAAGAAGTGAGATAAGTGTATTGACCTTTGGGATAAATAATATAAGTCCCAGGAGAAAGAGAGGGAGAGAGAAGGGATATAGAAAGCAGGAAAGAGAAACAGGAAATAGCTGATCAAACAGAGCAGACATATGAACCAAAATACAAACAATATGTACAGCATATAATTTTGGTCCTCAGTTTCCAGTGCAGATCTGAGTTAAAGGCTTTATCTTGGCAAACTTATGTGTATGAAAATGCATATTAGAGGGCTTCCTTTCTTTGTTCATGATTTTGTGACCTTGGGTGTGTGTGTGTGCGTGTTCACCTTGTCAGCCTGGGCCTGCAGGGCATTGTGGAGCGTCCTGGCCTGCTGGAGCTCCTGGTTGAGCTTATTCACCTCCTGCTGATGCTGCTTCTCCAGGCACTGCCTCTCCTTCTGAAGCTCCGTCAAATCCTGGAGGCAACACACAACAAAATACTGCATGTGATACAAATTTATTTTTTCTAAGAATGGATTGAACAAAAAGCAAGTTGGGCACAAATCTGAATATCTGAAAAAAGTTGTTTCTCTCAATCTTTCACCTGTCCACATCATCTGTCTCACCCTCTGATGCTGTTTCTCCAGCTCCTTAGAGCGTTGTTGGTGTTGTATTCGGCTGCTCTCTGCATTTTGCCTCTGACACTTCAGCTCCTCTTGTAGCTGCTTCAGCCTTTGCTCAGCTCCTGATGCCTGCAACACAAACACACACAACATATTCTCTTTAATACTGACAATAAGACAAATTTGGGGATCATTATATTCACTGCGATCACTGGCTTAGAGTTTGCATCCTACCAAAGATATTGTAATTACAATACAGCAATTAGTCACATATTCATTTTTTTATACATGTAAATGGTCAAATTTGTGTGCATGTCTGTGTCTTTGTGTAAGTAACTCACTTCTCTAATGCTGTTTTATTGACTTGCTTTCGTGTGACGTGTTTTACACAATTAATTTAATCTTGTGATGCTGATTAGGGTTCTGCATTGCACATTCTAGCATCAGGAAAGCATTAACATTTAGCACAGTTACGCTTAACAAACAAGACAATTAATGGGAGAATTGGCAGCCTCTCCCAGTCTCTCCTCTGCATTGTTTGCCAAAAGCTTAGATTTCACAAAATATCAGCCAGATTGTTTTACAGCGCAGAACAGAACAAAGGCACTGTTTTTTCACAGTTCCTGATAAAAACCTACCGTGTAACAAGTAAAATATTCCCAACATGTTTGTCATTATCAGGAAAGTCAAAGAGAAATGTTTTGACAAATGAGGACACCAATTTTGTGAAAAAAGACACAGGGCTAACAGGAAATACAGAACATTAGCACTGGTATGAAACGCATTTGTTTTCAATAGTAGTAGTATGTGTTTTTACCCGTTCACTCTCCTGGGCCATGCGTGTGTGTGCCAGACTGAGCTCGTCGCGGGCTCTCTGAACGCTGAGCTCCCGGGCGGCGAGCTCCTTCTTGTTTTGCACCATTTCGTTCTGAATTGACTTCAACGTCCCGGCCTTCGCACACAGCTCCTCCTCCAGAGCAGACAGACGACTCCGCATTTCTGATAAAGATACTGGTGGATGGACCAGACACATAGAGACATACTGGTTAATAAGCTCATTTTGGGTATAAAACCAGGTATCAGAAGAACTGATTTAACCTCAACACACTTTAAGTACACCACCAAGACATAACTAAAAAGCAAAACGAAATATTTTAAAATAAATGTAAATAAACAGAGTTTGAAACCATCAATGGAGGACTTAGGGGTGGACTAAGAAAAAGGACAACAGGAAATTCATTCTTGAGGCACAAAAAATCTTGTATGCAAGTCCTGTAAATATTTGAATTAGTGTAGACTTTAAACAGGGGAAAGGTGGCTGAGGGAATTTAGAGTGACAGAGACAACAGGGGAGAGGAAATACGGGGAAAACATATTTTAAACAATTTTCCCAAAAATCAACATCATCACTAAAATACCTTGATTTCTTACAACTGACCACCAACAGTCAACACCACAGCAGCAACACACAGTTGGAGTCTTTACAAATGGGGTCATTCAATTCATACCAACAAGTTTATTGACGACCACAGCTGTTGTAACTCTGTATGATACTTTCACCAAGCCTGTGAGTGTCAGGCTACTGATTTCCAAAGCCAGGGATGAAATCAATTTTCTGTCTGTCCAGTGTGTTGTCCTGTATCTTTTTCCTGTTGCTTTAATTTCACAAAACTGTTCAACTTTACTTCAAGTAAAGAGCTGCAACACAATGAAGCATCTAAAATTATCAACGTCACCACCTTCACTTAACTACACAGAAAAAAGAATAATCTAATAATAAAAATGTAATGTTTTTGTAATGAAATTTTCTTTTAACCATCTATTGTAAAATCTGTATGTGTATATTTGTTTTGTACAGATATAATTAACATTGCATTTGGTTGTACTACTACTCTAAAATGAACCTAGATTTTTACATTTATACAACCCCATTAAGAAGCAAATGTAAATAAATGCTGGAACGTATACATGTGTGACTTAAATTTGTACAGTGGAGAGGAGCATAATAAAAACACAACAGCAAAAAGCCAGCAAAAAAAGCACACCTAATGTAAACACTGCACCACCCCTCCCCCCCTGTGTCCAGGCAGCTAAAAGAAACATTTATTGTTTCACATTGAACTGTCCCCTTCCTCCTCTGAGCAAACACACATACATACACAGAGTGGAGCCGAGAGAAAGAGGAGTGTTATATCACAATTATAAAGTGTACTAAGAGCCACTCTACATCGTGAAGCTGGCCTGGGAGCAAGTGAAGGAGTCTCTGGCTGAGCCAGTGATTTCTACACAACCTGTTATGTAACAAGTGTTGTTGAGGTTACACAGAGTACATGAGATTCAGGATTACTGCTCAGCCCAAGATCACACGTAACACTAAAATGAGTAACTGACAGTATATCAGTCCTGATGTAAATATGGAAATTGGAGCCATTTCTTAAAAGGTTAAAGATAGCTATATTATATATTATATGACTTTATATATATATATATATATATATAGATAGACCCTACTTTCCTCTTTTCATGTGATATGTTGACAATAGACAATAAGAAAAACACCAGCCTCATCATTTCAGGCCTTCCAAAATCACACTTTGGCCAATAAACAACAGTCAACTCTAAGCAATTCTGACTAGAGTTGGCTGGCCATCTCTCAAAGTCAAAATTCAAGACCAGCTGTGACTGAGCTTTTGCTGCTGTGGCCCCCAGGCTCTGGAACAGCCTTCTTATTGACATTAGATTGGTCAACAATACTGACTGTTGTCAACAGCATCTGAAAACCTATTTGTACAGACAGTGTTTCTATTGATGTCTGTAAATCCCTGTATCAGAGCGGAGACAAACATCCAAAATTAAAGGCTAAATTATGAAGTCAAGGGTCTGTGTCCCACAAAGCAGGACTACAGAGTTAAATAGATAACAGCACTGAGTAAAACCCAGAACTTCTCTGTTTAATTCAGTCCATGCTAGGTTCTGGTCTTACTTAGTACAGTCATCCAGCTAACTTTATACTTAATCCTGCTTTAGGACACAGGCTGCCGGCCTGAGCTGTGTGTATATTTACAAACTGCAAATGGGCGACACCCAGTCGTGCCACATTACCATGGTGATCATTTGACATTCCCACTCACTGTCTGTCTCTGCCCTGTGGTTCTTCTCCTTCTCACAAACCCTCTGCTCCGACTGGCCTTGACTGATGACATCAGCGCAGGGCGTCTGGGGAGAAGATGGGGATAGTCTCCTGGCTGCTGGCCTCGAGTCATCCCGTTCCCACGGAAACGCAGCCAAGGGAGTGGAGAAGGTATCCGATTGGTCGGACGGATGGCGGTGGGGTGTGTTCTTGTGTTGTTGTCGTGGTAACGAGGCCGTGGCCACTTCGGAGAACTGCAGCCGCTGCTGAAGGGAGGGAGGAAGGATTAGATAAAGAGAAAAAGAAGGGTGTGAGTCTGAACAGGATGTTGAACTAGAGAGAACATTTTAGCAGAATTTACAAACAACAGGGTTTTAAGGTTCAAGCTCTGTCACTTTGATTTAAACAGTATTTTACTGAAGAATGACTCATTGCTGTTCTTACTTACTTCCTGAGTAAAAATTAAGACTCTGCTAGAAGGGACCATTAGCCCCACCACACATGTGTACACTTTCTGAACATACAAAGTGTGGAAACTGGGAGAAAAGTCACACATCAGGTGTGAAGAGTAACAGTAAACTAGTTACAGCTTTTTTTTTTTTCTTTCTTTTTCTTTTTGACCTGTAAACAAATGCAGTAAACTATGGTGGAGTTTAGGAAAAACATCAGCCTTTGACTTGGCTGACTGAAGAAGATGTACTTTGCTGTTAAACAAGGAACAATGACAACAGCACTGTTGTTTATTAATTAGGTAGTTAATCAGAAGAAGAAAGAACAAAAGAAAAAACAGAAGACAGATGAAAGTTCTGTTTAACTAACATGAAGTGAGCCAATTCCTACAACTAGTGAATTACAGCTTTAAGCTAAAACCCACAATGGTCTTGAAGTAGTCTATGCATAGCTCAGCAGAAGCACATGCTGGTACTTACTCTGATGTGAAGCGCCCGGCTCTGTTCTTCATCTCTATGCCCTGGCCTCTCCTCCTTTCTGCTCCCTACAGGGCAAAAACAAAGCATATGGACTGGACTTAGTACCTAAAGCCAGTCAACTTAGCTGAACAGAAACAACAGCAGTGAAGAACTCAAATGGTTTAATGACAGGAGAGGAAAGAGAAATACAACAGTCCCCTGAGAGTGAAGGGCTGGGAAAGGACAGGAGCTGAGGGAGTTTATTTATAACCTCTCTGCCTCTCTGCTCACCTCTCTCTGCAATTATCCGTTTGATTTTCCAAACTATGCAATGCATTAATGAAATAAACCATCAGGGAGAATAAACACAGGAGTCATAAAGTTACAGGACTGTACCACTGTGTTCCCAGGGCGAGGTTGTACTCCAGCAGGGTGTAGAAAACAGAGTGGTATCCGCTGACCTGCTGCTGTTCTGCAGCTTCTCCAGCTCTGCCTCCAGCCTGTGTGTGTGTGAGAGAGAGAGAGAGAGAGAGAGAGAGAGAGAGACAGAGAGATGAAGAAAGAGACAAATATGGTCCAATGGAAAAGATGGAGGATTTGTCTTTTAATATGGCACCATTAACCCTTATCTGAGAATGATTACAGTTTCATACCATCTAAAAATAAAAGGAAAAGTACCAGGAAAAACATTTAAAGAGTACAATGGGCCATTTTTATTGGTGTCCATGAGTGTCTTTCTGGACATAGTAGCCTCAGTTTAACAGGTGCCTTTACTTTAGGGATGGAGTAATCTCAATGTTGTCACTTCAGAATGCTGATCTGATCTGTTCCCCTCCCTGACAAGAAATAACAGTTTAGTTTTGGATTCACTGGACATCATCAATCATCAACTGACATATAATTTTAATTTCCCTCTTTCCGAGTGTTCAACCACATTTCCAGATGTGTAAAATATGTTCTCAATCCTCTGATTTCTTTACGTTGATTATTTGATTAATACAATGTATTTTACTGTTAAATTTTAATAGCAGCTAGGGTATTGTCAAGGTGCAAAACTCTGCTGTCCTTAGTAAGAACCCCATAAAACAAAAACAATCATCACACAAGACATGATTTCCACTGGTCCTAACCTTTTGACTTCCAGGGTGAGTTTGTTGTTGAGGGTGCGAGCAGCATCTAGCTGGCCTTCGAAAGAGCATACTTGAGCTTGCTTGGTCTGAAGCTCCTGGGTCAGACGCTCCCTGCTGGTCACTGCTGCCTTTGTCTCATCTCGAACACTCTGGAGCTCTCTCTGCACAGACTGGAGCTCCCCCCGTACCTCCTCATACTAGGGGAGGAGAAAGGTACATATTCAGAGATGATTGACTATGCCAATGTATGGCAGAATTATACATGTTATCAAATATTACAGAGGTTTTTCTCAGAAGCAGTAACACTTGTGAATATGCTAATGTTAACATGTAACATGGCTGCTTGTACCTTCACAGTCTGTTTTTCGAAGCTAGTATGGATGTTGTCCAGCTGCAGCTGTTTCTGCTTGTTCTCTCTGGACAGTCGCTCCTGATGGACCTGCAGCTCCTTCACCTTTTGAAGGGCCCGTCCAGACAGCCCCACTGTCCAGTCCTCCTCAGCCCAGCTCATCTCTCTCTACCTAGGCCTGACAGGGTGGGAAAATAACATCAGCACAAAAACTAAGTCAAGTCATTTATACATCTGGATTTGGTTTTCCTGCATTCTAAGACACTCTGGAGAAAACATTTCCTTCCTATTCTAAAAGGCAACTTGGTTTCTAAGAACTTGTGGGGGCTGATTGTGTTTGGCATCCATGAGATAATATGCCAGTTGACCTGTCCTATTACTGCTCAACAGATCCAGAATCAGACAGTTCCTGGAGCCATGGAAGTCAGTAGCTGGAGTGAAGAAACCAGCAACACACACAGTCTGAAACAAAGAGGAAGTACAGGCCTGTTAAGGTGCAGATAGATCTATGTCAGTGTGTGTTGTAACAGAGGATCCAAGCCATATCATGTGAATCTAAACATGTTTCAATCATCTGTGCCTCTAGCTGTGTGTCCTGTCTCGAATATGTTATGTTGCTAAGGCTTTGATCCCTGAGGGAGACACTGGTTGTCACCGCTGGGCAGCTGTGACTCAGTGTTTTCCAACACAGACCGCCTGCAATGTTCCAAAAGCACTTCAAGTTGAAAATAAATCCCTTCCCTCTCAAACTTCTGCAATGACAGTTACATGTTCTCATAAAAACTGAAAATGTTCTGCACAAATTACATCACATCTGTACTGCAATTGTTTTAATGTGAAATCTACAAACACTGCATTTACTAGCACTTTGTATATATGGATTAACACCAACAGATGTACACACATACACAAACACAAGCATTGTTAAAAGTGAGAGTGTCGAAATGAAGAAAAGCCTGATTGAAAATGATGACCTGACAAAACCTGTAAGGTTAATTCTGAACTCAGTTTTAACTTGCGCTCCAGCCTCAAGGCTATTAACACCATAACTCCAGTCAGATAGTAAAGCTCAAAGGTTGTGTCACTGCGTTTGCCTGTTCCTGAAAACAAGAATTGCAGAAATACTCTATTGAACTGACAGATGTATTAGTAAAATAGGCACCTCATATAACACCTAGAGAGGCTACACAGACTGTACAATAACACTTTAGTAGAGGGACTTCTTACAGGTGATCTGTGTGTGTGTGTGTGTGTGTGTGTGTGTGTGTGTGTGTGTGTGTGATTTCATTAGGTTGACGTGCTAAGCCTTGCATCAATGAGAATAAGATGCTGGTCAAGCTGCAACTATCCATTATTTTCATCACTGGTTAATCTATCAATTCTTTCAATTATTCATCAAAATATAGGCTTGGCAATAAAGCGCCAGAAAATAGAGAAAGAAATACAGACTATGGAACTGTGTTGCTAGGATGAACAGGGCAGGCCAGGCCTTTTTAAATGTGGTGTCCTTATTTACTTTGCAATGCACTGGAAATATCCTGCCTGTATAGTGGAATTTAGAGAAAGACCCATGGGGAAGGAGTCAGGATTAAGGAGCGATCAAAGTTGCAGGTGTATGCTTTCTGTATCTTTTACTGTCTAAGTCATAATGGTATGGCTATATGTTATGTTACTGATAGTGGTTACTTGTTGATGTACACCTGCAAACCTTGTGGAAATTAAAATAAATAAACAAAATAGTCATTTATAGATTTAAAAAATGATCCCTGTCACAATTTCCCAGAGCCCAAGCTGATATCCTCAAATGTCTTATTTTAAAATAGACACTAAGAACTAGAAATATAAAACATACACACACTGAATTGTTCTTTTTTTCCCCTCAAGAACCAGACACAGTCTTATAGACACCAAAAACAATCACATTGTAATAGACAACAGCTGAAGGACATCGTTCAAAATGCAAACATCGATGGATTAAAACATAAAACCTGTCCACTCTATCTACCTGACACTATTGCCTTGAAGGTAGGAGGATTTGACTTTTTCTATTAAATGACACCGACATACAGAAAAGAATGAATCATTACCCACCTTACTCTGAAATCTATAGCTTTATGTTTGTCATACTAGCTCTGGTATTATCTCTCATCTTTAAACAAACTAACGTTAAAAAAAGAAACTAATGGTCCCTTCTAACTAAATGTTTATGAAGCAGCTAAGAGCAGGTTTAGTTTAGCAGCCGGAGGAGGCAGAGATCCAGAAGTTGGACCCTGGCCTGTGCTGTACCAACGTCTGATCACGAGGTTCAAACAACAAGAAACTGACAACTTCCAAAGAACAAAAAATTTAACTTCAATTTAACGTCCATGGTGAACACCTTCAGTAAGTGAGCCAGAACCGTATTATGACCGGTTGAGACAGACTTTTCTATCGCGTGCTAGTGCTTGGTCCATCAGCGGTCAGTGACTGACAACTAACCTAGCAATGATGCTACAAGCTAACCCCACACTAAAGCTACTTACCATTCACTTTAGAGAGTTACAAAGAGCGCCAGCTGCCAGGGAGGCTCACACAGAGCTGTGACGGTGCTTTGATACCGCTGTTTAAAAGTAACAACAGTCTCCGGTTCTTCACTATACAACGCGCGAACGGTCGCTTTTAACTGAACCGATGCTAACAACTGACGTTAACTGACAGTTTTCATATGTGAGACAATAAGCCGCGCGTCTCGTGCAGCTGACAAGCCAACAGAAACAGAGCCGTTGTGGCACGAGGCGGAGCGGGTCAGTGACGTAGCAGGAGAATGTTTTGGGAAAAGTTCGCGCGGCGGCGTGAACCTCTGATGACCTCTAGCGACGATACTTCACCACAAATCCAACATCATCTACAGTTTCAGTGAAACATGTAAGCAAAGCTGCCACTTTACATGGAAACATATCTTTATTTTTTTCGCCAGATAACTACACAATCACAAAACAGAGCTTCCGCCATGTTGTCTGTAGTCACAAAATGCAAGTGTATACCGTCTTGTCACCTGGAAACCAACAAGATGGCCAGGTCTATTTAATTGCTACGTGTCTGGAAGTGTGGATGTGGGACAAGAGAGAGGTATTTACAAGAAAGGACCTGGTACTTTCAGTGGGAAGAGACGAAAATAATAGTTTGTGCATTACAGAAGACTATTATTTCCTTCCTCTTGCTCCAGCCAAGGCTAGATTACCAACCTGGCAGAGATGGCAACTGCCCTGGGCCCCCAGACCCTTTGGGGCCTCAAAAGACCCAGGTTCTCAGAGTGACAATTAGTAGTAGTAGTAGTTTGGAAAAAATAATTGATTCATGGTCCACTATTTTTGTGGAGATTTCAACCGTGGTGGAGTTTGTTGCTATTTCTATAACTATTATCATATATAATAGAACAGGTCTGCTTTATTACTGGAAATTGAAGGCCTTTCTTGAGGAGTCTCCCTGAGCAAAAATCTACTTTGAGACTTCCATTATTTCTGCTGATACCGTGCTGTATATGTTGAATTTTCTTAAATTACATTGTGCTTAATCAAGGCACACATAGTCCTTGAAGCTATTAAATGCTTCAGCATAGGAATATTGGACACAATTATGTTCAGAGAGTGGAAGGAAAGCGGGCGTAATAGGGGCCCCAGCAGATCATTTCTTTCCCTTTTGACACAGGTTAATCCGACCATGTTTCCAGTAGTAGTCGTTTTCAACTTCCAGGCTACACATTCAAAGACAAATCTCATACAGAAATTTGACATTTCCACCCATTATTACACAGTAAGTTCTTTATCATTCTTAAACAGATTTTGACTAGGTTTTGATCCCATACGCGGCCAAGAGTTTTTGGGGCTTTAAACTAAATTTGATTGCCTCTACAGTACCAAACCCTTTTCCCAAACAGCATTCTTAAAAATTATAATTGATAATGACAGAAACACTTTCAGCAGTAGGAATGTGGTGTTTGTGTTAAAACATAAAATATTAATTACACTAATTCTAAAGTTTTCTCGTGGAGCACCACTAACATTACATCTTGTGCTCAGCACTTAAATAACGGATGAAATTGAGCAAGACACTTCTTGAGTGGTGAACCTGTTATTAATCTCACTCTTTTTTTAAAGATCTTTTTTGGGGGGAATTTTTCCTTTATTGGATAGAGACAGCTGAGAGAAACAGGAAAGGCGGGGACACAGAGTGGGGATGGCATGCAGAAAAGGGCCCGGGCTGGAATTGAGCCCAGGCTGCTGCGGTAAGGACTCAGCCTTAATGGTACACGCTCTACCAGGTGAGCTACCGGGGCGCCCCTTATTAATCTACTTTTATTCTGTTAACCTCATTTAGTCTGTCAATGCTGTATCTGGGTGACCTGATCTACCCGTTAATCCATTGGGTGACACTGCAGAAGACGCTGAAGAGATTTCCGTTTGACAGAATGGACACACACACTCAGAAACAATAGAAATCATATAGTATAGTTACACACATACATATTGGGGTGGCTCATTGGCCTCCCTTAATGTGATTAATTTACTGTTAACTGATACTATTACTTTTTCTATTACCACGATAGGGTATGAGTAGACAGAACGCAGACAGTCCAGTTACCATATACTAGAAACAGTGACTGACCGAAAAACAAATTATCCATCACACCTGAAAGGTACATGTTAATGGAGGCCCAAACAAACTCCTAGAGATGTAGCAATGTAATAGCACCATACAACATTACTAATATTTTTCTAGGGCAAAGTGGTTGATGTAAATGGGACATTATCTGAAGTTACAACTATTGAGTGTGGAGTCCTGCAGGGTAGTGTTTCGGGTCCTCTTGTCTTTTGAATGTATATAAATGCTTTTAAGACATTTTTTCCTGATGATTGTGCTTTTACTAGTGTAAAACGTAGGTCCCACAGTCTCTAAGTAAGGCTCTTTCAAATTTAAGCCTTTGGGTATATATTATCCATCCACTTTTGAAAGACTGAAGCTATCCTCTTTATTTGTAAAAGGAAACTCAGACGGACTTCCGAGTTTACATTTAAAGCTGGGAAATCTTTGACTGCCAATAAAAACAGTGTGACACATCTAAAAAGTGACCTGCACCAATATTTAGTCACATTTCACACCTATGGATTGAATATTTAGCCAGTAAAGCCATATTCCTAGATAGATCAACAGTACATGTTTTTGCTGAAACTGTGGTTCAAGGTGACTTTGACTGTGCCGCCATCTTCTGGTATAAAGGAAGTTACAAAAATAACCAAAGCCTAATAAATGAGGGTAATTTAAAAACATCATCCATGTATAAGTGTTGAATCTGACCACTTCAGGAAGCTCAATGTTGAGAAGACGGTCAACCCTAACACAGTTAAATGTCACTAATGTATAAAACTGTGCCAGTGGGCTGGCACTAGTTTTATGTGATAAAAGACACTAACAGCTATTCCACATGAGGCAGTATAACAAATAATATACTGTTTAATTTCAATAGTTTGATGGGTTAAAAAAAAATCTTTTTTTCTGCTGCAGTACACTGAAATAAGCTTTCTACAAGTCTAAAGTGGATCACATCAGAGTGCATCTTCAAAATGGCCTTTAAAAAATGGTTTGTAAGCTTAGCCTTATGTGTAATTTACTATACGCGTGTTTGACTGGTGTTTCGGTTTTGTGCTGTTTGTTGGATGTTGGAGGACCACAATGTTAATAATCCTTGAGGTTTTCTTGTTTTTTTATCGCTGATGATTGTAGCTGCTGTTGGGTAGAATTCTAGTATTTCTAATCATTAAATATGTTCAATTTAGCAATCAACACTGGTTGATCACTTACACAACCATTCCCCTTTAGTTGCAGCAGTAAACAGCATCCTCTGTAGGCAACTGTAATTAGATTATAACATTATAACCACTCATTCTTCCAGGTAGGCTCTGGATTTGAATGTAATCTGGGATTTGGTGGTTCAGTGCTGAGTGGTGCGGAAACCCAGGAACTAGCCTGTAGTTATCTTACATACAATACCATGTGATAGTTAGTGGGACAGAAAGAGAGTTTATAAGTGTGAGAAACAGAGATTATGTGGGTAGTTATGTAATGCTCGGCCATAACTGTCTGGTAATTACAGGTGTGCCTGAAGGATTATTGTCTGTGAAGTAGGAGAACATTTTCAGATAGGCACTGTGTTATTTTCAAGGACTGTGCTGGGTGTAATGGCAGTAGCCTAACAGTTTGAAACCAGAAAGTATGCTGGTTAAAACTTCATGACTGCCCAGGAACATCTCTGTCAGACACTGTGGAAGTGATTTAAAGTACTTTTGAGCTAGACAGTGACCAGCCTGCTTGTGTACATGAGCTGAAACCTTCTTTACAGCCTTAATGGCTGCATAAAAATGAAGTACAATTGGAAATTAAATTAAATGGAAATACCTTAATTAGCCAACAATCCTGTACTATTATATAAACACCCCACCTGAACTCTGTCAGTCACACACACACACAAACACCTACTCCTCGCCCAGGTGTACGCTCATGTGGGGTAAGCTCATCTCGTCACTCGCTCTTTATTAATACAGGATTACATTTATTCTCAATCCCAACCTGACACACACACTCCACGGGGCTCCTCACAAAAGTACTTACCCTGTCTGCCAAGGACCGTCAAAGGTAGCAAGGCAGTCAGGAGTCCGAGGAGTTTCATCCCTTTTTGAATGTCAGCAGCCCATGGAGGCCTGCTGTTCATCTGCCTGCTAACAGAGGCGTCACCAGACAACAGGCGGATTTCTGTTAGACAAGAACACACTGCAGCTTTGTAAACCCACTTTCATGAAGGTAAGACAATAATTAAACTTCTATGATAGCATGGTTTGTATTGATCAGTCATATGAGTTGTTTTCCATTATTATACCTATTATGAGTCATGTTTTACTTCAGACTTCATACTGATAAGATATATCTGGCATGAAGGTTGTATGAAGTTGTATAGTTCTCCACCAATGCTGTCCTTCTTTCCCAGATGTTTCCTTGGTCTGCTGTTTTCTCCCTTGAGCCCAAAGTTCCCGGCCAGCGCAGCACTGAGGAACTGGTTACCAATACTCTGATGTTGGAGTTGGGAGCCATGGTGAAGCGCACCGAGCGCATCCGCTTGGAGCGGGCGACAGAGGGTCGGCGGCGCCGTCGCAGCTCCTCCTCCACAGCTGACTACAGCTGGCTGGCCAACACCCCGACCCCTCAGCCCTACGAGCTGACGCCCAACGACCTGCTGGAACTGCAGGACCTCTGTACCAAGATCCCTCCTGCACAGTGTGGTCCTGTGATAGTCAGGTGAGAAAGGCCGCAAGAAAGACAGGGAGACACAGAGAGACATATTGTAGATATAAACTGGCAGAAAGAGCGAGGTATGACTGTTACTGAAATTGATATTGAGAATGTGTGAGCTGAAACAGACAGTGAGATGTAGAGCCAGACACATGCAGACAGATACAGAGAAATAAGAAATGGAGAAACAAAAGACTAAAGGAGACAATCAGGCATGTTGAAATAGACAAAGACAGGGACAGTGAGCATGAAATACAGGAAAGAACATAGAATATGAAGAAGACACAGAAGGGGAGAGAGCTGCAGGCTTTCAATCTAATCCTTTTAACACCCTTAACTGTAACCTGGAAAGTAAGCTGATATACAGATCCCTGTTCTTTGTCTAAGAGACTATATGCATGACATCTTAAATATAAAGGGCATCTCCCCTCATTATATTCTAGTAATCAGGGTTCATATCTATCTACCAGGGGTGTAGTTAGGGATTTTGGACCCATTTAAAAAGGCTGCACTGCCCCCTTGGTGGTCGTGGCACCTCCACCCTTATGGCTACGTCTGTCTATCTTCCTTTTTCCTCATCTGACCTTGTTTCTGTTTTGTTTTGTCTTGACCGTAAAGCTCTCTGTAAATGTGAGTGTTATTTTAGATCAGGCTGTTCCTAATAGCAGTTATCTATCCCACTGCAGGTTCAGGAGGCTGGTGTCGCAGATGGAGCCCGAGGTTCATGAAGTTCCGCGGTTGTTTCGCTCGGTGCTACGCGACTGTGTGGAAGAGACGGATGGAAATGAAGACGTGCAGTCGCAGGACCCCGCCTTTGAGAAGCAGCAGCGCAGCAAGAGCCTCTCTTTCGTTACTTTCCGCACCAAGTTCCGCACGGGTCAGTTCTTCAAGGGCAGCAGCATGACAGGCTCCAGAGGGAATCTGCAGCAGGAGATGGATTGGTCCGACGAGGAGGAGGATGGAGAAGGGGAGGTGGAGGCCATTAAGGCCAGGGCGAGGAAGGGAAGGAGCCGGAGCATGCCAGAGATCAGCCCCATGGAGCAGAGTGCCCATGGGTGAGAGAAGGGAGGGAGAGACAATGCGAAGAAGATGGTGGGAGGGAGAGGAGGAGCACCTGTAGAAGAGTTCTGGTAGGGGGAGAAAATGAGGAGAAAGAGAAGGGGGGGGGGGGTATATTTGAAAAAAGTCCACAAGTTTTCTCATTCGTAATCATTTGGCATCTCAAAGTCTAGAGAGCGGGTTTAGTGTGAATTCTTGACTTTCAGGAAACCCAGCTAATTGCTAAATGTCTAATTCATAAACTTCAGTTTAGTCCATCCCAAAAGCATTATTGTTTTGGTTTTAAGATCCTGAAACATGTGGTTAGTTCATTTGTTGTGCTGACAGCTACAAACGTCTACAGCCATTCTAGTAGCTCTGTGAGGCTGTGCTTTGAGCTAAATGCTAATGTCAGCATGCTAACATGCTCACAATGTCAATGCTAACATAGCAGGCATAATGTTTACCATGTTCACCATCTTACTTTAATGAGTTGGTATGCTAAAATTTGCTAATTAGCACTAAGCACAAAGTACAGCTGAGGCTGACAGAAATTTAATTATTTTTGTAGATATTGCATCATAAACCAAATTAAAATGTTTACCTGATGATGGTGCTAGATGAAAAGTCATAGGATCAATCCTCAGGGTAACATGACTGTGTTTCATAGAAATCCATCCAATATTTATCAAGACATCGCATTCAAAACCACAAATGTCAACCTGGTGGTGGCGCTATAAAAAATGTCAGAGGATCACCAAAGTCATTAGGATACATCATCTGGGGACCATGAATGTACAAAACATCATGGCAATCCATCCAATAGTTGTTGAGATATTTCAGACCAAAATGGTAGGCCGACCAACCGACCGGCACTATCCATAGAGCCACACCGCTAGCATGGCTAAAAACTGTTTGCCATGCTAAAGTGTGTTGCATGGGGTGTTATTGAGTAAACTCTCCTGCACTGCTAACCTTCACATGCTTCAGGTATCCTTAAAAACAAACAGCTTATACAAGTAACAACAGCTCCTGATGAACACATGAACTATCCCTTTAAAAACATGTTATGCAACAGACAGGACAGCTGTCTTCGGCAGTAGATGGAGGAAGTTCAGTTAAGGCCATTCATGTGTATATTCAGCAGTCACAGTTGGCTCCAGATCACCTTCCCAGTTAGTGGGTGCTCTCATAGTGCATCCATCAAGCAAATCCTTTCAAGCAGGGAATAACTAGAATCATATATAACCTTATTTTTTATTATGAACACAATATGTATTTGGGGGGAAAAAATATAAAATGTTCTCATCACTCCTATGTGGTTAAAACTGTTGTTTTATCAAAGATGTCTGTTATTATGGCTTTAATATAGACTAAAAGTGACTCTTGGATTTTGGCCCATTGATATCTGTTAAGTGTACATTTCTAGTAGCCTTGAAGCCTTTCTACAAAACGAATGAAAGCCCTTCATCACTTTATTGTGGTTGAAAAGGAAAACATTTATATGTAATTCTGTCTGGGGCCTGTATAATGATAAATAAATATGTTTGTGGTGTAAATGTGTTGGATGCATCACACTGCTTAGCACTTCCCTATTGACTCGCCTTAGCCTCCCAGCGTGGCTAATTATATCACTGCTGACTAATCCTCTTATCCAAAGAAAGTCTCAGCCATAAATGCCAGCACCCCATTATTATTTTATTAATATGCACTTTCTTATCAATACATCATTATCACTATTTGCACTTTATACATTGAAGTCAAGGCATTTGGCTAAAAAAAAAACAGATGGGGAAAAAAATAGGAAGAATGTTTTGTTTCTTCTTAAAAAGCTGTGGTCATTTAAATAACATCCGGTACACTAGAAAGATAAAGAAGGAAAGCAACTACAATGGTGACATCCAACCAGACACTTCCAGGGAGTCTGGCTGATTGAGTCACTTCATTAGTGGGCCTTCACAACCAGCGTAACCCCTTCATAAGCACTGATATCAAACGTGGATCCCGCTCAGATACTTGACTCATATGCTGAAGTCTCTCTGCAGCACCGAATGTGCAAGGTTTACACTTTTTCAACCATTCAACCTGCTTTATGGCGGGCAACTAAACAGTTTCATTCAAAACAGCGTTGTTACATAACTTATCAACTTTTATACAGCTCGGGCCTGAATTATACCAGCAAAGTTCCCTTCAGCTCGCTGTACCTGCCGTCTCGTGCCTTCAGGACACGAAGCGCTTGACCACAGCGAGTGTCTTCGTATTGTGTCACAGTTCTATAAGAGTACCCATTTGGCAAATAAACTTCGAAAGCAAAACAGAATATAACTGAATAAAAAAATATTTCACATCATTACTGAATGGTGGTAAGTGGAGAATTGTTGATAAACAAGTGACACAGTCATGCTTTCAATAAAAAGTAAGTAAACTAAGAAGCAAAATTATCTGAGGATAAACTCCAGTTCTGTTGTTTGGCTTTGAAATAATAATAGTAATG
The DNA here is from genome assembly GCF_043641665.1 of Enoplosus armatus. Taxonomy (NCBI): domain Eukaryota; kingdom Metazoa; phylum Chordata; class Actinopteri; order Centrarchiformes; family Enoplosidae; genus Enoplosus; species Enoplosus armatus. The sequence continues at coordinate 14,340,357 of NC_092189.1, forward strand.
ATAATAATACTACTAATGACATGTTGTAAAGGGGGTAAACAAGAAAAAAAAATCTAAATTAAAAAGACAGTTTGCAGAATCAAACCATTAAATTATAGCCATTTTGATTAAATGCTTATGAATAATTGGTCAAAGTACAACACAGAGCAGTTATTTGCTCTCTCTATACAAAGTGGGGATTTCAGATCATTTATTCTTTCACTTGGACAGAGTTCGACATCTTTTTCTTCACTGAATTGTCGAATTAAGATCAAGAGTCTGTGGTTTAGGAATAACCGAAAAGTCTGTGTTAATCGAAAAGTCTCCCAAGCCTCCATCAAACTGTTGCTGTGATGGAGAAGTCTGTCCTTCAAATGTGTTGTCTGGACATGTCGTCTCAGTCAAGCTTTAGCTTTATTTCCCCTCATTCCATGTGCTTTTCCCCTTCCCCTCAGCTGCTCCTCTTTTCTTTAAGCGAAGAAGACGACAAAGATGATGAAGAAGACGATGAGGACAAGAAAGATCTTGATCATCAGCCAGCGGTTGGAGGAGACTGATTGAAAGTATTTGAGGATTTCTGTGTGAGCGGCCTCCACGTTCAGCTGGGTGTCCTCCACGTTAGCATCGATCCTGTGAGAGAAGCACGACAGACAGTTTAGTGAGATAGGACTTCAGAAAACAACTGCAAATTGTGTTATTATCATCAATTTCCCTTCTTTACTTCCAGTTTCCTAATTCCTATTGCTTATTTAATAAAAGAATAGTTTGACATTTTGAGAAATATGCTAATTGGTTTGCTTGCTGAGAGTTAAAGATCGATGCCACTCTCATGGAGCTGGAGCCTGCAGACTGGAAACAGGGGGAAACTGTCCAAAGGTAGTTTGTTTAATCTGTACAAAACCCAAAGTGTAAAAATGACAAGTTGTAGCTTTACAGGTGTTATGTGTGTTCTTGCCCAGACAGGAGACTTCCTGGAGTCTGGTTGCCTGGCCTCATGGTGAAGACAAGCCTTTGAAAGCGTTGAACCATAAACCCACCACATTTTTTGTTTTAATTCCCTGCTTCCAGTCTTCTAACCTGGATGAAGCTTCATATTTACCTACAGACAGAGTGGTATCAATCTTCTCATCTAACTCTCGTACTCGAGTAAGCAAGCCAACTAGCATATTTCCAAAAATGTGAAACTATTCCAAACTAAGATCTCATCATTTCCTTTGTGTCCAAGAGATCTCTCCCTCTATTTCTAGCTCCATCTTACCTCTGGATGGTCTCCTCTTGCTCCTTGACCATGTGTGCCAGCTGCTGGAATATAGAGCCCAGTTCCACTATGGTGCTCTCAATATTCTGCATGGTATCTGCACGGCTCTGGATGTATGAGTCCTGTGATGGCACAGCCAGCAAGATTTCAAAAAGGGCCACGTTAGAGCATAAAAATGCACAGTTTACCTATTCAGTCATTTTTAGATTTTAGTCCAACATTTCTACAAAGTTTATGGTGGATACATTTCTTACTTATAGTGGCTGACTTGCTTGAAATAACTGACTTTAACAATAAAATAACATTTTTCCCAGTTTTTGTGCAAATGAGACGCACACATTCCTCTCCATCTGCCCGACTGTGACAAATATACACCAGCAGTCTACCTGCTCATCAATAAGCTGGAGTTGCAAGGGATTGCTCTGAGAGTCCATATCGATGGCTACATCCCCAAGACTCCTGGACTCATCCTGCATCAGGACCGAGCTCTCTGAAGGGAGACAACAAGCAAAACACACACACACACATGTTCAATAAAATCAGACAGAAATCCTCAATGGTAGAGGGGAAAAGCAGAAAGAACAGCGGGCACATACAATAGCTAGTTATACCCACTGGGAGAGTCAAACGTTCCAGGGAAATACCTTTTAAATTTGAGGTTGTATTGCCCTGGTAACCATTGCGCGGCTCACGAGCTGCATGCGGCTCCTGGGCCCCTTTTTTTCGGCTCCCTAAAATATTTTTTAATTTTTGCATTATAGATGACCAAATACAGTGATAATCATTCACAAGGATTTAGAGCACTTCCCTATTACAACAGCTGTTTGAAAAGTACACCGCCAGTGAAAATGTATTTGTACATCCATGCATTTGTGGCTAAATTTCAACCAGTTTGCTCATAACCTAAAATTAGATTTAAAATAAATTTAAACTAAGAGGTAGATAAGACAGAACTTTTTGTTTTATTATTGCAATAAACTCGTCTTTTATTTGTCATGAGCAGACATTTGCCTCCACGACTGTTCCAAAGATGTAAAAGTACCGCTTTCTGGCAAGCACTTCAATCAGTTTAATAGTTACATTTCTAAAGGCAGATGCGCTCGACAGGTCAACCAGTTAAGCCTGGACAGTTATACACGTCTGCTTCAGGTGCATAATTACAGTGATGATAATCAAACTAGTTTTCAATTAGATATAGGTTATTTCCAATAACATGAAACATTGCAAACATTTACATAGCAATTTGTTACCTATATTTTATTGTAGGATATCGACAGTGAGCACAATGTTTGAGATTTAACCAAAAAGGCTGAAATACAGGCTGTTCATAAACATTTTACTGGCAGTGTAAATGTCTGCATAGGAAGCATCTGAGCTCCCTGAGCTAATGAGAGGGTCTCTGGTAAGAAGCCTGTTTAGCTATTTGTTTAGCAAAATGGTAAACTGAGCAGGAGCCAGACATGTCCAATATTGCCTCAAAGCCAAAACAAAGAAACAATAAAGGTGTGTTCACTTTATTACCCCTTGTCATTCTGCCAGCACAAATTTCATGTTAGATGAACAGATGAAGAACAATGTTTTCGGTAACAATGGATTTCTAAAGTTGGAAAACGTTCAAAAATGCAGATGACCAGGATATAATCTGTAAGGGTAGAGTCTGTAAGGTTAGTTTGTCAGTATGAAACCAGAATGTTGCCTTTTCTGTGCTACAGGAGATTATTTTTAGGTTGTGACTTGAATGCAGTACAGCTGCTTAAGAAAAGTTCAAGCAGTGTAAAGCACAAAAAAACTTTTCCCACATAACATCAGTATAGAGTGAACACGCCCTTATGAAGCTACAACAGCATGCTGTGTTTCCCTGTTGGTGCCATTACTTTAACGTGAGACCCTTGCAAAAATCATAGTGGGTGACTACAATCGTGAAGCAAAGATGTGGACAGACTTACTGAAGTTGTTGGCCATCAGAGGAGAAGACGAGACAGGAGGCTGGGAAAACTGCTCTCTCCTGCTGCGCTGCTGCTTCAGGTTCTGCAGGAAAAAGGGACAAATGATGGAGAGGGTAACCATAAATGAGAAGAAACCTGTGCCCCATTTAGTATTTTCTGAATGATAAAGTACATTAAACGCTTCTCACCTCTGTTCTGACTTCAAGGACTGATTTGAAGTCATTGGACATTGAGGCCAGTTTGGACTGTGGACAACAGAAGAAACAGCAAAGTTAAACATAGTGCAGATAATTCAGCTGTGTGCATATGTTACAGAGCACCAATGTGTGAACAAGAATTCAACATTTTCTGATGCCACTACATATGATGAAACTACTTTCATTAAAAAAACTTTAATAATTACACACTTTCCTTTATTTTACTGTATGTGAACATAAGCACAACTTAGTTCTTGAACAAGGAAAGAATAATTAAGTGTTGAAAATAAAGAATATTTTGAATTTAAAAACCTTCTTTCTTTTCAGACTAATTTCAAAATTCCCACCCAAATTGTAAAAAAGGATTGAAACAGCTCCAGCCACTTGGACTCAATATACATAAACAATATAATATGAATTAGAACTTGTTGAATTTACCTGTAATGACACCACTATAGTGTTAGAGTGGGTTTGGATATGTCGGCCACCCGGAGCTCCGCGGGACCTCACCAAGTCCTGCAGCTGTGCTATCTGTTTGTTTAGACTGTTGATGTCCTAAAAACAAACACAGGAGAAGTAGAAAACAGAGTATGTATTTGCAATTTACTAGATAATTACGAGACTATAGAAAGCTGCTCTATTTATAAGTAATGTACAGTATGTTTGCAAAACCACATTTCATGGGATGTTAACAATTTAACTCACTTGTTTAATGATGTAAGTCAGCTCCTCGATCTCCACTGCCTTGTCGTCAAATAGAGATTTTCTTTTTGCCACTAAAACATCAAAACCACAGCATGCAAAATCAGCACTTTGGACGACATAACACATGAACACAAGATTTTTTAGAGCATTTTAAATTATGCTTAAATAATATCAAATGGAATACTTACAAATAGTGAGCTTTTCCAGTTTGGCAAATGTATTGCTCAAGTCTTTTCCAATTCTCCTACATGGAAACAAACACACAAAATTTTAGCTTTCTTCATCATGCACACACTAAAGCAGAACTCACACATTCTGTGAAATAGGCTTGTTTGCATTCTTACCAGGAGTTTGATTATATCAATTTTGTCTCAAAAATCAATATTTTCATTTAACTTACAATAAGCATGATTTGTGAAGTATGCTACACAAGTGCAATAGAAGAACAAGGACAAGCAAATATTCATGAGCTGTTGAAACACATAAGGAAAGAGACTATGAGGAACTTACTTGGCCATAACTGTAAAGTCACTGCGCTGCCTGAGGGCGCTGAGCGCTGGTTTACTGGGCTGGACTCCATTCTGCCAGAATTAGATGGAAAGACACATTTCAAATAAGAGGCTGAGGGGTAAATGTGAAAATATGACTACAGAACTCCTCAACATTGATTTAAGATTAATCAACTGGTCAAGTAACAGAACTAAAATCATTTCAATTTTGTTTACTTGCTTAACATTGTAGTCAATTATTAAGTAAAAATTACAAATATTACCTGATTACATCCCATCATTACTTTATTATTAGTTCATTTAATCAAATGAATACTATGGCTTTTGGTCAAACTATGTAAACATTTTTGAGGTGTCACTATGAGCACTGGCAACCTGTGATTATAGTCCATCAAATGCTGGATTATTGAGGCAGATACCAATAGTGATATTTGAGGTTTTTGTTTTTTTTTAATAATCAAACGATAAATTGGCCAATAGTGTTATTTTGACACATAACGTAAACAAGCGTTTTGATAGGGATCCCTGTAAAGTCGTCTTTTACAGAACTGTGACCACAATCTGTACTGAGCAACCTGTCAGTGCTCTCTGGTAGATAATCCATGTAACTGATACACTACCTCAAACAGTGTCTTTGGCATTTTAAGTTTTATGTCACCGTCAAAAACACTGACATTAATATCTCTGTGTTGACTAATACTGGCCAATATATCGACATTGCTGATTAACTGACATTTAACAATATGTTTGACATTTGATTGAGAATTAAAACAGGCTTCTCAACACAGCTGAAGGAAGACAACAAGTTGTGTTTAACTTGACCCAAAATGTGCAGGTAAGAGTAGTCCTTTGATTTTTTTTTTACTTGACAAATTAACTAAACAACTCTAATCAGACTATTGCAACCCAATGTGGAACCAAAACTAGAAGCAGAGATAGGAGTAAACAAGGAACCAAAACCAAAAGTAACCAAAACAAAATTGGTTTACGAAGAACTTCAGTAAAAACACACTAGTGTATTTGTAATGTACATGCTATAAAATTGGGCAAACTGCCTAATTGTACATAAAGACACCCCGTTATTATTGTGCTTTGAATTCAGGTGTCCTGTGCCAACATACCGGTCTGCCCTGGAGAGATTTACAGGCCGACTGGAACTCGAGGGTCCGGTCACGGCACGTCATCCTGCAGCCGGTAAAGGGTCACCAGCCCGCTGTAGACCAGAAACCACCTGGGACTGAAGGGTCCTACTCTTCAGCTCTGTGTGGTGGACAAATAGGAAGACCTCCCGGTGTACAGGCTAACTCACATCCAAGGTGGGGTATCCTTCATGAACATATGTACACACATGTCTACGGTAACGGGAAAAAGACGTGTGTCAAAACAACTTTCAGGCTCACAGGCTGACAGCTTGAAATGTAACTGATAAAAACACACAATTTGATAAGGTAGGTTTGGTAGTAAAAAGCCAACCGGCACCGTTAGCTAGCAGCACGGTTCGCAACGCGACGAAGAGACGGACTAAACCACAACAACCAGGCAATAAACAGCAAATAATTGCCACAACTCGTAAATAAAACCACATAAATGCGAGCTAAATATACATACCATTAGGTAACAATGATTATCTCAATTCTGGACCAGCTGTCTGTGTTTTAAGGCCGCCCATCACGACACACAGCTGATCACGGCCTGACCGGCTAACCACAGGCTAACCTTAGCTACAGAAAGCTAACAGGGCTTTCTCTGCGGTCTCTCCTGCTTTACCTTAGTAAAATTCGACCTAAACTAACCATTTGAGGTTTAACCTTATTTAAAAGACGAAAATCGATCAGTTCCAACTTACTTCTATCGATATTACATCATATTTCGAGAGCCCTCGATGTTTCTGGTAAAACCTCAACCCAGGAGTTAAAGTTCCGATCCGGGTCATTTCCGGCATTGACGTCACTGCCACGTCTACTTTACCGTGGCGGAAAATTCCTGCAGGCACAACGCTTCACCACCAGGGGTCGCCACATCTCCTTTATAGCGTAGTTTCATCCCATAGTGATAATAATAAAGAGATTATTTACTTTAGTTCATTTGATTAGTATGAGAAGGAGGATGGTAATTCCCTAACAAATACAAAATGTCATCGATGATACAATAAAGCCTCAAACTGGAGTAGTTAGGGTCTGCTTTGCCTGGTTGGTGATTCAGCCTTGCCAGTAGCCTACCACAAAGCACGCTCCCGTGTTGGTATTAGATCTAAGCAAGCACAAGTCAGCAACACTAGAAGCTGTACATTGTTTCTACAGGTACGTCCTACAGCTTCTCGCCTCACCGTCAAACACTCATCTTTATATAAACATCTTACATAACATCGGAGTTAAACAGGATGTAGAATCAGGATCAAGTTTATTTGCCACATATGTTAAAGCATACAAGGAATTTGAGTTCTCAATATACTTCTACACACAGTCTACATAGTAGCACATGACGATTTACTACTGATTTAGGATCCACACAAAAAATGACCACTTCACTACTGCTGTGTTAAATCTATCATTTTAAGTTAGAGGGAGCCAGGGAGGAATGAGCAGACAGACAGACAGACGGAGAACGTGATTGGCTGCTGCCTCAGGTGAGTCGACCTGCAGGTATGGTATGGACAGAGAGATAACATCCAGCAGGCTCTCTGATCTCCTCCAACTCCTACTGGTACCCTTATCCTCCTCCTGACAGGATCGAGCACGCCTAGACCACAACTATGCCCTTGCCTATTTACCTGCTAGACCCCCAACCACAAACCCCCTCCCCCCAAGCCCTCCACCCTCCCCCTATGCCCTGCACCACCCCTGACATCTCATCTACCTCATCTATGCTCCCCTTCACCTTTTATACTTCACAATAATCCACCAAACTTATCTCTCCCTCTGAAACGCCCCCTTTATGCTTTCACACATTATTTGATGTTTTAATCTGTTTTGCTGAACATAATTGCCCACATCAAGACAGGAGAGAATAGTTTCTCCTTGAAAATCTCCCTTTTATTTTTGATTTTATCTCTTTTCTTCCATGCATTACATTCAATTGTTAAACTATATCTCATTTTATCACATATAGTCTTATATTATTCATATTTTTGGCCATGGTTGTATGGATGGCAGTGCTGATCGGTTGGTAGGTCCACCACTTTGGTCCAGACTAAAAATCTCAACAATTACGGGATGGATTGCTGTTAAAGTTTGTACAGACATTCAAAGTCCCCGGAGGATGAATCCTAATGACTTTGGTGATGAAATTTGGTACAAACACTCATATTCCCCTCAGGATGAATTGTACCAACTTTGATTATCCTCTGACTTTTCATCTAATGCCGTGATCATGTAAAATATTTATTTCAATATATTATATAATATATACTTTGATTTATGACCAAATACCTGCAAAACTAATAATTTTCCAATCAGCCAAAGTCATACTTTGTATTTAGAGCTAATTAGCAAATGTTAACATGCTAATGTGATTAAACTATGAAGTTGATCATGGTAAACATTATGCCTGCTGAACATCATGTTAGCATTGTCAGTAGCCTTTAGCTCAAAATACCACTGTGCATTAGTACAGCCTCACAGAGCTAGTAGCATGGCTGTAGACACTTTGTCTTGTTAATGATTAGCTTTAAATCATGTAGGATACTGTATGTCAGTGTTTTTTACATTCTGAAGTATTACACTTATATTGTAAACTTTGTAAAACAAGCTTTGGCAAAACTGGACTTAATTATGGTTGTGCCAACAAAGCAAAACATTTGAATTTGTATAGTTTTTTACAAATGAGGGGAATTAAACTTCCCCATAAAGGCCGTCATGTTCAGACCTTATACAGATACTGTTTCCCATGTTGTAACAAGAACTGTAAATCTTTTATCAAGGTTGATATCCTTCAGTGGACTGAGACAGACGGGGCCTGTGGATCCATGTTTCTGTTTGAGATAACGCTGTTTGTTTATTCTGTAAAATAAAATAAAAAAGTTCTTTGTATTCACAAGAGATGTTAAAAAACACTCACTTTCCTGTCAGTTTAACAGAAACCAGCAAACACACATGACTCTTCTTTACAGTGAATATATTGAACTCAATCTCTCAGTCTTTTATCTCTCTCTCTCTCTCTCTCTCTCTCTCTCTCTCTCTCTCTCTCACACACACACACACACACACACACACACACACAGGAGTGCTGATACCATCTAACAAAACACACTTGCAGGCCAGATAGCGTCCAGTACCTGCTCCAACACAGCTGCTGCTACAAAAGCAGGGAGGAAACCATGGCTGGAGTTATTAGAAAAACATGACTCTGAACGCAGAGAAAGCAAGGTGGAAAAATACAGGAAGTCCTGATAGAAGTGCAAAGACTGAGAGAGACGGAGGGAGATGGATGAAGTGAGGGGTCCAGAGGGATGGAGGGAGGCAGACAGGGAGAGACACGTGAGCTATTAGTTGAAAATACACATAGGAAGTCAAATTAATGCATGGAATGTATCAGAACATACGTAGAGATAATCTAAGTGTGAGCAGAGACAGCGTTTATTTCTGCCTCTCCATTATTATTATTCACCAGCATGATGACACAGTTTTGGGGGTTTCTGATGAGTGCAGAGCTTTAAAAAGCAGATTTTGGAGTAAAAGCATCGCTTCTGTATGGAGATGCATGACTCACTCTGTCCTTTTCTCTTTCTCCCTAATCTTGCAGCTATATTTAGTACTGGCATAATGCCTTTCCAGACAGATAGGTTGGCAGCAGCATTTAGCTCCTCTCTTCCTTCATCCTCTCCTCTTCACACTCTGCAAAGACTAATGATGTCCAAATTAAACTGCTGCTAATAGACGTGCCATCAATCATCATCAATAATACTGTCACGCAAGCTTATCAATTTACAGCCCGTAACTGTGATGCAAACAGGCCATCATTAACTTTTTACCCTTCCTTTGGTCTAAAGTCTGCTCTGTGATGTGAGGTGACATTTAGGGATCAAATGAGGACTGAACATCATATTGCCAGCCACTTTCGTCATCATTGTCATCATCATCTTCGTCACATTCATCATCATTGATGCCAGGGGGGTAAAAGGCTCAGTGCAGACTGCAGACAGGCATGTGCACAGAATACACAGACGATATCTCCTCTCCTAGACTCTCTCTCTCACACGCACAAAATACACTATAACTTTTGTTATCGTGGCCACATTTGACAATTTGGGGTAACTTCTGAAACATACAGGAACAGTAACACAAGTAGAGAAGGATCTAGATCTAACATTAGCTAACATTAGCACCATAAGCTACTGGTCATACCAGGCCGAGTGAGGCTGTAGAAGCAAAACCACTGAGTGTGTTGAATGGAGTAAGAGTACCTTTTATTACTTATGAATTCAACTTTTTCTCTATAAAAGAAAGAATTGGTTGTTTCATCTATTTAAAAATTACATATTCTCACTTTAAGTAAAATAAGTAATACCATTCCATCACCAGTAAATTAATCAGGTGAGATTTCAGTTGTATTGTCGGCAAAATGCACTTAAAGTTTCAAAAGCAAAAGTAATCATAATGCGGCAGAATGGCCCCTGCAAGTTTTAAATCATTATATGATATGTGACAGTATTATTACTACTACTGATGCATTTGTGAGCGATGACAGTGATGTTGTTTTGCCAACTGACATTCGGGTTAGATGGCAACAGCTGGACGTACTCCAGGTTTTATGTAAAGCTTTCACCTGACATACATTGTTTTATGTAAATTGGGTTTCAGCATTTGTTTTGCATAGTTTTATTCCACTTTTTAAAGTATTTTATTATGTTTTATTTACCTTATATTTAAGCCTGTGTGTGATACTGGAAGTACCTCATAACTGTACTTGAGTAAATGACCTTAGTAATTTTCCGTCACACAGTGTGGGGCTGCACACCTTTGTACTCGACCGGCTTCTGACTCAGCAGTACAAACGAGTGTAGGAGAGGGAACAATATTATGTTTCATAACACCACCTCGCGTCACACACACACACACACACACACACACACACACACACACACACACACACTCTGTCTCTGTACGCAACTCCCAGGGTGTCACTGTAATCAAAAGTGGCTGTTTACCTTTCATTACCGTCAATTGAGAGATTAAAACAAAAAGATGGGGGAGATGAGGTCAAAGCAGAGGGACATTAGCTGGGGACAGATAAACAATGACAGGAAGAAAATGAGAGGTTTATACGAAAAATAAGACATTTCCTTTAATAACATCTGTAACATTACGGTTGTATCATGGTATCATTTTCAATATATTTGAGGATGCAGTATACACTTTTATGTGGACATTGAATCGATTAATTGGCATTTATATACTAATACAACATGAAACTGCCTTGTTTTCTACAAAGACATCATAATAGGGCACAAATGGTGTAGCAGCAAAAAAAGAGTGTAGGTTTTTTTTCTTTATACATAGGCTACAGTAGTACAATGTATTTCGCAGAGAAGAGATTCATTGCAAAGTACACAGCTAAAATGAAGTTACAAGTACATCTCTAAAGTACGTCATACACAAGGTCATGGCTGGATATTAGAGATTATAAAATGTTATATAGTTTAGTAAGGGGTCTCTATAGGCTAAGACACTGGAGGCTAGAACAGGGCTACCTTTACAGTACAATGTCGAGTGTGCAGATACAAAGCACAATGATGTTTGATACTGACACAGGATCAGAACGTTTGAATAGGCTATTAATATGGCCAAGCTGTATATCTTAAAGAGTTGTAATGTTGAAATGATGGGATACTAATGCTTTCTGATGGAATTCACCATTGTTACTTTTAATGTTCAGAATTAGCACTTTAAAATAAGTAAATTTGGTCACAAGAAGTAACAACTGGAGGCCCTCAAAAAGTTATCTCAGCACCACAACTCTTTTAGGTGGAATGTCTTTGATACGTGGTACATGTCTGCATGAGTGGAGCTTTTCAGTCCATTTTCTCCCTCAGTTCTGCCTTCAACTGAAGTTTTATTTTTTCCAGTGGACTAATGTACAGTATGTGCTTTGCAATCTCAAACCCAAGAGCAATCTGTACTGAGGTTCAGGGACTCGTAGGTTTCCCAAAACATTTGTTTGATGGTTCATAAAATGCTATATTAGCAAGAAATGAAGGCTGGAAAATTGGGGGGGAAAAATAGAAAAAAATAAATAAATGCATGAGAAATGCAGAAATAGTTGCACGGGAGTAAGAAAAACTCCCAAATATTTGGGAAATACTCTTAACCGCTTTCTTGCTGAGAGTTAGCTGAGAAGATCGAAACCACTCTCATGTCTGTACCCTCGCCTAAACCAGCAGCTAGTTAGTTTAGCTTTGCATATAGACTGGAAACATGGGGAAACAGCTAGCCTAGCCTGTCCAAGAGCAACAAAATCTAAAGCTCTCTAATGAATATGTTATATTTTGCTTGTTTAATAAGTATAAAAACTGCAGTATAAAAAAAACTATTCTCCTTTCATGTGACAGACTATATCTTGGCTGAGAGCAGCGACTTCCTGGAGTCTCTGCTGCAAATGTTCAGAGCCAACAAATAGTTCAGCACAGGTTTTCATACAGATTTAAAAAAATTAATGAAATGAATGTGTTAACTAATGAGTTTTAGAGTTGCTGCTATATGGATTTTTGTTACCTTTGGACAGAGGTCCACTAGCAGTTTCTCACTGTTTCCAGTCTTTATGCTAAGCTAAGCCAACTGACTGCTAGCTCCAGCGTCATTTCTACTATACGGACATGAGAGTGGTATCAATCTTCTCATCTAACTCTCAGAAAGAAGGCAAATATGTGTATTTCCCAAAATGTCAAACTACTCCTTTAAAGCCAAAAATGGTAACCAGTCGTTTGAGACTACAAACGCTTTGGGAAACCATCTCCTGTTCCACATTATCACACAGTGTCTGGTCTGTAGTCAGAGTACCAGTTCAGTTCTCCTCATATGAAAAATGCTTCCCTTCAGATTACTAAGACACGCACAGAAAACTCTTATAGGTTCCTAAACCAGTGATAATCACTACAGATCTGCTGCAGCTCCACATCTCTACACTGGAGACTATGCTTATTGCTAAATGTAAATAAAAAAACATCATTATCTTAAAAGAGGTCTGAAATAACACAGAGAAAGTAACAACAATGCTCTAATACTTGGTCATTAATATGTTATGATAGAGAGGTAGTGATTGAAGCATTGATTGACAGTAATAACAAACACTGAACAAAGGACTCGAGTGTGGAAAAAAATAATCTCATCTCAGGAGAGTATAAATACAGAGCTTATCACAACAGCCAGCGAAACAAAGTTCTTTTGCTCGAGGCTGACACACAAATAATTCACACTCTGGACTGCTCGCTGTTCAATCAGCAGGATCTTATGCATCCTGGGGGAGAGTACGGACATGAATCATGGAGTTTCAAAGCTACCGTTTGTCAGGGAGCTGAGACGTCACCAGTAAAATGTTCTCAGTAAAATTTAGCACAGAACAATGGGTTTAAACTCTATGACGCGCCATTGTGGGTCCTCTGAGCTCTGGCTTGAGCACGTCACGCTGACTGACAAACTCCTCAAGACCTCATCCTTTCTGAAACAGTCACAGTTCAAATCCCCGTTCCCACCCAGCAGCCCAGCAGTCATGAACTAACACGGAGTTAAACCGTGAGATTCAGCCAGAATATAAACAAGTTATGTTCCGAATGAATAATACTCTTTCCATCCCGGCGCTAACATGCAACAAAATAAGCCATGTTTTCCTTTCACTGCACTGGGAACGGTTATTTGCTTGGTCTCTGTGTGCTGCGGACAACACTGCCCCACTGATTGTTTGAATTACACATTATAATGTATATAGTCTCCCATTTGTGGCCCGTGTGAGCCGTCTCTGTTTAAATTCAATACATTTGGGTATCGGTTTAGATTGAGTGTGTATATAGCCGGCCACCCAGCGTGACTCTTTATACAGACGGATTAAAGATGAACAGAAACAAAACAAAGACACATTCTGCAATATAGAATATCTTTTCAATCAACTTGACAGAATTATAATAAAATATAAAACAGAGGCATATAATACAATATTAAATGAAGACTTTGCAGTAAATTGCAAATCTTAACAACTGACATGTATTTGCACACTTGGTGTGGCACAAACAAAAAGCTTATGGCTACCTGCATTCATTTCACATTGCATGTGTGTGTAAATATGCATGTGTGTGTGTGCCTGCTATAGCACAGAGTGAGTGAGATTGTGTGTGTCTGCATTTGCAGTGTCGTCTGTGTTCCTGGTATTATAAGTGTGAATGTTTGTGTGTGAAGCAGTGGACAGCCGCCAGGCCTCATTATTGTCATTCTCCTCACTGCCTAAAAGAGAGGCAAAGAGAGGCAAAGAGAGGCAAAGAGAGGCAAAGCGGCTGCTTTCAATCGAGGAGCCGAGGGAAGATGGAGACAAAAGGCCCAAATTAAACAAATGCCGGAAAGCGGCTTGGAGAGCCAGCCCCATGGTCATACGCTTTGAATGAGAGAGAACGGCTGCAGGGATATCCCATCTGGGTCTTTCAGTGGGGAGACCACACAGATACACTCCATCCCAGCATTCGGCTCAACTATAGGTCCACGCACACTGGGGTGCCAGTTCATGTGCATGTCCCATGTCCTTCTGGTGTGTCTAAGTGGGGACGTGTCCATCTACAATCTGTTGCTGTTGTTTTTCAAATCCTCCGCACAGATTGGCCTTGACTTCACCCTGGAATCTGTCTCCATGTGCAGTTTGGCTGCGGACAACAAATCACACGTAGGACACCTACGTAAGACCGATCCACTTCATGTCCATTGTTCTTGTATGACTGTTGTATGACTTGTACTGCAGACCAAAAGAGCTTCTCGTAGTCCAACCTCCAAACCACAGCAGAGCAGGAGCACGTTCAACTGTGTGATTGTGTCCATCAAGAAAGAGTTTGTCTGAAATCCACATCCACATCTCTCAAAGTCGCCATTATGCCACTTCATCCCTCCACTCATGAGATGTGTTTTGTGACTCTACATCTCTGTACACGCATGTACATGTGGACATTGCCACAGAAACAAGGAGGTGGTAGGATGTTTGGCTACACACACACACACACGTAGATCTATATTTAGGCTGTAATGCTGCACTTGTTGCTAAACTAGAGCGCTACGACAGGTTCTCATGTGTGCTTCCGCTAATATTTCCTTCAGTCTGAGGTACTGGATGTCCAAGTGTCTATATACTCTATGGCACTGATGCTGAGAGTGGGCGATTAATCAACAGGGGTTGGTGGAAAGACGGAGGTGAGAAGAAAGTGTGTGGACACATCAAGTCCTCATGGCATCACACCTATAACAATAAACAATAAGGAGAGGAAAGTTTTAGTGTGAAATCTTGTTTGACAGATTCAGGCCTGATTCTCACATGTATGATGGATTCTACAAATGTGCACAAAATAAGTTCAACCAACAGATTTAGATGTTTTGGTTGCAGACTGACCTGCAGCGGTGAGGGTTGAGCCTCCGGTTTTTCCGGCTGCAGCTCTCAGCTCTGATGGTGCAGCGACACTGGCAAGACGTCGCATCCAGAGCCCACTTCCTGCCTCTGCAGGGGCGGCAACGAGGCCTCGGAGACGGAGAGGGAGTGGGAGAGAAGCTGGTGGGAGGAGGTGATGGAGGAGGAGGTGAGGTGGGGGGAGGAGGAGTTGGGGGAGCGTGGGTCCTGGATGGAAGAGGGGTGTAAGAACAGTGTGGTTAGCTGCTGAATGTATTAATTAATGAATTCACAAGAGTCTACCATGTTAGCGGCTCTATAAGGCTGTACTAAGACAATCCATCCAATAGTTGTTGAGATGTTTCAGGCTGGACCGAAAGACTAGAGCCCCGCCATGGGATCAGTACAGGGTGTTAAAGATGTTGCTATTTTACTATTGATACCATGTTGCGAGGATGGCTAGAAATGAAATGCAGGGATTGTTTAAACATGCAGAGTGCCAGTCTGAAACAAACCCACACAATGCAGTGAGTGGGAGATGTGTGACTAATAGGATACTGTCTCCTTAGCTGCTGACAAACTTTCTGCTCTTTCTGTCGGTCTGTCTTTCTGTCCGTTACCATGGCTATAGTCACTCGGGTCCCTATGAGGCTTTCAGTTTCTCTGTACTTTCTCTGAGTCTGAGAAAGTTGCCTGCGTCAGTTGGTCCATTAACCGGAGCTGGTTCTGCCTCTTCCCTGGAGGCTGGCGGCTTTTAATGAAGTTACTTAATGAGGCAGAGAGGGGCCATCTTTGTTCAGATCCCGATGACCACGCCTGCCGCTGGCATGGACAGACGGGGTGGCATTTGGGAGCAAATTACACAGATTTCACCCCTGCCAGAGTCTGAATAAAGTCTGTTCTGAGTGATGGATGGGTGCTGAGGGACATCACACCCATACCGAGCCACCTCTTGCCCCCGGAGGCCGGAAATGACTGACAGCAAAGTGAAGTGGTGAGGGAGAAGAGTGCTAACTATTTTATCCTTCGCTGCTCAGGACTGAATCATGGTACATGTAGCAGAAAGACACACACACCCTAAACTCTCCTGATCCTCTCAGATCACAGTGTAACAGGCTAATACTTTCAAAATGTTGTTTTTGTCCTTGAATGTTTCTAACTGACCATCTATCAGCTGTGAATTATATAATAAATAAATATCATGTAAATGAATAGTTGCTAAATACTGTGTTGTTGTTATTGTAAAGCATACTAGTCTTTTGTGTTTCACAGAGGTGAGTCCCAGAAGTGTGTGTGTGTGTGTGTGTGTGTGTGTGCGTGTGTGTGTGTGTGTGTGTGTGTGTGTGTGTGTGTGAATGAAACCTTGACTCATGTGGCTGTAAAACAAATTGTCCTTCAGTAATAATGTAGACCAGATAACCTAGTTCACACAAACATTCACACTGACGCTGACAGTCTCTGGAAAATACTGACTAACAACAAAATAACAAAAACGTCATCTTAAAGTTTGAGTTGAAACTGAGTTAAAAAAATCAAATGTGTGTACTGAACATTCAACATACGCAGCTCTGGAGACTCCAGTTGTCTTCTGTCTGGACTTCCCCCTCTCCTTTTTCTTGTCTTTTCTTGTCGGCTTCAGATTGGGACTGGGATTATCAGACACACAAAATGTTACACATATAAATCGACACATTTTAGTATTTCTTGACACCTGTTGGAATAAAAACTACTAATCTATCAGTATGAAAAAACACCAAACTGAACCAGTCTCTCTGTACCTCCTGAGTGAATAAAGAGAATGTATCCTTAGATGAACCCAGTGTACTGCATGTCCCAGTCAAATGTTTGCTAAGATTTGTATTTCTTTACTTATTCTTTGTTCAGACAGTTTCTGATTTGAATCATAACCTTAGTCTGTGTTTTATTCAGGCAAAGTTCTTGGACATCTGCTTTTAACATTTGAGAAGTTTGGCCTTTGTAAAACAATGAAAGGGTTTCTATGGAACAACAAGTTTATATCAGGTTTCGTATCTGCACTAAGTTATCGCAAAATGTCAAACAGTACTCAGCACATGTCCGAATATATTTCATCTCAGAGTGTTGTTTTCATAAAACGCATAGCTTTTAAGTAATGCCCTAATACAAACATTTAGGCCTTCAAAAACCATGATAAATCTGCTTTTCAAAACAGAAAGTTCACAGCAGAGCTTCACATACTGTTCATTGTCTTTATATATAATTTATAACATTAATATAATACTAAAACATATTCCTAAAGTAACTTATATTTGTCTGTTATCGGTATTTTAATTATCAGCTTTCTCCAACTTTGCCTTATTTTTCATTTCAGAATCAGAATCAGAATCAGAAATTATACAGTACCAGTGCTCCCATTCAAGAGTAGAAAATGGGATTTGTCATATCATATGGCAACAGGTTCTGTTGCAACTCAACAGTGAGTCTTTAATATTGTTCTGTTAGGGGGATCATTTAAGGTATCAGAGACAGAAGTTGACAAGAAAATTCACTCATTAAGGACTTTAAGGCTTGTATATGTATATGTATATTTTAAAGGTTGTAGGACCAGTGGTGGAAATTGACTGATTGAAGTTTATTTATAAAATGGTCTTCACTGATATACGGTCCCCAAAGCGCTTTACAGTTCAGGTCTCGTTCACACACCGATGACGATATACACAGCACCTTTCAAGAGCAGACTTGAAAGGTGCAAAAAAGAGACAGAGCAACATACATTAAATGCAGACACCCAGCTAAAAACATAAGGCAAAACAAAAGCAAGTCTGAACAAATGGGTCCAAAGGGAGAGAGTTTAGGAGCTACAACCTCAAAAGCGCAGTCTCCTTGTGCCTTGGGCCTGGAGCAAAGAACAACCAACAAACCCTGATCAGAGACCAGATTCCTCCTGGTATTACAGGGCTGGGTTAGCTCTTTAATGAAGGTTGGTGCCTGACAACGCAAGGCTCACAAAAACTGAACTGGATTCTGAATTTGATGGGAAGCCAGTGTAAGGAAATGAGGATTGGTGTTACATGAGACCTTTTGGAGGTCAAGGTACATTTACTCAAGTGCTGTACAATTCTAAGGAACTTAATTGAGTATTTTAGTTTCATGCTACTTTACTTCTACTCCACTGTATTATTGTACTTTTTGCTCCACTACATTTATCTGACAGCTGGAGTTACAAGTTATTTTGCAGAAAAAGATTTTCAAAGCCTGCGATGAGCAAATCAAAACACCAAACAGTGTATGAAATAGCTTGAATCAGCTCCACCTGACCAACTTGATGCATCAGGACAGGTACCATTCTGCTGCATAATGACAATCAATTTTATACTTTAAGTCAATTTTGCGGATATTACTTATACTTTTACTCAAGCACAATTTTGAATGCTGCACTTTTACTAGTAATGGAGTATCTTTTTATTTTTAGTGGTATCGCTACTTTTACTCAAGCAAAACACCTGAATACTTCTTCCACCTTTGTGTAGGACAGACCACTGACCAGAAGGCTCCAATAATCGTTGATTAGTATCTTAACACAATCCTTGATATGAAGAAAAATCAACGAAGAAGACGAAACAATGACTGTCTCTCTCTCAGGAGAGAGACATTATGCTTATTAGTTTTGCATTTCTGGGGCCATGTGCACACTGCCTGTAGTTCACCAAGCTCTGTCCTCTCCAGTTTTCTTATCATATTGAGTCCAGCCTCTATTGAGCACAATCTGTTTTACTGCCCTCAACAGCAAACAGCAGCTGCCCACAGCTTTGACTTTTGTCTTTCCTGGTTTAACGACCCCGTCTGTTTGTTCTAATCTCATCTGCTGCAAAATGTATTAAACTGTATCAAGTTATGAGGACAGTGTTTACCAGCTTAGCTCTGACATTATAAACAGAGTGTGCTGCTGCTGCTGCTGCTGCTGCTGCTGCTGCTGTTGTCTTTGGAGCTCTAATTCACTATCATGGATGCGTGACTCTGCTCCGTCAGTCTGTGAGAGAGCACATGGCAGGGGAGATAAAATCATCACTATGGTGACAACAGGATGCGGGCCGTCCCAGGGGATGCTGGGAGAGAGTCACACAGATGCTAACTCACCGAGAGGCAAACACACACAGAAACACACAGAAACAAATATTCACACACATGAAAACTTTCACACACAATTATGATAACACATAGAGAATACACACATGTGCAAATACATACACATGAACCCTGAACAGGGTAAAAGAAATTGTATACACACATACACAAACATACGTTGGAATCCGTTATTTATGTCCACATCCTAACAGGAAGCAGGGGGACATAAACATTAAAGATGCAATCATATGATTGTGTGGTTGGACCTGCCAGTATGAGGTACACAAACAAACATCAGGGATGCAACAGAAACGTTTCTTTCACAGTGCACAGCTGTCAGTCCCAGCTGACTCTCAACAAAACCTGGACAGCACGGTGTGAAGAAGGAAGGTCTCTCTACTTTTAACATGTTGACCTCAAGTCAGAGATTTTTACAGTTTTCCATCATGTTTTAGTCCGTGTTTAGTACACATCTGAAGCTCTAAAATCTATTTGCAGAAACTTGCTTGCCTTGAGAAAGATAAACCATCCCAGTGAACAATTTGTCACCTTGAACTTGCATTATGGTGAGTTATCCTGGTGAGACAGCTCTGTGAGACCCATAACGTGTAATATAATGTTTCCTGCCATTTTCAACGATCTTGGCAAAAAAGTAGAATTTTTGTTGTGGGGTAACACAGTTACAATCAGCGACTGTTTTGTTGATGGTGTATTAAAGGTGCTTTACAGTCTGCTGTAGAAAAGCATCGCATTAACACCTTAATTGTAATCAGTGTCTGACTAGTTCTTTAATGCCATTGCAGCTTTTGCTGTTTAAATGCTGCAGTCAAACAAGAATTTGGTCATTTATTGCATTAAAAGGTGAGATGTTGGACTTTTGCAGCAAGGAAAAGTTTTCAAAATGATCAAATCAATCCAAATGATATGTAAATGAATAAGAGAACAAGTAGCTGATAGGCAAAACCTCTTTTAAACATCATTAAGCCACTTATGGCTACTTGGGTTTCATCAGAACTGTTTTGCACTGAAACACTCCACTGACTACCTAGAATTATAAGAGCGTCATTAGTGGACACCGCAACACAGACAGGGTTTCATGAAGTCATTAGAGATGATGGAACATGAGATTTCACAACAACAGCTCACTCACAGTTGGAAGGAGAAAGAAACAAAATGTGTTACCTTGTAGTGGGCGTTGGCTGGAGTTGTTCTTTCAATCTGCACACAGATAAAACAGTATCAGTGTGAAGGTGCGGTGAGGTCAATAAACAACAAGTATGTATCTCCGAGCTCTGACAGTGTGTTTTATTACCTGCACTCACACTGGCTGTGCTCGACGAAGGGCAGCTCAACGAGCTCATGTTTCATGAAGGAGGTTCTCATCAGCTGCACACAGATCAGAACAAATCAACTGCGAACACCCTCTCACTGTTTTCACCATCAATCATCTGCAGTTCTACACTGAAGTGGGATTTAGTGTGTGTTTGTGCGCATACCTCCATGGTGAGTGTGTGTGTGAGCGAGGGGACACACTCCAGGGCCTCGTCAGCACAGCAGCCACCACATCGTCGCACCGACACACAGGATGGGACAAAGAGATGGTGCGTCTCCCCTGGCAACTCCCGCCAAACCTCCACCAGAGTGTCCCGAGGCTCACAGCCGCTCCGCGAATAAACCTCCAACCACCGCCGCACTGATGGAGAGACACAGACCAAATCAATAGGATTTTATTCATCAGCTCCATGAAGTACTGCAGGATTCTTTGTACAAACCTTCTCGACCTTCTCTGGATTTTGGGGAGTCTGCCGGCCGCCAGTGGGCAAGCTGGAGGGAGACATAAAAGTAATGAAAGGGTTAATGTGAAAAGCACTGTTTCAATAGGTTTAGGGTTTCCTGGTCAAGTTGACCTGTTAGATAACATCCAGCACTGCACTTTAGAGTCATGACCAGTGGTTTAATTCCAGTTTAGCAAAAACTTTGGGAAAACGGTGTGAGAATCAGTGCTTTGGTAGGTCAAAAAGAAAGAAAGAAAAACATAATCACTTTCTATCCCTAAGATATTCTCATATATCCTCAATGTGATGCTGATTCCCATGATTTATACTATGAATTTATGCAATATATAATCATGTCCACGTAAAATATTGTAAAGGTTTTATGCAAAAACCAAACTAAAAGGCTAGTATTCTGAATTTATGAGTTCCATCAAATATTTTGAAATGAAACCAAAATAACAGTGTGCACAACTAAGAACATGAAAAACATAAAAAAAAATTAAATTGATAGTAAATTCAATGGTGAGATCAAAATAAAGTAAACTTGCATTAGAAAGTGAGCAAAGGCCATAAATGCATGAAGCACAGATTGCCCTCACATGCTGAAGAGTATTAGTTTCAATGTTTTTATTTAGTTATTAATCAAATTAAGTAAAGATTATCTTACAAATGTATTCAACTGTGTAATAGTACATATATCTGCTGTTATTGATCAATAATCAAGATAACTAACAATTATGTGCCAGTGATCTAACTACTGAGCTACTGCCTGCCTCCTCCTGTTTGACATCGTTGTAAAACGGCTGCTGGTGCAGATCAACAGATCAAAGTATTTCCTGTTAATGAACACCACAGTAATTCACACCTGCCAGCTGAACATGAAAAGCTCAATAATTCATGGTGGTGAATGACAGCAGGAAAGTGAAAGCTTTGATGCACATACAGGAGGGTAAGAGCAGACACACAGTAGCATGACAACTAAATCTCATTTTAGGCTCTTATGAACTGCCTGAGGGAGGGAGCTGCTGTACCTGCTACCTTTGCTCTCAAGTCTATCACATGATTATAGCGTTTGAAACAGGTTCAGTAGCCCCGCAGTGGTAGAGAGTGAGAGTATCTGCCACTGGATTTCTCTGCAATGAACTGTTACAGTCAGGGTGCAGCTGGGAGTTGACGAGCAAGACACCTCTTACTACTTTATAAACTGAGCTGAAGGGAGACCAGCTGCTGCCGTGTGCAGTTCTGACAGTAATATCAATACTGTATTTTGTTGACCTCTTTCAGTTCTTTCTATGTCGCCTCATGTTGCCCATGTGTGTAGTTTTACTCTCACATACAGTTTTCTGTAGTCGCCTCAGGGAGGGAAAAACACCAGTGGTGGGAAGTACAAACTCAAGGACTGAGGTACTTGTACTTTACTTGAGTATTTCCATTTTTATTTTATACTTCTATTCCACTACATTTCAAAGACAAATACTGTAATTTTTACTGTACTATTATTGTTACTCTGCTATTACTCTGCAGATAAACATTTACGTTGACAAACATATGACAAACCTGTTTGGCTTGTGACCCCTGACAATACAGCAGTGTTTAGTTGGTGCCTCTTGTTATGTTTCACATGTTTATGAGTTGTTAACAGTTCCACTTAAGAAACATTTACCCTCTAAACTTCTCAGATGGTTTCATTCAATAACTGTTTGAGGCCCAAAGAGGTAATATGATCCAATATTTCACAAATAACAGCAAAGACTTAAAAGTCCAAAAACTGAAAACAGATTTGTGTGGCAGAACTTGTTTTGTTCTTCTTTCTGTTCTCATTAATCATCTCACGACCCCTCAGATTTATCTTGTGACCCTTTGGAGGGGCCCGACCCCTAGGTTGGGAACTACTGGACTAAACAAACTGTATATAAAGTAGTTAAAACTTGCTCCATTTTGACTAGCTACAACAGTAAAATACTACATTGATCAGCATTAACAATCTAATAATGTCACATATTATAATATATCAGTCACAGGGGACGTTTTACAGCAGAGCAACAAGTACTTTTACTTTTGCGACTTTACATTTTGCTGATAATACTTGTACTTTTACTTAAGTAGGATTTTGAATACTTTGACTTGTAATGGAGTATTTTTACATTGTTGTACTGGTAATTTTACCTAAGTAAAGGATCTGAATACTTCTTCCACAACTGAAAGAACACACAGAAAGAGAAACTGAATTTTATAGCTCTCTAACACACATACTGCCATTATTGGACCTGTGTTTGTGTGTGTGTGTGTGTGTGAAGACCAAGGCCACTTGTAAGGGAATGTAGACTTTGTCCAGTTGCCCCCTTTAACTGCTCCACCCCCTTCTACCCACACACACACTGGTTAGGCCCACATTGATTGAGTTAAGCTGGGACTGGGGCCATTTTGTGGCTGGTAGGATGTAAGCTTAAAGAAGTGTGTCTTTTCTGTATCACTCTTTGAGACAAGGATAAGATTACCTCCTTTTGGCAGCCACACACACACACACACACACACACACACACACACACACACACACACACTCCTGAGTGCCAGCCCAGTGCCATCTGCACTGGTATTGCTGTCTGTCTAGTGTCTAACACGTCTAACTCCCAGCCACTCCCAGAGCAACACTGTACAGATGGGCCTCCACTACCGGAGGAAAAGATGACCTCTTTTTCAAATAAGCTGTCAGAAAAGCAGACGGCATGAAAGCAGAGAGTCTCGGGTGAGAGGCGGCGGCTGTGAGCGGGTGAAGAGGCTTTTTGGTGCATGATGCTGTGTGCCATGTAGTGTCTAGGTTGATGCATCACTAAAACATACAGTATACAGCAGCACAAAGTCAGGGCTGGATCCCACAGCGCTGCAGAGAACTGCCTGTTCCTGATTTAAGTCAACAGACATAAATAAAAAACCAGCACTTGCAGGTCTCTCCATGTATGTGTGCCTGTCGCTGTGAGTGTGTGTGTGTGTGTGTGTGTTGGAAAATGAGCCCATATATCACATCGAGGACCATGTCAGTACAATCACTGAACATTTCTTATCAATGATAACTATAAAAGATGCCTTATTAGAAAGTGGTAAAGATAATTCTTTACGGGCTTGAAGTTTTGCTTTGTGCCATTTAAAAATAGGGCTATTATAAAGTATTTATAAGAGTTAATTTATGGCTTTAGAGCTGAAATGATTAGTCCATTAATCTATTAGTCAATTAATTTCCAACAATTTTGATAACTGAATAATCGTTCAAGTAATCTATCAAGCAAAAATATCAATCATTCTCCATTTCCAGCTTCTACAATGTGAGGATTTGCTTCTTTTCTGCCTTTTATATCACTGCTAACTGAATATGTTTGGATTTAAGAGTGTTGGTCAGTCATAACAAGCAATGTGAAGACTGAAAAACTGCAATGGACCTTTTTGTACTATTTTCAGACATTTTTCAGACTAATGAACGAATCTATTCATTGAAAAATTTAATCGTTAATGAAAATAATGGTACGTTGCAGCCCTAAATGGCTTTATTAATGTTTAATAATTAATTTATTAATTCTTTATAGATCAACATTTCCTTTGTCTAGCCAGCTCCTTAGTTCATCAGGAAGACTCCTCAAATGGCCAAGTTTTCGATGTTAATAACTTGAAGAAATAGTTTAACATTTTTGGAAATACACTTATTCACTTTCTTGTTAGATGAGAGGATTGATACCACTCTCAGGTCACTATAATAAACATGAAGCTACAGCCAGCAGCTGGTTAGCTTAGCTAAAAAATTACTAACTAATGAACACTATATATGTTGTTGTTATATTGGTTAAATCTTCCCAAAAAGGAAAGTTTAAAAATGATTTGCTGTTATCCACCTGACTATTTCAACCAGGATCAGTTGCCAGGCAACCAGCGGAGACTACAGGAAGCTAGTTACTGGTCCCAGGCAAAAGAAATGTCATTTTTACACTTCAACTAAGTTACGTTAGTTTTTTGAACAGATTAAAACAAGGTACATTTGTGATCTTTAGAGGTGCTGGTGGGCAGATTTTGTAACCTTTGGACAGAGCAGGCTAGCTGTTTCCCCCTGAATCCCATCTTTATGCTAAACTACGCTAACTAAGCAGGCTATCCCCCTCATTCCGGTAACAACGCGAAAAATGTCAAACTATTCCTTTAATATTAATATTGTTAATGAATACATTTCTGGTCCAGAAGTCCTGCAGCCCTTTTCCTGAAAGTAAGGTTCCTGATGAATAAGGAGCTAGCTAAAAAGACAAAGTAGGCTAAGTGCCATGCTGGAGGAGGATTTTCTATAACCTGGCAACCCAAACGTTGCTCTTATGAATGGCTTATAACTGATCTACAAAGCTTTAGGCTAGTAAATTATTTATTACAGCTATGAACTCTTTGTAGATCTACAAGGTGCCTTACTAGAGGGAATACGTGATAAGTGAGAGGAGACAGTAAACACCACATGTCACACAAAGTAATTTCTGAGCACCACAGACAAACCATAACAATATACTGGAATAATATCGTTAATTTTCCTGCCACTAGACCTGAAGTGACAGGTGTCATTGACCTAGGGGATAACTTCCACAAAGCTTAAAGTCCCACATGTTCTCCACCAGACCAAATTCATTCAAAACGGATGTTACTTTAAGCCCGTCAATATAAACTGGAAGTAAACCGCACAAGCTCATAGTCTAAATGATGGCAGGCTGAACACTTCATGCAGTCTTTTCAGGTCAAATACATACATACCTTGGCGTGGGACGTCGGTATTCTGGTGAGCAGCAGGAATTGAAACATTCCTAGAATAACTTGAAGCATAATCCCCATTGTGCAGGAGTCCAAGGGGCACGCAAAAAATATTTTTTGGACCAATCCAAAAAAAGAATAAAAAAAGAAGGTGGGTTGACCAGCAGTGTCCTTCCTTCGACTATGTGTCCGATTAAAGACGCAGAAAACCCGCTTTCACTCTCCAGAGCCCCCTTCCTTGAAAGGACACCCAGGGTGGCATCCTCAGTGTGGGAATAATAACTTTATCTTGTTGCATTTGAGACTAAATGATTTTATGAACTACACCAGAGGAGTCGGTTCCCAACCTGAAGTCTACTGATAGTTTGTGATATTATCTTAATTAGGGACACTGGAGGAGGCTGTTGTCTAAAATAACCCTCCTTCTGGTCATAAAATCAAGTAATAATCTAATATCTAATCGTGGCACCATTACTTTCAAATCCCATTTGAATGAGACTTGTTTAAACTTTAAACTAAACCTCCCTTCATTTATAACAGGGCACCGTCAGTCTATTGGTCCTGATCCCATGAAACCTGTCTGGGGGTCCGGGGTGGCGTGACTGGAGGATCATCCAGATTCCCGCTGAAACGTGGTGCGATCATAAAATCCTCTGTGTGGCTGAAACAAACCACATCATCCAGCTATAGGACGTTTATCCGGTAAAGATCCGACGCTTTGGCCCGACGTGCAGAGGGACAGTGCCGCATATTCCGCTCCCCGGCTCGGTCACAGTCTCTCCACACTGTCGCCCCCACTGAAAACGTGACGTTTCCCCTCCACGCGCATCTTCCCGTTTTTATCCTCTTATAAATATGACTAGAATAACATCCTCCACTGACATGGCAGTGCAGCTACAACAGAGCCCGTGGAGCAGCCGGGTAGTCCGCACACAGACAGAGAGAGGTCTGGAAAGGTAGCAGTCTTCATTATTGTTGTGATCGGTTTCCTCATTTCCTTTGCCCTTGAGACGCACGCAGCGTAACCATTGCGCTGCCAACTTTTTCCAAACGGGACAGGCGCACTGGATACAGGTGCAGCGTCTCTATTGGTCCCAAAGTGGGGGGGTCAGGGGGCCTCCAAGAGCCCCTTGCAAGTGGGGAACAGGGCTGTAGCAGCCACTGAGGACACTTAGGTCATGTCCTCGATATTATTTCTGGACATGTGGGGGTTTAAGTCAGGCTATCTGCTTATATTCTACTACTGATTCTTGTATTCAAAGAGCTGCAACTATTGGTGATTAATGACAGAAAATGAATCTGAAACTTTGATAACTGATGAATCATTTAAGCCGTCTTTTAAGAAAAGGTGCCAAACACTCACTGGTTCCTTCCGCTCAAATGTGAATTTTTACGTGTTTTCTTATTCCTCTATGATAATAAACTGAACATATTTGGTTTTGGGCTGTTGGTTGGACAAAATAAACAATATGAAGACATCATTTTTTCCTATTTTCTGACATTTTATAGACCAAAACGATTAACTGAGAAAATGAACAGCAGATTAATCAATAATGAAAAGAATTGTTGCTTGCAGTCTTCTGAATTTGACTTCTTTTTGGCACTCAAAACAATAAAGGACTCAATATTTGTCCACACTGTATTCCTGGCAGTGTGGAGAGACTTTATGTGTTCATGTTGGATAACAACATTTGGAAACACATTATTTTAAAAGCCTGTAACTTCCCAGTAAATTCTCTCTATGTCATTTGTAAGAGACAAAGTTGTATTGGTAGACTTTCAATATATCAGTTTCAATGACTCTCCTAAACTGCTCATAAACTCTAGTAGTAGGAAAAGCACAGGTGCTGTTAATAACATTAAGGATGGCTCTGTTCTATTCAAGTGTCCCAGTAAGTCATGACAGTGTGGCAGTCAGACAACATGCACAACACCAGGACCCTGAAACTGAAGCAGCTAAATGGAATTCAGCCATGATTACCAGCTGTGAGTGTGTGTGTGTGTGTGTGTGCGTGTGTGTGGGGCTGGTATTGTTTTCCCCTTGTGAGTCTGTGTGTGGTGTTTAAATGTCTGTCCATCTGTCCCTAAAGTAAGAAAATATAGTAAACAGAGAAATGTAAATATTAATTTTTAACCTTTTGCAGTCAGGAGGTGGGTTGTCATTGCCGTATTTCTAACATCCTGGCTACGGCCCTGCTGGAGAAATTTCATTATATTTGGATTACATTTTGATACTGCGAACAGCAGATTGTGACTGCAGACTGTTTCACTGCCTCTTATCGACTCATTCAATTATCTCACTTGTTTTCGGGACAGAATCACATCAAATAAAGCAGTAAGGTATAAAAGTCTGAGGGTCAATTGGTTATCAATGATTTATTTTTCCACTCCAAGTCACTATCTTTTGTTTTCCAAACAATAAATCAGAGGTCATGTCAGACACAGAGTATTATTTCAGTGCATGATCTGACACACTTTTCCTCTGCAGCTCATTAAACTAAAGATAAGTCAATTAAAACCGTCTTCATAGCTTTTTCTGTGTAGTAGCAGCAGCCTCTCCCACGGGGCTTGTCTTCCATCAGCGCGAGTGTGTGTGTGTGTGTGTGTGTGTGTGTGTGTGTGTGTGTGTGTGTGTGTGTGTGTGTGTGGAGGCATGCCGACACCAGAATCTCAGTCATTAAAGTGTGTTTGGGTTATGACAGGGCACTCACACGCCACATGAGGGTGAGGGTGTCTGTGAGCTATGCAGGGATGTGTTATCTCCCACTGAAGTCTCAGGACGGGGGCCGCCGGTGACAAGACAGAGGAGGAAAGAGGCAATATCGTTTCACATGCTAGTTCCGGGAATTCATAAGCTCGGTTCATACTTGCGCAAAAAAACCAAACAAACTAGAAACCAAGCCTCTTTTCCATGATGTCACCAGCGAACAAATGTTGCGTACCCAGGATGTACTCATGAATTGCTTCATGTGAATGTAAATATACAAATAAACATGCTATGTGTTGAACCTGTAAAGCCAGTTTTCAGTTTATCAGCTCCAAACGTGAGATCAGATGAGCAGTTCACTTTAAGAGATTCTGACCACGGATATGATGGAAAATAACCTTCTGAATTCTGAAGTAAAGCAGATAAATAATCATCTAACTGCAACAGTACTGATTTGTCCGTGTGGTTGCTCATTAAAAGCCAACTGTCTACATCTGGACGTCTAAGCCTCTTGCTAACTCGGCCAATCAGTGGAAATTAATTTCACAGTAGAAAGACATCGCTAAAATGGTTTATAAACTTTTAATAGGTCTCTAATCTTTAATAGGTAGGAAATAAGAAAACGTTCTGAAACGCAGTGTCTGTGGTCTGAACCAAAGCATGTGTGAATGAGAGATGAAACAAACGGGAAGAAATGGTTGATGAGAAAAAGCTGATCTTTTAATCATTTCTCTCCGAGGTCCCTTCAGGGAAGAGGTAAGGCAGTCAAACACAGACAAACGACAATGACAATATCTAAAAACTGAGAGGCAGAATGGTAAATGTTGGCTCTGGAGGTTGAAATAACCAGTGAACTTTCATCTGTAATTATGAACCATCATCCATTCAAGTTGCACATTTTCATAGTCTCAATCTCATTACAATAGTCTGACGATAAATAAATGATTCAAGTCATAATATTGATCTTTTATAAATTCCATTTCTAACGAATGGTCAACCTTTTATTATATGTTGGCTGGAAATGCCGGTGTTGCATTTCTACAGTAGCACACAGGCTCAACGAAGGAACCACTGAGGAGTTAAGATCCATAAATGTGAATATAAAACAGCTCGCACAACCATTATTGCTGAAACTTTTAACTTTGCACGTGTTTTACTGCACCCTCTGCAATCATCCCCCCGAACAGGCTCATCACACCTGCGAGAACCATTACGGAGCGTCCTCTTGTGTGCAACCTGAGAGATATGATTTTGATCAATGTAAGTTTCAGCAAGAAACACGTTGGCATAAAAGTTTGTCTGTCTCGTCTTGACTTGATCAACTCATCAGCTGTCATCCAGGGTGTTAATTCACTGTTATCTGTGTACCGCTAACAGAGCTGAGGATGAGGTCAATAAATAACGTGTTCCTGTGAGTTCAGTTTAACAGTGTTCGTTATGGCTCAGAGAGGTTTGTGTACATCCTTCTGACAGTCATATCACTTCAAATATTCTACCAACTATAAATGCTTCAACAGACCAGTCCAGTCTGATGTACAGTTCAGCTTGGTCATGAAGAAACACTGTGTGACAAGATGAAACCCTCCCACGTAAACACACCCACGTTCTGCGTGTCTTCAAGTCCTCAGCATCACAAGTGTGGACAAACCTGGGTGTATCAACATGTTTAGTTTAAATAGGTCAAGAAAAACTTTAAGATCCTAAAACTTGTACCACATTCAGTCTGCCGCCAATCTTGCACCTGCTGGCAGTTCAAACTCCATCATCACTGAGCACAGTTGGAGACTCTCCTACTTGTCCTCTCCACCGTTGTTCATTTTGTATTTCTCCAGAAACTCAGCATGCTTCTGCCGCAGGATTTCTGTCTGTTTCTTAAAACCGTTGACCCTGTGAAACAGCACAGAAGTCACCTTCAGACTCATGTTCAAGCATCATGAAACACAAACACATTTACTGTTACCAAACAACATGTAATCAAACTGAAGAAAAACAAACTAATTAAAGAGTTCCTGCACTCACCTGGCTCTCTCTTTGGATTCATTGTAAATTTCAGTGATGACTCGATCTTTCTCGTCCATGAAGTTATTGTGAACTTCTTCCAGTTTCCTGAAAGAGTCGGAGAAACACTCGAGTTCACACAGTAACTTTGCTTAGCCTGAAAACTCACTGCTCAGCAGGCACTCTGTATGCTCAGTTGTATTTATGAGTTTGTACAGCTGTTATAGCAGCTCTTCACATCACAAAGAAGTGAATCTCCACAAACAGAAGTGGCACCGAGTCAGTGTGTGAAAACAAATACAAGGCCACATGCCACGAGGTTGTGCCAAGACACAAGGCACAGAGAATTGTCCACAAACGATCCAACTCATCTGGATGTGAGTGTGCAGCAAAGAAAACTCATAAATTCAGGAAATAGGATGGAAGGACTGCAGTGGGAAGTTTCTAACACTCAGCTTATAAAATGCTTAATGATTTCCTTTTAGTCTTTCCTAACAACAAAGTGATGCAAAAAAGATTAAAAAAATCAAACAAACCACACAGTAAGTGTCATATGCCGTTTTTTTCACCTGAAGAAGAATATGTGGGCTCCGATACTGAGCAGCATAGTGATGACACAGTAGCCCACCAGCCGGAAGTTCCTCCTCCTCCTCCTCTGCCACTCCTCTGCCGTCATCTCCTGCGCATGAGACTGACGAAACTGCTCCCAGTACCGCACGCTCTCCTCTGTATTCATACTGATGGTGAAGTAGTCGAAGAGGAATCGTTAACATCAGAAACAGAGGTAGAACGGAGGGTACGAACATTAAAAACAGACTGAACTGAAGTGTTAATGAGGCAAGCCTGAGGGATGGATAGTTATCAAGTAGTAAACTTCCATCAAAATGTGATGGACAAGAATGTTTTCTAGACTTGTGCACAAGGTGGACTATGCAGCACCTCCATCAAGGATTTATTTAGGAGTGTTAGATTGTGTGCATCTTCACCTGGCTCTGTGGCTGGTGTGACTGGAGGCGGATCTGACGGCCTGGCCCCCACTGTATGGATGTCTGATTTTGAAGTCGTACTCCTTCCTGCTCGGGTCCTTGCTCAGCACTCGGTAGGCCTCGTTCAGCTCCACAAACTGGCTGTGCAGCGCTGGGTTGGATGGGTCGCTGTCTGGGTGCAGCTGCAGGACGAGTGGGTCAGTTACAGTAATGAGGTCTTACTGACCAAACCAACCAGTGAACCAAGAGATATTCTGGTGCAGACTTGTGTTTATCTGGACATGTCTACTTGCATTGACACCCAAAAGTGTTCTTACTCTCTCTGTTAAACAAATACATGCATAGGTATGGTTTGCACTCACAACCATGCTTTTTCTCTAAAAGGGTGAGTTGTATTCTGCTCCTCAATTATGCCAAAACCACAAGGTAAATACACATGCACATCCTTATTTACACTGGGAGCCACAACATGAAAACAAACAGTCAGGAAGCCCACTGTGGGAACAGTTAAAAAGTACAAACTAGGCTGTGAGAGGCTGCCCTCGTGTGGCCAGGCATTTTCTGTAAATGCATAGCTGGTAAACAAATGAGGACCCTACCTTCTTAGATTTGTCAAAAAATGCATTTTTAATTTCCTCCAAAGAGGCATCAGATTTGACTCCCAGGAGGTCATAGTAGTTCACAGCTTTTCTGTGGTGAGAAAGCAAAGAACTCAAAACCAAACAGGCATTCAGACCTGTACAAAGCAGAGTACATAAACACAATCACTAAGTTGTTCACAGTAATTCTGATTAAGTTCAACACACATATATACAAAGTCTACCTGTGTGCATAGCTCTGGGAGAGCAGACGCAGCCCACTCTTGCAGCACCACAGACAACTCTGACACAGACGCAGCTGAGCCTCCAACTGCATGATGGAAGATTTCTGAGGTTCCACACAGAGGACCTGTGCAGAGAGGACAGATGTTAACATCAGCAATGACAAAGACCATAACAGGAGAAGCATTTGAAAACGTGCGCAGACTCCAGACCCAAACCTCACAGCATTTTAAATATGTTTATGTTGCAGTATACAAATCTTACAAATCTATTTCTGTTGGAAGGACATAATCCAGTGTTTTACAACTCTTAGGGACAAAACCAACACTGGAAGCAGCATGCTTAAGAAATGTCTGATAATTTCTATATTTTCTACACGTACACTTGAAACTGAATGTCACCAAAATATATTGTATGGACTATCTGACCCTTATGTTATGTGCAATGTGTGAAATACTATGTGCCTATGAGATGTAACGTATTGCATATGTCACTGAAAGATCCTGATACCATATAATTAATTGTGTTGTCAACCCAACCATTTAACTTGAAAACATACTGATACAATGAGTGAGTTTAAAATAAAGATACAGAAATGTTGGTTAACGTTGCGATTACACAGTTTCACCATCTTTACCTTTCAGTGTGTGTCCATTGAAACTGATGCGGTCAGCAACTGTCCCCTCATCTGTTGACACGTGACCTGACTTTGGACAACAACAGGGGACGAGGTGAGTGAGATATCTAAAAAGGACGACTTTAACATGAACATCCCAAACAACCAACACCAGCAGTTGCTCTCTTATTATCTTCTGATACATAAAACTCGTCCTTTACTTTGACATCATGCAGCTTCGTTCCTGGGGAGCGTGTTGACCCCGTGAAATCTAAGTTAGTTTAACATAAAGTTACTATGAATTAAAAAAGACGTGAGCTACTTTCATCAGCTACACCACCAGCTACACGGCGACTGCTGGTTTTGCATGGCTTATACGATATAAAGAGCAGACAGTGCCAATGAGTTTCCAGTTGGGACACTTTGTTCTGCTACCTGAACAGCAACGCTAACGTTAGCCGAGGTTAGCTTTAGATGCCCGACAGCCATTCTGTGCTACTGTTAGCCTGCTAATAACGATCTAATTTAGCTAGCGGTGCTCTGTGAAAGATGAAGAACCAACATTAGGCAATGCTACAAAACCGGGACAAGTATAAAGCCAGCACTTAAAGGAAGACAAGTCACATACCAGCAGAACTCAGTTTCATAACAGTAGCCGTGCTGTGGGGCCGTTGTATAAACTCAGCTGCGTCAAGTTAGCTAGAGGGAAACCGGAAACGAGATGTTTTTCCTTCAAAATAAAGCGCCGTTTTTCTTTCTCCACCATAGGCCATTTCAGTGACCATGCCTCAGGCAGACTGGAGAGACACTCATGTCACTGCTGTGGGTTACAATATTATATTCAACAGAGAAGACAACACAATCAGTTATAAAAATGTAATTATGACTTTTAATGCCGGTTATATGAAAGTGTAATTTATATGGATAGAAGATAACTACACTTTATTTGGCAAAATAATACTTCTTATGTACAGTATTTTAAAGTAGTACTTTGCAGTATCGTGTAATACAACTTGCAACATGTTGATTATGACCGGAAGTTGTTGTTGATTCTAGGCAGCTTAACACAACACATACACGCCCCTGCACGTGCCCCTGTTGTTACCGTGTTCACCCACAGAGGTGAAATACAGGATTCATGCAACGTAGATCCTGAATACAAAATATTACATGCACAGTTTTTAAAATGTGCACAATTATTTACCTTTTTACACAGCTGTCAGTAAAGTATTTCTGATAATATGACATATTTATAGACCTGCAGTTCGGACTCTTGGTCAGTGGGTGGTGATAATGAGCATATTTTACCATCCGTGAAAAAAAGAGGAAGAAACTACACTCTGCTCTTTGGCATACTCTTCCACCCAGGAAGGTAAGATCAAACTCCATCAACCTTTGGGCCAAAATTTAACCGATTATGATAGCTGTAGTTATCGTTTGTCGTTTATTTTTCGTTTTACATGATAATCAGTGATTTGCACTTGGTCCTTGGTCCTTCTGTCTGTGCTCGGCTGCAGGATGAACTGAAAGTTGGTCACTGAAGTTGTCAGTCGGAACAGTTTACAACATTTAATCTAACTCTAACTCAAACTAATAGCATCAGCATACTCCAATCTGCGTGTGATCCATGGGATACTTGCAAATATAAAAATGAATTATTGTGTCTCTTATTTCGCCTCTTTCACGGGACTGAACAGCTCGAGTTCGCATTATATCAGCTTTCAAACAGCGGTATGATCTATTCAATATATTTTAAAGGTAAAATAAACAGTAAACCACACGCTGCTCTATACATTTGTTGACACTTTAACGAGTCACTGCAGGTGATTTTCAGCCGTCAACAGGCAAAACACCTGCTGGGGCATTACCGATTGGGGTGTGACCAAAAAGCTTTTCACTTACTCGCCTCCATGGCAAGTTAAAACATTTTTTTTGAAGCTTTCTTCATCCCATGTACATCAGTTCTGAAGTGTGCTGGAAGCTGTTGCAAAGTGGCCACATCCCTGTTGATTTAAATATTACTTGACATCCTGCAGTGTCCGTGACAGGCTGATACCACTGATTTTCTTTTTCTTTGACCAATGTCTGGGCTAGTGTCCTGATACCAACACAGATACAGATACTTTTAAAGGCCCTGCACATCCACACAGGGTCTGATTAGACGTCTTAGACGTTTACTGGGAATTTGACTGATATAATTTAAACTGCCGATTCTGATTATGAGCAACAGGTCTGGGCCTCATAGTATTTTCTTTCTTTCTTAGCTCTAATCTCTGCATGTGTGTTTTCTTGGCGTGTCTGTTTGAGCAGTGGAGGGAGAGGCTATGTCCTGACCTGGACACAGTTATTTAATGCACTTTGTTTCCTTAATAGAAATATTAACAGTCAATATTGATATTTTTACATGTGGATCACAGAACTGCAATAGTGTGAGTGAAGAGATAAGTGACGACTCCAGTGAGAATCCACAGTGCGAGATGATGGACTCTGAGGTGTCTGTGCTGCTGCACTGTGCAGCCTGGAGGGGCCTGCTGGAGCCTCAAGTACAAGTGGAGCTCAGTGAAAGGTAGAAGCATGAATCTCCTCTGCCTCTGAACCATAGAGTTATATATTTAAAAGGTCTTTCTACTGAACAACACAATGGCTCAAACTTGTGGTGATCACACTTTATGTAGTACATTTAGTTCAAAGAAAAAATGAATTGTAGTAGCCCGAAAAGTGTTTTACTTCCTCTCCCTCTACCCAGATTCAACAGGAGGACAGATCCGGCTCTGGAGCGTCAGATAGAGGAGGCGTGGGCAGAGCGGGTGTCTAAGGAGCCGTGGCTTTTCAACGGGTCCAAATTCAGACTGCACTCCTTCTGCTTGGCCTCTCCTACGCCTGCCTCATCATCCTCTGTTTCTCCCAAACACCCACCCTGCACTCATTCAGCCAACGTCCTCGTCTTAGACCACGCGGAGTATCAGGACGGGGAATTACACAGCAGACAAAGACTGGAGGAGACTTCTCAGAATAGTTTGGACAAAACAAACAGACCCGTGAATCAGGCAGAAAATGAAGATGGTGAATTGTCACGAGCTTCCTCCACTTGCGGCTGCAGAGAATCTCAGGGCATTACGGCTGAACTACCTTCACGCTCTCACAAAGACATAGACCATGAAGAGGCCGGGCCGCTCCTCACTCTGAGACTAGGCCTGACATGCTACAAGGACTACCTGGGAACCAACTGGTCATGTCGAGTGGCAGAGCTCCGTCAGCTGGGAGAGAAGGAGTTTGGTGATCCTCTGGCACTGCTGGCTCAGCCTCTGGGCGTGGGTGCCGTCCTGTGTACAGCTGACGGTCAAGTGGTGTTGATCAGGAGGAGCCAGAGGGTGGCGGAGGCAGGGGGGCTCCTGGACATCCCCGGAGGTCACCCAGAACCAAAGGTGAAGTAAATAAAGTAAATTAAGTGTCTCTGATGTGCTCGCTGTGTTACTTATTCTCTCTCCGCTCTCCTCAGGTGGTGTGTGAGCGTCTGGGTCAGGCAGTGTGTGAGGAGCACATCAGTGTGGGCATGATGCAGCGGAGGCCCGTCGTCTCAGAGCTCTTCTCATCTGTGTGTGCTGAGATCAGAGACGAGGTGGCTTTCTCTTTCTGTAAACTTATTTCATGTCACGTTGATGTTTACACAGTAGTCGCTTTATTGATACGACTATATGCTCGTCTATCTCCTTATGATTTGTTTTTCATTAAACTATGGCTAAAAGTAATTATAACTGTATAATCAATTACTATGTTGATTATGTTTTGATGAATTGGTTAATCATTTAGTCCATAAAATGAGAAAATAGTGAAAAGTCTTGAAATCACTCGTTTTGTCCAACCAACAGAAAGAAAAACATAAAATACTCACATTTGAGAAGCTGGAACCAGCAAATATCTCTATTTCTTCTGTTGCATCAATTAGACGATTCATCACATGCTGGCGCTATTGATCATCTCTGTGTTGATATTTTACTGATTGTTGACCGCTGTATCCAAATACTTTTAGGAATCAACCATCAATCGTTTCAGCGCCTTCACCACATACACCCCTGCCATTGTCTGTTATGTCAGTTTCACTCCGTAACATGAATAAATCAACCAGTTTTTTTTTTAAATTAATTTAAAGAAAATGTAAAACAATACTCAATTTGCTTTTTCCAATATCTAGAGGAGCTCAGTCAGCATTTGAGCATGACCAGCTGTTTAGGAAAGGTGGAGAACAGAGAGACTATAATCTGTGATATTCACTAGAAATTCTTTCAAAATCGACAATTATCCTTCCTCTCGTCTGTTCGTCCGCAGGTGAATATTCCTCTGAGCTCCCTCGGAGAGCCCGTCCTGATGGGCGTCGCTCTGAATCACACCAGCGCCGGCCGACCAAGTGCTGAGTTCTACGTCAGGTACTCACTCCTTCAGTGTTAATCCCTGAAACTGACTGCAGCACTGTTTTCTCAAGAAGCAGTGGAGTCACTAAAGGTTACTCAGGGAAACGAGGAATAAAATCATTAAATTAGGGGGACATTTTTATGACAGGATTCATTGTCAGCAATATTATTTGTCCACCTATATATTACCATACCTGTGTGAAAGTATCACTAATACAATCAGCATTTGAAGTTTTTGATACACAAGTAAACCCGTTTTTTTTTGTTCACACACATGTACTAATACTACATATAATCACACATAGTGTAGCCACAGTTTGTCAATACATGCAGCCGTACAATACAGACACACGTATACACGTTTTTATCTTGATTCTGTTTGCTTGTTTACGCCCTCCTGCAACATGAGGTCTGGTCTGAATGAAAAAATGCAAATATATGTTTTTAAATTACTTAATAGTTAGTTAGTTAATTAGTCAATACAATATCAGACCATTTTACATGTCATCATGATATAAAAAGTTGTCTGGCATTGGATCAGAGAGAAACCACCGTCCATGATGACAGTGTGTCATTCAACATAATGTTTTTATTTTATTTAACCAGCTACGTCCAGTTGAGGTTGAAAACCAATTTTCCAAGGGAGACCTGGCCAATACGGCAGTATAAACAGTTACTGATAATACATAACTGATAAAAGAATATTAAAAATAGGTCCATTAGAGACAGACAGCAGATGTACTGTATCTGTGTTGTGATCTGAGATAATGAGTGCTAGAGTGACTTCATAAAGATGTGATGTATCTTTGTGTCCTCAGTTGCTCATTAACATCTGATGAAGTCAGAAAGTTGTACTGGAAAGGAGGAGCAGAGGCCCACGAGTCCACAGACATCGTCTTTCTCAGCAGAACGGTAATTCATCTATAGTTACAGATGTATAATAGTCTGCAGAGCGACTCCAGGATGAGCTTCATCTACAGTAAATAACAAGATGTAGAAATAATAAGTTGTGTTTCAAATGACAGGATTCAAGGTAAATATCACAACCTAGATACATTATTAAGACTACATTTTGTTGTCCCTGAAATTTGTAGGAGTTGTTGCAGCTGCACAGAAGCAGCCCTCTGTGGTCGGAGCTGTGTCCTTCAGCTAAAGGAGCCGTGATGCTTTATCAGACCGTGAAGCCTGACGGAGAGCGAGGCCCGAGCAGACGACACCACACTCCAGAAAATGGATCCACATGCTCAAATGTGTAAAACATAAAGAGAAACATATCAAGTTCAGGGATTTATTACTCTTTGACTTTGAGCACTCTCTGACCAAAAACTGTGCAAAATACTGTATGTTTTTAATCATTTGTACACGTAAAAACATGATAAAAAAAGTTGAAAATATTTTGAATAAAAACCCTAAAAAGTGACCTGGTTTTCTGCATTCCAATAATTAAATACTACTACTGATTATCTGTGATTGGCTGAAGCAGTGAGTGCAACACATACTGTAGTCTGTAGTTTTCTGTATCACATTACTTGCAGATGTAGTGAGCCCTTTTTGTAAATTAAAAGACATCAGTAGAATTATTGTCCTTGTAAACAGAAAGTGTAGCGGCATCTGTTTCTTCTTGCTCCGGGTTTCCTCACCAGTAACCTTCATAACCGCTGTAACCAAAGTCTCTGTAGTAGCAGCCCTGGTCCTGATTGGCCACATTCCACTGAAATGTAAACAACACAAAAGGACAATGTGACTTTGTTTACTCTGTGAAATCAACTAAAGGGTGGCTGTTGCTGTTACTTAGCATTTGACTAGCTTGGCTGTGGTTTAGGAAGGGTTAAAATAAACCAGAACTTTCAGAAGTTTAAAAAGTAAGGTTTGTTTTGAATGTAGATTTCACAGCTGCATAAAGCACTCACATATCTTGGCTGCTGCCTCCATGGCTGCATGTTGATTCTCGAGTCGTTCCATCCTATGAAGACAAAAATGAAATCAACTAACATCTTAAAGTATCAAGTCTCCCAAAATACTGCCCGTCATTTCTCACGCTGACCATTAAGTCCTGTCCACTGGCTCCTATGTGAGGGTGGAGGGCCGTGAGGGTGGGGTCTTTTCTTGTGAAGTCGGGGTTTCTTCTTCTCCTGTTTGGGGATGGGGGGCAGCAGTCTGCGAGCCTCGTCTTTGTACTCCTGCAGGAGCGCCTGTGCCCGTTCCTGAGGCAGCTCAACATACTGCAGCTCCTCCAGCAGGTCACTCTGCTGCTCGGGAAGACTGCAGCTCACTAGAGAGATATCAGACAGTCTGATTATCAGACTAATACACATCTTACACATATTTTTTTTGAGGAGAGGGACTCCCAAAGAGAGAATGATGTTTAAATTAAATTTAATTAATTAATAGAAATGCCTTTCAGATCAACACCCCACATCAGTTCAACCCACGTCACTGTGTCGGCCTAAACTGGAACTGAGGTTTCCGCGTATTAATCACTGAGATGTTATTCTTCCTATAAATCATGGACGAGTCAGACCTTGGAGTTTGAGCAGCGCGGTCTCAGGGATCTGCTCCACGTCCCTCGTCTGGTGCTGGGACAGTCGTCTTTTCCACTCGCGTGCGGAGGGAAAGACCACCACCACCTGGCGCCTGAAGCCTGTAAACAGCTGCAGCTTGTAACGGCGTGCAGAGAAGAGGATGTTG
The DNA here is from genome assembly GCF_043641665.1 of Enoplosus armatus. NCBI lineage: Eukaryota > Metazoa > Chordata > Actinopteri > Centrarchiformes > Enoplosidae > Enoplosus > Enoplosus armatus. Next base: position 14,380,391 of record NC_092189.1, read on the forward strand.
CACTGGAAACAGAGAGATGACAAAGAGAGTAAGAGAACTGAGGAGGTGGAATACAATGTCAAAGTCCTGATACATCCAAGCATGTTTCAGTGCTTCAATTAATAAATGAAATCCATTTGTGTTCAGTAGTGAAGAGTTACCTGGTCGAGGATGTAGTTGCCAGGAGTCTGAGCAGCCATTTTGATCAAATCAGTCAGACACTGAGAGGCCTGCTGCAGTCGGCTGTTCCTCTGTCCACCACTCTACACACACACACACACACACACACACACACACACACACACACACACACACACACACACAAAGTGGATCAGTAGGTCTGAAATTGAACATCCTCTTTGAATGCGAAAATAAAACATGAGAGTGAAGACTGAAGGTTTGACTGACAATCATACATGCCAGCAGCTCCTCTGTGCCCAACAGCCTGTACTGTTTCTCTGGATGCTGCTTCATGTGAGTCCTGGCCCAGCGGCTCTTCCCAGAACCAGGAAGACCAACCATCAACAGCACCTGGAGGGAGGGAGAGAGAGATTAAAGTGTAACAACTTGTAATGACAACTTTATATCCTGTCTGAAAATGTGTAGCCTACACGTTCATGTATTCCTCAAATGTCTTTTTTTTAACCAAAATTTCTTTATCAACTACAAACTTTTCCACCACAGGGAAGCATAAAACTACCTTACCGTACCGTAATAATAATTATACACCTGGAAACCCAGCTGCCGTCTCTTACCTCACACTGTGCCCTGAAGGTAGGAGCCAATGTGGCACGCACCCTCTGCACGGCAGAAAGAGCTGCCAGCGGTGTAAACCCTGGAGGGCCGGGGTACCAGGGAGGAGCTGTGGGGTCCAGGTGGAATCTGACTGAACAGCTCTTACAGAGGACGTGAGGGAACAGAGCACGACCCTTCAGGACAGAGGCGCTCAGGGAGAAGGCCACGCCCATGAAATGACCGTTCTTACGGAAAGAGACCTCAACAGCACCGTCTGTAGAGAAAGACTGTCGATGTGCAAACATCGTGTAAACATGACACACACTCACACAGTTGAGATTAGAAAAAAAAGAAATGTCCTCTAACTCAACCGAAACTAGATACTTATGTGACAGTCAAGTGTTAAAGAATGCGAACAGAGGAAGAATTGAAGAGAAAAGTGTCACTCACAGCGTAACAGCCAATGATATCCCCCTCTGAGAAGGGTTCTCCAAACTCTTCCTCCTTCCCAGCTGACACTTTTTTACTGCGGCCATCATAAGCAAAAGAGAATTCATCTTCACCTGGTATGAGACCGATAGAAAGCCAGAGGGAGAAAGAAGATCTTAACAAGAATAAACACATCTCAAAAAGGTGCCTCTGGGAGAAATCTGAAGTGAACCTAATAATGAATCTAATCCTCACCCAGCAGTAGAGAGGTGTTGGCCACCGACCAGCCAACTCTCAGGCCGTAAGGATCCATGCCTTCTTGTTCCCCCAGCTGTGTAGTCAACAACTTCTTCTCCAGCCTCACCTCAAAGCCCACCCTGCCCTGCAGCACCCCGTGGGTGAGCCTGCAGCCTGACCACAGCGAGGGGAATCGAGACCAGAACCGCGGCTGGCCGCACGCACAGTCAGGACCCACCTCGAAGTGGAGGTGACTGTCATCTGTGCAAACAACAAGGGATTCAAAATGGCTCTGCTCGGCTCTCATGACTTATAACATTTTATTTCAAGAAACTGCATCTTCTGGGATGATTTTATTGACAAAATAATCATAGTTTAAAACACTGAAACTAAATGAGGTCTGTTATATGTTCCTTCACTAGTGACGTAGTGAGTGTTGCCCAAAGACTTACATGGATCTAGTCTGACTTTATCTTCATCTTCATCTTCCTCCTCTGTCTCCACTCTGTCGGCTGGAGGTTGTGGTGATTTGGCTCTGGTAGAGAGGAGATACAGATAGTGGGTGTTATAAGCTGCTTTATAACACCCTTTTTATAAAAGATCTGATTTAAAAAGCCCCTAACAAGACGAGTGAGTGGCTGTTTCCTCAAATCTATGGGTAAAGCTGTGCTATGGCTATTCTAAATTATGGGAAACCTAATTTTAGGAGGCATGAAACTGGGTAAACCATCAGTAAATCTGGGTTTCACCTGTACTTTTAAAATATTTTATTTACAGCTTTTTTATAGCTTCATCCTTGCATCTATACCTATACCCACCCACGTCCAAGGGGGCTATAAAAATCACTGAAACACCTGTTATGAAGTGTAATCCAATGTTTTGACTATACCCGAAGCCTTTAAACGACTTCATCTCATCTGTGGACGCTTCTTTTCAAAACTACAATCTATCTTGCGTTACCTTTTGTATCGTATCTCCTCTTTGAACTCGTAGAAAGCTCTTCCTTTGTCCATCTCCTCGGATGACGGAGCTCTCCTGTCCTCTCCGGGATCCTCTGCATCTCCCTGCTGCATCTCAGCCTCTCCCTCCTCCGCTTGGTACTCTGGCACACGCTCTGAAATAAACTCAGAGCCTTGTTGTAGTGTTGGCAGACCAGCATCAGTCTCTGTCTGTGTGGAAGAGTCCGTGTACTCTCTGGTGCAGTCTAGTTTACATCGCGTAGTAACACCAGTTTCTGTCGGTGGTGATGAGGACGGAGCGCGGACGTCCACTGTCTCCGTTTGTGCCGAAAGTGTCAGTGAGCTGTCTTTTTGTAGTTTTACGTCTTCCGCGCCGTCTTTTCCAATGTGTCCTGCCTCTAATGCAGACCACAGCCTGCCTACCAGCTCAGCCTTCAGTCCCCTGCCGTCCAACCCAAGTTCTGTAAGTCTGGACCGCAGCTCGGGCACCTTTAACTTTTTGATATCTGTTAGCTTCATTGTTACCGTGTGAGTATTAATCCAGGTGTCTTCTTATTCGAGTTGCGGCTTCTTTAACCAAAACAGAGCCAAAGTAAACTGTGAAAACTAAACTGTAGGGAAAGACAAGCGGTTTGGACCAAAACATCGGTTCAATATGGTGCCCTGGTTTGTGATTGGCGCTTTACTTCTTCTTCTCTCCAATTTTTGGCAGATTAGACACTCTCTGAAGTCTTTACTGCCATCAAACGGTTTCAAACGTTACTACAACTGGTGTTCACACATGGATGATCCACATTTTCTAGGTTTTATCCTTTTTTCTCCGCTGTCCACTTCAGTACAGTGAACAGTATAACCAGATTTACAGTTCAAGTTGAAATGACAGTAATACTGATGCCCAGTTACAAATCAGTTGTTTTTGTCAGAGTTTTTTTTAACTGTGGTGGAAGTATTCAGATCCTTAACTTCAGTAAAAGTACCAATACAACAATGTAAAAACACCCATGCATTCAAATTCCTACTTAAGTGAAAGTATGAAAGAATTGTCAATTCTACTTAAAGTATCAGAAGTAAAAATGGAGAGGATCTGAGCATTGGGAAAGTAATCCTTAACACACAGTAAACCTGCATCTCCTTATGTGTACTTTCATATCACCCTAATCTGCTCTGTTAACTTATTTTATCTGTTTATGTTGTATTTTTCTGTTCCAGTCATGTTTATTTTTAAAAGTAAAAAAAAAAGAAATAAAGTCACAGCCTGCCTGTAGTGGCATTAAATTCCATTAACTCATCTGTCAGTATTAATGTATGTGTATCTACTTTTTTGTAGAGTTGAGACATTATTTCATAACGGGAGGCTTTTTATTTGACAAACAAGACAAATGCAATAACCATGAATGTGAATGAGCACAAACAGGTACAAGAGGTAAAAAGCAAGACTTAGAAGAAGTTATAATACAAAAAACAATTCATATATTACACTTTACATTACTGTCTCATCTCTCTTTACTTCAGATTTCTTTCTCCGCTGCCTGTGTTTCATTACAACCACTTGGGTCAATGCTAACAGGAAAGAAGTTTAGAAACAACTTTGAATCATTTGTTTTGAAAAACTCAGCAAAGTTAGTAACTTATTTCCTCTTCACTGACCCTTTTTGGGCTCCGCACAAATCTCTCTCAATATGAAAACTACCACAGATCCTTGAAGGTTTACCTCCTAACTTTATAATTTGAGAAGATTTGATTGCTTCACTGACGCCCTGAGAGCGGCTGTGTCCACACAAACAGCATCATAGTAACAATCGTCACAAGAGGAGAGAAGGTCAGCAGTGATTTTTCCGTTACACAACAGAACATTCAGGTCATGCTCACACAGTGAGCCTGTTTCTCGTACACGGTGGCTCAGTCTCGCTCTCACCACATGCTTCACAATAAAAGCGTCTCAGTGCTACATCTGAATATTTCAGAACAGTCAACAAAACTGTATTCTCCCTGATGAGGACACAGCTGTGCAAAATGTCGGACTCCAGCTGAAATGTAAACAACCATGCATATTAAATATATTCTAAACAGACACTCTCTGGTTGCTTGTGGTCAAATGACAAAGATAAGCATAGCTTCTGAGTAACACTGTGGTTATTAGATCACTGAATACGTCTGCTTCAACTATTCTGATAAGTTTTTATTTTTTTCTTCAGTAAAATCCCTTTTTGTTCCCAACACAGAGTTGAGGTTAGTCTCAGTTCGTGCACATTGTTACATCAGAGTGAAGCCTCAGTTTTTACTGAAAAATAAATTCCTGCACAGCTTTGAAAAACCCAGAAGCACTCAGTGCTTTTCTGTGGTCCAGAATCCTTTAAGACTCTTCTAACAATATAGATGAAAAATATTCAGTCTACTGCATGATAAAAAAAAAGAACCAGCTGCAACTCTATTTCCTAATCCAAACATACACCAAAATTAAACAGCTTTATTATCAGTTATATCTGTCTACAATGATGTTACTATTATTTCATACACTGTCTGTTGTATTAGTTATAATTTGATTTTATTAAGATGTAATTGACAGTGATGGAGGCTTTGCAGCAACGGTTTGTGGACACCTGTAGTTCTTTTTACCATCGCTGTCAAAATATCTCCAACTCAGAATTACAACTTGGAGGCTGACGTGAACTGTTGCTCGTAATTACGCTCTAAATGGTATGATGTGAACGCAGCGTACTTTCCGGCTATCTGGCGGATAGGAAAGGAAATGGTGTCACTACAAAATCTTTTTTATCGGGCAGCAGACTTAATTTTTTTTTAATCTGTTTGGTTAGAAACGTCTTTGAGGATTTGGGAATTGTTTTTTTTTTTTTAAGATCAACTAGTATTTATTATTAAATAAAACTGTTCTTAAATATAAATAAGAAGCACAAACTGGGGCTAAGTTGTGGTGTCACTGTGAGGTGACGGGTGCTTGCGGGCTGCAGGGCAAACTGTGATGTCTTTGTAATGTAAAGTGAGTGATGTTGGCCCTGCTCAAACATCATATTATTATTATAATTATAAATATTAAAATATATTATAATATTATATTATTATAATATAGCCTGACAGATACTGGATTTTTGACATCAATACTGATTTCAATATTTTAGATTTTAAAAATCTAATAACGATATTTCAGCCAATACTTTTTTACTATGAAGAGATGACATAATATCAACACTGTTTCTTAATGACCTGAAACATAACTTTGGCATTTCTATTCTGAAATGTCTTGTTACTTATCGGCTAATGTATACGATTTATCGGTCAGGCTCTATTATATAAGATGATGAATTATGAATTATATCGAAATAAAAACACGTCCATATTCTACATGCAGCAGTAAGAACTGTAGAGTGGACATTATCAATAGTGATGAGGGAAGACAATTGGGTTTAAAACTACATTTAGATGGTGCGTCATCTCATATCACTACCTCATACATGCTCAGTTAGACTAAGAGGGTGGGTGTTGCTGGAGAAGGTGAGGGGGAGCCGCTGTCAGACGGACTGTATCCCAACAGCAGCTCCTTCTCTCGGGGACGACACGGCCCGCTGATGTGCTGGCTGTGAGAGTGGTAGAGCCGCAGGAAGGCCAGGATGGACTGAGTCATCCACAGAGCCGTCACACACCACAGAGATGCCTGAGGACACACGGAGTGAGTTTCAGTCACAGCTGTGAAGGTTGTTGTAGGTTAGCTTACATTAACCTCTGCTGCTTAGATCAGTTGTACAGTTTTAGGTGTGTTAGCAACAAATATTATGTGGTTAAATAAATCATCAACAACATTTAGGACTTAATGCTTAAAACTTAAAATCTTCCATTTTTGATCTAGTTCCTGGTCGTCAAAAAGACTTTGTACATACATATGAATGAGCACAAACAATTTGACAGTTTGTCTTAATTATTACTGTTAATCTTATATATTGTATCACCTTTTTCTGGTTTGTAAAAAGATCATTGAATTTGTTTTATCCAATAATGTTTTTACAATTTCCCAATTTCTTCAACCTTTATTGGAAGTGTGTTCAGCATACGTAGCATTAGCTGCGCACCTACACACATAGTGAGTGGCCTAATGCTTATGAAATAATAATTACATATAAAAGAAATTGCCTGAGGAAAAACACATTGTCTGGTCGAGGCTACTGAAACAGAGAGTAGGACGATGTGTGTGTTTACTCTCTGAGCGCTCCTACCTGTGCCAGACTGAGCTCTGTGTAGAAAGAGGAGGTGTCCACATCCAGGTAAAAAGGGACAGACTGGGACTCTGCACAGCTGAACACAAACAAACATGAAGGGGTGAGAAAGGATTAAACCACACTCACAGAATGGTCACAAAGTTTTAAGTTGAAAGACTTGAAAATATGTTATTGGTGTTGGGAACTATGTGTGAATTTTGCAGTGTTACGTGTACAAATTTAATATCAGGATGATTTATTTATTAATTACAGATGGATGAGCGTGCATTGTTGTGGATTTTTAGAGTTGTTTGTTAAATCTGCACCAAACATCACAATTACAACTACAGGTTAACTCCACTGGAGGAAACATGACAAAGAAACTGCCAAGAAATAAAAAAATATCTTTATCTGTACCAATATCAGTAACTGCTAAAGTACCCATGATAGTTGTCAGTTGTCTACTTTTTACTGTTGTTAGTGGCAGACGGATCACCATGTAACTCCTAAACCAAACATCAACATACAGGATTCACATATAGGTTCCACCATGACAACATGAAGGTTAATTATCAGATAATGTACCTGTATGTCCGGGTGTTGTCGTCAGTCACGGTGTCACACCAGGAGACCAGACCCAGAGACAAGATAACACTGGCCCCTCCGGACAGGAAGAGCACACACACACTCAGCAGCACCGTCAGGAAGGACGAAAACAGGGTGCTGAGCAGAAACACACAGTACAGACAGCTGTCAGACACTTCACAGTCCTTTAAATAAAATCATAGGCTAAAAGCTTTATGATGGGTATGTGGGTAAACACGCCCACTAGAGCTGAAATTATTAGTCAGTCAATTCATCAACTGATTATTTGATCATTATATAATTAACTGCTATCTATTTTGATAATTTAATAATCATTTATGCTGTTTTTCAAGCAAAAATGCCACAAATTATCTGGTTGCTGATAATGTGAGGATTTGGTGCTTTTCTTTGTCATATATGAGTGTTAGTCAGATAAAACATTAATAATATATTTCTGCATGTATATAGATGCATATTCATGAGAAGCAAAATATATTTTCGACATAGCTGTGTACTTGCCAGTGTTGTTATTACAGTACAGAAAGACAAAGTTATTTCCATTCTATAAAATATATTTAAAATAGTACTTTATACCTACACAACTACCATTACACTACTACTACTACTAGCAATACTACAGTGTAAAAGTACATCAAGTATTAGCATCAAAATATACTTAAAGTAACAAAAGTAAAAGTACTCATTATGCAGAATGGTCCATTTCAGAATAATGTATATTACTGAATTATAATTCTTGATTCATTAATGTGTGGAGCTCATTTTAAATTCTTTATACAGTTGGGTAGCTAAACCTATAATAATATATCATAATTTATTAGTTGATTAATATTTTGTATTAATAATATAAATCTGCTAAGTAACTAGTAACTAAAGCCTTAAAATAAATGTAGTGGAGTAGAGGTATAAAGTACCAGAAAATGAAAATAATGAAGTACCACAAAATTGTACTTGAGTAAAAGTACTTCGTTACATTCCACCACTGTGTATCGCTACAAGTCTTACTGTTAGATAGTAGAAGTGAGCTGTGTGAAGAATTAGGTCAGTAGTGTGATAATGTGTGGCACTCACTCATCATGTCGTCCATGCAGATAGAAGAGGCACCTCCAGCCCTGCGCTGCACCGTACAGCACCGTGAAAATACCAACAAATGTGGCGAACTGGCAGGCTGCCGGTGGGCCCCACTGCTGTACCACCAGGTGCGAGACGTCTCCCGGCTGCCCCGTCAGCTCGGCCCGGTTCTCTGTCCTCCAGTAGCCGGTGGAGAAGAGTGCGCAGCGGCCTTTGAAAGCAGAGCCGTTGAGAGCCATGGGGACGACCACCAGCAAGCCCGCCACCATCGACAGGGCGTGAGCCGTACAGTGGGCTAGCAACAACCGGCGGTCCAGCTCCATATTAGAGGTCAAGCTAAAACTAAACTGTGAAAGTATTGACGTTGTTAAAAAAAAATCGAGAAACGTCAACACATCCCCGTTTATTTCCCACGTAATGATTCACCGTGGTGGTGGGTATTTAAAGAAACCAGGGCGGGGACCGGGTCAGTGTTCCAGCCGTTACACGACGCCCCTCAGTGGGACGACAGAGAGGAGGAGGAGACAAAGAGGTGTCACTCCGCCACAATTTTCAGGAACCAGAAAAAAAGACGATACAAGAAGACGAGGGATGAATTATGAATCTCAGTCCCAACTGCACCAGTAGACAGAAGAATATGTGCATGTTAATTAAATGGGGTTGCATTTGCACTGCAGACATATAATATCCTATAATAGACATATAAGCCACCACTAAAAGATAGTGGTACAACTCTTACTTCAGGATCAAATAAATATGTTTTATTGAAAAACTTTGTAGGCTAACAGTAGAAGTAATAAAGAAGTAAACAAATAATTAAAGTGGGAATGAAAAAAACATATGAGTATAGATTAATCTTAAAAGATGTAATCCAAGAAAAAGTATAATGTATGTTTCTACGCCTCTAATGAATTACTCTTTGGTGGAGGCAATTATTATTATTATTATTATTATTATTATTATTATTATTATTATTATTATTATTTCTATTTCTGTTAATCACGGATCCATTGGAAAACATGATCCAAGACCATTCATTTTCACCATATCCAGTTGACAGACCAGAGAGGTCGTCTAATTATTGAGTAGAGTGATATATTGTTTTACACAAATTATCTTTGGTGCTACAAATTCCTTCAACAGTGACGTAGTCGTAGCGGCCTGACGTCTGTTTCTGCCAACTGGCCTCTTTTTATCAGCGCACGCAAAAGGGGATTTAATCACCCTGCAGACTGATTATCTGGATCATCTCACTGATGAAGGGCTTGATCAATGACGCTTATCAGCAGACATTTCAGGCTGGGCAGCACTGCGGTGGGCTGAGGGCTTATATTTACGTTTTATCTGAATCAAATTCAGTCGAAACCTTTTTTTTTTTTTCATTGAATAAACAATTAAAAAACAAATGTTCCCAATGTTCGTAAGAAATCCGCTTTACACCTACATACATTAAAAACAAAACTAATGTTGTGTTTTATAATCCTGATTGTTGCAACTCAGCTGTTACAGGAGCAATGTTTTCCCGACCCTGCATCTCAGGGAGTCATGCTGGTTTCATTGCCAAACAGAAATTCTCAAATTCTGGGGCACCACTTGAGTCCTATTTGTTGCAGCTAAAGAAGCTGGTATGATAGAAAGCAGCAGTGCTCTGGGTTTAGACGTCCAGGACAAACTATGGCACTAAAGATAAGTTAGGTCCACACTGCAAGTATGTCTTTTTAATTGCCCCAAAGGGGTCCAAATTGGATGCCTGTGTCTGGTAGAGAGGAATGTGGGGTGGAGCTTGGGAGAAATTCTTCTGTCGGACAGACATTGGCATCCGCCTACTACACCCCATCCTACTGATAAACCAGTCGATCAGTGAAACTGTGACGCACACACTGTGCAACTGAAAGAAAGACACAGATTGTCTTCATCTGTTTAATTCATAAACTGTAGTTACTATTGACCATTACCTCAAAGCCCATAATTATAGACATATAGTGGTGCAAAATCATCCGTCATTCAATACTCAGTAAAATGCTTTAAACATATAAATAATGTATGTGACGTATTATTTCATCAAAATCAAGAAATATGTCAACACCCATATGGGCACAATACAGGGGATGAATTAAAGGGACCATGACTTATGGGTTTGCTTGTACAATGAAGGGATCTACAGGGATGATTCAAATTAGTACAAACTCTGAAACGTTTTATTTACAGGTTACAAAGAAACATGGAAACCAGAGGCAACTGGTAAGAGGCCTGTTGCTGGCTCTAATCCAGAGCCTTGTTCACAAAAATCATATTTAATGGGAAAGGTATAAAAAGGATGACCATGTCAAGCATGAAATATGCACAAAAAAGTCAATGGTTAACTTCAAGTTAATGAGTGAATTACCACAGAGTTCAGTGATAAACTATGTTTAACAGACATTTTACATTCACTTAACACCGCCATCATAGCATCAAAATGCCGAAACCCGGGATCGAACCAGGGACCTTTAGATCTTCAGTCTAACGCTCTCCCAACTGAGCTATTTCGGCGATGAAGCTCCAGGAAGGTACAAGCTAGATTTATACAAGCGAAAATGACACATATTGTATTGTTTGCAGCAATAGTTAAAACCTATAGAAATAGAAAAACCTTCACCCGGCTGTTAGGTTAACTATGAGTCTCCATGGCTCTGGTAGGACGTTCCACGACGTTTCACACGGTGACGTAATTTTCACGCCCATATTTGGCGCAGAGGCTGCTGGGAAGAAAGGTCAAGAATCGATGGCCGTGGAAGACACGGATTTACTGCCGCAAGAAAGATTATCGCTCTGTAGGACTAGCTAATACTACTGGCAAAACGACTTAACTATTTCAGATGACTCATGTACGTCTTGCTGCCTACACTACAGCAAAAATTACAATAAGCTATCGCCCGTTTTTTATGAGACTCAGTCGACACTTTGGCTAGCTACCGTTAGCTGGCTAGCAGCTGCATTGTTATTGTTTTCGCTTAATTTGGCGGCCATATAAACAATATTGCCCGTGGTTCCCCAGCCGAGGCAGGGGTCCGGACTACCTGAGTGATGTTTTTCTGTCTGTCCCGGGAAAATGGATGAGAAATCCAGCAGCAGCAGCCACCACCGGCTCCTGATCGTTATGCTCATGGTGTTGCTCTTTGGCGTCATTATGATCCAGTATGTGTGCCCAAGCAAGTCTGAGTGCCAGATGCTACACCAGCTGGGGTCCTGGTTTAAGGACGGCAGTGCAACTGGTTCCCGGAGCAGTGGCAATGAAATCCAAGACGGGCTCCAAAAAGATCCCTACGTTGCAGAAGACGGTGCTCTGGTACGCTTTGTCCCTCGCTTCAACTTCACCAAAGCCGATTTGAATCGCGTTGTAGACTTCAACATCAAAGGAGATGATGTTATAGTATTTCTGCACATTCAAAAAACGGGTGGCACGACGTTTGGTCGACACCTGGTGCGGAATATTCAGCTGGAGAGGCCCTGCGAGTGTCACGCAGGTCAGAAGAAATGCACCTGTTACCGGCCAGGTAAAAAGGAAACTTGGCTCTTTTCCCGTTTCTCCACCGGCTGGAGCTGCGGGCTTCATGCGGACTGGACTGAGCTGACCAGCTGCGTCCCGTCACGCATGGACTCACGAGAGGTTCCCGAGAATCTGCCCAGGTAGGTGAAGGAGGATGCTTAGGATGGGAATCTTAGGGTTACTCTTTATACCATACACATATAGTTTAACCTGACCTGTTTGAAGCTGTTCTCGCTGTTTATTTGTTCTTTGGATGTAGCTATTCACCTTCATCTTGAGTGTGACTGTGACCCTTGCTTGCAGAAGTTTTAATACTGCAAGCAGGTGGTAAAATTAGATAAGATGTTCTTTATGTACTCAAAGATTCTGAATAAATCCTAATAGAAAGAGTGATTTAGTGGCTAAACATTTCTTAAACGTACTGCACAATCACGTCTAGTACACACAGACCAGATAACTGCAGTAGTCCTCAGTTTCTTTTTCTGATTTGGTCAAATTAGAACCAGTTCATTGTTACAACTGAATATAAATGACGGTTTCTTGTATTTAACACCATCTTCTTTGCCTAGCCTACCAAGAGCTTCTTGCCAAACTAATCCAACCAATCTATTCCCCAAGCTTTATGACGGGTGTTATGTAACTTTGTTAACCTTCAAGACAACAAACACTTATTCAAAGAATAAATAATCAACACATGAATTAATATAAAATAAAACATTAGTTGCAGCACAAATTCAAATTAATCACAGTAACATCTTGAGGCTATTTGAGTTGCCTTATTACAGACCTAATGTCCTCTTTTCTTCTCCAGTAGGAACTATTATTATATAACCATCTTAAGAGACCCAGTATCACGCTACCTGAGTGAGTGGCGTCACGTGCAACGTGGTGCTACATGGAAGGCATCCTTACACGTGTGCGATGGACGTTCACCAACGCTGTCTGAGCTGCCAAGCTGCTACTTGGGAGATGACTGGTCAGGTTGCTCCCTGCAGGAGTTCATGGACTGCCCCTTTAACCTGGCCAACAACCGGCAGACCCGTATGCTGGCTGATCTCAGCCTGGTAGGTTGCTACAACGTCTCCGCCATGAGTGAGGAGGAGCGCTGGGCAGTACTCCTAGAGAGCGCCAAACGCAACTTACTCGGCATGGCCTTCTTTGGGCTGACTGAGTACCAGCGTAAAACCCAGTATCTGTTTGAGCGTACCTTCAACTTGGAGTTCATTGCACCCTTCACACAGCTCAACGGCACACGTGCCTCCACTGTTGAAGTACCTCCTGAGACGCAACACAGAATCCTCCAGCTAAACCGATGGGACGTAGAGCTGTATGAGTATGCCCGTGACCTTTTCCTGCAGCGTTTCCAGGTGGCGAGGCAGCAGGAGCGCAGGCAGGCCAGGGAGAGGCGGCAGCAGGAGAGGAGGCGGCTCCGTGGAAGGCTTACAACAAAGCAAGGGAGGCAGCTGAAGCCCACAGAAACACCCCGTCAGCCTGACAGACACTCTGTAGTAACTGAGGAGCAGCAGAGGGGGAAGGCTGATGGAAACAGTGTGGAGTCAGAAGTGCTTCTCCCAGACTGGTGGGATCTGGATGAGAACGGCACTATGGAGGATTACGTGGACAATGTAGAACAGTGGTAGTGACGGAAACAAGCATTAGGGTGTCTTACTTCTAACTAAGTGTGCCAAGTTCTGCCTTGTCTGTTGTTAATGAATCCAAGTTAGTTTTAGTGTATGCCTTCCACTACAATGTATTTTTTTTCACCATGAACTGTGACAAAAATGACACACACCTATTTATTGATATTGATTGTATTTCTTTGCCATAACTGACATTCATAATGGATAGCTGGCCTGGGTACCTGCAACCCCGTACCTTTCAGTGATCACACAAGCCTTCTAGACTGTTCTCCTGGCTTTTAAACACATCTGAACTCTTGTGATGTAGCTTGGAATGAGGGGATGTTCATTTTTTCTTTGTTAAAAAGAACAATGTAATACTTGTTTCTATAAATAACATGCTACTGTTTGTGATTTACAATCTACATGTTGCCAAATTGTTGTCTTTTCTGAAATGCATACATTTTAATATGTACATGTGATTTTAAGTGTCTTTTAAGTAACAGAAAAGGAGAATGGAATTTTCATAGATACCTCAATGTGTAGCATTAACTGCTAATGTTGTAAATTTACTGAATGTGTCTGAAAGTCTCAATTTTGATATAAAATCATTTTACATTCACTGAACTATTGTTCTGCTTTTGCCTCAGTCTTTCTGTCTGATGTCCTTTTCTCTGATGATGAGCACTGAAGACTGCAAGAGATCGTGTTGAACTTGCAAACCTCTGGAACACCAGCAGGGAGTGCTGAAGTCATTTTAATGAAATTCAAACTTCTGAGGTGATAGTTGACATCACAGCTTATTCTTAAATTTGGTTGGATAGGAGTTTAACATTTTTCAGTGTGAGCCTCAGAGGATTTAATAGAGGGATCAGCTGTGACAGCTGCTCCTAAATTTTGAGGAATTATTCAGCAATACACTGAATGTGGAAATTCTCAAGACTTTATGGAGATTATAGGATTGCTGAAAGGAGGGATTACTTTTTTTATCAGTACAGCTGCATTTGCAGAAATGGTTGAGAGATGAAAACAGTATATGCTGTTAATTGTCTATATACCGAAATATATAAACTAAGTTTTAGTGTGTATTTAAATTTGGATTAGACAAGAAAAACCTGAATCATGTCTTTAATTTATGCCTAAAACTTTCAGTAAGTACAGTTTATTTATTGAGTACATTTAAACACAGCTTAAGCTGACCAAAGTGCTATACAGAAGGACATTATATACACACAAAGAGAAACATACCAACAATACAGTGATGTACAAAGTGCAGTACAAAAGGACAATAAATTATGCCCAAAAAGAAACATACCCACGGCAAGAATAAACAACAAAGGGCAAATACAGAACTGTAGAGAAGGCAACCAATTAAAAGGTAAATTTCATAAATAATGCCAAAAATCTGAAACCCTATGAAATTTAGCAGGCCTGTAGATGATGCCTGTTTTAACCTCACATTACAAGGTGATTTTAGGTAAAATATTAATCGCCTATATTATAAAAGATTGTCCATCCAAACAAATGTGAAGAAGTGTGATGGCTTATTCAATATCCGTCTCAAGTAGCTTTTATTGTGAAAAACCACAAGGCGACCGGAAAAGCTGATAGAAAAGCACCTTACTAACATCAGGTGGAGAGCGCTCCTCTAGTACCTAGTTATACGTTTTGGCTGTCACCTAAATGTAAGAAGTAAAACGAAGTAAAATACTGGTTTTATACATTTTGAACCGAAAAAGAGTGAGAGACATGAGTATATCACCGCCTTTGTTTTTAAGTGTTCAAATTGGGTTTTGGAATTTTCGTTTAACGTTAGGCTGACGTTACGTTTAAATTTTAACCGTTAATTAACGCTAGCTATTGCAGCTTTTAAATGGCTAGTTTAGCCTAACTGCTATCCTAATATTTCAATAGAGTTA
Organism: Enoplosus armatus; assembly: GCF_043641665.1. Lineage (NCBI taxonomy): Eukaryota > Metazoa > Chordata > Actinopteri > Centrarchiformes > Enoplosidae > Enoplosus > Enoplosus armatus. Next base: position 14,395,679 of record NC_092189.1, read on the forward strand.
AACAGAGTTAGCCTTTAAATTATATCCTTTAAATGATAGCACGCAATCTATCTATGAATTGATTTTTGGCTAACGTTGAGAGGGCGAAATATCTTCGTAACTAACAGCCTTCAGCTGCTCTGACCCTCAGTAATACTGAATTATTCGTAAACAGGGGAGTCTTTTATCCGCCTTGTATGTAGCTAATCTTATACACACATAGCTAGTTAGCGTATGTGCTATACCTACCCGCTATGTGTTTATAGCAGCATAACTTCATACCTGCTGTGCTTTAGTCGTGACTTTGATTCCCCCTAATGCTAATGATGTTATCTAATAAACGAAACCAAACACACACACTCCCTCCCAACTCCTCCCTCACCGTTTTGCCCTCCCTCTGATTTTTTTCAAATCTGTTATTCTCCTGTGTGTTCAGTCAGTGTTGCAGCCGAGCAAATTTAGTTGCAGCTAACACTTCAGCTGCCTGCCAAACCCCGCTTCTTTCTTTTCACACCGCGGCGGTAACACGTTTCTTTTACTTGCTGCGATATTATTTTTCCTAGTTAGCGATAACGCGCTTTTTTCCCTTATTCTTCTTTCTTATCCAGGCAATACTGACTGTATATCAGACCAAGAACGCGTCTTTGTCGGACAATAACCATCCAAATAAACATTTTAACCGACGTTAATTTAGGTGGAGACATTTGAGTCTGAATCCGATTGGACTATAAACAGGTAAGAGGCTGAGCACGTCTGGCGCAGTTGAGTTTGCAGCAATATTAATGCTACCGAGTTTTATATTTAATCCATATTGCGGTCATTTAAAATGCCTCTTCCACTCTGCCTGTTGCTGGAAGCACAAACCTGCATTTGATGTTGTCAAATACGGGCATTTTGCGGTGTTACACATTGGCACAACAGTAATAACATTTACATTTAACATGCTTTGGGCAGGTCTGCCGAGAGCTGCTTTGTATGGATACAAATAATGCTGTAAGACGTGGTCATATGTTAGCCTGGGATCTGCACACAAGGGTTTGGTTGAATGCAATATGCAGGATTATTATTGGATGTCTTTATCAGTGGTTCAAGTGCAAGTTGTTTTTTTGTTGTCATACCAGAGTGAAGAGCAAAAAAATAATCAATGTGAAATTACTTTCTGAGTCTCTGTAATATTGTGTGTAATTCCATTACAGCTGGTAGACGTGAGGAGCACCTGCAGGTTTCTTCCTGATTATCTGGCTGTATGTCTGCAGGGTTTTACAGCCTGCCTCCATGCATGCATGCAGTGCAGTCTTGCCCTTGTTTACCCTTAGGGGTCAGACACCCAAGCCACCATGGCAGACTGTGTTGTCACGAGTTACCAATATATATACTGCACGTACTTCCAGTGGATGTATTGCCACAATCTTGGTTCATTTAACAACACAGCCAGTCAAGACAAGTCCACGCTCCCTCTAGGCTGTGGACTCTGCACCAGTCTAGCTAGTTTTTCTTTACTTAATATAAACACTGATAAACTGACTAACACACATGGGCATACAGCCACATTTACCACATAACCTGTTTTCATTTCCCCTCTCACACAGACACACACATATTAACTGCTTGGGATGATCCATCTTTTATGGTGCAAATAAAACCATTCACCTACAATGCAGCAGCAATAACAAATAAAAAATGTTATGCTGACAATATGTTATTGGTTCAACTATAATTTCTGCAGTTTTTCCACACAGTTAACTTACATTATCTCACTACAGGGATGTGAAACTCCCAGCTCAAAACCAGCAATACGGCGAAGTAGAATCAAAGCAACAAGGGGCTACACAAAAGTAAAACTTTAAGTGCAGCAGGAGGCAAGCTAAACTGCACTGTGTTGTTCTGTATGATGGGATAGACGTGTTGTATGTTTGCTTGAATGGGAACTGTGGTGCTTTAATGAGCTGAAAGGATTACTGATACTTAACCTAATTACTTTGCTCCCTCCCTCCAGGCTGCTGGCTTTCACTCTCATTCTGATTTATGGATCTTCCACCTTGTGCTTTTTAATCAATCACCTGGTCATTGACATTATCCTGTTTTTGCACTTGACCCCGTCGCTGCTCTCAAAACAGTTGTCTGTTTACTGAACTGTAACAGATCATGTAGTTGGAGACCAGAGTTGTGTTTTCATAGCTACAGTATTTGTTACACAAATACCTGCGCCTCTAAAAAGGAATTCACAGAGCTTTTGGCATTGGGGAAACTCCAGATTAAAAAAGAAAAGAAAAACTCCCACAGGAAACTCTCAGATTCTTGTGTGAAACCAAACTGACACATGGACATGGGCCAAAGTGTTTTTTCCAATGTATAAATGCAAAAATTAGTCTTTCCCCAGTATGAACACTGAACTCCATAGTTGTATGATCTTTTTGTTCTGTCTGTCAACCTGCTGTATTAGACTAAAACACTTTATTTTCCCATCTTACATATTTACTCAATACCCAATTTCAAATGTTTCAATTGCACATTTTCAGCAGTGAGCACACTTGCATTTTCTTCACCTATAACAGTATATTTACCCAGTGCTCTTAATCTAGAACAATTCACACTGAATGTTCATGTCTTTTCAACACTTCAACTCCACTCAGCCTTTCAGTTTTAACTGCCACTCCACCTTCTTTCAGTAAATGTATTTAGACTGCCACTTCAACTTCTTCCAGTAAGTAAGTCCACCAATAGAGCAAGCTTAAATTTTCAACTCTTTTCAGTACTTTCACTTCAACTGCTATGCCAACCTCACTTGCTCACACTTAAATCAACACTTCAACTTCATTTAATGCTCAACCTTAATATGAACTTCTTTCAGCACTTCAGTTTTAACTGTCATTTCAACTGTCATTACAATACATTAATTGTATTTCAACACTTCAATTTCTTTCAGTAGTTCAAATTTAGCCTTTTCTAGTTTTATAATTATTTTGTTCTCTCTGTCAACCTGCTGTAGGCCTATGTGACTATAATACTTTACATTCCCATGTATTGCATTAAAAATCTCTTAATCTAGAGGAATAAAAAAAAGAACAGTAGAACAAGCTAAAAACCACCAAAATTACCATCAACCACTGGCAAGAAATTAAAGTGACAGACACTTAAAATATTCCCCTGCTTATACCATGATTGTGCAAAAGAAAAGAGCAAAGGGAATATAATATAATAAAATTATAAGAGGAGAAATTGGAGGAGTTTAGTTTTCTGAGGCGTTAAAGTGTCTCCCTGCCTTTCAGTGAATGCGTGCCTGACACTTCACAGTTTCAGCGGTATAAGGCTATCTATTAGTGTGAGCAGATAAGGTGCAGGGCAGTCTGTCGAGGTGGCACCCAGCCTACACACCAGCCATAATGCAGACGTCAGAGCTCCGGTGAAGGTTACACTGCCGGTAGCTCTTTGGTGCACTGTGTTTGATGAGGGACGCAGTGCGCCGGAGTCAACAGCAGCCACCCCCATCTGTCCTCCTTATACTTCCACCCCATCCTGTTCCACCTACACGTTGACCCCCACCTACTGACTGCTTGAGCCCCTCTTCTCACTGCAGACACCTGGAGGGCAGGCAGCAGCATAATGGCTGCTATAACTAGGGCACTCTATATTTATTCGCCGTGCCGCATCCCTGCAAATGACTGTTTATGCTGCATTGTAAAGGTCGGAGAAGTTCAGTAGGCCAAGATTATTTCTGCACAAAATGAACAGTGCAGAAACAAGCAATTTGAAGACATCACTGTGGGCTATGCAAAAATGTTCTGGTTATTTTTTCAAACAATTAATCAAGAAAATTAACTCCAGATTAATCAATAATGAAAACAATCATTAGTTGCATCCATACCATGTATATTAGAAGGTTAAATTATATATTTATTATAACAGCAGCATAGCTAAAGCTTATTTTCATGCTTTCTTATATATGTCTTGTTTTTACTTAAGAGCTTTAACCCATTCTTTAGTGTTGACACTGAGACACACTGAGATAGTTGAGATGTGTGGGTTACAACTGCACAATAATGCTGCCTCAAGCATGTAGCATCAAGCTCGTATCTCTTGAAAAGAGCTCTTGATCAATGTTTAGCTATAAGAGTACTTAAACTTCCTCTCTCTTTTTTTGTCACTCATATCTTTCTGCTTCATCTGCCTCTTAATTTTTTGCTCCATGGCTGTTTGTTATGCTTGTGTATCTTCTGCCGTCATCGTGTTTTATCTCTCTGTTGTGCAATATTGCAGCTTGGAAGTAGATGTTTTATTCCAAACTGAAGGATCTTTATTTCTAAAGAGTACTATCTCTTAAGAAAGACTGCTGATTAAGATGTAAAACATCAAATATATGCAAGTAGACATATTTGTCTTAATGCCGATGATTCATGTGACTGTTGTTTTTGTACATTCTTGGCTAAAAACGTGGCTATCTTTGTTGGGTTTGTGACATATTTGAAGACAGTTATATACGTGTTTTTATCCTGAACCCTGAAGTTCTACATTTTTATGAAGATGTACTGTTGGATTTACCCCAGTGGTTATATCTGGTCTGTTGCTGTGGGTAAATTATTCATTGAGTAATGTGCAGATTAGTCCCATGGCGTGCTTACACAGTGGAGTCAATCAGAACTCTGGGTGGGGTGACTGCTTTTTAGCTATGCTAGTGGTGTTGCTTTATGGATGGACCTGGTCTGTCAGTCCACTTTGCTCCAGACTGAAATAGCTCAACAATTATTGGATAGATTTCCATGAAATATTGTACAGACATTCATGTTCCCCAGAGGATGAATGCTACAGACCTTCATGGTGCCCTGACTTTTCAAAATTGTAATTTGTGCACTACTTTGCTTTATGACCAAATACCTGCAACAGAAATGACATTCCCATCAGCCTCAGCTGTGCCTTGTGTTTAGTGCTAATTAGCAGATGTTTGCAGCTAACACGCTAAACTAATATGGTGAACATGGTAACATACCAGCTAGTCATCAGCATGTTAGCATGGTGACATTCATATTTAGCCTAAAGCTAAATCTGCATAAATACAGCCTCACAGAGCTGCTAGCATGGCTGCAGACTGTTAGTTTGTATGGCGTTTGCATGTCACGTTACTGACTTACACATTGTGCCATGGTATCATTTCTCTATTTTTAACAGCCCCCATTGTCTTCCAGTATCCGTTAAGGCCCTGATAGAGGCCAAAGGCAAAGCTAACAAGGAAAGGCTTGGTTAAACAGTTTGTGAAATTTTCAGGAGTTTGAAGCTCCTGGAAAACAGAGTGACAGCAGTGTATATCAGTGAAAGGTCATTACTGTGTATATTCAAAGGTACAGGGTGCAGTATAAACTAGAATGGCTTTGGAGGAAAGCCAGTGTTGCTGCGTAGCTTTCCAAGAACCGTTGTAATGGCAACTGTGCGCCATTTGGTGTCTGGTGTGGCGAGAGCGAGGAGTGTTGCTGAGGAGCATTTTGATGATGCGGGTTGCATATTGCTGAGCTGCGTCGTCAGGGCGTGCGTAAGCAAGGGCGCTTGACACTGATGTGGACCTGAATGCAGGACAGGCAAAGCTGCAGGAGGAGTGCTTGTCTTGTACCCCCCTGAGAAAAGTTTCTATCGATCTGTAGGTAGGCTGGGAGGAGGAGGAGGCACAGACAAGCATAATGGTTAAGCAAGCAAAGCAATTGCTGTACCTGCTCATCTCTCATTCCTGCCTCTTTTTTTTTTTGGGCTGGGATGTGTCTTTGTTCTTGTGTTTGAAGGTGGGTGTATCAATTCAGTTCCCACCTCCCCCTTATCCCTCCTTCTCCCACTCCACTGCGGTGTTCTCCTTCTGGGCTGTCTATCTGCATGCTCCCATACACACACACACACACACACACACACACACACACACACGTTCCCTCACACTCTCCCCCCCGTCGGTTCCTCCGTCTGTGTCTGCCGCCATCAGACGCAGGGACTGATAATATCTGCTCCAACCCCCTCTCCTCCTCTTATTTTTTGTACTCCTCCTCCCCTGCATCTCGCCTATTGTTTATTCACTGTGTGCATTAATGCACTACTATGCTCTTCATGTTTTAAACAGCCTTCCTTTCTCTTCAATTTTTACCAAGTCCAAAATGCAGTTTGGACTTTGCAACTCCTGGGAAGCTAAATTATAGTTTCTCCTCTGTGTGTATCTTTATTGAGCCACCTCACTGATTGTTATCTGTATTCAGTTAGTGTCCGGACACGTCACTCTGCGTGTGAGCTGCACAGCACACTGCATGCATCCTCCTTGCATCACACTGCAGCATGATAAGTCTGCTGTTTGAATGAGACATAGCTTACTCCTCCACGTCTGTGAGAAGACACGGCTGTTTGGAGTCAGCTCAGAGTTGTTGTACAGTTTGAATATTAGCATGTGGCTCAGCCATGACTGTGCTGTACCAGTGAAAAAAACCCTGGGAGGAACAAGGACGGGCTCTGTGGAGGGAGGAGCTGCTGTGGAAACTGCCCTGTCATTGGTTGGTGATATGCTCTGCGTGCCTGCAAAAGTCTGTCTGATTGGCTGGAGCCTCGCATTGAGCACAGCAGCTGCAGTTGTGAAGAACTACCCCCCTCTTTTTTTTGCCCTGTCTCTCCTTTTCCTACTTCTTCCCTTCACATTAATAACTGTCTGGGAATCATCGGTGTCGACCACACGTGCCAGCCTGTGTGATTTCAAGGACAACGCTTTTCACAGTATATTGCAGCTTCATGTCAAGTTAGTCAATTACTTTCTGCTCCTTGGGGAGTTGAAGTGACGTCTCTGTCCTGCCTGCAATCTCCCTCCATCCCCTCTCTCCCTCTCTCTCTTTCTCTCGTATCACTTAATCAAGACATAGCTTGCCCTTTCCTGTTCATTGCTGCCTCCCTCCCTCCCGTATGCCCAGCTCCCCTATTTGTTTGTCCTCGCTTTATTCTCTTTGGCTTTTTTCCTGCTACCCTGCCGCCTCGTGGTCCTCATCGCCCTCCGTTTAAACAGGCTCTGCACAAGGTTGTGGCTTTAGATTTTTCTCTTCAACAGGCTGGCGTTTTGTTAATGCTTTGAATTAATGTTTGCCTTTCTGGGGTTTTTTTTCAGTCTGCAGCGAGACAACAAGCAAGGACATGCAGAGGAGAGGTCAGTGAGGAGGATGACAACAGAAGAATAGACAACGGCAAAGGAGGGATGAGAAAGAGACTGAAATAAGAGGAGGAAGTGGAACTCCAAAGTGCCTACTGCGAGGGGTCGTCTGCTGCTGTTTAGCTGCTGTCTGACTCTGCTGGATGAGAGCAGGACGTGTGTGTTTGGCCTCGAATGGAGGCTATATTTTATCCTGACAGCCACAGAGTCATCCATCCCACGTTGCTGAGCTGCAGTCCCCACGTACCCTGAGCTGAGCCGCCACCTCGTCTCATCAGTGCAAGGACACCATCCCTATAAGGTCCTCCTTTTTGTTGTTCTACTGAAACCAGGCTCTTCAAACATAGCTAGCACTACAGTGACTGCCCCAGCCTCGGCCATGTTGACGTGAATGTAACGGCGGGCGTCAGTTGATTCAGGTGAAGGCACAGACACTCTGTGACATATCCAAGCATGCCAGAGTGATGTCTACAGAGTAGTTTCTAGTTTTTTCTCTTTTTTTTTTTCTTCGAGACAGAGCTGGCCTCTGCTCACAGTCAGCCCCCTCTATCTCACCCCAGTGAAACTTCAGCTGCCACTTTTCCCAGGAAGAACTAATAAACAACCCCCTCAAAATACACCAACCAAAAGGACGCGCTGCCTCTTTTTCATTGAGGACAGACAGAAAATATTTTTGCTTCTGGTTCCTCTGTGTTTTGCTGGGGACTTTTTTTCCTTGCATCACTATTAGTCACCCTTACTCACATCAGACAGTTTTCCGTCCATCTGCCCCGCACCGCTGCTCAGTGCTCGTGAGCGACTCCAATGGCAGTCAGCATGTCCATGGGACGGGACACCAAATGGCTGACCCTGGAAGTGTGTCGTGAGTTTCAGAGAGGCACCTGCTCGCGGTCTGATGCCGAGTGCAAGTTTGCCCACCCCTCCCGGAGCTGCCATGTGGAGAATGGCCGAGTCATTGCCTGCTTTGACTCACTGAAGGTAACAATGCAACAGACATTACACACATCAATCCGTGCAATATTACATCTTGTTTGTTTAGACACATGCATTGTGATGTGTGTCAAGTTTGTTGATATCTTTCAGCTTTACATAGTATTGGACAAATAAGTTAAGATACACACAAACCAGGGTTTCCTGTTGTGTTTTATCGCAGAGGTGGTCTTTGGTTCAGCTGAGGTGGCCTGCCTTACGTGGCCCAACGCAAAAATGCCATATATTTAATGAGTTTAGGGTGTTGTCTACTAACTAAATTGTTCAAGAGAGGAGATGAATCATGATGAATTTCGTGGAAACCTTGCAAACTATGTCAGTCGGTCAGAGGATCCTCCCTTTTTACCCCTACTTAGATTTTTATATTTTAGATCTATATATCCTTGTTGTCTATATTAACAATTGAAAAAATCTGAGTTTTTAAAAGAATACCAGCTGTAAATAAAATTTTTGGCCTGTCATCATGGAGTCTAAAGCGATGGTTTTCAACTAGACTCGGGTGATCAAATGACAGAATAGGTAATTTTATTTTGTGATAGCGGTATATATCGTGATATAGTACATTCAAAACCTTAAGATGAAATATGGTGTGAATGACATGGTATTATTAGATAGTATATTGTTGAGAGACAGAAAGGAGAGAGGGAGGGGGGTGACATACAAAGGTCCCCGGACAGATTAGAGACTGTAACGTTGAGGTTACATGGTTTGTGTCCTATACCACTGGGCCACCATAATGCCCAATGAAGGAACTTGAAAAAATCCTGTAAATCCTATTTTGCCATGAAGCAGTCTTACTGTATAAATGGCCTTGAAAAGTCTCTGACAGTGGACAAATTTGGTCTCATGATATATGTAAGGGATAACACTCGACAAGCATTAATTTAGAGCTGACATCCGGTTATCATTTCTGGTCACTAAAAGTTAATCCATACCTTCCAGCCAATCAGGATTGATTTTCAGTGGCGTCATCAGATTGCTCGATCCTAATTTAAAGCAGACAAATTGACATATGATTCACAAAACACATGTAGATATCCATAACAATGTCAGACGAATGTCTTCAAGATATTTATTGTTTCCATGTCGTTGTGGCGTAACTTCTCGTAAAGCCACTTTGCTGGCAGTCTGTCTGTCCAGTGATGTGGGCTTGTCGGTCGTGCTACTTCAACATCACTGCAGCTGCTCTCCTGACTCTCCTCTTCCCTCCTCCACCATAGAACCACAACACTAGCTCCACTCATACACAGCGGAAAAACAAACAGCCTGAGAAGTGATGATGCTTTACTGTATTTTAAAAGAGCACAGACTTTTCAATGGCCAATTGCGCTAAAATTCGAGAATAGACTGTTGCTGTGTTTGTGAGAGGTTTTTGCCCGACCAGCTTTCATGTAGGGAAAAACTGAGACCCAGACAAGGGGCTTTCTGTCTGAGTGCAGCTGCTGTCTCCTCGTTTATTGAGTTAGAATTTATTATTCAGCCATTTTTCTGTGTTATGTCCTCCAGAGCAGGGAGGGAGATGGAGAGGGAGAGAGAGGGAGAGAAACAGAGAGGGGGGCCTAGCAACAGCACAGGAGTGCGTACCCATTGGATAGTTTGATCTTCCTGAGTGGCACGGCTGTTTTTAGCACAGAGCAACAGCCTGGCTCTGTACTGGTTGCATTGATGGGAGAAAGAGGCGAGCTGCTTTGTACCAAAGACAGTGAACAAGCATTAAAGGCCACTTTTGACTGTTTGAAGCCCCAGGGTCATGTTGGTTTGAGCTGAAGTTGGTGACAGTTGAAGGTCAAAGCGGTTTTCTTTATCGGGAGCTGCAGCAGGGCTTTAGTGCTTAAACAGTGTGTCAACAACCACCTCTATACAGCAGTGTTTCTATTCTCATTGTTGTCCAGGATTATACTCAGCTGACAGCCGTTGTTTTTTGGTCGACTAGAAAAAAACAAAGAAGCACCTCGTTCTGTCCCTAACAGAGCTGCTCTACAGCGTCACTCCTTCCTCTTGCTCTCCGCCCACCCCTCCCTTCTTTGTTAATTTTATGGATTTATCTGCTAATGGCCTCCCTCCTCATCGTCCCTCCCATATCTGGCATCTTCCAGCCCGGTCCGAGCCGGTCGCTGTCATTCCCTGTTGCTCCTCCATTAGCTTTGTCTGGTCAGTCTGAACCTGCAGCAGGAGAGGGAGGGGGGAGCTCACCGCCACTACCTTGTTAACTGGAGTGCTGCTGTCATCTCAGATGATTAGTGTGGACATCACATCTGCCCAGCGTACAGTAGATTCAACAGCAGTGTCACTTTTGGATGACATCATGGTAGAGCTGCAGCTAACAATCATTTACTACTTTGTCAATTAATCGATACGGTTTTGGTCTATAACACGACAAGAAATAGATAAAAATGCCCAACACAAGTTCTCAGAGCCAAAGACAACTTCTTCAAAATGCAGTTCTAAACCCAAAGATGCTCAGTTTACTAACATATAAGATGAGGAAAAACAGGAAATCTTCACATTTGAGAGGCTGGAACCAGCAATTTTCTTTGGCATTTTTCCATGTACATGACTAAGAGTCTACAGCCATGCTAGCAGCTCTGTGAGGCTGTATCTCGGTGCAGCGTTTGCTAATTAGCGATAAACACAAAGTACAGCTGAGGATGACGAAAATGTCATCAGATTTGCAGTCGTAAGTATTGAACAAATTAAAAATTTGACGTGGTGATGAAAGGTCAGGGGATCACCAAGGTGATTATGATTCATCATCTGAGCACCATGAATATCTCTACCAAATTTAATCTTAATCCATCCAATAGTTGTTGAGACAAAGTGTTGGACAGACCGACATCCATAGAGTCATGCTGCTCAAACAATGAATCAAATATCAAAATTGTTGTTTTCTGTTGATCTAATTGATTAATCCAGTAATTGTTTCAGCTCTACATCATTGTCACATATGAGGTGATGAAGATTCTCCTACATTGATATGAGATATAATAAGATGTGTGTAACAGCAGTGATCCTATTCATCGATGTCCCATCTCTCTCGTCTCTCAGAATGCATCAACAGCACACTACTGTACTAACAGGGACTTTCTCTGTGTTGCGTAGTGTGTTGCCATGGCTACCAAAAGGAGATTCCTGACCCAATACTCTCCTCAACACCACTTTTCATTGGCCTCCTTCTCTACACCCGATTTTATTGCTTTTCATAAAGGTTTTGTGTCTGTATCAATGTTCATGCTGCTGGAGCACAAAATTCAGACAGTAATTTGTATTTTTGGAGCACAAAATGCATGAAGTTCATCATTAGGCTCATTAATAGGTACTTTTCTTTTCCTCTGAGTCTGAGCAGGCTTGCTGGGCTCATGGGACTCACTCCTCATTACAGACTCATCCCTAAACACACAGCTCGCTGACGCAAAGCTTGCTCGCATCTCCAGTGTAGGCGAGGGTGTTTGTGTAAGCCTGTGTACCATCCTGACCATCTTTCAGGCTGCTACATGTCTGCTTGTAAGCTTTTTGTCTCCGGTTGTGTGAATCCCTCGTGGATGCTGGTATAGGAGACACTGCGGTTTCTTCCTCTCCTTAGTAGTCCTCCTGCTGTTAAACCCTTTTTTATGTGTCCTCATCTCAGCGTGACATCATCCATCAACGTCAGAGTCTCTGCACCATGACGTCAGTTTCGTCTTCACAGTTTTATGTTTTCTGTTGAGCTTGTTGTCGTTGCATTGCTCATGATCACCTCATGAGAGCTGGTTTGTGTGGGTGTGGTTTGATGACTGAGCATGTGGCTGACGTTAGCGGAGATAGTTTAGCGGGTTAACAGCTCATCTGCAGGGGCAGACAGCTGCTGTCGGCCCAGGGGTTTAATGGAGACTGCAGTTTTTCCTGAGTGTGTGTTGACCTGCAGTGTTCCTGCAGCACCATCTTCACCTTCCCCACAGACGCTGGCAGGGACGAAGGACACTGCTTTAATGACGTTCTGGGGCAAAATGAATTGCTTTTAGATAAATGGCTGAAAATCTGATTTAGGGTTTGTCAAGAAGCCAAAAATGACAAGTAAAAATGAGCATAAAGAATGACTCGAGATCAGAATAGTTTGTGGCAGAGGCTGCTAAATCAGGATGAGCCTCAGCTGACTAAAGCACAGAATTATAAATTAGTATTAGTTTATTGAAATGCTTGTTTTGGATCCATGGATGTAACATATTGCATTGATCACAAGATAAATGACTGATACTGAATTTTTTTGTGAAAGTCAGAGTTATAGGCTCGTCAGGGGAACTACTGCTACAGTTCTACATTGTTCAACTTCCATCTAATAATCAGTTTAATTTATAAACCAAAATATTGCTGAGCTGTGTGACCTCTGGCAATGTTTTATATAACCATTTCTTGCTGTTTCATTCATGTTTATTATAAAGCTTTGCTGAAATGCATGTCGACTTTGGTTATATGCAAACTGTCTGCCGTCATTGTTTAAGCCTGCATGTGCTGAATGAAGCTTTGCATACAGGACAAATAGAAATGCTTTGACTATGCACATAAGCCCAACGTCAGAACACCGGCTGCTCAGCCGACACGTCTCATGCTGCATTCGTCAATGAATACTCATGTGTGTTCATTAAACTAGCATGTTTAACAAAGTAATGTTAAAGCACGTAGTTTTAATAATGAATGATAATTAATAGTAAAACACTGTCAGCAAACACTAATTAGAGATTAATTCCCCAACTATACTTTATAAAACTGGTGTGCGTATATGTATTATAAATAAAGTCCAGTGGTGGAATGAAAATAAGTACATTTACTCAAATACTTTACTGAAGTACTGAAGTATACATTTTACTCCACTTCATTTGTTTGACATTTCTTTTTTTTAAAGATATTTTTGGGGAATTTCTTCTCCTTTTATTGGACAGCGTAGAGTGAAGAGACAGACAGGAAATGGGGGAGAAAGAGAGAGAGGGGAGCATGACATGCAATAAAGGTTGACGTTGTGGTTATGCGGCATCCGCTGTCACTCCTGTTTGACATTTCTAGCTATTAGTTAAGATTCTACATACAAATCATGATGAGCTTATAAAATAAGTTTCATTGTTATATATTTAATTACACAGCAGCATGTAAAATAGTTTTAATTAACTCCACATTGATTAGCTACAACAGTAAAATGCTGCCTACATCTACTTTAACAATATTATATATAATTGTGTAACACTCACAGGGACCACTTTTCTGCTTTTTTTCCCCTGTTGATACTTTTGAGTATATTTTGCTGATAATACTTACACATTTTGCTAAGAAATGTTTTCAATGCAGGACTTGTAATGGAGTATTCTTACATTGTGGTATTGCTACTTTTACTGAAGTAAAGGTACTGTGCATGTTTGTAAAGGTTTTAGTACAAATGCAGGTAAAAAAAACAAACAAGTTATTATAAAGTAAGCTTACTGGTCTCTATTCTCCATCTAATATCATTTTAGCTCTTCTCTCATGTGCTGCAGTCTGTCACACATACTTGTGTCTTATCTCTTTTTCTGGAAAGTAGTTTAGTTATTGGACTGATAACTAACGACCAGGTAGAGATACAGAACCCATCCGACAGGGCGGTGAGAGTCGAGCATGTGTTTTCACTCAGTTTTATCTCTCGTCAGTGACGTTTATTTGACTTCAACTGTGCTTCTGTGGATAAATCCAAAGTTGGCTCAAATACTCACAAAAATGACTCATTAACAGTATAAAATGAAAAGATGGCCAAATAATTTGCTTGTAGAAACAAGAAACAACTGTCTCAGATTGTTGTTGATTCCAGCGCTGCATACTTTTAATGATGAACACTTTTAGACAGTGGTTGCATATTTCTCATGCATTATCCAATACGCAGTCTTCTGGGACTTCATTAGTACTTTATTTCACCAGAATGTACCGCACATAGTTCTGCTCAGTGAACACGCTTGGTTCTTGATGTTTAGTTTAACAAATTGTACTTGATTACATGGATGAGTTAAACTAAACTCAGATCAGTTGAGCTTTTTATCTTTGGTGTGGGAGAGTTCGGTGGTCTCCCTGATCTCCCTGTATTGTGACTTCTTCTTCCTAAACTAAGAGTTATTTTAAAGTGTCAACCCGTCCCCCTGCTCTCATCTTTCCTCCCTCTTCTCTGCTCCTCAGGGGCGCTGCACACGTGAGAACTGTAAATACCTGCACCCACCGCCACACCTGAAAACCCAGCTGGAGATTAACGGGAGGAACAACCTGATCCAGCAGAAGGCCACGGCGGCCATGTTGGCTCAACAGATGCAGTTCATGCTGCCTGGAGCACAGTTGCAACCCATAGTGAGCAGCCCACACTTACTACCACTTTTCAATGAAGGCATTGTGTTTGAAGAAATGTAATTTGAAATACTAACGCTGCACTTTGTTTACTGTGATGGATGTAACAGGGTGGCAGTAATTCTTCAATAACAGAATAATATGTGACTCTCTGCTAGATGCTGCCGGTTATGCCTGTGGTTAAATTATTCCCAACTTCTGTCTTCCATTTAAGATAAAATAGGGAATAAAAAAATAACTTTGTCCTGTCTATTATTTATATAGAAAGTCACTTGCTTTGGCTTCATTTCCATTTACAGTGACAGTTAAATACAGAAATGTCTACCAAATATCACCCGTGTTTTTAAATGAATAAAAATATTCAACATTACTATTTAGATAAGATAGATCAGTTTTGATTTATTTTAGTTTTTGTTTTCTTTGGTTAAAACTCTTATTCACATAGAAATTACATACAGTAGATTGTGATGCCGAGCAGTTTTATTGAGCAACAGTGCAGCTTTGGAAGGCCCATCTATGTCTTATTCAACTTTTTAAAAGGAAATTCTCTTAATATCAAAATATATTATTATTATATTATTCATGCACACATTCTTTGCATTATTCCCATTGTTGTAAAAAACCCACAGTTCTGGTTATGTTACCACCAAATCCTCTCCTAAAGCCAGAGAAAGCCATAACTTGTTTTGTTTCTGCCGTTCTCTCTCTCCATCAGACAACATTCCCAGTGACGCCCTCCCTGGCAACGAGTCCCAGTATGGCGTTCAGTCCATATCTGAGCCACATGGGCCCAGGCATGGGCTTGATGCCTGAGCTTCTGCCCAGTACTCCCCTGCTGGTCCCTGGGAGTCCCACCAGCCTGGCAGCCATGGGCAACGGCACCTCCGCACAAAAACATGTGCGCACAGACAAGCTGGAGGTATGCGGCCTGCGTGCAGTTGCTGTGTTTCTATGTTTGGCCAAAGTATGATGAGAGGTAAATGCTGATCAGTGCTCCTGCTGGCCCCTCCAGGTTTGTCGAGAGTTCCAGCGCGGTAACTGCACGCGTGGTGAGAGCGACTGCCGCTACGCTCACCCCCTGGAGGCCGGCATGGTGGACTGCAGCGAGAACTCGGTCATTGTCTGCATGGACTACATTAAAGGCCGCTGCAGCAGAGACAAGTGCAAGTACTTCCATCCCCCGGCTCATCTGCAGGCCAGGATCAAGGCTGCACAGCACCAAGCCAGTCAAAACACAGCGTCCGCAGCCTTGGTGAGTCCTTCTCAACACTGGGACAGGGACAAATACTCAGAACTCTTTGTTCACGGGCCTAAACACTGGCCAAGGAGTTGAACATCAACTGCTTGCAGCATACCCGAGAATAGAACAACACAGGTGAAAGCCAATACTCACCTTCTTAAAAGTTACAAATCGACATTCACCATATCTGCTTAAAACAGCTGTGAAACAGTAGAAGATTTCCTTCTTCTCCAGTTGGATATCGTTTACTGATGCAATGAAGGATCAGGGTGTCACAGTACCCCTCGGCCAGCTTGAAATTTGATAATGTAGTTTGGGGATTATGTTTTTTCATGAATGTCTGCTACTGTGCATGTGTCTGAGCCTGTGCTCTCGGTGAAGCAAGCTACAGGGGCTAAAGTTAGCATTGTGAGCAGCTGTAACATAATCAGGTCAGTCTGCAGTGCTGGTGCAGAAAAACAAGGACGACAGTATCTGATACAAAGATACAAAATAGTAAATTGAAAGGGATGAGAAACATAATGTATTGAAGGTTTTACACTGTGGCATTCATTTAGTTTTTGTTGCTGCGGCTGCTAATGCTGTAGCGCTTTTGAATGACTGCATGGTTCCTGTTACTACTATTCTGTATTGCCACCAATGGTTCACACTTTCACTGATGTAATCTTAAATGATTCGGGATAATCAGGCAGGATAATTAAGAACAAATTAATTCTTGGCATCACGTCCTAAACTGTGATATATATATTAATGTTATACTTGTGTTTCCCTGTTATGGGTAAAAAGTTCTCTTGGTTATCTTCCACTGCAGTGTGATGCTTCAGCCCCGACCCCATTAGTGAATGAAATCATAGCAATCCCATTTTGCTCTTGGCCTGACCTCTGGGCTGTCCTACATCACTCCGGCTAATCTCACATACTGCAGTGTCCTCTTGTGGTGGTAAACAGAAACATCCACGTCAACTGGATGTCGAGTCTAAAGAGCAATTACAGAGACGACTATATACTTACACCGAGACAACTCCAGATGATGTCGTTTTTTTCTTTAAGAGAAAGTGTTGATACACGTTTTGTAGCCCGCAGTGTTGAAAGATAACTTCTCTTCTCCTTCCTGTGGGTTTCTTACCATCCAGGGTCTGCCTCCAGGTGCCATGCAGCCGCTACAGAAGAGGCAGATCTTAGAGAAGAGCAACGGAGCTGCTGCCACTGTCTTCAACCCCAGCATGTTCCACTACCAGCAAGCCCTGGCTAACATGCAGCTCCAGCAACCAGCCTTCGTCCCCACTGGTGAGCCTCTACACACATCAGCAGCACTGAAACATTCAGTGTTTATCTTACCACACACGCAGGAGGTAAACTGGAGTCATGAACTCTTGGTTCTTGATTCTGGGCTTTTTTTCTGTTAGACAACGAGGTAATATTATGGGATACAGGGAGTTTCAGGTGTAGTGGTAACAGTAAGCATGCTGTGGCTTCTCTACAGTGTCGCTGCTCACCTTTACCCCTTCCATCACTCCTCGCTTCTCTTCCTCTCTGGCTTGCATTTGCATCACTCTTGCTTGACGTGTGATGAGAGTTGTTGAAGCCATAAACAGTTAGAGAAGTTAGAGAACACATGTTATAGTAGTCAGTCCAAAGTAAACACAGACAGTAAACACTTTATGTGGGACTGCTGATGCATGGATTGGTGGTTGCATGCATGCGTTTCTTGGATCTTGGAAATCTTGGAAGTCCCTCTATTTAAAAAGCGAAGTTGTGTGTGTTTTGGCTGAAAGTAGCAGTAAGTAATTGAAAGCAGCAGCTAAACAAAGAAAGTGAGACAGAGAAGAGGAGAGCCAACACCAGTCCTACTACTCATCTAAACATATTTAAGGTCCCATGACATGATTTTAACTTTCTTCCATGGTTTTCATGTGTTTTGGCATTAAATTGGACGTCTGAGTGTTACTTAATATCAGGAGAGACTTGATTTGAAGGTCGGGTTGGCTGGAAATGTATAATCACATTTTATTGGATGAAATTGGTGCTGAAACAATTTGTCAAATGATTGATTAGTTGGCAGAGAATTAATTGCCAGCAATTTCTAAAATAGCTTAATTGTTTAACTAATTTATCAAGCAAAAGTGCCAAATATTTGCTGGCTCTGGCCTCTCAAACGTGAGGATTTGCTGCTTTTTCTCTGTTTTATATTATATGAAGTGTTGGTCAGAAATGACATGCAGCGTCCCCTTCAATTTTTTTTATATTTCATAGATTAGTTAATCTATGAATTTAAAAAAACTGTGAAAAGAATCATTAGTTGCAGCCTTAGATGAAACTTCACAGGGAAATAAAATAGTGTTTATAAAAATGCTTGAAAATGCTTTTTGTCAATATGTATTTGGCACAAATCATAAAAGGGATTCTAGCAGGTATCAATACTGAGACGACATGTTTCAAATCATGGTAACTGTAAAGAAACAGTGGTTAATGAAATGCTTGAAGTCTGTCAGACATAGATTATTGATAAACCACCTAAATTATACAATATCTGCAGCCAAAACACCCACATACTGTACCTGTTCCGTGCAGATGGGAGAGTGCACTGAATACTCACATACACATTTATTATACACAAGTTTCATCTTCATGTCTGGCTACTTGGATATATCACTTCTACACTATACTGACACTGATCAAAGCTTCAGTGTCTCGTCTGCTCATCAGCTGAAAGCAGTTTGCTCTTATCGCGCTCTTATCCCTCACTGATCAACAACTTGTTTTTGTGTCTTTGTGTGTTTGCACACATGTGCACTGACTGTGACAGCCTTGACGTCGCTTGCGTCACTAACTTGAACCTGTTGACTTGTCTCAACCTGTTGTTACCAATTACACCTTCGTCTTCATCACAACTCTTTGTCCTTTTTTTTCTTTTTGTCCTCCTCTTTTTGTCCTCCTCGTCTGCTCTCATCCATTTCTTGTTTTTCACACACATGTCTATAAACAACATGACAGGCACTGTTCTGTGCATGTTGCCCTCAGGAGCCGTTGGTAGGTCAGCTATATCTGATATATATGTGGCAGTGGACAGGAGCCTTAATTGAATGATTGATTTATTAATAGGAGGACAACATGACCGAACTGGTTTGCATGTTTTTGCCAATTAAGTACAAATCATGTATGTTTTACAGTAGTACCACCAACTTTCCAAAGCCACAGTATATTAGGATTATTTTTACTGCTATTTAGGCAGCCCTTTGTTTTATTCATACAGTATAATTAACTTTTATTTTCTAAAATTTGGTCTTTCCTGTGACAGGTACTGCATCACAGTGGATCCTTAGTTTCCCTATTTTGTCAAAGAACAGGCGGTGTTTAGTATTTTTTTGAAATTGTATTCTTTTGTTAGAGAGTAGACAGACAAGTTGGGGAAAGAGAGATGGGGAATGAAATAAAACAAATGTGCTTTGCTGAACTCAAACTGAGGATGTTGCAGTTACACTGGCAGTGCTTTAAACCCTCAGGCCACCAGGGCAAATAGATAATTTTTTGAAAACTCTCTCTTATGCATCCAAGGAAGCTCTGACATTCGAAATTTGAGTTTTGACTGCTGTAAAAAAAAATTTGAAGCTCAGAAAATGAAATCCAGATCACGGATGATATTAAAATGCAGATGTGGTAGTTTTTTTCCTTAGAAGAGGAGCTTTAAAAGCCGTCACAACTGTAATACATGACAATAATGTTACTGTGATGGAGAGTATAAGGTGACTAATCCATCACTGTGATGGATTACCTCTCTCTAACAAGCTCCAGGTTTCTGTAAGTTGATTTTTACACCATGTTGTACTGGAAAGAAGCCAGTAGTTGGTCAGCAGGAATGTAAAGTATATGACATTTGCAGGTAATGGGTTCTCAAGGTTGTCAACAAAGGTACATTCACGTCTTTGGGAGAACAAACCACAGATTATTTTGTTAGTGTCTTTTTCATTGCATTGTGTCCTATTTGTTTAACGAGTCACACTTTGTGGTAGCAAGTCATTAATTCATTTCAAACCTGTGCAAGCATGCCTGGTGGGTGAACATGTGTGCATGCATGTGCGTACCGTCTGTGTGCGAGCTCAGGTAGCTCAGGGAAGCAGGACGAGGGCCAGCAGTCGATGCTCTCGCTGTAAGCCTTCCTCTTGTCTTTTCTAGGGCTTATGAAAACCCCAGTGCCTGGACTCAGTGGTGAGGGGACTACTTATATATATATCCCTGCCCAGACCTCACCTGTTCCAGCCACCGTAAACCTCCCAGAAACTAAGCTAAGCAGGTCTTAATTGAGCATAGTGTATGTAAGTAAGTGTAGAGTTGTGTTTCCCAGTTTTTATTGTGGCTGTGTGATGAAAATATTCACAAAAGTGTTACTGAAAATATCAGAATAAATGTTAAATGTTTAAGAATAGAAAATGGGATGATGGCCAATGCAGCTACTTTTTGAACAATTTACTCTTTTTATTATTATTTAAGTCTATTCAATAGGTTTAGTACAGTATGTGTGAACCTAAACAAAATCCAGACCAGAGAGAATCTACCCCTACACACACACACAGACATAGAAAAGGAAGATACAGTGTCAGTTGTGACGATGCTGATCTTAATCGCAGTCACAAATCTTGTAGATGGTAAGCATAAAAGGTTTCCTGAAGACGTGTTGTCACGCGTGTGTGTGTGTGTGGCCACCTCTCTTTATGCATTTCCTGACATGTCTTTGTGTTCTCCATCCATGCCACATTCACCACTGCTGCAATGCTGATATTATGATAGTAATATACCACATTTGGATTCACTGTCAGTAAAAGGAGAAATTAAAGCGTAAAAAGAAACAACACATTGTGTGTCTGTTAAAAATCACAGTGAAATAGGTGTCCAGAATGTGTTTTGCTGCTGGAGGGAAAAGACAGTATTTTAACTGCTGTGATTGCAGTCCAACTTTTCAGGTTTTTGTTTCATGTGGTCCAGTCAGCACCATAATGTCGGGGGACTCAAGAGAGAGATTAAAATAAAAATGGTCAAAATCGAAGCAGCAAAGGTCGAAATATCCTCACTTTTAGTTCCTTGCTCCGAAAACATTAGATCCTAGATTTCCCATAATTTGAGCGGTTGCTTCGATCTCTCGTCAGGTGTAAGCTGCGCTGGGAGTAATGTGACATCACCAAACTATTTGTACCAGTAAGAAAGATAACAGTTTATGTTGTTCCGCCCCAACAGAGATGTCCATCAAACGTAGGTCTAATTAGGCAACACAAGTGAAAACACCTGTGTGGGTGGCCCCCGAGTGTACAGGGGCTTTAAAAATACAATAGTCTCTAAGCTGAGATAACCCCTGCTGACATCATCAAGGGTTATTTTCTCAGAAGACAAAAGACACACACAACTATTTACCGGTTTAGTAGTAAACTGAGTTTTCCTTTCATTTTGCCATTATTAGACATTATCTACCTGTTTTGGATCGTAATTAAAGATGCTGATAGAAAGCAGAGTGTAAAATTATACAAATGATTTTATATTGCAATTAATGCGCCAGTGCTGTCTTTGTCCTTCATCGCAGGACGTTTGTGAGTTGAATGCAAAGTGAAAGTGAGATGTTGAAATTTATCTTGCACAGCCAGTCAGTCGCTAAATCTGACACGATCACAAAATGATCAGATAAAATAAGTTTTATCTGCAGATTTCAGCTGATATTATGATTATTACAGGACTATTTCAAAAGAAGAGAGATAAACTACTGTCACATTATAGCTTTTTTTCCTCTTATGGATCATTTGCTCCCTCCATACACATGCCCTGTCATTTGAATACAATTATCAGATACTCCAGTCTGATTAGATTGTATGACTGTGTATTGCCTTGTTTGTTTAACTACCATTTGTTGGTGAACCGTGCTTTTTCTTTTCTTTTGTAACTGGTTGGCTAATTTAATATGTAATTTTCTTTATTTCTTATTTCGTTTGCATGTGTCTTGATACTTGTTCAAATTCATCCTGGCAATATCACTTGACTTGTGCCATGACTTTTGATCCTACACATTTTGCCATGGTAACCATATCATTCCTGTTCCCCCTCCTCCCCGCCCACATCCTCGTCCTCTGTCTTTCGTCTGACTCGCCTGAATAAAAGTTCCCATGATGCACGGTGCCGCCACCTCCACTGTTTCGTCGGCTTCGACCCCAGTCACCAATGTTCCTTTCGCTGAATCCGCCGCCTCGAATCAGGTTTGCTCTTTCATTTCAGTTCTCTTTTATTTTAGCTCTGGAGGTTCTGAGTCCTGTTCATAGTCTTCTTTCATCAGGTTAAAAGAAACACCTGCCTGTAGTGTCACATGTGTTATGTTCACATTTCATCTGTCTTCACTTTTCAGTCTGTTGTGATGTGAGCAAATGAACACCGAATTTATTCTGAGAGGAATCTCAAAATAGGTGACTGTCTTCATCTAAATGGTGTAGTTTGGTGTAGAACCACTGTCTGTCTCAGTCCTCTATGTAATCTATGGACAAACAGTATGTGGTCTGGCATCGGTAACAACCCTGCTATAATTTAAATGCTTTTCCTCTTCTTTTTAGTGAATTCCCCTTGCCATTGGGACATAATACATGGTATAATTCTCCAAATAACTAGGTGGTTTAGCAGTAGCTGGCTGATCAACATAGGACAAATATCTTACACCTATCGAGAGTTTTACTGTCCCATTATGGTCTGAATGGTTTTTTTGTACCTGAAATAAAGAATGAAATTTAGAAGGAAAATCTCAATCTAGTCATATTTGGAACAAACTTGGTAATATAATGGCTGATATAATGGCTGTTGGTAGCTTCAATACATGTTCTTGTTGCACCTCGACCACTTGCTGTGGTAATTATTTGAAAGACAAACATTGTCATGTTTTGGCTCGATTGTTAAGCTGTATTATTAAAACACTGGCTTTACATTATAAATGTTTGGACACTAACTGAATCGTACTGAATCCTCTACTGCAGGTTTGATCTTTGTGTCAGTGGGAATTCACTGCTCCTCCTCTCACCCCTCCCTTTCTCTCTTCCAGTAGACCCCTCGGAGCTTCTGACTCCCGATCCAGTGGAGCTCCAGTGCGTTCCCATGGAAACCCATTTCTGCCCCGTCCCCAAACTGCTGATGGCGGCTCCAATGGCGCTAAACTCAGTAAGCCTTTCCCGAAATCCCAGTTAAAGTCCCTGAAACCGGCGCACTACCAGGGCGGTCATCTTTTCTGAATGCAGCAAACATGTGCCTCACCTACAGTGCACACTGAATGAGTGGCAATGTGAAACTTATGATAAGATATTATGAAAGTAAGAAAGCTGCGGTGGTTTCACGCAATACAAGCCTGGACGTATTACTGTTGCTTTAAAGCAGCCATTCTGATGCATATTGACTTGATCAGGCTGAGCAATAGAGCTCCCTCGTTCTTACAGCCATACATGCCCACACCTTAAAAGTGCAGCAGACATGTGCGCGCACACACACACACACACACACACACACACAAACACACACACACACACACAAACACATTTAAGACTAAATGCCCTTTACGGGTTGGAGCCATCTCATGAGGCGACCCAACACATTTGACTATTCCAAAGTCAGAAACTCTGAAAAGCTAATTCTGGAAATTCAGACCATTCGAGCGGCAAACGGACCTGCCACTGGTCTAAAACCATGTTGTCACAATGAAAGAGTGTTTCATATCATGTCATGTTTACGTTTCAAAATGGCTACAAATGTGACATTTGCATTGTACCATGTGTACCATTCAGTTGTTCTCATGGTCTCATCTTTGCCTGATGAAACGTCGATGAGTTGTTGTTAATTTGTTTGTGCCTTTGATTTATCTGCTCAGCTGCAGAGGAGACTTCGTTTCCCAAAAAATAATTCAAAACACAATTAAAGCAATTAAAGGCAATATCCGTTGTTACAAACACTACTGTGTATTCGCCTATAGCTACTATTATAAGGAAATCTAGTAATTACAGTGATCACCTCTTTAAATTTATAGTTTCATAAATGTTAAGTATGATTTGAATCAGTCTTTGTCCCCCGGTTTCATAGTCAGTATCTGTTGCTGACTGGATAATTTTCATATAATGCCACAACCTTAAATAAAACTACAAATTGACTTGAGTGACATGAAATTAGGATACAATCACTTCTATACTAAAGAGAGATTTTTAAGAATGTGGCTCTTAATTTCTTGATTTAAGAAACAAACTGCCTTAAAGCAGGTGAGGGCACGTTCTCTATGTGAAGGCCTATCTCTGTATAACTCCAGTAATAAATCAGACAGCTCAAATTATTAAAACTGTTGAACGATTGAGCAATGAAGTATCTATAGTCATGATGTCTGATCAGTGATTGTTTCTTGGTTGTGAAGGTTAATTGTCTAATGTCTGAAAAGGAAGGTTTGTTTGTCCTGTTTCCTCCATGATTTGATATCCAAACATGGTGTAAAAGAATGACAATTGACAGGCGTAGTCATGTTCACTTCTTATTACACCGAATGAGTCACGGCCTCAGCCACAAACACCGTTTTCCTGTGTTCAACTCACATGAAATCGTAATGAAGACCAATCGATATTTCTAAGATTACAGACTTTCATAATTGGCGCGTCTTAATCTTTTACACCTGATGTCAGAGTTATTGCACAAGATGGAGGCTGGATTTGTTTCCTGATGTTGTGCCTAAAGTCTGTGTGTGCCAATAGGTGGTATATGCAAGGAGCTGCTCCCATTTAACGCAATACCTGAATAATTCCTCCAAATAAATGTCTCCCTCTCAAATGAAGAGATGTATTTTTAAAAAAGGCAGTTTGTTTGTGTCATAGTCTCCTTTAACGTGGCTTTTGGATTGAATAAGTGGCACAATATGTTTATGTTTTATGGCTCTTCAGGGAGAAAGCTTAGAACTTGAAAATGTCCTGTCTGAATTTATAATGTGTCGTCTTTTCTACTGATGTGCCCTCTGAATATGGCAGCCACAGTTGTTAACCAGAACTGAGTTATGGTGAAGTCAGGAGATGGAGGAATAAATCACCTGTTTGATGTCTGATGGTAAAAAAAATTACAAACCAGTTGGATTTTTGGTTTCCAAATGTCTGTAAGGAATTGCTCCGCAGGCGTGTAAAATTGAACGTAATGGCTTCGGAAACTGGGCTGAAATCACTTTTATCCAAATTCAAATGTGCCTCTTTCAAGTCTCCTCAAACTACCACTGTCAATACACTGTAAGAACAGACCAGTGCTCAAAGATAGATGTGTTATTTGGTACATTATTATAACAGTAAATCACATCTGTACTAGTTTCTTCTCTGAGACAGCTGTGCTGTCGTATTGTTTATGTAAAGAAATAAATCGGTGAGTTGTGTGCATACATAAGTGTGTTGAAAGAGACAATGAATCACATATTTGGTTAGTTGTAAATGCTGCTGATATTACGGCATTTCCCACTGAGCATTATTCATTTTAAATGATGTTATTGTGTTGTGAATGTATCTAATGCAAAAACTCTACACATGCCCTTCTAAAAGACAGGCATGTTGAAATGTAATGATTCACTATATATAGACTATTTCTGAGGTCACATAGGTACCATGCTGATACTGTGTTAAGACATATTAAAGTATGTGTATTGTTATATAGATTTATATTTAATGTCAGTGGGTGGTGTGACTACTTTTAGAAATATCGTTCACTCTCAGAAAAGGTAGAGCAGAATTGTACTTATTGAAGTACAAATGTACACTGTACAAGTACATTACAGTACCAGTCCTTGCTAGTCAGTTTTTGTACCCCTACCTTCGAAAGTACCCAAAGTGCCCAAAATGCACCTATAAACAATGGTATAATCATTGGACAAAATCGATAAAATCAGCGTGCTATCCTTTTTAGCATTTGTTTTGTTTTTCACATGATCCCTCACCTGCTTCCCACCTATTAACACTACCAACTGTGTTCAATGGGGGCAAGTTGGAAGCACTGCTTCCTGGGATTGACCCTGGGTTTGGATGGGTGAATGTTTTTCCCCCTTACCACATGGACACCCCAATCAGTGTGCTACCTTTCCTGTAGCAATAGTACCTGAAGTTCACGTTGAATTGGTATAAATGTGTCCCTTAAAGGAACAGTACTTTTATTCGCTTTCTTTCCAAGTTAGATGAGAAGATTGCTCTCATGTTTGTGTGTTAAATATGAAGCTAGAGCCAGCAGCCAATTAGCTTAGCATAAAGACTGGAAATAAGGGGAGACAGCTAGCCTGGGATTGTCTAAAAGTGACAAAATACACCTAACAGCCCCTCTACAGCTTAAACAAACTGATTTGGTGAACAACAGCCGGGCACAGTGACATTCTGGAGTATTCACTGTGAGGTTGCCAGGCAACGAGAGACTGTTCATCATAATGTGCTAAGTAGTGAGTTTGTGAGTCCGATACTGAAATTGATATTTAGGAGTTAAAAATATCTGATAACAATATATCAGCCAATAGTAATGTTTTTTTTTACATAAACACATAACATATATGATATGGATCTCTCATATTTGTTTTTTCGTGTGACCAAGATACATATTATGGGACCTTTGCAAAAACCTGGTGGACAAATAATATCGACACTGTTTCTAAATTACCTCAAACCTAGCTTGGCATTTCTGTACTGTAATTTCTTGTTACTTATCGGCCGACATGTACAACGATATGATATATCTACAATAAGCTAATATTTGACGATTTATCAGTGTTGCTCTACTCTGGAGAGAAATAGGCTAATTTTTTAGCTAAGCTAACTGTCTCCTGGTTCAAGCTTCATATTTACCATACAGACATGAGAGTGATATCAATCTTCTCATCTAACCCCATAAGAAACTGAATAAGCGTATTTCCCAAAATGATGAAGTATTTATTTAAACTATCATTTACTTTTTATCTACACGGTGGGTCAAACAGTAAGAAATGTACTTTTTGGTACAGAAATGTACTTCTCCTTTACCTCTGTTTTTGAGTGTGTTTGAGCAGCTACATTTTCTCATGTCTTGGAAGAATTTGAAAAGAAATGATTAGAATGTCCAGACAAATTGTCTAAATCTTACAGCTTTGAAAGACTAGCTTTGTCCAGCCAAGAAAACCCCTCCCTGTCGCCTTCGTCTCCTCCCCCCTTCACATCATTATGCCTTCACTTACTGCTGTCCAGCTGGGAAAAAAAACAGAATACTTGATAAATAAATTGTGCCTCTTGAGGGCATTTGAATTTATAACTACATTTAGACATATGTATTGATGCACAAGAACGTGTTAGTTAGGAGAATTGCGGTGTGGCGTAAGAAAAAGTGGTTTTTACCTCTTTCCCTCATTCTCTTGTACTTCTTTTAAGCCTCATTGTATTTTTCCCATACATCATTACTCTGGAATATGCAAAATGCTCTGATCATTGTGTCCAGTGACCAGATCCTTTAGCATGTGGACAGTTAATTCAGTCCTGAGCATACTTCTGTTGCCCGGGGCACAAACAAAGGGCCTTATTTCTCGATCACTGTATAAAGATGTGATAGCTGTGTATGAAAGTGACATGTATTAATGGTAAGTTAAGCTTTTTTTTTATCTGACATAAAAAAACACAGCATGGAAATACAAAAACTCATTTATACATAGTTAATAGTTTGTGTAGACCACCAAGAAAAAGATATAATATGAAAATCATTTGTATACAATGATGGAGTCATTGTTAATGGTAATAGTTGCCGTTGCTGTGGCAACAAAATGACAACATGGCTACCTTTCTATTATCCTAATTGTGATTTTTTTCACATTAATTGAAATAACATACAACACTAACTTATTCAAAAAGGGAATGTCTAATTAGTTTGTCTTGTTATTGCGACGTGATTAAATATTTTGTATGGAAAACTTAAATCCTTGTAATATCCAAAGGTCCTTAGGGGAGATCAGGTGTTTATTTTGTTTTGTTTATTTGACCTTAATTGTTTTTTTGTTCTTGTACATGGTGTTTTTGGGTAATAAGAATGGACTTTGGCTTTTAAAGCTAACACCTATCTGTCAGGGAGGTAAAGAGGCTTTTGGACTAATTGCAAGATCTTCATCTTTTTCTGTAAAATCAAACTCCTCGCTGTTCACCTCCCACAGACTGGATGGCCCTCGCTCAGTTTTCTCTGTGTGGAGACGTGAGCATTCATTTGTGAGTTCTGTTTTTCAGTTTTGACCAAGAAGGTGGTCCAGAAGCCTCTTCCTGCCCAGCTGTGCTGGGTGATGTCGATCCTTGCTGAGGTGTATACGAATGTGTGACGTTCACCTTGTTTGCACTTATGTACATAACTATGTCAAAATACTCAAAATTTATTTTGAATAAATATAGATAAAAGAGTTGATTAAAAAATCAAATCAATGTATTGTTAATGATATGAGTATGTCTATCATTTTATTATGGTATAAAAAGGTTGCTTTGAGGGATCTATCCTTTTGTTTGTTTGCTAGAGCCCTGTTCTTTGCCAAGCATGACATTGCCTAGCTGTAAACCATGAATGGTTTTCTTTAAAAAAGCTTTTTTTCTGTTCATTTACTGGGGTAGTTTTGGATCACGAATATTTCAAACAAGAGAGGCAGATTAGAAGAAATAGTCAGTCTGGAATATATGTAATAAACCAGTACTAACCTTGTCCTTAAATGCTCATCATGAATACACAAATGCAGGTGCATTCCTCTCTCCAGTAATGCACCAAAATAAAGCACAGAGTAGCTCCACCTGCAGGCTGAAAAGCAGCAAGGAAAAAAAGAGAACAGACAAAAAAAAAATCAGACTATGGAGGGACATGGATGTGAGATGTGTTCACAGGGTTTTAAATTCACTTTAATTTTGTCATTTTGTGAAATGGGTTATGCTTTGCTCCCTTGTTGTCATTATTCAAAACAACAATAACTCTGAATTCTCCTCAGGATTTTAGTCAAAATTGCAAACAACCTGGTTTTCCAATGTTATTCTTGCAGCAGCAGCAGTAACATCCTTACGCAACTCTGTTCCTTCAAATTTGGACATGTGATGCACTTCAATTGCTATTAAAGCCAGCAATTTTGTTGCCATGGCACTTGTCCTAGTGATGGATTGACTGAGTCATCCTGGTGAAAAGGTTCACAGCCCTCTGACTCCACATGTGGGGGAAAAGTACATGTGGAGTGGACTTAACATACTGTGGGTTTCCAGTCACCAACAAGTGAATAAGATTGTGGTTTTGTTTTGACATTGATTTATTGTCACCGTTATTTTAAAACAATTCAGTTGTAATTGTGCCTTTATCATGCAAGGTGTAGTTTTCCTTTTTACGTTCTACATTTAAATTGACTTAAAACAGCACATGTATTGAATGTGTGTAAAACGTATCCCTTTATTTAAAATCTCTGTTGGTGAGTCTTGATTCAGTTGGGCACAACCGCAGACTGAATGGCAACCTGTGGAAGATGACGAGGGCCAAAGACTGTTCAGGACTAAGCCATATGAAAAACTCTCTGACACTCTAGGACAGACTTGAAAGTGACTGCTGTTTCTTAGTCATCTATCGTTTCACTCTGTTTTCTGCTTGTGGTGCTTGTATGTGCTGCTGTGCTACATGCCAATTTATTTTGCAGTGTATAGCTATTAAGAGTAAGTTACTGTGCCTATGATGAGTTCTGCGATTTCTGTTTGACCTTTAATAAAACGCATAATTGTGACTTTCTTGTGTGTGTTTTGTTGTTCATTATTTTTTTTGTGTCACCTTTAAAGAGACATCTACCATTTGTCTCCTGAATTGTGAGGTTTTTACCTGTATATGACTTGATGATATTTATGTGAATGAAGGTTAGATTTACAGTTGAAGTCATGGATGTCTCATGAACAAAGACTTAAAATATTGCAGAAGAAACTGAAATTCCATTCAATTAAAGCAAGCGTTTTGATTGTTAATTGTAAAAAAAGATATAGGCCGATACCTACACTTTCTAGGACCTTCCAGCCTACATTGTTTAGTTTTGATTAGGGCTTTTTGGATAAAATAATAGTATATGATGTTTTTAAGAACTGTGTGAAGCATTGTGTGCTGAAAAGAAAACCAGAAAACCAAAATAAACAAAAACATGAATCATACCAACCTTACAATTTATAGTTCTTACATTTTGTTGAGTAACTTAATAACAGGTTGAAAATAAGTGTTTCAAATCTGTTGCATCTGTAAACACACTCGACAGCAAAGGACAGTAAAGGACAGCAAAAAATATGAATTTCAGCTGGTGATAGTGTGGCTTAATCCAATGGAATTAAATCTAAATTAAATTTAGAACATTTAAGCTTTCATAAACGAGGTATAGGTTGAATCAGAGAGTAATACATTTAGCATTTATCATTCCATATATATATAATATATACAAGTATAATAATACATTAGATTATTGCTCTGTGTTTATTTATCAATGACAGTAGGGACACAGACAAGACAAGTTTTCTTGTGGTTGCTGGCATTCTGAAGTAACTTATTATCATGTCCAAATACTACCATGACTTTAACTTTTGCATGGGGTGAAATTAAACTTGGTCATATGAGTCATGTTTGCGGCACCTGTAGGCTCATTGCTGTAGAGAAGAGGCTTTTATTCTGAAAACAGTCACACCGGACGTCTTGTTGTCGTTAGCGGAAACCAGACTGTTAGCTTCAGGAAATTAGTTGGTGGAAAAAGCTTTCCTTTCTGTAATCAAACCTGCCCAGCACAGAGTCAAACATACACTGGAGCAGCAACAAACTGCAGCCAATGGACCCTCGGATTATAATATTGAATCTGCGGTTTGTCCATCGATAGCACGCCCTGGTGCCGAGGCGCCGGGCTGGGCCGGAACCAGAACCAGGCCCGGACAGACGGACGGACATAACCAGCGCTGCGTTTTGCGACACCGGCGGTCTGGTGTGTGGGTATGGGAATTGGCATGCTCTCTGTAGGGGAAGCGTAATATGTATCAACCTGACTTGCTGTCTGTAGCTTGACAGCAAGTTCGCCGATGAGTCCCCGGCACTTCATGTTTATCAGATCGGTTGTAAAAGCTTGAGGCTCGAGCATGGCACAGCGTGAATTTAGCCAGAAGCGAGCTAGCTTTAACGCTAGCTAACACCAGAGTTAACGTTAACGGACGTCAACTTTTCGCTAACTAGCCAGGCAACGCAAGAAAAACGACGAGTATGTGCGCTATACCTGGGTTTATGTGAACGAGTAGTCATTTTATATCGCCTAACATTTGTCAGCTCGCTTGTTAGCTCTTTAAAAGGCCTGATAAATGTTTCTGGAGCGAGTATAGCAGTGTAGCTAAGTCGTTAGCTGCTAACTTAGCCTGCCTCGACCGCCCCAATGAAAGAATACAAAGTAGTCGTGCTGGGCAGCGGCGGCGTCGGCAAGTCCGCGCTGACCGTTCAGTTTGTCACCGGCACCTTTATCGAGAAATACGACCCGACCATCGAGGACTTTTACCGAAAGGAGATCGAGGTGGACTCGTCTCCCTCCGTGCTGGAGATCCTCGACACGGCGGGGACGGAGCAGTTTGCCTCCATGAGAGATCTGTACATAAAGAACGGACAGGGGTTCATCCTGGTCTACAGCCTGGTCAACCAGCA
Organism: Enoplosus armatus; assembly: GCF_043641665.1. NCBI lineage: Eukaryota > Metazoa > Chordata > Actinopteri > Centrarchiformes > Enoplosidae > Enoplosus > Enoplosus armatus. The sequence goes on from NC_092189.1 coordinate 14,427,034, forward strand.
GTCATTCCAGGTACCTGATGTCACCTTACACACCTGAAACCACACATAGGTGGAAACTGTTAATAGCTAGGTAGTTAATCAGGGCATTTCTGCATTGGGGTGTGATTCATACTACCCATGTATCCCTGCACCATCCACATTTTACTTTATTAGTCAAGACGGAAATAATTTGGCCAAAGATGCAAAATATGAATCCAGTGACATAAATTTAAAGCCAGTGGTGCTGTAATTGTGAATTGGTAATTGGCATTATTATATAGGCGGTTCTGGTGTATTGCATAACAATAATTGACTATATGCAGTAATGTATTTGTAACAGTAGAGAAAATAATTCTAAAAAGCAGGAGTCAATGCTGTATGTATACACTACACAATTAAGTGTTCAGTTTTAAGCAATTTTATAGACAACAGATATAAAATATTGTGCCAGTTAGTTAACATACATGCATAGAAACATGTAAGTGTGCCATCATTCAAATGTAAAACAGCCATAAACTGGTTTCGCCTTCATTGTTCAAATGTGTGCAGGATAAGGAAGACAGATCTTTGCCTCACAGTAACCAAAACTTTTCAATCTGGCCAAACTGAGAACTCATAAGAGTGAATTGCCACGAAAACCTGAACATTTACCATAATCTACAGGTTTAATAAAGACTACAATAATTGTGTAATGATGAAGTTATCCAAGGGAATGTATCATGATATCAGAATCAGAGATACTTTATTGATCCCTGGGGGAAATCACACATATACCTGTCCCAGTTTCCATACTACATGAAAATGTTATGAAGTATGTATGTAACATATTCAAATAATGATTGGGTGCTGTTTTTATAGTTAATATACAAAAACATAGTGTACTTGTTTTCTACTAGGAGGAAATGATGCAATAGCAAAAATCAAACAGCAACTTTGGAATGCTGTTTCCAGGAAAACTTCACAAATGGAAAGAAAATGTTTAATACAAATTTTTTATTTCTTACTAATATCTTCCTTCAGCTGTTTCACCAACACACTTGATTATTTAAACTTTTTGCAGCTGTGAGTATGTCTGCTTTTCATTCTTGCATTGTGTTGTGTCTACATCAACAGCACACTCCAAAATAAACAGTATTTAAGTGTGCATACAGTCTTTTTAGGCTTTACCTAATTCTCTCACTTTTCCAGTGTGAACGCACTGCATGTTGAAAATCTGCCAAGATGGTTGTTGTATGAAATTATAAAACGACTATATTGGCATATTGATTATTTTTCCCAGTGCTACAAACTGCCTGCGGTTTTCATGAGAAACCACACACTCATATCCTCTCCCTCTTCATCTTTCAGGACATCAGACCAATGCGAGACCAAATAGTACGAGTGAAGCGCTTCGAGAAGGTGCCGTTGATCCTGGTGGGGAACAAAGTCGACCTGGAATCTGAGCGTGAGGTCACCGGCTCAGATGGACGAGCTCTGGCTCAAGAGTGGGGCTGCCCATTTATTGAAACTTCTGCCAAGAGCAAGACTATGGTGGACGAGCTGTTTGCAGAGATCGTCCGACAGATGAATTATTCCACGCTGCCGGAGAAGCAAGAACAGTGCTGCACAGCCTGTGTGGTGCAGTGAGAAAGAGGTACAAACACCGCCATTCCTATTCTCCTTTGCATGGATGGTTTCATATTCGGGCTTTGCTAAAGAGCTCACAAGCACAGCACAGTTGGTCGCTCACTAATTTTACAAAATGTGATAAAATGTCCCTGTAGCGCCTGTGTAAAAATGGTTCACAAGCTGAGGAGAAATGTGACACATGGACGACTGTGTGGCGTTTCAGTGCGGTGTACGGGAGAGGTTTGGTTGGAAGTGAGAAAGACGAGTGGGTGGTGCTGCTCTGCGCGAACCGTTGGTTTAGCTTGTTATCATAAGATCGCAGAAAGTATGTGGCATGAAGAACACAACTGTATGAGCAGCTCGAGCGCCGGGAGGGAAAAGACCCTGAAGAATAAAGACTAATAATGAAGCGAACAGTCCTGTGAGCCGAGCCGTAGAAAGAGGAAAATGTGACATCCTGAAAAAAGAAATTATGTTCCAAAACAGGAAGTTCACTTTAGATTCAGTGACAGATGTTGCCTGTATTAACCTCTGCCCACACAGATGCACACTGTAAATGCCAGTTTTAGCCATTTAAACTTGTTGTACTAACAAGCTTTTTTGTTTTGTCTCTCTATTTGTTTTATAGATGCATCATTTGTCTGGATCACCACAAGGACTTTGATGAACCGTGAACCTGGGGACAACCTGACTTTTGATCGTATAGACAAAAACTTACCGCAGCTGGTTAAGTTTCCTGTTCAAGGTGGCTTCTGACTGTCTATCACAGAGCATCTGACAGGAAAGACGTCGGTCCTATTTTTGATATCACAACTGTTAGAAGACGTTTCTGCTGCAACCTTAACGGCCTTTGATGTGACCCAGGGTGGAGTCAGACAGACGGACTTGTAATGAGCGAGAATGGCCATCTGTGAATTTTAGTCTTTTTTTTTTTTCTCCTTTTAGTCGGAAGTATCCCTGAAAATAATAAGCAGGAGTGTTTGTGAGGTTACAGCTTCTTTTTAAAGCTGCTTTAATCACTATTATATACTTTATTATTACTTGTATTATGTTTCAAGTTTGGAATTTGACAAAGTATTTCATAATATTGAAACATTTTGACTTTTAAGCATGCATACTTCAACCAGTTTGCTGCCCAGGTATACTGCTGGCTTTGACTTTGAATTAACTGACACAAGCTACAGCAGTGTGTGCTATGTTAGCTTCAGGAAACTTAGACAGGATGTACGACTTTGTGGATTAAACCTGTAACATTCACATCAAGGGACGGTCACTTTATCCAACAGTCCGCTCTGCTGCCCTGTGGTTCAAGCATTTACCTTTTTATTATCACAGTAGCCTGAAGCAGCTAAACTCATCTGAAAACATGCATGCTCAAAATTGAAAATGTTCTACTAAATCAACTTGAAGTGATAAGGAAGAGCCATTTTACTGTTTTTAGCCTGAATTCTGTCAAAGTCTCTACAAGGCATGAATCGCGTGGACGCAGGTCTTCCATTTTCAGTTTTCTCGAGGAGTCTCTGTGGGAGAATGATTTTGGAACGACCAAAGGAAGCTCACAGTGCATATTTGTGTTTGACTACATGACGTGTGTTGCTTTAAATTCAGGAGCTGCTGATTTCTTGTCATCAAATAACTCCCGCTGCAATGTGGTTTGATAAAAGTTCTGGCACAGTTAATCAGATTTAACTTTGTATTTTTCTTTTTCTTATAGTAACCTATTTATTAAAAACTAATGACATGGGTAGCCAGTTTTAAACTTTTGATTTTATACTAGTTTTTTGCTTTTTGTGACTTCAAGATACATGGAACATTGTTTTTTGAAGCTGAGGATTTAACAGAGCCTTAAATAATTTCTGTTGCACCCTGGTCTCATGTTTCTTTACTCTTTTTTTTCTCTCTCAAAGATAAACATCTGTCATTATTTGGTAATAAACATGCTGGCCTTTCTGCTTTTGTCATGGGGCACAGTTACAGTAGTATCTTTGTTTGATACCCGACCAGTTCTGTGTGACCAATGCTAGTTTTCCTCCTGCTGACCCTCGATCTGATCATCTCTCGTTTTAGCTTCAGAAACTAGTAACAAAACAAGCTAAGTAGATTTATTTTCCCCACTGGTCATATGCGATACCTGTTCCCAGTTTGGGAAACATTCCTCTGTAGAAACACAGACTTAGATTTAAAGCCTAGTCTACTTGGTCATGCTGCTATGAAAGATGAAACTCTTGTGTTAAAGCAGCTATAATCCAAATTTTTATAATGAAAATGTAAAAGGGGTCGTTTATAGTGATGAACCTAAAGCTCTCCTCTGCTTTACATTGTTTGGCTGTCCAGCAGCAACTTTACTGCTTTGGTTCACTTTCACTGCTCTCAAAGTGTCATTTTTGGCAGCAGCAGGCAGCTGTTTTCACCTAAAAAGCTCTAAAAACCCACTGTACACCAAACAGACACAATTAGAGGTGAGCTGATGAACGTAGTGGAGCATTTAGCAGATGAAGACATGTAATTCCTGCAGGAGTTGGTAGAGACCAAAAATGAATATTGGACTTAGATTCACCAGGTGGCCAGAAACATGACTAAATGAATGCTTAAGTTGCTCTCTATCTGCTGTATGTGTATATAGGCAACTGTTTGCTAACAAGTTCACTATATGAACTTAAAAAGTCACAATATGTCAACGTTGTGTTCACAACTTGTTTCCACTGCCCCCAAGTAAACAAAAAAATGATTTACTGCAGGTTTAATGATCACATTTTCCAACTTTGTCTTCAAACAATACTTACATACTCACGTGTTTGATGAAAGAGTTTCGGGTTGCTGTAATTGTTCCTCTTGTCCATACGGGCCACGAAGAGATCTGTTTATAAATCCAATGTAAGTGATGTGGGATAACATCCACAGTCCTCTGTCTGTGCAGAAATGCTTTATAGAGTTATGAGGCTTCAGCAGTCACAGTTGGACAAATCAAGTGAGTATCTGTCGTGTTTTAGTCTTTTAGCGTGAAATCCTGTCTTTGTTTCCCCTGATGGTGTTTTCTTGCTGAGCGACAGGAACTCAACAAAGGAGTTTTGTCCTACAGAGTAACTTTGAACAATACCCACTTATATTAACTCAGACTGCTGAAGCCTCATGTTAGCTTCAGCTGAACTTTCAGATGCATTTTTAAACTAAACAAAGGCTTCAACATTCAACAAGTCACAATATGAAGTGATCAATTCACAGCCAGTAGGGTCAGGAGGAACAAGCACACTGACCAATAACTCTTTCAACGTACAAGTGGGCCTGTGAATATTTTATACAGACTTGTATAGAAAATGTGAAACTATTCTTTGTTAGCAACCAAACAGTAGATCCTCATCTCATATAAGATTAACTTATTTGTAAATCATTACAATCAATTTGCTCTCTGAGCCCACATTTCACACCTTGTTTTGTTTGAAATATAAAAAATGTGTTGTTAATTTGTTTGCTAGTACAAACTGAAATATGTGTAAGTTTTAAAACTTTTTCCAGTAACTCTGCCATATGTAAGTAGCAAGTAGTATGATCCCACATAATGACATATGTGATGTTTCTGGTTATATCTGACGAAGAGAAAACGAGGAGTTAAAACTTTATGAAGCTACATTGTCTAAAAATACCAACTCTCAGAAACAGGCTACACTTTCCACTTCCTCCTTTGTGTGTGTGTGTGTGTGTGTGTGTGTGTGTGTGTGTGTCTTTTCATGCACCAGGCTGGCACAGTGCAGTCGAGTTGCTGTGTGCTTTGCAAGTTTTTATTCTTGCATTTGTCACACTTGGTACTGCTGTAGTTTTCACATCCCACGGAGCACAAAGCTGGCTCCTCTTCCTCCTCTCGCTCTGTGGTTGTCAGGTGGAGCTGCTGGGTGCTCGCTGAGCCTGTGCATCCTTCACAGAGCTGACGTCTCTGAGTGTCTCGTCCTGGTTCCTGCTGGGTTTATCTCCGTCCACACCACAAGAGAAATGTTAAAACAAAACTGCCACCAGGCCATCAGCTGCCTGCGGCGCGCTGTTGCCAAGCTGCAACAAAAGAAATTCATCTCACACAAAAACATGATTATCTCTAAGAGAGTAACCCGTTTGTTATTGCTCTGGATTATTTGGGCATTTCTGTCTTCCCTGGTGCTCACAATGTCTTATTTGTGTAGAATATAAATAGACCAAGTTACTTAATTACTGAATTACATAGTAATTTTGTGTGTTGATTTATGGACTGATTAATTCAATTAATGAATAAGCTTTGGTGATTTGCAGGTGAAAAGAAATTTGAGCAGCTACATTTGGTTGACAAGTCAAAGTCTGTTTGACACCAAGGTTGCATAAAAACGTTCAGTGATGGAAGAAATATTCAGATCTTTAACTTTAGTAATAATAGTAATACAGCAATGCAAAAATACTCAATCATAAACAAAGATCCTGCCTTTGATATTTTACTTTAAATAAAAGCAGTATCAGTAGTAGTAACAGAAGTATCAAAAGTAAGTTTATTATGCAGCACAGCGGCTTCTGTTGCCTATTGTATTAGTATTAGGGATTAATGATTAGTGAATTTATCATTTATGTTATATTCTTAGTGACAATGTGTAAGAAGAATATTACGTTGCAACCGGTTGAGGTGGAGCTAATTTAACTTAACATATACTGTTGAGTAGGTTAACTGTTACAGTTTTCGTCTTTATTGTCCCACAAGAGGACGACAGCAGCATAAAAGCATAAATCATAAGCACAATAAAGCAATAATTCATGTGATAAAAGCAAACTGCAGAAATAGCCGAAAATGAAATCAATCAAGTAAAGTCCAATTTTTTAAAATTGTACTTGTTTCACATTTAAATGCTCTTGAAACAACAGTTATATGTCGCCTCACATGTAATTAAATGTAGCCCATTTGTACCTCAGTCACAGACATCTTCTGACCTACACGTTCCCCCCTGAGTTCATGTGAGGCAGCTCATCACTGAGGGTGTATGAAGATAAAACACTGCCAGCGGTGATAATGTGCCCCCGGAGCCCAGCTGTCAGTGTCAAGTACAGACTTTAATGCTCTGATTCCTCTGTGGAGCTCTGTCAGCAGGTTTGCTGGTGTACACCTGCATGTCCCAGGTACAGGAAGTCTCTACATCACACGCTGCACAGAAAGCGTTCGTGCTTGCTCGTCATAAATTGAGAGGACAGCAACTCTTTGAAAGAGGAGGCACTTATTCACTGTCACTTAAAGGTCAGGGTTCAAAATGGGGAACAGGTGCTCGACTCAGTCGTGTCCAACAGTTTGTCTCATGCACAGGGAGCAGGTCTTGTGTCCCAGGTGTCGAAAACAAGTGACTCTGGACATGATATGAGACGTCCGGAGTGACCTATTGGCCCAGAAAATGTAACTGTGAGAAATCGGTTTGTTTTGGACTGAATCCTGAATCTGTTCACATCCTCAATAACCAACAGTCCAGTCTGCGTGTGCAGACCAGCACAGTTCCTCAAGGCTCAACGCTGGACTTGATATAATCAACATCAGACTTTGCATTCCTTGCTGGTTTCGAGTCAATGTAATAAATACTTTTAGGTGTCACTGCTTTGTCTTGCTGTTAAGTTTTCCTTCTTTACAACCTTCTTATGCCATTAAGCGTCTTATTCTACCTGTCCTTTAGCTGTGGATCTCAATGTACTTACACACAAAACAATTTACAGGAAGATAGAAATAGACATACAATTAAAAACAAGGACAACTAAGCTGAACAGGTAAAACTAAAACCATTATGTACATACAAGTAGGTGAAATATATATAAAGAAAGCAACAATGTCTGAAAACAAGTCAATTGTGAACAAATACAAATAGTGCAAAGAATAAATATTGAAATATTGAATTCACAGTCGTATCTCACTGATGCAGGTGTTATTGTTGTATTCTTCAGTAAGGTCACCAGATTGTTTGTTTGTTCTTTGTCATATTTTTGAAACAAAATGTCAGTTCAGTCTGAATATCAGGCCACAGTAATGATAATAAATAATCGATTTAAATTGAATAAGTAGTGAATTAAGCTCTTAAATTATAGTTTTTTTTTATTTTGATCCATAATTTGTTTAATCACACTGGGTTATTTCTTTATGCAGTGACTATGATTATGAAAATTCAAATATCTTGAAACCTCTTTCTCGAGGTATATTTGAATGTTTCATAATAATTAATTACTATATTTCATGTATCACTGGACAGGAAATAAGCTCAAAGGCATTAAAAATGAGTTTTAAACTGGTATTTTTCCACGCTGCAGCCTCAGACACGACTGTGCGTATGAAACAGTTACAGCTCCGGACCTCTAGGTGGCAGCATGACGTGTGCCACAGGCAGGGCTGTGACGTCACCGGCGTGAAGCGGAAGTAACTGTCAGGTCTGTAGCTGGAGGTTGAAGATGTGCTGTGAGAGGAGGCTGCAAAGTGTTTAACAATACTTACAAACCTCACGACTGACAGCTTCGCTCGGGCAGCCATGAAGACAGTGTTTGTAACCATCGGCACCACGAGCTTTGATGAGCTCATTGAAAGCATCACGTGTCCAGAGTCCGTGCAGGTGAGTGCAGTTGGTTGTAGGTAAGCTAACAGAGACACCACTGGACTTGTTTCCTGTTCCATACTACATTACTACGATATATTATCCTCAGTGGTGGAGGGCGTATTCAAATCACTTCAGTTAAAGTACCACACTATGAAAATACTTCATTACAAATTAAAGTCCTGCAGTCAATATTTTACTTAAGTAAAAGTGCTGCATTTTTAGCAACAGTGTACTTAAGCTTACTTCACGTAAGTATCAAGTAAAAATTCTCATTATGCAGAATGGCCCCGGTCAGTGTTATATTATATTATTGGACCAGAATCAGAATCACAATCAGAAACTGTTTATTGCCAAGTAACATACATTACAAGGAATTTGCCGTGGTCTGAAGGTGCTATTGTTTTGACAACAAATATGTAGAATATGAAAGGTAAAATAAGAATAAAAATAAAAATAAGATAAGATAAATAACAAACAGTGCAGTGACCAAAATAAAGTAAAGTGTCCAGTAGGGGGTGGGTGCGTTAATGTAACGCAGGGGGGACAGGGGTGATGTACGTTAATGTAACGTGTAACTTGTGTTTGTGTTGGGGGGGGTCAGTTTAAGTTTGTCAGGTTGACTGCGGAGGGGAAAAATCATTGCATGAATTTCATGAGCTCTACTCTGGTGAAAGAGCTCCGTGAACCAAAACAAGAAACGCTATTTACAAACAAAACAAGGCAAAACAATGCGCTTCAACAGACCGTGGCAGCCATCTGCGGCGCCATCTTGGATCTCTGGATAATTATTGATGAATCAATATTTAAGTGTTAATGTTGTAACTTCGTTCTAATGTTAACTACTAAATTGTTAGCTTGTTTAATCAATAATAGTGCCTCATATTTTATAAAATGATCTTATAATTTCTGCGTGAAATCTTTATCTGAAAAGTAACGAGTAACTATAGCTGTAAAATAAATGTAGTGGAGTAAAAAGTATAATATCTCCCTCTGAAATGTAGTGTAGAGCAGAAGTACTTGAGTAAATGTGCTTAATGAGTTTCCACCACTGTGTATACTACTAACACAGTGGATTTCGAGTACTTTATATAGGGCGTTCATGCTAGAAAATTAATCAAATTAATAGACGTTTTTCACAGCAGATCTTTTGAGTATTAGAAATAGTGAAGGAAAGGAGATAATGAAATGCTGAATGTAACATAATTAAAAGCCAGACTAAGAAATATTATTTAATATTTGTTAAAGAGCCACAAGGTTATCAACCACCTTGAGATTGTCTGGGAGGTAATTCCACAGTTTGGGGCCGTAGCATCTGGAAGCTGAACCTGAACTGAATTGCAGGGATGGTAGTAAGTTATAACGATCTAAGTGATCTGGCTGGAACATATCTAATGATCAAATTGCTGAAGTAAACAGGGACAAGTTCATGGAGACATTTAAAGACTAAATTAGAATCTTAAGGAGACACATATCCAGTGCAAACGTTTCAGAAGTGGATTGTTGTGGTCTCCCCTCCTGGTTCTGGTCAAGGTCCTAGCAGCAGCGTTTTGCGGACAATAGACCATAACAGGAATCCAGTCGAGTTAAAACAATCGAATGTGTGACTTTCTCGCTGCCAGCTAAAGAGAGCGCTGTCAGATTGCATGCCAAATTTGTTTTTCAGTGTGGTATTGATCTATTGGTCTAATGTCCTACAATGCAGTGCGCAAGGGAAATCGGAGGAGCTGCTTATAGGCGGAAGAAATAACAAACTCATGCTGTGCAGCCATACATTGAAAAAAACTCAAAGAACTTTATTTTTAATTCTAGATGACATCCCAAATTTTCCAAAGATACGAAATATGTCAGGTTGAATTTGGGTGAAATATATCTAGAATGTTTTGATTTGATGGAATGATGCAGCTTTAAAAACACGTATTCTTGGGTTTAAATGTGTCACTCAGTATAAACATCATATATCCTCAATGAAGATCTGGAACAAGCTGATGCAGTGTGGGATAAGCTCATATTTCCAACCTTAAAGCTGCATTAATATTATGAAAACTGTACGTTAAGAGGTTAAAACATTATATGAAATTGGGACTCGGCTCTGTCTAAGTGCTGATAATCTGTGTGAAAATAACAGCCACAAAATGACAAATATGAAACCAACACTGTGATGCAGGAATGATGGGGAAACTCAGAATACTTCAAATCTTCACAGTGGTTTTTAAATTTTGTGTGAAATCCATTTTCCAGGACTTTGGTCTTGAAATGGCAGCAACATAACTTTATTATCCAAACAGTGCTTCTCTATAAAACAGCTTGATCAACTCAAAGTGTGAATTTGTGAACTTGTGACCAGTTTTATTATCATGTATTTATTTTCCTCCCCACAGGCTTTAAAGGCTCGTGGATATGAGCGTTTGGTTCTGCAGGTCGGAAGAGGGTCTCTTCTTCCAGATGCTGACAGCTGTCCACACGTCAGACTGGAGGCTTTTCGATTCAAAGACTCAATAGCAGAAGACATCAAGCAGGCGGACCTCGTAGTCAGCCATGCAGGTGAGTAAAACATCAAAAACCTTGAGCACACTTGCTCATCTCAGCACAATACACTCAGTGTTAACTCTCACAGGAGTAAATAGAGGCTACATATTAAAGCAAAAGCAAATACAGGTATGTCAGCAGTGTGCAAACATTAAACAGAAAACTGATGAGCAGAGCGTCAGCAACAAACCGATACAACATGAGGGCGTCAGAGGGCGTACAGCAAACTGTTAAGGACAGGAGGATATTGACGCAAATATTAAACTACATTGTTGTAGTCACATAGAAAAGGCTTACTTGCCTCCTGTGAATGTTTTTGGCTCAACGCTCTAAAACATAATCCACAAATTAGATTGTAGTTTGGACCGCTGTTGTTTGTGTCTTTTCAGGTGTGTTTGCTCCTTTCTTCTGAAGCAAAGCTGCTGCTAGCTGGAGTGAGCCATGTAGTCTTTGGTTTGACGTCTGGTGAGACTGATAGCTGGGCAGAGATGAAGATGATTATTGAGGATGACCTTGTGTCTATTTGGTAAAGGAAGCTGAGGTTTGCTTCATCCTGTTTTTTGTATCTCACCGGGTCTGTGTTGTAGCCACCAAGACAATGCTGTCATGTTTTGTGATTTTGTAAGGGCTGAACTACAGTGATCATTAATGATGAAGGGAGGACAGTTGTGTGTGAGGTTGGACTCGGACTGTCAGAGTCCACAAGGTACAGAGGTGGATGTCCCTGCTGAACCACAGAGGTTGCACTGTTCTCACCAGCACTTCTTCACTAATGGAGGATTGATTCTTATTTTTTTACAGCAACAAACCTCTTTATTAACAAGAAATGAGCAGGAAAGTCATGGGCGAGAGTGTTTGTTTGTTAATGAGGTCAAATCTTACCTAAGGAGGAGAAGTACTAAAGGATCATATTAATGTTTGTGAAATTTGACCCAGTTTACTGCAAATGATATACATGTCACACGTCACACAAAAGCTTGTAGTAGTTTTTGTAAACTTGCTTGTGTCCGATGACAGAATCAGAAATACTTTATTGATCCCTGGGGGGGAAATTGCTGTCCCTGTTCATGTTTGCTTCTGGGTTTAATTTTCCAACAACACTTCATGCCACATTAACAGTTGAAATGAACCGCATTATGAGCTGAACCACCTACAAACAATAAAAATAATGATGATACCAACACATTTTTTCAGCCGTATCTATGTCACGTTGTTGTTCACCTCCAGGAATAGAAACCAGCAGTTGCATAAACACAGACCGACTTCTTGTCGTGCATAAGGATCTTGTTTTTCTCCTCAGGGGCAGGAAGTTGTTTGGAGGCGCTCGGGGCAGGCAAGCCTCTGCTGGTCGTCGTCAATGACAAGCTGATGGACAACCACCAGCTGGAGCTGGCCCAGCAGCTACACATGGACTCCCACTTGTTGTACTGCACGTGCAGGTATGTGTTTCTCAGAGGCCTGGTACTCTTTATACATGTGAGGTTACATGTGTGACACCCCCCCTCTTTGTTATATCTCTCAGCACTCTGACAGAAACACTGAGGACCATGGATCTCTCTGTTCTCCGGCCCTTCTTGCCTGGACAGCCGAAGCATTTTGCGAACTTTCTAGACAAAGCTCTCGGTGTTAAGTGAAACTTAACTTCACAGGACTGCTTCTTTTCGGTTACACTGAAGTTTGAGGATGTTGTAGTAGATTATGATTGTGAGTGTACAGCACACAACCGACATTGTTCAGTTCAGTTTCAGTTTATTCCCAAAACAGTTAAAATATAGGAACATTCCTATAAGACATAATGGAGATTGTTGAGTGTTTTCTATTTTTGTATATAATAATAATAAATGTCTAATTTCAAATCCTTATGTGTCCTGTGAACTATGTGTATATTCTAGATTTTGTTTTTTTAAATGGTTTCATACAAGTAGAAGAAGAAAAAAACACGAGTCAAGTAATACACAGCAGTTCAGAGGGCTGAAGGCGTAGCTAGCTGCACTTTGGGATGGAACAAAGGCCGCATTGGTTTAGTTCAAGACAAAGAGCTGCGTAGTCTTCAAACCACAGATGGAAATCAGGGGTCCCTTCAAAAACTCTTGACCTAGATGATCCTGAGAGCCGAGTCCATCCTTAACACAAAGTAAGTGACTGTTTATCTGTTTATCTCACTTTAGACGTCTCGACTCTGCCTTGTAACTCTTGTGTTTCTTTCTATGTCTTTCATCCAAGAGCTATAGAGGAAACCAAAATAACTTATAAATGTAAATAAAGGTCTTACTGTATATTTGATTAAAGGTGTCTGAATAATCTAACCTACACTGTACATGGCTTTCTAAATATAATTTCATATCACTTCCTTCTAATTTCCACTTATTTAAAAGGCAGATAAAAAGTTGGTTTGGTGTAAATGGAGCTCATTTACAAAGACACGAAAGAAATTTGCTGCATCACAGAAAGGCAAGTTGTACCAATTCTTGCCACAAGAGTGAGATAATGTTTAAAACTGTGACCTTGCAGGTTGAATATCATTTGTCCTCCCAGCACATAGTGGAGTACACTCTAACTTCTCCCAGTCCAAACTGGCATCCACCAACATTTGATGGCTTTTCAATTCCATTTTTAAGAGAAGGTTTTTGATGTGGTCCCAGTTCATGCTGTTAATATTTAAGAAGAAACCTTTTTCTACCAAGTCTACCTCGATCTGTCCCTGTCTCCCTGCAGAAAAGCAGGAGAAAAGAAGCTCCATCTGCTTTAGTGATCAGTGTATGAGAGGCTTCATGAATCCTCTAACCTGCAGAGAAGAGGTACACACTGTGTTAGATGAAATGAAACTCTGTCAGGGGGGTTTTTGTTTTTATTTTTAAGACAGATAATTTTTCAGTCTTGTTCAGCTGGTGGCCTCTGTTAAATTATTTGTATAAAACCTTTGCAAAGCTGCGATTAAAAGACAAACTTTACAACTTAAGAAAAGTGCTATGTTGGTGTAACACTGTTGATTCATCATTTCTTTGAGTTAGTTTCTTCACTTTGACAGATTTTGTTAAACAGGAAATGATGAGTGTAAGGCAGCACGTAGTCAAGTTTAGCTGTTCAACCTCTGAACAGTGTTTCCAGTCACAGTAGGAAACATGTTTCTCCACTTTCTGCTACAGAGGCTGGAGTGGCACAACGTTTTGGTAGCAACTTGAATTAATTCACCAACCAGATGTGCTTACCTGATAGCAACCTGTTAAACAAGTTACCAGCCCGATTTCACTGGTGTTTAGTTATGATACAGCAGGAGTGTATTACCCAAATTCCCTGGGGCACTGAAGACATTTCATGCAGCTTGATGAAGAAAATATCTGTGTGTATGTCACTGTCACACAAGAGAAATAAACCAGAAGCAGATTTCTCTTAGGAAAGTCCCTCCTCTTTGTTTCTAGATGGATTTCTGTGGAAAAGGAAGATTGAATGTGATAAGAAACTTGTTGAGACCGGCTTTCTTCAATCAAATGTTACAGCTGAGTGAAATGAAATATATGAAACCTAATAACTTTAGTTTCTGAGTCTGTGGTTGCACCCAACAGCTGTTGTACCAAGGAAATGTTTCTTTTAACAAACAACAAAAAAGGAGAGTAAGGGGTCGAACCACAAAACACATAGTGGTTTTAATAGAGGCGAGGCACTATACCTTAATACCTTACTGAAGTGCCACTATGCTTCTGAAATGTTAGCATTGGAATTTGTTTGGTATCTCAACCCTTGTCAGACTTATTCACCGTCGACATAAAGTTTTGTAATTTGGTTAATTTCATGGCAGTTTCTGACATTCCTAGGCAAGTATTAAGCCAGGTTGTAGACTTTAGATGTTTTTCACTCAATGTCTCTATTGAATGTTGAAAAACAATTAGTTGACATTCCCTTGTACCAGCTTCTCAGATGTGAAGATTTCCTTATTTCTTTGGCTTATGTGGTGGTCACGTGGAGTATCTTTTTTTGGTTTCATGGTTTTGGACTGTTGGGTTGGCTAAAAGGCCAATTTGGAGATGTCACCTTGGCTTTTAGGAAAACGATTGCCATTTTTCAGTATTTTCTGACAGTTTGCAGACTAAATGAATAGTGAGAACAATCAGCAGATTAATTGATAATGTTGTTAGTTGCAGCCATAGAATATTGTTTAAGTCTGGGTGTAATCACTGACTGAGAGTCACAAATTTTTGGTGTTTTTCCCTGAATCAATTAAACTGTAGCTAACTGGTTTGGACTGGTTCTGCCTGCCACTCCAGTATGATTCACATGATGTTTGTGGAAACTGCATGTTAATCTAATAGAGATGGACATCTAGTCACTTGTTTTCCCCAACAGAGCCTCTCTGTCAGCTTTATTTTTACTCAAACTTGCACTGTGTGGTGGTTGCATTAAAGTAGGCCATTCCTTAATGTAGTTAGAATGCTGTTTGTCTTCACACAGTCTTGTACATGTATATATCAGTCCTCTTTCCCACTGGGATGGCACAAGGCCTCAACACTCATGGGTCACTTTAGACAAACATTGGGTCTGTCTCTCTTGGGGAAGTGGAAGTCTAACAGCAAATCAGGATTAATTTACAAATGAATCAGTGTCAGACCGGCCAAAAATTTGATCTAAGTTTGAACTGGTGCTATCAAATGAAAAGTAATTTTCAAGAAATATAAGAGGACTCGTAAAACTTTCTGACAGTGAATTAGGAGATTTAATTAACGTCTTACCATGTGTCTGGTGCATTCTTGTGTCCAGATTTCATTTCCACTTTCACAAAAACTGTTTCCATAGAACAGAGCGAAACACTTCCTCATTTTCTCAAAAAGGAAAAAAATATATATATTATACAAATAATGTATGTCAGGTTCAACATATGAGCTTGTATCTGATTATCTTTAAGCAAGGGGTTAGTAAGAAAGTACACAAACACAGAAAGGACTCTTAGTACAACTACTAGATATTAAAGTTGCGATTCCTGCACTCAGACAGAAAAACACCATGATTTGGACCAATTCAATTCCAAGATTTCAGATATAGAACAAACGTCCCATTGATTAAGACAAGAATGGACTGAATAAGTCCCATACAAGAAGTAACAATTGGGTCGAAGCTGAGGGTCAATCAAACAAGCCTGAATGCAGCGGTCAGTTGTGGACATCTCATGGAAAGAGGGAGTGTAATGCTTGTTGTGTGTTTAGTTCAGATCAGGATACAAGCATGAATGATACATGATACATCATCTTTGCCTTCGGGACGTTTAAATTACTTGGATGCATAAGACACATTTTATCAAACTGATCTATGAGATCCATCTATGGTTTTAGTCCAATTAATCACCTCTGACAGCTCTTTTAAAAGTCACACGTCAATACATCTTGACTCCAGTTGCACTTCTGCTTTAGCTTCAATAGTATAATCCAGTTATGGACAACTCATTCCAAAACTTTGCTCCACTCTTCTTGGAAGGTTTCTTTTGGGGGGTCAAGCTTCCCAAAGGTGTTGCATGTGGTTGAGGCCTCGACCTCAGCCGATGTCTTCCCCACCAAACTGGGGAAAACATGGATTTATGGACCAGAGGCATTGTCGGGTTGAAACAGGAAAGGGTCTTCCTCAAACTGTTGTCTAAAATATCATTGTATGCTGTTGCATTAAATGAAAACTCCACCAATTTTACACCTGAAGATCAGTTCACTTTTCATGAAGAGTATTATTCAGCCTGTGAAAGCATAATGCTTGCTTTGTCAAGTCTCTGAAACAAAAATCTCAGTTTGGGCTTGGAGACTACACATTTATAACAGATAACCTGTGTTAAAAGCATGGAGTTTAAAAGACATGGGCTTTTACCAGGGCAAAAAGGCTGTAACAAAAACTATCAAATTGCATCATGGGAAGATGATTTTGCTCTGCATCCTCTGCTGTATCAATTTAGCAATGAAGTGCCCCTTTGAAGATTTCCCTTAATAGAAACCAGGGGCCCTCACCGACACCCTAAAAACAACAATCCCAGACTAAAAGACACAGGAGTATGTGGACATGGGTGTCATGTACCAAGCAGGACTACAGCTATCTGGATTACTTTGCTGTGCAAGACCTGCAAATTGGCTTGTATAGTCCAGGCTGCAGATTTCAGGGGCTTCTGGGTTTGGCTCATAATATCCAGGTAACACGGTAATTCTGCTTTGTGAGACCTGATACCACATTTCCCTAATTCAACTGTGTACAGTGTATTGTAGCTAAAACAGCGCAGCTAGCATAAAGCGGGACATACACAAAAACAAAATGCTGCTTCCTGACAAATGTCAAGGAATTTGTGTGAAGCTGGTAGTCCAACCCCGTGTCTGCCTTGGCCTGTTCTTTCCTCTCTGCGCTGTTGTTTGCAGATGTTCATTAGCATTTGGATATAACCTCCGTCAGCCAGCTCCGCCTCCTGTGCTTTGATTGGGCACACTGTTACTGGAGCTGTCAGCTCGGCTCTGGGAAGGTTTTCTCTCCTCTCTCTCTCAGTCCAGTCTTCAGCTACAGCCCGACTGACTGACTGACTGCAGTCAGCGGACGGCTTCTTGCCTTTGTTCGCTAGCTTGGAAAGCACCAAGAAAAGACAGAGCCGCATCCATGCAGTAGCACACTTTTTTTGGAAAATGATCATCTGTACGAATAAAATGGAGTACCCCCTAAGAACACAGTGCCAGCGAGTCAACAAACAGGTAGGTCAAAGCTGACAATAGACGAACCGTTGAGAATAGTTACGCTAAGTTAGTTTTAACACATTTAAAGCTAGCGGCTAACTGGGTAGCCTGAGTAACGTTCATTCATTTGTCGAAGGAGTTATTTTCTATTAAAAAGCCCGTCTCTTAACCAACTCATGCTTTGGCTTTTTTGTCTTTAAATGACCTATTTGGCAGCTAACAGCCGTCCTGTAAGATAAAAGGTTAATAACACTTCTTTCAATCTCTGAACTTTTTAACATCAGGCAGTAACGTTACAGTGGCTGTTAACGTTAGTTAGCTAGCGAGCGAAAATAGCTGTAACAAACTTCGGATCCAGCTAGCTAACTCGGCTAACCAACGGTTTATCGAGCTAACATGCTAGAGTTAACGTTAAAGCACAACTGAAAAGGGAAATAAAATAAGGTTTCATTATTTAATTCACTGTTAGGATCTGCCATCTCTCCTCACACCACATCAAGAAACATTTTGTAGTTTCCATCTTCAGCCGTTTAAATGTCACACAAAGCTCGCAACATTTCGTCATTTTATTTTAAATCTAACGTTAGTAAATTTACATTAAGTTAACGTTATACGTGAACATTGTCAACAAAAAATAACCATTTGCTGTCAATTCTGTGTTGGTGCCAATACCTAACAAAGTGGAGAAGACTCTTCCTTTGTTGGTTCACCAGTGATGATTTAGTACTTTCTTTTTTATATGTGGTTATATTTAACTTGAACACCGGTTTAGTGAAATACTAACGTTAAAAAGCGTTAACGGTTGAGAGCGTTGCAGTATGAGGAGAAAGCTGTAGGTGACGATGACATCATCTGAGGATTTGGGAGAAAAGTGTCTTGTCAGTTTGCTGCTAGGTGGCTGTGAAGTAATGCAGTGTCATTTATTGACCATAAATAAGATATAAGGACGGCTCGAAAGGACTCAACAGTTTAAATGCTTTTAATTAGCGAGGAGTGTTGAGTTTTTCTCGCTTGCGGTCCCTCTGAATGTTGGCGACTTTTATTGTGCTGTTTTTTGCAGACTGAACTGAACTGCCAATCAAAGTTGTTTTTCTCCTCTGTCGCTGTTTTTCATTTTGCAACAGAAAGGGGGCGCTGTCTCAAGTGCGGTCCAGAAAGACATGTTTGCTGCAGATTAGAGTCCAGAAATGGAGCAAAACAGGGAGGAATGTGAGCAGCTAGGGATTCAAAACCCTCTACTCTAGTTTCAAGTCCAATTTGTGTTACATACCTTTCCCCCTCTCACTGTTTTCTGTTCATCTTCATTGTCATTCAACTGGCATTTTTCTTTACATGCCATTTGACTACATTATTGTCTGTAACTGTGGACAAACAATCAGTTTGTATTGAGACCAATACAAAGGAAAATAACCCTGTGAGTACACAGCTACTTATAGCACTTGCATCCCAAAGCTGTCTAGTTTAAAACAAACAAATATTTGGCACGCATTCATGCACCACCAAATTTGAGCACCTGACTTTGATATGATAATCTACTCGCCCTTGGCTTGTTTATGAATGAGACGACTAATGAATTACCCTGTTATCAGTGAAAGTCTTTTGTAACTGCATCTCCCCCTTGCGCTACCTGCCTGTCGTATTTTCTGACAGGCCCAATCACTCATGTACTGTTTATGGGCTCGGCTTTCTGTCTTTTTTTTCTCTTCATCCTGCAGCACAGCGTTTTGTTTGTCTTGGTTGTGTTGTATGTGCTGTCCTACCCAGCAGCTCCTTTTCCCTCCCCTCTCCAAACATCTTTGGGCTGCAGCTGGTTTGTTTTGCGCTACTCCCTGAGTTCAGGTTGCAGAGCCAAAATCGTCCCCGGCTGCTTGTGTTTCCGGTGATGAAAAGGGGGGTGGCAAGGGAGTTAATGCCATCGGGACGCTG
The DNA here is from genome assembly GCF_043641665.1 of Enoplosus armatus. Classification (NCBI taxonomy): domain Eukaryota; kingdom Metazoa; phylum Chordata; class Actinopteri; order Centrarchiformes; family Enoplosidae; genus Enoplosus; species Enoplosus armatus. The sequence goes on from NC_092189.1 coordinate 14,446,325, forward strand.
GCGCGTTATAAGGACGGACCCCCTCCAGGCTCAATCGGAATGCAGATTGAATATCCTCCTCCTGTATCTGCAGCAGCCCCCCTCCTGCAGCCCACCAACACCACACACATACAGACACTACATGTGCACATGCACGTCTCATCTCAAGCTGACACATTTACCCTTGGAAGGCTGCTGGCATCATTTTTCCACTTCTTTGTGTGTCATCTTAGTCCTGCGCTCTCCTTCGTTTTCCGGCCTGTACAGTGCCGCTGTTTTGTTTGTCAGTCTGCTATCAAAGCCTGTCTTTGTCTCCGTTTACCTTTCCTCCCCTCAGTGACGTCACCCCTGTTTTTCATTTCATCCCTGCCTCTTGCTCCTCTCTGATCATTAAACAAATGACCTCTCCTGTGTTGGGAAGGGAAGTTTTTGGTTTTTTTGAATGTCAAATGATCTGCACCTGTGAATTCTTTGCCCACAACAGACCTGTGAGTTGATATTTTTTCCTATAATTTGTAGCCAGGCCACAAGTTTGAATTCATGTTGTGATTTGAATACAGCAGCGCTCTAATATCAATATCGTCATCTTGCTTTTGTCATCCTGAAGCTTGTTTTTGACAAGGAAGAAATGTCTTTGTTTCAAAATCAGTTGCTGCTGGGCGTACTGTAAGCAGAATTAAGAGGTTTGTGTGCACAAAGCCTTCATGTGCTTTTGCTTTATCAACCAAAATATGCTTTGCAATACCATACACAGTGGTCTAAATGATGATTTGTTCCTTTTTGCTTTATATATCCACCCACACACACGCTTGTTAACAGTCCTTTTTTTTCTTTTCATGCGGGTATTTTTTCATGTGGGTGGACAATAAGGAGTGTATCGTCTTATCAAAAGTACTGCTGTCTGCAGCTTTTGTGGCTTGTTTTCAGGCAATAAAGATGAAACAGTGTTGATGGGTGTCTGGACACTGCTTTGACAAAAGATGTCTGTCTAAACCTTCTTCCTCTAGTGTATATAAATCACAAGTATAGATTAGTTCTGATTAAAATATTTCTTTAAATAATGCGCAATTGATTTTATGTGGGAAAACACTGACACATAAATTGTTTTACTTGTTCAGGCTGGCAACCAGGAAAAAAAATATAATTTAAGATGGACTTCATCTTTTGTTTTTGTTGTTTCAAAATCTGAGAATTTTTGTAAATTTACATCGTCATAAACAAACTGTATCTTCTCTTGAACTGTAGATTTAGCTGAGCTTTAATTTTGCTTTCATGTTTCGGTGTCAGCAAACTCGGTTAAAACTGTAGGATGTGCCATTTCCTGCTGGGCTGCTCACATCAACTGTAGTTCCTTTTTCAATTTGACTTTCTGTCGTATTTGTCCAGACATGTTTATGAGATTACACAAAACACCAATTTCCTCTTTGTATGATGCCAGTGATGACAAATCTCATCTCCTCTGACTGTTTTTGTCACAGCTGTAGATTTGACGGTGGTTGAAGATTAAATAAATGAGAGAACCAGTCAGTTAAATAGTCAAAATGGCTAATTGCTTGTTGAGATTTGACATGCATGTCTTTTAACTGTGCAGCCCAGTGAAGTCCAGTGTGGGCAGTGGAGTCACAGACCGTGTCCTGTGTGGGCGCAGGGTTCCCTGTATGATATACAAGTCTGTCATTTCAGCTTTAACTGGTCTAACAACAATGGTAACCTTTTGCTGAATCAATCCTCGTACAGAGATTTAGTTTTCCCTCACACTCTGAACAAGGAGCTACAGCACAGCCCTACTGGAGCAGGTAGAAGTCTGTGCCTTACTTAGGGGCACTTCAGCAGCCTTTGTTGTAGCCAGGTTTGTCGCATCACCTGGTTGCACATGAGGTCCCATTTTGATAAGGCTTTGTCATAGCATCAGTGGGATCTTAGCAGTCTGTTCATAAACTATTTCCAGTCTGAAATGTTTTCCATACATTGTTGATATTCAGGAAGTCTGGTACAGTTCTGACATCTGAAAGCCAAGTACACTTATTGTAATGGATTCATTACATTTCGACTGGTTGGTATAATTGGCACATATGTTGGCTGAAGTAATGAGAAGCCGCTGCACCACCGTACCAAAGATGTGTTTGTGGCAATTTACAAACAATCTTGCTGTTACATAGTCGTTTTTCCTTGAGAGCACATTTTTCAACCGAAAAATGTCATGTGCATTGTACACATCTTGGTCGCGATTCTTCAATAACCACATTTAAGGGACCCTTATTAAAGGTGTTAAAATATCCGCTCAATATATCTTTATCAGATTTTTCTCAAATATTGACACCTGTTTCAAAAATATCAGTCAGGCTATAGTAAATACACCACATAGATCATAATTTCTTACACCTCGGATTCAGGGAATCTGTGATGTGTGTCCGTGTTGCTGTTTTCTTATAAAATCTGAACAGAGAGCTTTTGAACAGTTTCACGTGGATCATTCATAATCAGGTGGAAGTATAATCGGTTAAAGTTGCACTCCTAGCTCATCATACGGTGACTGTAAAAAAAGCTATGCTATGTGGTCTCCTCACATCCCTTGACAAGTTGCACTCAAAGTATGTTTTCTTTCTGATGTAGGCCTCTGAAATGCCCATTCCTTTTCTTGACCAAGTGCCCAATGGAGCAGTAACCTAGATTCTGCAGCTCAGCATACTAATGAGTAGCTCTTGTGTTTGCAGAGAGATACTTGTTTGAATGTGCTCTTGTCAACAGGTCTTTGATTGGCAGGCACCTGTGTGCTCTACATTACACTCCAGCCCATTTCCCATGTACGTCGGCAGACGAGAGGGAGTCCGTGTCCGAGCGTATTTCATTTAGTGCCATATCTGCTTGTTCACTCACTGCTTCTTTATCCTCCTGTTCCTTTTTTAGCTCTTTTTCTGTATTGCTTTATATAAACAATGAGATTAGGGAAACATAAACATCAGGTTGAGAGTGATTTGTTGAATGTGTAGTATGTTAACATGTCCTTTAAGATTTGAGTGTGGGCTCTATATAGGTCGAGAGGTGGAGCCTCTTGCAGGATCAGAAGGACACCCTCATCCACTGCAGGGAGAAGTGAAATACCACACGGAGCTACCAGCCAGATAAACATGGTGCCGAATGTCGAAGAACTGTACAGGGCTAAAATTAAGGCCCGCTTGTCGCCATTTGCTCCGACTATGTGAGACAGAAGTTGAGGTGTCTGTGATTTGACAGGACAGTAATAATCCTAGACAGCAGTTTGTGTTGTTAAAAGGAGAAGTCTTTGCCAACATGTGTACGGTTCAAACTGCACTGAACCATTTGGCTTTGACCAGCGTTGTGCACTCAGGTTTCACATACAGAGGAACCGAGGCTGAGCTCCCAAACACCTTTTCCTAGAGGCCATTGTATGGTGGCGAGAGAGGTAATAAATGGCTGTGCCTATAAGGGCAGACCAGCTTCCCTCTCCACATGGGTCTGTTTCTCTTGGCCTCCAGCTCCTCAGCCCAATCGCTCCTATGTTTGTGTGTTTGGTCTCATCCACTTCTGCTGCTGCGGAGCTTCCCTCTTTAAGGCCTCCTAAGCCAAACTTTCACATTAGTTCCTTCATCTGTGGTTCCTCCCCAGCATGTAAATCCCCCTTTCAAAGGACAACTTTGGGTGTTTTTTTTTATATCAGGCTGTTTATTGTTTTTGTTCACTGCATCCACTTTCACTTTGGATACCTGTTAATCCACGGTGCTTCATGTATATTTAATAATAATGTAGTGGAATTGTATGAAGCATCAGACCCTGCTGCAGCCAACATGAGTTGGTGTCTGTGTGCCTGTCGAGCTCCCAGCTGAGCACCGTTGTTTGCTTGTTTTATTTGCAGAAAGAGTAATCTGAGGAATGCACTTACTTGCCAGTGGCGCCGGTATCACAGCATCACGGCTGCTGTTCTTCCAAGACTGCCTCTCTTCAGATGATTTAATGTGTGGAACATGACTTGAGTCCAAAGCACAGTCTAAGCCTGTCATCACATGATGTGGACACTGAAGTCCAACCTTATCTTGAGCCTGCTTTGGCTACAAAATGAGTCCTAATGATTCCCTCAAAGCCCTGAAGACATTTATCACTGTTACTATGAGCACTTGTAACAGTGTTGATGGCTTTTAGTGCTGCAACTAACGTTTATTTTCTGTGTTGATTAATCTGCTAGTTACTTTCTCAATTAAGTGATTAATTTCTTTGTCTATAAAATGTCCGCAAAATCCCACAGGCATTGTTGTGATGTCTTTAAATGGCTTGTTTCGTCCAACCAACATTAGCAGATATTAACAGATATTTAATGAACAGTGATATAATACAGAGAAATGCAACAAATCCTCATATTTGAGCAGCTGGAAGCGGCATATTTTCGATTTGGTTCCAGTGGCTGCTGCCTCACCATCATACATCATAAACACAATGAAAAAACATCCGCAGTTTATACTGCAATAACAAACCACTCAGTGTTTTTGCTTCTCCTGTCAGAAACCAACCCTCTCCCTCCTCTCTTTCCTGGTTTCTGTAGGTGATGGTGAACGGTGAGAACGAGCGAGTGTCGCTGCTGTTCATGAAGGCTCTGGTCAGCAGGGGGAGCGTGGACGCCGTGTCCCAGCAGATGGCCTCTCACCCTCAGTACTTGGAGAGCTTCCTGCGCACACAGCACTATATCCTGCACATGGACGGCCCCCTGCCGCTGCCATACCGCCATTACATCGCCATCATGGTCAGTGACCTGGCTGTTTTTGTTTGTGCATACTCAGGATCTCACCGGTTGTTATCTACCTACTGTACATTCTGTATGTTTGTAGCTAAACAAACTAAACTCTCCAGGGATCATACTAGTCTTATTCAAAGTTAAAGAATACCAAGCTGTAATGTTTGAGTTGGTCATTTCCCCAAATCTGTCTCCTCAACTTCCAGGCTGCAGCACGACATCACTGCAACTACCTGGTGTACCTGCACTCAGCCCAGTTTCTGAGGGTGGGTGGGGACCCTCTGTGGTTGCAGGGTTTGGAGGCGGCGCCCCATCGCCTTCGTCTCCTTGACCACATCAACAAGGTGCTGGCCCACCAGCCCTGGCTCACTGCCTGCTCACATATCCAGGTACAGCAAAGCAAAGCACCAGTGGACCACACATAACAAAATGTGCATAAACCGTAACAAGACGATATGAAATGATGACCCATTATCACTCACAGAAATACAGAATTATTTATATCTTTAGAGCACTCAGGATGCAGATAAACAAGAATAAAGAGAGCCTTAAAATAATACACAGTTCATTTGACCCGTCATCTCTTGTCTTGTCTCCAGTCGCTGCTGAAGTCGGGCGAGCAGTGCTGGTCGCTGGCTGAGCTGGTGCAGGCCGTGGTGATCCTGGCTCACTGCCACTCCCTCTGCAGCTTTGTGTTTGGATGTGACACAGACTCAGACTTTGTCCCTCTCTCCAAGTCTCCTAACGGTACCCCGCCAACCTTCTGCCCCTTTGATGCTGCCAACGGCAACACCAATGTGCCTCAGTCGCTCGCCACTCCCTCTGACCACATAACAAGACGACGGGTAACAAATTTGTTTTTTTGTGAAAATAAAAGTCACATAAATGCAGAGTGAAATATAGTCCTCTCTTCTTGCCTTTGAAACATTTGTAATGCTAAGAAACTTTAAAAGTGCATTTGCTTTGTTTTGTTAAATGCTGTATTTATACAATATGCTGTGAAAATAGATATGATTGATGGTACAGTTTATGTTTCATGTAATACTATTTTGGTAAAGATTAATTTCATTATGGCTTAATTTGTAGATTTTTCAACCAAACAATCAAACAATTATTCTTTTTGTCTATAAAAAAATAGTGAAAAATATTATATACTTTATAGGATTTCTTGTGAACATTTCAGAAGGATTTTAGCATTTAGGATCATTTTTGACATGTATGAAGATAAATTATACACAAACAATCTCTTACATAAAAGGTTAGAACAAACCATAATTCATAGTGTGAAATAGATGCATCAGTTAGTCCCATCATGTGTTTCTCAGCATTAAATGCTGAGGATATAGCACCACTTTGATTTAAAAGAGCTCTTTGTGTAAATATGAGAGGATTCATTTTCTGGTGATAAATATATGATCAGATTATTTCTCACTACAGCAGCAGTAGGTTGTGTCTGTTCCGTGTGAGATACTTCATCGGTGCTTCTCCTGGTGTTTGTGTCGACAGTCTCTGGACTCCAGTTGTGACATGGTGTGTCTCAAGGAGAGGATTCAGAAGTCCCAGGAGGAGCGTGAGAAGAGAGAAGAGCGTCTGCTGCAGACCCAAACACTCCAGCAAACAGGTAACCTACTTGGCAGACGATACGCAGAAACACACAAACGCTGCTCAGATGTTCCCACTCACTTCTGATGGTTATCTCGAGCGTCAAGGCCACATGGTGTGAAACTTGAGCAATTACCACTCATCAGCCACACTTATTGACGCACTCTCTCTGCCTCCCTTCCACCTCCTTTGCTTTCATCGTGTCTTTTTTTAGATATGGAAGAAGAGGAGGAGATGAGTTGCTTCGCAGACCCGACACGTTTTATCACAGACCCTGACTTTTGCTATCAGGAGTTCGCTCGCAGGGAGGAGGACCACTTTCAAGTATTTAGAGTTCAGGTGAGGACATTACATTTGTGAATGTATCAGTAGGCAGGTGGTGCTGTCAGTACACTCGTATGTGTGCTATGGCCTGAGGAAATACTTGTTTCTGATTGGCTGGCAGGTGTCTGTTAAAGCCGTGTAATGGGACACCTCAAACATCCAGCAGCTTAACACCGTTTTAAATAAGTGCTCTTGATGTTTGTTGTAGACTGAAACCTAACCAGTGCTTCACAATACTATATGCTTCATGATTTGTGCATATAGGATTACTCGCAAGATAAACCAGAGGGGTCACAAAATAATAAAGAGGAGTGGAAAGCAGAAAAAAAACACAATTATGTCAATTTTTTCAGACTTTCCTTTATTCTTTGGTTTTTTTTTGTAAATGACTGCATCTTTTTACCCCCAAAAACCAAAGAAAACAAAGAAAAGAAATAAAATTCTTTGGTTGAACTGGGGAGGGTTAGGAACCACTGCTGCTCTTTTAATATTTGATGAGTTAATTTAGTGACTTTAAGTTGAACTGCGACGCTGACTCTGAGGATGTGTTGTATTTGCTCCGCAGGACTATTCATGGGAGGACCACGGCTTCTCCTTAGTCAACAGGTTGTACTCGGACATCGGGCACCTCCTGGACGACCGATTCAGGAGTGTGACCACCCTCCCCTCGTTGCACAGCCCCGACCTAAAGAGGGCGATCTGGAACTACATCCACTGTGTGTTAGGAATACGGTGAGACTGCCACTTCTTTTTATGCATGTGGTATCAATATAAAGCTTTCCATTTTTTACTGTAGCTTTTCATTGTGTTTATCAGATGAATATATGTTTGTCTGTGGTTACAGGTATGATGATTATGATTACGGAGAAGTGAACCAGTTGCTGGAGCGGGATTTGAAGCTGTACATCAAGGCTGTGGCCTGTTTTCCAGATGCCACCAAAACTCCTGTGTGTCCGCTGAGCTGGGCTCCACTTAAAACTTCAGAACGGGTAAGAAGACCCTCACTGTTAACGTTCCACTGGTTAACCCTCAACTCTCTTTTGGCACTGAATCATTTCTCATTTTCTGTCCCTCAGATACACATGAATTTACTAATCATGGAGGCCCGGCTGCAGGCTGAGCTGCTATACGCTCTGAGAGCCATCACTCAGTACATGATTGCCTAAGTGCTCGGAGAGGCACAAAGCTAAAACTTTCCGCCGGTACAGAGAGATCGAGAGACCGAGAGACACGAGGATAAAGAAATCTCAACAGCAGACAGCGAAGTGGGACGAGAGAGGCACTTTTAAGGACACAGAACTCCGTCGTTTTGTAGCTGTGCCTCCATGAATGTGCTTTTCTTTTTTTCAGATTTAATGTATTTAAACCATAGTGTGCCATCCCCCCTCTCCTCCTCCTCACCCCTTCTGCAGAGTCTCTTGTTGTGAAGTCCTCTCATCAAACATCTCGGCTCTCAAAGGTTATGTGCAATTATTACTAGAGTTGTTTTAATTTTTACTTGTTGTTTTGTGTTCCAGCTCTGTCTGTGGGAAACTGCTTGTCTGTAGCAGTGTGTTACAGTGGCCAATACTCTCCTGTTTAGTTCGATCAGTCTCCCTTTTTTGTATTAACTATGCTTTCCCAAAAAAAAAAAATCTTTTGTACAAGTTGAATGAATGTTAATGGGAGACCAGGGCCTTTGTTTTGTTTTGTTGTTTTTGGACAATCCTTGTCAGTGTTGGAGGAGGACATTAAGTGGACCGTGAAGGACGACAGTTCTGCTCTCCCTAACATTTCGTATTAATGCTGGTCAAGAACAAACACAACGGTGACACTGCTGGAAGTTATCACATCACTATAGTTTCTTTTAATAAGCACTTTTTTAAACTTTATATATTTATAATGCAACGTAGCTCATTAGTAGACATTGAGGCGCACAGTGTGTGTGTCTGACGCCTTTCTTCTCCACTGTACGACGTGTAACAAAGATTTTTAGACTGTTTTGTTCTCAAACTTTCAGAGTTTGCTTTTGTCGTCCCCAGATTTCTGAGTGAAGTAAGTTGATCCAAGATGTTTCAGTGAATCATTGGAAGGATTTTGAAGATAATGATGTTTGCAAAACATACCAATTTACACCTGATGAAAGAAAATTTGTAACTAAACTAAAGAAGTCAGTGAGCTGTTTCCTTCAGTGAAGATTAAGCTGAGCCACTCGCTAAATGATTTTGTTTAGTTTTTTGTACTGACGTGCTTCAGAAATGATCAAATCAGAGACTGAATTTCAGACCAAAGGTCGTTAAAAAACTATGTGATGAGTTGCATAGATGAGAAATGCCCAGAAGTAGATCCGCACTGGTCATGAGTTGAGGTTGAGTTCAGATTTTTGCTCAAAGCTTTGTGGTAAAGCTTTTTTTGTGAGCTGTATCAAAGCTGATTATCAAGTCAAAATCCATGGTACAAATTGCAAAGCAGAACAATGTGCAAACTAGTTGTTGAAGCTCTTTTTTTATTTTTATTTTTACAGTTTTTGTAAACTCTAGAGTACTGTTTAGTTTCTGGGTGTGACGGTAGGACCTGCTTGTTGTGCTGCAGCCTGGTTAGATGTAGAGGCGTGACAGACTGTGTAGAGTTAGGCATTAGTAACTGCAGGATGTACAAAAGAAACAAGTGCATATCGGTAAAAGCGCTGTTAACACAGGTGCCTTCAGGCTAAAACTGGAGTGCTGCTGAAGTGGAGGGATGCGACTACTAGAGGCTGAATGTGGGCTTTGGTTGCAGCGGGAGAAACACCCCCAACAACTGGTGTTCTTTCTTGGTGTTGGTCAGCACCGTTTCTGATAAATATTACGGCTGTGAATGCCCGTGTTTTCTATCAGACACCTTCTACAAGCCCCAGTGACTCAGCAAGAGCCTTTGACACAGATGGATGTTAAAAAATGTTCAACTTGAGCAAATAAAAAAATGGACAATTATCTTAAAAAAAAGAAAGAAACAACCTTAAAAAAAAAAAAAGAGAACAAGTGAAAAGACAAAAAAATGTTTTTTGAAAATGTGAAGAAATGTTTTCTATAAAGATGCTCTATGAAAATAACATCTGTCTACTGTTTTACTTTCTTCTACAGGAAAAGAACCATACCAGTGTTTTTGTCCATTTACTAAATATATATATTATATTATGACTAACTTACTTTGTACCTTCCAGGCAGCCATTTTTAATTAGCTGACTGTGAAAATCTTTTGTGGATTTGATGGAATTAGGTAATCCATCACAGTACATCACTTTTGCTGTCAATTTTAATTATATTGCCCACAATTACAAATCACAAATTTCCATCCAAGGCTGGTAAAAACCCTTTAAAGGGTGAAACAGGGAACACAGAGGCATGAACACATGCTACTGTAATACAGTTGTATTTGTAGAGAGATTTGAAAATGTACCTCACCATCTCAATCAGGTTTCAAATCTGTAAGCTGATTAAAAAGATCTCACATACTGAAATGAAGTGAAACTAGTAGCTGTCAGGGATACAATACTCAGGTCCGTCTGTACATTGAAATTCATAATTGTTACTTGTGTTCTTTATGTCTCTGAAGAGAACCCTTCCTAATGTGATATCATTGTGAGTGATGGGGGACTAAATCCTCAGTCCTTCTGTGTATTCCCAAGTTTAGCCAAATCAAATATGAGACTTCAGCAGTCTGACTCTGTGATATCAAGAAGGGTATCTTCCAAAGTTACTTAAAGTCTTTTTAATGCAAAACTTCCTCTTTTTGTTTCCTTCGACAACTCCTCCCTGCTGAGCTGCAGTGGACGGACAGTAAAAACAGTCCTTGTATCTCCTGTAGGAAGGAAACATGATATATTTCAAAGCTGCAGTTCATTTTTATATTCTACTTCAAGAAAAAATATTAACTTAAGGTCCATTCACTAGCATTTCCTAGAGCTATCAATCATATCTCAGTCAGATGGGCTTTAAGTTTGACTCTGAACATCATCTTCTGAAGAAGACTGTGAGACGCAGTTGAAAGAAAATGGAAAGACTATCACTCCACTTTTATATTATTTCTTTATTGTTAAATCGTATAAACCTACAGTATATTGTACAGCACATTTATATCTGCAACTCTGTGTTGTTCCTGTAGTTGTTCAACTGGACAGCAGTGACCCCAAGTGGCAGACATGCAGAACTGTACAGTCGATAGCATTAAAAGTCAGTAACTTTGCACCAACGAGTCAGACAAAGTGGGTTAAACAGTTTATTGAATTTGTTTCTGCTGTTCAGAACTGTTTGTCATCTCTGGCTGACTTTACAATGTGTAAAGAAAGAACAAGACTGAAGGGGGAGAGAAAGAAAAACTATCAACATTAATCAAAAATCATAAACATAATTGGCTTATGCACAACTTATAACCTTTCCACCCCACCCTCCCCTAAGTAAAAAAACAAAACCCACCCCTGCCGAATACTAAAATGCTGTATCAAATGGGGCAATTTTAAATTTCAAAACAAACATACAGGGAATAACTGCTAGTTAAAGAAAACTGAAGAACAAAATATGTAGATAGTAATTACATAGAAGGGGAGAAACAAGGGGAGTCATTACACCACACCTGCCCTTTTGTCTTTTTAAAAGGAGGCAACAGTAAACTAGAGACATCAAAACCTGGTGCAGCAGATTCTCACTTCTTTTACACGCTGTAGTCCGTCCGTTCAACTGTTAATAACATTTCCAACACCTGCACATTAGTTCAGAAAAACTGGGGGGCTTGTTGCATGAACAACTTTCTAAAATAATTACATGTTATGATTTAAAATAATAAGAAAATCATACAGTTTGAGCAAGCCAGTCGTCTGTTTCCAGATCTGTTTAAGTGACCTGTTTTTTTTTTTTTGGGGGGGGGATCTTTTTTATATATATATATATATATGTATATATATATATATATAAAAAAACATGAAAACAAAGAGGGGGAAGGACTTTTGATTGATAACACCAAATCAAAATCCTTGTGTTGTATACAGATAATTCAAAAGGCCCTGATATGCACCCATTACATCATGGCGTACTCCAGGATGCGTCACAAATGACATCTAGCACCATTCAAAAAGAGAAATAAAAATAAAAAAAGAGAGTGCTTTTTATATATATCAGAGGCTAACATATTGACATAGCTACAGTGAAATGATGAATATTAAGAGTTTAAACTGCAGGGATGTTATTCCTGATCACAAACACGTTGACGGTTAGGAACAAAATAATTAAATACAAACACAAAACACAAAACTTTAAGGGGGGAAAGATGACAAAATAAAGTCCATCTTGCTACAGAGTAACGTCATGCTATAGTGTTTTAAATATTGGCAGTCAAAAAAAATACCTCAAGGGATAGGCGAGTACTGATATAGAAATTTGGAGAGCTAAAATACATTTCTCTAAAAAATGGGAAGTCAAGTTTGAGATCAACTCGACAGAAACGTCTCCAGGAAAACAAAAGACGTGATGTGTTGGTTTCCAGTCTGTAGTAACTGAGAAAATGTGTAAAATAAATATTTGCTTTGCTATTGTCACATGATCTGATTACGTCTGTGCAGAGTTGTTTTCTTCTCCCGAGCGACCCTGAGAGGTAACGGTTGTATTAGTCTCGTTTTGAGATGAGAATTCGGCTGCATATTGAAAAGTGGGACGACAAAGATTTGTTTCTTTTTCTTCATTGTGCCACATTTCAGCGCAGGTTTATTTCTTTTTACTTGGATTCACAATTAATGCAGAAAAAAGAAATGAGGCAGATCATTGGGAATTTTAGTTAAAATGGTCAAGTATTGATGCACTTTGCCTCACTCGTCTTCCAAAGCCAGATTTTATGTTACAGGCATCTTTTGCAAAGCTTATGTACACCGAGATACTGTGTCAGGCCCAAGCGCTCCCTAAATGCCATGCGAATGCAAATATTAGTGTTCCTTTGGTTATGTTAAAAAAAAATCTACATGCATCTCATCCTTTACAAAAATAAAAGTATAGAAAATTACCGTTAGAAATGATCTGAAAATGCTTCTTCCAATGTAAAAAAAACATCACTTGTCATTAGTAATATATTCATATGTATTAATATCTCATTTATTACCTCCATCTAAATTGTATATTAAAACTATAATCAAATATATTCTTTTTTTGTACTTCTCTCTCAGTCAATTAATTTCTGGAACTGAATAATTGAAGTACTGAATAATTGAGAGGATATTTTGACATGAAGCCCCCACGTCCCCCCGACAACATATCAGGGAAATGTTAAATAGAAAAACCATTAAAGTCTTTTTTTGTTTTCTAATTTCCTTCAAGATTTCATTTAGTTCTCCTGATAAATCTGCATAGCGTCTCATCGTGTACATGTGCAACGTGTACATCAAATGTGTTTTACAGGATTTAAACTCTTTTAATGAAATGGTATAACCTAATGTGGATGTAGTCTCTGGATGTAGTTTGGGGTCCCTGTGTTGCAGGAAGCCTAAGTGCTTGAAAACGCACAGGTTCGATGATAAAAAGAGAATCAGGTAGAGCATCTGACAGTGGAGGCATACTGCTGTCTGAGACAATATAATACTTGGCCAACCAATCACTTGTTGGCAAATAAATTTACCCTTGAATGCCCCGTGTATAAATTCACAAATCACATTTCTTCATTTTGTTAGTTTAACTGCACATCAGGGATTTAGGAAAAAAAAACACCCTCTAACTGACATCTACCTTAACACCAAAAATGCCAAACTGCAAATACATACCCTCTTAACTGTTCAATCACCAAATTTCATTGGAGAAAAAATGCATTCTCTTGTCTTCTCTAAAGTGAGAAATTTGAATTGTACATGTGATCGTAGTCCATGTACACAGTTGGGCGAGATGTGTGGCCAATGTTGAATCAAACATTTCATACCTCCAGTCGTCCAGTCTTTATCTTCCACCTGTTCACAACACAGTCCTCGAAGTGTTCACCGACTCCTGTGATGAAACTCTCTCCAGGTGCAGCAGAGGAAGTGCACCTTATTCAGACGATCAAACAGCATTTGGTCTGGCGGCGAAGGTGAAGTGTCAATGGAAAACTGGCCATTTCTCAAAAAAACGCACAGTCTTCAACACCAAAGCCATCGAGTACCATTTCCACCCTAAAGCTATTCCGGTGTAACATCACTGAAATATAAACTCCCAGCAGAGGGGAGGTCATGATTTGTCTTTTCACACTAAAAACATTAAGTCTCACATCTTTAAAAATCATCAGTTTGGATTAAAAGAAAAAACGGCTAGCAGCCAAATCGTTGCAAGTGTTGTTTTAAAAAAGAAAATGGAGAAGAATTGTGCATAGTAGCCTGAATCTCCTCCCTGTTCTCCGCATGTCTTGGCACATGACATGGGTGAGGTCTGGTATTGTCTTTAAAGTCCAAGAGAAGCTTCGTACTTGAAAATAGTATCTTCAGCCAGCAGGGAGGAGGAATGCACCGGTCGTTTTTGTCATTGTTGTGAGGTTATCTTGATTGGAGATCAGTTCCTGCAAGACAACATGATAAAAAGGTCATTCGTGTTGTCGTTGATCGGCTCATAAATCCAGATTGTGTAATTAATGTACTTAAGGTCATCTATCAACTCAATCACCTTACTGAGATGAGGTCACTTATTAACACCTGTAAATCACATTTGTGTGTAGTGCTGTGCATGGTCTGTCGAACTGAAACAATTAGTCGACCAGCAGAACATTTATCAGCAATCATTTTGACAATCGCTTTGGGGCTACAACAAATTTTAGCATCAACGTTGAAAAAATGTCAGAAAATAGTGAAAAATGCTCATCACAATTTCCCAGATTATTAATATATTAAATTTACAATTATATAAAACAGAGAAAAGAAGCAAATCCTCACATTTGAGAAGCTGGAAATGGCAACCTGTCGATTAATAATCCATTAGTCGACTTTCAGCAAAACATTTTCTGGTTCCAGCTTCTCAAATGTGAGGATGTGCTGCATTTCTCTTCTTTCATTGTAAATTGAATATCTTCAGATAAACAACACATTTGAAGGTGTCACCTTTTGGCTATGGAAACCTTGTGATGTGCATTTTATAGAATAAAACAAAAAAAATGTTAACATAGATGAATCCATAATGAAAGTGAGCGTTAGTTGCACCCTAATGGTTTGAGTGTCTTTGTCTGATGAGGGACCCTGAGAGCGCTCGGTGTACCTGGCTGACTGTGTGGTCAGATGAGGAATTAGCTGGGCACCCAGCTGTGGCCCGCGTAGCCTTGGCCTCCAGGCAGTATGGGGTCAAAGTTGAAGTCAATGCCATCTCCGTCCATGAGGTCACTGTTGATGATGTAGTCCACGTCACAATCCAGGTTTTCGGTGAACATGTCTATATCCAAGTCTGTGGGCAGTCGGTCCTGACCGGTCTGGAAGCAGGACGGGGCTCCGTACTGACTCATACCCTGCAGACTCAAGCCAGGATTGGCTGAGGCGACGGGCCCTCCGTGATGAGAGCCCACAGCTGGCACTGTGGCATGCTGGGCTTTGAGGGCAGACAGCTGTGATGGGTCCTGAGACATACCTGAGAGGATCATCCCCAACCCCATCTGAGAGTGATGCTGGTGTTGCTGTTGTGGCTGCTGCTGCTGCTGCTGCTGCTGCTGGTGGTGAAGGTGATGCTGCTGCGGCTGCATCTGAGCCTGCAGCGCCATGGGGGCCACCGTGTTTGGCTCCAGCCCTTTACCCAACAGCAGCTGATTGGGTTTGGACCTCACGCCCACCACGGGCGTGCCCAGACCCATCAGGCCCACCCCTCCAGGATTGGGCATGAGGGGATCCACCTGGGTCATCATGACATCACTCGGAGGAGGGGAGTCAGAGGTGAGCAGCGCCTCCAGGCTGGAAGGCACGTGGGTGCTGTAATGGCCGCCCCCGCGAGAGCCGGAGCCAGACATGGGGTTGAATAGGGAGTTGCTGAAGGTTGACGGCTCTTTGCTGCTGGGTCCACACTGAGAGATGGAGGCCTGGGTCCCGGTGTGAGTGGGGGCCTGCGGGAGGCTGGATGGTTGCAGCTGATGGAAGGAGGAGAAGCTGGAGCCACGAGGCAGCAGGGTGGAGGCGGAGGGCAGCGGAGTGGGAGGTGCTGGTGGGGCTGTACTGGGACTGGCCCCTCCCTGCTGCCCAGTCATCAATGTGAGGCCATCGATCAGATCCAGCTCCTCCATGAGGGTCTCTGTGAGGGTGGGGGTCAAGCTGCTGGCAGCGTATCTTCCCAGCAGTCCGTCCTCAGGCAGGTTATCGTCGTCCTCCTGTCCAGGAGCGATGGGGGACAGACGTCCGCTCAGGGTGCTGGCATTAGAACTTGTGCGCGGGCGGAAGGTGGTCCACATGTCAGAGTCATCCAGGCTGCCGCGGGACGAGGGGCTGCTGCTGTTAACCCCCCATTTGGGAAACTGCTGGGACGAATTAGGGCTGTCTGCGCCCGCTGAACCTGCGCTGCCGTCCCCCTGCAGCGCACCTCCAGCGCCCCCCAGGCCGGCAGCTCCCGCCTGCTTCTTGGTCTGCTTGGCCCTCATGCGGCTCTTCAGCAGTTTGCTGCTGTTGTCCATGGAGGCGGCCCGGCGGCGTGGAGCCTTCCCAGTCTTCCCTCCTTCCGGGTTGAGCATCCACCAGGAGCTCTTGCCTGTCGATTCATTGTGCACCCTCAAGAACTTGTTGTGGAGTGATAAATTGTGACGAATTGAATTCTGAAAACAGAGAGAAAGAAAAAAAACGAAATTATGAAAAATGTAAATTATGCAGATTAATTATTTGTTCCATTGCAGATTATTCACTACTAATAAATAAACTTCAGCACTACTAGAGTTTAACTTATCCTACCAGAACTACAAAATGGGTACACCTGGAAATAAATTATACTAAAGGATACTTTAGTACCAGGGATCAGTACCAAAATCATGTGATATACTTTGATATTGGGATAAGTTCCTCCGGTTGCTGTGGTATTGCCCAGCCCAGAGAATAGGATGGACATTTGCAAACCAGTGCTTCTATGATGTACCATCAAGTGTAAAGCTATAAATCTATTAAAGCACTAAGAGTCCATCTTGTGGAATGATGCAGTAAAGATGGACATCAGCCACATGCTCACCTTCCAGCCAGCTGAGCTGTTGCTGTCTCCTTTGTCTCGGAAGTAAGGCACTGTTTTCACCATCCACTCATAGATCTGTGCCAGGGTCAGCCTCTTCTCAGGTGAGTTCTCAATGGCCTGGCTTATCAGATCTGCGTAGCTCTGGTTCCCCCACGCGTTGCGCCGGGATGATCCTTTGCGGGGCGTCGCGCCGGCTCCGCCCACGCCGGCCACGACCCCGCCCTCGGCCGCCGCCGCCGCCGCCTTCTCGGGCTCGGACGTGATTTGCTGCGCCTCTGGCTTATCCTCGTCCGCGGGCGGGGTCCCGGCGGTGGACTCGCTGCCATCCGCCCCCTCCGGTTTGACAACCGAGATGTCGGGTCTCGGCAGGGGCCACGTGCAGGAGCGGGGTCTGCTCTGCGGCTCGAAATCTGGGTCAATCGGGGGCACCGAGGACTCCTCCATGGCGGTCCTCTGAACTTCCACTCAACCAAAAAGATGGGACCACTTAAAACATCTACCTTTAAAATTTAAAGTTAACTTTGAGCGAATGATGCTTAAAAAAAAACTTGACACAAAAACAATATGCTTCACCCACTGCGGGGGTGTTAACAGAGGGGCCTAGAGAAGAGACGTAATAATCTGGACACACCAATAGCCTCGGTTAATCCTCAGATTGGAGATTAGGGAGCCCAAATAATCTCCTTAATAGTAACTATCATAAACCTTCCGATTTATATAGAATGAAGGAGGGCTGGGATGAGAGTCCCTTTGTTTGAATGAAATAAAAACAAAAGTGGCAGACTGGCAATGAGCACCAAAACATCTGGATCTACAGAGGTTTTGGCTCACCTGAAAATGAATAACAAAATCTTTAAGGTATATGGATACAAAACAATCCCATTCCTGTTAATTAACACTCTATTTAAATATTTGTCGAAGGGGTAAATGTTGAAAAAAGGTACAGTTTCTCAAAATGTAACACTATTTTAAAAATAAATCAAAATGAAGGATTATTTTGTACCAAATTTGTCAAATAACATATAAATGTTCTCATGCAAACCCTGGATTTGCTTTTACTGTAAAGATACAGTATGTGTGAAGCCTACAAAAAGGGATTAGCTGGCCACTGTCACAAAGGAGCTTCTCAGGCGAGCCCCTGTCCGTCTCCACTTGTAAACAACGTGATGTCTAGGCACTCCACAAGCCACGAAACTTTTTTTTTTAAATCCCCAAATGATCCCCAAACAGTCACAAACCAGTCCGGTTGAATCACAGTCAACGTACAACGGCTGATGATTACAGCAACGGTTTTGTTCGCCAACTGCCAAAAAAGTGTAAAAACCAGTAATGAGACGTTGGCCGCCGTCTCTTTGGCCTGTACGTTAAAGCCGCTGTGACTAAACAACCACAGAAATTTCGAGTGAGGGAAGAGGAAATGGAGAGCGGCTTAAAGTAGCGGTTAAATAGTGTTTAAGTTAAGAAAAACGTGAGAGAAATGTACGTGAGAAAAGTCCGTGCTTCAGGTCTGCACGATCCGCCACATTGCGGCCAGGCGCATGTCACCATCTGCCATGTTTCTCCACACTCCTGCCGCGGCACACGATGCTCGAAGAAGCGGTTATAAAACCCTCTCGACCGAGGCCCGGAGCCCCGCCGATCTTCGCCCCGCGATCTCGGCAAACGAACTACGAAGCGAATTCCCGGGTGTTGGGTGAAGTTGGGTCGCCTCTGAGGTCTGTCGGCTCCCACTCGCCGCACTTTGAAAACAGCACGATAGCCACCGTAACGTTAGCTGGTTAAGCTCCTGCTACTCCAGAGTTTACAATCCGTGAAAAAGTCCGTGAAATGCCTCCGATAACTTCCCCCAAGTGGCCGTTTTTAATCAGCGATGAGTTTTGTAAAACTTCCTGTCGTTGTGGCTGTCCAAATATCCACTCCTTCTGTATCTTTTTGACTTGTTTGGTTTTGTTTTGTTTTGACTCGAGGCGAAGACTCCCTTCTGACGTCTGTTTACCACTGTCAGGCAACGCGTTCTGCGCCTGCGCGGAGTGGATTTCTGGGAAACCGAGTCATTCATGTGACAGCAAACAGGCGTAAACAGCAGCTGAAGGAGGCAACATGTACCTGTAATGGTGCGTTATGTAACAGTTTCTGAAAGTGTGCCAAGTCCCAGACATACTTAGGGCATTTAAGGTATTACCGGTAACTAGAGTACTGCTGCGAGTAATAGGCCTAGACTACAACGACTTAAACTTGTTTTTATGATTATGATAATAACTATAACAATAATAATAATGTTCATAAGTGTTCATGTTTTATTTTTCCACCTCTTCTTCTGCATGGCCGCAGGGTAAAAAAATATTTTGGCTCCTATAGAACAACTTGTGCATTGCCCTCTGTGCATTGTGTATGTACCCTGTCACCCCCAAATTTCAATAATGCACAATGCACACCTCAGACAATAAATACATAGTTTAGTTATAAGCACAGAGACCCAGACAACAACCACATACTCCTGGCCTGGGATAAGACCTGGTTTTAACTTACTGCACTTTGATTAAGCATGACTTTATTTAGGAATATGCACAATGTGAGCACAATATAAACTAAAATAATTAAGGTCTTAAAACTACTACTACTAATACTAAAACATTTTGACACAGAGCCTCTCTTAAAGACACAGCCACATTATTAGTAAATAATGGAGGATCCTCCTTAGTTGATATTGTGCCATAGTCATGCAAATTCCTATAAAAAATGCAATTAATCAAATTATGTGAAAAAGACTATTGTTGGTATTTTCCTTTATTTGATATATTTGATAGAGATACAGACAGGAAATGCAGGGAGAGAGCAAGAGGGGTATGACGTGAAACAAAGGTCCCCGACCAGAATTTAACCAGGGATGCTGCAAGTATGTGGCTTAACCACCAAGCCACCAGATGCTCAGTGTGCAACTAATTGATATTTAGTAACATCTGTGCTTTTGGGGCCCTTGAGGGTCAAATATTCGGTAAAATAGCTTTTAGAATTTGGGCATGAAAGTTCATACTTGATCTTGGGAACAATGTGTGTGACAAAATAATCTCAACTCAAAGGTCCTCTTATTAGCTTTTTTGATCTTTCAACCACATCTCACAGTCTTTATCAGTTCATCACTTCCACACTTTGGTCACACACAATGAACCCCCGAGCCAGTGCCATTCATTGATGAAGACGGTAAGATGCGATTGAAATCTCCAAAAAAAGTCAAGTAAGTGAGCTGAGTTGAGATTATTTTGTCACACATTCTAGAATGTGATGATGTCAGACTGGAGGCACAGTTTCATTCATTAAACGGACTGAATGAATGTGACTTAGGTTCTGCTAGTGTCATGAACTGTCTGATGATTCTTTTAACATGAAAATGTGACTTTATTACTGACGTAATCTATATCCCATTAGAAATAGTTCAGTCCACTGAGGAACAAAATATCTCAGGACATTTTGTTTTATTGTTTTTTTATTGTTAACTTGGTAATGTTCTTTTTTTCTCAAGCTGGAATTTAGATCTGAGACTTACTTGGAGATTGGCATGTGTTGTGAGAACATTAAGATTTACAACTTGATTAGAGGCTGTTGTCTTGATATTTAAGTGTGTCTCTGTTAATTATTGCCTTGTCATACTGGATACCAATGTTTCAGAACTGGCAGCGTTTTCATTTATTTTCTGTGTATGCTGTGTTGTTGCCTATTCATTTGAACCCAATGTACAGTGAATTGACGTGCAACAGAAAACCTGAAGTGAGAAAACACTTCTTAAGTTTAAAGCCTGAAACTTAAGCAACAGACTTACTGTATCTTCAGCAAAGGTTTTCTTTATTATTCAGTGGTGGGTTTTCTAAATGAGGCTAGTATGTCTGATTTATCTCAGACTATTATGTGCTTTAACCTCTATGTGTTTGTCAGATCTCATAAAATTGCAATATACATTTAATTGTATTTTATTCTGCTTACTATGTGATGCTTTCTGCTTTCAGTAACCCAATACACCCCTACCTAAAGTGTACTTCATCTCTGAAATTTGCTTTAAATTCCGGCACAGTTCCTCATTAGCTGAGTCATGACTGAGAGCCTCCCTGTGTAAAATGCCGCTGTGGCTTCAGGTGTCTGCTCTACCATGACTCACCTGGTGGCTCATAGTGTGGGATCAACATGAGGAACCAGACAGCATGTGTTGTTTGCAGGTAACCAGGAAGTAGGCCAGACCCACCACAGTGCTTTGCTTTCTCATATGTAGATTAGCTTTTTCTATGCTGGGTTTTGCACCCATGTGCCCAAAGCTGGGTGTGAGCTCAGGTGTTATCTGGGCCTTCATCACTGGCTGGACCTTAAAATTAGAGGCTTTGAATTAAGATGTGATTAACACATTAAACTAAACACATGTTGTGTTTTTATGCTTGGTTGATTAAATTGACATAAAGCTTTGATGATAACAAAAAGCTGGAAGCAGCAGATGACGTGGACCTGCAGCTTATTTTAAAAGATGTGAAATGAAAGGAGTCAGAAAAACCTTGTCAGTGAGATTATCTCTGTTCCTTCTTTTTTAATCACTTAGTCCACTGCCACAGTCAGTATTGCACAAGCTTCAAATTTGATAACCTGTTTGAGGAGGAAAGTTCACAGTGTCTAAATGAAATGAACAATTGGGGGGTGGGGGGTTGTCTGAACACCCTACTTGTTTGCTAAACTGTTTGAATGAAATGAGTTCCATTGATTTGTATCAATGTATTATTTATTTATTTGGAGTGGCAAAAGTGGATGCAATTGTATGGAGGCAGTTTCTACAGTCATCAACCAGACTGTTGAGATACACCAGAAAAGATTCCCTATTGTATCATAAGAGGGATGTGCGATTCATGTACTGTAGGCAATAAGTTGCATCACTTTTTGGTGTGACCATTAGCTTTTAAATGTAAACTGCTAGTGAATGATTTTTGTGTTTTTTTTATTCTATTATCTCCATTTTAAATATTCACTTTGAAGATGTATTTTGAGGTGTTATTTCAGCGGTCTGTGGAGTAGTGAGAATTATTTCAACAAACTGCTTTATTTCTTAAAACCACATCTGACATTTTTTATCAGTAGCTGCCATTGTGCAGCTAAATGAAGTAATGAGCCTTCATTTTGTTGTTTGCATGGCAACTGGTTAGTAAGATGCAATTTTTTTGCTTTAATAGATTAAAAGTTTGAATTCATACCACCCTGAGATTTCCCCTTTTTGATTGAATCCACAGTGTTACAAAGTTTTCAGTTTTGCAGTCCTCTATATCGGAAGATGACAAAGTAGAAAAGATTTAAATCTATACTCATTTATACTGTAACATTCATGAAAACACTTGCCCCACTCTTTGTGTCTACTCTCTTCTGAACTTTATTTGCTTAGATTTTTTTTCACAACCTTTCATCTCTGTTATTTAGAGTCTGCAAAAATCAAAATTAAAATGTTAAATCTTGGGGGTTATTGCTTTTAAGCTGCATCACAACATTGTGGGTCCTAAATAATATTTGGACTTTGGACAAAACAATCCCAACTCAAGGAGTATACACAGTTGTTATGGCGGTGATCTTTCTTATAACTGAGAAAACCCGACAGAGCTGCGCCTACTTGTTCTGGACTTCAACTCCCAGAAGTGTTTGCGGTCGTTCTCTGTGTTTACAACCAGCTGACATCCGGCGTCTTCCCGTCCATTAGCCACCGATGCACACAGTCAACGATATTCATCTACACTCGATATTTTCCCCATGAAAAACGCTCCCCGCTGATTCGTCAACTCAACTGAATGCACAATTCCACCATATTCATCAGATGCAGGTGAGGTCGACAGGACAAAAAGTGCCGTTACACATTTAGTTAGCCAGCTAGCCAGCGATAGCAGGATTGGCATATGCTAACACAGCAGCTAATGCTAACGTTAGCGCAAGCCTTCCTCTTCGCAGGGATCAGTTTCGAGATCTGTCAGGACGAAACTCGGTGTTAGTTGGTGTTTTCGGGCGAGATACATTTTCTAGCTATTTGACAAAATCAACTGTTTTATTAGTACAAGCCAGCTAATTAGCAGCGATGGTTAAATCGAGCTAATCTAAGAAACGTTAGCCCGCTGGCTTAATTAGCTCAACTGTTAGAACCTGGAAATACTCAAGCTGCTAAACTCGCCACTGCCGTAGCCTGACAAGCTAAGCCTGAAGAGCCTGTTTGCTCACTATTTATACGATTTCAGATAATCAATTATGTGCAGGTTTGACGTTTGATTGATAATGTTGTGATGTTAGCTGTAAAGTTAGCGACATGTTAACTCGGGGGATAATGGATTATGTGCGGTGCAGTTATGGTGCCAGGCGGTGAGAAGCAGTCTCACAGTGTTTGTGTTGTTTGTGTCAGGGCTCTGGCCCCGTCTCCAGCAGCTGAAGCACACCAGTCCTGTCCTCTCTGATCCACATCCACGGCCTTCCTCCTTACTGAGCCATGACCACCCAGAGGGATCTTGATATGGTGAGTGAGTGAGGGTCTGCCACCTTTTCTGAAGTTATTTCCCCAATAGGAACTCGGCGCTAAAATGGTAATCTCTTGTTTGCAAATGGCATGTGCTCTCTGCATTGTAGTCTGTTACACCCATTGCTGCCGCATGACATACAGACGATTAATATATTTGATTATAATGGTGATGACATTTCCCCTAGTTAAAATAATTTAGGGTTTGGGGGTGGTAGTTGGAGGGGGGTCATGGATTAGCCAACGTCCACAAACACTTAGCTGGGACAGTGACTGCTGTTCCTGTGAACACCATCTGTCTAATCTCAGTTAAAACGTTGCCCTACTTTCCTTTCAAGGTTTAGACGCCAATTGATTGTACCCTCTTACTAAGTCCTGCTCCCCCCCATAGGAATGGACAACATTCATTTAGAGACAAGTGAGAAATGATAGTAGAAGTTATACAAAGAATAAGATTTTCTGTCAATTATTAAATGATTAACAAATAATAACTGATTATGAAAGATGAATAATTATAATTTTGTATGTTGATCTGTTGGTCAATAACTTCCCATGACTTCTGTTTTATGTAATTATAAATTTAATGTCTTTCAGGTTTTGGGATTTTGGTCAGACAAAACAAGACATTTGGGCTCTTGGAAATTGTGAAGGGCCTTTTTAAAATTATTTTATGACATTTCTTTAACCAAAACTCGCTTAATTGAGAAAACAATCAGCAGATTATTCTCGATATTGAAAATAATTTTTATTTGCAGCCTTTGAAACACTAGCACTATTATTACTATTAATTTGTAAACAAAATGTGGAATGTTTTATCTAGGACACTTACATCAGGTAAAAACCCACAGCAAGGCAGAGTGGGATTTAATGGATCATCTCTCTTGGCAGCTTCCCCGGGGCATTAGCTTGTGGTTGGTTATGTTTTTAGGAAACTTGACCAACATCAACAGTTGATAAGCCATTGGTGGCTCTGGCAACCCTTGAAAATAGTAATTCATAACCGTGTTTGAAGGATTTAATGTCTTTCTTTGGATTGGAGGACCTAGAGGACATTTGTGATGCAGGATGTTGTCGTGGGTAAACAGGCAGATTTGACTTTGTTTTTATTTTGTTGGGGATGAAAGGGATAGGGACAGGGATGGGGGACAAAGCTTGTTAATGATGACATGGGTATGTAACCCCACATTGAGGTTATTCAGTTCAAAGGGGGGAGGGGAGGGCAGAGGACCACCGAGGGATGATTGTATTTGTAAACAGATCAGAGAGTGGGGTTGTCCCTCCCTGACGTCACACCTCGTGGTTAAGTCTCTTTGTTCTCTCTTCTGTCATTTGTGAACCAAAGAAAGTTCACGTCCCACCTGGTTGAAGAAGAATTAATCCCCTGTCAATTCTGACTCTTGAGAAGAGATGCCCCCCCCCCCCCCCCCCCCCGTAATATAAACGTAGAATTATGCTTGTACATCCTTCACTATGGATGACTGGCTGACTTCTATGAGAAGTTGCATAGTTATACACACAACACATGTAGGTATTTCATTGATGCTATTGGAAATCAGCATCCATAAAAGAGTTACACGTGCACACTGACTCCAAACTACAGTTTATTTAAACAGACAACATCTATTAAGTATGTCAATGAGATCTCAAAATGACCATTGCAGTCTCTTAAAGCCAATGTGACGTCGTCTTCATGTAGCTTTTTTTTTTTTTGTCCGGTGAAAAGTCCACATAAGATGGTTCACATAAGACAAAGAAAAGGCAAATCATTACAATTGAGAAGCGGTAACTAGGTTTAATGTTTTAATGTTTGTTTATCATTTAATCAATACATTTTTTTTTTAATGGTTTCGTGCCTTGCATGTAGAACAAGAGAGTTTGTGATATTTTAAAATCTTGTAGTAGAACGAGTTTGGAGTGTCCCACATGGGTTTCCTGATAGTTAGTGTAATATTTAGGCCTTCATTGGTTTGTGTAGTTGCCTAAAGGATAAAATTTAGAGGAAGCCCCACTGTGAAAGACCCTCCCACGCACATATGCACAGTCCCCCAGGGCTACGCACTGGCCATGTAAATTTAATAACATGGCCCAGAGCTGTCTGGGACACCTGGGGTTATCGCATTAGGCCGACAGCCCGGAGAGGAGCTCGCAGCGCCCTGGAACTAAAGGGCCAGTGTTCCCCCCCTCAGCCCCACCCTTATCTGTTGTCGTCGCTGGCAACAGGGGCTCACTTCAGTGTAAGCCCTCGGTGAATGAAGTCGCCCAGTCAAAGGGTGGAGAGAGATCTGGTGTGGATAAATCTAATTAGACTGGAATGCCCGTCTCTTCACAGCCCTCTGAAGGTCACCTCATGTCTGAAGAGGTTAGAGGAAGTGGGGGGATCCCACCACAACTAATTAAGAAGAACTCTAATGGAAGTTTGGTGTTTATGTTGGCTGCCACGACATTTCTGTGGACTAAGATTAAGCTGTTTTTGTTTGTTGTTGTAGGTGCACCTCCGCCTTATCCTGGTCAGTGGGAAAACGCAAGACTTCACTTTCTCCCCAAATGACTCGGCCACAGACATCGCCAAGCATGTGTTTGAGAACTGGCCGGCAGGTATGTTTTTATATATTTCACAGATTGTATTACAAAGTAGTAGATTTTATTAAAGTATAAAATATCTGCTCATTGTGTATCCTGATCTGTATGAATTATTTACGTTATACGTTTATGTGAAATATGTTACTATGGGCTGATATACTGTTCTCAGATTTTTTAGACTTCCATATATCAATACCAGTGTCAGCCTCAAAAATACATCCAGTATGTGTTGGGCCGTAGTAAGTGATGCACCTGTGTCTCTGCTGTCTGGCAGGATGGGAGGAGGAGAGGGTGAGCAGTCCCAGCATACTGCGCCTCATCTTCCAGGGACGCTTCCTTCACGGCAACGTTACTTTGGGAGGTAAGACCATCTCTAAACAAAGACACCGTCACCAAGATCATTCTGACCACAGTGAATGTCTCCTTTTAACTAATGTAAAAACACTCCTGTAGATTGACAAGAAATTCTCTGTAAGTAAGTTCCACTTACTGGAAATGTTTTTGGAGCTTTCAGCCACAATCCTGAATGGAGTTTGCTCAGTTGTCACATGGTTCAGTTGTTCTCACGTGACCCAAGTATGGAGTTTCAGTCACAAGGTATCTGGTCATTTCATCCACTCATTAGGGCCATGAGATGCAGACAATTATTATTTATGTGATGTGTGTGGGCCTCAAGACAAAAAAAGAATGAAAGTAAAACCAGTTCCTGGCCAACTACATTTGAGTCGTTGCAAATTTTGTTTGCACTTTAAATCGTAGCAGAAGCCCACTCCTACTTAAAGTGAACTTATTACTGATTGGTAATTTCCTTTGTGTACTGGCCCGTAACTTTGTAGCTGAGGTTTCGTAAAAGGCTTACACGCTGTTAGGTGTATTATATTTATGCTGAGCAGGAGAGATGAAGAGCCACTGATACAACTGCAGGAAGTTAATGTAATGAATAAATGGTCAAGGAGAAATTACAAAAAAAAAAATCTAATTTCAAAATGGATAAATACATGCATTGTAGCACTAACTGCACTTACAGAGCTTAACTTCAAGCACAGTACTATGGTCTAATTCAGTGTCAGAGGCAGGATATGACACAACACATCTGTTGCCATAGTGACGGGTGCTCGTGGAGTCAAGTTGTTTCCTTTCACCTCTCGGTCTTCCTATTCTTGAGGCGGTGTGGTGAAAATAAGGTGGGACAGGAAATAGTGTGGGGGTAAGGTTGTAAACATAAACTGCGGGAGCTAGCGTGACTAGTGGGCTAACAACAGCAGCCCACAAAGCTCTTAATTATACAGCTCCTTATCAAACACCCCACTCTCATTTACCTCTGCTGCCTGGACTATAAACAAACACTATTTCCTGAATGAAAAGTCATTCCACTTCAACAGCAACAACTTGTGGGTTTGCTCATCTCGAATTTGCCTGAACTCCTTACCCCCACGATTGTTTGTCTTTATCTTCTTTATCCTCATACAATTATAATTTTCATATGATTTGCCCCCACAGTATCATACTATAAAATATAGCTCAAAAAAATAATGAATTATGGGGTGTATTTCTTTGTTTCAAGCTCTCAAGTTGCCACCGGGCCGAACGACCGTCATGCACTTGGTTGCTAGAGAGACTCTTCCAGAGCCCAACTCTCATGGTGAGGATCTTTTTTTTCTCTCCTAATGTTGGTGTCATCATACAGGACTAGATGTCATGTGGGATTTTGGTAGCTACAGGCCTGCAAACTCCAGTGGGATGAAAAAGGTGGCTCTTTCACATACATCACGCAGTGGGCCTTTGTTGCTACTGCTGTTAACCTCAACGTCATCCCAGGCAGAGCGTCTGTAGAGCGATATGTGTTTCTTCCAGTTTCAGCTGTTGTTTTTTTTTTATCTCACTTCATGTCTCTGCTGTTCTGTCTTTTAGGTCAAAGGAACAGGGAAAAAACCACAGAGAGCAACTGCTGTCTCCTCTTGTAAAGCAACAGAAATCACCCCCTAACCCCAACCTCACACACACACACACACACACACACACACACACACACACACACACACACACACACACACACACAACACGCACACAACACGCATCACACATATAAACATGCATACACCCTGTACTCTCCTGCCTGTCATCCTGTCAGCTGTGGATTTGGAATAAATCACAGGAAGTCTGGTTGGGGCGGTCACCCGCTTTGGTTGAACAATCTGAGGCTTTTTTTTGTGCCAATATATACATTTTTTTGCCCCCCAAACCTTTACTGTGTCAGCAGAATTTGCTGTTTTTATTCCTTTTTGTTTGAAGATCGTGACATTTAACAATCCCTATGCTCCCTCGCGGACCTGTTCGCTGCTGGACGAGTTTTAAAGAATTGTCATTCGTAGTGATACAGACCCAGGAACTGTTCACTCCTCATGGACACAGAATTGCTATAATGGATGTGTGGGCTATTACCCTTCCCTACTAGTCACATGGATGTTTCCCCAGGTCTTACTGAATGGTGTTAACCCTCTCATTGCACTTAACCAGTTTGTTAATTCAGAAGTGTTCATTGTGTTCCATCGTCATCTCCTTTTCCCCAATGGCTGTTTTTTTTTTTTGGTTTTGTGCTCAGAGGAACAGACCTCATTTCCCCCTCGTGGTAGAAAATGTGCCATCCTCCTCATTAGACTGTTTCTGCCTCTCACTAACTGAACCGTTCGGTCTGTATCAGCACCGGTGGCGTTTGAGCCATTACCTTACACCTGTTTGTTCCTAGCAAAGGACCAATGGAGAAAAGACTTTCATTAGGAAGAGCTGTGTCACCACCTGAGGGACGTACAGGTCCACGAGAACCAGGAACAGACTCCCAGCGAGGCTTGTGAAGATGGAGTCGGAGGATTTGGTGGATTGCTTGCGCGCGCGCCGTCAGGTGTTTGCACCTCTGGCGTTGACTTTATGGACTAGACAGTCGATGCTCCCTCGTGACACGGCGGGCCAGTTAAACGCAGACAGAAGAAGCAGTTGAAGATGAGTGAGGCGTGTTGTCGGTGTGAGACCCCCTCTACTGGACACTGAAAGCGAGG
This sequence comes from Enoplosus armatus, assembly GCF_043641665.1. Classification (NCBI taxonomy): domain Eukaryota; kingdom Metazoa; phylum Chordata; class Actinopteri; order Centrarchiformes; family Enoplosidae; genus Enoplosus; species Enoplosus armatus. The sequence goes on from NC_092189.1 coordinate 14,475,260, forward strand.
CAGGGGGAGAGTTTCTCCCACTTGGATGAAGAGTTAAAAAGGAAAATCTTTGGTGGTGTTTCGCCTCCTTTTCATTTGGATGCTGTCTTTACTTCTCGTTTGCCTTTTATCGTGGAATTCAGTAATATCATTAATATTGAAATTTAAATATATCGATTTTTATCTTGTGTATAGGTATTTGTTCGATTTTAGTGTGGGTGAGTTTGTGTATGAGTGTGTCTGAGGGTGTGTGATGCACGTGGCATACTGTATGAGGACTAGTGAGGGCATGTGGTCTTTAAAAAAAAAAAGAAAAAGGTGGTGCACTGGGAGTGTTGATGGGCTGCGGTTTCTTCAGAAACAGTCGGAAACCTTTTGATTCCTTCCATCGAGTGTCCTTTGGTTTGTGTTTATGTCAATCAATGTCACTGCTATGAAGTTTAGCTCAGTATGAATAAATGTAAAAACTAAAATGCAATGTGGTCTACATAAGAGCTTGTATTATAAATTAATAAATCTTTAAATAAGGCAACTTCTTTTTATTCTTTTTTTACTGTTTCTCAAAAGACAAGCTGTGTGCCCTACACACACGCAACTAACGATCATTTCAATTAAACTTTTCAATTCATTTTTTTTAATGAATCTTTTTGTCTTTAAATTATCAAATTATTTGTCTGATCAATAGTCCAAAGCCCAAATATAAGAAGAGCCAATGCTCACATTTAAGAAGCTGGAACCAGAGAAGTTTTGGTCTTTTTACTTTAAAGTTCTTTTGAGTAGAGAGTATATTTTTGAATGTCCCTGACTGAGCAAGGATCAGTAAGAAATCTGTAGTTACACACTGCTAAGATTTTTTTTTATTTGTCATACTAACAATTAAACTACATGTAGTTTTATTTATTCTCCTGTAGGTGGCGGTGTTCCTCTGTAAGCCTAATGAGTGAGGGTTATCATGGGCTGATGGAGTGTTTTATAAATACAAAGCGCATGGAAGTATATACCTTTATTTTGGCTACACTTAATGTATTGATAGAAGAAATAGTAGCACAATAAGTAAATCATTTGTTAACTACTGTTTCAAAATGGCCACTTGGGAATTACAAGTCTTATGAAGCACCTGACAGAAATGTACAAGCTTAAAGGAAACTGAATATATTTGTACACAGTTTGCTGTCACTTGAAGTCAGTGGACATCACCTGAAAAGGTCGTTCTGCTGTAATTGGGTCATAACTTTGTGTTGAGCTGATTTTCAGCAGCTTTCTTCCCGTCTGCCTCAGGAATCTGCTCCTGACGTGTAGCTGCAAGAAGTCCAGGTTTCCAGTTGACACTGGCAGTGTACCTTAGGAAAAGTGCAGTCAACCCACGTCTTTCTCAAAACACTGAACTTCCAAACCTGCTGTTGTGTTGAAACGACTTGTCTCTTCACATTTTCCACTTGCTCTTATCTGAACTGCTGTTTGGTGTTTGACAGAGTTCATTTCTGAACAGGAGCGTCCAGCTGACCACAGAGGTGATCAGCAGGGTTTAAATGAGAGTCCAGGGAGGTGATCTGTTGACATCTTTGCTACTTAAGTCCACCACCTTCAGAGCTTCTGCAGGATGAATGGCTTTCTGCGGTCAGCATGACTCAAAGCAACCGTGCAGCCAGTTTCTTGGGTGTGCTGCGGTGGGCTGCGGTCCAACCAGCATTTACTGCTAGTCTGTCTGTCGGTCCCTGGAGGGCAGTCTGCAGTCTCAGCTGCCTTACCGCCCCTGGTGCTGATGTGGAGCGCTTAACTCCCACTTTGGCAGCAGTATGTCCTGCACAGTGTAAGAATCCTGCTCAAGTAGAAGTACTACTACATGAGTTAAACAGTACTTAAGTAGGATTGCTTGTGCTAACTCCTCAAGTACGGCACAAAAGTAGCTCTTGTGAGGACTGATCTGAGAGGTTACTTTGTTCCAAACTTTTCGCCCGTGTTGATTAAAACTCCATTCATTCAAGCTTTATTCTAAAGCTACAGCCAGGAGACTGTTAGCTTAGCATGAAGACTGGAAGCAGTGGGAAACAGCTAGCCTGGGTCACACCAATGAGGTACAACATATTCATCCGTAAGCTTTAGAGGTGCTGGTATGGGTGTTAAACAGAGCCAGGCTAGCAGTTTCCCCTTGGTTCCAGTCTTTATGCTAAGCTAACCGACTGCCAGCTGCAGCTTCATATTTAGCGTACAAACTACTCGTCTATGTCTCCTCAAGAAAGCAAATAAGCAAAAGCGTATTTCCAAAAATGTAGAACAGAGATGGATGGAAACCAGTGAATGGATACAACGGTAGAAGAAATGCTCAGAACAAATATGATTTGTAGTTAAGGAGCTTTTAAAACTTTTATTGTGTCCTCACAGCTCCTCTGCTCTCTGTTTCAGGCGATTGATTGTAGAAAAGTAAGTGAATGCCTGAGTCAGCAGGGGGTTGTGATATATGTGTTATTTTCTGTTGTGGCGTTTGGCTCTGTTAATCCCCTTTTCCTTCACTGCTTCTGACCATTTTCTTATCGGCCAGTTGCTCCTATATTAAAACCAGCTGTGAACACACACACACACACACACACACACAAAGGCGAGCACATACACTGACTCTTGACGTGTCATGATACATTACAGCGAAAAACTGAAAGTTATTAGAGAGGAGCGTCTTCAGTCAGTATTCATGATAACGTGTAAATGTGCGGTCATGGTGTCTTATCATGTGTGCATTCCTCGGAGTGTATTTGTCCACACCAGAGGTCCTCCGATGGCATGAAATGAAAGAGTTCAGTAGGCCAGTGTGAAAACATACACACTCATGCAGGGGTTGAATTAACCCAGCAGGGCGTTCTCAAATGAGCAGCTTTCATGCTGACTCCAGAAGCTGCTGCCGTCTCTCTTCATCTCCAGACCTCCTTTCTTCTCCTAATTGGGAAAACGACACTGGTTTATGTGGCAGTTTGTTTCCACATGCAGGGATCAGAAGCAGGAAGGCCGGAGATGTGGACTTTTGACCAGGTGCGTGTGTGTTTGTAGAGGAGGAGGAGGAGGAAGTGATCTAGCTTTAGTGTTTCCATAACCAAGCTGTAACAGAGGCGTGTAGGACTGAAGGCGAGGTCAGTTAACCTCTTTTTATTTGACCGTTTATTTCACCACATGCTCCCCAGTTCCTTGTAATGTGCCACTCTAAAGGAGCCACAGCTTTGACAACAATATCAGCTCTGTGCACAAGAGAGGTGGAAAGAAACGTCCAGAGCTCATTGACAAGATGAAGACCCAAATGTTTCTCTCCTGTGGAGCAGGGGATGGAAAATATACTGCCAGAGTCCTCCGTTGCCTCCTGTGAACAGGAAATGACCAAACTGTCAGGCTTCTGCATTTTTACATTATAGTCACGACTATTCCAGCTTGTATCTGTGCTCTGGCCGACGTCGCCGTAACTCTAAATGCCACACAGAGAGACTCTGGATGGAGAACTCTGACCTCTGACCTCTTCACATCCTCGATCTTGTCTTTAGCAATCCTTCCTTGAATTTTTATCCTTTATTTTAATTTTTTCTAATCCTTATTTTTCACATTTTTAGCACAACCTTAGGACCACACCATATTGCATTTAACAACACACTGAGTTTCAAATGTCTGTCACGAAAGAGCAAATATGTAGTGTTTGTGTATACTTATGAAAAGTCAATTGTTGCTGTGTACATCTTAAGATGATTGGAAGGGTCCTGGTCTTGGATTTGTTGCCAAGGTGTTAACAGATATTTTTGAAGAAAACATTATTCAAAGAAGTAAATACAGTCCATGTGTAATGCTGAACAAAGTTTGGCCTGTAAAGTACAATGAAAACATTTCTCACAACATAAATTTGCATTCTTGGTCATTCTCCACCGCAAACAAATTAAAGTATCAGTACATTAGTGTCATTTTATCAATACGACAAACCACAAAAGCATCCTTTAATGCACTTTATTATCACTTTATATTAGCACCTTAATTCACAGTTGAAATTAGAGAAGAAAACAGCAGCACTCTGCATCTGTGACTGTTTGCAACTGCTGTGGGTAAAGATGATCTCTGATCTTCCTGTTGCACAAACAAAAGCATCCAGTGTTGAACACATTCTCCATACATGATTTCTCAGCTTTTATCTGCCTTCCTGTTTTCCCTCTCTGTCTCACTTAAATAATAATTTCCTAAAAGAATCTGTGCAGAGACTGGAGGATTTTATTTTGGAGCCAAGAATTTGAAAATAAGGTGACGCTTTAGACTGCAGCCCACAAATTACACATTTCACTATACTAATTACATAAATAGGTACCAATGAAATACTTAATGTGTATCTGGGGTACAAGGGTTGAATACAATGAGGTGGGGGGCTGGAGTTAAACTATATTGCAAGTACTTTTTTAATTACCCAGAAGATATTAAATCATTACAGTGTACAAACAGGCGTGGCCTTATTGTCCTTTCATAATAGGCCATGAAAAGCTAATGTTTTGTTCCCCAGCAACAACTTTTTTGAAGTATTTTATCATTTTTAAGTACATCATACCACAACTAATTTCACTGAAATATTGGTACTGCTACCCAATTTTCCTGTTATCCTGTTATTTGTAATAATTAAATAGATAGTAATTAAAAAAACTGTTAAAGTGTAATTTGAGAAATACAAGTCTTCTTGTCTTCTTCCCCTCTATCTACATATTTATCCCAGTATAAATACCCAGTAAGTATTTTATTGGTACCATGTATGTTCTAAGTAATTACTCTGTAATTTGCGGGCTATAATCTAAAGTGTTACTGGAAAATAATTAGTCAAAACTCAGCAAAGTTAAAGGTGATAGGAGCAGCAATGAAGTATTGAGTAATGATCAGCACACTGTAAAGTGCCAACAGACGCGTCACTGTGATAGTAAAACAAAATGATTGTAGTAACCTCTGAGGCACATAGCTCACAGATGATGCATAAGCACTCACATGTCTTTTCTTTTACTGTAACATTTTTCTGTGATTTCTTGGCTCGGGAGACTGTGTCCTCATTGTTTGGTTGGGACGAGTGGTCTCTGGAGGGTTTTGGCTTCTGAGCAAACTTTCTTCCGCTAGTTTCATTTAAAATGAAATGCACAAAATAAACTGGAAAACATACTAAAGTAATTATACACAGAGCTGAGGCCAAAACGTGGCGAATGCAGTCCAGAGAAATTCAGAGTCAGTCATTACACAAGACCTCCGACTGATTACAGACCTGTTTTGTTTGTTTACCTGTGATGATTTAACAACTTGGATCTGAACACTGAATCTACTTATTATAGCCATCATTATATTTAGTGTAATCAGTGTTTTCCTGCTGCTCAGAAGGTCTCAGGCCTTTCCCTCTTATGTTGATTAATGTAACTCTATTATCATTCCTATTTTAGCAATCATATGAATCGATCATTAGCTGACTCCATTTCATCTTTCTCACGCGTGATCAGTCTTCTTCTTTTCCTCCCTGTGTACGTGTCGGGATGAAGGTTTGCGATTTATGTTCAGGTGTCTCCGATTTTCTTCATTTTCACGCTCCGACACCCACTCTGATCGCTCTCCAGACATCATTAAAGTGAATAAATTTCTCCGGATCTAGTCGTTGAATTATTTCACGTGTTCACATTGTGTGTGATTATTGCTCAGTGACACCAGATGCTGACCCAGGGCTATGTGCTGTACGTCTGAGAAGAATGTAGACGAGTTCAGATTCCTCAGTTTCAACATGCGAGACTCAGTTTTTCTCTCTTAAAAACACATTTAGACAAACACAGCTCCTATTTCTGCACATTTAATAACACCGTGGCATCATGTGGCATCATTCCAAGCAGCTGACATTATCTTTCAAAGTGTTTTTGAGTGTAAAGATCCCTCCTCCTCTCCTCACTGCAGGCCTTCAAGTGTTTGGAGCGGTTTCTACAGTATCTGCAAATACTGCCGCTCTTTTCAAATTTATAGGTGCCCTTTATTGGACTTGTTGCTGTGTGTATGTTGTTCATTAAGACATCAAAATGTTTTACAGTTCATTGCTCTTTTACACTGCCTGCTGGAGCCCGAGCTGTAATTCCAGTTAGTGAGGGATCAGATGGAGGTCACTGCTGGCCTGTGGGGGTTGCAACGCACCACAAGTCCACCGAGCCTCTCCGGACTACATTACAGCTTTTATCCTCACTAATGGGATCTCTTGGTGGGGAATCCCAAGGGTGATGGGGATTAAGATACCTGGCCTCGCTCCGACACACCGTTTACCATGTGGGGCGCAGCAAATATGTTGCACATGTCGAGACCGCTACAGCAACCTTAACGTCTCTTGATACACAAAGAAACCACCGAGACCGGCGTTTGGAGGTCGATTTATTTGTGTTCACACCCAGATTGTCAGGGACCTGTCTTGTATTCACCCTCTTAGTGCACAGTTGCAGCATTTCTGCCTCTACACGCCTTGACCCAGTTGAATCTGACACCGTTTGCAACTCAATGAGAGAGTATCAGATGATGGAGAGCTCAGACCGCAGGGACAACGCTGAATGTTAACTCTCTACCCTGCTTGACTTGAATGACATTGTTGGATATGTTTTGGAGTTTCCCGGCGCCACAGCCAAAGTAGAGGAAAGAGGACAGAGTGAGAAAACCTTGACTTGGAGGATGAATTAAGAGTTGAAGGTGGAATAAGTCCCATGTCTCTTTGTGAAGGCCTCACAAAGAGAGGAGTGAGAAAAAGCTGCGAGGGAGGGAGCTGCCTGAGAAAAAATATCTTATCAAGATATTATAACAGAAGAGACAGTGTAGGCTCTACACTCGTCTCTGCACTCTCTTCTGTACTTTAAACCATCTTCATGCTTGGTCACTGCAGTGCTAAACCAAGTGTCTGAGTGAGTCACAACTTAACGCTCCATCTGTCTGTCACATGGCGTCTGGGCTCAATAACCACATGAAATCAACCCCACCAGCACCAGCACCTCTTCTGCTGCTGTCACACGCCTTCAGCTTGTTTGTGTTTTGTTTATTACCATGTTACTCATCAAGCTTTCCTTCCTGCTGTGATAATGACATCTTCAACAGCCAGATGTGATAAGCTATCCTCTGACATGTACTTAGAATTGATTGCTATTTGTTTTTCTCCTGATTTTGTGTTGAAACAGCGATGCTCTTCTCTGCAGCCCTGCTGGGGACTCACACCACCCTGCAGCAGCAGCAGCAGCTCTGGTGCTGAGAGCAGCAACAAGTAAAGGTCAGGTGGAGTCCATTGTTATAGAGCTGTCAGGTCTCTGATTTATGGGCAGCAGGTTCACACTGTTTGTGGTGCCTTAACTCACTCACTGTTTCCATATTTTTGTTTTATATACAGGAAGAGAAAGACATGATTTAGATGGGAAAGAGATCACAGACTGTGTCCTGCACTACTTTTGCTTCTGTGCCAGGTGCAAATGTAATCTGAGGACACTGCAGTTTACAACTACTTTCATTATCTGTTAATTTTCTCGTTTAATTGAGTTGTTTATAAAATGTAAGAAAATGGTGAAAAATGCCCCTTATAATTTCCTAAAGTCACTGTATGTCTTGTTTTGTGCAACCAACAATCCAAGACCTCAAAAGTATTCAATTTACGATAAATTAAAACAGAGAAAAACAGCAAACATCACAAGTTGTAACCAGAAAATGTTTGGCATTTTCGCTTGAAAAATAAGTGATTGTGGGTCATCAAAATAGCAGTTTTCTGTCGATCAAGTAATCAATTAATCAACTTATCGTTTCAGCTCAGAGAAGCAGGTTCATGATGTCAGAGTTTCTGCTTTGCATCCTCACAATCACTGGGAAGATGTGAAATGACCTTGAGCAAGGCACTTATCCCTCAAACTTTTAGCCTTATTGCAGCTGTAACAGGCAGCTGTCAACTGTGGAAACTGAGACTAAGAAACTGGGTGCTGGAGAAGAACACACATTCTTGGTCAGGTTTTTATGAGGTGACATCCTGCTAAATGCAATAATGGTTAGGGAATTGCTTTGTGCAAAGTGAAAAAAACAGTCTAAATATTAAGGGACCTAATGATGGCGCAGCTCAGGTTGAGACCTCTGAGGTTTCCATGTGTCCTTGGGGTGTTTGCTGTGGATGACTAGAGGGCATCTGGGACTTGGCGGCTGAGTGGAGTTCCTTTGGTTCTGCAGTGGAAGTTGGTGAACCAGCGCTCTTTAAACTGACAGTCATTCAACACCCTGCCAAGTCACAGGCTCATAATTCAACAACACCTTCTGGCTACATAGCCCTGCATGAGAGTGACAGCAACACACAAGGCATGCAGGAAAGAAACAAGCAGACAGAAGATTTAACACCAAAACTAACCAAATTAAAGGTGCCCTGGATACTTTTCATAACATTCAACATCTCTCGCTGAAATTCAAACACCAACAGTTTTTGACTGGAGGTGGTAATGCACCTTAACGCTGGTTGCCATCTGCCATAAAACAGAAAAAAGAAGACATTTTTGACTGCCCTCTCTGGTTGGACGTTTCAAGTCTTAGTGCACCTGTAACCATGCCCAACAGTGATGTCACAGTGTGCTGACACACCCTGGACTACACTTCTACATCACTACAGCAAGGTTGGAAGCCACTTGAGTTCAGCAAAGACAAGATTTTCAGCTGGTATTTAGTTTCTTTTCAAGGCCTCGTGGATAAATTGAACGAGTTTTAGTTCCTCATAAAACATTTTCATATTTTGCCCTCTTTTGAATATTTTGAAACCTTTTAAAATTAGCTCAAAGTCTACTTTGTTTGTTTTTGTTTTTTGTTCTGAAGCTTTCAATCGTATTTTATGGGAAGACCATGAGATTAACATTATTTGAATGAACTATCTCAAATCAAGCTAAAACCAGTCCGATACATTGAAATGAGATGTGTTTCACTGTTGAATGAATAGCGTTAGACAAAACTTTTCACACATGTAAAACAAAAAACTTCAGCAACTCATTGAGGTATCATTTAATGTTTTATAAAACAAAAACACAATATGATCACACACTATCATCACGATACAAATCAAGTAAAGGTCAATAATTGATCATATTATATTATCATCCAGATATAGCTTGTGGTCTTTTTCTTTCCCTTTTTTTCTTGGTGCTTTTCTGCCTGTTGTGGTACATTACCACATCACCAATGGCTAACATGTCCTCTGCATTTGGCAGGAGAGTGTTTCACATGAGCTGCAAGCTTGCAGCGTACATGTGCATCCTCGTGCATGTGGTAATGACCACGAGTGGTCATAGATAGATAGATAGATGGATAGATGGACAGATAGATAGATAGATAGATAGATAGATAGATTGATAGATAAGAGAGGTTGACCTTGAGTAAGTGTATATCTCAGTGTACTTATGTCCGAGTGTCAGTGGGAGCAGGTCTTGGCTGACTAATTGTGTTACTAATCTGGATCTAGATGGGAGTTGAACGTGAGGACACACAGCTGCAGCCCAGCCTTGTCGGTACTGAGATCAGACTTTGGCCACCTCAGCCACCTCATGTGCTTCTCTCTCTCTCTCTCTCTCTCTCTCTCTCTCTCTCTCTCTCTCTCTCTCTCCCTCTCTTTCTTTCTCTCTCTCTCTGTGCAATCTCAGTCTGCTGTCACTCGTCCCACTGCCTGCACTGAGTCACTAGATGTTTGCGCTGCCTTGCATGCTTCAGGGGAGTCAGATGCATTGGATCAGTGTGTCATACAGCTGGAACTCAAGTGATTATAACAGGTGTAATTGTTATTAGGATTACACAATCATTATTTCCCTAACAAGTTAATGCGTGAGATAGGAGAGGACAGTAAAAGCAGACATGAATGTGTTAAATACGTTTTTATTCAATATTTGTTTAGACAAGAAAAATAAGACGGGTGGAGACGACTGAGACATTTATGAACTGTTTTTACTGGTTTTTGCTGGTACAAGACGTTTCTTTCTAAGTCTCTATTAGACCCTGGTGTCCGACACAGTTGATTTTTTTCTCCAAGTTTTTCTTGGCCTCGCATGGGGTGTTTTGGATTCTACCGCTTATTATAAACAGACATGCGTTTGCAAAGCTTTTGTGATCATCCAAGATTCTCAGGCACTCATGTCCTCTGGGCTTTTTGTTCATCTGGTTGTGGATAACCTTTAGATACGTTTACAATTAAACAGTTGTCGCTTGGAATGTTTTGTCATAGCCCTGATGTCTTTTTGGAGCGGTGAATCTCTGTGCCGTCTCCTGTCTGTTGAATTCATAGACCCCAATCAGCCGTGGATTAAATGCTGGTCAAAAAACAATAAGCTCCAGCTCAGCATAGAGCAGAGATGTGCCATGCTGGAATCCAATTATGAGCGTCACTGCTTCATCAATCTGTCCGCAGCTGAAAAGAGAACCAGTCAGGGGGACAAAACCCTGAACCCGAGCTTGTGGCTGATCTGCATAGAGAGTATTATTCTCAGGAAAATGAGCTCCATGGCTTTCAGGGGTCTGTTTCGGACACTGGGAGTGGGGACTGGCTTTGTTTCTGTGTGATATGCGGTGTTTAAAGGATTAAACTGTGGGTGTGGAGTTGCCCTGAGCTCTTGGACAGCTCTGAAGCCCAGTCTGCGGCTTCTCTGTTCAAAGCGCACAGGGACAACAAATGGACAGCCTTGTGATTCCCAGGCCAACAGGAAAAGACTCCAGTAGAAAAGTGCATGGCTAAACCTCAGTGAATTCCTGATGAAGGAAAGAATGCAGCAAGAGAAGCAAGGCTCTTTTCCCTCTTAGATTCTTTTTTTTCATAACCATGAAACCCTCCCTAGTGCAGTCTTTTGGCTTGCTCAGCTCCCCATTCACTTCCACAGCTCTGGCAGAGATAGAATCATAAAAAAGCCATGTAGTAGATATCTGGGGGAAAGAGGTGGGCAGTGGAAAAATGCTTTAATTTCACCACAGGAATGCAATAACAGCTCAACACATGCCCTGATAATTTAGCCCTTGTTAGGAACTTTAATTAGTTTGTTGGAGAGAATGTCTCTCTCTTGTTTCTCTTTATTCGCGACAAGTTGTCTAGTATATTGCCTTGGAAATGAATGCTTAGCGAGCCTGACGGTGATTATGGACACTGCTGTTGTGTGTTGTTGTGGGAGCGGTGTCAGCACATTAATATTGCATGTAACTGTGAGGATTAGCATCTGCAGATAACAGCAGAGTGAAGAGAACTGGCAGCCTCACAGCTGTTTGTCATAGCTGCATCTGGATCATGTCCTGTTGCTTCATGAGGGGCAATGAGGACAAAAACCACCGGTGCCACAAATTCTGGGGTTGATTAAAGAATAAAATAAGAGACATACAAATAAACACCTAAATTAAACTCACAATCATCTAAAAGACATTTTTTAAACTGGTTGTTACCCACTAGCGTGAATGGCTTTATTCCTCAAGGATGCTTTTTGTTGTGTTCGGGGGGCTGGGGTTAATGTACAAACACACACACACACTGCCTGGATTCCACTCCTCAGTTAACAGACCACATTGTGGCCGTTATCAAGGCTTCTTTGTTACCTGGCAACCACGTTGTTCCTGTGGGCAGATCCTTTCTTTTTGTGAGTTCTCTGGAGCAAAGAACTGTGGTGATAACATTCCGGAACATTCCAGAACATTCCATTCTGGACTCAGGTGCCCCCTCAGCCTTCATTTAGTGGATTCTAGAACAGTTTATTCTGATACAAGACAGTGAGAGAGTAAAAAATATTATTAAAGTAACCTGTCTTACTGTCTTATTTTATTACTGGGATATTTTAAGTGACTTAAAGCAATTTTTAGTTTGTTGGTGGGTTATTGGAAGTGAAATCTGTGAAAAACATTTAATTTATTATTGAGAAGGATTAGCAAAAATGTTTTTCATTAACAATGCAGGCAGCTAACAGCAAAAGAGCTCCAAACACCCACTTTTTGCTACCTGCCGAGCACCTACAGACACAGTTAGCAACTAGCTGGTTAACATGGTGGAGCAGCTAGCAAGCTAAAGAGCCAGATATTTTTTCTTAGGAGTTGGTGGAGACCGAATTACAGCTAAAAGGAGAGTGTATATTACATGCCTTCATCATCCAAATGGATGCTAACGTTGCTGGATATGTAAGTTAGAAACTGTTTGCGAACACATTCGCCATATTCACAATTTTAAAGGTGATTAAATGTTTATGTGGTGATTTCAGCTTGTTATGCTGCACCAAAGAGGCCAAAAAAACTATTAATGCAGCTTCATGATAACATACTTCTTAATTCTTATGTTTGTGAAATCAAACTAGTCCACATTTCATTGAGGAGCATCCTTAAGTGCCACTTTGCATATTCCACTTTGGGAACCAATGTAGTAAAGGCAGAAATGGGCAGTGATAGAATACACAAGAAGATTATATATTATGAATATTTAAAAACAATTAGTTTTTCCCCAAGATTGATCAAATACAGATGGGTGATATTTGTATCTTATACTTCAAATATGATGCATTATTATGAAAGTCAACTGGGTTTGGGGGTACATAATTGATTACAGTTTTTAAAGAAATGCATAACCAAAGCTGGTTAATAATAGGTGAAATAAGTTTGGAGTTCTCTGGTTCCAAACCAACTCTTTAGTGCAGGTTGACTGTCTCTGTGCACGAAGGACAGACTCATACAGAAGAGTGTCAGCGGGAATGTTCGCTCTGAGGCTGTAAATATTTGGGTCTGTTTACCGAGTCCTTTACAGCCGATTTGTTCCTCCACTCAAATGACCCGAATGCTTTTAGCCTCTGTCTCCTCCACGGAAACAGCTTCAGGATGTTGGATCCATCTCATACGGTCAGATGCAGTCGCCCGCGATGTGTTTCTATCACAGCCTCTTTTGATGATATCTCAGTATTGAAACCATATTGGTGTGATGAACGATGGAGGCTTTGCTATGAGTCGGCCTGTCATTCTATTTGAGGCTAACACGTTTGCGTTTCCACAATGTACAACAGCTGCGTGGCCGTCTGTGACTCCAGACCCTTTCAATTCAACTGCTGCTGTTGATCTCAGATGGAGAGACACTTCTGTATTATCTCTGGTCTCACCAAACAACTCCCATCTCACAAGATTTCCAGCATTCCCAGAATAATTTCTCCCCTCTGGTAACAGTTAGAATTACCCAAATATTCAACCCACACTTGGGTTATGCCTGTTGTTCCTGAGCTCCTAGCCAATATTTTGGCACTGATCTTCTCATCACACTGGGAGGTTGTGTGGGAAGATGTTTTACGTGAAGAATTGAAGACATAAAATTTGCCTTTGTTAATTTCCCAATTGGACAGCATTGTTTTCAGGGTCAAGATTTATTCAGGGTCATGATTGAAAAAACAAGAATAATATTAGTGATAAAAACTGAGTCAAGGATCACAGGGTTTGGTTCTCAGTTGTATCTGGTTTAAAATAATACGATTTTTCTTTAACATCATTTTACTGAGGAACAATATTTGCAAATGTTATCCCATTAACACAACATATCTGTGGCCAACGTCCTTCTACAGAAAACTGTCATTTTTACTAATTCTAAACAATCTGTGAAGTGACTGATATTTTGATTTATTTTGCCCTTTGGGACCATAATTCCTGTTGTAACCATTATATGACTTGATTAAGCCAACAGATGCCTGTCCCCTTTCCATATATCCAGGCCAAAGAGATGTTTTAAAGTTGTTATGGGAGAAGAATACCGTTTGGGACGACTTCCAGTCTCGGCAGCAGACTCCCTCCTACACCCTTCAATCTGCCCAGACTGGTTAAGATATGAGGAGGCACACTCTCCACCTCTCTCCTGATGGATTTCATCGCAGTAAGTTTGCATTCCTTTAGTTCTGTTTTTGCTAACTGTGTTTTTCTTTTTTTTTTCTTTTGCTCTTACAGCTCATGCAGCCAAACTGAAATGACATCATGCCGAGGGGAAGTCGGGCTGAATACGTAGCCTACCCACAAGGCCCTGCAGGAGAACCAGGGACCAACGGCGGGAGGGGTATCTGTTCAACAGGGGGATGAGATATTTATCAGGGAGGAAAATATCACGCCTGAAAAGGTAATTCCTGGCACAGATGAGGCTCTTTGTCAAGTGCTGCAACAACACGAGGACTGAAATGTGGAAAAAATGTCCACTCTGTTTTGACCTGATGATGAGGAGAGATAGAGGACAGACAGATGGGATGGGAGGGCTGTGATGAAAAGGGACTGGGTGAAGAAGCAATAAATATATCCGGATGGAAAAAAAGGCGACATAAAACACTGAGGCACAGGCTGGAGAGGAGAAAGGGGACATTCTTTGTGTTCACAGAGCTGCTCTCTAAAAAGGCTCCAGTTTCTGTGGTTCCTAAGTGACGAGAGGGTCTGGCCGAGAGCGGGTCAAGAACTACAGGGTTGTAATAAAAGGTTCACTCTCGTGTTTTAAGGCTCAGATGGCTTGTTTGAATCTGAAGCCAATTATCAGATTAAAGAGTCCAGAGAAAACCCTGTGATCCAGTTAATAAATCCCCATTTGCTTACAGAAACTGTCGTGGGGGCCTCACAGCATGTAAGCTGAACGGTCACACAAGTCTTGATCCCCGGCCCACCGTGTTGGCTTTATAATGGTCCACATCTTTGTTCACCACCTTAATGTACACATTTATTTGATGCAGACTAACTTGCACACGAGGAAACGTATATAAGGGATGAACTCTGTACAATATGGGACTATTACAGGCTTTGACTTGTGCTCAGCACCGGAGCACCATATCCATGGAAATTTAAGGTATGCCTGCTCACACATACCCAGCGTGAACTCACTCATCTGGAATCCTCCACGCTGCTTTCCCCCAGGCTGAACAAGCTCAGCCCCAACCTACAGCTACCAGTAATGATATATATTAGGGGAATCCTGCACAAACACTGAATGATTATGAAGAAAGTCAAACACAAGTGACACAGATGGCTGGTAACCTGGTGGCTTTCATTTCATTTGTTTTCCTCTCTCCCCCGTTCACACAGTGACAGACTAATAACGCACTTCCCTGAAAAGTGGTCAGATGTTAGTGAACGTGACAGCCGTTTCTCCAGAGGGGGAAAAAGGTGGCATTTTTGTTTTCTTAAATGAATCATCTTGGAAAGTGACAGAGTGTTGAGCATTGGGGTGGGGGGGGGTGGGGGTGGGGGGGGGGGTCGGGGGTTGAGGAGGAGGGTCACTGACCTTCAAGACCTCAGAGTTAAAGAGACACGAAGACGAGGAAAAATACACCACTTACTCTGTTAAATATCTTAGATTTGTAGTGTTCAGTGTATTTCCAGAGCTTTCTGGTATTTCACAAGAAAAAGATACAAAATTTGAGAAAAACTGTAAAAAATAAACATAATTATGTGTAATAAATCACTGCTCTTATGTTTACATCTGGTCTGTTCACTGACCAGACGGCCTGCTCAGTCAAAGCCAATGACAGACCTCATGCTACATAGCCAAAGGGTGACCAATAAAATGACAATCCCACCTGGTGCCCATGTATGAATGAGCACAATCTGTGACGTGGAGCTCATGGTCTGCAGCGCAGTGGGAAAAAAAATACACCATCAAACAGAGGCAGCAGTGTCTCAGTGTCACGGGGTCGATTCTGAGTTCAGGAATTTTCTTTCATCCGGAGTTCTCCCTGGGTTCAATTGCGTGTCCTTTCATAATGCCAAAGACATGCAAGTCTGGAAAATGTATAGTCTAAAATGCGTACGATGAGTGTATTAGTGTATTAGTCCTGTGACAGACTAGAAACCTCTGTGTTTATTTACAGTTTTCCACCACCCAGAGCATGCTGGGAGCTTGTTTCAAGGCTCCAGCCCCTTCTGACCCTTGACAGGAATAAGCAGGTAAAGCCTGAACAATTGAATGAACACTGTCAAACAAAAAAGTGTTTCGGAAATGAAAGATATACTACCAGCAGCTGTTTTTAGCAGTTTTAAGGCTAATTTTTCCTTTAAACTGTCAAATATATTGCAGGGGTCTCTTCTGAAAACTGAACCATGAATGAACCTTGAAACACGTGTTAGACAAGGAACTGCCAATCTACCGTCCAACAGACAGGAGACAGGTGAGACACTGGACCCTGAAAGGTTGTTTTTATCATGACAATATATATATGATATATATACATTGTTACTGTATATATATATATTTTTTTACCTCACTTCACTTAAATACTGTAAATGTGTATATTTTTTATTTTCTATTTCTTATTTTTATATTTTGTACATACCTTTAGTTCTAAATTATGCTATTTTCCTATTCTGGAATGGGAGCACCGGTGCTGTACAATTTCCCCCCGGGGATCAATAAAGTATTTCTGATTCTGATTCTGATTCTGACAAGACTTCTTACCGTACAAAGCAATTTACACAGGTTGACAAATTGAGAAAAATGTACAGGAGGAAGCTTTGATATAGTTTTCCAAAATACAGGCTTTAAAGGGATAGTTTGACCTTTTGGAAAATATGCTTACTTGTTTTCTTAAGAGAGTTAGACTTTATATATGCTACAATATTGAACTTGGAAGAAAAGGAAAAACAGAATTGCCAAAGGACAGTAACTGTTTAACCAGTTTTTATTGCATTAATAATGTATTTAATCCATATACTAAATTAAAGGAATAGTTTAACATGTTGGGAAATAATCTCATTCGCTTTATTGCTGAGACTTAGATCATTAGATCAATACCAAATCAACATTAATGCTGAATAAGAAGCTACAGCCAGCGGATGGTTAGCTAAGCTTAGCATAAAGAAACAGCTACCCTGCATACCAGCACCTCTAAAGTTCACTAGTTAACACATTATATCTGGTTTGTTTAAGTTGTACAAAAACTGTGTAAAAAAGTGTAAAAAAAGACAATTTGTGGTTTTGCAGAGAGTTATGTGCCAGACTACTTCTTGGCCAGGTGCCATCACTTTTGTCCAGCTCAAACCATTGTAAAACTACAAATTGGCGTTTTTACACTCAAGTTTGGCACAGATTAAATAAACAAGATATAATGTGCTAATTAATGACTCTCAGAGGTACTTTATTACCAGTCTTTATGCTAAGCTAAGCTAACCAGCGGCTGTATCTAGCCACATATGTACCCCACTGACATGAAAGCAAATAAGTATTTACCAAAATGTAAAACTATTCTTTAAATAACTGTGTCTGTATCTTCTGTCCTGTTTAATTTTACAGTGCTGAAGAAGAATATGAGTGAAAAGAAGAAGACGGAAAGAGAGGAATCCACAGAGAATCAGATGCCAAGCTGCTCAATGCCAAACACACACACACAAAGGAAATCTGTTGTGTAGCAGAGAGACGGGCAGTGATACCATCATCACACACAGCATGCTTACAGAGTTACACATTTACACCTCTCTGGCCTTTTGCCTGCTCCCTTCCTTCCCATCCTCAATAATTTCCCTCTGTGTTTCTGAGGGAATATACTTTACACTTAATCTGTCAACGCTACACCATTCACTGTGCAGGAACAGCACCAGCTGAAGATTTTATTACAGGGATGAGGAGCAGGTTCGGTAGGTGTTTCCTCCCGGGTGACATTTGCTCCGAGGACAACAGCGGCCACATTGTGCCGACAGCCTGACTTGTGTCCTTGTTGGGAGATTCCTCAGCATTCCTGAAAGCGCTGTCGCTGTGACTGGGAGCTCTGTTTCGGCACCCCTGGAGCTTCTACAAACCCCATGGGAGCGTAGATGTGAGGCTTCCCAAATTCCACAGGTTCTCAGAGACCCTGAATGAGAGATGAAAGACCTCTTGGAGATCAAGGTCAGGCAGCAGAGGACGAGGTGAACGCCGCTGCCAACGTGCTCCAACAGTCCTCTGCCTGCCAGCTGCGATCTCTGAGCGTACAGGAGTTGGTCTATCATGGCTCTTGGCACAGATGATAATTGCAATAAAGTAATGCCAGAAACAAGACTTTTCTTGCTTGGGTGTAGCTGTAGGCTACCAATTAAAGTGCCAAATGCCTGATATGATGAACAGTATAAACATTTATGATCTGTAACTGAGTCATAAAAGGAAAAACAATCATCAGTCATGTTGATTCACTACATTACATGTTAAATCTTAGCCATAACAGAGCTAAACTGAAAATGTTGCAGTGGGTCAAGACTTATCTGAACAATTTGACAGTATAATGTCTTAAATCATGCGTCAGTATCATACTTTTCTATAAAAACATTAGTTTTCCTGGAGCCTTGAAGTTGACTGAAGAGTTCGGTTAAAGCTGAATGAGTTGTTTAATAAAACTCACTCAGTCAGCAAATGTCTAGTCAAGCTGACTTGTGCTGAAACGGCAATTATTCCGTTTGCTGACTGACAATGTTATTTTTTTAGTTTAGTCATTTAGTTTTTAGAAATGCCAACTGTTGGATGGATTGCTATGAAATTTTGTGCAGACATTCATGTTCCCCAGAGGATGAATCTTAAGGACTTTGGTGATCCACTGACTTTTCTTCTAGTTCCACCAGCAGGTCAAAATTTTAACTTACCCTATGAAATATCTCAACATCTACATAAGCGATTGGCACAAAATGTGGTGATCTCCTGACATTTTGTCTAGTGCCACCATGAGGTTGAAGTGGTTCTAAGTGAAATGTCTTAACAACTATTGGATGGATAGCCATGAAATTTGGTAGACATTCATGTTCCCCTCAGGATGAAATGTAATAACTTTTTCTGGTATTTGTTTAGCTGCAAAAATGTTAGCATGCTAACACAATAAACTAACATGGTGAACATGTTAAACATCACACCTGCTAATCTAAATTGTCAGTATGAGTATGTTAGCATGTTGACATTAGCATTTAGCTTAAATCAACTCAGTCTAAGTAAAGCCTCACAGAGGCTGTAGGCAATTTAGCCTAGCTTATAGCTTAGCTTAGTTATGCACAAACATGATTTTCATAAATATCTCTCTGTCTGTTCTTGCTGTAAAGACTTAAAACTGATTTTACATGTTATGAATGTTCAATAATCATATAAAGTGTATTAATAAGCTGTAACTGAAGGTTTATATCAAACCGGTAGACAGACACCAGTTAGCTAACTGTCCCCTCTCAGCAGGCAGGCAGGCGGGGGCGGGGCGTCGGGACCGTGAGGCAGGACGCTGCAGAGAGAGTAAACACTTCTTTTCAGACAGGAGACTTTTATTTGTGGCGCTCAGTCTGAGTTGGGCGGGTTTCAGAAGCAGGACTGACGGTCCCGGACATCCAGAGAGACTCAGCAGCTGGTGCTTTTATTTGTACACGCTGTAAAAGAGTGAGGAAGATTGTCCATCTGAAGGACAAGCACGGAGAGAAACTACCTGCCTGTCACCGGAGATGATGAGCAAAACCTGGGAAATGATCCTGAAGGACTCGTCTGATGGGGAGGAAAACGTGACTGGGATGTAAACACTGACCATCGATCTCTAATCAGGAGGTAATGTATTAGTTTTAGTGGTTTGATTGGGAATTGTTATATGGTCCCCTTCCCCCTGCCCTGTCTCTACTGGGATGCCTAAAATCTCCAGTTTGGGACAAACCAGCACTGTAGCAGGTTATAGACCTTTGCATAAATAAAGGTAAGGATTTCTACAGTCTTGTGTAGCCAGACGTTAAGTGATTATTCAGGCCAAATGTTAGGGTGAAATATACCAAAGATTAAATAAGGAATGTCTGCAGGTCTCAGGTGTTTCTTTTTCTGTTTGGTCTTTGGTCCCAAACATCCCTTCAGTCATCTCCCCAGTTAAACCTGAGTGGGAACTTTGTTGGAGTGCTACTTTGTTGTATGACTGATGTTAAAGGGAGATGAACTTCATTTGACTCTGCTGTGTACATGTCAGACAAGATTAGATCACATTAAATGCTGAACAGGGAGTCTTCTATAGGCGTCAGACCGGCAAACTGGAGTTTCAGATACCTGTTTTTGTAATTTATGTACTGAAAGAGTGTACTTTTTGTATTTTCCCTCTTGCAATACAATAAGTGTGAAAAAAATTATTTATTTATAAGATTTGTCTGCTCTTTAAAGATGCACCATAATATCTAAGACAGCCCGAAAACCAACGCTCTCCCACTGTCTTGCCTCCAGTTATATGTTGTCACTTTTGCAGAGGGATGTCTTCTGGATCATTTCCTTGTGGTTTCCGTCAGAACAAACCTCTAAAACCTCTGGAAGAGCTGCGGTTTTTTGGTTCAAAGCTTGAAAAGAGACTAAACACTGAAACAGGCTCTGAAAACACAGTTGTTTCATGGCTTTACATCCCTAAAATCACATAGATTACATCTGTTTCACTGACAGCCTGGTTACCTTCTCCAGCCAATTTACCACTTAAGATCTTCTGTAACCGTCTGCCACATCTGTCATGTATCTGACACGTCAACGTGGAAGGAAGTTTGTACTTTCCCAGCTTACATGAGCTCCTTTTTGTAACTCTGCCTCCTTCTTTGTAGTGTCGTATGGAGCAGCACATAGGTGTGTGGACAGGCCCCACCCTGCCCTTTGTTAGGAATAATGCTCTGATTTGCCGCCGTGCCTCGACTTGTTTCTTTTTACTTTTTTACACACCTGCTCTCTTCGTGCCATGAGTGCCTCTGGGTCCACAGCCTTTAGAGGGGATCAAGTATCTCCTTGTCCCTGCTAATCTGCCCTGAATGCCCCACGTACACTGCAAAGTAGTTAATGTTTGATGGAAAACAACTTCTTACCTCTGAGCTTTGACAAATATTTGATTGGAGTTTTTTACTGTAACCTCCAAACCTTTTGTTCACCTCTTCAGTCTGCCTTAATGCAGAATATCTGTCTTGTAGATCATGTCTAGGAACATGTTTTTTAACATGATCACAGCCTGTATATCTTTTCCCTTTAGAGCATTGACCACTCAGCTTTGTTCTGGTTTCTCAGCTGTGTTTGTGGACGCTTTGCTTCCTCTTCTCTTTCTTTGGAATTCGTCTGTGACATTTGTACCAAACAGACATTAACATGCTTGTTTATTTCCACCAGGCTGAAATCCTACTTTCCTGGTAATCTATATTGTAGGAACAAGAGGTCCATTGTTGCCTCGCAACATTAGATTTTGCAAGCTGACCGCCCTTGCATAGTCGCTGTGATTTACAATCAACAATCAACTGTGAAAGATTTATGGGAGATTAGAGTTTGCATGTTTGTGAGACAGCTTGTTTGAGAATGTTTTCCACAGTTGTTTCCTTGATAAACATGTAGGAATTCATGCAATTTCTCAAGTATAAGCTGATTTTCTCATTTATGTGATTATTTCTGGTGTCATTGCAGTGTTTTCTGTCACCATGATGACGCCAAGTGAGCTCCTGACTCACCTGCTCCTGCTCCTCCAGCTCCTCCTCCCTCTCACCCTGTCCTCCCTGCACCCTCCTCACTACCCGTCTGTCCACGTCCCCACGCTGGTCCCTCACGCGCCGACACCTCTCATCCGCTCCCGCTTCAGCGCTCAGACTCAGCTGGACTTCACCACTCACTGCAACTCCAGCTGCTTCCACAGAGGAGAGCAGGAGGCCCAGAGGGAGCAGCTCACAGAGAAACTGGCTTTTGAGACGCTGTACTCCGACGGCTCCCGCACTCTCACCACTGTAGACGTGGAGGGTGATGAGGAGTTTGAAGGGGACACGGGTCACATTGCTCACCCTTCGCCGAGGAGAGGACCAAGAGTGAAGCCCAGGCACAAACGTGTGAGGCGGCAGATCTATGGAGCAGACGGACGCTTTAACATCCAAGGCGACAACTTCCTGTTGGATTACCCTTTCTCTACAGCCGTGCGGATCTCCACCGGCTGCACTGGCGTTCTTGTGTCCCAGCAGCACGTCCTCACAGCTGCCCACTGTGTGCACGATGGCAAGGATTATGTCAAGGGGGCGCGGAAACTCAGGGTGGGCTTCCTGATCCCTCCATCCATCAACGGCACCAAAGCCGGCCTCACGTCTGCCAAGAAGCCTCTGGTCCGCTGGGTGAGGGTGAAACGTACCCGTGTGCCAAAGGGCTGGATCCAGGGCCCTCAGGAGGTCAGCATGGACTTTGATTACGCCCTGCTGGAGCTGCGATGGCCTCACAGACGTCCCTTCATGCGCCTCTCCGTGGCTCCCTCCTCTGATGACCTGGCAGGGAACCGCATCCACTTCTCTGGTTTTGACAGCGACAGGTCCGGGGAGCTGGTGTACAGATTTTGTCCCGTGGAGGAAGAGTCCAGCGACCTGATATACCAGCACTGTGATGCCCGACCTGGAGCCAGCGGCTCTGGAGTGTATGGAAGAGTGTGGGACAACAGTTTAGAGCGCTGGGAAAGGAAGGTCATCGGCATTTTCTCTGGACACCAGTGGCTGGAGATAGACGGCGAGAACCGGGATTACAATGTGGCAGTGCGCATCACTCCTCTGAAGTTTGCTCAGATCTGTTACTGGGTGCATGGTAACAGATTAGACTGTGTCCAGGACTAAGAGGGACAAAATTAGGACAAAAGGACAAGGAGGAGGTTTTGAAAGTATAGCATGAAAAACACAAGAAAGCACAAAGACTGAAAACAAAATACAGGGTGAAATATCTTATTTCCCCTAAAGAAAGAGGAGTGAAACAGGATTAAATCCATACAAAATTAACATCAGTGAGACACCAGTAGAGCAGATCAGCTCCTTTTGGATCCAGTTCCCTTTCATTGAGTTATTTCTCTCCTGTGTTTAATTTTCTCCCTGTAACCTCTGGGCCTATTAAACAAAGCTGCCTGTGAGATCATCAGCACGGCATCTTTTAATATGTTTTTGCCCGCAGTCAGATTAATAACACACTCAGTGTTTCCACAGTTTTAACATAAGCCACTTTTTACAAGAGGGAAAAAACACGTTTCCTCGCGTGTGCAGTGTGTCAGTAGCACCAGATTAGTTTCCTACTGTGGATGTCGGCAATCTACTGACTTTTTGTCTCCACATCTGTCCCGCTTTTTGCTCACTTTGGGAAATTGGTTTAGTATTTTTATAACTCTTCCAGGATCATTCAGCTTTTTCAGTTTTTGGACACCACTGATGCTTTTCGAGCTAACGTTTCAGCAGCAGACAGTATGCTCTTCCCAGTGTGGACTGTAGAGACAGAGTGTTAATTTTATTTTTTTGAAAAATGCTTGATATATTTTAATAAACAGAGATTTATAACAGTGTTTGTGTCAATAGTCTTAGTTTCAAGAGTGGTGTTGGGGCACCCTCCTGTGGTCACAACAGGTACTGCAGCATCAATTAACACCAGGGAAATTCATCCAACAAGTTGTCATTTTTTTAAGCAAAAATGCCAAAACTTCACTCATTGCAGCTCCTCAGATGTAAATATTTACTATTTTCCCCCCCTTTCTGTGATTGTGAAATTAATATATTTGGGTTTCAGACAAAGCAAGTTGGGATTTAGGACATTGTGATGTTCAGTTTTTTCAACAAATGTTCTGATTTAATAGACCAAATAATTAGTGGATAATGAAAATAGTTGGAATTGAATGAGCAGATTCTTTATTACTTAATCATTTGATCCTTGAAATGTAAGACTTTACAAAGGGTGCCATTCACCATAACCATGATGCAATTATAGAAACCAATGTTATGTGACAGATTACCAAAATCTGAAACACCACAAATTTGAGAAAGTAGGCCGACAGATGAAGTTTGTTCTGACAAAACACAAGTAAAATAAAGTGGAAAAAGAGCAGAACAAGTCAGTAGTTTAGTGCTTTTTATTAGAGATAAGGAGACGATACAAAACATCCACCATTCAATATTCAGTCTTAACTCTGACCGCTGGTCTTTCATATACACATCGCTCCCCATCAGACCTTCATAACACCAAAGTTTTTAAATCAAGAGGATCCTGGTTTTAACAAGTACAAGGAATGTTGTCTGTTTACTACATCAAATGCCATGGTTTTCTGACCCAGAACTGGAAATAAAAAGGAATCACTCAAGTTTTGGAATTTGCATGTTGAAAAAGAGAGAAAAAACAATGGAATAACAAAACAAAAAAAGAAAAATATATATATTTAACCGTGTTCCCCCCAGAGAAGGTTTTGTTACATCTTGTGCAATCAAGAGTGAATTAGTTCATACTACACCTAGTCTCAACTACACACACTTACAAAACTTAACTAGAAGTTTGGCAAAAAAAAAATGTAGTTGGAACAATAATTTGTCAGAATTTAATGATTGGAAAACTAAAGTTTTTTTTGTCCGTCTTTTTCTCTGCAATCAGTCGAATGGAACCCAGAAAGAACAAAACCCTCTCCTTAAACATGAACAATATGTGTATTTCAGTTTATCATCATCCTTCTTCAGTTGTATCTTAATGTTTTCCTTAGTGTGTGTTTTGTTCATATTTTTTTATGTTGCGTGAACTGGAATGACAGTCTGCATTTGTGGAATTTTTTTCTCTTTTGTCTGTCACTTGACCCCAAACCCACCCACAATATCCCTCCCCGAGAGTCCCGCAAATGGAGCTGGTTCTGCTTTTGCCCTTCTCCAAACCACACTGGAATGAACAGCTAAACCCAACAGATGTGTCTGAAAGGCCTCGATTGAAGCCAGAGAGAGAGAGGGGGGGGGGCAATATTTATATAGGGGATCCTTCCAGGCTGACTACTGACGAGCCACCGAGCTTTTCTGCCAGGGTGTGCCGGTCTTTCAGGTCTTCCAAACCGTTCACCTGCCACTCATGCTTAATACCTAAAATTAAAAAAAATATGTCAGCATTAAAATAAGTTGTACAAGGTTTCAGACAAAGAAATAAATCTCACTGCATCCTCACTTTTATTAAACAAAGTTTAGGTCAATAGACATTCATCAAGTAAGCTTCACCAAACTGTTGTTTAATAGGAGCAGGTCATGTTATGAATAGATAAAATCCTCTATCAGGTATGTGTAATTTTAATTGTCACAATATAGTAAGTCTTCTGAAAAAAAAATCAAGTGAGAAAGTATAGATAAAATTAACTAAATACAACAAAAACATTTTTTATGTATTCTGAACACTTCCTGGTGAAAAGCAGCATGAGCACTGGCTGATGGCTACCGATGCAAAAGTAAACCATGAAAAGGGGTGTAGGTCCCACTCTGACAGAATGGGGAAGTACGTGAATACAATGTGGCCACTAAGAACATATTGCACATGTTAAAAATCATATGAAGTTGCGTTTCTGAGGGACAGGTCTGGCTCTTTAGCTAGAAGAGGCTAAACTGCTCTGCAGAACTGAGGGGAAGTGCTGAGTCAGATGATTATTCTCACACACACACACACACACACACACACACACACACACACACACACACACACACACACACACACACACACACACACACACACACACACACACACACACACACACACACACACACACACACACACACACACACACACACTTAACAGAAACACATTTATTAGCGCAGCTTTAAGTTTAGGTATGGGCTGTGTTTGCGTCTGCAGCTTTGTGATTCTCAAACCATTTATCCATCAACAAAACTATATAACTAGATGCACACTGCTTTTGTATTTACCTTCGAATTTTCTCTTGATAGCATCTTTTGAGCTGGCATAGATCATCTTGCTCTTCAAAGGGGCACTCTCTGGGGCCCTGCGAGTGAGGGGAAAAATATTAGCTGGGTTAGGGTTAATATTATTAAGCTAAAAAGTCATCTTAATGATGGTCATAAAACCTTTAATGTATGATAATAGCCCCCCTCACCAGAAGATGAAGACCAGGTCCTCCTTCTTTGTTTCTTTGGTCTCATAGGTGGCGTCATACAGGGCGTAGCGGCAGTCGTCTGGGGGCAGCATCTTCACAAAGTGCTGGTATGGGTCCTGGACGGTGGTTCCCAAGTCACCCAGCAGGATCTCTTTGCCATCATCCAGAACAATGTTCTTGAGGTCCTTGCTCATGCAGAACAGAATGGCCTTCTTCCTCTTCCTCTTCTCATCCTCGTTCGCCTGAGCCTTACGCACCTTCATGTCGTTGAAGACTGCGATGACTTCATCTGTGACTTTCACACCGGAGGCCTGTGGAGAGAACAATCTGTTAATTCAAGACTCTGATGTATCGAAAGTCGTTTTTACTGCAACTGGCCATGTTTTTAAAAAAATTGATATCAAAGCCACAGCAAACTTTAATATAGCATACAACCCATAATAGTTACTTGACTGGCTACACAAAGCTACCAGTTCATTAATGCAGGTTTCACATAATAAAAAAGTCAATATAATTGAAATGTGCTTTTTTCACGCAGGATCAAGCAGAAAATCCACTGGCTTCTACCTTTTTAGTCCTATGATATTAAACTAAATATCTTTGGGTTTTGAGACAAAACAAGCAGTTTTAATATTTCAACTTGGGCTTTGGTAAATTGTGATACATTGACCTGAAGCTAGAAAATAAAAGACAGATTCATTGATAATGAAAGTAATTGTTAGTTCCCACCCTCATACTGTGTAACCAAAGTGATAGTTTTGCCTGACTGTTGCCAATGTCTAACAGGCCAGAAGTGACGACTTCAGCACAGTAAATACAGACACCATGAAACTGAAAAAAGGCCTGAGAGGGCGGCATGTGACTATCACACACACACACAGCAGGAATGCTTCTGGGACGACGACTGATAAGGGAGAATGAAATGCAAAGGTGTGGCTGTAACAAGCCGTTAGCCATGGTGGTGGAAGAGTTAAGCTGTGTAATACAATCTGAAAATTATCTAATTGTCAGCAAAGTTGGTCCAAATGAAAGCACTGATGACTCAGTCAGTACAGCCTTTTAATTCAATGTATTATGTATAAACGGTCAGACTGTAAGAATACTGAAGGACAGAAATAAAATGTGGCCATACTGCATGTCCAAAGTCCACCTCAAATGTGAATACTAAATAAGTTCAGCTGGCAGGTCTCAGTTTCTGTGACTGCGACAGGACGTAAGTTCGTTCTGCAAGCAGAGGAACAGCCATGTATCTCTACCATAAAGATGACCATGTGGGTGAGGGTGTGGTCAGGAATTAAGCGTTTCAGTGCAGAGTTCAGTCACAGACAATGAGGCTTCTGTAGAAAAATAAAATACAAGTCACATTGCACAGTCACAGCTGCTCCATAAACTCACTCAGCAAGGTCTTCTGACTCTGTTTAAGGCACTCCATCACAGGAAAATGCAATCTCAGGAGAAGATGGAAGAAAACCACTATCTACCAACAATGTGTCAATGGAAAAAAAAAAAGACAATGAAAAAGGAAATAATGGGGCAGGAAAGACGGAAAAGGAACCAAACCGCAAAGCAGCACAGGCAAGCACTGTATGTTTGCTCAGGGCGTGAAAGACTTGTGAGATAATTTTAAAGTAATAATTAACTAGCACACAAACTTACTCACTTCCTTAATCCCATCCATCTATAAAATAAGAATTGAGCTTAATATTTTTCCCCATGTTCCTCACATAGCAAAGTCGGTTCCCAAATATTTGCTTAAGTTTACAAATTTCTATACTCTTTGCATACAAGACGTGACACATTTGCCTCACTGCATCCTTCCTCCATGGTGAAGACGAGAAGTTATTATAGCCATATTCTTTGCACATCTCATTTTTCTGTAAAATCAATAAAATATCTTCCACTTCTTCCTTCCCACTGCCTCTCTTTGGCCTATTTTGCCACAATACTGTTGATATTCTGTTTATTTTTTGTTGTGGTAGCAAGCTAATATCACCATGGTGATTGCTTAACTCTGACCATATCTAATCTTAACCATGGATACTTTTTTTTTACAGAAGTCAAGGTTCAAGTGACTCAACACAGTTTAAGTCTTGAATTCCTCTACAGATATTAACGGTTAAGATTACAGGCCTCACACAATTTCACTTATAAACACAGGCCTAATGGGATTATATTCAAACTCTTCAAAATAAAACATGGCAGATTTAATGATGTCAGGTTGTTAGCGGTGCAGACTCAGCAATGAAAGGCAAGGGACAACATTGCTGGATGTTAATAAAAACTGTGATACAAAATTTATTATATTACAAATATATAATACTATGAATTTCTATGTTTTGTGCGATATTGATGCCGGTCAATGTATCCGGCATCGCTATGCTTCTCTAGTGTTAGGTGTATGTATGAATAAATAGAGGAATCCGTTAATTATTCCCTCATGATATTGTGTAGTAGTCTAATGGCGTGACGGGCGTGCAGCGTGTATAAACGGCTGTACAAATTAGATGCGCAACTAAAAAAAGATGCGCAGTACCGATCATGAAGATCCAAAGACAGAGGCCCGTTAGCTTCAGCTAGCGGATCCAACACGGCCAAACTAGCGTTACATAATGGTGACAAATCCGTCAAATATTTGTAACATCCTAATGGATACATGGCAAAATTATCACATGGCAAATGGCAGTAAATTAAATCTAACTGTAGATTTGTTATAATACGGCACCAAACAAAATGGTCTTTGCACCAAATTCAGGGTGGGGCCATGAATGCAGTACACGCACATGTGTGCGTTAGCTTGCTATATAAGGCAAAGCTCTGCTCAAACGGATCATTCGTTTGACGATTCATTCATTTAGTGTCACAACGCAACTCGGCCATAAACCTACAAATTGTCCATGTAGTATTACTGTGGGCGAAAAGTGATCTGACTTTGAGCACGTAGTCAACCAGGACCTAACATACTGTTAGCGAGGGCGCCGGGTTCAGACAAAGAACAAGGAAATCACAGCTAGCGCCAGCCATAATGGGCGTCATTTTATGCCTTTGCTAACGTAGCCACTTCAGCTAACAATACCGTTAGCTAGTTAGCCCCGAGGCTCTGCTGCACCTGCCAGCGCTGTTATTATGTGGAAGCGTCGACGAGCAGAGATGAAATAACGGAAACATGATGCAGTGGAAACACTGCAACAGCGTCATGACAACGGTGATCGTGTTAACACAGGCACGGTCCTCTTTGCGTTTTCTCGGCGAAACACGGGGAGATGAACGAAATGGCGCCAGTTGTTTGGGACCGTCACTCCGATATCTGGTCGTTATCACAATCTTTTGAAAACTACCCACAAAAAAATCGCCGAGTGTGATAAATGTAAAATGCGGCCTCGCCGCGCTCTGTGAAAGCATTATTAGCTGCCAGGCTCTCGGACAGCAGCGCTGTTTGCTGCCTAGCACCGGCGCTAGCAGCGACTCCTGCGGCAGAGAGCCGGCTTGCTACGTTTGAGGCTAAAACCAATAGATGAAAATAAACAAAAATTGACCTCAAACCTTCCCACATCTTGAGATTAAGTCTATAACAGGCTGTCAAAGCAGCGAGAATACACCAAGTGTGATTAAAAACGATGTTAGACCTACCATTGCTGTAGCTCTGAATAGGTCAGCGTCTGCGTAGAAATTGAATGGACTATGATGATGAATTGTCGGTCTCGCTCACACACTGGATACACAACGTGAACACGCCTATAAGCGCGACCGTGGCTCGAGCAAGGTGCACGAGCGGGAGCGCATCGTGGTCATGCGCAGCGCATGTCTGTTAACTATGACTGTTGTTGGTTGGTGTTTACTATGAATGTATTTTGTCATTTGTGATAACACAAAGAGGACCGCAGATCTAATGTAATTATTAATTAGCTTCAGTTCAATACCTTATACACACAAATTAAACAGGTAATAGGCAATAATGATTATCAGGTACATTTTTAACATATTGACCACTGTTATTAAACGTGACACTAATTCGCAACAATATTTTACCTCTTAATTTTCAAATATTTTCTTTATTTTCCTCTACTTTTGCCTGTGTTATTGTCACCTTCTACTATTCATTTTATTTCATTTGGCGGTGACGGCCAGCGTGCGTGAGCAAATCAAACTTACCAAACGGGTATCGGAGAGCATTGTGGGAATATGTTTGTGTAAAATTTGAATAGACCCACAAATCTCTGGTAATATGTGAAAATTATAAAAAGGATTTAATTTAGTTCTTGATGTAAATACAATTAAATTACCACGAAGATTGTGATAAAAGGCATTTGCCAGAGCTTTTGATGCTCTGCAGCTATAGGCTACCTTTATAGTTTAGCTTTTTTTGGTAACCTGTTTAAAAAACAAACCATGAATATATGTTTATTGTGACGAATGCTGTAATATCAGTACCCGTTTCAAACACGTGAATAAGTGCTATTAATTATTACACCAATGGCGTGATGAGTGATTAATAAATAAAGGTGTTGTGCTGCTGTTTTAACCGACATTCAGCAGACAGACAGGCGCAGAGCGGTTTTCAGGATGCGAGGAAGTTCTCCGCCGCCCATCCCCTCTCTCCGCCTCCCTCCTCTCTCCTCCTCCCTCCTCTCTCCCCTCCCCTCCCTGCGGTTTTTGTTGGACTCACTTCCAAATATGGAAGCGAACGGTGAGCGGCGGCGGTCAGTGCACGCGCCTCGCTCACAGCACGAGGAGGGTCGGGCCGCGACGCTGATCACCATATAAGGAAACAAGGGACACGAAATTCGCTGTAGCAGATTTTTGTTCTCGGCATCTCGTTGAGGAGAGAGAGAGAGAGAGAGAGAGAGAGAGACAGAGGGGGTCAGTGTGTGGATGAGAGGCAGCGGCGGTGGGAAGACGAGCAGTGGAAGATAATGACACGTTTCTCCGGAGAATTCAATGATGCTGCCGCTATCCTATCACAGCTGAAGTGCCGTTTTTGTTTGTGTTATAGCTTAACGGTGCTGTGATTGTAAACACAAAGCATGCCAAACATGACCTACATTCATGATGTGGCGAAACAACCGACAAAAACAACTGTAGTTTCCATCAAAAGCACATTAACTCACATGTCGCCAATATTATCCTCAAATCTGCCATTCAGTAGCTTCTAAACAAAATATTGTTCCACCTTAGCTGACAAAATGTTATCGTGTTTAATAGCTTTTTGTTTATACTGCTAACATACAGTAGCTTCACTCATAGTGAACATACTATATGGTGTTGCTGCTCATACTGAACATTGACATTACACTGTATAATGGTTCGTTGATATTGTACATATTACAGTGAAGATTACATTTACTCAAACTGTAGCCTATATATTACATTTCAGTTTATTGTTTAAATTGTACCATAATTCATGTATATATATAATATCTTTATGCACTTTGCTGCTGTTTACATCTAGTTGAATGCTAAGCTGCATTTTGTTTTACTGGTACTTACTCTGTACTTCATATGCAATCTGAAACATTTTGTGGCTGCACAACTACATGAAATGAAAATCTCGAAATTAAATAAAAGCCTGACATAAGTAACATTTCTGTAAACTTGTAAATGACAAAAAAACAGTTAAAAGAATAGATTGGAAAGATGCAATAACAGTTTCAAGCTTTGTTTATTCTTTATAAAACAGCATTTCTCAAGTCAAGGCCACCATAGCCCTGCAAGAGATGATTACATTAGCCGTTACTACAATATTGCATGCATTTATTCACTTTTGGAATGAGCTGTGTGTAAAAAGCACCAAAGAGGAGGGGAAGTGCAATAGAAAGTGCTTGTAAAACATCTTGAAGTTTCCTCCTCTTGTGGAAAGGTACAGACATGGAATGTGCAAAGTGATGGTCAAAAACCATGGACTGAGAAAGTCACATCCTCCATATTTCCACATTTCTTTTTTTTGGCCCTGTATTCTTATGACGAACACCTTCAGTATCATGGAATAACTGTGAGATTAAAGCACTGTTAATTAGCTTTTTATGTCTGCACTCTGTATTTAAGCACAGTAAATATATGGTTAGTTGTTGCAGCGCACAATGCAAAATCAGCACAGACTACAGGATCTTACTTTTGCTCTCAGGTCACACAATCTTGTGATATTTACAAAACTACGTGCTTCCCATTCCACTTCTCCAACCCAATGTTTCTGAATGAGCCTGCGTTTCATGGTATTCTGAGATGTAGGGCATGGTTGCAAATAATCAGAGTCCTTTAATCCAATGCCTGATTCTTTCTGAGTTGGCTTGAGAAACCCTGCTTAGCCCCACAAACGAAAACTAAAGCCTAATAAATCCACCTTTTTAATTCCTTGTATGACTGATTTTTGGAAAATACGGCTGATTGGTTAAATGGTTGCAGGTAAGTGAGGACCAAAAAACATAAGTCAGCCCAAATGTATTATTTGTCCTTTTTCTGTAATGTGGTTTCATTATGTGTTACGCAACGTTACGTGGAAGTTATCTGAAGCAAAGCTCTGACCCAAACACGCAATAGTTTCAAGCTGGATTGATATCCATGTATAGGGATTATTTCACCAAAAAGACAAAGCTTGGGAAATTCAAAAATAAGTTTTATAGTTAATGAGAATCTGTCAAATAGTTTAAATATCCCATGTAGCTGCAGCCAGATCACCAATGTGAACTACAAACTGCATCACAGTGATGTCTCACAGTGTTTTCTCACAGTGGAGCTGATAGCACGGGCTACGAATGGTTGCTTTATGTCAGGAAATAATTTCTGAGGTGCAAACAAACACGACTACATGTTGAGGATTTTTGGCAACTACCAAATCTGATCAGAATCTGTCCAAGTGCTGCAACTCAGTCCCATCTTCTAAATGTTTCTACTGGTCATTACTTGCATTTTCTGTCTATTTAAATATCCTGCTTGCTATTTGTTATATGTTTAACACAGTATTTTCTCTCCGAGTTCATTGCAGTCACTGCCATTTCTACGTTTTCACAGGAATAAAACTGTTCACACTGCAGATTATATCTTATCTTACATTTACTGAGGTTTGAAGTGATAAGAGTACAAGGCCAAAGTATAATTCAAATATTTAAAGCTAACTCTTTGGCTGACTGGTCGCTTGTTTTATTATGCTGGGCATTCAACACCTTTGAGTATTCCAATAATGTCTTATCTTTGGAGTTGGAAAGTTTTTGCTGAATATAAGTTTCAATATATAATTTCTCTAGAGGACTTTAGTATATCGTATCAAAATCTAGAAAGTGTAACACATTTCCATCAAAGAATAAAATGGCAAAGCACTTGAAACGAATGAGATTCACTTGAACCCCAGTTACATGCAGCCTCCAAAATCTACTGTGCTATATAGAAAGTGCGTATCCTCTTCTCCGGTCAAAGTAGTGACAGTTCACCCTTCTAGAAATGCTAGTTTATATCAAATATAAAGCAAATCCACAAACAGAATGGAATGTTTTTAAGGCCACAAAGTAAAAAAATATAGCCACAAAGAAATATGTATAAATGTATAAGCTATAAAGCCAGATTTTAAAGTTATACTGCAGAAGCTTTGGTTGAAAAACACCCTGACTACCACTGTCTGAACAATATACAGCCAAGAAAGAAACATTCAGCTGAAATAGAAAATTTAAGTGTTTTATAAGTTTAAAGGTAAACATCGACTTGTCTATTAAGACCAATTGTAAACTTGTAAAATGATGGCAGTGCCAATTTAAGACATGTCTCAATAAGAGGGATTTAACTCCCTGCCTCAGTGAATCCAGTCATCTTTATATGAGCCTGGACTTTACCAGGCAGAGTAACCTGCATAATAAAGATGCTGGTGAATTGGCATCATGTTTGAAACTTGTGCCAGCGTAGTTTAGCTGCATGTTTGTTCCAATGGGTGGCATGATAAGGCTTGAAGTGCTGAATGTGTGCTTGTGTTGTGCGCTGGTTGCATTGCATCGAGATTATGAAGGTTCAGAGGTCCTCTAACTGGATTTCTTCTGGTCAA
Organism: Enoplosus armatus; assembly: GCF_043641665.1. NCBI lineage: Eukaryota > Metazoa > Chordata > Actinopteri > Centrarchiformes > Enoplosidae > Enoplosus > Enoplosus armatus. Next base: position 14,509,046 of record NC_092189.1, read on the forward strand.
CAGTGCTGGTGCCTCTCGACTTGTTCAACACCACGGTGGCCTGAAAACAGAGAGAAAAGAGGAAGACACTTGACTTCATTTGACTTCATACTGTCAAGTGCTTCTTGCAACATTCGCCCACTTCCGTTTTTTTATGTTGTGGTTAATTCACTGAAGCTTCAAGAACAGTCTTTTATTTTCCCAGGTTTTCAAGCTGAAGTTCAAAATGCACACCTCCTACTATATTGCTCTACTAGCTAACCATACTAGCTAACGGTCAAGAGTGGTTTTATATGATCGGTGGGATTTGTTAGTCATCTTAAATCACATTTGATACATTTATGCAATGTCCCCTGAGTTCAAGATGAGTCATCTACCACATTTTTAAGTTTCACAAGAAGAGGAAAGGAACTTTCAAGAACAGCCAAGCTGTTTTCCGCAAACAAGCTCTGATAAATAAACTGTATGCAACCTATCTAGCACCAAAAAGCCGACAAACGAAGCTAGCAAATAGCTGGTGAACACTGTCAGGAAGGCTGACTCCAATGATAAATATGCCACCTAGTGTACTCCACTAGAAGTGCCTGTCAGATGGTCGAACAGCGTCTGAAACTCCTTCCACACCTTACCAATCAATTAATTAGTGGTGTGTGTGCAACAATTTCTGTAACTTTCCAAAACAGACAGACAATCTCACGTTCCCTCTCACTTCACGCTGCGTGAACGGAGGAGAAACAGTAAGCAGGGTTTGAACTTGTCTCTTTTGATCTATTTTTTTCATTCTTCACACAACTACCTCTATCTTTTTGTGTGAACAACTGGGTGCAACACTATGAATGTCTTCCAGGAGAGAGTATCTGGAAGTGTGTGGCATTATTCCTATATTTAAACTATCATTGCGTCTCCCCTCTCTCTATGACGGCAGCCTTCGAGTCCGGCTCCAGACACTTTTGCCTGGCAAAAAAAACAAACAGTACAAAACCATTTTCCCCCCAGCATACCCCTGCCTTAAAAGACAACGCCAACAATTTAGCATTGCACTCCTATAACGTTGTCAGAGTCACAATGGACAGTTAACAAAATGATTGATGATGATATAGCATTTTTTCTTTCACACATTCTTCTTCCTTGTCAAAACCTGGCGCCTACATTACCCACGATGCAACCTGACCACTGACAGTTTGGTTGGAGATTCGGGTGTGATATGCCAGTAGCGGCTGAAGTATCTTTTTTTCTGGGTCCTTCTTCCCTCTTGTGGCTGATAATTGATTAATGAAGCTTAAAAGCATTTTCAAAAGGCAAATTCAGTAGAAAGGAAACTTTAAAACAGGTTGTTTGAGGCCAAAGGCACCACTAAAGGGACTCAGATTGCGGTTAACCTGTGATTTCAAGCAGCCACATGACTATTGGCCTTTTTCTGGTGACAGCACATTCTTTGCTACTCTCAAAAAGGTATGAAATGACCAGACCTAAGCCTGCAGCAAAGTATACAAACAAGCAAAGGCTATCATGCCTTAGCCATGATAGCCTTTGCTTGTTTGTATACTTTGCTGTGTTCCCTTGTGTTTCTCAAACTGCACGAGCATGTTTGTCATGAATGTCACACATTACATGAATCAATAAACTAAAATGGAACTTGTTTATTTGTTTTTGTTACCAGTTTTTAGCAGGTCAAAAGCTAGATTACTGGATTGCTGGATGCCATTGCAATTGCTCCCTCTAGTGACTTTTACTGGTACATGCATCAAAAAAAGGCTACAATGACTAAAAGCCCAGAACGCCATATAGACAGACATCAGTTAACAATAAATCAATAACTGACCACTTCGACCAGCCCCGTCATTCTCACCTGCTCCAGGACGACACCTGCAGCCTGGTCAATGGCTCCTCCGACGTGATGGTACCGTCCAGAGTAGCGGATGAAGGCCCACGTCAGCATGGACATCATGACCACACCCAGAATACAGTCACACACCAAGGCAAAGGTAGACAGGCCAACAAAGAGGAGCACGCCTGACAGCACGTAGAGGAGGCACACCAGGACAAACAGCACTGCAGGTGTCCGGAAGGCGCTGAAGAGATTTTTTGACTTTTATAGCAAAGAGAAAAACAGATGATTAAGAACACCTTTCAAATCATATCATTGCCAAAAAATACACTACAATAGCCTACAATCAGAATAATTTAAAGCAGCTGCACAGTTTTGCTTTGTATAACTAATGTTGATAAATGCTTTTGCGTTCATTCTTTAAAAACAGAGATAAAGGTTATATCATGTTTATGGAATAGCCTCTTACAGCATTGTGCTTGGTGTAGGACTGCCACATTTCCTCCAGCTCCTTTTCCAGCTGTGCATGGTAACGGTCACAAAACTCCTGCCCGCCCATCTTCTTGGTCGAGGAGAAGACGTGAAGAGCCTCTCGGAATAAAAAGTGATGCTTCTCCTCCAGAGAGTCGGGAGACACATAGGGCAAGTCTCCCCCACACACCTTAGAAAGGAAATCAAAGAGAAAAGGGACTTGTGCAGCCAGGATTATATGAACATCACCAGTCAGTTCTTCTTAATATAACAGGATTATTAATCCTTCCTCTGTTGATAACAATACAAATACTCTTCTGGTACAAAGTGGTATATGAAAATATAACTCTTATGGTGTTTCCATGTCCCACAATGCCAACAATGATCCCCAAACAGTGAGTGAAGAGGTGCACCCTCTTTCACATGTAAGTGAACCCACCTTCTCCATGTTCTTGTAATACTGATCTTTGGCTGTTGCTACAGCTGCCAGGTTATTGGCCTCTGCTGTAGCCTGGTGAGACAAACAGGTATATGTTAAATGTATAAGAGTGAAAAACAAAAACAAGTCAAAATTATTCATGATCCTAGTTAACATGTGTTATTCCTGCACATACCATGAGCATAGTCTTTGGCTGTGGCAAGTCTTCTCCCTGGTAAATCTTGATGTAAGCCTGGTAAAACAAACATTACAGTATTAGATATGAAAAACTGGTTCGGGTTTGGCAGAAAAACTCAGATAAAGAAGACGTTACCTTGAAGTACTCCAGCAGGCCCCGGCAAGTGACTTTGTTTCCATTTATTTCTTTCTCAGCCAGACGATCCGGGTGCAGCAGTTTAGGAATCAGACTCTGCAGCTGCTCTCTGAACTCCGGGGCCACATCTGACAGTATAAATATATCAAAACTCAGGACAGCACTCTGCTAAATACCAACCTTAACCAAAGTATAATAGTATGGGATCTTACCATTTAGTTGTCCCTTAAAAGCAGGGCTGGTGGCAACGTTCAACCCAGGGTGAGGTAACAAGAAGCAGGAAATTTGGGTGAAGCATGAATGGATGTGCTCCCTCACTGTTTGCAGCTCCTCATGTTGGGCCTCCTTTACCTTTAAAATCAACGCAATAGTAAAGTGAAACTCAGTATTCAAAATCAACTAAGTGTATTTATTATATTTGGCCAAACCAACAAGGAAGAATTGGTACCTGTAACCGTTTATCAAGGAATTCATTGCCTCCTTTAAACCCGTAGGTATATTCATAGGGAAAGCTCCAGTCCCTGATTAGGAACATCAAAGACTGTAGGAGGAAAAGAAAGTTCAATTAAAACATTTTATGTCAAACGGAGCAACAAAAACAATCAGATACACGTCCAACATCATCAATAATTAATCAAATCCTGTGGTTTTTCTTACCTGAAAGGGCTTCAGAAAGATCTCATCCATGGCAAGACGACCATACTCTGTGAACAGCTGTGAGGAGGAGGCAGCCATGATGCAAAATTAATACCGAGATGCAAAAATCTGGAGAGCACCTAATGTTAAGCAGTGAAAAACTTACTGAAACACCTTTCTGTTAGATGCACAAAAATGTCCTATGGCTTAAAAAAGAACTAATAAATCGTATAACATATAAACTCTTGTCATATTAATGTAAACAGACCTGTAGCTGCTGCAGATCATCCTCTTGTATGTTCTGTGACAGATTGTAGATCTACAAAAAGAGAAATGATGTAAGCAAACATTACAAGAATATTGAGAAATTATTAAATCAGTGATAATCAGAGGAGATCGGCCACCTGTATCGAGCTGGTCATGGTGCTGAGGGCAAAGATGGTAGCACAGTCTTTCACGGTAGACTGGTTATCAAAGGCTCCCTGAGTGTCCATCAACACTACTGCCACCTACAGGAGTAGAGAGACAAGTACAGCACATGACATGAACACTGTGAGCAGAGTCGTTAAAAGAACAAAGCCTGCAATATGTGTTAGAAATGTACCTTAAAGCTGTTTTAATTCACCCCCCAGAAAACACAAGTTAAAATGATTTAAACAGAGAAAAAAAAAGCAAATAATCACAGACCAGAAAATGTTTGACATTTGTGCTAGATCAATGTCTTAAATGATTAATCGATTATCAAAATTATTCTTTATACAATTTCTGTAGTTCGACTATCCAATTAATCTTTTCTTCACTACAAACATGCAAGTCAGACTAACTAATGAGAGAGTGTAGTTACAAAGATGACGAGTGAAAAGGTCAATGGGGGGATAATATCAGATGAAGTAAACAAAAATCAGATAATGACCCAAGTAAAAGACCTTTCATGGAAATTTGTTCTAAATACTTGGTCTTAGTTGATTTTACAGTAGTTTTTCAGTAAACATCCCACAACACACAGGCACACATACAGTACACAAATAAATTGTGCATGTACCTCTGTCCCATCGCTCTTTTGGACGGGGAAAACTTCACTCCACAGCTGGATACCTGTTGTCTCTGGTTCTGAACCCCCTCTCCAAGAAAATCCAGTCAGCGGCTCATCATCCTGACCCAGCCAGTTGTCACTACCCTGCAGAAATACAAATTACACTTTCATGATCAGACAGGGGCAAGCTGGGGCTTCTATGTGAAACTCTGTGTATCCTAAACCTCTGGCTTATTCAAAAACTGAAAACATGCCTCATCTCAGGTACTTCCAATGACACTGAAAAATACAGCAGACATTTTACCCTGATGTGTTAATAGAAACTCCAGCTGTTCTGCATAATTTACTACAAGTACTAAGTGGAGTGTAGACCTCAGTCAGGTCATTATCTCCCCAGTTGGCTATTCTTTTGACTGCACTGGGTAAACAATAAAAATATGAAATGGTAGCCCACATTTGGCCTGATGGTGGCACTACAGCAAAGGTAATGGAGTTACCAAAATCAATGAGATTTATCAATGAGCACATCAAATACAATGCCAAGCATTGGGTTAGCTTACAAGTACAGACTCCACTCCTTAGTATAGCTAATGACTGAATTCTCAATTATCATCAAACTAGTTAGTTCACATGTTCCAGCAGGGATGGGCATTAATGCGGCATGACTGCATAAAGGATTTCATTCCAACCACAGACAGTAAGTGATTTTCCAGGTTATCACACCTTCAACACAGCTCAACTCAACACAGGACGAACTAGTCAGTATCACTTGCTGTGACCTCCCTGCTACAAAGCACCCATTAGCCAACATGACAGCATCAAATAAGTCCTCTTTAGGTGAGTGACCTCTGAGTGCTGCAGACAGATATGGGAGTTAAGATATAATGTCTGACACTGAAAGATCATGTTACAGTGCGACTCACCTTTCTGTACATGTAGCGGAGCATGAAATCAAGCAGGAAGCTCTTGCCCTTCCTGAAGGCTCCGGCCACTGAAAGCACCACCACATGTTTGTCTCGCACTTCAGGAGCCAACAGAACCCGAGCCAAAGCCTCTGTGTCCAAAGCAAAGGAGTGATCCTCCTTGCACACTGTGACGATCTGAACTGGTCCTGGTTCACTCCCCATCCTTAAGAGGTACTAGTCACTGAATATCACAGACAAAAACATCAGGTTGATATTAGCACAGGAACAATTTTAGGGCTGCAACTTGTGACTTTTTTTAAAAAAATAACTGATTTATCTGTCCAATTTTTTAACGTCTTTACCTTATCACAAAAGATGAAAAATGTTCAAGGTGACAACTAACAGTTCATACCCCCAAACAAATATTAATGTACAATGACATGAAGCATAGAAACCAGCAAATCATCACATTTGAGAAACTGGGAATGGTGAATCTTTGACATTTTTTCTTGATAAATTACTTAAATAATTAATCGATTGAATAGTTGAATAGTTCATTTTCTGCCATTTGACTGATTGAGTCAGCAGTTATTTGACTAAAATCACTTTTAGTCTGCGACAGAGAATTATTTGATTCAATTTTGTTCATCACTTTTAGTTTTAGGCTCCTATAATGAAAATTTCACAATAGAGTTATCAATGAATTAACTAATGGAAAAAATATTATTCTGAGCAGCTGTGGCACATGAAGTGTTTCCCTGTCTGCCCATCACCAGAACAGAAATCATTCAAAATAAATTGGTCACAAGAAAACTAATGGAAAAATAATCAGTAGATGAATCAATAATGATAATAGCCATTAGTTGTAGGCCTAAAGGACAAAATTCCTTAAAGATCACTCTCAGACATGCAACTGATTTTCTTTCCAGCTGCACTAAGATGTGAGATTGGATGAAAATCACACTCTAAGCTGTACACTCAGTAAATACCATTTCGTCTGTGCTTAATGAGAAATCAGACATGCACTGATCTTTTCATCAGACACAATATTTATCTCTGTGTTTAGCTGACAGTGGGGTGCTCTTATGGGTGTCATGCTGCTTTGCCTCCAGCTAGTGGATTCAACATGCACGGAGCAGTTAAAATGAACAGTGAATTGGAGAATACACAGTTCATTTCAGCTGCTTCAATGGACGTAATTGTTGTTGCTTTCTGAGGAGGACGTCCTCTCCCATGATGAGTAAGACAGGGAGGCGCTTTCATAACAGCTTATCTGTGGTTATAATACCGAGAGCTTAGCTCTCTCCTTTCACCAAAACACTCAACACCTCAAGGGTGTGGCATTCAGCAGTAGCATGCCAGGCATATCTGGACAGTGAATGTGTTGGACCAAGTTCATGCATTGAAACAAGGTGCAAAATTAACTTTTTACTCCATCGGCCAAATGGCTAGTGAATGTTCACATTTTACCATCCACTACAGATTACCATTGTTTTTTTGGCTGGTGATTGAAACAAATTTACCAGTCAGTTGCATATTTTACCAGCATTTGGCTGGTGGCTGGTGCTAATGTTGTGCCATGCAATGAAGTAAAACTTTCTGCAGCTATGAGACCAAACCGAATTTTGTAATCTGTCTGCGTTTTGTTGTGAGCAAGTACGACATAAGATAAACTAAATTGTACAGTACCTTCTCTATAATTATCATTGCTTGATGTTCGCTGACTGCCACTTAACGCTGACAGCGATGTTAGCTACGCTGGCACCAGTATAGCTAGCTAAGCTAAACAGAGCTCTAACGTTAACCTACTAAAGATATATTCGAGAAGATCAATAGCTAACTGAAGCCCATAACTATTGACGGCCTATCTTACCAGTTAGTGACTGTAGCTAATAGCCTGTATGTCTGCATGCACTCAAACAAACACAGTAAAAAGCTAACGCGTATCCGTTGTTAGCTGTTAAAGGAAACAAGTGTTAAGAAATAACGATGCAGCAATCATTTAAGATGCCTGAATTAGTTTTAAAATAACGTATCGCCTAGCTTTAACTCATGTTTCACAGCGTAATGTTACCTTTGGTGTCTTCAAACGGCTTCAACAAAATCTCATGAGAGTCGAGACACAACTGAAACGTGACTTTTTTTTACACTGGCATGAAAACAAACATGATAACTTTTTTCCACCACGAAATTCACAAACTTCCGCCTTCAGCCCGCGCAACACCCTATGGGAAAGGTAGTCTTTGTTTGGTTTCCCTTTTGTACTTTAGTCTGTCTATGAACTACGTTACCCAAAGTGTCAAGGCTGCCTCATAGCTAAGGGAAATGTAGTTTTTAATGTAAAAGTTACGAATACGGAACTGTAATGTAAAACAGAAGTTAGGTTGTTTTACGTATGCACAAATCATATCTGAAAGATTTGCGCGTTTAAACAATACAATGTTGCTTAGCAACAGGCTTTTGTTTGAGGACATACCATGTAGATATCTAGCAGACTGTATGAAAATACCCAAACATATCCTACAACAATTTATATGGTAACAAACTGCAATGCAACCAAAACGCAACTGAACATAAAAAACAGGCCATTTTAATTCACAAGAACAGCATGACAGATTTTATTTGTTAGATAACAAAATCTAAAGCTTTTGAAAATACATACAATTTACAAACAGAAATCCAGTGTGCCCTGAAATGTAAAGTGGTTTAAATGGCAGTGAGTTCATCTTACATTTTAACTCAAAATTCCAATCAAACTATTCCTGATTGAAGACAACTTAGCTTAGAAGATCATATAAGGTTTTCAAATTCACAGAAAACTAAAAGACATTCAGTAACATAGCATCATGTACATAAAATTAACTACAGCATATGTGATCTAAAGAATGACGATGGGTGTAACTAAATGAATTAGAAATAAAATTGTAAGGACTTATATGATTGTAATTGAGTAGTGCTTTCCCACTTTTTCAGTGCAATCTACAATTACAACTACATTATAAATTAAGTATATTTTAATGGAAGTATTATACTCAATTACTTTTAGAAAGACAGCATGTTCAGAATAGGCTACAGTAACAAGATATTCAACTTTTGTTTTGAATATTTTTTTCCTCATAAAGTAACCTCTATGAAAACCTTCTTATAAAGAAAAGACATATTCATATTCAAATGGTAATATTGTGGATGTGAGTCAGTGCGCTGGTCAGGGTATTCCTTAAAAGAGCTATTTTTGTACTTTTCTTGTACATGTTTCAACGCTATACAAAATCTTACTTTAACTTGGGAAGCACTCCTTCCACCCCTGAGAATGAACTCAATGTGTTAAAAAAAATCACAGTGGAAAACCTAAAAACTTATTGTATTGAAGACCATACTCTATTAATACTTTCCTCTGTTTTAAACTCTCAAGTCTGTGTCCAGGTTCTCGTTGTATGGTGTGGTCTAGTGATAAATTCAGCTTCTGCATTGAAAGTGCCTGAATACATGGAAAGTACTGTGATCCACAGTCTTGTTGGTCCATCAAAATGTTGATCTATATTTTCACCTAACTACAAGACAAGCATAAGCCTTAGGGCAGTGTCAACGTCTCAGGAAGAAGCAGCCGATTTGCCAAACATCATCAGTCTATCCTTTATCACTTAAGACTTGTTCGTTGGAGTATTTGCTTACAATCGATTGAAGCATTGCCTCATTTGTGATTGTTAAATATAATGTTAATATCCGCCACCTGCTAGGTCCAGCAGTGACCCAGCAGCCTCCTGGGCCTCAGCATCCAGCTGAAGGATCTCCACAGTCTCCAGGTCCAACTCGGTGTCCCCCGGCAGCACCAGGTACTGGTACTGGTGAGACTGGTAATAGTGTAACTCGATGTACCCGCTGTCTGACAGGGGATCCTTCTCCATGTCCACGCTGACCTCGTCCTGCTGGTATTCAACCGACTCCATGGTGACGAGCTCCTCGTGATCCGGGGTCAAAGGGCACGGTGGGTTTTCAGAGAATGTCGGGTTATCATTAGTGAAGGTTTGGGGTGAGGGCGTGGAGAGGAGGAGGGTGTGAGAAAGAGGATCTGCATGAGTAAAAATAAACAATAAAAGTAGGAAATGACAGATCATAGTGTTCAAGCCGAAAATGAGACATTAATATTAATAACTTGTTTTCGTACAGGCTGGTTGAACAACCACTTGTCAGATTCTTCAGTGAGCATGTGAGGCCCATATAGTGCATACGCCCCGATATAAAACGAGAGGACATAAAGGGGACTAAGCTAGGCTATTGCTGGGTTGCCAAGGTAATAGAAGGTTGTTGCCGTGACAACAGAACACAAACATAGGAACAATGTCGCATGCTGAGAAAGCTGCAGAGAGGGAGAAAAGCTGCAGGTAATAAAAGTGTCACAGAGAGCTGTTACTCCATTGATAAAATGTTGTAGTGTAAAAGAAATTCATAAAGGGTCAAATATGTAAATTCTTGCGCTAATTAAGTGACATGAGCCTGCGGTGAGTCTCCTCATCGTCACTAACCTGAGATTTCCAAAGAGTCACACACTGTAGGCACCCCAAATTCAGATCCTTCCAACCTGCACACAGCACGGCAAGATAGTTAGACAACAACATACATATAGTGTTTGTTTTGTTTGTTTAAAATGCACCTCAGTAAGGGTTAAGGTTTTGTCATTAAAATGTAAAATTATTCAGACACACCTCACCCACTGAGGCAAATTATATTTTACTGGTCTGGTTAGAAAGCAAACCAGAAATATGTACTGTATTAACAGAGAAAAACAACTCAATCAACACAGGAAATCTATAAAAAAACAGAAAATAGTGAAAGATCCTCTTTGCAATTTGTAAGAAGATATGGTATTCAAAGATATTCAATTTAAATTTACTTCAGCAGCTAATTCTCACATTTGAGAAGCTGGTGCTATTAAATGATTCCTCAGATAAGTGACGTAACTGATCATCTAAATTGTTGTTGAATTATTTTCTGTCAATTAATCAAGTAATTGATCAATCGATTAATTGTATCACCACTAATACTTAGTATTGATGTTTTGTCTATTATCTGACTGAAGAATCAGTCAACAGAAAATGTATTTGCTCCACTTTTGGTAATCAGTTGTTTTAGTCATTAAGTAAATACAGTAAACCAAACATTCTCTAGTCTCAACTCCCAGCCTCACAGGGGTGAGGAGCTGCTTCCTTTTTATTTATTGAGCAATTTTAAACTTTGAATTTACAGAGTTAAAGATTAATAAAAGAAAGATTAACTCATAATGAAAATTGTTGTTTGTTGCGGCCTTGTTGCACATACTCAAACTGTGTGATTATACTCACAGTGCAGGCTTGTTTATGAGATTGCTGTTGGTGCTGTGATAACTGTGGGTCTTCTTCAGTACCTCGAGGAGTGCTGGCCGATACCCTGGACACACACACCACAGCGATCCTTTCCCCACTGACTGAAACAAATATACAAAACCACTTGAAACATTCAAACTGCAGCGGCCCATGCAAAGATGTTACATTAGACCGTATAACAACCATAACACAACATTATAATAATTTCCCTGTAGGGCAGTTTAATGCTAATGTTTATGACTACAGAGCTGCACATCTGGATTCAGTGTGTTGCTCAACTACATTTCAGTGGGATGGATGCTTTCAGATATGGATGCTTGAACCTCTGTCCTATAATTTAAACACCATCTCTTTACTCACTACATGACCCAGTTGCTCTTAATGTGGTAAACGTGAGTCGTGTCCCAACCTGGCTCTTGTCCCTCTGAATGCGACGGAAGCTCTTGCTCAGGGACAGGTTGTGTCTGACAGAATTCCTCCAGCCTCCAGTGGCTGTCCTGTAGTAGGGGAAATTGTTCACAATCCATTGGTAGATGTCCTTCACTGGAAGCCTCTTCTCAGGTGAATCTTCTAATGCCATGAAAATCAAACTACTGAAGGAGTAAGGCGGCTTAGACAAGGCAGGAGGAAGAGGTTGGGTAGGTGCGGAGGACTCTAACTGAGGCAGTGTACTCATTTTGGGAAGGGGCTGCAGTGGGAGCAGGTTGCCCCTCTGATGCAGCCAGTTGAGGCATGTCAGGTCATCTTGGTCGGATATGTTTGCCGGGCTGAGGCAAGGCATGTTTTGTCCTTCGAGGCACTGAGACGCTGGGCAGTGTGAAAGAGGGGAGGAAGAGTGAATAGACTCTGCTGTTGCTGGAGACAGTGAGGAAGGGGAAGGGGGGAATGAAATAGGTGAAAGTGGGAGCGAAACAAGGCCATTTGAGCAGGTCTGCTGCTGCGAGGAGGAGAAAGGCAGGGACCCTCCGAAAGTGGTAGCACATGGTGATGAGGGTGGCAGTGTGTGAGAGCTATTCTCCATGTCTCTCCCAGGAGGAAACGTTAAGGGTCATTCAGCTGTGCCTCTGCTGAAACATGACAGAAATCAATCAAAGTTAGTGCTGTAAAAGGGAGCAACTAAGTACTAAAGTCAGTCCTCAGTTTTGTTTACATAGTCCAAAATCACAAATATGCCTCAAAGGGCTTTGTTATCAGAACAGCATAAAACACCTTAAGGAAAAAACAAAAAAGCCCTCTTCCAGACTGTTCAGAAAAGCAACAGAGTAGACAGAAATACTTTTATTTTCTGTTTACTTTAAGGAACAGTAAACCAAACTTTAAAAACTACCTTTCAAAACAAAAACAATAACTCAAACATGCAGTTCATTTCCACTCCAAATAGTTAGATTAAAAGAGCTTCTGAGAAAAAGCTGGAGAAAAGCAAAAAACAGCTCTATCCAGTTAAATGTTAGCTATCTGTTCCCCTCTGATGAGCATCCACTTAACGTTCAAAGTCCATTATATGTACAGTCTTACAGTCCCATCTCCCGTGTTAATACACGCAAAACGTGGCCAGTGGACAGGTGCAGGTCTCTTACAAAGTCATTGTTGCTTGTAGCTATACATGAAGGTACACTGAATGTGCGCTGGTATCGATTAAATGCTTTTAGCAAACTAATACTAGACTTGTTGCGAGTAAAATCACATTTATAACGCTCTGAACGTTTGTATGTGATGCCACATGGCTCTACAACACAGTTCAGTAGGCAAATGGCGGCACAATATAAAGTTTCATTTAGTCAAGACAGCCGCCTTTTCCTCACACAGGTAACCCACTCGCTGATGTTAGCTAAAGCTTTAAATGCATAATATCAACTAGTTTCTCACCAAATCACCAAAACGATAATTCTGGCAGAAGTCGGAGCTCCTTCAATGTCCCAAAACACGTCGATCAAAAGTTAAAGGTGAAATTCGGGTGTTCAAAACTAGAATCGGACTCGGACACCTCTCGCTCCGTGTTCTGTTGCCGTCCGAGGTTTCCATGGAAACGAATAGGACGCTTTGCAGTGTGCGCGTTCCCAGGCGCGCTCCCGCGTCGATTCACTCTCACACCAACCAACACTGGGGGGACAGTAATAATAGCAATACTCCAGTGTAAAATACCTCGTGAAGTATAAAGTAAACAAGTAGTAACAGTAGTCAAATGTATTCATGTAGTGTAAAAATACTGCATGGAGTATTAAAAGTAATCATTATGCAGTACAATGACTGTGTGAATATTATATATACTACTATTGGATTATTACAACTGATGCATTAATGTCTAAGCAGCATTTTAATGTTGTGGCAGGTCGAGGTGGGGCCAATTCTAAATTTTTAAGTACTGTTGGGTGGTTAATAAATAAAAATGCATATTTTACATGCTCATAATTTGTGTGTAAAATCTGAATCGGCAAAGTAACTAGTGACTATACATTTCAAACAAATGTAGTGAATTTGAAGTAGCATAAAATGTAGACACTCATACCATACAGTACAGTAACTCAAAATTATACTGAGGTATAGTGCTTAGTTAAATTCCACCATGACAAATAGCCTTCTGAGGGCTAATTTCAGCTAGTAATGCATCATGTTTTACAGTATGAGCTTATTATGTCTGGCATGTAACACCTTATGCTATAATGACTTTATATAACAGTTGCTGTAAATATGCCACAATGTAATGGAGTAAACATAAATTCTCACAAAATGGCAATTCTCATGTAACATGCCACTACCTCAAAATTGTACATAAGCACAGTAATTCTAAGTAAATTAATTTCAGCTACTTTCCACCTTTGAGAACAACTGTATAACTTTGCAACACTTATCTGTCTCATTCATAGACTGTAGGCCAAACACTGAGCTCTGGTACAATCTTTAGAAATAACTTATAATCTTATTAACTGACAGTAAACAACAAATACAGAAAAACGTTCCCTACAGAACTAGCTGTTAGCATGGAACACAAAAGTCTCAGAAACTGTTAAAATTGAATGCACAAAGCTAAATATATTTATTTTTTTCTACAAAAAGTCCAAACATTGTCATGCTTTGTCAAATGTAGATAAATAAAATCCAGGATTCACCAGAGAAGGGGAGATAATACAGCAACATTACCATACCAGAAAAGTGGCACTCGAATCATGTGTGTAAGTGTGGTGTGTAAATACTGGAAAGCATGTACAGAGACATTATATAAAAGGAAACTTGAACGGATGAGTTCTGATTAAACTAATGTCACAATGAAAGCCCTTGTTTTCAAAGTTAGATGGCCAAAAATAAGCATTTGTCTGTGTTACTGTACACTCATGGTGGAAAACCACAGTCTTCTGGTGAGACGTTTTCTGTGTCACACTTGGTGGTTAAATCAATGAAACCATTTCATTATGAACATCTCAATCTGACAAACTCAACACGTGCTGCAGTTCAACACAGTCTACATATGTTTTGAGTTTACAGACAAAAGAGCATATAAAGGCGATTGTACAAGCACCCAACAACCACATACTTTTGGGTCCAGGTTATTGGACTTCAGGTTATTAAATGCCTCACAGTCACCTGACCAAGTGAGAGGTTAACCAATATATAATGATCGGCTGAAACACTGCAGTAGCTACAGTGATATAAAGGCGTAATTGAGGTTTGGCACTTGATCCAGTTCCCATGGAGTCCGCAGAGAGAGAGGGAAGGATCTTCATTTTCAGAGATCGAACCTGCGAAGATAGAAACATCTTTAAACCTGCAATTCAGGCTAACATAAGTGATAGGAGTATATAAGTTACAAATCTGACTTGATTAAAGGAAAAGTTCAACATTTTAGGAAATACACTTGTGCACTTTGATGGCTATAGTTAGATGAGAAGATTGATATCATTCTCATGGTTGAACAGGAAGCAGCAGCTGGTTAGCTTAGCTCGGCACAAAGACTGAAAGCTTAGCCTTGATCTGTCCAAAGTTAATAAAATCCACATAGCAGCTCATAAAGCTCACTCATTCACACATTTTATTTTTTAAATTTAATTTGTACAAAAACTGAAGAGTAAAAACATCATGTTCTGATTCCGATTCTGATGTTGTGGTTTTACGGGGGGGTTTATGTGCCGGACTATTTCTAGGCCAGGACCAGTAAGTGCCTGGCAACATCACCTTGACGATAAGACTTCATGCGAGCTGCTTTTTCTTGTTTACAGTCTTTGTTAAGCTAAGCTTAACCAGCTGCTAGCTGCAGCCTCATATTTAACATACAGACATGAGAGGGGTATTGATCTATTCATTTAACTCTTGTCAAGAAGTGAAAAAATCCATGCTATACATTTTTAGTAGAGCAAAAATAGAATAGACAGTAATGTAGCTTATATAAAACAATTCGTCATTGTTAGTTTTAATAACTAAATGTAATATAGTGTAATAATGAATAATGTGATAATGCTAAAAGCTGATATGTTGTTGTTGCACTAGACATCTGTGTATTTGCCTGAACCTGAGGGCTTACACACCTTATTATATTTTACATACAGTTTGTGTGTATTAGCTGTTCTCTTTTCTTTGTGTATTCTGTATGTTTGTTTCTTTATTATTCTCTGAGAAAGGACAACTGAAATGGAAAAAACAACATCTAAATATGTAAATATCTGACCTACTTATGGAATATAATTAATTATAATTACATAGGCAATCAGCACCTTTTATGAACTATAAATATCCCACACTGATGAAACACAATACTGCTGTGGATAAGAAATGTACAAGCTTATTAGCTCATTATGAGCTGAGAATTATGCATGTGTGGTATTAAATAATAAAGTATATTATAGTTTTGTCAGATTGTATGTTGAGTATTTTGATGATGAAAACTCCACTATAGTGGATGACGTCAATGAGGACTCAAAATACTTACAATAAAGAACATAAGGGCACAAGAGGACCAGGCAAGGGCCACAAAATAACCATCACTGCCGAACAGTAAGCCACACAACATTGTGAAGATCATCCTAGAGGAGAGGCATAAAAAATGTATTCATAATGTTTCAAAGTACCTCAACATGAATGTGTAATGCAGTTAACACATTTAAAAAATCTTTATTTACAAAGGTACCTTTTAATCAGAATCAATGTATGATTTAGCAGTTAATCGGTTTAGTTATAATAAACAAAAAGTTGGAGCTTTAGTCTAAAACTAACCATCACACTGATTTGCTAATATAAAACATAATCATATGCATCTTGAGTACAACATGACATTTACCCAACATATTTGTATCCGCTGTAGGCAATAAGATCAAAGGTTGAGAGGTCGCTGTGTACTGTCAGCAGGTACAAACTCAACAACATCACCAAGACCTCGATGATGACCCACACGAGGGCGGTGCTGGCACACAGTCCAAGAACCTCAGGACTGAACCTTCACACAAAGATAATACACACTCCTTATTTGACTTATTTGATACGAACATATTTACTGTGAGCCATAAAGTAAATTAGAGGAGGAAGAATTCACCTCACCTTTTCTGAATGCCCAGGGCCATTCCAGCAAGTAAAATGTACGTAATGAAAGCCATTGCTGAAAGACAAAAAGTGCACTAAATACATGCACGCAAAATAGGCATCCCAAAACGCTCTGCTATTGATAATCTGTATTTATAGAAAACTTACTTGGAATGTAAAGGTCAGGGGCATTCACATCCTGTCTTGGAGTCAGTGGAGTGTCCCGATGGTAACGAACTTCCCAATCCTACCAAGAACACACAAGTACAGTATGAATGATCCTGCAGAGTTTAACAGTGTTGTAAGCAAACACTTTTTTTTTTTTTACCTGAAGGGTCTACTGGATGGAACAACTTAGATTACATAAAACACTAAAATGGTTTAGACAATCACTATATCAAAGTTAATTTAGACTTGATATAATTAAAGGTTTATGATCCATTATAAGTAAGAATGGAGTAAACAAAGACAAATAGACATTTTGGGCAAGTACAACAAGACAGGTGTCTGGCTTTGTTTTGTTTAACAGCTTGCTGCCCTCATTAAAGGATGATCGATATTTTTGTTACTGTCAACAAATTCTATGAAAAGACCAACAATGTGTTAGTCCATCTCTGAATGCTTTCAGACTTCTGTATCCTCTCTGTGATACCCAGAGGCCCATTTGTTCCAACTGAAGATGTAAATCTTTAAAAAACGGGTCAAAAATGTTGTTTCAATTTTTTTTTTTAAATGTTGAATAATTTCCCAAAAAAGCAGAGCAGTGTAGTTTTTAGCAAACATTACTTAAACAGGAGCAAGTAGTTGTTGGGGACCATTTTCAGCTGTGGGAGCAGCAGGATGGTGCATGTGGGATCGACTCAAAATAAACTGCAGCGCCCATGTGCATAGCAATGAAGGAACACGGTGTGGCTCATTGATGTGTTTTTTTAATAGTTTATGAGAATAGAGGACCTTATTTGTACAAAGGAATAAGTTATATCAAGTTTTTGCTACACAGACAATACACATCAGTTAATTGTTGGTTTAGGTCTTTTCATAGTTTTTGTTGACAATAAGAAAAATATAGAATATCACCGGACTTACTCCTTTTAGTAAACCACAGTTGTGAGGTACTCCATGCAGATTAAACACTACACCCAACATGTGACAGTTGTGAATACTATGTAATAACACACAGTATTCAGGGTCAAACAGTAAATACAATGTGACCCTGGTCTTGTAAGGAGAGTTTGCACTCTGTGTAGTTTGTATATTATCAGGGCACAGAATGTTTGAAGTGGTGACTTAATTTACAATCTGAATAAGTTAAAGTGTGTGGGAATTAACTGAGCTCCCTGTGTTTCTATGTACGCACTGGCAATCGGTAGTGATTAAGTAGCTGATTATCTTGTTCACATGGTTTCAACGTGATAAGTGGTTGAACATATGATACCAGAGAAAATTATCATGCAGTCTTTGACTATTGAATGTTTTGTGTCGTCTCGTACGTTCATGCAGCACAAAGTCTGATGGGATGAATAGCTCTGATTACCTGATGTGTATAAGGGAACATGAGGATCATAAGTTTCTTCAATACATATCTGGTGTCGACGGCAAAGAAGTATTTCAGCTTGTTCACAGACATGAATCTGCTGATCTGAAAGGCAAAGGAAGTGCAAACATTAACTTAACAGATGAGAAGCTGCAGTCTGCCAATGTTAATAAATACAGTTGAGTCATAGTCATTTTTAAAGAAGGCTGTGGCTGCCCTCAGGATTGTGCATCACTTTGGCTTGACACCCAGTCTATGTACTTTGAACCACCTGTGTATCAAGTTGCCAATCCAGCAGAACATCAGTTTTATTTACATGCCATCCACGGGCAATTGTTCTTCCTGGGTGTGAAAATTCATCAACTGTTATTTTATATTAATAAATGGTCTGCTTGATCTGTCCACTAAAAAAGGCACCCTTTAGACACAAAGTTTCAATTGTGAAAAGGCTCTGGATGTGAATAACATCAGGCAAAGGAGCAAAAGCAGAATGACTCCTGTTTAGACCTATTATCTTATCATATATTAAGAGTCAGGCTGTGTCTAACTTATGTCTGCTTAGTCATACAGCTACAGAGAAACTTTAAAACCTTGTGAAAGTTGTTCACAATGTGTTTGGGGTGCATTTAAACCAGTTTTTAAAACAGTCAAATTGTGATTCAATCACCCAAGACACATTTTTGAGGATGGTGTAAAGTGGTACCAATTGCCCAAACTAGGCCATGACATTATTTATAGGTTACTGGGTTAACACTGTACCCCACACATAGAGTACTGTACATCATATATTAAGAAACCCTTTGAGTACCTCTTTGTTTACCATATCCTTTCCTTGGTTGGCTAATGAGGAGCCGTACATCACTGCAGCGTTGGCCATTGGGTCAGTAAACAGGTTGTCCACCCCTGCACCTCCTTGCATGTCATTTGAGGGTCCTCCCATATTGTACCCAGGAGTGTAGTATCCTTGACTGTTCATTACCGGTGCTGCAGAGCTGGTGTCTTCAAACAGGACAGAATCTGCTGTGGGGGGAGCTGCACGAGCTCTCGGTTTAGCTGTGGAAAACATGGTATCAAGTCTTTGTGAGAAACAATTATATGTGATGACCAAGATAACATGAGGGGCTCCTTAATTAATGCTGCTGTTCTGAGCTTTTGTAGGAATTTGATTTAATTTCACTACAGTTACTTAAAAATGTGCCCACATCCGTTGTTAAAGTCATAGTATGAGTGATTGTCAAGGTTTACACTCAGTTGCCAGTTTATTAGATACCCTCAGCTACCGTCATTGGAGGCCATAGTTTGTGGTGCTGTCGAATTGTACTGCAATATACTTACAGGTGTTTCTAATATTTTGTCAACCCCACGTATATAAATTAGGGAAGGCATTATAGCCCTCGTGCAGGTAAGATTGTGGTACATTAAACTGCATTAGTGTTATTTAGGTGTACCTCACAAACTGGGATCTTTTAGGGTATATCACCAGTCATGTGACAGCACCAGTTGAGTTAGTTGTCTTGCTTTAGTAAGAAATAGGAAGTAGACACTATGGATGGATAGTTTGCAAAATCTTTAACTGACGGTAACATAGTGATTCACATTTCCACTTACTTGCTCGGTACCCATGATGTGGCAAGTCCATTATGACGTTCGCAGACGTTAACGTTAGCTTAAAATAAAAACAATAACACGTTAGCTACATTTCACCTTATTTATCGCTTTGTTAAACGAATTCATCATGGTCAGCAAGATAAATAAAGCATTGTGATGCCATGCCACAGCTAACATTGATAGCATTCAATTACTTGATATCAGTAAGAGGCTGGCTTGCAACACTTTCATGCTAATACTTGCTAGCTACCCAGCTAACCTACGAATAAACTTATTTAACGCTAGCCACTGTTGCTGCCAGTTAAGGCTAACAGTTAGCTACCTAGCCATGCGAGCTACGGTAATGACATCATATTTTCAATTAATACTCGGTGGAAGAGCACAGGTGATAACAATATACTCAACAGTAGCATTTCAAGTTTCCATACAACTTGTCTAAGGGTTAATGTTATAATCATGAAATAGATAACGAGCATAAGTGCACTTACCGACACAGCTAACGTTGTTAGCTAGCTACGTGGCTACCAGACTGTTCTGACTGATCCCACCCATCCACTGCGGTTGGTCGACTTCAGTGTGCCTGCGTGGCAGAAAACCATCTAAGTACAAACATGAAAGTAAACAGATGTACCAATACACACAGGTAACAGTTAATGCTAATACTTCCATGTGCAAATCTTACTTTCCTTCCCATTTCCTACCAATGCTTAACTGTTTGTTGGGATAGCAAGGTAGGTTACATTTTAACTTTAGGGAGCCATAAACTTATTACATCTCTGAGCAGAAGACAACACCAGACTTACTGCAGCACAGTTTCTCTCATGTTATCAGAAATATTGAAATAAAATGTATAGATTTAAGTATGCCGGTACAATGTGGGGTGTGTGGTGGCCAAGGGATAAACAACATATATAGACAGTTACTCTGACAGCAGAATACGCTTCACTTTTTAGAATAACGTTTTGAACTCAAAACGTGATATAATTATAAATTAAAGAATAATGCATTGCTGGACCACCTACATCATTGTTCTATTCATTACAGGTTAATGTTTTATTTATATAGTCACATTTATATAGTTACAAATCACCAATTTGCATTACAAATTTGCCTCATGGTGCTTTACAAACTTTACAACATACCTTCTATTCTTAGAAAGAGTTTCAAAAATGTAACAGTTGAAAAGTAATCAAGTACATTTACTAAAGTACTCTACATCTGGTACTTGTATTTTACTTGAGCATTTTCATTTTGAGCAACTTTATACTTCTACTAGTGCATTTTAGGGAAATATTGTACTTTTTTACTAATATCTATTTAAAATGTGGTTGAAGTTACTACATACTTTCCATATTAAGATTTTATATAAAAAAATACATGATGAGTTCATAAAACTTTAATAATGCAGTTAAATTTAGCTCCATCTGGACCAACTGCAGGGCTACTACTTTCACTTTTGCTACTCAAGAACATTTGGTTGCTAATACTAATAGAAATTTTAATTCAAGGCTTCTACTTGCACTACTACATTGTTGTCTTGATACTTTTAAAGATCTGTACTGATACCACCCCTACTGTAAATGGACAGTGTTTTGGAATGAGTACTTTTACTACATTTAAGTACTAATACATCTAAACTTTGAATGCCAAGCTGATAAGAAATGATACATTATATTAGGCTATATAATATTTCCCACACTATTTACAGTAAGAACACTTGCATTATAGTAATATTTAATATGATTCACTTTGTATTTAATTGTAGTCATTTATTGATATTGGACATGACATTCATACAGTGTGACAATCAGAACTGTCTTATTACAGAAATATTCAAAACTGCACTGTACAATCACAGTAAGCTATCTACCCATGGTACTGAACCATGAATCGACAAGATGTGATTTGCAACACCCACTAAACCAAATACATTTAAGTGTATGTGGCATGAGGATGCTGTTATGCTCTGTGAAGCATGTGTGTGTGGGTGGATGGGTGGGTGGATGGGTGGGTGTGGATGAGTTATGTGAATACATGTGGAGTTTTTTAGGGTGAGTAAATGGAAATGGAATCTAAACGTCCTTCTTCCCCCCAGAAAATGTTAACTTTTGTGGAGAAAATGTGGAGTAGAACAGAAAACAACAACTTACTCTCACTCTCACTTGTGAATATACATAAACTTCAAAATCTTTATTTTATTTTATTCAAATGGGCATGTCTGTCTGTCAGCAGATCTTTTCTTGGAAAATAAAAGATAAAAGAAACAGCCAGTGGGTGAATGAAGGTGCAATCGGAGAAAAGGGTGTCCAACATGTTGTGACATGTCACAATTAGAGACATAGCAAGTGTGTCATCATTGCATTCCGGAGTCTTTAGTCATCTGACGCTCACCTTTACCCTGTATTCTCTTCATATGATACCATCAACCACATTGGAAAAGAAAACATCCTGCATGTGTGTCCTCATTATCACAGGGTGTAATATTGTTGAAATATGAGACTCAGTAGTGAAATGGGCCAATGAGCAACAGGTAAAGGCTTTGTTAAATGTCATGCTCCTGGCAGTTTCAGTTTTTGTTCACTGTCTCTATTCCCATTCATAAGTTATGAAGAGGCCGAAGCCCACAGTTCAATGTCTCAATTTCTATATAGATGAGGATCATTCATCTGCACTATTTTTTCCTTTTCCTCCAAAAAAGAGACCTCTTTTAGTGGACTAGAAACTGCCTTTGCAATTAATTTTTAGTGAATTCAGAGTGGAATTGACAATCCTTATTCCTAAGAGAAGAATTAGCAGTAATGTGAGACATTGGTGCAACAGTCAGCAGCTAGGAGAAATCAGCTCTTGCCGGGAACTGTGTCCTTTGGGACTGCAAGGTCAGCAGCTGTTGTGTCAGACTAGGCTTACCGACTCTACAGCAAGCGTTTTTTGAATCTTTACTAGGTACTATATTGTGCATGCAAGTAAAAAACAGTCGTTGAAACGGATGGTGAAATAATCGAGCAGCTTTGTGGCCGTCGACTGACTCATCTCCACAGGCATGCGTGCACATTGATGTGGTTTGCAAAGTGAGAGTGACTGCCAAAAACCTCAGCACAATTAGGCACATGCACCCAGCCTTGCCCACACTTTATATTCTATTTCATAAGGCATCCTGTAGTTTATATGCAACCTTGAAATTAATCCATATTTAAGAAGAGTATTAGAATAGCATTTTTCATCTTCCAGCTGTTTTTCGTCACAGACCTGACAGCTATATGATGAAATGTCAGAAATGTTGGAATTTTGAGTTTTGAAGTCCATAATTTCACAGTTATTAGTAAGGTAGTGTACTTTTAACTGAAGTTCAAATTACATCAATTACTGAATACAAGTTTCATCATTTCAAGATATTTATTATTTTCATTATTATTTAAGTTCTGAAATGGATCTGAAAATGAAAACTACTAATTATAAGTTGACTTAACTTAACATTAATTCAACCTATTAATTTACATAAGATAATGATAACAGATTGTGATTTCATTATAGGCCTGTATGATGTTTTACAGTGTAAATTTAAAGTCAGTAATTTCACTTTGACATAAGGTTTTGCTAAGTAGTATACTTATAAATACAGTCAAAATGACATTTATCACTAAATACGAATGTTTTAAACTCTAAACGAGCATTGGTAATGGAAAAACTGTGCATTTATTTGCAGCGATAATGAGAAAACTAATCTGCCTTTATTTTGTAATTTCATTAATTCAATTTTGAACTCTGATGAATTCCACGTAGGTTTTTAAAACCAGTATTTTAGTTTGTTGAAATTGTAATGACCACATCCAATAGTATAGCAAATATTAAAATAACAGTAAAGTACAGTTTAAATAACCATTTTTTTATTAGTTTATATAAGTAGATTTTTACTCTTCAAATGTAACCTTCGCTTTAATAAAATATTATGTAAGTGGCAGTCCTTCCACTGGAGTAGGACACTGTGGTAGTATTTCATCGTCTACATCAGAAATCACAGAGCAGAGAGACTCCGCTGATCAGACCGTGAGGTGGAGCGTCTGTTTCTGTCTGAGGGATCCCGGGCTCTACTCTCAGGAGGAAATTCTCACCATATATGGTCAATGACGTCGCGACACGTGGTTCAATTCGTGAGAGATTCCAGACAACACTATTTCCCGTAACTACGGAGGGGCGTGGCGGACCTATGGTGCCGCTTTAAGAGTTTACAACCGCACAATCATTCCCAGACTTTGGCTTCTAGGTGTATGACTAAGGACGAGAGGATGAACTGAAAGTCGTTTTCGGAGGTTTTTGGGCGATTTGAAAAAAAGCGAGGCGATATTTTCTTCCTTATCCCCCCTTGAAGACGGACCTATTTGGACTCTACCGATTTACCGCAATAAGGTGGGCTTACCCAGAGTTTGAATTGACACACGAGACTGAACCTGAAACTTATTTAGTGAGGCCTGAAGGACTTTAAGCTCCATCTGGGTTCAATTTTCTTTTCATTTAAACAGAAAGGATGTATCGCAACTTTGGGAGTCACGGAAGAGGCAACCCGGCGTACACAGGCAGCGTCTCAGGGTCAAACTCTGTATCCCTGGGAAGCACCAGCACTTCAACTACGCAACAGGAGCAGGTAGGTGTACTTTCATTAAACTAGGCTACAGGTTATCCCAGGCAGTTAGGGCAGTTAGGGGTCAAACAGAATGTAAACTAGAATGTGAAAGTAAAATAAGAATAATAAAACAGTTTTGTAAACTCAATATTTATTAATGTAATGTAGTAATGATAGTCTTCATCATCTGTTATATTTTACTTTAATTACTTCACATTTATGCCCATGTGTTTTGTTACTGATCACATGTTGGATCTAGGATCAGGTCTGTGACAGTACTTTTCGCTCATCCACTAACTTTATCCACATTTTCTTTTTGATTTATTTTCCCCAGAAGTTTACAATGGCTGGCAACAGTCAGTTTGTACCAAGCCTCAATGCCATCACAACCAACCAGGACCTCCAGTGGTTGGTCCAGCCCTCCCTCATGCATCCACCGGGCCCTTCACGTTCTCCAGTGCCTCCTTACCCAACCCTCTCAGGGGCACGGCCGCTGGGTCCACCACCTTCCCACCCCCATCTTCTCAGACCAGGGGTCATAAGAGCAGCCGCAAACACTACAGCCCCGACACGCCGCAAGAACGATGAACATGTAAGTGGTCCTTAAATTATGAAGATATATAGTGCCAAAGAAAGAGACACTGATGATTGTGGATTTGTTGCATTTATGCTGTTTGAAAAGTGAGAGACTAAGACAAAGTAAAAGGAGCTCTCTTGGGATTCATATTTTCCCTAGAGGGAATGCAGATAGTGAGGTGTGGACAATAGCTCAATCATTTCTGTGTAACTAGTGTGTAATATCCTGTAATACTCTCTGACACAACTGTGTCATTTCCTTTAGACTTACACATCAGATGAATACATTTGGAAATAGGATAAGATTAGACTATTGGGAGCTGTTATTTAATACTTTTTAAAAATACGTTTTCAATCATTAGGTCATTTAAAAAAGGAAAGAATACCCTCCAGTGACAAACACACACTGTTTATGTTCTTTGATGGTGTTTACTTTGAGTCGATGTTGACTCAGGGAAAAGATCACCTGTGACACACTGTTTGCAAAGATCTGCTTTTTGTTGTAAGAGCAATGTTACATGTCAAAACAAGATAGCACAAATGTTCAAGTGACCCAATCCAACTCAACTTTAACCTTCAGATCCATCACCATGTTCGTCACCACCGCTGTGTAATTTTTTTGTTTCATCAGGCACATGTTGGCACATATCCCCGTCACAGTTTTGTTCTTGGAGTTCATGGTACAGGAAGTGGACTGTCATGTGACTCACAGGGGCAAGTCATTTTCTGTGACTCACACCTGAGTCACAGCTGTGCTCTGTGCATGACTCATCACCCTGAAAGGGCGGGAAATATTGGAGCAACGGCAATTATTCAGTAGGGCGCTGGATGAAGTCAGAGTCAGGATGTTACAACGGCACAAAAGCTCAGACATTTCAAGATCATTCAGCCGCCATGACTGTGATGACTCAGTGCACACACATGGTGGTAGTATTTCTCATGTGTCTCATGTTGTCTCTGCTGCACTCCCAACACTATACGTTTGATATACATTTTTTGCCTTAAACAAGAAGGTTTCACAATCCAACTTCACACATTAAATGTGGTTTAGAGTTTGACTTCACTGTGTCAGGTTAATCTATTTCATGTATTTTAATCTTTTCCCTTCTCTTTCTCATTAAAGTTATCCCAGGAAGAGATGGAGAGACGTAGAATAAGAAGGGAGCGGAATAAACTGGCTGCAGCAAAATGTCGAAATCGCCGCCGGGAGCTGACAGACACGCTGCAAAATGTGAGTGAGCATTGTAAAAATGTCATAACGCTAATGCTCGATATACAAGGTATTGGTCTCAATCAGGCATGAGAGAATTAACTTATACATCTGTCTTATCCTGGTGTAGGAGACTGACCAGCTGGAAGATGAAAAGTCCAGTTTACAGAAGGAAATAGAGCAATTACAAAAGGAGAAAGATAAGCTTGAGCTGGTCCTGGAGGCTCACCGTCCCATTTGTAAGATTGAGGACTCTGATTCGGATTCTGATCCAAATCCATCAAGTTCTTCTTTAGGAGGCATCAAAATGGAGCCAGAACACTCCAGAAGACCTGGACCCTCAACCAAGCTGCCAGAAAAGATGGAGAGGCCCAAACCGAAGATAACTATCCCCACCAAGCGTGTGACACCGGCTGCCTCTGCTGTTGCCACTGAATCAGAGTCGCTACACACCCCGGTTCTCACATCCACTCCCTCTCTTACGCCCTTCACAGCTGGGATTGTTTTCACCTATCCCTCTGCCCCGCTAGACACCAGCGCCTCGATCACACCCCATGCTTCATCACATCATGGAAACGTCCCACATTGTCAAGCCCCACAGCCCTGTGGGATCAGTCATCGCCGCAGCAGCAGCAGTGGTGACCAATCAGATCACTCCCTGCACTCCCCGACCATCCTCACTCTCTGATTGGCGGCCATGTCAACCTGGCAAAACACTAATGTTCATTTCATAGCAGTCATAATGTGAGTGAAGAAAGGGTTCTCTGGGAAACATGACAGAAATGATGATGATGTGAGAACCATTTCAAAATGAGCTACATGCATCTGCTTCATTTCAGCTGTTTAGAAAGTTGATTCTGCAAATTAGTGGCATTATCAGGATATGAATGTTACACTCTTTTTAGTTTTGATATAAAGTCTTTATATTTCTAATGTTAAAAGCTATCAGGTAGAATGATTGCATTGCATGCTCAATATATTCTCTAAAGAATTATACAAGCTTTCTAGAAATAACTGTGATAACTCCTAATAATATAATATAATGAATTAATTAACAGTGAGAATTCAGTATAATGTTGCACTTAATGACTTGTTACATTATTACTTCATGTAATGTAACACTTTATAAACGTCCTCACCAAAGGAAATAGAGTATCTATAAGTAAATGGTCCTTATTTTTGTATGGATCTTTTAAAAAAACTAATATTGTCTATGCAAATGATTGACCACTAAGGCTGGGCCATAGGAGTTAATATAGATTATATAATCATGTATTTATTTTTGAGAGTGTAATATATTTTTGGTAATGTTTTCTCAGACAAGTGAACTGTTTTGGTGGGCAGTGCCTTACTTTTATCTTTTGTCAAAGCTGTACTACTTCACAGACAATAAAGAACAATCATAACTGTGTGGAAAGTGTGATGTTGTAATATTATTGGAAAAAAAAAAACAATCAACCGGAAGAAATCATTAGGCCGACACGCATCTCAAAAACAACAGATTCAGTTGAGAATTAAAGTGTGGAAAAGAGACACCAGAATAACCCAAACTGGAGTATTCAATTAATTGATAAGTCGATTGATAGAAGCATCTGCTGCGTTTCTGTGTTTTATTTAATTGTAAACTGAATATCTTTTCTTTGGACTGTTGGTTGGAAAAAAACCCAAGCAATTCGAAGACCTAACCTTTGACGTTGGGAAACTATATTGGGCATATTCCATTTTCTTTCAGATATTTTATAGATTAAATGATTATTGGAGAAAATAATCAGCTGAAAAATCGATAATGAAAATAATCATAAACTGCAGCCCTTTTCCTGACACTTGGTCCATTGCAATGGTTTGATGGCTGCAATCTGGACCGACAAACTATAATGACCGCTCTATGCCCCTCAACTGTGAACACTGTGTTCTCTGTTACTCCATTTCCCAAAAATGAAGTGAATCTCCTGCTAATACAAACATGGCTCAGAGGGCATTGGATTGCTCTGCTAAAATGGGGTTAGAGAGAGAAATAGAGATGGAACTAGAGTCAGATTGAGAGCTAGAGAGCATGAGGGAGAAAAAAAACCCTGTGTGTATGCTGCTGTCAAAGGACGTCTGTGCATCACTAAGTGGGTAAAAGCATTACTGCCCTCTTCAGCTCTCCAGACTGTGCAAATAGGGATCCAAAAATAAAACTGATGAACATCCATAAAGTCAGTCTGTATGACATGACGGGAGCATCAATCAAGCGCAGTTGGTGCGGACACGAAGGTCAAACCAACAAGTGCAGAAATCAATCCTTCATTCTGTGTCATGTAAATGTAAATGCTTGTTTCTGCAAAGACAAACACACAAAGAAAGGTCAGAACAGCACAAAGTGTCATACCCACTGTATTTAAAGCTCTTCAATGCACTACGAGCATAGTCCACCAATAAACAGCTAACGACAAAATAAATCTTTTCTAAACCATGTGCATTATCTATGATTTTAACTGAAATCGGTTAGTAATGCTAGTTAATACAGATAAATCAAGAAAAAGAAGGGTCAAAGTTAAGAGTATCCCTAATGTTACAGGGTAAATACAAAGCATGAGTTACAGAAGACGCAGCTGAATGTCGCCAACTTAAACAAACTGTGGTATGCTAATTGACATCAACAACAACAATGTAATTTAAAAAAAGGTAATACAAGTGAATTTAAACAGCTTGGTTGGAATAGAATAGATTAGAAATCATTCGAACTTGTAGACCTTCCAGTTTGATTACAAAGAGTTTCCAGTTGGATTAAAAAAAGTCACAGAACCTATTCAGTTCAGCTCTGAGTGAGGTCCGAGGACATCTATCATGTCTGATCCAAAACTTTGACAAGTGTGCTGGCTCTGCCCAGGCTCGAGCATATGTACATTATGCACAGCAGCCCCACCCACAGTAAACCTGAAGGGCCTTCACGTCAGACTGGATCACAGGCCTGTACAAATTGTGACAATCATCATGCACATATGGCACTCCAATCCTGTCCTGAGGAAGAGAGTGCATAAAATATTACACATTATTGGGCATCTAGCAAAAGCAAATATCAAATAGTTTCATATTTTATTTTATCACAACTCATCTATTTCAGTGCTATTGGAATTCAGTGGACTAAATATGGCTCAAAACTGGATTGAAATGAATCTTTAGACCCATGATAACGCTGTCCAGTGCAATAGAAAAAAGGCTTCTACCAGTGTAGGCTAGTCCAGTGCATGAGATAAATTTATATATGTGACCCACTTTTTTGGTCCCATTTTTTTTTTCCAACGACAGACCACTGAAAAAGGAGAATTTCCCAAAAAC
This sequence comes from Enoplosus armatus, assembly GCF_043641665.1. Classification (NCBI taxonomy): domain Eukaryota; kingdom Metazoa; phylum Chordata; class Actinopteri; order Centrarchiformes; family Enoplosidae; genus Enoplosus; species Enoplosus armatus. The sequence continues at coordinate 14,538,382 of NC_092189.1, forward strand.
AGAAGAGTCATTAGAAAAAACACTGTAAAATTTAGATACATTATCTTCTGGCAAACATCTATTAAATGTCTTTGTAAAGTCCTGAAAATGTCTATAGTGGTAGAATCTTCGTCAAGTCAAGACCTAGTGGCACACACATCTTTGCAGCATTCAGAAGGCCCTAATGCTTTTGCACCAATTTAATTTGTATTGTCTGACAAAGCTTCTGTGTCTCCATTCTGTCAATCACATCACTCCTAGTCTACAGCTTCCTTATGTGAGTCGGAGAAGCCCTGACTGCTGACATAAACCTGTCATCAGTCATCAGGTGAGCAAACCAAGTGAAGCTGGTCTGGGCTTCCCACGCTGCCTGTGCTTGAGCTCCCGTCCCCCAGGTCCCGGGCCACCATGCAGGGCAGGTTGAGCTCGGTGGACCCTCCGGGGCTGGAGTCACTCCTGCTGACACACTCCTCCTCCAGGACCAGGCAGAGCTCCTTCAGGTCCAAATTCTCCTTCACCAGCCCGTCCTGCATGCGCTCCAGGTCGGCGAGCTTTTTCAAGTAACCGCCCAGGTCCTCCCGCATCACTTTGGCTGCGTGATGCCCGAACAGCTGCCATTCCCTGGCCAGCTTCTTCACTTTGAGCCGGTCGTCGTCCAGGAAGCAGCACAGGTCCCGCAGCTCCACGTTTTCCTCCTGCAGGCGCTGATTGATGACTTTCAGTTCCCTGATTTCAAGGAGGTGTCCCTGCAGCTGTTTGTTTACCTCTTTTATCAGCCGTCCTCGCTGGATGAGAGCTGATATTTTATCCGACTCCTCTTTACGCAGCCGGCTCACCAGCTCCTCTTTGGAGCACGCCAGCAAATCCTCGTCAGACATCTTTGACAGTTCTCTATTTATTATCTCACCTTCGCTACCCATTTTCTATTAAAAAACCTACACCTAGAGGGTACCTGAGAATCTATTAAAAGCGCTGAGATGTTGGGTGCTTCAATGCTCAACACAGAGGCATCACATCCTCGTCTTCATCTGCATCCAGTGTATTCCAGATGTCATATGAGCAATCACGACAGCACCAGAGGCCAAATCATGGCAGAAACGTGATATCTTTATTCAGATGGCTTTTCTCCAAGGCGCTGTGACTTCAGTCCTATTTTGTGCTGATCCCAGTGATTGCTCTCCGTGGATAATGCCTTAATGAGGTCGTGTATGAAAATGCACCGCAAACCCCCGTTAATGTCAATCTGTCATCATCTCAACAGCAGGCTGTGTTCTCCAAAGGCCTCCAAGAATACAACCGTCCTTATTTTACCTCTCCTCGCAGTATTTTGAAGGCAACAGTCGCCCCGTGGGCTTTTCTGTACTGTATGTGGTCAAAGGCCCGGTCGATCCACGGAGGCTTAATCCAGCAGCCTCGGATGCACACCCTGCAGATGTTGTGATTTTTACGTCGCTGGCATCGTCTTATCAGGCTGTGCTCCGCTCGCCTCGGCTGAATGAACTCCGTTCCGCGGTGGCTGGAGGATGAGTCCGCACGGTGCAGCAGCTTTATAAAAATTATTTTCACAAACGATCCATTCTTCAGATAAAAAAACAAAATAAATCACTACCCAATCTGTCTGCTCAAAATAAATGCATCATCTCTGCTCATCCTCTGGGGCTGGACTGTTACCACAACAATGTCCGCCTCCGCCACTTTCACAGTTGTGGCTCCGTTAAGCAGCGAGCTGCGCGTCAAGCTGGATCAGAACCGGAAGCCAGCCTTTGTAGCCTTCAAAATAAAAGCACAGGCTTCTGAAGGTTTAATGAAAGGAGTGAAGAGGTATTGCAAAATATGTTTTGGGGAGTGTATTTAACTACAACATTGATTTCTTACTGACCACAGTTTTTGGTTTGATTGATGGCGTGCTACTCGTGTTTCAATGCAACCGTGTTTCGCTACAACATTGGTTTTATTTTCAGTAATTCTTCCGGAAGTTTCACTTTTTATGATGACTGCTACTTTGACACGTCGGTTTAATAGTGATCAGAAATATTTGTGGTTTCCTTTGAGGTTTCCAGTAGCTCTTCGCATACCATGGCCTACTCATGGTATGATTGTAAATGGAAAAACAGAATGGAGCAGCTCGGTGATCCATCTGAACTGACTCAGGCCATCTCAGCTAGGCTACATTATGAAAAACAACAAGATGTGAGGATGAAGATCTGCCCCATGTGCTCTCTCACTGAGAGGAACTTGTGCGCCCCCATTTGGATTCAAAAACATAGTTTTATCCTTATCAGTGATATGAAACCAAAACAACATGGATAAGCACAATTTACTAAGGAAATGCGGAGGAAAGGCCTGAGTGAAGCCACTTCCTCTGGGATTTTCTGTTTATTTGGAATGAACTCATCCCCAAAAAACTAAAGACACATGCCTTATGTACACATCACAGCTATCTCGAAACCTTTGCAAAGCACGAGCTACATCAATAGGCCCTACATGTCTTTGGAGTTCTCTACAGAGAAAGATGTGATATAGGCTACAGTACAATGTAGTTGTATCATGAGTGACTCCTGCTTATACTCTTTTCAAAGAACACTGGCGGAAAGTGTGACTGCAGGCTTTTTTCCATGGGTTTATGCTGAGGCATTCAGCCACATCCTTCCGCCCTCTGTCCCACCTCCATTGTTTCACTGAGGCCATAACAATGTAGGGTGTTAACCGTGCAAGGGGGAGCTGGGGATGGAATCAGGGTGTCATGTGAGGTTAGAAATGAGAGTGTTGATGAGCTGAGAGAGATCCGACAAAAAGACATGTTGACTGAGTCGTTTTCCCTTATGTTGTGATTTTGAAGGACACATGCAGATACACAGAAAGGGAGGGCGAGGAGAGGGATTTGCAGGGATTTATTCAGATTAATCGCCGGAGAAAAGGGAGCAGATTGTGTACACGCAGCAAGCAAAGCACTGGAGGGGGCGGTGCTCATACAGAGGTCTATCTCTGATCGGACACATTTTAAAATAACGAAGAGCACAAATGAAAGGATCAAAGATCAGGCATCAACAATAGGCTATTGCCTGGCCGCCAAATGCACTGTTGTAGTAATTTGAGTCTTCACATAATCGTCCATTGCCATTTGCGTTTCGTCCGACCATTGATGGCTTTCTTATTTAAAATGAATGATATGTTTGTGTTGAGTGATAGACTATTTGGTTTATTAACTATCCGCCCCTTGCATTGTGAAGTCACCGCCCGTCACCAGGGTGTCCATCTCGGAGGAAACATCAGGCACCTGCTGTGGTATGACTCCGGTTTTGCCAATAGGATTAAATACAGGCCGACTTTACGGCTCACATTCGGCTCTGAGTTGGCAGTACGGCAGGTCGTTATCAGTCCTGGGTCGGTCCCATGTCAGCATGCTGCTAGGAATGTAAGCAGCCCCCTCCTTTCAGCTAGGTGTGGGTTTAGAAGTGGGGCGACACAATGAAGGAAAGGGTAATAAAATAAACCTATAGCCTACACTTAGAAACTGGTCATCACATTCCATAATAATGGTATTATAACAAAGTACGGTACTATAAGTGCACAATCCCTAATTAAAATCTATTTAATTTCATTGATAGAAACCTATAAAACACTATCCAGTACTGCTTTATCTTAGATTTATGTTCAATTATTAAATGTATCTACACTGTAATTTTGCCTGCACCCGTAGGCCTATATTCACTGATCAGAAAAACGCCGTCTCTTGCGTCACCATCTCTTGAGTCATTTGAACACATTGTTTTAACTCAAAGGATACAAACTAAAAATGAATGGCCTATCACGCATAATTTAGGTTATTAGTCTCGGAATTGTGCAACATTCTACCCAGAATGGACGAGAGACGTCTGCCTTGGCTCGACTGTGACTGTAACGCTGAATAGAAACACGTGATCATTAATGCTACAGTGCCGCGGTGATGGAACGTTGGAACGTTGAGTGTTACAATGTAGCGAATAAGAATCAACTAAAAGCTAAACACGTGTGATGAAAAAATAGAACAGACAGTAATTCAGTAAGATAAAATATTAAAATGAGATAATTTTAATCACAAAAAAAAAAGATGATTGCTGTTTTGAGAAGACAGCTAAGAGACATTCAATATAACAGTGCATGTAGAGCGGCTTCCCTGTGACGTCAGAAAACCGGAAGTCCGTGTTGCATGACTGCTGTTGTTGACACTGCGCACCCATAGCAATACAGTGAAGCCACCATTTGGTAGAAGTTTGTGTTTTAAATAACGTGTGATAATTACCCGATTGTGCCGTCATGTTGATTTTGTCTTAATTTACCGTTTTTTGTCTGGTTGTCTGTGTAGTATCCGCTGACGCTGCTAGCTTTGCGTCGTAGCTAGCATAGGTGGCTAGCCTTTAATGGAGGAAGTTAGCTAATTAGGACGCCATGGAAAGAAGTTCAGCCAATAGCATTTAACGGTGTACTTTGCATGTCCGCTTTTATTGTAGGATCGTGCTTAAAACTGGTTGGGACAACGCTCACAACAAGGTATAATGTCACTCTGGTGGCCGTGTTTGGCACTTTTAATGGCGTTGAGCTAATCTCACAGCTAATGGTTGATGGTTACAACTAAATAAATGTTAAACATCTCCTGACCCACTTGTTTTACTTCCTTGCCTCCACGCAGATGGCAGTTGAGCTGGATGTGTTCGTGGGTAACACCACAATAATGGATGAGGAGGTTTACCAGCTCTGGTTGGATGGATACACAGGTATGAGTCACACCATAGAAATATGGGTGTCCGGGTTACAATAGACTCCAGGAGACTGTGGACACAGTGATGAGTAGGGGTGCTTTTACAGAGTCCTGTTTTTTTTTTCAATTTTTCTAAGATGCACGCAATGTGGGGTTTACTGGAGTTAAAAACATTAAAATGCAGTGGTTCCCAATCCAGGGGCCAGGACCACTCAAGGGGTCACAAGATTAATAAAATGATTGGAAATAAAGAAAAAAACATATTTCTGCCACACAAATTATGTTTGTTTTTTCTGACTTTTTTCTACTGTTCGCTATATTTACTGTAAAATTCAGGATAGTGACTTTTACCTCTCCAAGCCACATAATAAAACCTATAATGAGCTGCACACATACTACATTCACATCCTGCACATCCATAGTAGCCAATGTGAAGTATGATGGAGTAGCAATTTAGTCCAGCTGTACATCACATCAGTAGTTTTGTTAAGTTATCACACATAACTTCATCCTTGGCTGAATCACCAACCTTGTCTGATTTATCCAACAGTGAATGATGCAGTGAAGGTACGAATGGAAGGAGGAGTGATGGAGGAGTGTGAGGCGAGTGCAGATGTTCTGCTGAGTGACACCATGGACCAGTACAGGACTTTCCAGATGTGTGAGCGTCTGTTGCACAGTCCAGCCAAACTAGCCAACCAGCTTCTGTTTCAGATCCCACCTCATCGACAAGTCATCCTCATAGAGAGGTGCAGTAATGATGCTCTCGTTCATTCTCCTTCAATTATCTGATGTGTTTCCAGTATCTGATATCACACTTATCAACATTTAATCAAGGATGTATTTTTCTATATCTTACTATCTTTGGAATATGCCTCTTCCTTGAACTATTCTCCTCTCAAGGCAGATGTTACCATGGTATATATTTCTTATAAACCCCACTACTTTATTCTTGTTTCCTGACAGTAGAAATAAGAATATATTCATAACAAGTTTCCTCTCTGTGTCTCTATATTTCCTTATTTAGATACTATGCCTTTGATGATGCATTTGTCCGTGAAGTCCTGGGAAAGAAACTCTCCAAAGGGACCAAGAAAGATTTGGACGATATCGGTGCCAAGACAGGTGTGACACTGAAGAGCTGCAGACGGCAGGTAAGTGCATTCTGAACACCACAATGAGTGTTCATCGGTATTACTAGTTTCAAAGTCAGTGCCCACTATTTATCAGGGGAGTCTGCATTAGTTTTAAAAGATATTATTATTGTTGTGAAACCACCTAGATTTGTTCCTGGTCCTGATCTCAGTTTTACACTGGCTATTGTACGTGATGCCTTGATTTCCAAACAATGAACATCTTTTATTGTCAAATGTTTTTCCAGCAGTGGGTACAGTTTATTAGTTGTGATGAGGCTGCTGCAGCTGAATGTCTGCAGAGCAAGCCCTTGTGCAGATTTTACACAAGTCACGTTGTTGTAATTTTAGTAAAACTCCTGCGGCATGTGTTCATTTCCAGTTTGACAACTTCAAACGTGTTTTCAAAGTTGTGGAAGAGCTGAAGGGACCCCTGGTGGAGAACATACGACAGCATTTTCTTCTCTCTGACAAGCTTGCAAGGTAATAAGTGCCTTCCTGCCTCAGGTTTATTTTCCAAAGAATTGGTATTGCTTCATATCTGTTTTGTTTATATAATGAATTACTACATGAGTTTGTATTATAAGCTAACTTTAACAAAATAGCACCAGAAAAGACTAGTATTCAGGATATACAAACTAGTAAAAACAACAAAGTTCTATCTGATTTTCTTGTTTGTCTTTTGTTAGCTCCTATAATGTCTCCTCTGCTTCTTTCAGGGATTATGCTGCCATTGTTTTCTTTGCCAACAATCGCTTTGAGACGGGGAAAAGAAAGCTGCAATATATCACTTTCCAGGACTTTGCTTTCTGTGCTGGGCAGCTTATCAACAACTGGACTGTTGGGGCTGTTGGTGAGCTATTTTCACTTGTTTCTTTTGGCAGTTTGCTGTCATTTTTATATGAGCTGTAAGAGGCATGTATAACATTTTAAATCAATGATGTAACAGATATATTAAAATGGCTCAAAATAAATGTCTTGCATAAGAACAAGAGGTATGCTGTCTATGTTGGTTGTTATGAATAAGGAACATTTAGACCGATGCCTCCTTCAGTGAGGCCCACTGACCACCAGAGGTCCTTCAGGTTTTGCAGATCCTCATTAGAATGAAGATACATTTATCAATTAGAAAAGTGAAAGATGTTACTTGGGTTTGGCAGAGTCTGAGTAATGACATAATAATTGAATAATTGCAAGAAAAAGAATAAGCATTGATAATGGTAATAAGAACAAACATCCTTTAAACTGATTTGACCATGTCTGACTAGAGTTTTTTTTGTAGATAACATGGTGGAAGACATGGACGTGGATCTTGATAAAGAGTTTTTACAAGAGCTGAAAGAACTGAAGGTTTTAATCGCTGACAAAGATCTGCTGGATCAACACAAAAGGTAACAGAAACACAGAAAAAACTACACATTTTTGCTGATGACTGAAAAACATACTGGCTTGTCTTTTTTTTTGACAATTTCTCCTCATCTGTTCTCTCCTTTCTGTTCAGTCTGGTCTGTACAGCTCTCAGAGGAAAGACTAAAGCTTTTAATGAGATGGAGGCTAATTTCAAGGTGAGAAACATCACACCTTCGTAGTATCCTGAATGTAATCCGTCTGTAACTTCTAAAATGAAAGGAAATAATACTAATAATACATTTTGGAATGTAATTCTTTATTTCTTCTTGTAGAATCTTTCCAGAGGCCTTGTCAACATCGCAGCAAAGTTAACCAACACAAAAGATGTCAGAGATTTCTTCATCGACCTTGTGGAGAAGGTGTGTGCTTTTACAAAAGTGTTTTAAGCATAGACAGATCATTCAACCCATGTTTCTGAGGCCAGCTTTAAAGTCTGCCTTTGAGACGATGTGATGTAACGTCTCCTCCCCTCCTTTTTTCCCCCCCCTCCCAGTTTATTGAGCCGTGTCGTTCAGACCGATGGACAGCTGCAGACATGAGACTCTACCTCACTCACTACACCAACTCTGCGCACATACTCGACACATTCAAGTGAGTTAATGTGCTTTTATTCTGTAAAGCTTATCGGGTAGAGCCCGACACCAACCCTGCCAAGGTTATCAATTCCCAAGGGGGCGACCCATGCTAAAAAATACAGTCATGATTTATTAGAGAGCTTAGGAACCATTAACCGATTAATGGCATACACTTTGGCCATCATTAAATGCTGCTAAAGCACAAAGTTGAGTGTTAAAATCCTCTCTAATATTGACGCCCCTGTTCTTCCACTGGGTGTCACCCTATCTCGCCCCTGATTTTTTAAACTGTAGTTACCTTGTTTCTCATGCAAACACTCTGGAATGTAGTTAAGGGTTTACACAGCCCTCTACCACTACATGCTTAACAAAGAGATATTCATAAAAAGAAACGTAGACCCCCCCCCAATTACACTGAGTGGACAAAGATTGCCTCATTTACTCTTTTCACCCAGATTTCACAATTACAGTTTGTCATGAGACTTACAGTACCTCTTTGCTCCGTTTACTTACAGTTTGCTCTCTTTCTGTCTCTGTTTTCTGCCCCTCAGACATCAGGCTGTGTGGGACAGATACATGGGCGTCATCAAAAGCTGTATCTTCAAAATGTATCACGACTGAAGCGCTTTCTTCGCGGCCTGCCCCTCTCCTTGCCTCGCTCTTCCCCCGGTTTGTTTTCTGTCTGTTCCCCCTCGCTGAAGCCGTTATCTTAGCCCTTTGGTTTATGCTTTCTCTGTTTCTTGTCGTCAGCGGTGATGAATTCTGCTTCTCAAGCCTTATTATTGCTTTTGGCCTCCCTGTTTGCAACCCTAGTGTCCCCGCAGTGTCTGTAAATTTGGTTTGTAAATAAACACATTTACATCAAAATGTCATTCTGTTTTATGTTATCGTTTTATCTGCTCTGTTATATGGAAGAGATGTTATCATTAACTCATTCCAGGGACAAGATTTACTGATCTCGTGAGTGTTGGATGGAGATTAGAGACAAAGAGAGAGGAGATATAAATCATGCTGCAAAAGTGAAGATGGCAGATTTGTAAGGGCCCTGCTTCAGCAGTCTGCACTCAGTATGGAGTATTAACTTTATTAGTGTTCAAGATTTTAAATATAAGCTGCAGATGACATGCGTCGTGAATTGAAACGTCTGTCTGTGTGTGTGGTCATGGGAATAAGAGACCAACCAGGGGGGCACAGTTGGTCCAGCTAGGGGGTGGTCAGTGTGACTTTTAACAACACCCCCCGTAATGACAGCTGGCATTTCTGCCACCACCCAGAAAGACAGAACAGATAAACAAACTGAGGCTGAGAAAAGGTTTTTTAACCAAAACACTGGATATTTACTTACAGGAGAAAGATACAGTAATCGCTCCAATAATTTAAAAAAATAGCATGATTGCTAAAAATATAAAGATTAGTTTATCTATTAAAGAATATTCAGTTGTGAACTATAATGCAGGCAATCATTTTGTAAAGGGTGTTTCTTAAAGTATCTTGGATTGAAGCTTGCAATTATAGTAATGTGGCTGCTGCTCATTTAATTTCAAAGAGGCTTTTATTTTGTGGGATGTGTGACCTTAAAGTTTGACTTTATGTTGAGTCAGACTTAAACTAATAAAGACCAATGTGGGTTAAGCAACATCTTATCCAGTTTGCAACATAACAGCCTGCAAATCTTGCAAGGAAAAATACTGCCGGAAATGATTCCACGTGCAGTAATGGATTAGTCACGTACAAACAGAGAGCAGCAAAGTTAGTTCGTTGGTCAAGAATAGTGATAGTAGTTTACTTTCTGTATTTCATCCCAGAAAGCGCCACCACTTTATTCTGAGAAATAAGCTGACACATTTTCCGAATAGGTCTCCACACTCTCTCTCTGTCTGTCTTCCTCTCTCTAATTTTTGTCCACATTCCATTAACTTCTCTCTCCCCCGCTATAAATATCCTGCATGTCAGATTGGACGAGAGCGAGTTGCTTTATGGAAAGAAAAAAAAAGGAAAAGATGGGGGAGGTAAGTATAGATAGATGGGGGGTAAATGGGGAAAAAAGGAGGGAGGAAAGGGTGGGAGAGCTTGGGGCTTTTGCGGGGGTTTAGTTTAAATGAAACCAGGTGTGTTGTGGGACCAGTAAGAGGGGGCATTTTGTAAGAAGATGGGGGGGCAAGTGTGTGAATCTGTGAGTTGTTGTTCCGCCTGCGATTTGGACGGATTTGGAATTTCGGAATTTGGGCCGCAGACCAGGAATTTGCATCCTGGGGGGTCAGGGAGAGGGGGTTTGGAGAGTGGAGGGTGGCAGTGCAGGGGGCCAAGGGGGAGGGGGGGGGGGGGGGGTAAGAATGGGCTGTCCCTCTCTCTCTCTCTCTCTCTCTCTCTCCCCTCTCCGTCTCTTGCTCTCTCTCTCTCCCTCCCTCCCTTTGCATGTGTTCAGCTGCTCCAGCTGTCGGTCTCCCCACTCACTCTCTCAGGGTCATACAGGCAGGAGTTTAAGGGACCACTTCTGTACGCCAACTCAGCCGGGACGACCGCAGCCAGCAGAAGGACACACTGGTCAGAGGGAGACAGAGAGACGGAAGACCCATCCGCAAAAGATCCATCCGTGAGTTTTGCTGTGCTTCTTCAATATCTGATTCCCACGTCAGAAGATATTTGTGTCAAACAGAGAACTGCCGGATGACTTGTCATGTTTGCGAGAGTTTTAGGGAGAAGTAACGGAGGTGAGGTGTGCCTCTTACCCACTTTTCTGGTACAGGCCATACACGTCACAGTTACACCACTGCTCTGCTCTCCCAGCTACACTTGGCTCCTCACAAGAGCCAAGATAACGTGGCCCACAGTCTGTGTAGTTTGCTTCTTGGCTCTGCGTTTCAGAGACTGTAATAGGGGGGTAGACAGGAAGAGAGGCAGTGAGTCACAGGGCATGTATTATTGTACAGTATGTTGCAAAATTCCTCCACCTCATCTCTCTTGTACAACGTTTAAAGCCAGTGTCACAATCTCGGTTTGGTCACTCGAGGGGGGGAAACTACAGCAGCACAATGTGGGTGAAGTTCCAAGTCTATGTAAGAGAAACAGGTGCCAGCTATAGTATATACACATAAAACACTCTTGAAACCTTGATAACTTCACAGACAGTGTAGGATGCTGCCTTACTATTGCCTTACTATAGTGTATTTTATCACTGTTTATACAGTATACTCCTAATAGCTAACATGTGACAGCTCCACCGTCAATGGGAAGCAGCGCTGTTCCCCTGAGAGCAGCACATCATGTTGTGCCACATTATATGCATACACTATCACAGCCCCTTAAACACCTTTTACACAAGGAGCAGCATCACCTGGGAGACTATAACAGCTCAGGAGGGACTTGTTACAGTTACAGTGTGTGAATTTCTCCTCCAGGCCACTATTCATCGTTGTTTCCCAGAGCAGGAGTTAGGCTGCGTGTGAGATGGTGACCCTCTGGTTGTGGATTTGCAGGTTCACTGCCACAACGGTAACAGAGCACAGCTGGAGCGCGCCAGGCCACCATGTTCTCAGGCTGCTCCACGCACAACCGAGCAGAACAACACAAAGCTCACAATGTATACACTACAACAAATGACCATCCTGCAGTGTGTGTGTGTGTGTGTGTGTGTGTGTGTGTGTGTGTGTGTGGTCCAACTGTGTGTTTTTCCTGGTCTCCATGTGGACACTTTTATAAGCCACCTGACATTTGCTTGTTAAATTGTGCTGACTGTGTGAATTAAAAAATGGGTCGGCCTGCTGTTACAGAGCCCAGGCAAGCCCTGCCTAGTAATTATATTAGATTATAATTATTTTATCATGAGAGTATTGTTTGTATTATTAATAGTATACACAAGAGCAGTAACATTTTGAGGGTTCAACTGGGGCTACAACTCACTATTATTTGATTAATATATTGATTATTTTCTCTATTAATTGTTTTGTTTAGTAAATGTCAAAATAGGAAAAAAGAAATCATCACAAGTTCCCAGAGCCCAATCGATGTCATGTAGTTGCTGATTATCTTACATAGTGATGTGGTATTACAGTCAACCTGTCCAGATGATGAATTCCCTCCCTGGGTTCTCTGACATCTTCCAACACAATGAGGAGAGATGAGGGGTTAGGGGAGCAGTGGATGGAGGTTTGGCACCAGTTATCCTCTGATGTGAATCCATGGGGGGTTTCCCAGAACCTGATACTCTGGGAACCACTGCCGTGGCAGGGCATCCCAGCTGGGAACTGGCGCCCACATCCTTGCCACGGGCATTCCAGAGGTCCACCGCCACTTGATCTCCAGCGGCAGCCGGGCAACACCCATGCATCTCTACTGCCCACTTTCAGTAGCCAGTGAGTGACTGGACCCCGGACTGATGGTCAGTTTGTTTTTGGGTGGTTTTGGGTCACATACTTGCTGGTTGTAAGTGGCCGCTGGGCCAATTCAGAGAGGTCACGTACTGCGGCCGTCTGATTGCACGGTGGTATGTGTTACCGTCTGTGCTTCGAGGGTGAGGGCATGTTTTGCTTCTTTTCACCACGCAAAGGTCACTAATGGCCTGTGATGTCATCCATCAAGTATTTGAGGGTGTCCACATCACCCTGCGGCCTTCTGTTTGTTTCGATATGAAATACAACAATAAACGATGCCTGTAAATGTGGCCTCTGGAGTTTATATCAGAGCGTGTGTCTGTGCACGTAGACAGGCAGTGATTATAACTTTCCTGTCATGTATTTTAACTGGAGCTCACTGACTTTGCAAATAGCACTTGCTTAGAAGTTTTTTATTCCTTGAATGGCCCTTTTTTTTGGTCTGTGGGAGCTGGAATAGGTGATTTGTTTATGTTTAGAGTCAGCTTAAACACTTATAGCTTCTCTCCGGGAACATTAACTGAAGGATGGTTGTGTCTCTGCTGGGAGAAAAGCCCAGTCCATCAGAGCACTCAGCAAACATAATTCACTATAAATCTACCTCAACAAATACACCACACTGTACAGAACATTGTAGGAAAGGCCAGTGGTGGAAGAAGTTCTCAGATCCTTTACTTAAGTAAAAGTAGATATACAACAGTGTAGAAATACTCCATTACAAGTAAATGTCCTGCATTAAAAATTCACACAAGTATTACCAGCAAAGTGTACTTGAAGTATCCAAAGTTTCACTGACACTCAACACAGCATCTACAGAGAAGGAGATTCTTTGTCACAGGGACAAATTAACTTGAAGTTTATCTCAGAAAGTGAAGCAGCTGAGCAGGAGATGCTCTTGTAAAATATGCAAGTAATAGCCAGGATTTATGCGCTCCCACCGACGCTGCTCTGATACACAGTAAACCGGACCTCCGGAGGCAGCGCTCAGCACGACGATCATTCCAGTGAGTTGTAGTTTTCTCACAGAGGGCTTTCTGTGAGCAGCTAATATGAAAGTATTTCTGTGATGTTGACTTTGTTATTTTCAGCAGAAGGATGGATACGTCACGATGTTTATGTTTTTACCTGGCAGAGAGATTCATTCCATTTATTCCTGCTGCGATCAAGAGGGGGAACTGTTTGGTTGACAAACAGTGAACCAAGTCCAAGAAGCTAACTGTTTGTGTTCTGACTGACTACTTAAAAATTGGCTCCAGCGCTTTTGCTTCAAGTTGATTTATCCATTTCAGCTGTGGGACGGCTCACAGCACCAGTGTGTTTTGAGACTAAATTGAACCATTTTGTGCTTTTCTGAGTTGCTAATGTTGCCTTTTTCCCCCTGTCTTTGCCTCTGTCTCTCTCTGAAATATAGATACCACCTCTCGGCTGCTCTGTGCATCACAAAGTCTGCTGCCTCTCTCATCTTTGAAGCAGCGCCACCTGTCTGATAGCTGTTTGTGTGTGTGTGTGTGAGTGTGTGTGTGTGTGTGTGTGTGTGTGTGTGTGTGTGTGTGTGTGAGTTTGTGTGCATGTTTTACGCGTGTTCCTGTCCCGTCTCCCACAAATCAGTGCATTAGTATGCAGGGTGCTTGTGTGTCAATCTTGTGCGTGTGCATATGTGTGTCTGTGCTCCTCCGCAGTGCTATTTCACAGCCACCTTCAGAAAGTGACACCTACACGGTAAGGATGGACAAATCTCTCTCCCTCCTCTTTCCCTCTCTTTCTTTTTCTTTGCATCTTCTCTTCCTTTCTTCCACATTATACATCACATCTCTCAGTTGAAAAGACTTATTCTTTGTGTTGAACTGTTGGCCTCAAATCCTCTCTCCTCTTTCTTAGCTCTGGTTCTTATGTCCTCATCTTCTTCTTGTTTAATATTCCACAGAAGTTTTCCCTTTCCAACATTTTATAGTAGTCATAGCTGGGGGGTAATTTTAGTTTTAATTCCATGTTTCTTTAGGCCTCACTTTTTCCTTCCACGCAGCTCACAGCAATATATTTTGTTTCCAGAATGATAATGACCCTTTTTCCAAACAGCGGCCTTGAATGCTTTGTTTTTGAAGTGACATTTGGCTTAGGGAGAGCAGTTTAAAATGTCACAAATCCTTTAACAGCAGCAGACTTCTTGTCTTTTTGGCCCAGCAGTCCTACATGAATACAGAGGAAACAAGTTTCTCTATCCTCTGCTTCTTTTTTTTTTTAATGTCCCAGTACTGGGGATTTATTATGTATTATGAATATATTATGCAACTACTTGGCTCAGAGGGACTGTTCACATCTTTCTTTCCATCATTTTCTCACACTCTCTTCCTGTCTCTGCTGCGCTTTGTAGGAATGCACAGATGGGTATCACTGGGACCCTCAGACTGAGCACTGCAAAGGTAAAGCTCTCTTTTACCTGCCTTTATTCCATCTCACCACTTACATACAGTAACATTTTTGATCATCCTGTTGCTCTTTACACTTCTGTCCTTTTGATTTGTTCCTAACAAGTATGTTTAATGCCTAAACGTCTGTCTCTGCGTCTCCCACCAGACATAAACGAGTGTGACACCATTCCAGATGCCTGCAAAGGGGAAATGAAGTGCTTCAACCACTATGGAGGGTACCTGTGCCTTCCCCGCTCTGCATCAGTCATCCCAGCCCCAGAGCCCGTTATCACGCCCACCGTGACCAACCCCTGCCCTCTGGGCTACGAGCCGCAGGGAGACAGCTGTGTGGGTGGGTGTCTGGTTTGTAGGTCTGGGGGTTGGAGGTGGACAGGTGGCCGCAGGATGAGTGATCATTAAGCATGTTTGTATGTGTGTGATTGTGTAAATTTATTGTCGGCGGCCACAGATTGCGAGGGACAGGTGGTCGTAGCAGGTGTTAGGACTGGAGGCAGCATGTTGGTGCAAGTTGTGTGGGTGTGAGTGAGTATGAGTCCACGGGGGGCAGACAGACAGCGTAGGAATTTGGAAGATTTCACACGAGAACAGCTGCTGTGTTTTAAGAACCGGACTTGTAGCGAGAAACCTACTCGTGCTGGAGGACGGTGAGGTGTTCATCTGGCCTGCGTGAGACAGCAAACATGATTCAACATGATGTGATATTTTCAGCTGTCGGGTGCAAATGAGGGGAACAAAGTCGCCATCGTCTACCCTCCAACAGTCACACTGTATCTTCCTGTCATGCTGAATGATGCAGTGTTTGCTCACAATAACCACATTCTTACATTGTGTGTCCTTGTTTCACTTCACCCACAAACACAGACGTCGATGAGTGTGAGCGAGACGAGCATGACTGCCAGCCCAGCCAGCAGTGTATCAACTCTCTGGGTGCCTTCACCTGTCAGTGTCCGGATGGTTACCGCAAGGTTGGCACAGAGTGCATTGGTGAGATAATCTGAATTTATCCTTTATCTGGCGTAACTAAGCAGGCTTAAATATGGCAACTCAGAAAAGTGTTTTGTTACATGGCCCAGGGTGAAGTTAGTCATAGCAAGAGTGACCTTAATAACCTGCAGGAATGTGAACATCCCTCTTCTGACTCCATTTCTCTCTCACAGACATCGATGAGTGCAGGTACAGGTACTGCCAGCATCGCTGTGTCAATGTCCCCGGTTCCTTCTCATGTCAATGTGAACCTGGTTTCCAGCTGGCAGGAAACAACCGATCTTGCATTGGTGAGTGACACCCTCTGCAACTGATTATGTGACTCAACTGTCACAGCCGCCCTCTCTGAAATCAGGCTCCAATCAACTTCAAACTTTCAGAGATCTTATTCAGGCTTTTTTGTTGAGTGCCTGACGAAAATTTAAATGTGGAAAATGTGGTTTCAAATCTTAAAGGGGAACTCTACCGATTTTACAAATCTGTCTGTAACCCTAATGCATATGAAAAAAGTTGTAGAAAGGCTTTTGTGGCTCCAGAGGGCGTGAAATCTGATAAATCTGATGTCACTTGAGTCAGTGTCGGTTGGAGCTGAAGACTACACGTTTGAAAAAGGAAAATAAAATCTGAGCTTACCAGACCTCTGTAGCCCACTCCTCATCTCTGCTTGAGGCTAGCAGCTTGAGGATACATTAGCACCTACTAGCATAACCGAACCGAATCTCAGTGAAATAAAACAGATGATATCTTTTTTTTTATGCTGCATTGATTTTGATCCTTTTTGAGTCCACACATGTTACAGTAGTGCAGTGCTGAATCAGTACAGTATACTTTTAGGCATTTCTCCACAACATTAAATATTCATGACTACATAGGAAAAAGTTTAACGCTCAAAAACTTAAAAGTTTTAAGTTTGATCACATTTGATTGACAGTTGTTTGGCAACATTAGCAACAATCCCACAACTGTCCCAAAACTGTTTGAACTTTGGCAGAAAATAAATTGTGTGTCCATGTTGGACCCCATCACTCACTGTAACAAGCTGATTGAGAAAATGTGTTTTGCCTTTAAATTCATTCTGACTTCGGCCTCCAGTTCAAGTTCAGTTCAGATGCAGCAACTGTAAACGTTTTTTTGGATGTGTGTTACACTGTAAAATCTACCTTCCCTCCTTTCAGATGTGAATGAATGTGATATGGGCGCTCCCTGCTCTCAGAGGTGCTACAACACGTACGGCACCTTCCTTTGTCGCTGTGAGCAGGGCTATGAGCTGGGGCCTGATGGCTTTGCATGTAACGGTAAGACACCCACTCTATTGGTCGGTCTGAAGGATTAATATGAGTGAGAGTACAAAGTTGGCAGTTTCTGTGATGCCAGTCTGCTCTGTTTTCTGTTCCTGTTCTACCTTTAATTTTGAACGATTAATAAAACCTGAACTTGTAACTTCACAGACATCGATGAGTGCAGCTACTCCAGTTACCTGTGCCAGCACCAGTGTGTCAACCAACCAGGGAAGTTCTCCTGTGTGTGCCCAGAGGGATACCAGCTGCAAGGCACCAGACTATGCCAGGGTAAGCACACCCACCTCCACTTCCTCCCAAAACTAACACCTACCTCTCTGTGCTCTCAGAGTCACAAATGCTGCACTGAGTCAATACTTATTCACTCTTTGACAGCAGCTCTATTTTTGTCCTGTTCCTGTTCGATCGAACATCATGAGCTGTTTTTGTTCTGCAGATATAAACGAATGTGAAACTGGTGAACATCAGTGTACCGACACGCAGACCTGCGTTAACATCCACGGACGATACCAGTGTGTGGACGTAAACCGGTGCCAAGACCCTTATGTACAGGTGCCTGACAAGTGAGTGACACCTCATGAAAGCTTGTGTATGTTCATACACAAACACACTCACACACCTTTTCCCAATTACCAAAGTATGTGCTGGCCAACAGCTCAGAATATAATCAGCCCCTGTATTGAGTATGGCTCAAACCGCAAGATTACCCCAATTACTTTTTCCACATATGAGTCCAACTTGCAGCCTTTTCTTTTGAGCATGGCCCAGTGCAATAAGAAAACTATTACAGTTGTGAACAAGTGTTGGATTGGTAACAGGTGTGGGGCACCATTAACATATCCCAGATAATTTGGTAATATAAATTGTGTTTTAGAAAAACTACTGGCTACTGTTCAATATTTGTTTAGATTTTAGGAGTCATATTACTCCCTCTGCTGGCTGATTCATGAACTACTGATATTACTACAATTCCCTTTGCACTTATTGTACTCAAAGAGGTCTTACTTCTCTGTCCAGCCGCTGTGTGTGTCCTGTCAACAAGCCCGTCTGTCGAGATCTGCCTTTCTCTATCGTCCACCGCTACATGAGCATCACCTCGGAGCGCTCCATCCCCTCCGACATCTTCCAGATTCAGGCCACCAACGTCTCTCCGGGGGCTTACAACACCTTCCGCATCCGCTCCGGTGACGACAACTCAGACTTCTACATCAGGGTGAGAACAGTCATAGAGCATGGAGAGGAGGATGGTTGTTTGTTGAAGCTACCTATGCATATGGTGTCATATGATGGTGCTTCCTTCCTGATTAGACCTACTTGAAATGTCACCCGCTGCATTTTATTCATTCAGTGCATCTTAACAAATTAATTCCTGATATAATGGCCTTTTTTATTTTTCTAAACAGGAACCTCAGAGGATATAGTCAGCCATCTTTATATGGTTTAGGTCATAAACTATGCTTTCAATTCGTCTCGATTTCCTATTTTTGAAAACAAGAGTCATCACGGTCCCACTAACTGTCTTTAAGCTTTTTGCTTGGATAGAAAACTGAGAATCTGTTCTTCATCTTAAAACATGAGTACAAAACTTAAAGCCCTTTGAAGTCATTAGACCTCTTCTCAGGAGTGCGTGCATGTACAGGCTGTTTGATTAACTGTCCCTTACTGTCCTGTTAATGTCATAGCACCTGTTAGGGTGTGACAACAAATTCTTATTAAGCAGAGTCTTGTTAAAGGAATAGTTCAACATTTTTGGAAATACACTTATTGGCTTTTTGCCGAGTTAGATGAGAAGATCGATACCACTCTCATATTTGTATGGTAAATATGAAGCTACTGCCAGTTTAGCTTAGTTTAGCACAAAGACCTGAGGTTTCAGTTTTACTGGGGTTTATGTGCAGGACTAGAAAATAGTAAGTATAAAAACCACAACAATATAATAAAATGTGTTTATTTATAAATGAGCTTTAGAGGTGCTGGTAGGTGGATTTTTGTTACGTTTGAGCAGAGCCAAGCTAGCTGTATGAACATATATGTACATTAATCTCCTCATCTAACTCTGGGCAAGAAAGTGAATAAGCATATTTCCCAAAACTATTCCTTTATGTGAAAACACCTGTGTGAGTCCTTTAAAAACCTCATGTCACTCACACACTCATTTATATTTGTTTTTGTCTTCTCCAGCAAATCAATAATATCAGCGCCATGCTGGTGCTGGCTCGCGCCGTGTCGGGGCCCAGAGAGTACACGTTGGACCTGGAGATGGTGTCAGTTAACCCTCTGCTCAGCTACCAGGGCAATTACCAGACCAGCTCCGCCCTCAGACTCTCCATCTACGTCGGGCCGTACACCTTTTAAAGAAGAAGAAGAAGAAGAGGAAGAGTGGAGGGACACATAGAAAGAGAGAGAGAGCTGGGGAGAAACACAGATGCAAAAAAAAGCGGGAAGTGAAGCTGTAAAACTAAAGTGGTCGATGCCATTCAACCAGTCACTGTGATGTTACACTCTTAGCTTTTTGTACGTAGTCGTCCAAAGAAAGCCACACACTTCTGTCGGCCCACCATATTATGTGTAAGAATATACATACAGTAGATAAACGGATAAATAACAGCCTTAGAATAATTAGTCCAAATGTGTTCCCTTGTGTTTAGTGTTTTCCTGTTTCTTAGGATATCATGTTTGTTATTTGTTACTTAACACCTATCTGACAGCACCATTCTGTGGTCAATGTGTATAAAAAGGGATTTTACTCTGAAGGTTTCTTTTCTTCACATCTGTTCAGGGTGATAACAAATCTGTGTGACATATTTTCCATCTGCCTTCAGGTGGAGTGATTCACGCCCGGCGTCACTAGATTAATCTGTTTTCACCAGTTTACATCCTTATCTCCGGTTCCGTTCTGTTTGTCACTTTATTCTTGTCGGTCCTTTTTGCTGTTGACAGACGTGATTCAGTAACCACTCAGATCAGACCTCAGCATCCACGCTCCGCCCTCCACTGTTCATTCCTATGTTCAGGCTCTCCATCACTTTTTGTAGGTTTGTCACATTGCTGATTGTGTTGTACTTGTTTATTTGTTTTGCTTTTTGTCTCAGATTTAAACCCAAATAAAACAATATACCTTTAAGTCTCTGAGTCACTGTGAAAATCACAGCAATTTCATTCTTATAAGCCTTTTTATTCTGCAGCATCCATCCCTCTGAAACCTCTAATGCTCTTTAGAGACTAGAAATTTAGTTTGCAACTTTTCTGGTGTTTGATCAATCAATTCAGTCATTTTTCAAGCAAAAATGCGAAACACTGGCCGCTGGTCCCAGCTTCTCCAGTGTGAGGATTTGCTGCTTTTCTCTGTTTTATATGATCATAAACTGAATATCTTTGGGTTTTAGACTGTTGATCACCATATACTTACATATATATGTATACATATGTATTTACATGCATATATACACTGTATATATATGGCCTGCTCAGTTGTCCAACCACCATCTCTGTTTATCTACTTCCTCCAGTGAATCATTGCCCATTTTTACTAAAGAAAGAAGAAAGTGGTTTCAATATGAAGTCGTGTGTGAGAGTAAGAGTGCCGTCAAGTCTATCTGTGTTTCGTTGAGTTGGGCCCACGACACGAGAAGGCTCAGCAGCGTGTTCCAGCGTCCCAGAACCACCCCCCTCTTTACCTGCACCCACACACACTCAACACAGCCCTCTGCAGCAAAACACATTTGCTTCTTTCTGTATCATCATCAGCTCACAACAACCAGCCGACAGCTAACATCATCATGATTTCCGTCACTGCAGCCTGGACTCTCTCAGCTAAACATACAAGGCAGAGGGACCACTGCTCCATTTTGATTTCTCTCTTCTTCACTAATAATCTAAAAATGGAATTGAATCTTGCATCAATTTCATAACATCCTTAAATTAGAGAGGAAATGCAGCAAATGTCTGCGGTTTAAATTAAACAAGGCTGAAGCTCTGCAGCCTTCTGTTCTATTTTTTACTGTCACAGCACTTCACTTTTGTAATAAGTGATTCTCCTGACCCAGAAAAAAAAACTATGGAAAAAGAGAGAGAGAGGGAGAAAAGAGAGAGGGGAAAGCCCTTATTTTACAGTCCACTGCTGTTTGCTCCGCCCAGTCCTACACACAAACACACACAAACACACCACACACACCTCCCATCTGTCCTCACTAGGGGGTGATGACTCACACACAGCCCTGTTTTTATGTAATCAGATCAGACGGCGCTCGGCCACCAGGGGGCAGCAGATCACACAGATCCCCTCTCACAGCAGTAGTCCAGGAATAGCAACAACCTGAGGAGAGAGTGTTGGTTTTATAACCTAATTGACCAGCGAGCCTACAATTTCTCCCGTTTTCCATGAACTCATACACCTGTGGGAGGAAAAAGTGATGGCAACTTTGTCTACTTTTCTCAAATAGTGTACAATTCAACGACTACAGCATACAGCGCTGAAATATGTTGAAGCACAGACTTTTTCTTGCATAACTTGGCATCTTGTGACGACAGAGAACAAATATGACCGAGCCTGGCGATGGTGTTAAAGAGTGCAGTAGGGTAGGAGGTGTGTGTGTGTGTGTGTGTGTGTGTGTGTGTGTGTGTGTGTGTGCTCACATTATGGGAGAGTGGCGATCCTCTAGCATTTCCTGTTGGTATTCAGACAGAAAGAAAACCTCAATGAAACAGGATCACACTGTCATGGATCGATGACTGAGTGAGCCTACCGGACACAGGCCCAGGGGCTCAGGGGGCCCAAACCGACCATGAAGAAACACAAACCGACCACGAAGAGACGCAAATCGACCACAAAGAGATGTAAAATGAAAAGAGACACAAAGCAACCGCAGAGATGCACAGAGACGCAAGAAAAATGCAAAAGCTACCACAGAGAGACAAAATTACAAAAAACTACAGAGAGCAATGCAAAATGACCACAATGAGACGTAAAAGACCACCAAGAAATGCAAAACTACTAAAAATAGATGCAAAATGACAAAAGATTGACGCAAAAACAACCACAAAGAGATGCAAAATTATTTTAAAAAGATGCTAAACGACCACAAAGAGGTGCAAAACAACTACAAAGAGACGCACAATGACTAAAAATAGACGCAAAACAACCAGAATGGGACACAAAATGACTAAAAATAGACGCAAAATTACTAAAAATAAACACAAGACAACTAGAAAGAGACACAAAATGTTTTGTGTATGTATATAGGAGGGGTGGGGGGGCCTTTTACGTGTCTGTGCCCAGGTGCCCATTGTTTCATAATGTGTCCATGGACGCTGTATTAGCACAGAGAAGAGACAGAGTGTGTGTGTGTGTGTGTGTGTGTGTGAGTGTGTGTGCGCGTGTGTGTGCGAAGTAATGTAACTGGAGGATTCAAATAAAGCATTTAAAATGTGAGCATTTGTATTGTAGGTCTGTGTTTGCACCCAATATCTGCATGCTTCTGCTTGTATCTGTGCCAGTATTTCTGTTTGTGTGTGTGCAGGGTGTGGGTGTTTACATAGGAGAGCATGTGTTTGAGAGTGGCATTGCCCACACAGACGAGTGGGAGGAGTGTTTGGGGTGGCAGAGGGGAGTGCTGGAGCTCCTGGGCCTCTTTTTTTTTTTTTTTGGCACCTTCGCTGGAGTATGATCTCATTTCTGGGCAAGCCGTGCCCTGTAGGCCGCAGTGGGGGACGGCGTGGGACCGGAAGTGGAGAAACTAAGGCCCATGCAGGGCAGAGTGCACCAGTACGATGGAACAAACATGGCGGACAGAAGAAACACCTTTCCATATTATACAATCCTGTTTGAGACATGCTGCCATGATGGACGAACAATCTGTTCCCCAGGTCTAACGCTTTGATCTCCACCTATTGCATTACAAAAAGCTCTCGATGCTTCCCCCCTCCACTGCACCACAATGCAGGTATTATGTTTATGAATGAAAGAGCGAGGTGGAGTGTCATTTCCCTCCACCCACACACCCCGAGCACCCAGATTAGTTAATTAACTAAAAGAACGGGCAGTGGAATCTGTAGAACATCAAAAACAGGCTGCACAATACAAAGAGGGCTGCGTGATTAGGGAGTGTAAATTAGTGAGGGCATGAGGCTCTCTCCTATGGATATTTGCATGCAGTGTATAGATATATGGGGCGGGGGGTGGGGGGTGGGGGGGTTGGGGGCATTACACAATATCACACAAACAATCCCATCAGTGACTGATTTAAAAAACAACCGACACCCATGATACATCTGAGTTTATATTCAATGCCTGCTGGATTTTACAGACACATTATTACACACAATTTGTGTACCAAATAAGTGCAACTGTGTTTTTCCAGGAAAACATAATATAAAAAGAGCAGAAAAAGGTAGACTGACTCCCTCTCACTACATGAAACATACAGACAGTCTGCCTTGAATAAAATTGTTATATTGGTTGTAAATCAAATTTTTACTGGCTGTTTACTGGCTGGATTGTTAATAGTTACACATTTAGTCATGAAAGCCTTTTGGACAGTGATTCCCAGCCAGTGGTACTTGTGCCACCAAGGTAAGGAAAAGATAGCAGAGTAGATCAGCTCATAAGAAAAGGTATATGTCCACATATTTGTGTTTGAGAGGGAAATAAACACAAATTAAACAAAAACAAAAATTGGTGCGGGGTTGATCTTTAGTTTATTTAGTGTCCCAATAAGCAACAGACTACCAGCTACAATCGACTAACTGAACAGGCTGCACAATACAGAGAATCACCAAAGTTATTACAGTTCGTCCTGAGGGGAACATGAATGTGTGAACTAAATTTCATGTTAATCCAGCCAAGTAGTTGTTGAGATATTTCAGTCTGTACCAACAAACCGACTTCACTTTCAGAGGTAAAGAAACAGGAGGCGTTGACATTTAAAGGACTCAAATGTCTAACAGGATGAATATATTTCCAAACATAATGAGCTTTGATTGGATTTTCTATTAGTTAGAAATAAATCCAGTGGGATTTTCTTCCTCTTATTTTTAATATTTGTCAGACCAGAAGTGACCTCCACATGCATCACACAGGGGGCTTACATGTTCTCTAAATTGTCCTCCTGTAATACAACAGGAGTCATTTCTTGTTAGCTCTGGAAATAATTAGCTTATCAGTCTGGTCCAATTACAGGTTCAATTGCTGGGCATGTTCATTACCTCGGGTCAGCGTAATCTACTACGAACACTCTGGGAATTTAGTGCAGGGTATCGCAGCGAACAGGATGTTGGGTCACATGTCAGTGATTAACAACAGTGTAATTAAAGTTATGACTGTGCAGGTGTCTGAGAGGATGACTGCACATGCAACATGTATTCTGGCACTTGAACAACATCTTTATTTATCTTTGTCATTCAAACAAACAAAACTTCAGCTGACATACTGGATTACATGAGAGCCTTGGAGAGATTTATATAAGGCTCTAAGCTAGACCTTACCCATGCCTACTCTACCTTCAGTTTCTTTACTCATTGCGTAAATGTGGTAACCAAGAAACGACAACGTGTTGCTATGGGTGTGTGTGGGTGTATAGCGGCAAAAGGGACCTATGCTGAAAAGACATTCAACCCTGAGAAAAATAACAGCAGTGAAAAACTCAAAAGTATGTGAACGGCAGGGAGCAGAAGCTGCACAGGAATTTTGTGAATCACCCAAAACACAAACTGATTGTGAAACAGATATTTGGGCTGTGACTTTTAGCTGAAAAAAAAAAAAGTTGAATTCAGATGAAACAAAAAAAACCCAGCTCACTACAGATTCACCAGGCAGTCTGCAGAAAACAGTGACAGCGTCAATCCGTGCAAAATAAACACCGTGGTCACGTCTTCATAAAGAGTCCGTCTGAGGAGGAGACACCTGCAGGCAGTGATGGATGAAGTACTCACAGCATTTACTTAAGTAAAAGCACTAATACAACGATGTAAAAATACTTACAAGTAAAAGTCCTGCATTCAATATATTATCTTTTGTTTGGGTTCCTGGAGACCTCTGGGCCTCTTTAACAGCTCAAAAAACATACTTTTAAATGATTTTATCACCATGTTTTCTTTATAAAAACACAAGTTTAGTTAAATATCATGTCAAGCTAGTTTCATTTCTTATATCCTTCTGCTGTATTTATGTGTATAAGTAGTGAAACATTATTTTTTACAACCTATAACTGTTCTATAATAACGTTTTGAGTGATTATCACTAAATATTTGTACATGTTTAAAGTGCACCTGTATCATTATTCTTGTGTTTTTGGGTTCCTGGCAGCTTTATACTTTGTTAAACTGACAAAATGAGACACCATGCATGTGGGGTAAGGACAGCTTATGAAGGTGCTAAACAAGGACAAAAAGGAAAGCATGGAAAGTCAAAATGAACCTGGAGGGTTAAACATGATTTTGAAGTGATGACATGTTTCAGTTGTGTTTGTGTTTGTGGTCTCAGAGACTGCAGCTGTAAATGAATAAATATTCATGGGACCTAAGTATTACCAGCAAATTCTATCATTGTTTAAATATCAAATGTACTTTTTGCATGTACTCATTCATCATAATATAGCGTTATTATCACTGGTGTATAAATATGTAAAATGTTATATCTAGTTAAAATTGAGCTCATTTAAACAACTTTATATACTATATGTGTCACAATATATCATATTTAATAACCTGATCATATGTTCTGTCTGTAAACTGTAACTACAGCTGTCAGATGAATGTAGTGGAGTAAACAGTAAAATATTTCCCTCTGAAATGTAGTAGCACAAATTAGAAATACTCAAGTAAATTAGTAGTACTATAGAGTACTATAGAGTAGATGTATTTAGTTAAATTCCACCACATCTGCCCAATAACTCTTTCTTATTACAGGCGTTTCTAATTTAGTGTTTTGTTAACAAACCAATATGATAATAACATCCAATAAAAAGCTGCTTTCCTCAAAAAAGGTTCATCTATAACCTGTTACCTGATTTCCACCTCGTTGACACCGTACAGGTCTTGTTTGTGTATTAATGTATTTTTGGCGCACTATAGATAGAAAACAGGCCTCAATGGGAAGAAAAACGAATGAGCCACAGCTGACAAGTAATTGACCCCCTTCCATTCATGAATCAGCCTGGAATGAATGAATCAGTAAATTGCTCGGGACAGCAGACAACAGAGAAGGGCAGAACAAAATGAAGTAAACTGTAATGTGAGGGGGGTGTCGCATGATCGCCACCAAAATGGTCGGGTCAAGAGAGATGTATTTTGAGCGAGGACGGCGAAGGAAAAGAGGACAAAATGGACCGAGTCTAAGAAAAGAACAAGGTACAAACGTGGTTTATTGGCTGATGTGAAGCCCATTCAGCACATCTGTTCCTCCCTCGCTCTCATCAGCCCACTCTCTGCTTTTATTATGCAACACCTTGCTCTATCTGCTCCATCTTCAACATATGTCAAGATGACATACATTAAAATCATTAACATTAAGCTAACACTGAATGTAAAATGTACCCACATATCAGGTCCATCGTCTTTTGTCTTTTTGCCTGATTTGATCTGCGCTTGACCTTTTGTCTGAAAATGAGGCTGCGAGTTAATCGAGGGGAGCGAGACAAACGGGGAGAGAAACAGAGAGAGGAAAGGTAGAGAGGGAGTCTCAATGAAAGATCTGCTGCTAGGAGGTCTCTCATGATGTAACGCATCTACATCACGTCACCATGGCAACCCCGCATCAGCACCAACTTACTGTGGGGAGAAAGAGTCAGTGTCTGTGCTATGGTATGCCACAGTACAGTACTAAAAAAAAAGACATATGGGTACAAATGACTAGACTAAATTTTATACATAATAATAAATATTAAATGTTAAATAAATACTTTCCAAAATAAAACAGGTTTTTCTTGTATTTAAATGAAAGTGATGCATGTTTTAGCTTTAAAAACTGCACGTTAAATGTATTCTGATCTTTATCCTTGAGCACAGACACATGTCTAATCTCATGCAGTATAATAAAGCCTCTCGTGGCGGACTCCTTCATCAATAGAAATATCTTGGCTATTTACCGAGTTATTGTCCCCATGTTCTCCTGTGAGTCTAATATAATCCAGGGACCTTGAGGACACAGAGAACTCGGAGCACAACTAAAGAGCTCTAGTGAAAAACTTCTGCCCCCTGTTCTGTGCCCTGGCTGCTAAAAATAAACTAGATATTGAAAAGCGAAGAGAAAAGGTACAAGGCTACTGGCTCACAAAGCCAAACCGAGAGAGAAGGAGGAGGTAGGGAGTGATGGATAAAGGCGGGAGGTGAGTAGCAGGAGCGTGGATGGAGCGGTGTGCGTGGGTGTTTCTATGTATGTTTCATATTCACAGGTTGCATCTGTCTGTCGACGGATCTGACAGGCTTCAAATCAGACAGAAGGTGTTGGTGTGTGAACTGAGCAGCAGATAACATGCACGTTCAAATATCACTAGAACATTGTATTGCAATGTCATTACACATGTGAACATTTGCTCCGGCTGAATTGTTCTTATTTTGTCTCCATCCACAGTCTTATTTCACAGTTGCTGCCATTAAAATGTTATTTTGTGAGTCCTTGTGATACTGCTGATATATTTAGAGACACAATTTGAGATCCAAACTTATGAATCTTACATTCTCTATACCATTCATCCTGTTCTTGGGCCATGAGGGGGCTGGAGACTGTCCCAGCATGCATTGGGTAAGGATTCATTTATATACAATGTAGATATACAATGTTTATTTTTCATGGTTACCTTGAGTCTTTGCTTTTCAAAAATTATTTGAATAAGATAAAAATTGAAATCAATGTTTGGTTGAACTGGTTTCAAGTAGACATTTCTTCGTTTTAAGGGGTCACAGGTCAAAAAGTTTGGGAACCACTGACCTACAGTTACATACTAACCCTAACTCAGATGTCTCCAGAGTGTGGGAGGACCCACCCAGAGGTCCACCTGCTGTTTAAGTTTTAAAAAGTTCATAATGATTTTGGCCTCCGTCAAGACATAAAGACAGACAAGCCGGGACATCTCGGTGGTCAAGGGGTCTTAGACGTGTACCACGAAACCACAAATGGATCTTTGTTGCATGTCATCCTCATTTCTCTCCTTCCTCCTCCTTTCATATCCGTTTATCTACTGCACACTATGAGAAATAAAGACAAAATGCCCCCCAACAGAGAATAAAAACCAACAAAAAAAGACAGAGAAGCTAAATAGCAACTGTTATCATAAAATACTGTAAATCTTTTTATAATATTAAAGTACATCAACTTTTAGTCCTTATCTGTATTGCACACTGTACTTGATTTTGTGGTATTAATATTGTTATTTGCTCTGATTTTTCTACTTGTAGCCCTGTGATGTAATCATGTAAAAGTACAACACAGCAACAGATATTTTTATACATAAAAGGTCTTCAAGGGGTCGTGGTGACCTTCTAGTTAAAACTCAGTATTCCTGGTTCAGATGCAGCCTCTTTTTATCCCCATGTTTACTGTCTCTATCTGCTTTGTCGCTATCCAATAAAGACAAAATGTCAAATATATACATAAATATATATACATATAAAAATTGAAATCTTCTACATTTGTAATTTTTACATGACCAAATCCTAATTTTGATAATGTTTGGGTTGTCTATTGAAATCTCCATATTCATTTGTTTGTTTGTTTGTTTGTTTATTTAAGGAACAATCTAGATAACCATAGTTACAATGTGACAGATGTAAAGTGCAGTTTATTGGACGTCTAATTGAAACAAAGTTGCAGCCTCTGACCCTGATTAGCCTTAAATTCAGGATAGAAACAGCAGAACAGACTGTGTAGATGTGTATATGCTTGACTTTATTTGTGTATGTATTGCACATGACCATGTATGCATTCACATATAGCTGTGTGTATTTGTAAGTATATATACGCAGTATCGAGCCGTACTTGTATGCGATAATCTTCTCATTTGCGCTTTCAGTACATGATTATTCAGATTTTACACACTAATGTCCATCTTTCAGCTCCCCAGTCGCCCCCCTTCTACATCTCTGCGTCCCTAAATTTAAAAATCTTTTTTCCTCAACTCTCCTCTTTAGTCCACATCCTCTCTCTCTCTCGCTCCCGCTTCGATGCAGGAGTGGGAGGTGTTGCTAGGCGACAGATTAGCTCCTTCCTTTCAAGAAGCAGAGCGCAGACCTTGACTCTCTGGGTGTAAAAATAAACAGAAAAAAAGAAAAGACAGTCTTAGAGGGAAAAAAGGACAAGTATCTTTCACCTCTGGCATGAGAACCACACTTTTTGTTTACCCTGAAATTACCCCCCCCCCCGCCCCCCTGTTTTACCTCCTCATCTCCTGCACTCTTCACCCTGAAGTGCTCCAAAAATAATTCACTTATTTATAGCCCCCATTTACATTTGAGATAAACACAATCTATCGCTCATCATCGGTAAAAGTGTTGACATTTTATCCGTAATAAACCTTCATCATACTATGATGGAGCTGCCGCACAGACCGATGATCTATCCTCTCTGTTCCCTGTGATGTGATGACTAAGGATGTGGAGGAACATGCTGCTCGTCCCTCATCCGCAGTTTCAGTCTGCCAACGACCGAAGCTGTGAAAGTCACACCTGTTGGCGACTGCTACTGAAAAATGAGTGTGTGTGTGTGTGTGTGTGTGTGTGTGTGTGTGCGTGTGTGTACAGAAAGATCCAGAATACTCCTGCGCTTTTTTGTACATCTGCTCAGTGTGTGTGTGTGTGTGTGTGTGTGTGTGTGTGTGTGAAAGTGACAGAGAGTAAGTGTCAGTGAATGAGTGTGTAATTGTGTGAATAACTGAGTACATAAGAGGGGGCCAATGAGAGATTAAATGAGTGAGTGAAATGTGATTTGAGAGGTCGAGCAAGGTAATGTACGAGTGAAAAAGTGAATGTATGAATAACAGAGAAAGTGAGCGATTGTGTGACAAATCTGAGTAAGCAGGGGAAGTTACGAGTGAGCGACTGAACCACTGAGCAAATTAAGTGAGCGGGTGAAATGTGCTCGAGTGAGTAATTTAAATGGCCGACCGTGAGAGGGAGAGCACGTTCATATGTGCGTGAGTGACTGAATCCGAGTGAATGAACGAGAAAGTAAACACACGGATGAGAGAGCGAGTGAAACAGTGTGATAGTGTGAGAAATCTGTGAATCAGTGAACGTCTAAGAGCGACATAATAATGAACGAGTGAGTGAAAAAGTAAATGTATGGATAACAGAGAAAGTGGGTGATTGTGTGAGTGAGCGAACGAGTGAAAGAGTGAATGTGCGGATAAGAGAAAGTGAGGCGTCAGCGAGTGAAAGATCAACTGTGAGCAAAAGTGCACGATTGAGTAAGCGAGTGAATCTGACTGAATGATAAAAAGTGCAGGTGTGAGTGAGGGAGTGAGTGGGTGGGTTGTATATATACTTTGTGTTTGGCGCTAATTAGCAAAAGTTAGCATGCTGACACGCTAAGATAGTGAGCATGGCAAACATTATACCTGCTAAATGTCAGCATGTTAGCAAAGCACGGCCTAACAGAGCCGTTAGCATGTAGACTCTCATCCATTACTGACCGCTCGCTCACCAGACTAATGAAACACATTAATTGCACCCCGTCTGTCTGAAATTTCTTCATAAATTACATTTGAAAACAACCAAACCAGACGTGCCTCTGTGAATGAGTGAACTTGTGACAAAGCGAGGGAGTTATCGAGTGAAAAAAGTAATCAGTGAGTGGACAAATTAGTGAGTGAATGAGCGAGTGCCTGACTTAATGTGTGTGGATGAAGAGTAAAGAGGGTTGTAAGACTAAATGAGCCTCCACATGAATATTGAGACAAACAGGAGTTTATGGGACAAAGACGGACCGCTAATTGGATTCATTTGAGTCCATTTGCTGTCAGGGAGACGAGACACTCATCCCGCCGACCCCTCGCTCTTCACCCATCCGCCTCTCCACAGCCATGTTCTTCTCCGCCACCCACCTATGATACCAACACAACCCCGTCACATAATGCCAGGGATTATCATGACAACCCCAACAATGGCAGCGCTTGAGACAAGAGAGTGTGTGGGACACTGGGACTGCTTAAGTACCTACGAGACTGCTGAGTGGAAAAAAACAAACAACTTTGAGTGTTTTTGTTCTGGGGGCTCCTGCATAAAGATGTGTGCTATTTTTTGCCCAGAGAAAGTCTGCCGGCGCAATCTCAGAAAACACTACATCTTGAAGAAAGTGATGTGTGCTTAGTCACAAATCCACTGAAAATGAGATTCACATGTGCAGCAGCAGACTCAGAGCAGTGTGCTATTCAAACAACAGGGAATCAGTTTCTCCTACTTCACCCTAAAAACCATCAATCTGCTTGAAGATGCTCATATTATTTATTAGGTTAGAGTGCAGGGGAATGCTGTTATGTTATTCAATGAATCACTGTGCATAGTATGAAAGAAAAGAGATTAGAGTCTGCAGTTAAATCACAACAAAACTGAAGTTTTTGTGTTATATTATGTCCCAAATGAGACAGCTGAAGTCTTACAGCACTTTCTAACTCGAAGTTGCTTTCCAGAGACGTGGAGTCTGCAGCCATGCTAGCTGCTCTATGAGGCTGTACTCAGGCAGAGTTGAGCGAAATGCTAAACAGATATAATGTTTAGCGTGTTAGCATACTAACATTTGATAATTAGCACTTAACACAAAGTACAACTGAGGGTGATAGGAATGCCATTAGTTTTGCAGGATTTTTTTGCATAAAGTATTGGGCAAATCAAAAGTTTGATGAGGGCACTGGATGAAAACTCAGGAGATCACCAAAGTTATTACAGTTCATCTCGAGGAAGACACGAATGTCTGCACCAAATTCCACAGTAATCCATCCGACAGTTTCACTCAAAAACATAAATGCTAACCTCATAGAGACGCTAGAGGAAAAGTCAGGGGATCACCAACGTCATGAGGATGCATCCAGTTGGAACCATGAATGTCTGAATAACATTTTGAGCATTTGTTCCTGACTCCCAGGTTATGTAACAGCCTCCTTGTGGGGCTCAAATCAGCAAACTCATTCTCAAATCTCAAAACCTATTTATTCTTTTATCCATGTTTCCTTGCCCTGATTTGTTCTTATTCGTCTTAAGTTTTGCTTGTGTTTGATTCACATATTTATCCAAACGCTTTTTGTCTTTTTTTGTGACTGTGAAACACTTTGTAACCCTTGTTTTGAGAAGTGCTATATAAATAAAGTTGTACTTACTTACTTATATAATAGCCTGTAACCCTCCACACTGGTCATAAAGTATTTTCCATCTCAAATACTGCATGATGGTAAGAATTGAAGGGGCAAAAAGGCAACGTAACCAACAAGAATAAATAAGTTTAACCCCAGTGATGATACTGTACTGCCTATAACCAATAAATTGCCAGGCTGGAACAGTTTCCTCTCTGGCACCGGGCATCCTTGAGTCCAAGATCCAAATGAATTATGTCAAGATAAGTTTGGTAATAGTATGCAGAGATTTCTTACATAAAGTGAACAATTTTTGGCAGCTTTAATGCCCATTAGGAAAATATGTCTTTTCCAAGATGATAATTTAAGAGCTGAAACATCATTTGAGAGCCACACAGTGGGGGAGCAACAACAACAACACCCAGCACCTATGATTGAGAGTCTGAAAATTAGAGAAAAACATCATAAATCTGAAAAAGGCTTTTGTAAATGGTCAGTAATAATGAATATGTGAGTTAGTAAATGAAACAAATCATGTCCAAACACTGGACCTGGAAGTATAAAGAGAGTTGGAATCTAAATAATTCACTATGTAATTAATTTGTGGTTGATGTGTGACGGACTACAAGGTCAAACACGAGATGAAAGTAATTTTGTCAGTCGTCTTTGGAAAATAAAACTTTTTAGTAGTTAAAGATTATTGTCTGCCATTAATTACTCTAATGATGGCCAATGTGAGGCCACAGACTAGCTTATGTGCTAGTTAATGATGCAGCAGACCTAAATGTGTTGTCCGTTCAATTTAATGTTGTTTTTTTTCAAACAAGAAACAAGAATGCTGGAGTAGTCGTGTTGAAGAATCTGCACATGTTTTTATTGTTAATGACACCAACTTGCAGAGGACCATATTTGGTAACACAGAGTACAATTTGTTACCTTGTGGCAGCTGAAGAAACCGAAACATTAAGATTTTGGGTACTTTTTCAGCCAAACTACTAGTGAAGATTTGAAGATTTTGTAAGCAAGAGAAATCATGGAAGGAAATGCCATAATGCGGTATGAGGTTGTTCCTGAGGAAAACATCAGGAAGCTGATAGTTTGGTGCTTCACTGAGTGAAGCTCTGAGAGACAAAAGTGGGGTGGATCGATATAATAAACAACCTTTTTACAGTGGCAAGTATAAAATGTTATTCAGCACCATTAGCAGCCCTGTGCATGCACAACAAACCAATAAAACATGAAATCAGACTATAAATAAGGTCTGAGACTGTCACAACTTTAGCATAAGTTATTGTTTCCTGAACCACAAGGAAATGAGAGACACACTGATATAACATGGAAGGAAACAAGTGCAGATTGTGTGAAATGTCAGGCAGAAGTACTGGATCCAATAGCTATCAAAAGAGAGAGTGTTATTGATATATTTTTCAAAGGATATACTGTAACATCAACGTTAACCACTTCCCTGATCAGGACAATAACACAACCGTCCCTTCCTCAATCAGACAAATCTGTTCCAGCAGCTGTTTGAAGATCACAACTCTACAAGGAAGAACAACAACAAGGCAACTAGATGCTGCTGATAAACTGCTGCGATTACAAGACCAAACTGAACACATCTTATTTCTACACATCTCCACTGCTGACCACTCACAACATGTTCCAGATGTGTCCACATGGGGCTGCTGACTTAGACCAGACTGTCGGTGTTGGAGTGTGCGGCGATGAAGGCTGCAACTAACGACTCTTTTCGTTTGTTCTATAAAATCGCCATTTCCCCCAGAGACCCAGGTGACGTCTTGTGGGAAAGAAATTCAGTTTACTATCACATGAATAAAGCCGAGGCCTGAGACTGATAGTCACTTTCATAGAGACAATGATTTAAATGATTAATGGATTATCAAAATAATTGCTGATTAATTCTGTTGACTGACTAATTGATTTATCAATAGTTTCAGATCTAATGGCAATTTAAGGTGATTTATGAAGAAACTATTTACAAGCCCTCAATAAATAATCACTTTGTTTTCTTGTTTTGACTTGACTTAGCCGAGTAGACCTCTTCTATGAGCGTCGACCAGCAATTTTATTTAGTTATTAATTTAAAAACAGAATTTTCTAACTTTCTACCTGAATTCAACAGATACTTTAAATCTCCTGAAGGCAGATCAATATTACTCTAAACTCTTGATATCTCACAATTACACTCTCACTGTGTGACATCCTCACCTCAGGGCACTCCCCTGTGGCACCTCCACACTGCACTTCAGTCCTCAAATCGCATTCATCACGTCCAGGAGGAGGAGGAGGAGGAATAACATCTGCTGATCTTTGACACCAAACTCATGCAACAGGAAGCGAAAGGTTATTAGATGCACCTGAAACAAAGAGCGTGACTCAACTTTAGTCCTTTCAGGGTTGGTTTAAAAATAAAACAAAGACTTGCACCACCTCTGTACAGTTGTGTCCTCTCTGAGTGAACTGCACTAATGAATGAGCGTGACGCTGCATCCAGAACAGCCAAAAGGAAAACTGATGTCACTGTCCTGACACGTTATGGTCCCCACTTTAGCAACAGACTGGTGTGTGATGCATTTCCGCTCTGGTGGTGCTGCCTGCGACATGTGATGTGCAGCACAGATGACAAACTCATATCTCTCATTTCTACGTCTTCGAGGCCTCGAGTGAAGCCAATTTAAACTGTGCAGATTGAAAGTGAGGACTAGAAAAGAGTAAATGAATCAGTACCTCTGGGTGCAAATCCGTCGCTCTCCTCTGATCATCTGGTGACAATCTGGTACGTTTGGGTCATTGCCAAACAGGAACCAGTGATGGAAACACAACTATAGAGGAGGAAGCAAAGATGGCTGAGTCATCCAGTAAGAAAACCAAAAGAAATATGAGACAAAAACAGACCTCAAAGGAGAAGACACAGAGGCAGACCCACGAGCACCTAGGCTGGAAATACAGGACAAAAAGCAGCCCGTCGTAAAGCTCAAGGTCCCCAACAAGAAGCAGGATGATTCATCAATGAGCTCTGCATATTGACAAATGTCAAAGCAGGTAAACAGTGGGCCAAAGTGATCAATATTTTTTAACATATGAGCCTTGTCCTGGTGACACTTCATTTGTCTTCATTCATCGAGTTGAAGCAGATAATAGATCAGGTTCTGTAAAATAAACACACAATACACACACACACACACGGGCGCGCGTTTGCATCACTTAAGGAGACATTGCATTGACTTACATTACGCATGTCTAACATCAACCATAACCCTGTAAGTTGACTATAAACCGAGCTTTAACCCTAACATGTGATGATTTACGTTGCGGGGACCTGCATTATTACCCCGAACAGATCGATGTCCCCACAATATGAGTAATACACATTTACACACACACCCACACACATCAGAAGAGATTTTAGATCACCCTGTGACTGCAAATCAAGTCCTGCTACTGAAAGAGAAAATGTGCCGGAACATTTTCTCCTTTTAGTTTTCTAAGGAACATATCTGCCACCATCCCAAACCACAAACCTCTCCCGTCTCTTCACACACAAAGCGAAAATAATGGAATACGGTGTGACAAATGTGTTCGTAATTTGTCCGGATGAAACACGAGTGTGTGTGTGTGTGTGTGTGTGTGTGTGTGTGTGTGTGTGCTCGGCTCTACCCATGAAGCACATACTACAGATCTATTTTGGGGGCTAAAAAGTGAAATCTCCTCTCTATAAATAGGACGATCGGAGCTGGATGCGGGGGCGCGCCTCGCGGGTCCTTGTGTCGGTCACCTGTGAGATCTATTTTTAGATACAGCGCGGCTTTACCTCACGTGAGACTGGCGACTGGGTTTGCAGGTTGCGCAACACTGGCTGCTGTTTGCGCGCGCGTCAAATTATTCATGAATGTCATTCATTAAAATGAGTTCACTTTTCATTAAGCTTTTGGAGATCGTCTTTGTAAGTTTTAAACAGACAGAGAATAACATACACACCCACACACACACACACACACACACACACACAGAAACACACGTCATTTGTTAAACAGGAAATATAAAATGATGGTTCTGGTGTCTTACTGGTCAAACTGGTCATCTGTCTTTGCTGTTTCTGTCAGTATGAGTAGCTGCTCACGCTCTGATTGTTCTCTGAGATTTATTAGTGATTTTATTCCACAATAAATCAAAACGTCTAAAGCAAATCCACTCTGTTTATTGTCATCTCAGAATCAGAATCAAAAAAACTTTATTGTCCATCACAACGCAATGGAAATCTTTGACGTGGCTCACGCAATACACGTAGAATAAGAAAATACATGTAGCAAACACACACACACACACACACACACACACACACACATAGCGTTTCAGTGTATTTCGTGTCGCATATTTAGAAAAAAATGTTAATAAAATGCGAAAGATTGCCTCTTAACAGCAAAGAAATATGAAATTGCAGTGAAGGCTCGGAACATGCGCAACATTCACGTCTAACAGACTAATAAACTGGAGGCTATCCGCAGATTCTGTGCAGGTTTCTGCGTTCATTCCTGTTTTCAGCAGCTCAGGAATGATGTCCATTCATAAAACGACGACGGAGAGACGCAGCGATGTGAAACAGCCTCAGCATCCATGTCCGCCTCCTGTCAGCAGCAGCTCAGAGACTCTGCGGCACAGCTGAGCAGCGTCTCTCTCGCATGTTTTGAGTGTTGACAGTGAAATGTGGTCAAAGTGAGTCGGTGAATCGCACCTAACAAGCACCTGCCGTGTTTACTGACAGGTCCGGGGCAAACAGGCGATGACGGGTAGCCTATACCTCAGGTGCCAGACACATAAACACAGAGACCTATTTCGTATGCAACCCAGTCTTCCCACCACCACCACCCCTCCTCCTCCTCCTCCTCTTGCACCCCCCTCCTCCTCCTCCAATACACCGGAGTCCGGTGACTCCGTTTACGTTTTACGGTTGCTCCGCCCCTTACTCGGTTTTGTCCAAATCGGGCTTTTTGCGTCGCCGGAGCTCCCGATTTTAGCCCGACGTCATCACCGAGTAGAGGGAAGAGCTGACGTCGAGGAAGAGTCACCGAAAGGAGAGGGCACGCGGGAGGGAGGGGGGAGAGTTTCACCATTGCTAACACTGATATGAGACACATCTTTCCCCCTCGGCCCCCCCCCTTCTTCTCCACCCCCCTCCTTCCCTTTTACGTCGGTGTTGGTGCGTTGGGAGCCCCCCTACTCCGGCGGAGTCCCAGGCTATATAAGGGACCTGCGAGCAGAGTCCCTCAACCAGATTTACGGTTCCGGACTTCAGTGCGAGAGACGGCTACCACAGCCGCCGATTCACCTGCACTCTGAAAGGGGGCACAGACATCCAGCAGCCGGCCAGCACCCGAGCTGGACGCTGTGGCGGAGCTAAAGCAGACGGAGACAGGACAGGAGGAGGTTTTTAAACCTTGCTCTGGAAGAAAAACAAAATAGCTGAGATGAAAGTCCAATAACACACCTCAGAGGTTTTTTTTTCCACTTTTACAACCTGTCTCTTAACCGACTTCAGCCGGCGTTAAACAGCTCTCCGCTCTCAACTCTCCAACTCGCAACTGGAGGAATTTCGATAGTTCACCGCAACAACCGGCCACAATGTACCGCTCAACCAAAGGAGCATCCAAGGCTCGACGGGACCAGATCAACGCCGAGATCCGGAACCTGAAGGACTTGTTGCCCATAACCGATGCAGATAAAGCGCGGCTCTCATACCTGCACATCATGTCACTCGCCTGCATGTACACCAGGAAATCCGTCTTCTTCGGTCAAGGTGAGAATGAATTTAACTCTCAATAAAAACGACCTGTTGATGAATCTCATGTAGCGCTGCTGCATCGACAGCCTGCAGCCCCTCGCGGTGGAATCAACAAGTGTTTCAGCGGCACCGCAGGCGATCGTCTTGATATAAATCTCATTTTCGGATAAACTGTAGAGTTGAGGGTCATTAACTGATATGATAAATAATCAACATAGAAGCTGATGACAATGTGTCGCTGTTCGTGGTGCTGAAATGCTTTAGCACCACAAGTACAGCCGCGCCGCTGTCCATGGTGCTGAAACACTGCGGCCACTGTGTTTATATTGCGGATTGTTTCATTTGTCAGTTTATTAACAAATTTGCCCCCCTTTTTTTTGTTCTTTCCCTTTCCACCCCCCCCCCCCCCCCCCTCTAGAAGCGGGAAGCCTCGAGGAGAGCGCGGGGTTTCTGTCTTTCCACGAACTGTCGGAGTTGATGCAGGCGCTGCCGGGGTTTCTGATGCTGGTGACGGGCGAAGGGAAGCTCCTGTATCTGTCAGACAGCGTCTCCGAGCACCTCGGACACTCCATGGTGAGTCTGCACGGCACCGACTCATTCGTAGTTCAGTGAAGGGATATTCAAGCTCTACTTTTGGGCTTCGTAAATAACGTTTCTGTTCGTAATTTTCCAGGTGGATCTGGTGGCACAGGGAGACAGTGTGTATGATATCATCGACGCCTCAGACCACTTTATCATGAGGACCAACCTGTCAACCTCTACGTCTCTTGAGATGGGTAAGACAAAATGTACAAAATTATAAATCCACAAGTTAGTTTTTTTTTGCAGACTACCGAACATGATTTTTAATGAACCTCCTCTCATCTTCTCCCTTATAGACCGTCTCTTCCGCTGTCGTTTCAACACCTCCAAGTCCGTGAGGAGGCAGAGTGCTGGGAACAAGCTGGTTCTGATCCGAGCTCGTTGCCTCTCCCCCCCCTCCACCTCTCCCGCCGCCGGGTCCTACTGGACCTCCAACCCGGTCTGGGTGTGTTTCTGCTCCCCTCTGGAGCCCCACCCGACCCGCTCCGGCTCTGGGGCAGAGAGGGAGTCGGCCTCCGCGCCTCCACTGGCTGAGACCAACTTGTTCCTGGCCTGCTTCCACTCTCAGCATGGCCGGGACATGAGGCTGCACA
This sequence comes from Enoplosus armatus, assembly GCF_043641665.1. Lineage (NCBI taxonomy): Eukaryota > Metazoa > Chordata > Actinopteri > Centrarchiformes > Enoplosidae > Enoplosus > Enoplosus armatus. The sequence goes on from NC_092189.1 coordinate 14,577,548, forward strand.
CTGCCCAAGACAGGTGAGTTCACAGAAATAGTACCTCATCTCCACCTGTTGCTTTAATATCAACTTGCATATTAATCTGTGTATGCGATAACTTAAAGGGGTGAAACATGATCCTCCTAACGTATCACCACCCACTCTCTCCTGCAGTGTGAGCGCCTATCTGGGCTTTGATGTGACAGCTTTACGCTCTCGCTCCTGGTACAGCCTCCTCCACCCACAGGATCTGTCACATGCCTCCGCTCAGCACCGCAGCCTATGTAAGTGTACTCTTCACACATACCTACCAGTTACAACCATCCATGCCCACACAGTTACACACACAAACACACAGACACACAGACACACACACACATTGTGCCCACTGGCACATCCACGCAGTGAAAAACACTATGATGATTAATAGGATTACGAACCGATGCCAACTTGTGCTGTGACTGTTGTTCAACAGTGAGAGAAGGAGGAGAGGGCAGAGCTGAAATGGTGGTGCGTGTGCAAGCTCAGGACCAGTCGTGGCTTTGGCTCTACATGGTGCTTCAACTGCAGCCCGGAGAAATCCCCATCAGCAGCAACAACTACATCATCAGGTATTTACTGCCTTTTTTAAACTACACACCACTCATCAACACGGAGACAAAAGATCGATGAATACAGACACAAACACCACAAACTCCCTGTTTCATCTCTGTTTTTTCTTCTCCCTCTCAGTGAGTCTGAGGCCTGGTCAGTGCGTCAGCAGCTCAGCTCAGAGCAGACCCAGCTGACCCTGGTTCTGAGTGCTGGTACCTCTCAGCAGGAGGGTCTGAGCCTCCAGTCTCCAGAAACCCTGTCCAGCCCAGACCAGGTCTTCACCCCGGGCAGCAGCGGTCTGTCCGCCCAGTCCTTTGACTTCAGCACTGCCGGCTGCAGTGTGGGCTCCTCTGATGAGCCAGGGAGCTCTGCTGCTGAAGCCATGCAGCTGGAGGGTGACCCTCGCTCCAGCATCTCCTCTCTGGAAGAAGAAAGCTTCTTTCAGCAGCATCCTACTGAAAACCCCTCAGCTGCCTCCTCCCCGACTCCAGTCACTGTTGAAACAGTAGCAGACTTAGACTTTTTAACCCAGAACATTCTCCTGCCGCCCTCCTTCCAGCTTGACCCTCCACTGCCGGCTCTCCCCCTGCCTCTGCCCCCTGTCCCCACCTCACAAGCTCAGCAGAGCAAAGAGTTTGTGTGCACACCCCCCTACACTCCCCAGATTGGCGGGGCTAGCTTCCCATTCGGTGAACCCCTCTTCAGCTTCGACCCCACTGGCACTACCACTCCTCCGCCCTCTGCTACAACAGCCAGCGCCACCACCTCAATTGCCCCTTCAGCTTCCTCCTCAGCCCCACCAACTACCGCCTCCAGCCCCACTCCCCCCACCACTCTGTCTGCCAAGCTCCCTCTCGCACTACCTACTTCATCCACTGACTTCCTGTTCGCCGTCGACCCCTGCAGTGGCTCCCTTTATGAGAAACTGCCCCCCACACCTGACAGCCCCAGTGATGGCGACTGCACAGTGATGACCCTGCCCGAGGTTCGGGGTCCACTGTATGTAGATGTACCACTGGGGCCCCTCCAGTGTCCCCCTGAGGGCCTCCTCACCCCTGAGGCATCACCCGGTAAACAGCCCTGCCTCTCCTTCTTCTCCCTGGAGAGAGAGAGGGAGAAGGAGAGGGCAGAAATCTCCCTCTTAGCTCAGCATATCAGCTCACTGGCAGAGGGATTCTACCTGGATCCACTCTTGTCCAAACTCTCTCCTCCCTCCATGTCACCCTCATCCTGCCCTCCCTCCCCCTTCCTGTCTCCCACCACAGAAACTGCTGAAGTCGATTCAGTCCACATGCTTAGGGAGTTTTATCCCATCAAAGCATGGAGAGGTCTGGACATTCCCATCTTCTTCGACGATAATGACTCTCTGTTTGAAGAGAGCATCCTAGAAACCCTCCTCCAAGACGACTTTGCTCCTCCTCAGTCCACCGGCCTCTCCCCCCCCTCCCCTTCCACCTCCCCTATGCCCAATCCCTGCAGCCCAACCTCTCCTCAAACCCCAGTGTGCTGGCGCCAACCCTCCCAGTTTGAGGGAGTGGGCCACTTCTGTAGCGTCCAATCGGCGCAATGTAACTCCATGGCTGGGTGCGTGGCGACTGTGGCCGCTGAGGCCGGGGCAAAGGCAGAAGGGGAGGGGCTAGCGGAGGAAGCGATGGAGATTGAGGTGGTGTCATCTCCTGTGTCCTCTTGCTCCTCCATCCCAGCTTCCCCTCCCCTCATCCTCACTGCCTCCCCCAGCCCCGCCACCTCCACGCCCATCGTCTCGCCCACGCCCGCTGTGTCTTGCACTCAGTCCCTCCTGGAGGAACTGGCCGTCCTGGAACCCATGTTTGGGGCAGGTGCCTCGATCGCCCCTGGCTTAGGGCAACAACCTGAGTTGTATCAACTCCAATGTCATCCATCGCCACAGTGCTTCCACAAAGGTAAGAATCTGTCTCTTATCACTCTCTTTTTTTTTACCTTTGTCTTGTTAAATGAGATGAAAAAACATTTCTGAAAATACATCACTAACTTCCTCTTTCTCTCTTTTTCCCATTCTTTTGTCTTTCAGATGGGAGTGGAAGTGTTCCTCCGTTCTAAAATAAGTCTGTGACTTACTTCATTAAGTATGGCATATTGTCATATTTTGTGGAGCCCCTTTTACTGAAAAGTAAAAAATAATTAAGTGTATAAATATACATAATGTATATACAACTTAAGGACTTTAACTCCTACATGTCTCCTGAGAACAAAGATTGGCTTTATATTTTTGTTCAGTCATTAATCTGTATACTACTACAAAACTGGTGCAACATTTACATGATGGTGCAACCACATGGACTCATAACTGACTGGGTTTTGAGTCCATGTGGTGTCTTTCAGCTTCTCTGTGACACGAGCTTCAGATATGATCAGACAGAGAAACCTCTCTGAACTTGTACGCGCTGTGTTTAACTTCCAGACGCGCATTTGTATTCACTCGTAGTGAAAAATCTGTTGTGAACAAAGAAAAACAAAAAACATTTCTTGCTATTTAAATAGAGAGATGAATTAAAGCACTTTTGCCTGACATGCAGCAACGCAAACCCAAATCTCAAATGTATTGGAAGTCAAATGTTTACCAATTTCTTACATCCATAAGATGACCACTAACTATCCGTACAGAAAGAAGAAGAAAGACTCTTCTGTGCAGTCTTCAGAGCCAGTGCAGCTCTTCCTCACAGCCTTAAAGGCAACATCAAAACTCATAACTAGTATAATCAACTTTAAACCTGAGATACTTTGAGCTTTGAGTTTGCGGCTTCAGACCTTTAACATTTCATATTTTATCTCTCCATCTAAAATCTTGTGTATCAATGTGATGTGCAAACAAAAAAAACATGCGACGAGATCCTGGCATGTGAAGATCTCAAGAATATTGAAGGTGTCCATTGCTTTTTACGAGATGTAACACCAAACAAGAAATTGTCTGGAAGTTTGCCGGAGCTCTGATCATGCCACAAATCCACTGCTACGTTGTACTGTACATTAGACTCTGAATGTGGGCTCTTCAGGTCCCTCCTGGCCTGAGGGCAGTCGGCTGGATATTGTTGCAGCATCAATATTTGCAATGCTCGCAGCTTATAGCGGCTCCTGTGTGCCTGAAACGGCCCTGACCTGCTGAACTCTGAACTCTTTATCATGTCCATTCAACATGGACTTTTTACATCGTTTGCTCCGCTGGAGTGCGGTGTAGTGAGGCACAATTGACTATGTGAATGAGCGATTCTTCTTTTTTGAGAGGGGTTAGAATACAAAAGTTTTGTTTTAAAAAATGAAAATAGGGATGGGGTGCTATTTCTATTCAGTTACTAAGCGACACGGGTTGAGAATGGTACTATTCCCATGGTGTCGACATGCTCACGTAGAGTTGTCTACGGTCAAGTAAAGGATTGATTCCTACGTTCTAGCTATTAAAGGCTAAGTTAATATACATCTGTAAAATTACTATCTTGTATGTGTGATATTTGAAAAAGATGTTATTGCATATGCATTATGTCTGTGGATATAGGCATATGTTCTTTTCAGAAAGGTTGTACACATTTGTACATTTGTATGAAACAGTTATTGGTCTGTATATATAAGAAAGAGATTTTTATTGCATAAGATGGAATATATTCTGAACATCTTACTTACTGCAGAATGGACATTGTGGACCAGTGTTCTATTGTGTTGCTTATAAGTGTATTTGATTGTCATACAAATGCATTTATATTAAAGTGCACTTAATGCGGCTGATGCATTTCTGTCGTCATAGTCAAGCCCCTTGTTCCTCCCTCAGCCTCATCATCATCATCATCATCATCATCATCATCATCCCACCATCCCTGCCTCTTTTCCTCTCCCTCCCATACACTCTCCTCCATTTCTTCCCCTGGAGCGAATTTCGCTCAGCAACAGCACTGACGCACACACATGACGAGACAGAATGAGACACTATCTGACTCAGACTGACGCACACTTGGCATCGAGGTTTTTGCGTGCGAGCATTTGCACACGCACACACACACAGTCGGCCTCCCACTTATGATGATGCACACACACACACACACACACACATAATAGTAGGCATATGACCCCCCCCACTACCCTCTTTACAAATCACAGTAGCCCACTCGATGTACCTGCGACACTATCAGCGCTCGACGTGGTGTAAGACTCCATATATAGGCATTCCTGCTCAAGAGCTCTGACTGAAACAGCCTCCCATCTATTCTCAGCCTCCATTCAGAAGGATCAGAGCGGGGAGGGCTGGAGAGAGGGGGGAGACAAAGAAAGAGTGAGGGGAGGCTAAAATTAGAGGTACAGTAAAGAGGGATGTGGGACAAACTGATGCTCCATCGCCACAGGATGGAAAGGTGAACCTAATAAAAATCTGAGAAAAATTCAGGGATAACCCATTTTCTGTAAATCATGATGGATAAAAGATGGAAGATGGGTTTTATGGATTGAGGCCTGATATAATACCTGTTCTGCCAGATTTCATTGTGTGTGCCACATAACAGATAATACAGAATCTATTATATGTAATGAGGCAAAGCCCTAAACATTATACCGGTTTTCTGAGAGCGAACATTGTGTTCCATCAGTAGCTGCTGCAGTGTCTGTGATGGATGAAGATGAGCATGAGGAGGAGCTGCACAGCTGACTGCTGCTCTCTCCTGGCAAAGACGAGGACTGCACCAGAGAGGGGGATAATGTGCCTTGCATAAGAAGCCATGATGGGAAGAGGTTATGAAGAGGGCAGGTCTGAGGACATGGTTTCATATTCCATTACAGACGAAAGATAGGACACTATTCAAAACAAACAAGGAGGGGTCCATATGTGATATGGTTGAGATAATTTCTAGAATATTAAAGGACAGGTTCACATTTTTAAAACTGACTTGAAACAATACTCACATGCTCATTGTTCCTGCTGTTCACACCAGCCTTGGATACACATTTCGTCTTTGTATTTCCACACACAGTGTTTATTTGCTGAGCTGTGGAGGAGGAATAGCAACAGAAAGGTGGAAACACTAAACAAATGGACACACACACACACAGACACACACACACACACACACACACACACACACACGGCAGCGGGCTACCATGTCCATCAGAAGCAAATTGTGGTTCCCAAGGACACTTTGACAGGACAGCAGGAGCTCGGGATCGAACCACAAACATGAAGATTAATGGACAGCCTCGTCCACCTCCTGAGCCACAGATGACCCAGACTGTTGTGCTGGACGAAGTTTCAGCTGAACTTTAGAAGTTTACACAGAACGAGGACAGTGGATTTAGTTCCCCACCACGACACTGAAAATCACTTTAGGAAGGGATTTCTTCACAGCCAGTATGGAGAGAAGGAAGAATTACAGCGACCAATAAGTCTGTAAGTATATAAATGAGCTTGTGTCGTAAGACAGATGAGAACAAATGTGAATCTATCCTTTAATAGGAATATTTTCTGATGTCGATATATATATATTGACTATAAAGTAATCAAACTGATGTTAAAAGCAATGAACTGTGTTGCATTTAGGGCTGCAACTAATGATTATTTTCATTTTTGATTAGTCAGTGAATTTTTTTTTTTAATTAAATCAATTAATTTGTTTTTAATTAAATGTCACGAAAATAATGAAAAATGCCCCCCCAAAAAGGTGAAATCTCCAAATTGCTTGTTTTGTCTGACCAAGAGTCTCCAAAACCAAAACCTTCAATGATGTTTAACAGAAAAACAGCAAATCGTCACATCAGAGAAGCTGTAGATGGTCGACCATTACTTTTCTGTGTATTGACTTATTGTTTCAGCACTAGACCAAAACCTTTGTGTGTGTAAAACAAAATGTCAGTAATTCACAACTTAAAACCGGTTCGTTATTAATTACTTGGAATAATCTCAATACAGACAACAGAAATTTGTAGAATGATAACATGACAAGATCATACATGTTGTTGAATAAATGTAATCATGTCATAACATTATAATTCCACTTAAAGTCAATAAGCAATAATATTGAGTTATCGCCCCGCCCAAAGTCCATGTGATTTTTGCAGTAATTCATGTGATTAAAGACGAACAAGACGTGTGTGAAATGTACAGCCGTGGCCAAAGGTTTTGAGAATGACACAAGTATTGGTTTTCACAAAGTTGTATAAAGTGTTTTTAGATCTTTTTGTCAGATGTTACTATGGTATACTGAAGTATAATTACAAGCATTTCATAAGTGTCAAAGGCTTTTATTGACAATTACATTGAGTTTATGCAAAGAGTCAATATTTGCAGTGTTCACCCTTCTTTTTCAAGACATCTGCAATTCGCCCTGGCATGCTGTCAATCAACTTCTGGGCCACATCCTGACTGATGGCAGCCCATTCTTGCATAATCAATGCTTGGAGTGTCAGAATTTGTGGGTTTTTGTTTGTCCACCCACCTCTCGAGGATTGAAGTTCTCAATGGGATTAAGGTCTGGGGAGTTTCCTGGCCATGGACCCAAAATTTCGATGTTTTGTTCCCCGAGCCACTTAGTTATCACTTTTGCTGTATGGCAAGGTGCTCCATCAAGCTGGAAAAGGCATTGATCGTCACCAAACTGTTCTTGGATGGTTGGGAGAAGTTGCTCTCGGAGGATGTTTTGGTACCATTCTTTATTCATGGCTGTGTTCTTAGGCAAAATTGTGAGTGAGCCCACTCCCTTGGCTGAGAAGCAACCCCACACATAAATGGTCTCAGGATGCTTTACTGTTGGCATGACACAGGACTGATGGTAGCGTTCACCTTTTCTTCTCCGGAAAAGCTTTTTTCCGGATGCCCCAAACAATCGGAAAGGGGATTCATCAGAGAAAATGACTTTACCCCAGTCCTCAGCAGTCCAATCCCTGTACCTTTTGCAGAATATCAGTCTGTCCCTGATGTTTTTCCTGGAGAGAAGTGGCTTCTTTGCTGCCCTTCTTGACACCAGGCCATCCTCCAAAAGTCTTCGCCTCACTGTGCGTGCAGATGCACTCACACCTGCCTGTTGCCATTCCTGAGCAAGCTCTGCACTGATGGTGCCCCGATCCCGCAGCTGAATCAACTTTAGGAGACGGTCCTGGCGCTTGCTGGACTTTCTTGGGCGCCCTGAAGCCTTCTTCACAACAATTGAACCTCTCTCCTTGAAGTTCTTGATGATCCGATAAATGGTTGATTTAGGTGCAATCTTACGAGCAGCAATATCCTTGCCTGTAAAGCCCTTTTTGTGCAAAGCAATGATGACTGCACGTGTTTCCTTGTAGGTAACCATGGTTAACAGAGGAAGAACAATGATTTCAAGCACCACCCTCCTTTTAAAGCTTCCAGTCTGTTATTCTAACTCAATCAGCATGACAGAGTGATCTCCAGCCTCGTCCTTGTCAACACTCTCACCCGTGTTAACGAGAGAATCACTGACGTGATGTCAGCTGGTCCTTTTGTGGCAGGGCTGAAATGCAGTGGAAATGTTTTTTGTGGGATTAAGTTCATTTTCATGGCAAAGAGGGACTTGCAATTAATTGCAATTCATCTGATCACTCTTCATAACATTCTGGAGTATATGCAAATTGCCATCATAAAAACTGAGGCAGCAGACTTTGTGAAAATTAATATTTGTGTCATTCTCAAAACTTTTGGCCACAGCTGTACAAGAAACTACGGTGGCCCTGAGGGTCAAAATACGACTGCTTTAGAGTCAACCACATCGCCCTTCTGATGTCACTTGTTGAAGAGTAGCCACCTCGTCTCCTCAGTCCGAATTATTTCAAGCGTGTTTTCAGGGTTTTGATGTTGTGATAAGTTGAAAGCATATCGACAATTACATCAAATGAATGTCCTTTGTTAAAATATTCCCTTATGATTTCAGTCTCCTCTTCCATCCTTTCAAACTCGTACAGGGACACCGCTGAGAAGCACACACTAGACACAGGAACACTGACCTGTCGCCAGGGAGTCCAATCACAAACCAGAAGTTTGTCCCACCTTTTCTGTAATCTGTCGTTGTGTTTTGACCCTCAGGGCCACCGTAAGAAACAATCTGCACAACCTGACAAAAAGCCAAATCGCTTCCAGAAGTGTTAATAATAGATAATAACATCAAAGAGGCCGCATGTACGAATCCTTCCAAGACAGAAAAAGTACAGATTCATTAGCTCGGCTCAGAGGAAATGAAACGCTTAGGGTCATGAATATTTTCAAACTTTGAGTGGATGTTTTTGTTGATCTAAACGTTTTCAAATCATTCTATAACACTGAATCCCAACAATGTGTTGTAAAGAAATATCATATTATCTGATGTGAATAAGGACACAGAGAAAGAAGAAGAAGAAATCACATAACAACTGACTGTTTATTAAGATCGGACACACATAACATTAACAGTGTTTTGGTATGAATGAGGTTCATGTATAGTCAATATATCAATATGTATAGAGTCAATAAAAACAGGAATGGGGGGGTCGGTACTGGATGTTGCAGGTCTTCATTTCTTTTTGCCTGCTGAGGCTTCAGCGGCAGAAGCTGCAGCTGCTGCTGCATCAGCTTTCAATTTCTCCTCCCTCTGCTCCAAGAAGATTTTGTACTCATCAGCTGAGAGACTGAAGAGGAGGAGGGAGAAGGAAGGAAACATGATATTCAGTTACCCCGAACTCTGACTTACTGTCACAGGAAATTCTAACCTACAGTAAAGAGTTCAAAGACAAAATGTTAAGGATGGCGTTCCTGCATCATTTTGAAGTTTGGTGATTTAAAATTTAATAAAACTGGACAAATGTTTCCAGTGCAGATGGTGATATTCAATAGCATAATTTTCTACTTGAAAGCAGAAAATCCTTCAGCTATCTGCAACATTAATGTTAAACATAGTTTTTTGGTGTCACTCCCCCAGAGTCAAAGAGCGTTCTCTCTTCTTTCTGGACTCACCACCGAGCAGCAGTGTTCAACAACCATCCAGGGAGAAATCCATTGTAAAAGAGACAGAGATACCAATTTCTCCACTGACAGAACTCTCAATAAATCATGATGCTCTGCAGCCGCAAGACATGTTAAGTTTTCAGTAAGGGAGAGAAAGGGATTCTGGGAAAAGTACAATATCATTAACTGTAGAAAGTAGAAATAGATGTGGCAGGTTCAGGAGGTGCGATTGTGCAAGAATACTGAACTAGAACAGTTCATGGCAAAAAAAAAAAGCTGCGCATGTGACAAATGATAAATATCTGAAAGTATGAAAGTAAACACAGGTGGATCTTAAGATGCAAAGCTCCTCTCGGGGATGTCACGTCAGTGAAATCTATTAAGTATTCTGATACAAAAGCAAGATGTATAATCCATTGTTTTCCTTGTTATCCACCGAATACATTTTTTTGTGTCCCGATTCCAAAGAACATACTGACTGTATACAGTAAATAATATGTACTGTGTCGTAGTATATTGTTTTTGCAGTTAATATATAAGAAAGTCAACATGTGCACACGTGTGCACGTCAATCAAACTGTGACTTGTCCACACGGTTCCTCGCAAGGAGGAAGGGTCTCGGGTCTGTGTGTCATATGTTGTACTCGAGTGGATCCGAGCGCTCCATAAAGACCCCTCTAAAGCACCCAGATGGAGATCAGGAGCATAAACAGTTAAAATGTGATGCTGACATCCCAACTTTTGACTGAGCCCTTTGACAAGTTTTTGCTGCGGGGCCATTTTTATTGAATTTCATCTGATTATATACTGAAGCTACTGTAGGTGTTCATGTTATTGTGGCCACTGTGGTCACTTTACTGGTATCTTATCTGACCTCTAGTGGCCACTAGGAGGCACAGCAGCATCTACAGAAGACACCAGGATCAGGTGTGAAGCTTGTGATACCGTTTGTCTTTGTTCATTTAAAGAACATTTAAAGAACATTTAAAGAACAGGACCAGCTTCTGATAGCAGGTTAGGTTTATGGTATTATAAGTGCGCCGAGCACAGAATCAGGACTTACTCGTTGACAACCTTGATGCCCAGCGACCGGGCCGAGCCGACGATGCATTTGACGACGGTCTCGAGGGACGAGTTCCTCATTTTGAAGCACTCATCCTGGACTTTAACCTGAGCAATCTCATACACTGCCCTCACCGACACCATCCCCGCTGTCTCGTGGCCTTCACACACAATAAAAGAAGAATAAAAAATTCATTAAAGCATTAAAAAATTTGGTACAAAAGTGTACAAAGTGGGGGTATATATCTCTGTGTGTGTGTGTGTGTGTGTGTGTGTGTGTGTGTGTGTGTGTGTGTGTGTGTGTGTGTGTGTGTGTGTGTGTGTGTGTGTGTGTTGGAGACGGATGGTGAAGGGGTGGTCTCAGGACTCAACAGCTGAAACGAGGCTGGAAGATAGCTTGGAGCATAAAAAGGTGAAAATCCATAATTCTCTTTTCTTCACACACCACCTTTGCCACTTCCTTCCTCTGCTGTAGTTCTCCCGCATGTCATGAATATAACATCAATCACTGCAAAGCTCAAAACCGAGCCCAGGGAGAGACCCGTGCCCGTTACAGGATGGGCTCAGCGGGTGAAAATTGGGAGTGAGAGCTGATACATCAGTGCAGCAGCAGCACATCTCACCTGTCTTGCCGGCCCCTTTTGCAATTCCCGCTGCTTGCTTGAGGAAGTAGGAAACAGTGGGCTGGCCGATCTTCAGGTCATAGGTTCTGTCAGGCTGAGGACACAGAAGAATTGATGAAAAGCTGTGATCAAAAGGTGTGAACATGAGATTTTCAAGAAAGAATAATCTCAGCCGGAAACAGGCTGCAGCCAGGATGTTAAATACTGAGGTCATGATTCCCTCAGGGCCCCTAAGAAATGTAGGCCAGAAGAAGTCTATCGCTAAGCCCCACCCCTCTTATTTACTGTTGCTACACCTACCAAACTACACGACTGCAGATTACCATCGAAATTCATAATAATTTTTGGAATAATGGGTCCTTGATTTCAGACAGTGGTAGACAACAGCATGCTCCATATTTCTGGCCGACAACGGGCTGAAATGACAACTGTATTGATTTTATTTATCATTTATTATTAAGCTAAAGTTCGCTGGCTCTATGAGTTTGAACTGATGTTTCCAGGTGACTTGTTGTGAATCTACAGTCTGGTAAAAGGTGTCTTATATAAATATTGGCTACACGATATCATGCTCAAAGACTTTATTATTATTTGTTATTTATTATATCTCCACGAAACGCATGCTAACGATGGCAGTTTACGATAGAGCAGACAAACACAACAATTTTCCACTTATATTTTTAATTTCAAAGCAGATTATGGCGCCTACTACAGCTCCATGCACAGCGCTTCACCGTGTGGAGAAATCCAAAGATCGACTGGCCTGCTGTGACCGGCTGCGGTTACTGAGCTATAATTGGACAATCAATTCGACAATTTTACCTTCAAAGAAGATGGTTTGAAGGCTGCTTTGAAGCAGGTGCCGAACTGCCAGGAATATAACTCTGGTGGAGACATACTAGATCAATCTATTGGTTTTTAATTTAAATGAATGGATCAATTTACTTTTTGCCCATAAACCCCCAAAGGTTAATGTAAAAAGCAGCAGAAATAACCTTGAAAACACACCATGTGTTACTTCTGTGTAATTGTAGGATGTAAACCAAACAGAAGTGATTAAACCCCATTACTCTGAATGAATGAACAATACTGAATGGTAGGTACGGCTCTGTATCTCAGTTTACGACTTGATAATAACTGAAATTAATAAAACATGCTTTAATCATGTTTTGACAACGCTCCATTTTGTCTACCCCCTGCATCTTCATCTGCTGCTGCACATCTGCTCTCCAGCCTCTCTCGCCCGCCCTTTCCATCCTCCCCTCAGGACCAGAACAAAAATAATCTCTTCAGCCTCACCGAGTTCTTCTGACCCTTTTCTTCTAATTCAGATTCATTCCCCGGCCCAAGACCTTTATTTATTAAAATCTGACATATAGATCCAATCAATAAATCATCTGAGGAAAGTTTACTTTGGATCATCTGTTAACTGTCACATAAAAAAACAAAACAAAAAAAAAAAAAGATAAAAAACAATAACAAACACGAAGCAATAAACTGTAGGCTGAGCTGAGGAGATACCACAGAGCAGGTGATTTGTCAAGAGAGTCGTGTTATCTAACAGTAGTGACCTTTCGACAGAGGGAACAGAATTTTTCTCTATCTATGGAAAAGCTGTCGGTAGCAAAGGTCCAGTGAGTCGCTGTTGTTTCCTCCTCCATTTTATAAGACGAAACACGAACATTTACTGCAGCGGGATCTTTCAGGCAGGCAAAGCGAAAACAAATACAAAGACAGAGAGAGAGACGAGGCGTGACAGTGGAGGATCAGTTACAGGAGCAGTGAAGAAAACTAACTTTTGAACTTAGAACAGAGATAGATGACAGGCGATTATCTTAGCTTAGCATAAAGAGAGGAGACAGAGGGAAACCGCTAGCCTGCTGTGTCCAAAGTAAAAAAACAAAAACTCATTAATTAACTGGCTTATTAACGTATCTTATTTGATTAATTCGTAAACAAACACAAATTGAGATCACTGTACATCATGACTGTTTGCCAAGAAAACGTTCCAGCACGTAATTCCCCGTTAAACACTGTCATTTTTAGCTACGCTAGCAGCGTTAATCTATGGATAGTCTCGCATAGCCAGACTTATCGCCAGTCTTTGGAGAAAGGTCTGGCTCAACCCATCTTCTTCTTAGGAGAAAAAAAAACGCTCTGGCTTGTTTGTATTTTTAAACCAATCACAATCGTTTTGGGCGGCGCTAAGCCCAAGATGCAGCAAAGATGCCCTTGCAAAATAGTGTCTGAGGGGAACTTGTTTTGATGAAACATTTGCATGTGAGGAGGCGAGCCCTGGCATTAAAACGATTAAATCCCTGCTGAAGAAAACGCCACATAAAATAGTAAATGACGTATGTGATACAACTTTTACTGTTAAATAAGACAAATATAACTTGATCACGGTGTCCTAGAGGTGAAGCCTACCTATCCAAATCTTTGTCAAAAACTGCCATTTTCAGTGTGCAGGCTGCTAGCTCGGAGGTTGTTTCACGTAGCGACGGGGAATTTGAAAACAGTAACACGAGGATAGCGGTGGGGGAGGAGAATGCCGACTGAAATAGTCACCCAATGGCAGACTTATCCCAACAGCCTACATCCGTTGAGTCAGACTACTTGGTCAGTCCACCACTTTGGTCCAGACTGAAATGAAATTTGGTACACATGTCCCCCTCAGGATGAAGTGTTATTTGGTTTATGATCAAACACCTGCAAAATTAATGGACTTCCTATCAGCCTCAGCTGTAGTGCTAATTAAAAACCAGCATGTTAGCATTGTCATTGTCAGCATGCTGACGTTAGCATTTACCTGAACGCGCAGCTGTGACTAAGTACAGCCTCACAGGCTGACGACTCTTAATCTTGTTCCATGTCTGTTTGTGTATGAATCAAACAAATGAGATACATAACGTTCATTAGTGAGGTGCTGATTTTGTTAACTTTGGACAGAGCCAGGCTCACTGTTTCCAGTCTTTATGTTCAGCTAATTGCCTCCTGGCTCTAGCTTCTTGTTTAACACACAGACATGAGACTGGTATCGATCTTCTCATCCAGCTCTCTGCAAGTGAGTGAATACGTTGATTTCCCAAAATGTCAAAGTGTTTCTCTGAAAGTAAGATGAAAGGCTCAGTGAAATGTGCTGACAACAACTGACAAGCCTGAGGGGAAAGTTGACTGCTGAGCTGAAAAATGTTCATGTCAGAGGCAGAAACATGTTGCATGCACACATTAAACATCACAGAGTACACACAGTAGTGTCAACAGAACAAGCACAACGCTAAAAACCACCAGCAGATGGCAATGATGGGCAGCAACAAGGCCCCTGATGTGACTGCAGAGCTGTTGCTGGATATTGCATGTCAAAATAAATTCATGCCTTTTAAAAGGATTAGGCTTCCCCTCCTTACATCACAAACTTCATTACAATACACATTTATTTAACTGAAGCAACTCCTGATTTGAAACACAAAGCGGTGGGAGGGGCGGGGGTGCGACAGGTCAAACAATATGTGGTTGTGTAAAATGAAAACTACAAGCTCATAACACCTCTTTTCTGAGTAATTCCCATTTCGTGCATGCACTTAATGCTTCTTGACTCCAAGTTCCTCTGGGTATTGCTTCATTAATGAATGCAAATGGAAAGGCTTACTTCGGTGGTAGAGTATGAATAATGGAAGTGCTCTGATAATGTTATGCAGCAAGTGGAATTAACCACAATCGTGGGAGGTAGGGGTGCTAAGTGTAAAGGGTCAGGGATGGGTTAGAGGGACCCACAACGGGCGTCACAGACACACCTTCACATGGATCTTGATTGGGAGCGGGATGCCCTCCTTCAGCTCCTTGGTTTTCTCATTGAAGTCCTTGCAGAACTGCCCGATGGGGATTCCTCTCTGGATGGAAAAAGAGGGAAATAAACATGGAAAGATGATGGAAGATTGCTTGAAAATGTATGAGAAGTCTGAGCTCGAAGACATTCACCTGAACGTCACTCGTGTCACACTGTGCTGCCAGAATACAGATGCCTGGGCGGCTGTCAGTCAATCAATCACAAAATGTCAAAGAGGTCTGACTATTTCTGCACACATGAATGGTTCAGGGAACAGCCGTGTGACGGTATATATGTGACGAGTGTGACCGTTTGTGTCCTGAGACGTTTTTACTCTTCATACTAGTTATTCTTGTTATATTCACACTGAGATGCATCTGGGAGTGTGTGCATGTGTGTGTGTGTGCAGCCCTGTGTTGTTCCAGACAGAGTGTGTGTGTGTGTGTGAATGTGTGTGTGTGTGAGTGTGTGTGTGTGTGTGTGTGTGTGTGTGTGTGTGTGTGTGTGTGTGTGTGTGTGTGTGTGTGTGTGTGTGTGTGTGTGTGTGTGTGTGTGTGTGTGTGTGTGTGTGTGTGTGTGTGTGTGTCACTCGAGCTATGACTGAACGCATGTTGGTGCCCAGAGCCAGAGAAACCCAGTGATGAATGAGCCTCCCATTTTCTAGCTCCTGCGAGGCCAACCAGAGCGAAAGCAAAATGGATGGGTGACATTAAGTCAACACCCGGCCAACGCTGCTCCTTTGCACCATTCCTCTTTGGAGCTGAATTCAGTGGCAAATACTAATAAAGAATCTAATTATTCCTGCTGAAATTTATACTGACCTTCCCCCGCCATCCTTCCCAAAGGCAACACACTGATTGAAATGTTCATTTCAGAAATGTGGAGAAGGGGAAAAAAGGGGTTTTATACAGTTTAATGGACTTGCAAGCTTCTATGGCTCCACAACAGAACAGAGCTTTCCGTTTCTAATAAAGGATCTGATGAAAAGTCAGTCATCCCAAGACATTCTCCAATGACAGGACGGGGAAGACATTTATTTGAACCTAACAGAGCATAAAGTTCTGTGAACATAATTTCCACTAAAGGCTTCAAAAGTACCTGATGAATGCTAATCAGTTGCTCCATCTACACAACCCCGTCACTTCATTAGTGTCTAAAACGCTACTCATTACTCACTGCCGTTTCTATGCTTCCGCAAACACAATAACAACAAAACTGATTGAAATTTCAACACATCACGAGTCGAGGCAGGTTATTGTTTCAGAGCTGATGGGTGCTATTTGAATTACAATATCCTATTAATGAAATGAAACACAGCTACGTCCCCGGAGCCCTCACAAGGCTCTACCTTCCCTCCCCCCTCCCCGTGCTTATTAATAGTAATCCCATGTCAACCTCACTACCTTCTACCGGTGCCCTTCCCTCCCTCCGCGTCCCATAAAACAACATAGCAAGGGTAAACAAGTGGGGAGGGAGCACTGAAAGAAAGTCTAATTAAATATGGATTAGTATAAAGGCTGTGATGTTGGGTATGAGTCAAAGCAAACCCTCTGGCTCTGCCTCACACATTCAGCTCCCGTTCCTTTCCTTCTGTTTAGCCCATGTCGGATAATGATCTCTCCCACCGACTCAGATGGCCTTTTCATGCCACACAATGCCATGAAAGGGCCTCCCTGACCAGCCAGAGATAATGCCTGATGCCTCTAAAATGTGCTTAAGCACGGACGACGAGACATTATGCAGAGAAGACGAGCGACTGTTCTAAAGATAGACTGAGGCAAAGACTTCACATGGCCTCCCTGACCAGACAGTCCTTTCGCTGCTAAAAAGGGGCTTCAACAAACATGAGGAAAAAAGGGCAAATAAGAGAAAGACTGGCGTGAGGACAAGAGGCACGAGCCACTTGGGGATAGCAGATAGTTTGCCCTTAACTGTGCACACCACACAATTAAGTATGCACCAGAGACAGGTAATCATATTTTAATTAAACTGTTCCACAAGAGTCCAGGCCAGATGACTGTGAGCAAGTTTTTGTTTGACCTCAGGCTATTTATTAGTTTAACTGCAGTAATTACCGCGATTGAACCATGTTGTTAATTGCAATCAGTCTTGAAAAAGGCAGAGGGCTGGTGTGCCATGAAAGCAAGTTTCAAGGTTGGCCACTCCAACTTCACATGACATTTATCAGAGAGAGAGAGAGAGAGAGAGAGAGAGAGAGAGGGAGAGAGGGAGAGAGGGAGAGAGGGAGAGAGGAGAGAGAGAGAGAGAGAGAGAGAGAGAGAGAGAGAGAGAGAGAGAGAGAGAGAGAGAGTGTAACTGTAACAGTAACATTCATGCCCTGGCCAAATCGCTAACCCCGCTCACTGAATCTGAGCATCTAATCATCCTCGAGTCCGAGCTGCTGGATAAATCCTCTCTCTTCCACCATGACTGATTAGAGCCGGGTGCTCTCCAGTATAAAATGGCTGCAGCCCATCACCCGAGGCGGGGCCTTCCACGCCGGCTTGCGGACGAGGACATTCAGCCGCGCATCTTCAAAGACTTCTGAGATCCTGGGCACCGGGATTAAGCGCTAATCTACGAAGATATTTCTTGCCGTCAAAATCCAGCAGCGACAGTGGTGAGTAATTGCTGTACGATCCATTCAAGATCAGCGCGGCAGAGTCTTATTGCTCATAATTATGGGAGCAATTAGGCATTTGCAATTAAAATCTGAGAAGCGTCCATATGATTTGACCCTTCCACCATATTCTCTGCAGTCTTTTTTTGACACTCCCTCCGTGTTAATGTGATTGGCCTTTCAGCTTCACTAACTCTTTTTAACAAGATGTAGCACTGGTGTGGCAGGAGAGAGTGTGTGTGTGTGTGTGTGTGTGTGTGTGTGTGTGTGTGTGGATGGATGGAGGCAAAGAGAGACAGGAGTGGGAAAGAGAGACAGCTGAGGTGTATTAAAGTTGTCAGAATGTGGCCAGTGATCGCGGTCAATATTTGAACAGTGAGGAGAGAGGATTTGTTTGACCGAGGTGAACGACGGGAGAGGAGACAAGTAAAAGCACAGGCCGCGGGAGGTCCTCATGAATATGGGTGAGTGTGTGTGTATGTTTATGTATGAATACTTCGTCCTCGTTTCAATCTGACAAGACTATCAGTTCAAGAGTGGATATGTGTGCATATTAAGCTGCCAGGGACTGCTGACGGTGAGCAAGTGTGCACTGTGTGTGGTCGCAGGTGTCTCTGCAAGTGAGAGAACAGGGGGAAAAATGAAGGAGAGAGGAAGAGAAAGGGAGTGGAGGAGGAGGAGGAGGAGGGGGGGGGTGTTGGGAGATGAGAAAGAGAGGTAGAGTAGGTCAAGAGAGGTACTGTGCTTATGGAAGCGTGGCAAACATGGAGATAAAGGACACAGACGCAGGATAAGGCCTTGGGGCAAGAGGCAGGATTAATTGCCCCTGGCACACAAGGCCACTCGATAAATTGCCCCTGGAGGTTGACACTGCGATACGGTGACGAAGGTGTTACAGTGGAGAGAGAGGCTGGTGGGAGGCGAGGTTAATTAAACTCTTCAGTGTGTAACACTCTCATTCATTACCTTCATTACCTTGTTCATTTAATCTGCTCCGCTGTTGGCATTTTATCACATTCAGCCCCATCGTGGCGTCATACAGCTGATTAGGTTTCATGTTGAACCCTCAGCTGCAGAGGAGGTAACTGAGAGCGAGAGGCTGAGCGGCAGGTCAGGCTGGGTCTAACAGACAGCAAAACAGCACAAAATAAATTGAGTTCACGCTGGACATGCATTTTACTTGATTTTCCACCCTGGAATCAGTGGATTAGTCTTAAAAGTGGAAAATGAAAACGATTTCCACCCCCCAGTCTCCAGTGAACTGTGCTGAGGCCAATATACCGCCCTGAATAAAAGGAGCTGAGGAGCGCTGCTCAAACGGGCACGAGTGCTGAACCTATGGAGCGAACCAAATTCAGGGACTCATCTTTATAACAACCAAAACAAGCCAAAACTTCTCAGCAGTGTTGTTGCTGTCTGGGTCTTTGCTTAAAATAGAGCACAGCCTTCACTTTTGGTACCTGGGACAAGGAAAAGAAGAAATTGCTGTTTGAGGGCATGGGGGAAAAGCAAGGAAGCAAGCAAGCGGGCGAAGGTGGAACAAAATGGATTGCATCACGACAAAACATCCCATTTTCAACTCCATTAGGTCCCCCACACAGTCTTGACAGTGTTGTGCTTTTTGCCACTTCACATGATTAATCACGTGTGGAGGATGTAGCAGAAACACAGGAGCCTGAACTGCAGGCAGCTGAGGCTCCACGCTGGAGATGACTGAAAAATCACAAGATACGCTGACAAGTGGAGGAGAGACACACAAAGGAAGAGAGTCGGGCTGGAATAAAGTCAGACTGCAACAACCCCAGTGGATAGCGATGTTTTCACAAAGCTTGTGTTGCGTTTGTGGAGAGATAATAGTGAATTTTCCACAGATCTTACATGTCAACGTCTGTTTGTAGGTCTTGAGGAGTACTACTGCATATGTGAAGAAAGCTGTATAAAGCCTTTTATGGCTCCAGAGAGAGCAGCGTGAAATCTGATAAACTGACTTAAGCGATGTCACTAGTGATGTCACTTGAGGCAGCGTCGGTTGGGGCTGATCTGGGGAGTGCGGAGTTAGAAAGAAATGAGCTTACCAGACATCTGGAGGCCACTCCTCATCTCTATTTGAGGATAGCTGCTACTAGCATACTACACCAAAATCTCAAACCAACTCTTGACGGTTGAGTGCAGTTGCATTGTGGGTAATGTAGGCACCATGTTTTGACCAGGAAAAATAATTTGTGGAATGAATAAAGACGATATTTCTGGCTCTGCTGCATCGTTGTTTTAGCTGTCCATCATCAGACAGATACAGTTGTAGGAGTGGAGGACTATTTTAATTCAGGCCTCACACTCTGAGAGCCAACAGGACGAAGGCGATGGGAGTGAGTCCTCCATGTTTGCCATGTTTGTGGAGGTCAGCCTCGAGACTGATGTGGAGAAGTGCTCACTGTTGACGCCTTTAGCATTCTCGGACAGTCTGTAACCCCATGTGTCCTTCCAAACTTCCCCAATCATGTCTGAAGCAGAAAGTGATGACTGCACAGTACTGTGGACAGCCTGCCCGCCTGGCTGCCCCTCGCCCTCCTCTGCGATTCTCACTGTTCGCCCTGTCCTTTTTCCTGCCCCCCCCTCTCCCTCTCCCTCTCCTCTCTGAAAGTGAGCCAGTGTGCAGAATGACCTTCAACCACACCCACAGGGAACAAAAAAAGAAAGAAAGCAGGGGAATAGAAGCAGGATGGAGGAGGGAATGGGATAAACACGAGGATAGGGGTGACGGGAAGGCAGCGGAAAGAAGAAGAAGGGTGAAGAAGAATCAAAAAAAAAAAAAAAAGAAAAAGAAAACCCACGCTGAAGTGAGAAAAATGGAAAATCTCTCGTCTCTTGGAAGCCAGCAGAGCGCAGAGCTGAATCTGACAAGAAAGATGACTCCCCGTCCCCTTTCTCACCAGTCTGATTAAACCTCTCACTCTAAAATGAGCCCGGATAACTGAGAGCCACAGAAACCAGGGAGTTGAGGACTTGAGCCTTTGCTAAAAGGTGCAGACTGGAATGTCTACAGATACACTTGAAGGAGCAGGACCTTGAACACAAGGTGACGCTGGGAAAGTCCTTTAAAAAAAAAAAAAAAAAATCACATCTGTGGCTGACAAAGGAACCAAAATTAAATTCATGACACAAGGAAAGCAGCTTTCTGCTTCTAAAACAGTTTCATTTTCGAACAGATGTGTCTCAGAAAATCCCAATCCTTCTGTTTAAGTATGCAGTAAGCCGGCTGTAATGAGTTAATCTACGACGGGGGGATGATTTCCTTGTGTGGCTAAGACAGTAAGTAGACAGAAGGAGGACTAATTAAAGTTGTAACATCTGCCTTCTGAGCTCAAAATGTGTCTACAGGCTACAAGCATCTTTCGCTCCACTTCCCCCGCTCTTATTTCAAGCGAGGAAGGGTAAATAAGGTCTCAGCCTGCTCCCAAACAATGCAACTAATCTTCTGCAAGTGGCATCATCATCACCATTACCATAACCAATGGTAGGGTGCTCTCAAATATTCATATCATCTTCCAGCTAAAAAAACCCCAACAACTTCCACCGCTGATGGTGGAGGAGAAACTGAGGAGGGTGGGAGGTCTGGACTGGAGCACGTAACATGCTTACAAATGAACACCACCAACCAAACTCGGACAGCGTGAGTGAGTTTCTCCTCGTCCTCCTCTCGCTGTTGCACCGCTCTCCCTCTCTCCCTCTCTCTCTCCCTCTCTCCCTCTCCCTCTCCCTCTCTCCCTCTCTCTCTCCCTCTCTCCCTCTCCCTCTCCCTCTCCATCTCTCTCCCTCTCTCTCTCCCTCTCTCCCTCTCCCTCTCCATCTCTCTCCCTCTCTCTCTCCCTCTCTCGTGAGCCATCTTCTCGGTTGGATCGGTATGCGGTCTCCACTTTAACGACTCCGCGTCGCCGCTGTTGCTGCTTGCTGCTCCACTTCTGACCGACTTCCCCCCCTCCACCCCCGGCCGCTCCGCTCCGCACAGCCGGAGCCCGACCGAGCAGCAGCGGCAGCTCCTGCACGGCTCTCTGCCCCCGCTGCTGTGTCAAAAGATAAACCGACAACAGCAGAAGCCCGACACTGCGGGGAGGTGACAGATCCAGATCCAGATCGAGCCTCTGCAATAACCGAAGGAGCCGTCGGAGATATCGGCCACGCGCCAGATCTGCACGGAGGGGGAAATCTTAATAAGTATGAGCCGTTTTCTTTTTGTTCCTGCAAACTCGGGTCTGCTTGGTGTGGCAGTGGCGATGACTTACCCCTCTTCCAGCCTCGAGATGAGCCTTCTCCCGGAGCCTGACTGTGATCAAACACCCAGACTGTGAGAAGAAGACTTTATCACCGAGTCCGGCTCATCAACGACAATAAAAGAGACTTTATTGGTCACCGACAGCGCTTCTACTTGGGAGGGAAAAGAAACCCCACATTACTTGCTGTATATCAAGCCAGGAGGATCGAGTCCAAGTGCAAGACGAATGGTTCGGGTAACTAAAGCTTCACTTTACTGCCAGCCGTGCACGGATAAACCCACAATACCTGCTGTTAATAGGGCAGTTATGAAACAGGTGTTGCAGAGAAGCGGTTAAATAGAGATTGTTAAATTGCCCCAGAGGATGCAAGACGTCGCACAACAGCAGTGCATGCTGGGGCAGCTAATGATAACCACATTTTCCTGGAAAAAAGAGCAAAACCTGATAACTCTGTAAAAAATTGCAAAACAACAAGCCCCTGAGGCAACACTGGGGCTGCCACCTGACAAATCAACAGATGTCTGAGTCGTGTGGCTGCACGTCAGGAGAGGGGATTTATTCAGCAATGTATTATCAGGGATTGCACACTGCCTGGCTCTCTATTAATTAATTAGTTTGCACATGAGGGCATTGATGTTGTCCTGATGCCCTTGGTGCTCCAGGGCCACCTGTGTTCACCTGAGACGGATTCTTGCCTTTGATGTGATTTGGAGCTTTATGAGGCGCGTTTATGGAGATAAACTGTGCGTGTAGATTAATTTATCTTTGCTCTGCGTGGATTTCTGTCCACCTGGAAATCATCCAGTATTAATAGAAAACAAATGCAAGTGGCAACCGCTCTGCCTCCACCCCTTTGCTTTATCTCTGTGTGTGCATTAGTGTGTATTGCAAAGAATTTGAGAGCTTTTTTGGATGATTACTTAGACACAAGTGGAGGGAGAGCCATGTGCACTGTAGTGTCACGCATTCTAAGCTTCACGACAAGAAGTGGACCAAAATGGATTTTCAGTACAAAAACAGAACAGGCGCTTGAGGCTGGAAAAAAAACAGAAAGAAAGAAATCTTTCACTTGCACACTATTACATGGCATTACTCATGCGTACGGTGATAAAGGTTACCTCACCTTGTCAACAGCAGTGTCACTTCCAAGACAGGAAAATGATGAATTTGGTCATTATTGATGAGCCGAGTGGACACACGGGCTGTCATCCCGGCCCCTCACTCAGGACAGAATAAATTACACAGCGCTGACAGCGAGTCAAAACATAAACACAGGCTGACAGGGAGATTTCCAGGGTGAAATTTAAGGAGCAGGTGGAATATCTTAAAAGGAGGCACAACCTCGAGAGAAAAAGCCAGCTGCAACAGTGGCTGCAAACTTCTCCACCCCCCCCCCCCCCCCCAAACATCTCTCCCTGCAGACAGGGTTTGTTCCCCGAGAAATAAAAACCAAATTTGAATTCCAATATCCTCTCAATCTGCGGCTTGGTGAAATTCATTCAATTTGGGGGGAATGATAATCAAGTTGCAGTGTGCAGTGAGACAAAAGGCTTCACAGACAATCAGATATTACAAACGCTGGCATGATCCACGCCTGTCCGCCCACCGTGCCTCCGAGCGGATTAATCAGTCGAGATCGTTCCTTTCCTCATCTCTTTGATTCATCGGTTTCAGAACAAACTCTAATGCCTGTGATATTTCAATACCCCCGGTGATGAATAATACACTCGGATTCATCCAGGCCAAGCTGGCTTGTGAAATGCATGTCTTCATATAAAGTGGGTGGAAGTCACTTTCTATCTGCATGAGTCTCTTCCTCTTCATCACTTTCACCTCTTCTCCCCCTGAGCTTATTTATGAACTATTACCATCATGCAGTAACACTTTATTAGGCATGTAGACAGCCAAGAGGCCTATTAATCTTTCACTTGCAGTCATATGCTCATTCTCCTTCTCCACACACACATACACAATCTCAAATCCCGTTTTTTTTTTTTTTTTTTTTTAATACCCAGTGGTGTTCCTCAGCCCTCTTCAATGATTCAAACGGCACCGAGGAGATGGCAGATCTCCTGTTAGTCTTACAGTGAGGGAGGTGATGCGTCTTCCATCGGCAAGATATCAATACACACTTTCCACTGGCAGACTTTTCTCAGAGGCCGCAATCATGCTGACAATCTCTCGCTCGATCACGCTCAACTGTTGCCATTACGACACATCTGAGCCGGTAATGATTTTGTATTATAATGTCATCGATCCAGTTGAGGGGTTGACACCCCCACGAGTGGTGCTGAGCAGATAACAGACAGTCCACTGGTCTGTGGTGTGCTTTACAGCTAAATACGATAAAGAGACGTCGGTTCGATTACACTGTAAAGTCAATGATCATTTCTCACGCTATGTCAATATTGAGGTTTGTACCGTCTGTGGCGGAGATATGAGCTGCAACAACAACAAAAAACCCTCCTCATATTCAGCCAGATTAACATTGCCTGCATGCACCCGCCCCGAACGTACACAGTGCGTACACAAAGACATGAGTCAAATGCATCCCTAAACAAATAGCAAGTTATCAATATTCATCTGAAATGAGAAGGGAATTTGCAATGATTAAAGACTGCAGCACAGTGTGAGAATAAACACGGCAGACTATAGAGGCAGAGAAAAGGCTTTGACAGGGCACCTAGCTGCACCTCAATGCAATTAATTAATAATGAATAAGATGAGTACAAAAAAGAACAGGAGCAACAACAATAAGCAGAGAAAAGTAACAGCAAAGGACTGGGTAAAATCTTAGAATAAAAAAGAAGCAATGTTAGGACCTTTATGGAAAATGAAGACTATTTAATTCAAAGAGCCGCAGAGTAAAAAAAACCCCAAAAAAACACAATTTAACAGGCTTCTCAGCTTGAGCAGCCAGGGTAGATGTAGCTCTGGCCAAAGATGAAGGACGCTCACTGCTTACTAGGCAGCCAATGTCTTTAACCATAGCAACAAGCATCCAACTATTTTACATTTAGTTTGATTTAGTGCTGAAAAAAACAGGCATGTTTTCTTATCCTGCAAATTTGTTAGTTTTTGTGGGGACAGATGGCACGGCGTAATGCGATGTGAGCCGAGTCTCAATTCTGTTGATGTAACAGATTTATGTGTGTGTGTGTGTGTGTGTGTGTGTGTGTGTGTGTCTCTTTCAGGCATGGTGCCCACGCCCCAGGTGTGCGTATCAACCCTGGTCACGGTGAGCACGATGGCAGTGGTGGACCTCTACCTGCTAGAGCAGAGCATGCTGGGGGCTCGTGGTCTTCCAGGACCCAGCGTGTGGCAGTGTGCAGCAGTGTTGCTAGGTGACGTGGGCTTCTTGCTCGCGCTGCGCTTCGTGTCGGCCGGTGTGGTGTCAGAAGCGCGGTCGCCGCGTCGTGGTTTTGCCAACGCTCTCTGGTTCCTGTTCCTCTCCCTGCTCCAGCTCAAGCTCTTCTTCGTCTGCCATAACTACAGGCAGGAGCGCCGGCCGCCTGACCCACTGGCAAGGAAGACCCTGACGCTGCTGCTGTCCATCTGTCTGCCGTCCCTGTTTCTCATTCTCACAGGAGCTGACCACATGACTCCACAGCGCAGGAAGCAGGAGGTGCGGGGCCGGCTCCTGTGGGTGGTGGTGGACCTGCTGGATGTGCTGGATCTGCAGGCGGGGCTGTGGGAAGCCCAAGGAGGGGCTGCAACGGGGACTGGAGGAGTCATTGAGCAGAGGCTGCCCATCTGGGCAGAGGGTCTGGTCTTCTTTTACTGCTACGCCCTCCTGCTGCTGCTGCCGTGTGTGGCCCTCACAGAGCTGGGGGCCACCGGCCTGCCAGGACAGAGGGGGCCCCGTAAGGAGGCTTTGTACCCTTGGCTCAGCTTGGTCACTATCAATATCTTCACCCTGGCTCTGAGGGGCACAGGCATGCTGTGGTATAGGGACCCTCGTGTGTCCACGGTGTTCCTGGGGAAGAACCTGCTGGCTCTGGCTGTGAAGCTGAGCTCAGCCTGGGAGAGACACAAGCAGGAGCGCAGTGCTGCAGGACCTGGGACTGTGGCTGGAGCAGAACCAGGAGACTCGACCCTGCCAAGCCAGAGCTCAGGACAGGGAGAGGGCCAGGCCCAGGGGAAAGCTCCTCCCTCTCATTATCACACACTGTCTCGCTCCCAAAGCCACACTCTCTCCCACGTCAGCCTGGAGCCCACAGAGACACCCTTAGGACCCTCTTTCATCTCCCATGAACTCTAGAGAGTGACGCATGCCCAAAAGCATGTACGCACGCCCAAAACTTGGACCAGCCAAGCCAGTATCACACCCAAACAGATAACTTCCAGTACAACAGTGATGGATTTACTGCAGAGCTGTGGAAATGCATTTGGCAAGCTTGGCTTTTTGCACATTTTGTTGTGCTAAGAATAACTCAAAATGCATTTATGGGAGTGTATTTTTAAATTGAACACTGTGAACACATCTATAAGACTGTAAGACTATTACAGAAATGTATGTTGAAGTCTAGTCGTGTTCATTCCCTTCTTTAATCTGGGCACGACTGCCACCGATTTGTTGAATTCATTGCATTCAGGCACCTTGAGGTTGTAGTTTGAGATTTTCTTCATAACTGTTTTAATTCTGATTTCTTGCTACTCCATGTACAGTATCTGTTTGCAGTCGTCTGTGGTTTACTTATTTGTTAAAGTTCAGCTCATGTTTGAGGGAAAAAATTGATCAACACTCTTCTGCCATTAGATGCCAAAATACCGACTGACCTTCAGTGTACATTTTCTCTGTCACTTTACAGGAAACTTTCACAGAGAAAAGTTTAGTACAGAGGAGTGATGATTTATTTTTTCCCTTCAGTACCACAGAGACAAGATTTAAAAGCCATCCACCAGTAAAACACACACTCTACACAGTGCTCCAGTACTTCAATGTAGAATCTAACCCAGTGGATTCAAACCTTTTTGGCTTGTGAGACTTTAAATCAAAGTCTACTCACGACCCAGAGTGATGTTCCCTTCTTAGATATTTCTTATTTGAATAGGTTTCAGAGGCCTGAAGTGGTAAAGCTATCCAGTTTTTCAAAGTAAAAAAAAAAGCAAAGGTTAGAGAAGAGTCAGAAAAAATAAACATAATATGTGCAGCAGATGTTTTCTCCTCATATCCTATCTTTCTTCATGTCACGACCTCCAGATCTTGGAGACACAAGTGTCGTGGTGCCAGACTTTCATTCAAACCAAAGGGAACACTTATTAATTGTCTGGCAGGAAATATTAATCAGTGAAATAACTCGCTGGTGTGTTTGGTTGGAGTGAAAACTTGCAGACTCATGGGGCTCGTGGGCACCCATCCCTGCCAAACTGTGTTTTTTTTGGTCTTTTATTTGATTTAAAAGCAGAATTTTAAATCAGCTAGAGATGATTTTTAGAGATGCACACTGTACCTTCACATATATTTCAGGAGCACTTTTGATGTTAATGTTAAAACCACACAGCAGCGATTTTAACGACAAAATGTGCATAACTCAAGATGCCAACTATTTATGAAAGACACTTCTCCATAAATAAAATCTTTCAATGGTAGGGCTTAAAGATGGGCACGAAGCATTTTACATCATCTTAATCCTATTGCAACACAAACTACAGTACAGGTCTATTTTAGTACATTGTTTACAAAGACAGAATACCAATGTAAGTAATCCCTTTACAGTTTCAGAACACATTCAAAATTCATGTTTTGCTGTCGTCTGTACTTGTCTCAAAGTCTCTTAGTCATTTTCAAAAGGAAGAAGAGGAGAGAAAAAAATACTGTCTAGCAGCCTGTCCAACCCTCAAATCCCCTTTTTTCACTTTAGATGAAAAAGTTAACTTTTTAATTCCGTTTGAATTATGGATGGAGCCTTTCATCCACTAATTTCTTAAAATGTGGGTGTTGTTGTGTTTGGGCATCGTGGGATTATGGGGCAGAGCAGCTGGTGTAGAGGATGTACAGTACAGTCAAGTGCCTTGTTTCCTCACGGAGCTACGAGCCTCTGAGTCGTGCACATTATGTGTACCATGTGGAACTTGGACATATCACCATGTGTATACTGTGAAGCTATTCCACAGCTGTTGTCAGCTACACCTCCAGGACGGAGTGCAAACTAATAAAGTGTTTCATACTCCCCTAGTGTTGACAGTTCATTGGCTATTATTTAGGAGCATTATTGGCAGACTGTCACCCACATACATAAAAAAAAAAAAAAAAAAAAGAGGAGTCAGTCCAAATTACTCAAGGCCAAGAGGCCTAAGGGATAAATAACTGCCTCATACTTTAAAAACCTCCACTATAATGAAGTCAATCAGCTCCCGTTTTGCAGTCACAGAAAAATTGCATGTTTTTATGTTTTTCTCGTACTGGAGCTGGTGAAGTGAATGAAAGCCCCCTCCTCCTCCACATATTAAAGCTAGAAAAGCGTGCTCTTTGCTGCATGGAGCGGCACCCTGACAAAAGGCCGTCATTTATCACAATTATGCCAGCGGCCCCATCAGCTCGGATCCTCTCGCAGTAATCCTTGAGTGTGCTGTCGTGTTGTCTGCCTTTAATGCTGAAAGAGAGAGACGTCTCGATGTGATGGGGTGAGCATGTTGAGAGTTGTAGTAAGTGTGCGAGATGCTTTTTTTTTTTTCCCCCAGAGTGAACTGGCTCTTTTTGCTCACAGCGGCTGTGAATGCACCCATCGGCCTCTCCTCTGAGCCTTAATGGTCCTATTAATTGAAATTGGGACTATTTGTCAAAATGCAAGCGCTTATTCTCACTGCTTTGTGCTTGATTTACAGGTTATATTTACATGATGTATTAAGACTAATGTACACACTCAGCCACAAAAGGGAATTCATTTTAAGTTTCAGTGGGGAATTTCTCTCCAGTTCAGAGAGACTTTTAAGGAAAAACCACAGAGGGATAACCAGTGTAGTAGACAGCATCCAACTCTCGCCTACCCCGTTTCTTTCATCTCCTCCTCCCCGCTCACTCTACATTTCAAACACATGCATTCAGGATGCACTCCCTGTTGGACAACTTCTCATATTTCTATTATACTAAAAGCAGCGACTGCATAGGCTGCAGCCTCGGCAAATGACTACCCCCTAGAATTTGTTACACCTGTTAAGCTCTAGATACAATGCTCAGCATTTTCCCTCAGCTCTCACCGACTCTCAGAACCTGCTCCTGAAGAAAAGTGCATGAGCCACTCTCCTATTTTCTTTGCTTCTCTCTCCGGTGCTCTCTATTCTTCCCCTTCATTCGCCTGTGCTAATTTCATTCCAGCCTGTAATTATTCTCCTGTACCAAAGCAGTCAGTTTCCCTTTTTTGTCTCCCGTTCCTTCTTTTATTTCTCTCGTTTGTTTAAATTTGCCCCGCAGCCGACAGGCAGCCTACCTCTCTGCACTTCTCCTGTCAAGGGTGGTTAGTCAGAGATGAGGAAAAAAACCGAGGAGGAGAGGCTGGCTAAGATTAAAGGGCCGGGGCCACAGCCTAAAGCGGAGCGGCTGCCGACTGCCATTTATTTACCGTTTGCTACACACAGTGTGAGCTTGATGGAGCAGGGGTGCAGAGAGAGACAAACGCACACAACACGGCGCCCCGACAACAATGACATCCCAAACCGTCCGAAAGGAGGCACCTTTAGACAAACATATGGCTTTGTTTTGCTCGGTTGAGCACTTGGTTACAACCCATCTCACCTCATTACCCCTGACGCGGCGACAGCTACAGTATGCCTATGAGCTCACACCCCCCTCATCTGGCAGAAGGAGGCACATTTAACAGACAGATGTCTAAATCATTCATCATAGCACACACCATCAGCAGCACAGCTTTTGGAGAGAACTTCAAAGTATATTCTATGAGAAAGAAATGATGCAAAGGACTGTGAGACTCTTATGATATGCAATGCAATAGTGGAGACAAACGCATACTAATACTGGTCTCAGATGTTGGGGTGACATCAGGCTAAAACAGGAGATGAACACTGGTCAATTTACCTGATGCTCAAATTAAATGAAATAAAAAGAACCAGGGTTGAAACATTTAGTCGATTAATCAGTTAGTTGGTCGACAAAAAATGTAAACTAATTTCATTATGGCTTATGCTAAAAAGCCAAATAGTGTAAGGAAAGAGGGTGAGATTGTAAAACCCAGAGGCAAATTTGTGATGTTGGACTTGACTGTCTGGTTCTCAAACGTGTGGATTTGCTGCTTTTCTCGATTTTACATCATTGTAAATTAGAGGTGTTCAATAGATCTAACAACGAACCTTTAAACTGAACTGACTGTACTGTATCAACAATGTCACTGACCGAATCAGTAGCTTTCAGCTGTGGAGCTCCACTTACCAGTGACTGAGAGCACCGCTGTGATTCACAGTACATTACTTCCTTATTGAATGTCTACAAAAAGAGGGCGAAAGCCACAGAAACAATGACAACCTGATAACTCTGTTGTTAATAACGGGCTGCTGAGCTATTAACCTTGGGTACTGTGTTTGTGTGGGCTAGTTTTGTACTCAACATGACAGCTTGAAGTAGAGACATGTAGAGGAGCAGAAGTATAAAGTAGCACAAAATGGAATTACTCAAGTAAAGTACAAGTACCTCAAAACTATACTTAAGTACAGTACTTGAGTAGATGTACTTGGCTACTTTCCACCACTGAAATTAAATGTTTTTAATCAGATTGTTGGTATGACAGAAAATGCAATTTGAATATGTCACCTTGGGCTATTTTCTGACATTTTATAGTCTAAACGATTAAGTGATGAATCAAAGAAATAATCAATTAGTTATATATTGCACCTACATCGCTCCTACGCTGAGTTTATGAAATCAAAAACAAGAGTAGTAAAAAAAAAAACCTAAATAGAAGAAAATAGTTTCAAATAACAGAAACGTAAAAGTGTGGTATGGGAAATATCTCATCACATATAAAATTATTTCAATAGAGTCTTGCATCCATAATTTAACATGCTTCTGGCTGAAACAGAATATCTGGAGAGGACACCATGAGGAACAAGTGTTCAAGGGTGAAAAGGACAATACAAACAAAGACAGGCAGTAAAGAACACACTGCGTACTTGTTGAAGTTGGTAAAGAAACAACTCGTCTTATTTCGCGCGTTATCTTGAGCTGTCACACATTTCAGATTCTTCAAAATGATCAAATTCCAACCATAGCAGCTTTGGGAAAAGACACAGTGTTTTTTGGGGGGATAACACCCAAAAATACCTCACACGCCCACTGATGCTGACATACAGCATCAGCACTCATGTCACTGTGACAGGTTTTATATGATACGAGAGACACGGAGGATTTTATGATCACTGTTGTGTTGTTTGCCTATTGGAAGCTGTCATTAAATATGTGCCCTCAGTCTGTCAAGTAATGCAATTCTGCTATAAAAAACACGTTTTTGCATACAACGTTATGAGTGTACAGTGTTTTCTGTTACGCAAAATCAAGCTATGGTTAAGTTTTGGAGGCAGAACATGTTACAAATGTGCCAAACAGAAAAAAACTCAATGACCTTGAGAGTTAAGGGACAGAGCGACTTTCTGAATGATCGTCTTTGGATCAGAGAGAACTCGGAGGTCTCCAGTGTAGCTGAGGAGGAGGAAGAGATTTAGCTGAGCCTTAAATATGATCAGTAAAAATCTCTTAAAATCAATTATACATCTAACTGGTAAACAGAGCAGAGATGGTAAAATTGGGTTATTACGGTCTCTTCACTTGGCAGCAGTTAAAATCCTGGCTGCTGTATTTCTGAGCAGGAATAAAAGAGGCTGAAATGGGATGAGATTAAAGCATAGATCCTCCTCTTTGTTATTGGATAAAAGTGTCTGGATGTTTCCCAACTATAGGAATCATTACTGTACTACTCACTGTATTATTCTTTTTAAGAGTGAAGTCACTGTCAAACATCAGCCCAAAGGTTTGACCACTTTGTGTCTAGTTAGTTAATAAATCTTTTTTTCCAACTAGGCGAAAACAAGCTGTAAACACATTAACACCTTTTAAGTTGATAAAGAAAACTTGTTAGCCAACAGTTGCTCATTTACATAGAAAGCAATTACAGAGCACCTTCAGTAATTTGTTGTCTAAGTCTAATATTCGCTCTCTTTTAGCTCTGTTTTTGGTCTCCACCAACTCCTGAGGGAAATATCTGGCTCTTTAGCTGCTAAATGCTCCACTATGTTCTGTGGAACAGGTAGTGTATAGTAGTTTTTTAAGAGCTGAATCGGCTACCTGCTGCGGCTGAAAACTACACTATGTAAGCGGTGAGAGTAAAAACCAAAACAATGAGTATAAAGACACTGAAAAGTTTGGTAGAGCTGAGGGGAGCTGCGGAGTTGGGTGATTATTTCTGTCGCATTCCACATAGTCATGTGATCCATTGTTAAAATAAATTATAACAGCTTTAAGGTGGAAATGTGACTTATTCATTGTTGTGATGTGAACTCTGAGATTTCAATAACAGAGTGACAGCTTATGGAAATGTGTCGTCTGCATGGCCGCAACATCATTTCATAATTGATAAATGGTTTGTCATTCTTAGAGCAGAAAATAAGCCAAACATGATGGTTCCAGCTTCTCAGATGTGTCAGTGTGTTGCTTTTCTCTGTTTTATTTAATTCTGCGCTTAATATTTCTGGGTTCTGGACTCCTGGTCAGGCAAAAAAGCCATTTTAAGACCTCACACTGGGCACTGGGAAATAGTGATTTCCATTTTCCACAATTCTCTGACCTTTTTAAGACCAAGAGATGATTCACTCGAGAAGATAATCAACAAATTCATCATTAAAGAAATGACTTGTTGACGCAGCCTCCATCATCGTGAATAGGTCAAAATGATATCAAGCAGATGTGTAAAGCAACACAGAGACAGTTAAAACAAAACGGTAGAGAAATGTGTTTAAAATGACTTAAAATTACAGTAATTTCGAGCACTAATTCTACTTCCCAGTCTGGCAGGGAGTCCAGGTTTCCAGTAATGAACAGATTTTATGTTACAGTTTATGTTGTGCAGCTGGTGACAGCAGAGTACATCATTTTGAACAGAACCGTAAAGTAATGGCACTGTTACTGTCGATGTCAGATAAGAGAAATGATATTTTCACATCATTTAACTCCTCTCTGACATCTCAACATTTGCTTTTTCCTGATATTATTAATCACATGTGGCTCTTTTCTGCCTGTTTTGTTCACTTTTCCATTCTCCTCTCCGAGTGTCGTCATTAAGTCATACAGATGGATGAACTGTGAGAATTGATCTGGTTTCCAAGCGTGCAACCGCATCCAAGGCTGATGAGCACTGTCCATTAAAGAGGCTAACTGGATCTCATTTGTATGTACAGAACAAGCCACTGGGGTTGCTTTCATTCAATCTTGCAAAGGACAATCAAACTTAAATAGCTGAATGGCCATTAAAGCGGGAACAGATCGTGCCCTTATGGTGTAAAATAAAATGTAAATTTTACCAGAAAGATTTAAAACACCACACTTATGTGATCAGAAACAAAGATGAGGTTAATGAACAGAGCATCCACATTTAACAGTTAAGTTACAGAAGGATGATTTGATTTACAGCCAAGAATAATTCAGCCTCAGTTGTTCTCATCCACTGTCTTCAAGCCGTCTTTGTTCATTGCTTAACACTTGACGACTGCTGAGTTATTTTATAATTGTACCAGCCAATACATAAATTTTTCTACTTGGAATTGGCATCGGTGGTGAAAAAAGTTGTAGTGGTGCATCCCTGAGCAATAAAAAAAACAAGACAACCTCAGCTGTCTCTCCGGAGCAATTGAAGCAGAGAGAAGTATACAAGAATTTAAGACAAAACCTTCACAGGCTCAATCCCATTTCATCAGCTGCTCGTAAACAGTGAGGCTAATGTGTATGGACAGCTGCTGTGGATGGAGGTGTTAGTATCTTTGGCCTGGGAACTGTGAGAAAATAGTTGCAGACTGAGGCAGAATGTGGCATCCACCTGTACAATGGAGCTGTGCGACTAGAATAAGAATGGGAATATGAATAGGGCTATGGGAGGAGACGGAGGAGGTGGTGGGGTTGTACGGTGAGGCGACTGAGGGGAAGGAGGAAACTGTGTGATTGGCAAAGAGAAAATAGGGAAGTATCAGGTTGTCTCACGGTTAATGAGAGCTGTGTGCAGAAGGTCAGTTGATAAAATGAAGCCCTGCTCCTGCAATTAAGTTATTACTCGGAGCGAACAGATGGAACAAAAAGTGGAATCGTAAGTAATTTTACCTGTCCCAGGATGGGGCCGAGTGGGGGTCCAGGGGCCGCCTGTCCTGACCTCACTATAGCCCGGATTACATTGCTTGTATCCAATTTCTTCACAGCCTTGGCTGCCTTGGAGATCTTTGACATCTTGATCTGTCTGGAAAGCCTTAAATCTGCCTCCGAGTCAACTGAGAATCCATCCACTGAAAACGCAGAAGAAAAACAAACAAGTTAGCCTTTCAAGAATACACAACTGCAACAAATCATTTACACACCGGGCTCATTAAAACATCATATACTCAAATCGATACCGATACCCGCAGGAAAAACCCGCGCTTTTCCATTCTGCAGCGGGCGAGTAATTAAAAAAATCTTTGCCTTCGACCGGCTCAGCGAGAGCCACTTTCCCGGAGGTGTTTGCAGTGTGGATCAGCAGCCCGGTGAGATGCTCACCATGTTGAAGAGTCTGAGAACTGGTAGGATTTAAACTTATCTCCGGGAAAAATCATGGGGTGCATGCCAAAATGCCTCTATCGCCTCACCTCCGTTTCAGACATGTCACCACTCAACTCCCACATGCTGCAGCAGAGCTTTATCTGCATCATTAGAGGTCAAGTGTCAAGGGCAGAGGAGGGATAAGAAACAACACTCATACACAGAGGACGGGTGGAAGTGTCATCCCCATATATGAACGTAAAGAGGGGTTGGCTTTTTCATTCCACCTTAAGATGCATTTGCCAAATTAGGAGTCAATTAGTGGAGTGAGGAGAATAGCCTGAACTCGTGGCCTTTCTCTGGGGAGGCAGAACACATAAAAGCAGGCCTATAATCCTCTGCTGGAATAAAAGTGATACTGACACAGCTGTAAAAAAAAATAAAAAAAGAAGGAAAAAAAAGATCAATGACTGGAGCCAAGGGACAAATACAAGTTTTAAGGTTGAGTCTTGCGATTCAGGGGAACCCTGCATTCAATAAAAATAAGTACTTGAGGGGAGAGAAGAGGTCCAGCAATGATTCATTGTAGGCAACAGAGGGTATCCAATTAGATCAACAGAGGAGACAGTACCAAAAAGATATACGAGGCCTCATGCTGCTTTTTAGCAACAAACGGGGAGAAACTGCTCCCAAGAAAAGTTGTGATTCTATCTGGGCTGCTGATTATCCAGCAGCCGTTAAAGTGCAACCACCATGAGGCAATATTTGTAGGGGCATTAAGGTGGTACGCATACTGCAGAAAGAGTCCCAAATAGAATCCATTTAGTTTGAATCCCCTCAACAGCTGTCTTTACAATGTAAATACACTGGCGGGATACACTGCTACTTTTCAGGAGGTCAGTTTCACGCTACTCACCTAATGTGTTCAGCTACTTCATTGTAGAAAAATCATGTCGTAGGTCAGATCAGTTTTGGAGCCGGTTAGAAAATGTAGAGACCAGCATGCATTAAATCTGAAGTGAGAAAACCCACTTCTGTTGTCAATGACAGAAAAACTCATGAACTGGCAAGCTGCAGGAAAATAACTAAAACAGCAGTTTGGGTGGGGTGGGGTGGTAAAAGAAAATTCAACTAATAAAATGACATACTGTACGTCCAGAGAGATGAGGCTTAACTGGAATTTTGTGACTACGAGAGAAAAACAATTAGGGCCAGCATCAAATGTTGGGTTTAATTCCAATTTGGGGCAAAGGGAATAACAGCTCTGAGAGTGGGGAAATGACAACGTCATGCTTTAATGCACCGCAACTCCAATCTCTGCTGGAGTATGAATAATAAAACCGCAGTTCCCTCTCAAAATGAAATCACTCATCACAAGGGCAAGCAGTTAACGCTGAAGAATTGACCTACATAAGGCATCACAACTGCACTGACAGTAGGTTTTCACGCAGCTGAATTTACATTAGATTCAAGGAATAAAGCAGCATTGGCTGTGCAGCGGCAGGAGACACGGTTGAAGGCAGTACAATAAGCCTCCATCAGAGCTGGGTTAATGTTTTGCTGCGAATAATCAAATCAAAGCCGCAGTAATTTGAAAGGAACAGGCACAATTTTGAGCTGCTCTTTAGGCCGAATATTACGTTCCTACGGCAATTACTGGCAATGGCGTCGTCGATAACAAGGAGTACACAGAAAGAGCAATTTGTTTGGGCCGTGTAGACTTGCAACGTGAAAGCACTTTGTTACAACATGCTTGATAAATGACATGCCACAAAGCCAGCATTTAAATTACCACCTAATAAAGGGAAGGTGAGGTGAGCTATAATAGAGCAAAAAATAACAAATGGTGGACCATTCTCCAAATTCTCCAAATTGCTGCAGCACCCAACAATGTCATTCCTATTCCTGCCATATAAATGTATTTCTAGTCCTTACAATTATTCCTTTAGGATTTGGCATCAAGTCTCTGGTTATCAACCCTAAATACAAACTGTTTGTTGGCTTATCTGTCGAGGAAATCTGCAAATTTTCCCCTGCTGTCAGACAACCTACTTGGGATGGAAACACAGCATCTTTGACAGAAGTAAACATGTCAATAAAACTGAGCACACAAGAGAAAAGCAGGAGAAAAATCCAACCTGTCATCAAACTCTGCAGGTTTAAATAAACTGTTGTGAAAAGATGATCTGAAATTAGACTCCCTGTGTAAAAAAACTCATTATATTTTCATCGCCTATTCATTATAAACCTGTCTGAAGATTGTTCAGAGCAGTAACATCAGCTTCTGTGGTGTGTTGCAGCATAATTAAAACTGACTGCACTTTCAAGGATAAAGCTCACTTTGATTAAAGAAATTAATCAGTTTGCTATTAAGAAATGGGGGTTTAATTGTACTAGTGAAGCCCACCGCTGTTTGTTGTTTAGGCTCTCTTTAGTCTTCATTATGGAGACAAGCCAACAGTAGCAAACACCAATGAATCCTCTAAATCTGTTATTTATTTACAAGTCAAGGTTACAGATATTGATTTTCTACAAAATGACATTGTTGAAAATTGGAGGAAATGGTCTTGGTCTAAAAGATCGCTTTGGTTTGAAAGTCCCAGACCTTCTTCAATATAAATGATACAGGCATTGTATCAGCCTGGAGGAAATAATGTTATTTTCTTCTTCTTCTTTATATCTGTCATATATTTCTGCTGCAGGCTGATGAATAAAAGCTGAATACTAATTGATTTCTCAGTGGGATCAGCCTTTAGACCTGCAACAACACAGAATCAAGTCTGGTTCAATAATCTTTGTTACACTTTATCTGCCTTCTCATCTTCATATCTCTGCAAAATTAGATGTGAATAAGGGAAGAAAATGAAGTTAAATATTTTCTAATAGCACAGATTCTATGTTGCCACATGAAACAAAGAATTAAAGATTATTATCTTATCAAAGAAACACTGATAAAAGAGTAATTCGAGTGTCAACGCTGTGTTAACTTGTACACTGTGCTTCAGCAAAGGCTGTTTCACATTTTACTTCTATCAGAGCACCTTTATGTGGTTTGTGTATGTTTTCTCTGCTTTCCCCTATGTCCATCCTAAACCACCACAAGTAACAAAAGTGAAAATACTGCTTATGGGAAATTTAAGCTCACCACCCTAGTTATAACTATTTTGAAAGTATAATTTTTAGCCACGCAAGCAGCATGGCTTGAGGGATGGAAATGTCGGTTAGTTGGTCCACCACTTTAGTCCAGAAAGAAATATCTCAACTATTGGATGGATTGCCGTGATATTTCGTACAGATATTCGCGGTGCCAAGAGCGTGAATCCCAATTACTTTGGTGATCTTCTGACTTTGCCTGTAGCGCCACAAGCAGGTCAAAACTTTCATTTCGTCTGTAAAATATCTCAACATTTTCTTGATGGGTTGGCACAAAGTTTTGTACATTCATGGTTGCCAGACAATGAGTCTTAATAACTTTGGCGATCCCATGACTTTTCCTCTAGAGCAGTGGTTCTTAACCTGGGTGAGTCAGTCTCAGGGGTTCGGTGGAGGTCAAGACACACACCTCACTCATATGATTCGTGATGACACGCCCCGCTTGGCCATCACTGGCTGCAGGTGATCACGCTACATTGCTTGGCCTATCTGTGCTGCAGGGAAGTTGGTGCGCTCAGTTGTCGACTTGTGACTGTCGTGATGGTACGTCGTGTGATTTCTTTCTTAATATTTTAATCCCTTCATACTAACTATGTCGAGCAAAAAAAGAAAGTGGTCGGACGAATATGTACAATATGGATTCACGTGTATAACGGAACGTGATGGGAGTCAGCGTCCTAACTGCATGATTTGCAACGCCAAGTTGAGCAATTCTAGTCTAGCACCGGCAAAGCTAAAGGAACATTTCCTTAAGCAGCATGGAGATGGGGAATACAAGAACACAACGCTTGCTGAATTCAAGGTGAAGAGAGCCAGATTCGATGAAAAGGCTACTCTGCCTGTTCTCGGCTTTGTACCCATCAACAAACCGATCCTCACAGCATCGTACGAAGTTGCTTACCTGATCGCCAAGCAGGGCAAACCACACACCATTGCTGAAACACTCATAAAACCAGCTGTGTTGAAGATGGCGAATATCATGCTGGGAAAAGCGGCTGAAGTTAAGTTATCCCAAATTCCTCTTTCAAATGACACCATCAGCGACAGAATAGAGGACATGAGCAAAGACATCTTGGCTCAAGTAGTTGCAGATCTGATTTCAAGCCCGGCAAAATTCAGCCTCCAACACGACGAGACCACAGACGTTTCCAATCTAAGCCAGCTAGCTGTATTCGTGCGCTATGTGAAAGACGACATGATAAAGGAAGATTTTTTATTTTGTAAGCCTCTTACAACAACAACTAAGGCAGCTGATGTGAAGAAACTTGTGGATGACTTCTTCAGAGACAACAATCTTTCGTGGGATATGGTTTCTGCAGTTTGTTCGGACGGAGCTCCAGTCATGCTGGGAAGAAAGTCTGGTTTTGGTGCGCTAGTGAAAGCCGATGCACCACACATCATTGTTACGCATTGTATTCTGCACAGGCATAGCCTACTCATTATTATGTTTTTGTTTTTGTGTGAAAATCATGTTTTGCTGGTTTTGTTCTTTGAACACAGTGATGTTGATGCACGGTTCATTTTGTGCACCAGTAAAACATATACCTATGTCTTGAATTTGAAAAAAACTATTTTTCCAATAAAGAAGGGTTCGGTGAACGCGCATATGAAACTGGTGGGGTTCAGTACCTCCAACAAGGTTAAGAACCACTGCTCTAGAGCCACCATAAGGTTGACATTTGCAGTTTTGAGTGAAACATCTTAACTACTAAATGGGTTGTAATGAAATTTAGTACAGATGTGTATGCTCTTCACAGAATTAATTGTACTTAATACTTCTAATACTTTGGGTTTATGACTAAATACCTGCAAAACTTGATGATGGACTTTCCCATCAGCCTCAGCCGTACTTAACAAATGGTAGCAGGCTAATGAGCTAATCTACGATAGCAAACATTACAGTATACGTGCTAAACATCAGCATTTTAGCATTGTCATTCTGAGCTTGTTAGCATGTTGATGTTAGCATTTAGTTCAAAGCACTGCTGTGTCTAACCTTTTGACAGGAGAGGCCAATGTGACATGACAATTTATACCATGAGACGATATAGATTTGTGTTGCATTAGGGATTTTGTCATACCACTTAGTTTATCCCTTTATTTCTGGGTGTATTAGGCCTTTGAGGGCAATTTTATAAAATATAAATAAATAAAAATCAAACATACAGAGATAGAGGGTTTTTTTCTAATATTTTTGAGGGTATTTTAGCCTTTATTCAAAGGTGGACAATAGCGAGGTGACAGGAAATGAGGACAGAGAGAATAGGAATAACATACAACAAAAGGTCCCTCTCTGAAATCATGGTGCAGTCACAATACATCCATTCAAACCACCATGCCACCATGACGCCCTGTGATAGAGGACTTTACCACCCATCCCTGTTTTTGAACCGGTGCAGCACTCCTTTCTTACAGTCCGACTGTTCCACATGTGTTTCAGCTCAGCTGAAAGGACAATTTTAGTTCAAACAATATAATTTAAGCAAGCGAGCTTTTATCTTAGGTTATGTTTGAAATGTGTGCGATTCATTACTTGATACACATTTCTTCTCCCTAGGGTCTAATTTTGTGATACTCTGATAAGAACTGATGTATTCTTATTCCGGTCTCATCACCCAGTCTTAACAGTAAAACCCATTCTGTTTCCATCTCTTCAAACAGATAAAACCTGTCAGAGCCTGCTGCCAAACAGAAACTATGATTAGTTTTCTTTGAAATTACAAGGAAAAGGACCGCATTCATTCTAATCTTCCAGCGACACAAAAACCAGCTCTGACAATTGGTTTTATTCAACTCTTAGTGTGGCGGTCCATCTAGTGGTGGCATTCACCTTTACATTTGCTGTAAGACATTTAGCTGCGAGATTAACTCACAATAAGATAGCGGTGCACTTCAGTCACGTGTGTGTGTAACTTCTGAGATGGCCTACGTCACCACTACATGACCCCGCCGCTGGACAAATTTAAGATAATCAGGAAGAAAGGCCCTGGAGACAAGCTGAAGCCCCTGGATACTAATAAAAAAAGAGCACAGGCATATTACAATTATAATAGCAATTTCATATTTCTGCTCGTCTTTGCAGAAACGTTTGAAAACCATTAGAGCTCCAATAAATGAACGGTGTCCTTGAATACGTATGATGTCCAAATCTCTGTTAACAGCACAGGAAGGACCTTCACTGGCAGCAGGGAACTCTGGGATGCAGTGTTTGTTTAGATGGCACCACGTTATGAATTAGGAGCTACAGATTAACTGTAATCGATGAGCCTAATGCAGTGACCAAACAGAACAAATGTACTGGGCTGTGATCACTCAGTGAGCCACACGAGACGCTCTCGATAAGATTAAGAGATAACGTCAGATATAAAGTTATAGAGAGCTAGTCATATGCCAATGCTGTTCCACTGCATTAGTATTCATCCCATCAAACTCCAGCCCTGGAGCTATTGATCGCTGAATGCCAAGTGCTAAAGGCCAGTCAAATAAAACGAAGAACTCAAGAAGAGTCTGAATGATCCCACAAGACCGAAAAAGGGAACTTGCATGACCTGATTTAACGGAGGCCTGAACCCGCAGGTATCATCTCTCTCCGAGCTCTGAGCTAATCTGTGCATTTCAGAAATAAACTACTCAACATTTCCACACTTTCAGGAATGAACCGATTTTACATCAAATAGTCTGTCGTGACACCAGATCTCATTAGTTTTAAACGACACAATAAGCAGTCAGAACGGCTCAAATTCTCAGTGTGCAATTATCTTGGAAATTATCTTCTAATCACTTTGAATTTTATTTTTAAATCTTACATTTATTTGATGTTCTTACTGTGCAGGTAGACATTTAATTTGAGCCAAAATATTCATCAAAACTGGAGTGAACTGGAGTGAACTGGGTGAACGTTTTCAGTGTTCAGCATGTTTTACAATCCAAAACATCATCGTATAATTCCTTGTTCGAATCTTCACGTACTGAACACTCAACCGAGCTCAATCTGTCATTATTGTTGTCTCACATCACCTCTGCAACGATGGATCTGTCTGGCTCTGATGTTAAATAAGAATTGTGACAAAGATATGTACTGAACAACACATTTTAAGATTCAAAAATAAACTTGTCAGTACTCTGGTAAACAATCCATGAAACAGTGAAACTGTAAACATGTCTTTGGAGTTTTTGTACTGCAGTTTGTAGTTACTCATCGGCTGACAAATATGGCGATATCTGTGCTGATATATGTTGGGGCAGTGGTGGTCTAAAGGCTAGAGAAGCAGTTGGCTTGTGAACGCTTCCTAAAAAAAGAGAGCGTGGCTCTCAGCGACACTCCTCTGGTTAAATAAAGGATATATATTCATCAGGCCGAGTGTATATCATAACAAACACTATACGGCCAAAAGTAGGTGGACACCCCTCTACACCTACTTTAGTGTAGTTTCGGCCCTTAAGCCCCTTAGTTCCAATTAAAGGAAATCCTTATACTACAAAATTAAAGCTGCCACTACTAATCTATCAGTTATTTATGGGATCAATCAATTATTGGTTTCAGTCTTCAAATTAATTGTTTTCATCAAATGTTTGCATATTTGCATTTTTTCTAACTAATCCATTATAAAGATAGTTAATGATTCATTTTCAGTCAATCTACTAATCATTAACTAACT
This sequence comes from Enoplosus armatus, assembly GCF_043641665.1. Taxonomy (NCBI): domain Eukaryota; kingdom Metazoa; phylum Chordata; class Actinopteri; order Centrarchiformes; family Enoplosidae; genus Enoplosus; species Enoplosus armatus. The sequence goes on from NC_092189.1 coordinate 14,619,987, forward strand.
AATCATTTCACCTCTCATCTAAGAAGTTGGCAAAATATTCATCAGTTTTCTGTTCTCTACATGTTTTAAAGCCCAAAAGAAATCATAAAATGTCTTATTTCAGTCTTCCCATACAAAACACTCAACTGCCGTTCTTGGTGACTAATAAATTATACTTATTTCTGCCAACATAATTGTGTGTGGGGCTGTTTGTCATGGTTTGCTTCATTTTTTTTAAAATTTCTAATGAAATCTAAATGCTACAGCATACAATGATATTTTAAGGCAGCAGTGTGCTCCTGGGTCTTTGCTGTGCCAACATGAAAAAGTCCAGGGCCACAAAGAAATGGTTTTCTTGCACAGAGCCCTGACCTCAACCCCATCCAACGCCTCTGGTATGAACTCGAGCGCCAACTGTGAGTCAGGCCGTATTGGCCGACATCTGTGCCCGACCTCAGGAGTGTTCTTGTGGCTGAATGAGAGCAAATCTCTGCAGCCAGGTTCTAAAATCTTGTGGAAAGTCTTCCCAGAGGAGTAGAGGCCGTTTATATCAAAATATAACACCCAAGCACACATCTTGGGCACAAAAGTTCGCTTGTTCACTTGTCTTCCTCTTGTTAAGCAGTCACTGTGCAAAAATAAGGCAGCAGTCGTCCTCTGCACGTTTTAATGCTGTTATGCGTCAAGTTGACTACTGAAGCAGCACATACATGCCCATCACTGCATTCTGGGTTCAGCCAGGACCTTGTAGTTGAATAGTGATGTTTCCCAGTCGAAACTCCCTGCATGCATTATCTCTGCTTGTCTGTATTCAAATCCCAGGGAGGCCCTTTTCTTCATTGGCTTCCCTGAATTACATTTCATTCTCCCCCATCGTGTTTGAATGGAAAGACAGAATGTGTTACAAACTGTCTGTACTTGGAATAAATCTAAAACAGCAACAATGGAGCATCAGCAGAAGAGACGGTGCTTGAGAAATATAAAAAAAAAGGAAAACAGCACTCCTTTCAGATCATCCTCTGATATATTCTGCAGGCAGGCAGCATGATTTATATGTTGTGGCAACATAGCTGTCAGTTTTTTTCAATTATCTGAGCATAAAGCACATGAAACCCACTGACTGGTGAGTCACGAAACAGGCTAAAGTTTCATTAGAGGCTCAACTGTAATGTTAAACTTCCAGTTCACAACAGGATATATGAAGTTTTATGTCTGGATACCTGATTTATATTGCCTGACTGTACAAGAAGGAGCAAAAAGACATTTTCATTGCTCATATGCTGGGGATGACATTCAGCAACAACACGTAAACAAGTAATGCCAGTGGAGGGAGAGGAAGAAAAGCAATGCAGTCACAGATTTAGATGATCACACACACACACACACACACACACACACACACACACACACACACACACACACACACACACACACACACACACACACACACAGGATAATCAAAGCCATCTCTAGGCAACATGTGTGGATACACAAGGCTCTGACATTATAAAATCCAGTCTTCAGAATTACAGCTCAGAAACTGCAAGCCAAGTGTGACTGCAGCCAGAATGTGACAGTAAACCCTCTGAACTCTGGAGCCATCTGCCTCCCCGGGTCTGAGCTCCTGCTGCAGCTGGACTTCAAGTTCAGAATATCGGGAAGGTTTGATTAATATCTAATAGTGTGGGTGGTTAGTGAGCTTAGAGACGGAGACCAGAATCAACAGGGGTCAAACTTGAATCACTCCCTAGCTACAAGGAATCTGGAGGAAGCTAAATTTAGATGGCGATTTTGGAGCAAAAGATGTGCAGTTAGGAAATGATTCAGCATTTTTAAACACTTTGGGCTGGAAATCTTTTGTCACTGATGTTCTCTAAAATGTTTAAACCATTCAGGCATAGACCAGTGGTTTCCAACCTCTGGGGCGGGACCCCCTGAGGTTGCAAGATGCTGAAAAAACATCAGCGACACAAGATCATGTTTATTTTTGTGACTCCAATCTTTTTTTGCGAAAATACTCTGTGAGGGGAAAATCACTCTTCCATTGAACTCCTTGCAAGCAACTCATAAACAAACTGTGATGAGGGGTTCCAAACAAAAGAAATTGTTTTGTTCAAATGGGTAATTTTTAGTATATCTTTATGAGCTTTTCATGGGTTAAGTATGCAACATCTAACAAGCTGTGCTTCGAATAATCCGACGCCAAAAAGCGGGGGAAGGCTACCAGCTTCCTCATTTTTAAAAGTCCTCTCTTTCCTCATCCAACTGTTTGTTGATTTGGACATCCAGAATCACGCAAATATCAAATACGTTTGAAATTAAACCTGCGTGGCTCTGACTGAGCAGCTAATGTTATAACCACCACCTGTTGCTGTGTTCACCTACAATTTAATATTGGCACTTTAATTTAGACCTGCAAACAAACACATACTTCATGGCTCTCCGGTTATACAGTCAGGTTACTAAAAGTTGATCCCAGCCAATTAGAATCGAATATTTTCAATGGCCATGGTGTAAATCATCTTGGTCGACCAATAACACACATGTTCCATACTAACAGGACATACAGTGGTTTCTCTGATGCTTAGGGGAGATAGAAAAAATAATCAGGTATGAACTGGCAGGTTTACGGCATGACTGACACTAGTAGGTCAGGGGTGAGGATGCAGGGGATTACACATAACCGGGGGAAAAAAGCTGGAGTGAAACCTGTTCACTTGTCAAACACAGATGTAACTAATAACACCATTCATTGCTGCACTGCATTGCAATAATTAAGCCATCATTAATGTCATTTAGTTCCATGTGTGCTTTTCCTGCCAAATGTCTGCAAATTAAGATCAAGATTCAAGTTAGTAAGGTAAAAGACTTTTGACAGAAGAATAGATAAAGATGCTGCTCATCACACCTCAACTAAAATATGGAGAAGCCTATTTTCTCTCAAGTTCAATGTCAATATAGCAGAAGAATCTTGTTGTCTTTTGGTCAAAGGCCCTCAAATCTTTCAAATCCGAAGTACTTCTTTATAACATTAAATATACATGATAAAATATGCAACAATAGAAGTGAAGGTTCCTTAGGTAATGTTTATTAACACTCAAAATCTCATGTAATCTGCTTCTTCAAGACTGTGTGGTTGTGTGATCAGATGTGATTGACAGTGGCCTGACAACATGAGCAAAGAACCCCACAAATGTGATCAGAGTTTGGTTTAAATCACTCTAAATGCTTGGTGCATGCATGTACACGACATGTTTTTGTTCCAATTGAGCCTCCCCCACTTCTAACTAATAAAGGACAAACAAAAACACAAATACAGAAATGTCTAAAGTAAAATAAGCAAAAGTTCTTCTTGTGCTTATGTAGGTCCTCCTTGCTCATAGTATAAAGATTAGAGAAAATACGTTTACAGGGACTTTTCAAAAAGGCACAAGAGACTAATGACAACAATCAAACTGAACACGTTTCAGCATCAACGGGAGCTTTGACTTTGCTTCCAGCTCGACTCTGAACACCATGAATGCTGAGCTTTAAAGATTTGTTTCAGACTCTTTTCCTTTAGGAACCCGTTTAATTCATCAAACCACGTGATGAAGAACAACTACAACACTGATGTATGAACAGCATAATGTTATATTTCATATACTAACCAAACACACGCAGCGTGACGCACAGCAGAAACACTTTGTGTCCAGTCACATTGAACGACAAGAAGCTACACGCACGTTACCTGCATTAACACTCCGAGTATCACAATAAACAGCTTTAAACCTTTATAACGGGTCAAAGAGGACCGTGTTAAACTCTGAAGAGACGACATAAACGTCAGTGATATCATACCTGTCACTTGTCCTGTACCTTCACGCCGTTAGCAGCATTCTTCAGGGCGCAGACATCTTGGATTAGCGAACATAGCGGGCTGCTTGCTGCTGTTGATCACAGAGCTGCCACCTGCTGGTGTGGAGGAGCAACTGCAGCACTGCGAGCTGCTCAAGGACACTTCATGGGTGGTGGTGGTGGTGGTAGGTGGTGTTGTTCATCAGCACATGTAGTTGCCCACTTGTCATGGAAACGTAAGTGTAAATGGAAATTTTAACATTTTCGGACCCTATCACATATGCTTGTTCCAACTCTTCATTAATGGTAGGCTATATATTATTCTTAAACTGAGTGACATATGCAAACCCGGCTGTTTTTTATGGCAGAACCATGCAATCAAATGTTGATATTCTAGATGTCTTGTGCATCTTTTTAAACAAATGTCCCCCCCAAATTCAGCCTGACATATTAGGTATCTTTGGAAACTAAAGATGGTTGAGAAAAACCACCAGTGCCACCAGCAGTTGGTTTCAGTTGAACATTCTGTTGCTAGTAGCAACCGTTTAACTGACATTGTTACATCCACCATTTTGTCAGATGTGCGACCAAACCAGCACACACAAATACATACTTTTACATGAATAAACATTTAAAAACAGTTTTATTTACTTTATTATTTGATAAAGTAAATTTGAGTTTACTGCTAACCATGTATAACCAAGCCTTTATACAAGCTGTCTGAGGCTGATGTGGTGCTAATACAACACACTGTTAACAGCTAACCTAAATACTGTTGGGCTAATTGTTTTCACTTGTGCTTCTCTGTGTTTGTGTATTTTTATTTTTCTAGATTAATTACTTCCTCTGGGGACTTGCTGTTTATTTTCCACTGGTGATAGCCTACTTGGCTTCTTCCTGGTGCAAGGGACTCTTTTGACAGCTATAGTAAACACTGTTTTTAATCCAGTTTTCTTGTTACAATACTAATACATTTTTGTTATACCTTTGGTCTAACTGTTTTTTATGCTGTCTAATCCTTTTCTGATTCAAATCACTATGATTGACCTTGTGGTCCAACACTGTCTTCACACTCTCACGATTGCTTCCTGTGAAAACCTAACAGCTGTTGTCAACCTTTATTGCGTGTTCATCAGCAAGACATTAATTTAGAAGTTATACTGGGACTTCATGAGCCAATGAAGTCGAGGACTGGCCAGACTCCATCTTCTGATGAGGCCCATGTGATGTTATTGAAAGTTCCAGAATAGGTTCTAAATGGACCTTGTTTTCTCAACTATTGTGTAAGAGGACTCTGACCCTCAAATTCAGTAGACAACCAAAATGAATGAGTGAAGACTGAACCTGTGTTGAGTCTAGCAAAGTTTAAGAGGTTATTAAAGGACAGACTGAATACTCCCCTGCACGTTAACATTTTCATCATGAGTTTGTCATTTTAACATTAACATCAAGTCATCACCTCAGGCTGAGACGAATCAAATAAGCTCGTCTAGTTTCCTTCTGTAAGTGTTTGGTTCACTGTGTTGTTGTTATCTGGCTCTGGGGAACTTCAGTGAATAAAAAATAAAAACGCTGCCAGATAATCTCCCTCCTGTGACCTGGACCAGAATAATCCTGTAATTAATTCTGTTACGCTTCCATAATGAAATCGTGTGAGCGTTAGAAACAGCATTTCCATTAAGGGTTATAGAAACACGGCCAAAGTTGTTGGATACATAGTTTTTTGGCTGAACAGCAAAAAATTTCAATCAGATGCTGAATCTGGGGAATGTTTTTATTCTTCTGCAACATTAAGTTGTAGCTTAATCCAGTAGAAAAAGTGTGAAAGTGCCTGCATATTGCCAAAACATTTTAGTCTAGTATTTTCTGTAATTATTTGAATGCATCTCACACTTCAGCGACAGGATTTCCCTCGAGTGGATTAACTTGTTGAACTCATCTGAAACAATACATAACTCAAATGATGCTTCAGAGCAAATAAGATGGCGGCACCAGCAACTCATTTCCATCTTATATTTACTGCTTCATTAAAGAGAAGTTTAAACTCACTTAAATACATGGAGGCTGAAATACAACTGAAAAAAAACTTTTTATTAAAATATTTTATTTGGAATAAATTCAAGTTATTTACATTAACACTATTTCAAGTGTCCTTTGATAGTGGTACCGTCCACTTTGACAAGTGATTAACAATTGTGAGATATTTTAGTATATAAAACTTCAAGCCAAATGAACCAGTATACAAACGCTCTCACCACACAAGTGCTCAAAGTGACAAAATATTTTGGAAATTTTAAATTATTTTACATTAAAATGTGAGTTGTGAAATTCAAAGTGTAAATATGATGGATACTTTACTTTCTCCTCTAAGTTTGACAATAAAAATACAATATTCAATGCCGGTTCCCACTGATTTTACACACAAATAAATCAGGGCTAATCCCTTACAAATGCAGTTCAACTATACAAAATAAAAACTAAAGGAAATTGACAAAAATGCTCACAGTACGTTTGATATGCTCGAGGTAAAAAAAAACGACATTAAGGAGTGTCTGACGTGGATACAGAAATGGTCACAAATATTTTAAAGGCATTTTAAGATGTTCAATAAATAATTGGATAATCTAAAAATGTTGAAAAAGTACCATTAAAAAACACAAAGAGGAGGATTCACAGATCAGTTGGTGGAGTTGGTCACTTTCTGCAGGGCAGCAGCGCTCAAATTTAGGGCCGGCTCATTGGGAAAAAATTCCCTCAATAGGAATGAAAGGAGCAGCTGTTATGAAAGATAGGGCAACAAAATCAGAGCAGATTGTGTATGCTATACCAAATAAAACAATATTATTAATTAAATATAATATAATGGTATTAAATGTTGAGATACTCACATATACGAGTGTTTTGTTTTCTTCACTGTCCTGGAAAAGATTAAAAACAGACTCCATGTCCGTCTTCTTCAGGACAAGATAGTTTGAATCTACAGCGAGAACATGAAAATACATTTGAGATGGATTATTATAAATAATAACTGGATAAGAATTTAAGTGCAGTAAGGTGTCACCCACATCTGGCATTGATCAGGCTGTGCGCTCTGTCCCTGGTGTTGTTCTTCTCCTCGTCGGTGCGAGGAGGAAGAGGATGAGGAGGTGCTGCTGGTTGAGACTCTGGCCACTGTTTGTCACGTAGAGTGTCGATGTAGGCGGCCATCTGCACTTCTGTTGGGTTCATCTTGTTTAGGAAAGTGTTCACTTTTCTGGAGAAGAATACAACACAACCAGATGTCGATCATTGACAAGAAAAGATCCAAGTACTGGAATCTGTAAGGGTTGGACGTCAGCACCAAACTTACTTTTTCAAAATGGGCATAACAGGTTTCAAAATGGCATCAAATATGTTTATGAGGATTGAGTTTCCTGTTAAGACAGACAGAGCATTGGGTTTATCTTCAAGAACATCCTAAAAAAAAAAGAATATTTTTAGCTTATTTGTCACAAACTGTGCATGAATATCTAAAGCTGTGTTAATAAATGCTTGCCAGAGAGGAGAAACAACTCCTGAGAAAAAGTCTTTGCCAACTGGATGCTCAACTCTGTTCACCAGCCACTTGCCAGATTTGTCTGTCTGTCAGCTGGGATTAAAATGGTAAATGTGCAAGCATAAAACTAAAGCTAAAAAAGGCTACAAAGCTCTGTAGCTGCAGAGTTGATGTGATTTTCCTTATAAATCTGAGGGTAAAGGGTGTTGTATGTTGTACAGATTGTAAAGCTCTCTCCCACCAAGGCAAATTTATTGCCTACATAGATAAAATTGATTTGACCCGACTTGTTAATTCTCCGTAATTTTGGCACCATTAGAGACCTTTCAATGTCAGTATTAAAAATATTGATTGATAGAAATGATTGATCAATGCAGGTTTAACATGACTGCCAACGACTTTTTCAAGCTTGCCAGCTGTTTAGATTGTTAAATGCTGTCTTCTTAGCCTCCAGTGAACTAGTTTTAGTTTATTTCAGTACAATGTGAAACCTTTATAGCTATTGCTTGTGATGGATAATTCATCAAAGAGAACGTTACTTATTTTTGGTCAAGATTGCGTTTCACAGTAATGCAGTTCAAAGATTATTTGACAAATGCACCTGATGAAGAGTCTTGGATGAGTGGTGAAGCATGTTGTAAGCTTAACATTAAATCCAGTTACCTTCGACTATTTTAAATATCCAACAACCTGTCTGATGAGGCATCTACATAGACAAACCTTTCCGTGCATGAGATTACCAAATTAACAAAATCCTTTTCGTCACGTCGGTGTTTGCTTATTGTCTGTCGTCACGTTTAATTTTTGACAACTTGTTTTATGCATACGATGCTGTTTGGCTGCCAAGTGTCAAACCTGGACTCGGCACAAGCACATGAATGCACCTCCCAAAACAGTCCATGCTTTCACCTTAAAATACCACATGATGATTAATAAAGCAGACTCAATGTTCACGGCAAAGGATTAGCTTTGTCAGGCGAGTGTCAAGTCTCTACAGGTCGATTTTCTTACTGAAATGAACTAAAACAACTGTCTACATGTTTTAGACATTAATCAATCTTAAAAGCTGCAGTATGCTACAACATACAAAAACACTGGTGTGATCCTGAAGCTCTTAATGCTGCGTTGAACTGAACCAACCAGATATTTCTTTCAGCAGATCAAATATAGCTTTGGTCGCCTCCAGCTGCTCCCAGTTGACTTGGCTCTTCTGACACTGGGGTTCCTCCCCTCGTGTCAAAGTGCCCTGGTCCTTCCCTTTAGTCTTGTTCCCTCCACCTGACATCTTGAAACATATTTTCTCCTTTTTATTTGACCTCACGCTGAAATTATGCCACAATGGGGCTTCTGCGCTCTCCCCCTGCAAGCCTTCATTTTGGCTGTAGTGTGGCGTGGACGGGTCTTCATCACCGGTGCTTTTTGTTGAGACCAGGGACTCTTGTGACCTGGATCGGGTCAGTCCTTTGAAAATCATTTTAAAGTGAGATGTTAAGGGATTTTCAGAGTCCTCCATTTTGTCTTGGGAGCAGTTTTCATTTGCAGGCTGCGCCTCCTTTGCTGTCTCTGCTTCCTCAGGCGGCTCTGAAGGAGAATCATATTGGGAGATAACAATAGTTGGGACTGTAGCTCCGGGAACATCATTGCCCTTCTCAGTAGAGGCACCAGGGTTTTCTAAAGGTAGAGCTGTGGATTCTGGCTGTAAAGATGGCATTGTGATTTCTTTCGAGGCTTCTGTCTGAGGGCTAGAGGTCTGCAAACAAAAACAAAAACAAAACAATCAGGCTGTGAAAGCTGACCCTAGGGCAGACACCAGCAACTAAACAATCCCATATATATATATATTGATTCAGTGAGGCATTTTTAAAGGGCACTCCACTGATTTTACACTTGAAGTTTAGTTTATTTGTTACAAGGATCATCTGTGGCTCTGATGACGTCAACATGATGTCAGCTTGTGTTACAAACAGGTGATGCAGAGTTTGAAAGATGTGGGTATTTATCATGCAGGGAGGGTCAAGACGCTGCCAAGTTGCATTATGGGAGATGACTTGTACTTACAGTACTTTATAACTTATTTCCATAGTTTTGGTCATTGTTTTATTGGTTACAATAAAGTTACTAGTTGCAACATTACTCTAACAAGTTGAACACAAGCCAACGGTTCATCCAAATTATTTTAACTGTTATATTTGGAGTAACAAAACAAAAGTGAGTGATGTCAGTAATAATCCCTTTCTGCACATGACAACTGTTTGTGCGTACAACCGTGGAAAGTAGGTCAAAGTTGTACCAGGGTCTGTAAAGTGACGGATGTTTACACTGACAGTTTGAGGAATACTTTTAATATTTGCCTTTGCTTCCTCTTACAAATATGTTTGTTTGATCGTCTCGCTGTGTTCTGGTAAGTACAATCTTACTCTTACCAATAGGAACAAAAGAAATCCCCGGGTTGTAATAAACCAGAATCATTCTTTATGATGTCAGCAAGCATATGAGAAACTGTACCTCTTCTTCCTCCTGACCTGGAGTCAGGAAGTAAGCCAAGCCGCTCAAAAGGCCCCACACGCCTCCATAATGTTCCTCCTCATTCAGCAGTTTGTCAAGTGGGCAGAGGAACTGAAAAACCGGTTGAGTGTGTCCGATCAGATTGTCAGAAACTAATTCCTGGAAAAGAACATCACCAAATGTTGAGTCATGAAGATCAGGAGTGTTTATCTGTCAATGCGTCTTAAGTTTTCCACCTGCAGGAAGTGCTCCACTGATACTCTGGCTTCTTCTTTGACCTCATCGTTGACCTCCGACTCCTCCAGCACCAGGATCGTGGGCAGGCTGGCCGAGTCCTGAGAATAAAAGAAACGGGTGTTTTATCACGAGAGAGCCTCGAGACTAACAGTACGTGGTCTAATCCACATCTGGCAAAAGTTTTAAAACCGTATCCCATATGATTGTGATAAAATTCCATAATACACAAAAGTTGAATTCAAGAAGCAGTAAAAAACTCTTTTCTCTCAAGTCAAAAAGGAAAAAATCCTGTCAGACAGATGCTGTGATGTGAGACTGAAAGATCTGGTTGTTTGTAGAAAATCACCCGTTCAATTGTCGAACAGAAATTAATCACTAGACTGCATTACTTTGGTTCATCAAAGTGAATTTGTCATTTTCAACTGTTGAAAAAACTATTCTGGGTAAAATTTGTCAGCTCTGACAAAATAAATGAAGTATCAGGATTCACAATATTCAAGCCGTATATCATCCACATAATAAAACATATTCATCCATGCCATTGTGTAGACATTTCTGCAATAACCTCATACAGGGCTAGAAATGTGTGAAAGGCATTTCCAAACAATAAGTCGCTCTTCAAGTTCGTGGGAACTACTGCCTCATTGTTCTGGTAGTTCTTGTCTAGTTACCTCTGACACCATCTGAGTCCATCTTAAAACAATACTCGAATGTCCATGTGTACACTGAAACAGTTTTTGGTCGCTTTAATTGTTCCTGATGTTCATACTAGTTCTGAAAAGACTCCTTCCTGTTGTGCCCAGTGTATGAGATGGGAGCAAAATCCACAGTCCTTGCTCTGTGTAAATATATATGAGGCTTCAGTCATGGCAGTTGGAAAAATCAACTGGGTATCTTCCACAGTAACAGTCTTTTTAGTGCAAATATTTTAGAATTGCATTAGGAGGTCATCGTCTCTTTATGACCAGCATGTAGAGGATTAAAGTAACCAAAAAAGTTTTTTGAATGCATGTATGACCATGTGAGTATTGGTTTGAGATCGGCTTGAAGAAAGGTGAAATATTCTTTAAACAGACGTTTGATCTGAGGACACACCTTGCCTTCGCATCATCCATTCCCTCCCACACTCATCCTGACAACTATCTTTCTACACTGGCAGAGACAAGCTGAAACAGTGAGTGTAATTACTCCCTAAAAAACGCTCTATGATAATAATTACAAAGACGTCAATATATTGGCACAATCTCCCTTGTGTGCCACGATGGTTTGGTTTGCTGGCTTTCAACTTGGACATAAAGTCAATGATTCAAATGCCTTTAATTCCTCTAGAAATGCCAATAACAAGCGAGCCTAATTATTAAGCACAATGTCGCTTTTCCACAAATGTTAAATAATCAGTTTTTTGGTATGCAGCAAGTCTTTTCTTAATTATTGCCTTTCAGCAGTATGCTTTACACTCAGTTTCCAGTTTATTATTAGGTACACCGAGCTAAATCTAATGCAGTCTAATAACAGTCCAGCAATAAATCCTCCCTTCATGGAGGGCTGTAGTTTGCAGTGCTGTATTTCATTATACAGAGAGGTGCTTCTGTTATTAAACCTAGTACCCTCATTGGAACTGGCAACAGGGTGTATATCAGAGGGGATTATATCAGCTAGAAGCAGAAAATTATACATTTAAAACCACAAAACATGGCTTTCAATATGCCTTTTACCTGCCATCTGTTGCGGAAGTATATAACATCCATGTAGGTCTTCTTGATGTCCCACTGTAGGTTCTCAGGGCTGTCCTTCTCCTCCAGGTGAACAGTAAAGATTAGCTCCTCATCCTCAAAGTCGGCCTACAACACAGTCAACTCCTACTCAAACCTCCAGCTCAAACATTAACATACCATCCCAGGACAGGCTTTTACAGAGCCTCAGCAGACAGATAACAAGCCTCCAGGACATTCCACACTGCCACTGATATTTATAACTCACATGAAGGATGCTGACAGCCCAGCGGCCGACGCGCCACATCTCATATGACAGCTTGAATTCCATCATGTCCTCCTGGACGCTTGTCAGGTAGTTCTCCAGATCGCTGTCCTCCTGATGGTGTTTGGCCAAAAAGCGACAATGAATCTGTCATGTTTTCACAAATTGTCCTCCTCGCGGTTTAATATATTGCGTTTTCTGCAGCAGACTCACCCTGTCAGAGTCCTGCTGGCTGTGAACGGAGCCCTCCCTGCTGCTGACATCGTCCTCGTTGGACACGTCTCCCTGGATCGCCATGATCCTCATCACCAGCTCCTGCTCCATCTTTTTCATCTTCTTCTTCTTGGCCTTGTTGGACTTCATCTTGTCCACAAATTTTGACCATCCTTCTTTTAACTTGTTGCCTGAAAATTACAAGTTTAAAGTCAAAGAAATTCCACAACTTATATCGTCAGTATTTTACCTTTTTTTTTAACTTTCTATTGTGACTGGGGTTTTTTTTTTTATTGTGTCCACCATAGCACTGAAGAAACACAACTGAGAGAATAGCAATTAAGTCGACCTTGACCTTCATCTTCACCTTAACAACAAATCTGCATTTGTTTTTCTGCATCAACAACTTTTGAGCATCACTATAGTTGGACATTTTGTGAGAAAAGCTACTCACCAGATTACATTACAATCCACATTTCATTAGACATGTAAACATGATTAGTAATCAAACTTTTGATGTTTCAATCAATGCGGTGGCCTATCAATTACTAAATATCCCATCAGATTTAAATTATTCTTACAGATTATGACAGATGGTGGCGGTTCTTCAGATTTATGATGTGATCATTAAAGAAAATACACCGATTTATCATTTCACAGCGTTCATTATCATGGCATAATCAATTCTCATTCAGTCATCATTACTTGGATTGTTTGCAATACAAAGAGATAGGAGTTGCTTGAAGACAGCGCAGAAATTATTTGGCATTCAGTTTGCTGTTTGTGTAATTAGCTGCCTGGACCAACAAACAAAAGAAATGGGGGATTAATTATGTGCTAAAAGGCAGGCTGGTAAAGAAAATGATAATGTCACATAGCTGACAACACATTGCTATTCATCAAACTGTTGCACAAGATGTTATGCAAGAACAGTCCTCTATTCTCTAAACACACACAAACTACTCCATCTGCCTTTCTCAAGTCTTATTCATCCTCATCTGAATTGTTATCTCAGTCAAAGCTGAAAACCACATCCTGAAGTGTCGCAGAGCTTTAAGCTAAACAAGCAATTACAACAACTCAATCACAAAAACACACCTTTCCTTCTGGCCTTGATCCTGGTGCCGTTTGAAATCCCTGCTCCCTCCAAGCTCCTAGAAATCCCCCCCGCCACCCCCCCCCCCCCCACCAAAAAAAAAACAGCCACCAAACAAAACCAGGTCAGTTCCAATTTCAAACACATCAGGTGGCTCTCACGGCCGTTGCTTTGAGGCTCACTATGACTACGTGGAGCCAGCGGGGGTTGCAGAAGATGACAGCCACTCACACTTCGCTGCCCTCGTCGTCGCCCTCCTGTGAAGAGGGGCGGTGAGAGGCTAGATCCAGGTTTGATCCCCACAGCTCCTCCGCCGAGCCTTTGGGGGTCACGCTGTCAAGCTGGCTCACCACCAGCTGGTTCAGGTTGTCGGGGTCAGACAGCCATGTCATCAACAGGCCCAAACCTGAGGACAACAGCCATCACACTAATCCTACAAACTCTCTGTCTGTCATGACACAAACACACACTAAAATCAGGAGGCGCAAGATTCACATTTGACAACATTATTGGATTGTAATGAGTCATGTTTTTGACCGTTGCAGTCAGTAATAATAGCTTCCACAATTGACAGTTTTATAACAAATAGTTTAACATTTTCCAAAATATGCTAATTAGCTTTCTTGCCATGAGTTAGCAGCAGCCGGTTAGCTTAGCTTTGAATTAAAACCGAAAACTAGGTTGTCTCTGTCCAAAGAAAACAAAATTCACCCCTAAAGCTCACAAATTAACACGTTGAGTATTGTTTCTTTGTTTAATCCGTGCAAGAAAGAACATATGTGTATTTCCCAAACTATTACTGTAAATTTGGCATTTCAGCCCTTTATTAACATTTCTTTTGACTATTAATGTCATGTGTAGTTGAAAATAAGTATAATCACTCGTGTTCCTCATATCATCAAGACGCAATCACAATATTAGGATCAGGATTATCACTTTGACTGTAAAAGCAAAGCCCTGTATCATTTTCCAACTGTTTCAAATTACTGCAAAACTCATTTGTGTATCTATGAGTTCAGAAATTTTGTCAGGAATGAGCCGTTTCTAGCCGCCAAGATGAAAAGGAATCTGGACATGCAGATGTTTTTTTTTTTTTTTACAACTACATCACTTATCGTAACTGAGCTACATGCATAATTGCAAAAACCTACATCACAGCGAGACTCTCACGAGATAAAACATTTTATCCGTTACTAAAAATGACAAACCCCTAAAGGGAAGTGGCAAATCACTGTGGAAAGCGCCTTCCTTTTATGTAACCCAAAATTCATGTCCTAAGCTCTACAATGCCACTGACAATAAGGGATTACATACAATTCACACTTGTAAAAAGAAGTCATGGGAGGCTTAGCCCTTATGCAACACTGTACTCCTGCAGAGAGAGAATTTAATGCTTTCTTACCCTTTAAGGCAACGATCTCATTTAAGGCACAGCGGTTGACTTCTTGGCCCCAGAGAGATTCGGGAAAAAGGTTACGTACCAGAGTGTCAGAAAACTCTCGGAGAACTGCGATCTCCTCTGCTCTGGAAGTGAACAAGAGCTCTCTGAAGCAGAAAGCAAAAGAGACGTTAGTGAGTGCTACACTGGATCATAGATGCTTATCACCACCAATCTCTGACAATCGCTTCATCTAAATCCTAAATCTGATGGGATGTGCTGCTCTTGAAACACCATTCAGCATGAGAACCACCATTAGGATGTCACTGCAGGTATGATCTTGTAAAAGTAAGGTTAATTATTCATGGGTGATAAAAAAATATGGCGGTATTTATAGAGTTCAGAGACATTATTGAGTGCAAAGAGTAACTGAAGAGAGAAAGCAGGTGTAAAGTCTCACCTGTCAGACTGCTTCGCATTATGCAAGTGCTGGGTCAAAATCCGAATGGAGCCCACCACCGCCTGGCAAACATCAAAGTCTCTGGCTCTCTCAATGATCCGCTCAATTACGAAGTCAAAATCCCTGCTGAGCACCTGGTGCAGAGGCTGGTGCTCACATGGCTCGGGGACGTCGTACCAAGGCAGGACCAGCTGAGCGTAGGCGCACTCAAACACTGAGGAGAGCCGTCACAAAAGGAAATTCACATTAACACCAAACTCCCACGCTCTCCTCCTGAACATCAAACTCAAGCACTGCTGTGAAATTCAAGCTCTGTTTTCTTTTTACTTCTGAACTCCTTCGTAAACGCAGATGACTCAAATTATTCATTTCAAAACTCAAAATGTCCATGACAGGATTTTCCTTTTTGATAGTGAGATGGAGATGGATGGTCTATTCATGGGCGAACACGCGGTTTTATTTACAGCAACTTAACTGTATTAATGTAGAGAAAAGCTAAGAAAACTATGAATTATTCATATTTTACACAGACTTTCAATGAAAAAAAGGGCACAAAAACAAGTTGGAATAAGAGTATTCTAGTTTTATGTATTACATTTTTCTGCTGTATTTGTGTTTATAAATAGTGAAATAACCTTTTTTTACAACCTAAAACTGTTCTGTAACAATATTGAGTTATTTTGACTAAAGATTTGTACATTTTTATATGAACGTGTGGCATTGTTCAGGTATTTTGCGGTTCCTGGTAGCTTTATACTTTGAAACTGACAACATGAGAAGTCAGACTTGTGCCAAAAAAAAGCATACCAAGGACAGTTGAACAATGGATGCATAGATATCAGCCTGGACTCCAGATGGTTAGCAGCTCATGCATTTGAATATGAGAGCTATATTTATGACTGAAGGAAATATTGCTTTCAATGACTTATCATTGCCAAAAGCTTATTTTACCTTTCTCACTTCCACAGTTTGTCAATGGTTTTCAAGGTCTAACGTAAACCTTGACAAATCTGACTGTAGAGAGCATGAAATACAGGTTTACTTTCTCTCAAAGAAACTGAGCTCATTCAGAGCTCTCATGTTAATCTTAATCTCAACACAAACCAATTTCATAAACGCTGCACAAAATAAATGCAAAGCAAACACAAGTGATAATGGAGGCACGAAAACCAGATATCTCATTTGCTGTTTAGCACATCACAGCCATAACACAGCCCATGTATTGAGAGGGAGTGTTTTTCATCTTTGTCTCTCCTTAAAGCCCCTCCTCGCTTCATGTAACATGAGCTCCAGCTGCAGCTGTGTCTATACAAAACTGTCCTTTTTCAACTGTGTCGAGTCAAAACAGAGCTGCTGACAAAACACCCTGAAGTCAAGAGCAGAACCTTGAATTTTAAACATTCACTTACATCTTCATGCAAAGTGCAACATACGGAGACAAAATGTGCTTACGCCACTTAAAAAAAAACACATTTCCCTCTGTGAAAAACAGGCTTCACCTTGCTGTAGAGACCTCTTCACATGTGGATACTGAGACTCCAGTGGTTCGGCCTGATCGCTGCTTTCTCCATCATTCAAGTCACCGAACAACTCTTCCTCAACAGTTTCCTGGAAAACACAAGACAATTAGTCAACCAACAGGGACAGAGCGGACTAAATACACAGTAAAAGGCTGTAACCACGGGTGCTGAACTCTGGGTGACAGTGAGCTATGTGTCGAGTGGAAACACGTTTTTCAGACCTCAGCACAAAAAAAAATGCCCCTCTGGCTATGAGTGACAATACTTATTTAACTAAATAGTAATCTCACAGCTCAAGTGTTAGTGTAACCTCGCAAACAAGTTAGATAACTGACTTACACTTTCATTAGGACCTTAAAGACATCACTACTACATTAACAATTTACGTATTAATAAACTTATCTCACTTATTAACGATTATTAGACTAGAAAGGCTGTTTAAAGTGGTATAATATGATCTACAGCTGCATCTCACGCTCACATTTTCAATATTTAACTCCTTAAAACATGCCTCTGTTCTCACCATGCAACAGTGCTCGTAAAGGCAACTCTCTCCTGCAACAAAAGACAACGCAGAAATACAAAATGTACTTAACACCTGGAGTGGATTTCCCTTCGTCTCTTCATCAGTTTGAGTGCCGCTTTCTCGCCCGCTGTTTGAGAACAACAGCGGGGTAGAAAAACAAAAGAGGAAACATAACAAGTACTGTGCCACTGTGCGGCCGCAGTCTGAAAAATACCACACCAAGCCGAGAGTTATGGCGATGGAGAAGCGCCATAGATACATCTTCTTTTCTCACAAGAGGCTCTTTCTGCTCGCGTCTCTCACTTTGAGCCGGTGAGTGTTGCACGTAGCAGGTGCTGGTTTGTTCAGCCACATCTTTAGCACCGAGAGGAAGACGCTGCTTTCCTCCTCACGCGAAGTCAAACGGCGGAAAACAAGCGAACTTTAGTAAACTGGGTAAAGCGGAGCTGTGATTGGCTGCAGACCCCGCGTGCCTGCTGTTGATTATAACCGGATGTAACATCTTCAGGTTACAGCTTTAACTGACAGCAGGGAGCTCCGAGGGCGTGGCGGTGATCCATCCATCCATCCATCCATCTTGGAGCACTTTTGGGATCCTAAGTTTAAATAAAAGTACAGGAGTATAATCAACAAAATGTATTAAAAGTAAAAGAGAATAATGGTTCTGCAGTAAAATGGTCAATGTGACTGATATTATATTAACCCTTTCACGCATAGTGGTCACTACAGTGGACAGCTATTCAAAAGCTGTTTTCTTGTATATGCATGGGTTTTAATGGTATAGTTGCACATCAACCACCACAGTGGACGCTAGTGCGTCATCCCATACACTGCCACTCACTGGCCAGCCATTGTAAGCGCAACACAAATGTCTCAAAACCAAGATGGCCAGCGGAAGGCCAGAAATGCTGAGCAGCTCAGGAATAACTTGCCAATCCTTCTATAGTAGGAGACCCTTGCAGGTAAATAAAATTTGGTAACATCAAGTAACAACTAAGGAGTAATACAATTGTTAAAATTTCCATTTTATTCATTGGTGTGTTAAATACATATTTCTTCAGTAGAAAACTCAAACGCATGCTGTCCACCCGAGTGGACATGTGAAGAACTTTGAAAAATGAGCGTTTGAAAAAAATGAAGTTAAATTGTTTTTTTCATGCCTAAAGAGAAATAAAAACACTTAGGGAAAAAATCCTGACTGAGGCTGTCATAATTCATGCATGAAAGGGTTATGTTATATCATACTATTAATACTGAGGCAACAATGTGTAAGTAGCCTACTGTTCTCATACAGTTTGGGGTCGTGAGATGATTAATGGGGTATAAAAGAGGAAAAACCTAAATTCTGCCACGCTCATTTATGTTCATTTTTGTGAAATAATGGATAATCTGACCTCTTTGGGTCTCAAACAAATGAAACCATCTGAGAAGTTTAGAGAGTAAATCACTCTTTGGTGGAACTGTAATCAACTCATAGACTCTGCTTTTTTCATAAAAGGTCTCAAGCCAAATAGGGCTGGGAACCACTGGTTTAATCTTTAATATTAATATTAATTAGAAATTAAGCATATTTTATAATCTTATCAATGATTTCTAATGTAAAGTCTTAATATAAGTACTAAAAGTACAATATCTCCCTCTGAAATGTAGTTGAGTAGAAGTATAAAAAAAACATAAAATGGAAATACTCAAGTAAAGTACAAGTACCTCAAAGTTGTAAGTACAGAACTTGACTAAATGTACTTTCCCACCACATAGAAGTTTACCTTCTTCCAGTATGACTCACGAAAACACAGTTATATTATGATCATCTCATCATACTGAAATGATGTTTTAAAGTAACTGAGAACAGGTGAAATTATCAGTGAGAGCATGAAGGGAAGAAATTATTCTCATAAAGTTGTCCAGACTGAGATAATGTTGGGAGAAGATTTAAACGTCTGTAGTGATTCTGTTCATCTACTCCAGATTTACTTGTTACTTGTTTTATTGTCCGATTGAATTATTCAATCACAGCCATCATCACAATGATCCACAGATAATTAAAATAAACAGACAAATTAATACATAGCCTACCTTAGATATAGTACATTACATTAAATCAGTTTTAATGATTTTGGTACAGAACTGTTTAAGTTACATAAATATAATATAAAATATAAAGTAGCTTTGTCAGAGTTTCTGGTTGAGCGTTGCTGAAGTTATCTGTTAAAACATGCTTTAACCTCCTAAGACCTGGCATCCAAATGCGTGGACATCACATTTTGGGTTATACCATAATACTTAATTCTGCTTATATGGAACCACATCATGTCAAAAGATGATGCTTAGTTTTTATACTTATCAGGTCCCAATAAGCCCAAATAGCAAAGAGAAATTAAGATAGAGCTTGGGTCTTAGGAGGTTAAATCTCATTGACATTCATCTGCTGTGAATTAATTTAAGGCAGCAGCAGCCTGTTTAATACCACAAGGTGGCGCTAACACTGCTCTTCATCTAAACACAGAAGCTTTTGATTTTGATATGACGATACAGTTTGATCTGAATACCATCGATCTTGCATTATCAATCAAAACACAGGGATATATGATTAATAGGTCTATAATTAAACAACATACAGAGCAGCAAAGCCAACTGTCAAAAAATGTACGTCTGCAAAGGAGAAAATGATGAATAGCCACATTAAAAATGCAGTGAATAAACTCTAAAACGATATTTATGCTTGAGGCGAAAACATTCAAACTAAATCTCCTTATTAAATAAGTATTAAATAGGGGTCTATGATCAACATCATAACGAAACATATTTATCAGAAAGGCTGGTGCGCTATTAAAGATATGATTCAATCAGCACATATTCTGTGTAACATGTAACAGACAATGAGCTACTTGAGGCCCGACGATCAAAAATCATACGGCCTTTAAACTGTATCATTTATTAACAAGTCATCTCTGTGCTGTTTGTCCTCGTGAGCGGAAAACACTGAGGTCATGAACCGGTGGGGCGATGACGTAATTCTGTCTAACAGCTGAGATTACGCAACAGGCTGCCTGACAGGAGGCTTTTACTGTGAAGGGTAGCTTCGGTGATCCAAAGACCTCCATGTGGATCCACGCTGACCCTGACTATCAAGTCCCCTTTTAAGAGTAGATCACAGCAGTAACCACGTAACCAAGTACATTTACTCAACAATACTTGAACTTTACTTGAGTATTTTCATTTTAAACTACTTTATACTTCTACTTCACTACGGGGGGGGGGGTATTGTTCTTTTTACTTCACTTCATTATTTTTTAGTTATAGTTACTGAACAAATTAAGATTTTTATGATTTTTTTATATATAAAATGCCACTTACACATTAATGCATCATTAAGTGCTCTGCACTGTGGTACTGCTACTTCATCCTCCACTCGGCCTCAAACACAAAGAGGTTACAGCAGGTGTTCCTATTTGTAATATTAAGACATTTAATGTTGGAAGTACTGGCAGCTTAAGGGCTGAAACATTAACTAAGATACATCTTAATGTTTTTCATCATGTTGATTTGAAAATAGGACTCTTCTTGACCTCAATGTGTGCCTTTTTCAGTCAGTGGGTGTCACACTGGTGTGGTCTGCAGTTATCCAAATGTTTCATGATGAAATGCAGACTTATTTATACATTTTGAAATTATGAAGTCACAATCAAAACTTTTGAAACTTTGCATAAACAGAACATGTTTTCAGGAGTTATTGTCTCTAAATACTGAGAAATATGAATTCAAGTGCACATTTCGGATCATTGCAGCCTACCAGCAAAATAAATCCCACTGCAAACTGAAACGCAGACTGCACTCATCTGACTTGTAACCCTGACTTGACCTCAAGGCGTATATCTAAAGCCACAGACAGACAGACAGACAGTATGTGAATGGCTGTGATCCCTGTTGGTTCTCATTATCTAATCCCTGTTAAAGTTGTAATGGAGCAGCCGTAGAGAAACGCTTGCTGAATGAAGGATTAACTCCGTGCTACCTGCTGAGAGGGACTGTTGGGGACGGAGTGGTCAAAACAGTATTAAAACAGATTTCTCTGGGTCGGCAGTCCAAGACTTTCTGAATCACTGAAAGGAGATTAGACTACACCCAGCTGAGTAAATCATGTAATCTGATAGTGTTGCTAAAATGAGGCTATGTCCTCCATTCAGGATCAGTCTGGGCTCACTGTTCGAGACACAGTGATTGTGTCTACATACTAGGCTACTTGTTAAGCAGAGCGGCTTCCCAAGTTCACAGGATGACCACATCAAGATATCAGCTTCAGACATGCACATTGTCTGTAGCTGGTTCATTTCACTCTTATTAAACTAAGTGAATCTAATCAAAACTCACACTAAATACAGAGAGAAACACGTTAATTTGTATTATTAATAACTATGTTCATAAGTGAAGAATCGTGTGGGAAAAATACTAGACAGAGACATGTCCAGTGACAGAATTAAACTTTTGATGAACTTTGAGAGTGAATGGTGGTTCAAAGCTGAACTAATATTGTGGACCCTAATAGAACTTAGTCTCACAGACTCCAATTATGTAGTCACATTTTCAATAAGAGTAATTACAGCTGCATTGACTGAATACTCAAGAGGATCTGTGTGATGTTAAAAGCCCGCAGCAGACAGAGAACTTGACTACTGTTATTAGTCTGTAACCTTGGTTACAGGCATTTTTTAAGTCATTGCTAATAAGAATTTCAGACCACATATGTCAAATAGCCTCTTAATCGAAACAGTGTCTTAATTTTTTTTATCCTGAAATGGATAGATAATTTTCCCAGGGGGCAGCAGCTCTTTAATTGGTCAATGAAAATGGCTGAAGACTGATCAAAGCTGCCAAGTGGACCTGTGACCTCAGAGCCAACATGCAGATCATAATACAAAGTGACAGTATTATGATCAGATAGCGTTGTGTCGGAGTCCAAATCGTTTAAATGTACTGCAGACATTTAAGATGTCAAGAAAATGCTCAGTGTGGAGAGCCGTTTTGACATAATGAAAACGTCCCACATTTGGACAGGCAGCACAAAGATTACCATCTGCTTTTACAGAAAGGCCAGTCGACACCCTTGTTAGAGCTGCCAAGATGTACAGCATGTCCTATCCTGTGAGGCTACAATCATGTGCTTCTTTACAGTCGGCAGGATCATGTATCAGGAGGAATCCAATTTATGACACCCCTTATAATACACATCAACGCTAGCCGGAAACCCAACTACGCACCCGTCTCAGCGCATTTTGCTTCTTTGCTGAGAATATGGAGTCACGCTTTTACACACTTTCATTGGCAGAGATCTAGAGAGCACTTGACCATGATAGTAAATAACATGGACAGGTGTGTCATATTGGTGAATAATAAAACAGCTCAAGGTTAAAGCCCTCAGTCACACCAGTTGGAGTCAGATGAGGTTTGGCAGGAGATAAAAATATATTTAGAGGGTTGGATTAATCCACCTTGCTGCAGGTTGTTTCTCTGCAGGAAGTCACTTGAGAAAACTGTTCTGCTGAAGTATCATTATATTTAAAATCAACTGGTAAAGCTCCCAACTTCCTGCGTATCACTTTTCTGCAAGCATGCCTCAGTTTGAATATTGTCAGCAGGTCAACTTTCTCAGCTGATTTTGGCTCGACCCCAACTACAACCTGGAAGACCTCTGCAGATCTAAGCTTACATTTCACACAGGAGGCTGCCAAATGGCTTCCTGAAGCAACATGGGCCACACTCTGTCTGTAATGGTACCCTTCATAGAGGACATTACATTTCAAAACCAGACAGGACACTCGTTCAGTAGATTGCATTTATTTCTCTTTTTCCGGTAAGGTTCCTGCGATCAGGGAATGACAATCTGGTGAGGGGCAAAACAAAAAAAAGAAAAGCATGGGCCAAGAGAAGAGTGCATAACAGATTCCCCCAGTACAACTAGTAGAAAATACTAGTTGGTCCCTATAAATATAGCGCCGCATTTAAGTCCTTCCAAATGTACAAGATATGTTACAGTTAAACTTCACAACAAGAACAGTGGACATACAAAAAAACAACTTAGATGACTTTCTTAAGCTCATCATACAAGACGAGCACGAAGGCGCCCCCCATGCCTCTGAGCACGTTAGACCACGCTCCCTTGAAGAAGGCCTTGGAGCCTTCGTCACGCGCAATCTTCCTCCAGCAGTCGAGGGTGCCAGAGTACATGATGTCAGCTGAGGGTGAAAAACAAAATTATAAAAAAAGACATCACACCTTTATTCTAGTAAAAGCAAAAACAGAAAGTTTAATATATTGTGTTTATTACCGCCTTTGCGTCCAGACTGCATCATCATACGACGACGGACTGTGTCAAAGGGGTAGGACACGAGACCAGCGACCGCAGTCACAGACTGGGCGATCATCCAGCTAACAAAAATGTGTGTGTTCTTGGGGTCTGGAAGCATGCCTATAAAGAGAAACGTCAATCAGTAGGGTTAACTAACGTCTTAAAGGCGAGGAGGTCCACTGGGAACAGATACATCAAGCTTTGCAGTGAATGATAATGAGAACTCACCCTTTGCTGTGTCGTAAACGCCAAAGTAAGCAGCTCTGTAGATGATAATTCCCTGCACTGAAACGCTGAAGCCCTGGTACAGACCCTTGATGCCATCAGACCTGGAGATCTTCACCAAGCAGTCTCCCAGGCCTTTGAACTCACGCTCCGTTCCGGCTTTGCCGACATCAGCAGCCAGACGTGTTCTGGCGAAGTCGAGGGGGTAGACGAAACAGAGTGACGTGGCTCCGGCAGCGCCGCCAGACGCCAGGTTACCTGCAAAGTATCTCCAGAACTGTGTGTGCTTGTCCACGCCGTCGAGGAAAATCTTCTTGTACTTGTCCTTGAAAGCAAAGTTGAGGGCCTGAGTGGGGAAGTATCGGATGACGTTGGCCAGGTTCCCTCTCCAGAACGAGAGGAAGCCCTGCTCTTTTGGGATACGGACGACACAGTCGATGATGCCCTTGTACTGCTTGTCAGCTGTAATCTGCCTGCTGGCATGTTGTACCTGTAATCAAAGCAGAGATACGGCAGAGCATTAGAGATGACAAAGTGATGAAAGCTGGATGACGGCAGGAAAAGCAGACCAAGTTTGACACAGCCCATTTCTTCAGTGTGAACAAGCATCTACCTTTAACCTGTTAACCTTCTAACTTGAATAATTGGTGAGGACACAGATGCCATTCATGTGTCTGTCTGACAGACACATTTGCAGCCATGTGCCAGAGTACTACTCTGATGGCATCCATTCAACAATTCACAGCCCCTCCTGCTGCTGCTTCTGCTGAGCCCAGGCCCAATGCAGCAGTACAATGGTGCAAACCTTGCTGTGACCTTGTCTTGTTGTCAAGCCAAACTTAAGTCCAGTCATTAAAGATGAGCACTTTTGCAGACAACAGTCACAACGGATGGCCATGTCTGCCTTTAATAACACACTGCATTTTTGCCTGGTGAGGCTGCAGCTCGCTGGCCAGTGTATTACGTAACAGGTCTGATAATGCTGATTCCTCATCTGCGCCTGCACCAAACTATGACAGAGCTGCTCCGGTTTACTGTTTAGACTCCAGCTGACAATGCAGCATCTTTACACTATCTCTTTTGCATTAACATCTCGTTACATCTTGTTAAACTCACCCCCCACCCCTTTAGAAGTCACTGGAACACCGGCAACAAAATGCTGCAAAGTGACACCATCAGTTTTGTGCTGCAGACACGCGCAGGCAGCATCTAATTAACAGCTGCAACTAATAAAGTAAAATAACTCTTACCTGGAGAAGAAGCTTGACTCTCTCGATGGGGGCTACAGCTGTTTTGGAGATGGCAGCGGCAATACCACCGGCCAGAAAGTCCTTGGCGAAGGAAACAGCTTGTTCACTCATCTTCAGATGTTATCAGTCCCGCTAGGTTGGAGTCGGTGGGGTTTGCCTGTGGAGTTGAAATGGCCGACTACTATCTGGAAGACAGGGGATTTAAGAAGACTGAACGCGAGAAAAACTGTGAACTTCGACACTCGCGTCCCATTGGTCGGCTGTGGAAGAAGTGGGCGGGGCTAGCAGATGTCCTTTGATTCAGATTTGGCTCTCTCTCATCACTCACAGTAAATTATAGCAAGACCAAAGTTATCTGCCCAACAAGTGGGAAACTTTACTCAAGACGTCGTTTAGATATTCTGATTGAGTCGTATGTCAACAGAACTCTACTGTTATGCTGTTAAATTAAGTTTTGGATCAAGGTCGTGTTAAATGTCACGTTTGAAGCAGCTGAGGCCTAAACGCTACGGTGGATAAAGGTCATTCCATCTGTTGATGTCGTTTGGCTGTCACTCAGTTTCCCACAGTATGAAGGAGGGGGACATGTTTGAATCAGCTGACCAACCTGGTCCTGACCTGATCCAACCTTGTTAACTAAATACCAAGTCAGCCTGATTGAAATCTCACCAGAAGTGCTGCCCGTTATTATCAATTGTCACTAGACACAAGAAAGTTGCATTTTTTACTAAAGGGCACAGTGGAGTCATTCACTTCAGTAAATGTGAAAAAAACAGAAAAAATAATGCAAATAACACACTCAGCAACGAGGAAGTAGTTTTATATTCCCAAAGGTTAACTGAGATCATAAATATATAATCAAGACTTACAAAAACATACAAAAGAACATCTTAAGAATGAAAAATGTGAAATTTTAATGTTATGAGCACAAACATGATTATCCAAAACCTACTCAAACTTATGAATCATCAACATTTTTACATTCATTATACATAAAAAAAAATACAAGCTATCACGCAAGTAGATTAAGAGCATTTGCTATTTGAATAAACTACGGCACTATTTGATGTCAATGACACAATAACTGAAATGAGCCCCAAAATAAATAGTTAACGTTCAAGGCACATAATGTTTGCTTAAAAACAGTCATGGAAAGACACTGTGTGAGTGACCACTTCATAAACAAATAACACCGTCAGATAAAATAACAATATTCAGAAAGAGGTAGACCGTTGCTGACCGGACATAATGTAAATGTTAATACCTTATATGAAGACATGAAACACAACATTATGTAAATATTACAGACACAAGCCTCTGAAGTGTTTCAGTCCGGCAAATAACTCATTTTGCTGGTCAGGTGACATCTTCTCGTGGTGAAGCTTCACCAGCGGTTTCCAAAAGACGACTCCCCCGACCCAAAGTTCCTGTTTTTCAAGTAGCGCTTCACCTCCGCCAGCTCGTACGGCCCGAGGCTCTGGTCGACCCCCGGTGCAGGTTTGTAGCTCAGGGGTGACACGATGTACCCGTTGCGGTAAAGGCAAACCTGCTTGCACATCTCAAAGCAGGTGAAAAGAAGGCCATAGTAGGGAATAATCTGTGAAGGAATGACAAAGAGGTCGGAAGATAAAGATGAGTGTGTTTCCGTGTGATGCCAACACATTTAAATCAGTTCAATCATGTGATTAAAAGCCTTAGATAGCCACACGGACAAGGTTGTGGTCTGATTTTACTAAAAGTATCTTAATGTTTCTACAACAAGTTGCTTTATTTTCATTCAGCTGCTCATGACAAGGCCTTACATTTGTGAAACAACGTATCGTGACATTTGCAGCTGAAATAGGAGAGTGGAGCGTGCTGTTCCAGAGACAGACT
This sequence comes from Enoplosus armatus, assembly GCF_043641665.1. NCBI lineage: Eukaryota > Metazoa > Chordata > Actinopteri > Centrarchiformes > Enoplosidae > Enoplosus > Enoplosus armatus. The sequence goes on from NC_092189.1 coordinate 14,646,946, forward strand.
TTGCTCACCTTGCTCGTGATAGTCCTGCTGTGAATTACACACTGAACATTGCTTTCCATGCCCCGCCCCCCCTACTCACTCTCCCTTTTGCGTAGGCCATGGGTCACAATTTTTCCCCCCGTCATAAAGTCACTCATGTTCCTGAGCATGTGCATTTATTTCAGTTCCTTGTCACTTATATGCCACACAAGTAGACCAGTGCTCTATGCATATGATTGATATAGAGTAAAACATAACGATGACAAAAGAATATTCCAGTGAAACCGTACCTTTATTGTGTTGGCAGTGAGGCCATTCCACAGTGAGAGGATGCCCTTGTTTCTAACAACCTGTTTGAAACAGTCAATCATTCCAGTGAAATGGACGTCAACTCCACCAAAATGAGGAAGACGAGCACTCTGAGCCTGAGAAAAGAGATTGAAAGTGAAAATGAAGAAGCAGTGAATCAGCAAAGTATCACAATGCGTCTATAAAGTAATAACCAGAAATGTCACGAGAAGCGTGACAAGAAATATAGAACTTGTTGCAATTTTGGGGAAGATGTAATTAAGTTATATACAAGTATATCATAAGCTTTAGTAGCGCAGTAAAGGAAAGTTGACACTCCTGCACTTTTATAGTAATTAAGATAAGATAAGATAAGATAAGATAATCCTTTATTAATCCCCCAGCAGGGAAATTTGCATTGTTACAGCAGCATACAGGATAGTGCAATAGCAGAGACATAAGTAAGAAAATAAGATATAATAAATAAGCAACACTATTACAAATTTAAACATAGGGACAAGATAAGCATATAATAAACACAATGTTGTCCTTTTGAGGGTAAAGTGAAAAAATAAGGGCTGGAGGAGATGAGAGTTATATATTCATGTTAGTTAACAGTATATTAAAGCTCTCAACACACGTCCTGTATGAGACAGTCACATTGTGTCCTGTGTTGTTTTGTTAACCACACCAACAACTCTACAGACTGACTGTCATGTGACTGAGGAGGTGTATCTTTAGAAGTTTCGAGGCTCCCAAAGGGAACATGCACACAATAATAATAAGGGTATCAAACTATTCAAACAGCTTCATTTGTAGAGGAAACATCAAGCTAGCCAGCAGGTTAAACAATACTTAGCTTAAATCATTACCTAAAGCTTCTGCAAACATCCTCAGCTGCTTTCCTACCATCATTGATCTGCCTGACTTTTAATATTTAACTCTCAGACAAGAGCTGAATCCCTAAATACAACAATTATGTAACATTATTCTTTATTGGAAGGTCACGTTTGTGATGGTTCAAAGAAGTATACATACACGACTCTCAGCTTGGCTGCTGTCTGATAGTAACTGACTATCTTTAGAGAGCATATCTATAACTTCTGCAGACCCGGGACACATTCACATTCCCAGCTGCTGTTGAACCTTGTGGTAGCTAATAATAGGCTGATAAAAAAATTGATAAAAGCGGATGTAGTATTCTGTCCTCTGCAGCGCCATTGTTCCTAACCCTTATTAAACATTCAGAAGGTATCTCAAACATCATTTACGTTGAACTTGGTGCAGACCAGTGTGTTTTCCTATGACCAAAGTGTTTTTTATAAACACACATGGAAAATGTCCGGACTCTTTAAATAGCCATAGGTTAAATTATTTTGAAGGCTAATTTGAAAAACTTACGACTAAGAGTATTCTGATTTAAGTACTTAATTTAGTAAACTCTCACTGCCCCCTTATGGACTAAAGGTGGTAATACAGCGAGTAAACAGAACCTACTGCACTGTACACTTGTTTACAGGTAAAATAACGACAAACAATACATAATAAATATGTATAGTAGTAATAATATATAGATATGAAGTAAACTAGTTGATCTGTCTGAAAGATCTATCAAATTTTGCACCTGAATACAGGTACACTGAGTTTAACTGGAAACCTCATTTACCTTTAAAAGGCCATAAAAACAACTAATTGTCAAACATTTCTTTGTTGACCAATAATTAGACTAATGGACTAAGAACAGGCAACTTATTTAAATATTGATGTTCTCTGTATTTTTGTTATTATAGTTAGTTTGCTAGTGCCTCTTTAAAAATGCCTTTGTGTCACCTCTCTTAAAAAAAAAAACAGAACCTACATGCAGAAACTGAAGTGCTCTGGTGGTAAATTACCTGCATCTTCCGCTTTACAGTTTCAAAAGGGTAGGAGAGGGTCTGGGCAACTCCCGCCGCAAGACAGCCATTAATGAAGTTCTGGAGGGGAGTGAAGCGAAAAGGAGGCTCCTGCCAGAGCTTGTCCAAGTTCATGTAGACGGCGTAGCATCCGATAGAAAAGGGAAAAGCACCTGTTGACAAATAAGAGACACCGCGATTTACAGTTAAATTTATCATTGATGAACTGCGTACAGCAAATGATGGGTGGGCTGGAGAGAAAAACCCGATTAAGGGGTGGAAGGTCAATTTTTTGGCCACTAGGCTACCAGAACTGCACGACTGCAACTTTCACAGTGTAATAAATGAAAAGCAGAGCTCTTTTAACAGCATTAATATCTGATATCTTAACACCACCCACAAGAAATGAACTAAGTTGAATATGCAAACACACCCAAGAAAGTGAGGGAAAAGCCCCTGTAGAGAGCAAGCAGCCCTTCCCCTCTGTAGATCTTTGAGAGTGTGTGAATTACGCCAATGTACGTGGGCTGTCTGCAGTTCTGAACGATGAGCCTGGTTTCTGCCACCTCCAGAGGGTACGTGACCAGGGCAGCAGCAACACCAGCCAGTCCACCCGCCAATATGGCTCTCCACTGAGAGATGAAGCCCAGTTCATCCATGTGAAGGTGGACTATCCTGGACACAGAGGAAGGCAAAGTTAATAACACTTAACTGTGCAGATTTCATTGATCAGAAAGTGATTGGTTTCATCATTTGTCTTGGTAGTTTGACAGCACATTTTGTTTCATTTGTTTTCAGTGTTTCTGGTTTCCAAACCTATTGTGCACCTGACTGTCCAATAAGCAGAACCCCTCTCTTCAAATGTATTATTTTGGTTCAATGTAAGTGTTGAGATGATTAGGTGATTACTTGATTACTAACTCTAATCCCCAACCAGACAGTCAGAAAATCAATTGCCAATCATTTTTAATAATCAAAATAATTTATGAAACAAAAAACCCCCCAAACATTTCAAGCTTCTCAAATGTGTGTATCTGTCTGATATCAATTTAATTTGAGCTGAAATAAACTATTATTTTCATTATCTCTTAATCTGTTGATGATGGTTGTGATAATCAATTCATCATTTAGTCTAAAATATGTCATATCATTGTGAAAAATGCCCATCAAACAACTTTTATCTGACCAACAGTCCAAAAACAAAAAATATTAAATTTACAATTATATAAAACAGAAAAAAAGTAGCAAGTCTTCACATTTTGAGAAGGAAAATATTTAGAAGTTTTCCTTGATAAATGGTTTTAATCAATTATCAAAACTGTTGAATAATTTTCTGTTGATTGACTAATCTATTAAGTGACTAACTGTTTCAGCACTAAATTGAATATCTTTGGGTTTGGGACTTGTTGAAGTGCATTTATCACCATGTTCATGCATTTTAATAGCTAAATGATTAATCAATAAAAAAATTCTAATTACAAACACATTAATCAATAATCAAAATAATTGCAGCCATGTTCAATGTAACGTTACAGATGAGCACCTTCTTTGTTAATGTTACCTGCATCTGTCCATATTTTTTATTCTGTGTTTTGTTATTTTATATGTGCAAAGGACACATGCTGTTGTTTCAGTGAGAATCTTTAAGGCCAGAAGTTCAAGTCGCATACACTTAAGGTGCAAATGAATAACTCAGAGGTCGTGTGTGTGTGTGGGGGGGGGCTTTCTTTTCCTGGAACACGGCGTACAAAACAGGACAGTGGTTTGCCGAGTCAGGATGTTTACATACACACGTGACCCTGAAGCGTGAGAGGGTACCTACTGACTGTCTATAGACAGTATAGTATTTATGACTGCCCCTGGATTACTGTTGTCACAGAGGATTTACTCAGGGCATAAAGTAGACACTGAGTTGGGTTACCACAGGACAAAACATCCAGCCATGCTGTCGGCTCTGCTGTATGTTTTGTCCTGTAGTAACCCAATATACGACTACTTTATGCCCTGAGTAAAGCCTCACAGGCAACACTTCCTCTCATGAGTACAAACACAGTAATCTACTGTAAATAATCTGTGTATGAACATACATACAGTATGTATATGTTAGGCCTGCAACTAATGCTAATTTTCATTATCAATTAATTTATTATTTATACTTTTTAATCAATTAAGTCATTAGTTTGAAAAAATGCCCATCACAACTTCCCAGAGACCAAGTTGTCATATTCCGCATATTCATCTTTGTTTGTCAGTCCAGAACCCAAACTGAATATGCCAATTTGGGATTCCGGAAACTGTGGTAGATATTTTATTAACTATTTTAGATTTTAAAGACAAAACTATGAATCGATTAACTGACAATGACAATAATTGTTATTTGCCTTAACTGAAGTAGTTATCGATTAACTTTGTCTCGATTGATTAATCAACTAATCATATCAGCTCTAGTATACATAATGTTGAGTTTGACTCGAGGGAAACAGACTACCTGTGAGACAAAACCCAGGGCCAGGGGACCCCTCAGGCTTTGAAAATCGAGTGAGCAAATCCAGCCTTCTGATTGGCTGAATATTGAAGGAGTGCCTCGTACGGTAAAACAGGAAGTACATTTTTAGCTGAACGGAAAAAAGTAAACAGACAATTTAAACGAACTCTTTTTGTTGTTTTATCGTGTCAATAATAAAAAAAAATGAACGTCAAGACATTTTATCTTCTACTGAAGTTAATGTGTTAAACTCTTTTACACTGTTCACCACACAAACTTGCTAAGTCAGCAGACCGAGTTCGCTAACAAGCTAATTTAGCATAAATACTGGACCAAACTCCGACGAAAACAACCACGAGATACGTTTTTAACTCGATACAATGTGAGACAAAACAACAAACAACACATTTAGATTCCAAGTCACTTACTTTTTGTATGTTGTGAGATGAACTGCGGTGTAGGGGAACAACCTGAGACAAGAGGCCAGATTTCCTTTCCAAAATCCTCTAAGTCCCTCATTCTGGTAGATGAGAAGAAAACTTTGACACAAACCCTTCTTACAGTGAAAAGTGCCCACTTGACTCTTGATTTTAACGACCTCCAACGGCGACGTAACGGTTTTACTGAAAAATCCGGCGAAACCGACGCATGAAAAGCTTTGAGAACTCGTCAGCCTGTTGTCTTTTTTAACGGAGGCCATCACTGTTTGGCTCTCCTCTGAACTGTCTGCTTCCTGAGATGATTTCACTTTTCTCCGAGGGACGAGAAAGGATTTGTTTACGCAGGTTAGACATCTAAATATAGAGACCGAGGAGGTGTCCGTCTCCTGGCCTGACCAGCGGTGTTATGAGACAGTGGTGGGGGTGAGCTGGAGTAACGTCTCAGTAACACTAGAGGGCGCTCTTTGACCTGTTTGTAAATGCTTATAAACATCTGTGGAGGACACATTCGCACCACCATACTACACTAGAAAGACAGGCTACTCTTAAACATGGAGAAACTTACATAAACATATATAGTAAAGGGGAAATACAACACTTTTGAGAAGATTTGGGGCCCATTCATGAAATTACTGGAAGGGGAAGATTTTGCTTGCAATGAACTGCTGTTTATTTTTATTTTCATTTGGACTTTTGAGCAGTTATGTTATTATTAAGTGTCGGATCTTTTTTTTTTATCCACCAAGATGTGATTTTAGTACCTTGTCAACAAGTACGACAGCAGAACATGCCTTACTTCCATTATATCCAAAGTGCTTAGTGTGATTTGTTCAGGTGCCTTTTTTGTTCAATGTGAAGTGCATGTTTTTGTATGTTTTGTGGAAAATACAATAAACATATCTGTCACTAAAAAGCTGCAAACAATAACCTGGACATAAGTACTCATTATGCAAAAAGGACCCCTTATCACTGATGCATTACTGTCATATGTTTGCAGCATTTTAATCTTGCAGCTGGATGACGTAGAGCTAATTTTAAGAAGCCTACTTTATATATTATTGGGTTGTTTAACCAAGAACATTACATCATATTATCATCTGCAAAGTAAATAGTAACTTTAGCTGTTAAATAAATGTAGTACAGTTAAAAGTACAGTATTTACCTCTTAAATGTAGTGCAGTAGAAGTATAAAGTGGCATAACATGCAAATAGTAAAGTACAATTACCTCAAGAATAAATAATAATAATAATAATAATAAAATAAATCCACATAATATATAAGTACACAAAAACCTGATTTATAAATGTGTATGACCACTTTTAAACACTGATGATCAGTATTCCCTGTGTACAAGTAGTATTACCTAAGAAAATGTTGAACAGGTTGGGTTCATTCATTCTCAGAAGTTTGCATTTATTTTGACTTTTTTTTTCTGTGCATTCATTCGTTATTAACCTGGCACAAATTTGACCCCATGCATAGCGGCAGTACTGGAGATCAATTTTGGGTCACAAACACCTAACTGAAGAATTTGGCAATTTTTTTAGCTATAGTCACTCAAGGTTTTCACTGCACTTTTCTAAATAAGAAATAATGACGTTGTTGAAATGGTTGAACTAAACCATTCCTCATATTTTCAGCTTCCCTCTTGAGGGACGCCCTTGAGGAGCACTTTGGGAACCATACGTTAAGGATTGGTGAGGTGACTTTGTCTCTATAGGTGGCGCTATACTCCAACTTTTCGAGTTGTCTTTATGGCAACTGGGGGTGAAGAAAATCCCTATTCCAAGTACTCAAGTCCAGGTAAGACTGGGTTATAAACTGCTCAACTAAAAGTACACAAGTATGTTTTTTGGCTACTCTAAGTAACACTTAAAAGACTGTTTTTGTGTATTTATTAATTATTTATTTAGGATGATTTATTGAGAGAAAAAACTTTCTTTTTCAAGAGAGTCCAGGTCACAATGGCATGACATTATTATTTCAATATGGAAGTGCACTTCCAAACAACCTCCTGTTTAGTGATGCTCTGAGTGGAAGAGGTTTTGGGTTGAAGGATTCAAAGCAAAGTTAAATGTAATATCCTCCTTTGGTCGTTTATTTTTGTTTCAACATCTGCACTGACACTGTCACCACGTTTCTGCACAAGCCCGGTAAATTCTTTATCATATTGTCTTTAATGTACCAAGTAGATAAATCACTGCATAACTGTTTTCATCAGTAGGGATTTGTTGTCGTTGTCTTGTTCCAGCACCATGTTTGTTTTCTCCTTCTCTTGGCCTGCCAGGAGCGCCTGCCTCCCCTGCCGGGCTGACAACCTCAGATGCATGTGAGGAGCCCACTTTCTGTCTGCGGCTGGACCACTTGGCTCCTTCACAAAGGCTTTCTGGAACAACAGAGCCAACCAGAGGAAATGACAGCCTGATCACAAGATGTTTCCCTCACTCCCCCCTCTAGCTGCCTACTGGGGGTGGAAAAGGGTGTGTCTGTGTGTGTGTGTGTGTGTGTGTGTGTGTGTGTGTGTGTGTGTGTGTGTGTGTGTGTGTGTGTGAGAATGTGATACTGGCTTTCACCTCTGAAAACTGAAATTTTGATGCAGTGGAGGTAATTGCAGTAATGGTTATGAAACAAGTGCAGAAGTTATTACTGCCCCAAGATGGGCTTCAGACACTGAAGTTATAGTTCATATTAGCAATTCAAGCAATCAGGCGACTACTCTAAAGTTCAGGGGTATTTGAATCGTGTTACTTGCAAATCACTAAAATTCTGAGAGCCAGGATGAGAAACGTGCTCGAAAGTAGAAACACATTTTTTTGCTCCCCAGAGCAATAAAAGAGCCCCACTTTGAAAATGCTTTGATCTCACTGTCATATGTGTGTGGTTTGTAATACTTGAGATACTGGGGCGTCTTTCTTTAAAGATAAGTGGTGTGACGTGGACTCATGCTGTATCTTATCAATTAATGCTTCAGCAATCAAACAGGACACCACCAAGAATCTGTTGCCACTCTGTCTCCTGTGCTGTCCTTCCTCTGCCCCTTGCATTGCCTTTACCCACCAGTATTTGTATAGAATACACATAGAGCACTGCCCTCTTCCTGTATGTATATCCCCCTCCCGAATGAGCACTTCCTCCATGCAGCAAAGTAGTGCGGGAGCAGCCTGTGTGCCTTTGTGTCTCTGGAACTGGCACGTAGCAGTAGTTGTAGGCTGGCTGAGGCATTGTCATTCCCTGGATGTCATGCGCAAGTCAACCCTTGATCTCCCACTTTGAAGTGCATCGCTGGAGGATCCGAGAGACCCGTCTGTGTATCTGGTGTGAGCTCACAGCAGTCAGCAGAGGGCGCCCGATACCAGGGAGGCCGCGCCGAGGCCTGAGTCACTGTCATCCTCACAGACTGGTGCAATAAAATTCTCACCTCATTATCTGAGACAGTCACATCACAGGCTTGTGTTGGCAGGGGAGGGGAAAGGGGAAGAAAGGGTGGGGGGTTGGGGAACAGGCTAGGGTGGGTGACACCTAAGTCTGTCTGTATGTAAGTGTGTGAAAAATCAGGCATAAGTACAATTCACTGTGGCACCATGTTGACACCTCGACCAACAAGGCTCAGGCCAAACTGCCGCACTCCCCGGCTCACTTAACAGGGATGGGAGACTTGTTATGCATAGGAGCCTAATTTTGAATTAATGGTTTCTGTGATGGGTTAAACTGTGAAAGGTTGTCAGGGTTTGTTAGGAATAATAAATGCAATTTTGCACCTCATTACCGGGAACAGGCTTTATTACAACAAACACTGAATCTACTGTTTTCTCAGCCCTGCAGACCAGCACATGTGCTTAAATACAGTGTGTGTCAAATGTGCAGTAAATGTGTAGCCTTTAGGAGTTCATTTGTGTAACAATGTAGATAGACATTATAGACAGATCTATAAATTGTGGGATTAATATTACTGCAAATATTACCCCATTTGCAGTGATATATTCAGTTGTGCATTTGGTGTTGCTTTTTTTTTTTAAACAGCTGTGAGGATTACAAAAAAGGTGAAAAGTCGGTGATTTTAAAAATAATTTAATTTGGAATTAGTGCAAAAATGTCATATTGTTTTGTGTGATTTCTATTTCCCTTGTAAAAAACTTAACAAGGATTGATGCATTACCTATTTAGTCAGGATGTAGATGACCAGGAGGGCCATTGTCTGTGGGGATGCAGAGGAAAACTTCTGGCAGCTGGTGCCCCCTTATCTCCCCATGTACAGCCAATAAATCAATATCAAATCTAAGGAACAGGAAGCCAGATGGCCTTCCCACAACCCACTAGGCCAGGGCACTCTCAGGGCCTCCTCGGCTACTGTACCACCGGTGCATGCAGCAGTCCTTTGAAGACATACACATTCAACAAGCAGCTCAATGAATGACTAAAGGGAACAAATAAGCTGTTACGACTCTGCTCAAATCAGTGTTTGTGTTTCCATCCACATCAAAGGCCTCAGTCTGTTTGATATGCAGCCCCCACACCTTGATCCGAGCCATGTACAGGTAGAGAGGAGGAGCAGTCCATTGAGAAGAGAGAGGGTCATGTGGTTGCTTCTCTCAGCCCTGGCTCGAGGGTAGTTGACCCAGACGAAGGGTCTGGTGGTGTCTCTTGTTCCCCAGGGAGCTATTGCTCCTTACACCCATCACTAGACACATTATTTATTGGGTGGCCTATTGATTATATGCTTTTAAGGAATATTCACAACATTTGGAGCAGTAAAAAGAGGAAACATCTTGCAATCAGAGATTAAAATGAATCCCAAATTCATTAAAGTAAACATAGCAGCAAGACAGAGAAACTGATGGCTGGCTTGGAGTCAGGCCAGCGAGGTCAGTTACCTAAACACGTCCCGCCAGACTCATCTTGATTTCTGTGTAGGCCAGGGGTCGGGTTAAACAGTAGTTTGATTGAATGGCTGTTCACAGGCCAGTGTGAAATGCCAGCTCTATTGCAATGTGGGAGTGGGAAAGAGGGGGTTTCTCTGGCCTTTGTGTGGCCCGCGGTCTTAGAGCACGGTCCCCATTGTTAGAGGCTGACCAGCCAGCCCCTCAGACTCTCCTTTGCCCTGCTTTGTCTCGAGCAGCGTGACCATTTCCTTCATCCAGGTCAGGGCAGGGTCGTGACTTTGGACACCAGTCTTCCCTGTCTGTCTGCTCAGCCTGCATACTCATAAATGCATATAACACAGGGACAGATGCATTGTGGTCGCAGGTCAGGGTTAAAAATGTAGCTGTGTTGGAGCAAAATGAAACCTACAATATTAAAAATAAAATAAAGTGAGACTGACATGGTTCTTTTGTACAAGTAGACACTTATATTCATCTACAATGTACAACTCAGAACACATTTATGATCAATATAATTTGCACGGCGAGAGATATCTCACTTGTGCCTTTTGCGAGTGTGTAAAGCACAGTACCACATGCTCGGAGCTGAGATAACCTCTTTACTGCCCTGAAGTGTCCGAGTTATGTAACTGTGAAGTTTTAGGAGGGTGGACAGTACTTCTTTCCTGAGGCTGGACCTGCCTTATCATGGCCTGGCCATCACGGTGATAAGAAGAGGAAAGGCCAAAGGGCCATAAGGAATAGTGTGCATGGTTCAGGTCAACAGTGTGAGGAGGCTGGACTCAAAGGGGAGGGAAGGTGGACAAGAATATTATCTGATAAGAATCACTGAGGTCTTTTGATCTCGGAGGGGCTGATCCTGGGCTACAGGGTATCATGCTGGGCGGACGAGCAGAACGACACGGCAGGTACAAACAAGTGAGCCCTTGAAGATCATCTGGGGCTAAGCATATTTACACAGGGAAGGCTGGAAAGACTTTTCCGATGCACACACACACACACACACACACACAAACATACAAGCTTGTTGTCCTCAGGATTTCACACTATAGTTGCATTAAAGATTCAAGGTTTGCTTTATTGTCCCACATTGTAGGAAATCTGGATTGGGCTTAACATGTTTATCTATAAGAAAGCACAAATAATGCCTAATTTGCTGATAAAGTTAAGTGACCAGCCAATTCCTGGTTAATCATATAATAAAAAAAGACAAATCTGTTTCTTGGTGCAGCAGATCTTTACCAAAGTCAGCCAAGATCGGGCAATAAATTCAAAACCCACAAATGACAGTGAGCCCACTGAAGAGCCCACTGGGTTTTGTCTTGTAAGTCACTGATTAAAAGCCGTCATGTGGAGGCCAGACAGGACCCGGGGCTGCAGTGCAAGCTGTGACCTGAACCAAATGCCTCGCAATTGCCCAGGGCAAGATGGAGGAGGGATTTTTTTTTTGCCTGGAGTGGCCAGAGGGGGGGTTAGCAAGCTGCTGCAGAGTTAAAAGTGTCCTTAGTTTCCCCTTAGCAACAGTTAAAAACAAAAGAGCAGATACACATGTACTGTGTCTAAAGCCTCGCTCTCGTTGCCCAATGACGTGTAGTCCTTGAAAGTTAGAGGACAGCTTTGGTGATATTCTTTTTTTGTTTCTTTGTTTTTTAATTGTCCACAAATTCCATAAAAAGACCAAACTAAATAGTATTGTCTGTGGCAAACAGATAACAGACCTCCATTGTTGTCCGAAAACCATTATAAACACATAAATGAGCCACACCATTGCACTGGCTGACATTACAATGAATGCGCGTGCTGTAGTTTTATTCTATCGCACCTTCACCTTCCTGCTGCAATAAATACTAACCACAGCACCAAATGTAATGTTCGCTGCGAACTACGGTTCTCAGCTGTTTTGGGAGATTATTTAGCCCTTTTAAAAAATGAAAGTATATATTCGTGAGCAGTTTACATCTTCAGTAGGAATGAATGGGCTTGAGGCTGCAAGCAACAGAGAGGCTGAGGCAGAAAATATCAAGAGATGGACTAGCCTACTGTTGGTTTTGTTGACAATAACAAAAATATAGAATATTTAATGGTGTTATATTCAGATAATCACAACAAAGCCACTGAGCTCTGTTTTTTAACACAGGCTTTTATTTTGTAATGTGATCCAACTGGAGATTTCTCCTCACAACTTGAAAATAAGGATTATGGTTTCTTTTTAAATGTGTCCTTAGTTCTCATCAAGCCAAGACAATGACAACAAGGTATCAGCAACCTGTTACATCCACGCTCCAATTAAAAGAATTAAGATGTAAGGGGCCTTCATTATCAGCTCTCTCTGAAGGACATCAAAGGCCGCGGTGGAGTGAGAGTGCAGCTGCCCTGACGGTGTGAGTTTCTCCTCTCTCACTCTCAGAGGAACTTGTTTGTGTTGAGGATGTTTACTGATCCCAGGAAAGACAAACAGCCTCTTTCTTGTTTGTAGGTAGCGAAGCTCAAAGCTGTGGGCCAATTCTGTGTGTGTGTGTGTGTGTGTGTGCGAGAGAGAGAGAGAGAGAGAGAGAGAGAGAGAGAGAGAGAGAGAGAGAGAGAGAGAGAGTGAGACAGAGCTTCAGGATGTATTGTATTGTTAGCTTTGTGTTTATCTTGTCTCTGTGTTTTCACCCCACTTCCAAGTTTCCCAGCAGAAGCTCACCAAATTCAACGCTGTGAAATACAAGTCGCCAAAAAACAAAATGCAGCCAAGGCATGCCAAAAGGCAGTTACACACACCAGATGTCTGCAAAATATCTTAAATCTGCGAAGTCATTAAAATTTCTGGTGATGTTATGATGAGTGATGGCTTTGCTTCAGTCTAATAATCAACTCATTCATCACTCTGCCATGTGTAATTAATCGATAACAAATAGTCATTAAACTCTAAATTTCTGAGCAATTTCAAGCATCTCAGGAATGATACCTCATCTAAACACATGGTGTCACTCTCTCTCATCTGTGCTGATAATGCATTCTCCAACTGTTTGTTACTCGGTCCACATTTATCACATCCCATCAAGCTGTCATGTTGTTGTAAGCCATGTTTTTGGCAAACTACGTCTAACTCGGACCATCAAAAGTGTCACCATGAAATACAATATGTGATTAGATAGGAGAACCTTTTAAGTCTTGTTTTTAATTGTTTTTATATCGAGGGTTTCATATGTTGTACAGATTATGAAGCCCTTTGAGGCATATATGTGATTTTATTTGAATAAAATTGACTTCACGTCTTAAATCTGTTCATGGCAATATCATTCAAGCTTATCATGTTTTAAAAATCTATTTTTGGTTAATTTGTAGGTAATTGTTTGGAGTATGATGGCCAATGAATACAGCATGTATATTACTTTTTCATTTAGGCAGGAGGCAACGTTAAGATGTGAGGAAATCACTTTTTAATATGAATGATTACACTTTATACACATTATACTATAATTCAGTTAAAACTGATAGGAAAACCTCCTGGCCGTCTTATGAAATACAGACCAGTTGACATCTGTATTACCACAATGGAGTGTCTCCTTCTGTGAGCTTGTATCAGCAAATGTCACTTTGTACTGAGGTTTCCTACCACAGCTATAAATCCTGGGGGAAACAGGCTTTCACAGAGACGTTTTATGGCGCAGAGACTTCCCTTCCATTCTGCAGGGGGTATGGTGCTTTACACCGTGTGTTCATGTGTCACAGTCCTTTTAACCCAAAACCAGAGGTATTTTTCTATTCAGCATCATCCAGGTGTTCGCTGACAGAGAAGACAAGAAGTTTGTAATGTAGCTTTGTATTAAGCAAAGGGTGACGATATAAACTAAATCAAATGTTTTCATCTGTGTTTAGTGTGGCTCAAATGCAGCAGTGGAAGAAGTATTCAGACCTCAAGTAAAAACAGCAATACTACAGTGTAGAAATACTCTGTTACAAGTAAAAGTCCTGCATTCAAAATCTTACTCAAGTGAAAATATAAAAGTATGACACCTAAAGTACCAAAAGTAAAAATACTCACTATGCAGGAGGGTTGATTTCAGAATCATTTACATTATTTTACTGGATTATAATTAGTGATTCATTAATGTTTACATCACTTTAATGTTGCAGCTGGTGAAGGTGGGGCTATTTCTAATTACGTTATATACTGGTGAGTAACTTAACCTATAATATCATAATGTATTAGCTTATTTATATTTTGTATTAATGATCTAAATCTGCAAAGTAACTAGTAACTAAACCTAGCAAAGACATGAAGTGGAGCAGAAGTATAAAGTACAAGTATAAGTACCTCAAACTACTTAAGTACAGTGCTTGAGTAAATGTACTAAATTATATTCCATCACTGTTTAAATGACTGAAGAGCCGATTACAATTACACAGTCACATAAACACTGACAGCAAAGCAGCAACAAACAGTTCTTTTCGTCACAATTTCCCAGAGCCCGAGTTGACATGTAACATACCAGGAAAACCAAAAAATACACATATTTGAGGAGCTGGACGTTTTTTGACTTAAACGATTAATCAAATTGTTGCTAGGTAACTTTCTGTCAATCAACTATTCAATTAATTGGCTAATCGGCTCAGCCTAGGCTGGATTTCAAGCCTGGAAAATTGGGCAACTGCCCCAGGGCCCGGACCTCCAGGGGCCCCAGAAGCTTCTTCATGAGAATTTGTCTGAGAATAATCAGCTGACATGATAACATAGCAACATAACATGATAGCCTGACGATGGGCCCTGGAGTAATAACTGATATTGAGACCTTGTCTAGTTTTTATGAGCTTCATATTTTCTTTTTTGGCTTATACGTTGCATATTCCCACGTTTATAAGTTTAATCAAATGACCATATAGCACACCTGAGGTCAGGTAGTACTCTAGCATAGAAAGAACTGTAGAAGTTAGGTCAACCTGGGGTCCAGCAGCTCATTTAGACCCAAGGCCCCATAGCAGGTTAATATGACCATTGTTTCAGCTCTGACAGCCATCAAAACACAACCACCTATATGAAAAAACAGACTTCCTGAATACTTTTGCTGTATAAAGTAACATAAAATGGACTTACTCTAGTAAAGTACAAGTACCTCAAAATTGTACTTATGTAAGGTACTTGAGTAAATGTACTTTTCCACTGCTGCACCATGATTAAGTAATGATACTTTGTTTGTCTGTATTCATATAGAAATATAATACAAATATGATATAGGTATACAATGTAAAAACTATAACATATTAACACAATATAGTATAATATAGTATTGGATATAGTAGCCTATAGGGTGAAATGTAGTAATATAACAGAATATATGTGGTTATTTCATTGTAGAGTAGCAGTTTGTATTAGAAGAGACAGAGAGAGGTAATAGTGTATTTATGGATACCTGCAGCAGCAGCAGCAGAGCTGTGTGTGTACACCTGCGTGGACTTCTTCCTGTGTGATCGTCTGTCGGTTTACAAATATGTTTGCTCGAAACTGGGAAAGTCGCCCAGCCTTCGCCTGTAGGTTGAACTACACCTGGGACAGCGGGGCTGTGGTAACTCACCCACAGCAATGCGGTGAAAAGAAAATGTCAGGAGACCTCGGCGGTGTGGCTGCTGTCCAGTCTTTTGGGGCTGTTTGAAATTAAACTCGTTATTCGCCGAGTTCACAGTGGTCTCTTTGTTTAAGCTAGCGACACGTTAGCTGCTGCTTCCGGAAAACAACCTTCACACAGGTAAGGCGAGTTTCGGTCTCGACTTGAGCAAATTCTCCTCGTTTGTGTAAATAGACACGAAACGAGGCTGCGGCAGACTTTTAGGGGTGTATCAAGAGTGTGTTTAATGGTAAAACGTAGATGTATTAGAGCACGTATTCACTCGCTGACAGAAAAGTGAGTTTCCGTGCTCAAGGTGTGTAGCAGTTAGCGCTTTCTCAGCAGGTTATGCGCTGAAGGTGAAGCCACAGCAGCTCAGCACTTCAAAGTTTAACTGCCATATTAACCATGATACCTTCAGTGTGACTGATACCTATGAACCCCAACTTTTATTACCTCTTCTGTCATTTGGATCTGTCACATTGGTGTAGTGATTAGGACCAAACCAACAGCCATGGGCTGACAAGAGGGGGGCAGTGAGTTATTTATGGTCCCAGTGACAACACACACATCCAGGCAGGGCTGGAAAGTGATTACAAATGTCCTTGTTACTGTTATTGAGTGGCTTCTTCATGTACAAATTACAACTGTGGAGAGCAACACTTAAGTTTGGATTGGTTTCTACCTGTGTGTAGTCATTTTGAAATGGTGGAAAGGAAATAAGTACTTTTACTGAAGTACTGAACTTTGAGTGTACTTTACTTGAGTATTTCCATTTAATGCTACTTTTATCTTTGACTCCACTACATTTCAGAGGGAGATGTTGTGCTTTGTACTCCTCTACAGTTATTTGATTGCTTATTTGAAAACCTATGATCAGTTTATAAAATATGATGCATCATTATAGATTATACTACCCCACAGTATATGTAGGAGTTGCACATTTTCTCCACCTCGACCAGCTTCAACAGTACAATGCCGCTCACATATTAGTGCTTCATCAATAATATTACTGTAATTCAATACATAGCATTCTGAGCCGAACCATTCTGCATGTTGAGTTATTTTAAGCAAAACGTCTTTCACAGCTGGTCGTGATGCAAAAGTGGCACAAATGCTAAAAGTGGGCCTATGTGTAGCTAAGACGTTACTTCAAAGACTAGTCTTCAAAAGGGCTACTAGGGTTTTCAACAAGGGTAATCTGACTTCACCTTGAATATTTCAGCAAGGTAACAGTACTCATGTTTGACAAAAAAAGAATATATTCTAATATTTGTGCCACGTCTGCAGTAGCTATTGCAAGTACGCAGACAACAGAGTAAATGTTTTTAATATGAATTGTGAAAAAACAACCTTCATGCTGGATAGAAAGTTAACATTCTTGGCTGATGATAAGCTGTGTTTGTGTGGTATGTGCAGGCAGGCCGTTGCATAGTGGGAGGCTCAGAAGCCCTGTGAATATAAGCTGTAACCTCCATGTGTGATTTGTAGGCGAGACCCTGGTACCAGACCACACGAGAGTCTGCAGTGAGGCTGAGAATCCAGGTTTGATTGTATGAATGAAGAAACCGGGAATATGACACTCAGGTGGTTTGTGTTGTTTGAGTTTTTGAGTATTTCCTGCTAATGGATATGCAATGCAAATGTTGGACATCGTATTTAAAGTAGGAGACTTTGCATGTTGTTGCTATAGCAGTTACATAATGTTCAAACAGTGCTCAAAATAGATGGCATTTTATTTTTATTACACAGGAAATAGAGCTTTAAAGACAGGCATTGATCAGAGAAAACTGTAACTCGTAATGTGTAATTGATGCAGCCATAAAAGTGTAATCCTAGACGTCTTTTCACTTGATTATGTCATACTCAGACACCGATGATTAAGACTCATTCACCTCTGGGTAGCAATTTAATTCATTTTCCATTTCATGTGCAGGATTTATGTTGTTATTTCTATTAGTAAGACCAGACATTGGTGTGAGGTAGAGGCAGACATGACACTCCTCCTGTCTCATGGACTCTCATGGAGAAATTATTTGTCTAACATGGCCTCACCTGTGTTCACCGAGGGTGTGGCAACACATGTGACTCACTCATATCAACCATCCAAAGCCAGTGATTCGGCTTTGAAGGGACGCCACCTCGGGTAATCCTTTGGGAGACTGGAGGACACCGTAGGGCCACAGACATTTCCCTTGAAAGCTTAGACTGTCACATGATTACAAGGCATTTGATTTGGATAAGGCCTTCCCTCATCAAGGCTGGTTGTACTGGGCAGATATGCTTTGGTTGGCTCAGAATGTGTGAAAACATATTTCACCCCATCTATTACAAAACTGTCGTGTTGTTGTGCTGGTTTCATAAACACTGACTTAAACTCCAGTCTTAAATGTTTCTTTAAGTGTGGGATTCCTGTGAAATAACTTTCTTGCTGAAGTACAGGATCAGGATTAAGATTAATACACATCTGTGAAACTGTACTTGTGATGTTGAGGTAGATGTTGATACAAAGAAAACAGTAGATGTCAAAGCCCAAGGTTACGTCTTCATTGTTTTCTCTGACCAACCGCCCAAAACATCAAGAAGTTTAGTTTTTCATTATCAATTAATCGGCGTTTGGCCTATAAAATGTCTGAAAATAAAAAAACGCCCATCACAATTTCCCAGAGCTTAATGTGGCGTCTTCAAATTGCTTGATTTGTCTGAACAAAGACATTCACTTTGCAATGAAAAACAGAAAAGCAGCAAAGCTTGCATTTAGAAAGCTGTCAGTAGTGAATCAACTAATAGATTCATTGACTAATCAATCAATTCTAATCGTTTCTGCACTAGACTTTTTTTTTTTTTTTTACATTATGCTTTTGCATTTGGCAAGTCTCCATTTCACATTGAGAATCCCGAAAAAGACGAGTACCCTTGTTTATTGATGTCACAGTGTATCCTTGAGTAACATGGAGATATACTGCTGATGTCAGTTCGGTGATGGTGGACAGTGATGGATGGTTTCAGAGCGAGCCACCTTCAGACCCAATAATCAGGAGGGTCTCCAGGGTCGCCGCATGTCTTCCTGTGAAGTTGACCACTGCTCTAATGAAGACATGCTGCATCCTCACTGGGTGCTCTCTGTGGCCAGCTGTGACTCCCAGCTAGTGCACGTCACTTTATCACAAAGCAAATAATACACCTTAGGTATAAAGCGATAGGAGTGAAACAGTGAACGTTTAATTGATAAGAGAATCAGCTGTACCCTCTTGCAGGGTTTGTTGTATTTTTTTATCTGTTGTTTCACATTCTTGCACCAGGTCATGTGATTTCCAAATAAATGGAGCACAGCCTGGTTTCTTACAGTGCCTCCCTCTCCTGTGCTACATGATGCGTGATGCCTATCCATTACAGGACGAGGTATCACTTGTACAAAGTAACGACAAAGAGAGAAAGACGGCCTGTGTGACCTCAGCCGGTGTGCATGGATGTGGAGAGCCGTGTGCACACACATTTGTAATCAGTCTTGTGTGTTTGCAATCAGTCATTCAGCTATTGAGAGTACTTTACCTGTGGTAGTGCAGCATCAGCAGTCTGAGCCCCCAACCCCCCAAACACACACACACACACACACACACACACACACACACACACACACACACACACTGTATATACACACACGCACACACATTCACTGGCATTGACAGAGGTAGAAGGAACACTTCTCCTCTCCTCCTACTCTGCCTAGTTACACCAATTCCCCCCTGCATTCCTCACACCGGTGCAGTCACAGCTCATACACATGCATACTCATGCACACAATTATGTGTCCACACACACACACACACACACATTATTCTGACGGTGTGCTGGTGGAGAGGCAGGGCTCTGGTTTCATTCAGGCTTCAGGCAGCTGGTAGGTTAGAGTCTCGTGTTTGCGTGCGGTGGCTACTGGGCTCTTGACAGCAAAGATATCATCTCGGGTGAGTCGCTCCAAGGCAATAACACAGAAGATAAAGCAGTCTTTTTGTGGCTGAAATCTGGACTGGGGTCACATGGAGAAACCAACTGAAGGTAGTGAATTCATTGTGGTGGCTTATTTTCTTCTTTTGCAACAGAACATTTGTCTTTACTCCCTTTGTGTTCTTAGGACAAAGTCATGTGTTTTTAAGGTGGTGTTTTGTGCATTTCTGTACCACGTCTTCTGAAATGATGCCTGTCAAAGTGTTCAGCACAAAACTTGTATATGACCAGAGCAGTTAATAAATGATCACCCTTTAGATTTCATGTCATTCAAAATACATACACATGCTGTTTTAGTGGATGCAATTCATGTTACATGCTAGATCTAACTCAATGTGTTTGGTGTAATTTGTGGTCAGTTTGTTATATTTGTTCGTCTGTGGAGTAAGTGGCCAAAAGTTTCTCCAAGAATGCGTTTCTAACCAGCACTCTCCTTATGAGAGGGAATTAAAGGAGATTAGTAGCTGCACAAAGGGATGGAGACCACTGCCGATTGGGTGCAAGGGGTCATTAGTGATGGGGGTTGTATTTCTGCCCAGTTCATTCAAAATTCTTACTCTCGTGTAGTGCCATGTCTTTGTTCCTTCCCATTAGCAGGGGTTTGACTTTAGTCTGCTTTCTCTTGCCTCATTTCACAGAGTTTAGCCCTTTCAGTGTGGAGCACGGTGACTTTTAGCTGAGATGAGAATTCCTTTTGTCCCTCAGGAAACTAGCTGAGAGGAAGCAGCTGCAGCTTGCTGCCATATTGCCACTGCTCTGTGGATTTGTCATTTCCTGTGGAGCTGGCCAGTATGAGCAGAAATAGTCCAACTTCTGCAGAAGAACTTACTGTGTTTCTCTCTCAACAGAAAATCCATATGAAGACATGGAGATAACATTTTTGACTCTGGATCATTGTTTCACGTTCACAGTTTGAATGGATTCAGCTTTGGGCATGCAGACTTAGATTTATGAAATATATCAGACACTTTTTAAGGAGATAAGAGGACGCAGATCTTTTCCAGAGACACAGAAGTCTGGACTGGGCTCTCTCAGCCAATGGCTACAACAGAAACCAAAGTTGCCGGCAGCAGTAGCACTGCCGGTCTGTCGTGGGCGCGGGTATGTAAAGAGTGTGGCCAGCAGCATGATGGCCTGGAAAGCCACCTGTACGAGTACCAGGATGAGGTGGACGATGAACTGGTTTGCCACATCTGTCTGCAGCCCCTCCTCAGACCTATGGACACCCCTTGTGGTCACACTTATTGCTTTCACTGTCTGAGCAACTTCTTGAAAGAACAGGACTTCTGCCCTGTGGACCGCCAGCGGCTGCAGTTACACCAGTGCCGTCCCTCCAGTCTGCTGGTCAGGAACCTGCTGGACAAGCTGACTGTGATGTGCCCCCACAATGCAGAGTGTCAGCAGCAGATGCAGCGCTGTGAACTGCAGCCTCACCTGCACAATAGGTAAGACTCTGGATGGCATGCTGACAGGTCATGACAACAGTTTCAGTGGCTATTGTGACGCCTCTGACTGAAATGATTGTTTTACATGTTCCCTTTCTTTATCAAATACAAGGGGGTGCTCACAACATCATGAGCAGCCATATTATGTAATGTAATCCTGTGTGAGGGTTTCACAAATACTACCTTTTGACCCTGCAGTCACATCTGGTAAAAGCTGTAGAAAAGTCAGATCAGAGTCTGTGGAAGACATAGGATGCAGCCATGCAGATGTTCAACAGTTTCACACAGAATATAAAGGCAATGCAGGAATGATATAAGACAGAGGGAGGCTACATCAGTGTAGTTAGAGTCCTGGAATTCATCAATTTGTCAAGAGGCACAGGGAGGCTTTTAGCAGGGATTTGAGGCACAGGTTCAAATGGAGACCAATGCTTATCAGGCATATCAGGGAGAATACAGCTGAAGAGTTGTTTATAGCAGAGTAGTATATCATAGTACAAGGCAGTGGGCATATATACAAAGCAGTGAGAGCAGGTTAATAATTCATAGCAAGATAACGCTGTATAAAGAAAACATATCAATTACATATTCCTTCCAGAATTTAATTACTTTTTACTCCACAAGTTTGTTGTTTGTTTGTTGCGAGGATTCAATGTGTCTGATGCCATACTGATGTTTGTCTCTGGTTCTCTAAGGTGTTGAACACTTCCTACTATCCACTGTAAACAAATACCACTGACCCGTCAGGTGGTCAGTAAAGGAATAGTTTGACACTATAGAAGATATGATTGCTACTCTCATATTTGTCCATTTAATAGGACGCTTCACCCAGCTAGGTTAGCTTAGCATGAAGAGAAACCGCTACCTTTTGTTTGGTAACAAAATCCGCCTACCAACACGTTATATCTTGTTTGTTTAATTCATACAAAATTTAAGTGTAAAAATTACAAATTGCAGCTGGCTTGTAGTTTCATATTTATCTTACAGACATGAGAGTGGTATCGAAATTCTCACCTAACTCTCAACAAAAAAGCAAAGCAAGCGTATTTTCCAGAACATCAAACTATTCCTTAAAGTGGATGCATAATATAGTCATTTATTGTACTGTATCAATTGTCTCCCCCATATACATATATGCACGTACCTCTACTTGAAGGTAAACATCATGAATTTCTTTAAGGTAAGGCAAAAGAATTCTGACTACTTCTCAGAAATGTAAAATCTACATGCCCTTCCAAAGACTGTTTTTTCCCTCTTTCAAGCTGTTCCATTCATTCCTGTTAGCTCTATGAACACACAAACTTGTAATTATTGAGCTCAAGGCGAGGTGCAGGTCGGCCGTCTTGTTTTTCACATGGCCAGAGCGGGGCTTATCATCCTGCTGGCCAGCCATGACGCAGTCAGTTGCGGGTGGCAGATTGTCCTGCTGCAGTCTCTCTGTGCAAACAAAGAGGAGACAAAGTTCAGGCATGAGGAACAAGCAGCAGTCCCAGCACTCTGACTGACTTAATCAGACTCAACCTATCTCACCCAGACTCCCTGCAATGCAGTGGCATTGTCTACTCATCTGCATAGTGCTTCTCTTCTACATCTCTTTGCTCTTCTTGTCTCCTCTTTGCCCTCTCAAAACACGTTTAACGTCCGTTTTCTTTCTCTCTAATTCTGTGTTCGTCCACCCCTGGCACTCCTTGGTAACCTGAAACATATCAGAGCATCCATTTCATCCTAAAGATTGATATTCACATATGTTGTTTCTAAAAGAGTAAAATAACTGGTCAGTCATCAGCCATATCATTCTCTTTAGTAGTTTCCTCCATGTTCCCGTCTTTCCTCAGATGTCCTGTTTTTAGAAGACTGAGGGAGGAAGCAGAGAAGAGGAAGAGGCCCTCGTGGAATGAGCTAAAGGGACGTAAGGGTGACGGGGAGTCGTCTGGTGATGCTAAACATTCAGTGACTCTGTCCCGAAATCCCACCCGGGATCAGCCTGAGCCTGGGCTGATTAATCCTGCCTATGAAGAAAGCGAGGATGGTATGGAGTCATTTCATCATACTAACAACCACCATTATATCAGCCATTCAGTCTGTTTTCTGTGCAAATAACACAGCACAGGTACAGTGACTTTTCTGTTTTCTTTGTACCCACGTACACACAAACATGATCATTAGAGTCACCACAGGAAATGATTTGCAGTAGGCGGCTGGTCATACTCTGGCAGTGACACTGAATAATGTTTATAGAAGCTTATAGCTTGAACAGAAATAGTTTCCATGCTGGGGTAATTGCAAAACCTAAATCCTTGTGCCCATCCCCTTCAGTGGGGGCGGTTGTCAAAACACACAGACGGGAAATGCTGATGTTTTTAGCCTCGAGGTGATTCTGAGTCTGTCTCAGGTGAATCATCAGCCAAGTCGTAGGAACATGTACCAGCTCACAGATGTTTTAACCAAACTGTCTCATCACAGGGAAAAACCCTAAAAGCAACTTGCCAGCCAGTACCACGGATCAAAGTCCAGTAAAACATAGTTGCCAGGCAACTGGTTATCAGTGTCCACAGAGAAGTTTTCATTGTTGTCATTATAATCTCTATTTTAATCAAATTACTGCTGTGTGCTCTTTAAATCTCTGATTTACAATGAGCTAACAACATTTATTGATTGTTAATTTTAATTTTATATAAATATGTCGGCATATTGACTCATCCAGGTTTTACTATCTCTGTAGTCAGCCGCGTTCATGCCTTTGTAGCGCTTGAGGGACTAAAAAGATTAAGTCACACTGCTGAGAAGTTAGCTGTAGCTAGTAAATACTTGTATGCTCTGTGTGTACACAAAGATCAATCAAAGGTTGAAATACTCTGTAGCTCTGTGTTCTACAACTTTCCATTGTGTTTCCTATCTGTGTTACTGTTCACTGTGTGCTGTAAAAACAAACTTAAGTTCAAAAAGAGGTTATTGGTTGACACAGCATTGTGTAATTTCATGCATACCTCTACTGATGAAGAGATACTCCAGAATTTTGGTAAATATAGTTTCTTGCTGTTAGGTAGGAGTTAGATGAAGATCCATATCTCTCGTCATGCATTCAGAGAAGAGATTTATACAAGATATGATTCCCAGTTCTGCCCATCATTTCTACAAGTTATAGTAACATTGTGCTCACTTGAGTAATTGTGGAGAACATGGTGACATGATTATTAAGAAGTCAGAAACACAAGCAGTCCAATAATCAGAAGTTGTGAACAAGCCAACAGTAGCTGGATTATCTACTTTATTTGGTTGGTGAAAGCGAAAGTAAAATGAAATGTCTGGTATAATTCCTCATTGCGCAGGAAAATGTGTACAACAGTAGTGTGTTAGGACAAAGTTGAACCAGAAAGTTGGTCTGTAAACTATGAGGGATGTTGACAATTTAAATAATAATTTTACTGTTTAAATGTGTTTAACTGGAGGTTTGTTTAAAACCTGTATGATTGCCTGAGTGCTCATGTTTGTTGCCCTGTTGGACTAATTTCTTAGTGATATTGTCGCACTCCCAGATTTCAGCTCAGAGAGAGTACGGTGTTATAACTTCTGGTAGGAATGATGGCAAGCATGATGATATTTAAACTTTAACATTCTGTATATTTATCAGGTATATTACAAGGTGCAACTCAGCCAACAGGAGCTGAGGATCTGGAGTTATTTGCTTCATAAACAGGAAATCCAGCCATATTTGTTCCACTTCTTGTTCTCTGTTGCTCTTCCCTCCAGACAACACCCCCCTGCGGTCCAGTCTGGTGGCCGAGTCCAATGTGGTGGAGCTGTTCAGAGAGGAGCCGGAGGAGGAGCTGGGCCTTCGCATCGTGGGGGGGAAAGACACACCGCTGGGGAACATAGTCATCCAGGAGATTGTCAAGGGCTCGCTTGCAGCTCGCGATGGCAGACTGGCCCCGGGGGACCATATCTTGGAGGTGAGAGGGACTCCTAAACTAAATGAGGAAAGTGCTGGGACAATGTAGCCCATAATGTCAAGTATTCATGTCTTCTTCAGCGTGGGAATTCAGACGCATGTTGGTGGCATAGCGTGACACAGTTCAGTTCAGCATATTTTTGCATAAATACCAATGTCAGGGTATTGTAAACAAGGTGCTTTGCAGCAGGGAAAGTAGACATTCAAGATAAACAAGTTTTAGCTCCATGGTAACAAGGCGTGGTTAATATTGTCGGGCCAAACACGTCATGTCAGTGTAAACACCTTTACCAGGCCGCTGACTGAGGAGTCACATAACCAGAGTTATTATGAAACAATGTGGTGAGTTTTCTGCTCGTGGTAATAATTTATTGTGCTACTTTCGACTGCATCTAACGATTATTTTCACAATCTATTAATCTCTTGATTATGTTCTCAATTAATAGATTAATCGTTTGTTCTATAAAACATCAGAAAACAGTGAAACAACATTACATTTGCTTGAAAAAATGACAAACAATTAATTGATTATCAAAATAGAAGCTCACTTGTATGATGTTGAAATATATATTTTATTATCTAAATATTGGAGGTCAGTGTCAACACCCATGTCAATTTTATACGTACCTATTAACAAATTATGAGTATAGTTTAGTATTTTATTTGCAGTAACACTTTTGGTTTCCACAGAAGAGAATGAATTGCAGAATATGACTAACTTAATAAGTTGTGGTTTCCTCTCTTCCAATAATGTCCTCCTCCTCGGGTTTCTACCCTCCAGTTCTCCTGGAATGTGGTACCGCTGTAAACCGAGCTTGGAGACTATTTCGGCCTGGGTCCTGGCACCCCTGCTTCAACGTGTCCTCCAAAATGCAGCTTTTCCTCTAAAGCCAACCAATCCCAATCCTGGAAATGAAAACAAAAACCTGCCAGGCTGTCTCCAGGATGTGAAACATTAGCTGCAGTATTTTTTTTTGGCTTTGCAGAAAGCTGGAGGATATAAAGAGATATATATAAAACAAGTGAAGATTGCATCACTGAGATCTTGAAACGCAATCTTCCTCTTGAATCGATGCATTGATTTTTGTGAAGGCAAATATCACATCGACAGTCTCTTTTTTTTCTTTTTTTAAACAGAAGAGGCAAGCTGACGATAACTTTTAACTAGCATTTGTTATAGTTATGATTTTTCTAATGCAGGAAAAAGACGAAGTCAGATGTGATATGAAAGTCAGATATGTCACAAATTGAAACAGAGCTTTAAGTTTTTACAACGTCAAGTCAGAAAAGGGAAGGAAAAGTAACGTAATTAGTTAATCTCACTTTTCTGCTTAACAAACTTTTACAGTGGCAGCATACATGTACAGTGTGTAGTGCAATGTTTGTGTTTGGCCGCTCCACCTCTGACTGTGTTTCTTCTCTCCGTGGTGTCGTGTCTCTAGGTGAATGACATCAGTTTGGCTTCAGTCCCCCACTCCCGGGCCATCGCAGTGCTGCGGCACCCTTCCCTCCTCAGGCTCACCGTCATGCAGGAGAAAGGTTTCAAATCAAGGGATCCACGGTCTGATCATCACCCTTCCTCTTGCACCACTTCCATTGCCTCTCAGCCCTCTCACAGTCCCCATGGCAATGCTACCTCCAATCACAACCCCGGCACAGTCCTGCAGGTGACGCTAATGAAGAGTCAGCGCTCGGAGCCGCTCGGCATCAAACTCATCCGCAAATCGGACGAGAGTGGGGTTTTCATCCTGGACCTGCTATCTGGCGGTCTGGCAGCCAAAGACGGAAAACTGAGGAACAATGACAAGGTGTTGGCCATCAATGGGCACGACCTGAGGCATGGTACACCTGAGAGCGCCGCCCAGATCATACAGGTATATTTAAGGAAGCCCATTTGCTAATAATGACATACACTGTACATTAACACTGACTGTTCTCTGAAGCATGCCACAAGTTTAAGGACTGATTTCCCTCCTTCCAGGCTGCCTTTGCTTTTGAGTACATTTATGTATGTTGAACATTTACACACCTTCATTTTTGTGATCATGTAGTTGTGAGCATGGACTTGTTTGATCTTATCTGTGTAAGAATTACAGACAGATTTGGGGAATGGTTGCCAAAAAGTCACACTAATGAACTGTGGGGTTTTTTTTTTTTTTTTTTAAATCAAACCATGGCTGAGAAACGAAGAAGACAAACAACATGCAAACATTCTGGAAAGGATAATGTGAATTATGTAGTTAAGTCATAAAAACGCTAGTTAGTTTCCCACAAACACTTGAATGCAGCAACAAGGAAGACTTTCAGAGACTTTCACGCTTTCAATGACTTTGACAATGGTGTAACATTAACAAAAAAAGTCTAAAAACCTCAAGCCTCACTAGCTTAGAAGTTCCAGCATACATTACACACACAATGCAAAAGTGATTAATAAGAGCAAACAAGATGCTGACAATAACATCCTATAAGTAGTCGGGCTACTAATTCGGCCCACGTAAGATTGTGCTGAGCGTGGCACAATAGAAAAGGACTTTACCTCAAGGAAAATAGAACAGGATTCATTCTCAAGACCATGAATTCACCCGACAAATTTAATGATGCCCATTACGAGATCCTGTGGGAAGAATGAACATCCGACATCCAAAATGTCATGACTTTTTGGAGAGTTCTTGTCCAGACATCTCGCTCTAAAGGAAAAGCGATAGTTGGGCCAATTATGCCAAAGGTCCCACTGCGAGCAGGGTAAAAATAAATGTGCCCAAGTGTGTCAAATGTGATTGATTACGTATCTCAAGCACATTTTAAGTCTCTGCAAGTTGAATTCCATCCAGAAATTACTATGAACGAAAAGGCTGCCAGAAAGGTAGCAAATCAATCTGACAACTCATGGAAAAAAGCTGGCAGCAAATTATATTATGTGTTGCACAGAACTTGTAAACCTACCAAAATGAACCCCAGAACATAAATCAGTGATCACAGAATTGATAATAGAGTGATTTGCTGTGGAATTAATTTATTTTCTTTTGTGGGCATGTAGGGGAGTGAGGTGCGTGTGAACTTTGTGGTGATGAGACCTGCAGAGACTCAGGAGGAAGGAGGAAGCAGCAGAGAGGGACAACACAGCAGAGCAGCCAGGAGGCCTGATCCGCAGTACTTCAGGCGCCGGTCCACCTACATGAAGGTAATATGGATTTCCTTGCAAACCGATCCTCAAACTACTACACTGTACCATTCATTTGGGCCCTTGCCAGCTGTTGCTTCCTTCCTTTTACACCACTAAGCACGATGTTGGTCGCAGTATCTTACAAACTTTACATGGTTCTGTTTACACAGTGTAATTGTGACAATCACACTCGGCTGTACCATACACTGTTTCTGTTGGTAGAAAGAATAGCAACCCCCCAGTTGGGCGTGAGAAGCTTTGAGAGCAGACACCTGCGTTGGTGAGCGGAGATGAAAGCCCTTCTCCGGGGCCTCCCTCTGTCCTGATCAAAAGGCCCGGGGTGCTGCTCACTCTGCCGCTACGGGGCCACTGTCTTGTTGTTTTTTGGTTGTTTCTTTGCGTGGCAGAGGATCAAAGCTGGTAACAGTTAGCTTTCGCCTGCAGAGTCGAGCCTTTTTGTCTTGCAGGGGGGGATGGATTCCCTGCTGGGGGGAGGAAGAGCCCCCACCTCCCCCCAGCTTCCCTTCTAATGGTTTACAGACTCCAGAGAGAAACAAGGAGGCTGGTTGGAGCTGTCACTTTCCACACATCTTTTCCACTACGAGAGCTCAGTGTTGATCCTCACACGTTGCCTCTACCCTTACCTCTCAGCTCCTTCTCAAATGTTTCACATTTGTTTCTACAAGTGGTTTTGTGAGAGGAATCAATTAAGTCAAAGGATCCTGGAGAGGCTGAAGTTAACTGGCAGCACAGACTTCATGTCAAACAAAATAAGACAAAACAATAATTCTTGTGGAGAATTTGTGAAACATGACGTCCTGAACAAGGCCTGCAGAATTGAAAAACTTGATGTCTCTTATTGTTCATGTAGGATCCTCCAGGTGGGTTTTCCAGTCAGGAAAAGACTGTGAGCATGAAGAAGGAGCCTCGGCTCTCCCTGGGCATTACCATAGCTGGGGGGAGGGACTGTCGCAGCCGCCTGCCCGTCTACATCACGAGTGTGCAGCCTGTCGGCTGTCTGTACCGAGATGGCACTATCAAAAGAGGTACAAAGCAGCATCTGGTGATCTGCAATTTTGACTTTTAATTTAAACATTTTTATTAGTTTTATAATGTCATTTGTTGTTTGGCTGCAACTAATGATTATTTTTATCAACAATGAATATGCCGATTTTTTTCACAATTGTATTTCTATATTTATTTATTTTTATTTTATTTATTTCTCAGTAAATTGTGAAAAATGCCCACTATAGTTTCCCACAGCTGAAGACGACATCTTCAGATATCTTGTTTGTGTGATCAAAAGTCCAAACATGTTGAGTTTACTATCGTATATGACAAAGAAACACCTCAAACCCTCACACTGGAGAAGCTGGAACCAGCAAATGTTTGGCATTTTTGCTTAAAATCTTAAGCCTAAAACTAAACTGCACAGAAAGGAGTTTTTGTGTATCAGTTCTGTTTGCAACGTAACAGTCGGCTGAATAGGAAAAGGGCAATTCTCTTTTCACTTGTTTCTATTAAGGGATACAATGTCTTGCTCAAGGACACTTAAACAGAGAGGATGTGTGCTAAAATAATGGCTTGACCCTGACTTCTCTGGTTGAGGTGCGGTCAGCAAAGTAACCGTCTGTGTGTGCAGCCTATTCACAAGCGGGGGCTGTGTGTCAGCAAAGCTAAGAAGACCACCTTCTGTCGTCTCTAACTTTGTGATCTGTGATTCTGTGATCTCGCATTTTAAACGTCAGCACAGCTGTTGTCATTATTTATGTTCATTTAGACAACATCCCGACCATGAAATGATTTGGTCAGCCGGCTGTTTGTCCCACTCCTTACCAGATGTTGGCTGTGATGTGCAGTTATGTTATTTGCCAACTTAAAAGAGGAGAAAGAAGAGATTTTGCCGTTTTCTTGTTTCGTTTTCACAACATCATCTGTGTCTCCTCAGGTGACGTCCTGCTGAGCATCAACGGTGTCGATCTGACCCAGTTGACCTACAACGAGGCAGTTTCTGGGCTGAAAGCTCAGACAGCTCAGTCCCAGGTGGTGCTCCGTGTCATCCAGACCCTCTCCGAGGACTCAGAGGAGGACGCAGAGGCTGCCAACAAGGACGAAATGGACCCAGAAGACGACCCGCGAGACGACACCCTCAACTGGACGCCGCTGTGGACTCGCTGGCTGGGATTACCAAGGTAGAGCCGCCTTCAGTTCCACCAAGTACCTGAATTCAAGTGTATTCTGTTGATTTTTATATGAAAGAATGAGCTCCGACTCTGCCCTCGTCGTTTCAGTCACATGCACTGGTGCCGGGACATCGTCTTGCAGAAGACCAACAACGAGAGCTGGGGCTTCAGTATTGTCGGGGGCTACGAGGAGAGCCACGGCCAGCAGCCTTTCTTCATCAAAACCATCGTGCCTGGTACGCCTGCTCACTTTGACGGTCGCCTCAAGTAAGTTAAGCCCAGCCTGACTTCCATATGATGTAATCAGCTGCTGTATCCTTTCATCACTCTTACTCTCCGGCCTGTTTTTTCTCTCCAGGTGCGGTGACGAGATCGTGGCGGTGAACGGAGCCACAACAGTGGGGATGAACAACTCCTCTCTCATCCCCATGCTCAAGCTGCAGAAGAATAAAGTCACCCTGACTGTGGTGTCCTGGCCGGGGAGTCTCGTGTAGCAAAACACACACGTCCCCATTTACTAACTTTTCTTTCCATCGCTCTCTGAGTTGTTCACATGCACACACAGATCTTTGCCCTCGTTCTGCTGCATTCTTGACTGGGCCACTCACTGTCCTTGTCACCTGTCTGTTGATCAGTTATGTAATACAGAGCATGTGTGTACTTAACAACCATCCTGTGTACAATGGAAATTACTTTAGCCTCAGCAGGTACCTGTTTGTTTCGATGTCCTCTCACACTCAAAGGACAGATGATTGCACGAAATGGGTTAAATCAGGGTGCACAAATTATGACAATCAGTGAATTATATCCAAACTGGAAGGACAGCTGGGGTTTTTTAACACCTTTTTGATCCTTTTCTGAACACTTGATGTATTTTTTGCTCTCCTGTAAAATCATTTTATCATTTGGTAGTGGTGACTTGATTCAAGTGATACACATAAACAGCATCCAAAGATTAGATGTAGCTCTTACAATATATGTAGACAGTTGTGATGAAGAATTATAGATGATTACATGTAACAAAATGGCTGCAGAGTGTATAGACCAATGCCAAAGACAGAAAAATGATCCTGTCCTGCACCTTTTTGTGTGATTTCATCAACTTTGCACTTTCAATACGTGCGACAAAGTGACGTTAAGAATAAAATCAACGTCTATGTTATAGAATGAGAGACTTTGGTCTGACACTTTCATGCTGGCGCAGATGGGAAGGTTCAGTTTAAAGAAGCTTTAAGAGTCTAAAATATCTGAGGTCCAGTCCTATCTAAGCCATAAAAGTCATTACTAAAATAGGACACACTCCTTAACTTAACAGGAAACCCACATAAACCACTTTATCAGAACTGCATTTGTAGGAGACAGCTTGAGTCCAGGTTTATTTCCTGTTAACTCTCGATATTAGCAAATGCTGCAACAGGAAATACACCTGGTCACATTTATATTGTTGTTTAAAAACTGTGAGCTGGAATATGGAGGCAAATAATTCTGTGATGAGTGTTTGGTCATAATCAAAAGTGTTGCTAATCTATAAATACGACATTCAGCAGCTTTATTAATTGATACATGTCCATTGACCAGTGCTCGGTATTTATTTTTAAATGATATAGTAGCTCTTACTGAATGACTTTGATGAGCGGGTTCCCTGAAGACATTGAAGGACAAACCAGAATGTATACTTGCCTTAAATTTCCACTGTACCAAAATGTGTTTCCCCTCATTATTTCCTCTCATTATAAAGTGTTTATAGAGATTTCAAAGGAGAATGGCCTTGTTCAGATTCACATTTGTGTTACCTCGTTTCTTTTGTGTCGACACATTCCCAGTGGCCTTTCTTGGATCTTAATTGATACAAGACTTATTGAATAATATATCTAAATATATATAGTAGGTAGTGTGTGTATTAGCCTGTCCACTGTTTCATTATGTTCAATAAAATCATAACAAATCACGCTGTTTTTCTGTTGATGATGGCTTCTAACTGCACTGTGAGGACGTCACTCAAAGCAGTATAAAGGTTGAGCAGTTCTGGCAAGATCCCACAGAAAATACTTTTGGGGGGGACGTTTATCAGTGTAGCAAAGAGCAAGATTCTGGCAGTGTCAGGAAAATGGAAAAAAAATCACTGCAACTTACACGTTAATATAAATGTAAAAGTTACTGGGCTTCACAAGCTGCCATTGGCTCCAATCTCAAAATAGCCAAAGAGATCTGAGGGGTTTTGTTGTTGTTCCACGTCCCCTGATAGAATATTAAAATTGCAATGAACTACAGCGTGTGTGCAAATGATTGAAGTCATTTACTCCAGTCAGAAATGTCCAATAACCTGTACAGTCTGAGCATGGCTCAGCCTGACACCTAGTGGACAGAAACTGTATAGACTAAAGAAGTGACTCAGGTTCCTGGCTTATGTTTGGGTCAAAATTTAGCAATTTTAGACTCTGAACACTTATTAAAAAATGTCCATATGAAACTGTTGCTCAGCAGTCATGATGTGCAAGTGCACAATTAAAAATGCCCAAACGTATGTTTTTATTACTCCATCAGGGTACAAAGAAACTGTTCTGGATTAAATAAGACGTTTGGTTTGTGAATATCTGCATGTTCAAATACACACATGCTTGACTTTCTCACTAATTTACAACCTCTCCTACTCTATCACACACACACACACACACACATACATTTATGTTTGTGCATGCAAACACATGACAGTAAGACCAGTACAACTTGCTACGAATGCAAAAAGTACATATGCAAGTCACACACACACACTCAATATGGTGTCATATGCAGTATGTATTGTCCGTGGTGGAAGAAGTACTAAGACCCTTTACCTAAGTAAAAGTAGCAAAACCCTAATGTACAAATACTCAGTCCAATTAAAGTCCTGTATTCCAAGTTCTACTTGAGTACAAGTACATAAGTATGTAAGTATAAGTGCCTTATTATGGATCCTGAAAAATGTTTATTTTAATTTTACCAACATGATAATATTTAGTGCAAACAAGTTATCTTGTAAAACAAGATCACAAATATTAACTTTTCCAGACTTCAGGGGCTCTTCTGTCTGTTTTGTTGCAGAACAAGTTACAACTTTATCATTGTTATTGGTGACCAATCAGAAATCAATATGAGCAGGCCTAATCAGCCACATAAATGAAAACACCTGTGTGGGGGTGCAGGGCCTTTGATCTGATGCATTTCAGCTGATCATATGTTTTGTACGTAAAATCAATAATATATTTATCTCAGGTTAAATTACATTGCTTGCTTTAGGATGTCAATGATCCAAATTTTGAAATCACCTCTCAGAATGTGGAGGTAAGAGACTTTGTGTTAACAAGTTTCCTAAAATAAGTAAATATGTAGGTGCTTTTTTTAGATAATAAACTGCTTGTATGAATCTTGCAGCTAGAGCTTATTATATAACTTGATCTAATTTGAGTTTAAACTATTGGAGCACTGCTGCAGTAAAACTTCTGTCTAAACAGGGAAAGACTGTGAATGTGAAAACAAAACAAAAACAAAGGACCATAAAACCAACCAGTTCAGTGTTCGGGGGTTGTGGTGAGATACAGCAGAAACACGGTCTAGTATTCTCTGTTCTCCGACCGCTGATCCAAAACATTAGAAAGTAGCAGCAGGTTAAGGTAAAAGCATTCCTGAGTTTTACAAATGTGTCGAGTAATTGCAGACCGTCTTGTTAAAGTTAACGATTCAACACCTTGTTAAACATGACAAATAGCCACATATCTGTAGAGGGGCAGCAGGCAAGAGGCCAATAATGATCTGATTTTACTAAGATGACACATCGTTCAGTAAGTGTGACAGTAAATAACAGAATGGTCTCAAATGAAAAACGGAAGCAAAGAAAAAAATCAAAATCAACAATTTATTTTCTCTCTCCATAGGGATTAGGACAAACATTTACAAGAGTTGTAACAGGGACAATACTGGGAGGAGGATTTAAAATCTCCTTTGTACAAGAGAACAGATTTCAGCCTGTACTTCTCTGTGGTTCACCAACTACTCCAGAGGCACTCTAATACAACGCAATGCAGCAATCGCTTGACTAGGATTCAGGAAAATAATACAAACACTGGACAGAGTGGCTGAAACAAAAGGACCATCTGCTCAACACGGCGTGTACTGTAGATGCATGTGCTTCCTAACAACAATCGGGAGGACCAAACACAGCACAGGGAAAAAGTACAAAACCATAAAAAAGAATGAATGCAAAGTTCAAATCGTCATCTTCCAACTGCACATCAGAGATGCAACCATCTCCAGTTTTAACGGAGTCATTGAATGTCATCTTTATTGGCAAAAACCACACGGTGACACATCCCGTTGTCACGGGACGAATCTTCAGGATGCATTAACGTCTGAAATCCCAACTTTCTACTGGGCTCAAGTGCAATAATTAGTCCTAACTCTGGCATCACGTACATCGTAACTATATGGCTTACAAGGTAAACAGGTCCATATAAACTAGAAAGGTACATAGACATCTTTCATTAATCAAAACTATGGTACAGCAATATATTGGCAAAAAAACTAAAGAGCTAAGTAACTTTATGTAAACAATGGTATACCACTGTACAGCTTATCCTAACATGGTATGTACAGGTCAAGTTATTTTACTAGCTAGTTCCCAGGTACAGAGGGTCAAATGTAAAGAAGAAACACAGGGTGGTGACGTACACTGTACGTTAGGCAAGTTCAAGAATCCCATCTACTTGCAAAGAACTGGACTGAATTACCCAATGCCTTCCTCCTCCTGTTACATGTTAGTTATTTAAAAAGAAAATTATACATAAGGCAAGGATAGTTAAGGAAGGTGGAGGCGTCACATTCTTTGCGAGGGATCACTGATATGATAGATGGGATACAGGTTGATGGTTCTTTGGGGTAAATGCACTTTTTCGAGAGCTTCACTTGTTTGTCACATGTAACAAAAACACATCCGAGTGCAACAAAGGGGGACATGTCTAGTTCTGTCGGGAAAATGTGCAAAATCTGCTCTAAAGCAAAGTGACAGTGTTGCAAATTCTAATGTACAAGGTACTGGGAGATGTACGGGGTCGTCACGAGAGACACCAGTGCAGACCCTTATTCCAAAATACTGTATATACAAGGCACTAAGGATAAGATTCAAGGGCCACACGTCCAGTCCTTCAACAGCCTCCTCAGTCCGGTCGGAATATAGGATATTTGGGTAAGAATTCTATAAGAATCACCTGTAGACAGAAAAAGACAAAACAAATGATCATTTAGGACAACTGCAAGATGTTTAAACATAACAGTTTTGACTAGAGCTGAAACTATAAATCAAATTCTGATAAAGCAACCATGTTTATTTATTTTCAGCTAATTTGCAACAGCAAATTCGTCTTGAAGGACAACATATCTCATTTGTCTTCAATCCGATCTTGCAATACAATATCTGCTCACAGTGACTACAGCATCATTAAACTTCCCAAATGTGAGGATTTGTTGCTTTTCTTCATCATATGAGATAGTAAACTAAATACCTTTGTGTTTTGGACTGTTGGTCAGACAAAACAAGACATTTGGGAAATTATAATCAGCATTTTTCACTATTTTCTGATATTTTATGGACAACACAGTTGATCAATTAATCACTACTGAAAATAACCAAAACCTTTATGAAGTTGTGCAATAATCCAATAATTTATAGTTGTTTTGCTGTGACAGCCTACTTACGTATTCCATCATATTACTGCTTTCACATTTTCTTTTACTGAGTTTCCAGTGCAGCCCCAGCTGATGAGAGAAGAAAAGACACAGACGCAATGAATGAACATCTCTCTCACTCTCAAACAGACACAAAGACACACACACACACACACACACATACACACACACACACACACACAAAGGAAAATCTGTCTGAAATCTCCCCTTCAGTGTCGGGGGAATTTGAGAGCAGGGCTGTCTGGTCTCGCCGGGGTCAAACTGTGGCCAGACACCCTGAAGAGCTTCCTTTATGCCTTTGAACAGCTACTAGCTGTAATTTGTTGCTGCGAGACAAAACAAAATTAACATGGCATTTTACTGCTGACCTCGCGGTCCTCGCAGACCCCGCGCACCAGATCTGACTCAAACAGCTTAGAGTTTACAAAACAGATTAATGGTCATTATCCATCACGATGATACTCAGCTTACACCGCACACTGACACAGACGATTAAGCACTTTCACACAGGTGCTAATGTGCAATTTGTCGTCTTTCTTACCTTGTGGTATAACCGGTTATTTTCCCACTCTAACAGCTTATGAATAGACCGTCGTGTCTGTTGGGATAGAAGACAATGCATGTACATTAATGCAAGCAGCAAAATACTCATTACTCAATTTAACACTTTAACAGGTAACAGTAAACAGCCACAGTGTTAGGATTTATGGACTGAACTCCCAATTTACCAGCTAGTAATTTCCACTTTGGATTGTGAGTGGTAACACCGTGTTTAAATGACACACCCTTTAGCTGGGCAGCAGAGGAGCTGTGCAGCGCAATGCGTCATTTCTACACAGAGCCACTAATTGAACACGCGTTGTTATTACCCACTACACTGAATTGCTATAACAGCCCCTGAGTAATCAGCGCTGATGTGAGGGAGAGTTAAACTGTCCGACTCGTGTCACAGGAGGTCTGGGACTTACTCTCTTGTTGAGGCAGATAACAGGCCATAGACTGCAGCCTACTGTACAGCAACAACACAGGCAGCCGCAAAGAAGCCACTTCACATTCACAGGCAAGTTCTTCTTCAAGCAAGCATTCACCCTGCTGATGCTGGTTTTGAATTCCTCTGGCGCTACCTAGAAAAAAACAGAGAAAGGATGGATGCGTGTATAGCAAAATAAACAGTTAGTAGGGGACCTATGCAGTTGGGGAAATTATCAGAAAATTGAAGGAAATTTAAGAGCAAGAAGGGGAGAGACAATTCAAGTGTTTCTAGGTGGTGCTGACATGAAAGACTCCTAATTGCTCAAAAGAAAAGCTGTGCACAAAGATCAAAGAGCTTTAGAAAAACCAACAGGTAGATATTTGCAGATGTTGTCCAGAGATGAGATGAGATCTCTAAATACTATGCCTCTGACTTGCTAACCAAGCTATAGACTGTTCAAGGCAAGGAGGGACTCAAAGGAGAGATAAGCTCAGTGCCTGTGGCAGCGCCGGCCAAACAACTTGAATGGATGCTCATTCCTCGCTGAGTCTGTACGCCATAAAACAGGGGTCGTAATCTTTTATGACAGGATGCAAAGGTCTCTTTGCAAACAGCCAAAGACCTCAGAATAAAGCCCAGCAGGGCCTGATCTGCACCCTTCAATCATCATAATTGTGACCTCATCCATCACATGCCACCCTGGGTCACAATACTGAAGGTACTTTTTATTGCCCCACACTTCCCTCGGCCTGCTCTTACCCCTACAGCCTTTTTGTGTTTCTGCGTCCGACCCAGGAAGCTTTCCTTTCTTGTCTACGGCAGAGTCTTCATTTCATTATTTTATCACCAGGAGCTGGACCCTCAAAAACACTGGGGTCCCCGCCAACTGAGCCCCATAGACGGTTTACTCATTTACAGAGCTGGACAGCAGCACATTCAGGCTCTTTTCTATGCACTGTGGCACGTTGGTTGAAATGCAGTTCCATCAGATCAAAACCACTTGGAGAAGTTTGAATGGGGCGGTTTGGGGAAGTTGGGGCAGTTAAACGCCCAGAAGAACAATAGAATCACTGTGGCTTTAATTGCTTAATTCTTCCCAATTGGAATTGAACAGAAAGCCGCCTGCAAGACTGAAGTACAAGGAAACCAAAGGAAAGCAACTGTACCTTTCCCGTGAGAACAGAGGGAAATTCTGTGTCAAATCTGTTGCTCAGTCCAAACCTGAAAAAGACAACAAACAAACAAAATGTGAGCACTGATATGGTAATAAAAATGTATCTAAAACTAAGTACAAAACCTGCTATTATTATGAACATAATCCACAGCCTGAGCAGAAATATATTGTTTGATTACGTGACGAGACATAACGTGCTTATTCAGTTTAGTTGACATTATATCACACACAACTACAAAAGGATGGCACAATAAAGACTTATTTCTATTGTATTTCTTGATGTACAGTAAAGATGCAGGAGTCCAGGTGACTAAGTGACATCATATTGCCAACAAACCAATGCAAAGACACTTAAATCATCATCAGTAAAAAAACAACTACAAAAAAATTATAACTAGGACGATATGCTTACAAGTCCAAGCTTACCATAATCAATTAGTGCTTTATTTTGAGAGAGAATTGGCCACTGCAAACTTGATGTGACACTCAAATGGGTATTGTGTGATGATCACTCCCAGTAATTAAACAATTGGGCATATTTTTCCTGCATTTATATTATCAATTATTCAATTCACAGGTGATCAGGCATCTATCTATATATTCACACCCTCATCTTTACACAAAGATGTCATGTCCATGTAGATAAAAGAATGAAAATATGAAGAATGATAATATAGCTCCTTGTATTTAGCGTCACCACAGTTGCTCATGTTCACGTGTCTTTCCTGGAAAGGTAAATAGTGACGATACTGATGTGAAGCTGTGTTTTAAAATTGATATCCTCACAGATGCAAACTTGGAGAGAGGTCTACAACAGGGGATCAGCATCTGCTAGTCAGGTTAATGTTATTGTGACAGTGATTAACTTTTGCAATTTGTTTTTAATAAATATCACTGAACTACGACATGATGTCATAATGTCCACTCTAGTTATCATCACCCTGAAAAAGAGCAACAGCTCAATCAAAATGTAGCTAAGCAGCTGACATGCCCATGTAAACAATGATGAAACATGCTATAACAAGTCTTCGACAGTGATTAAGCCGGTGACGATGTGTTGACTTGTCAGATAACTTCAAAACGTCGGTGTTAAAAACATAAGACCAGTGTTGATGTAGTCTGCTCGGTAATAACGTTACAGACTTCAAGCTAACGGTACATCACAAGTAAACTTGCCTAACAATGAATATCGGTTGCTACGGTCTACAACGTTCAGGGTTGCCATGGGGACCCACAACCGTTAACGTCGTAATAATGTTGGGCACAACAACTGTCCCCTTGACAAAACATATGGCTAACTGTTAGTTGTTGTGTGTTTGCGTTAGCTAGCATGCTAGCCTGCTAAACAGGCTACGGATGAAGACAGCAAAACAACAAAGCGACACCGGGATAGACCGGAGCGACAAACACGGCTCTGCTTACACTGTGATGTGCCCGGCCCCTCGCATGACGACGGGCTCCGGACAGTATCTGGGCAAGTGTTCTTCACTCACTACGTGCTCATCCTCTTCGTCTTCCAACTCATAAATGGTATCAAAGTCCGCCATGTTGGGTAGTAAGACGCTCATGACGTCTCCTACGGGGCCGCGCACGGACTCACGAGCGGGCGCGTGGAGCGATAGTGAAGAGCCATCGTCGCTCCTCTGTGTTCAGATGAACCAGAGCTGGAAGTTAACATCTAAACGACCATTTTACAATAGTTAAACTATATGACAGATGTAGATCTTATTTATACAATGTGTGATACGTTCTGCAGTTTGCATCGAGGATAATTGATTAATGAACCTCTTCAGACATGGACATGGGTCAAAGTCAGGAAAAGTCCTCCTCCCAAAATAGCCAGTCTAGCCACATGACAATTAACATGTTACGTCATCTAATTACGCATGAACCTACACTTTGAACCCATAAGCCTGAACCTTCGTTGTTAAAATGCTTTGAACCTGCCTCGCCTCTAAACAGACCGATGTAGCCTGTCAGATGTAGTTTCCCTGATTGCAAAATGAAAGTGCACCTGATGATGACACAGTATCCTATATGTTAAATAGCCAAAAAAACAGAGCAAGAAAAATGAACCTCCATGCTTTTGATTGCTAAGTCAATTAGCGGTTGTAAAGTCACAAGTACTGAAACAATTTAAGAGATAAGTGGCGACAAACCAGCCTTGTATGTAGGCTAAAAACTGTTTGTTTTGCTGCATGATGACTCAATCTATTCAAGATCAGGCTTTGGAAATGAGCCCATACCTTTTTATTGGTCTATATGCTGATTGTCCTGGGCATTTTTAGATGTATGTATTATTATTAAAACTTCAAATAAGCAAAAGAATAAAAGCCATCTTGCTCACAGTTACTTTGATGTTCAGTTCTGACCTGCTTGCATTTGTATATATCTGTACTGGTGAACGCCACATACCTGCATAAAACTATTTCAAGTACAATCCTTGATGCAATGGTTGTCTAAGGTTTGCAAAATCCAAAATTCAGAAATAAGAGAAATGACAGATGTACTGCAAAAAAACAAAAAACATTTTATTTACATTTTGAGCGTTGCCACCAGACGACCGTCCTACCCGTATCAACAGCTGTCCCCTGCTTTACTAAAGCGGGTAAAATTGTGCTGCAAAACATGATTTGTCACGTGTGTCCAGTGTGGCCTGAGCTACATACAATCCAGTTTAAAACTTCATTAAAATGTCCCTGAATTCTCATTTTATTCACATACACTTCATCACATACAAAAAAGGATATTTATATCTTATTAACTCACAAACAATTTAAAGCTTTTAAGTTTGAAACACGTCGATTTTTACGGTTTTTTTTAAATCCCCACGTTATTAGAACTATTCTATAAAAAGCAATATTTCAAGAGCCTCCAGCATTTCGTTGCTATAAATGAAATCTTTATCCGCAGCTTTGTGCTTCAGGACGAGAGTTCAGATCCTCTGGCTGCCTGTCGAGTGTCCTGTCAGCGTGTCGGAGTGCTCAGTTATGTAGATGGTCCAGAGGGCGAGCTGCTCTACTGAGTCACAGTCACTTGCTGTATATTCCTGATAGATGGCAAGGTGTTCATCCCCTGAGGAGGGTACAGAGAGCCGTGGATGTCTGAGGGACTGAGGGACCCCGGAACCGGCAGAGGGCTCACAGAACCCGGGTCACTGTGCACGGACCCCCCGCTGCCGTCAGACTGACCCAGCTTCTTCTTGATCAGTTTCCTCTCTTTGGCTCTGCGGTTCTGAAACCAGATTTTCACCTGAAAGGGCACAAAGAGAAGGAAATTAAATATTTAACCTCCATACAATTCTATAACCCGTTATAAATAAGATAGAATAAAATAAAACCCATATAAATAGAAATACCTAGATAGAATATATATATATATAAGAATATTGCACATTAAATACATATTTTTGGGTCTATGCCAGCCCTTAATAATTAAAATAAAATAGTAATAAAATAGAAATGCATATAAAAACATTGGCCAAGATAGGAAATAAAAACCATCAATGAATAACAATGCTAAACATTAAATATATTAAAAAATAATAAATAACATTAACAAATACAGGCCTAGTATAATTAATAAATGTCCATGATTTGCTGTTATTTTCTGCCGTCATTTTCAAATTGACAGAAAATATAATAGCATTAATATTTCGAAATATCAGGCAATCATTAATAACGTATGTTTATATTTAATTATCAAACATAAAATAAATAATGAATGAATTAAAAATAACTAAAGACAATACATCAGGGGTTAACGTGTCTTTAAATATATCCAAGGCAAATGTATTTCTGTCTCGTGAGTCACAACAAAAACACAATATTGTGACATTCTGTAAGTCTCGCACGTGGAGACGAGCCTACGCTGCTGTGTGGTGTCCATAGACGCTCATACACAACAAAAGGCTGTGTGTGTGTCATACGTTTGAATTATTTAATGCCTCTTTATGCGATGGACACAAACGAGCATGAACAGAAGTGTTTCAGTCAGACATACCTGTCTTTCCGACAGGCCGAGGTTGACAGCCAGTTCGGATTTCCTCCTGATGGTGATGTATCTGTTGAAATGAAACTCCTTCTCCAGCTCCAGCCTCTGATGGTCTGTGTACACTACCCTGTATTTCTCCTTCGTTCTTGTTTTACCTGCGAAGGCGACAAGAAACAAAAACAACTTTAAGATTTTTAGCAGCCAGGTGGTTGAACTGGAACATTTCCACAGAGGAGGCTGCATGCCAGGACCGGCCTATCTGCACATAGCATCTTTATTGGCTGCCTCTTAAATCCACATCTCTTTGCTTTGGCTACAGATACGCATATTGAGCTTGTTTTTCATCTTGCTTTGATGGCAACTGTAGTACAGTGAGTTTCAAACAACCAACAGCCAGATCCTCCAGATCCTCCAAGTTAAAAAGAAACACACGAGATAAGACAAACATCTACAAAGACTGAAGCATTCGTGTGTTTTATTCGATAGCATGTGGCTTCATTTTCAGTGTACATAAAATGAATGTTAATTAAATGTTAGGAACACCCATATTCCTACAATAAACTAAACCATTGTAACACAGTAGGGTTGTTATATTCTAGGCCCTCATAATCTAAACGTATTCGATGTGAAACTGTAATTCACGCCGCTGTAAAGGCCCCACAGTGTGCACGACTCCACGTTTGAGACGTTGGCTGTGAAAAACGTCACTCTTTCCGGCAATATAACTCTGGCAGAGGAAGGGAGGCTGGTGCATATCAAAGTGAAGAGGTGTTGAAAAGCAAAGGCCACCGCCTGGATATGACGGATAACACTGAAAACACCAAACAATGTCCAGGAATAATGACATTAACATCACAACTGGGCCTGGCGCCGATTCCTCACACCTTTTTTTAAATTACAGCAGCTGAACTGAGCTGAAGGCCTTCAGTCCATTTTCCCATCGAAGTTATGAGATATGGAAATTATTCATGGACACATTTGACTGCTGCCAGTTTGATGTCATTCGTTATCATTATTTTAGAGAGGCCTCTTTAATTATATCCCATAAATATTCTCATTCTGTTAACATTGTACACTGTTATTAACCTAAATGTAAGTGTCAGATGACCAGAGTTTCCTGCTGTTCTTTCAATTTCTGCCAATTTCTTTTGGCATTCCTTTTTCCAACAATAAGTTTGGCCTATTGATGCATATCCCTTGTTTTTAAATGAACAAATTCGATAAGAAAATGTGTTTGAAATGACACGGAACGGCCAGAAAAGAAGAAAGAAGTGTTTGCTTAAAATCCAGTGGGACTCAAACGGAAACACAAACTCTTGGGTGTGCAAAATCCTACATTTCTAAGTTTCTAATCCTACGTTTGTGTTGCAAGAAAATGCAATGCATGCAGAATCGAATGACATTATTTTGGCACAACGTTTGAGATGATGAACTCACCTGTAGAAGATGATTGCGCAGTTTTGCTCATCCACTGGAATGAATTGCGTCTTTCTCTGTCAGGAGAAAGTTGTGCAACAGTAACGTTGTCCGGCGGCGGCTGTAACACCGCAGATCCTGGAGGATGCATATGACTGTACTCAGACGAGCAGTAAGGAACCTGTGCAGGAGAGGAGTTGTTCATGGGTGTAGGAATAGTATTAGGTGGTCCCAGACTGTATGCGCCCCAGTCCTCCCGTGGAGCGCCATATGTAGGTCCCCAACTCCCCGCAGACTGTGCGTGCGTATCCATGTTTGGCACATGATGGTATCCAGTAAAGTCTGGGTACTGTGGTGTAGAAACAAAGTTCTGTGGAGGCAGATTGATGCTCGATCTTCTCACTGGCCCTTGGTGATACATGCCGCTTTCTTTATCCAGAAGGTATCCCACATACATGATTTGTACAAAAGCACAATTAAACACAACGAAAGCAGCAAAGGGGATGATGCAGCCTGTTTTAAGGCGACATTGTTGCCCTGAAACTGTTAAAAACAATCCTTCTGCTGTTTAAGTAGTCCAAATGGGTTCCCAGTGTGAAATGCGACGTAGTTCCAGTCAGTCTCCAGTCTCACATGATGTGGCTCTGTTGACAAGATGGTAAAGGTATACTAAGGCCTGCCTGACGTCAGCCAACCCCTCAACTCTTGGAGATTTGCATTCAAATGAGAGTGAGCGGTGCTACCGGCCCAGCTGTCCCCCTTGCGTCTGTCCTGCGGCGCGTCATCACCTGACTGTGGGCCTATCCTGGACGTGAGCCATGAATACATCAACACTGCGGCCTATCAGCTGCACAAGCTGCAATAAACCCAGGCAACACGTCCACAAACGCACCAAGTAAAAAAGTATATTTTATTATACAGGACTTGTTAGAAGCATTCACTTGACAACCAATTGCGTT
Organism: Enoplosus armatus; assembly: GCF_043641665.1. NCBI lineage: Eukaryota > Metazoa > Chordata > Actinopteri > Centrarchiformes > Enoplosidae > Enoplosus > Enoplosus armatus. The sequence goes on from NC_092189.1 coordinate 14,691,477, forward strand.
AGAGCATACTACATTATGACAAAATGTAGACATCAATTTATGTATATTAGTTATATTAGCTCTAGAAGAATCAACACATGTTTAAACTATTTGAGGTTAAAAACCTGTTATTATGTTTCCAACCACGCTTCACGCGTAGAACCCGTTTTTATTTGTTAAGATATTCACTTGCAAACGAGGTGCAAAGTATGAGAGACTTTCTCTTGAAGCAAGCCGGACCTTTCGTATTCCGTGTTCACACCTCAAGGTCGCACTTCACAGCTAATTCCGGTTACAAGGAAACTCCAACAACCCCCTCTGTGACAAACAGCGGCCCTCGACACATCAGCCCCCGCTGCCCCCTGAAAATACAGTGAATTTATTTTTCTGTGATCATGTCACCAGGGAACTAACTGCCCGATTACCAATCTGTTTTTTTAAAACGCATTAAAAGGTCATACATTGCCACGTATTGAAACGAAATGCCAACAGAGTTCATTCAGGAGGAGAAACAACAAACTCACTCATCTGAAAATGTCAGCGATGCTTAGGAATAATTTTACAATGCACTTTTTTTTTTTCTGATTCATCTGTCAGGTGTCTGAGGGCTTATTTAGCCGAGCTGACTAATTGGCTTGTCTAAAAGTCCAGCTCAAAGTCATAAATGCTGACGGATGTTTCCGAAGCATCTGTTTATTGACCACAAAATATTTATGAGACAGTCTAATCTGATTTGTGCGTCAGTCGGCTGTCTTGTTTGAAGAAGATCCAGTTAAGCATCGAGTCTGACACGTTTTCACTTGTTTTCCTGACTTTCTGGTGGCTCCAACAGAGACTTTACACCGAGATGCAGAGAGTCAAGCTGTCACAATCACGACTAAAAATGCCTTTCCTTTCAAAGGGACCTATAAATGACTTGTGAACAGTTTCTTCTCAGGGTGATGTTAGCAGGGACTCCGTTCATAAAGGCTTCATGCACAAAGACAGGCAGGTAGACTTCACTGAGAATTACATTATAGTTCTTGATTTTTAAGACTACATTCGGAAGCTAAACGAATTTTCTTTTATAACGTTTCCTGGTCATTTGTCACCCTCAGTAGTCACATCACCACACTGTATTAGCACTGAGGTGACTTTGTTCTGTGGTTGATCGTTCAGACTCGTTGCTGCCCTCTTGTGGGTTTCTACAGAACTACAGCTGCTGAAATTAAACTGGTGGCTTTTGAAATCTGTGTGCCTGGTATAAAGTACATTTTCTCAAGTCCTGTACTTAAGTACAATTTGGAGCCATTTGTACTTTACTTGAGCACTCCTTCTTTTTCTGGTACTTTATACTTCTACTCCACTACAATTCGGAGGGAAATATTGTACTTTTTTTACTCCACTACATTTATCTGATAACACTAGTTACTAGTGACTTTGAAGATTCAGGTTAATAATACAAAATATAACAAATAAAATATGATGTATTATTATAGGTTAAGATAAGATAAGCTTGGGAATTCGCAAGATAGCTCAACATTAAATCAATGAACACATTAATGCATCAATGATTATAATCCAATATTATAATATACATTATTCAGAAATGGGCCACTCTTCACAATGAGTACTTTCACTTTTGATACTTTAAGTATGTTAATATTTTTGTAGTTTTACTTAAGTAACATTTTGAACGCAGGTATTTTACTTGTAAGAGTATTTCTACACTGTGGTAATGCTACCACAAGAGGGCAGCCTCCACCACCAAAAAACATTTAATGCTGTATACCATGTTGTACACTGCACGAGTATTACAAGATGATTTATACAGGTGAGTATATTCAGAATGACAAGAAGTTGTTCTAACAATCCCATAAAGTATAAAGCTTCAAAGGGGAAAAGTCACACTTTTAAACTAAGTTCAGGCCTTTTAAGATAATAGTTCTCTCAGAATCAGAATCAGAAATACTTTATTGATCCCCGGGGGAAATTACACAGTTACAGGTGCTCCCATTCAAGAAAGTAGCATAAATTTAGAAATGAGAAGTACGTACAAATATAAGATATAAAAAAATAAAAGAAATACAAATATACACATTTACAATATTTAAGTGAAAAATAAAAGTAAAAAATATATACAATAACAACATATAATAACAACATATATATGTGTGTATATATATGTATATATATATATGTATTGCATTGGTGAATATAAATAGAGAATATAGAATAAATAATGAGGTAGTAATATATGACAGGTGAAATAGGTCCAGAATCTGTCTGTTTATTCTCAGTGTCAGACATTCAGAGGGAGGCGTTGAACAGTTTGATGGCCACAGGCAGGAATGATTTCCTGTGGCACTCTGTTGTGCATTTGGGTGGAAGGAGTCTTTCATTGAAGGTGCTCTTGTGCCTGACCAGTACATCATGGAGAGGATGTGAGACACTGAAACTTTATTAGACAACACTTATTTGCACATCTTAAATCCTGTCATTAGGAAGAAACCGCCTAAATTACCATAAATGATTGAAAAAGGGGCGAAGAAGAGTGAAGGATACTTTATCTCCTCTTGGCTTATTTATTGCTTCAGAAGATACCTTCTGTTCATATTTACTTTGTGATATACGCCTACACATATTATGTTTTCTTTTGGCACACTTCAGACTTTTGTTGCAACACCATCATGAGTGACATCACAAGAGGAAATTTGAGGAAAAAATATTTTATGCAACTCTGTACTTGTAGTAACGACATGTCATCAGGTGACGCTTACTAAGTCTGTCAGACCTTTTGTTTAAGATGCCACATCCACATGATGCAGCCAGGGCGTTCACGGCTGTGATTCACTAAATATGCTCGTGTATCATCGTGGCTGCTGTCACATGGTGTCGCAGTTATTCTGTTGATCAGCTTCAGTCTGACATCATCGTGACAGTCTGACGTTCAACAAGAGCAGGCTTGTTCAAAGTTACAGATTAAATTGAGCACAGAGTCAAAGAAGCAGTACTACAGTGTAGAAGTACTCTGTTACTTACAGAAGTATTAGCATCAAACTATACTGAAAGTACCAAAAGTAGAAGTACTCATCAAGCAGAATGGCCCATTTCAGAATAAATATATATTATATTATTGGATTTTAATTATTGATGTATTAATGTTTACTTTGCTTTAATGTTGCAGCTGGTGAAGATGGAACTTATTTTAATCATTTTATATATTGCTGGACAGGTTGTGATCAATAAAGTCTTATCATTATTTCTATAATAACACTGAAAATAGTAATTCATTAGTTTGCTGATTATATTTTGTGTCATTAATCTGAATCTGCAAAGTAACTATTAACTAAAGTCATCAAATACAAAAAAGTAAAAAGTAAAGTATTTGCCTCTGTAGTGTAGAAGTATAAAGAAAATGGAAATTCTCAAGTACAAGCACCTCAGAATTACACTTAAGTGCAGTACTTGAGTAAATGTTATTTTCCACCACTGGAGTACAGTGTCACATGAATAAAATGTGAACTGTGTTTGTATTTGTATTTTAATTTCTAAACTCCGATAGCGAGGTGGCTTTATCACATTTGTGTTCAATTCACAAACATCATGATATTACTAGCACTCTTTTTTACAAGAAAAGTCTTTCTTCTAAGGTCCTAAAATGTGTTCTGTATATCAAATTCCATTGATTAAATAATAAAAATAATAATGATAATAATAATAATGGTAGTGTTTATTTACAAAATCTCTGTGCAGTCTTTTAAAAAAAAAAACAGTGTTTGAAATTCAGGTGTGTGGAGCCTGAAGGCTGAAGCTCTCCATGAACAAGCTGCATGCAAAGTCACTAGATGGCGCAATTGAGTTAGTTATATGCTGTCTGCTGCCCCCCCCCCCCAGATAGATAGACAGACAGACAGACAGACAGACAGACAGATAGATAGATAGATAGATAGATAGATAGATAGATAGATAGATAGATAGATAGATAGATAGATAGATAGATAGACTTTTGTTGCAGACAGACAGACAGACAGACAGACAGACAGACAGACATAGATAGATAGATAGATAGACAGATAGATAGACAGACAGACAGACTTTTGTTGCAGACAGACAGACAGACAGACAGACAGACAGAGATAGATAGATAGATAGATAGATAGATAGATAGATAGATAGATAGATAGATAGATAGATAGATAGATAGATAGACAGACAGACAGACAGACTTTTGTTGCAGACAGACAGACAGACAGACAGACAGACAGACAGACAGATAGATAGATAGACAGACAGACAGACAGACAGACAGACAGACATAGATAGATAGATAGATAGATAGATAGATAGATAGATAGATAGATAGATAGATAGATAGATAGATAGACAGACAGACAGACAGACTTTTGTTGCAGACAGACAGACAGACAGACAGACAGATAGACAGACAGACAGACAGACAGACAGACAGATAGATAGATAGACAGACAGACAGACAGACAGACAGACAGACATAGATAGATAGATAGATAGATAGATAGACAGATAGATAGATGTTTTGAAGGGTCATTCTGGGTTTGACAGTAAAACTTTAGGCAAAACCCCTGAAGAAGCACATTCCTATCATTCTCTCTCGTCAGTGGAGCAGAGTTACAATCACACTGATATCACAAGTGATCACTGCAGAGGGATTTGCCCAGTTGTCATGACATTGTTGAAGTTCAAATTTCCCTTTTCTAATTAAGGACTTCTCATCCATTTTGTCTTAAAATACGTGGTTCAAAATTCACTCTTGGCCTCTCACCTTGACATCCATTGTGTAGCTGTAAGTGGTCTGTATATGTTATGGCTCCTCTGATCGGTCGAGTGATCTGGTGAGTGATCACATTTATGTTTCAGTATCATTAGACTTCATTTGCATACTTGCACACCAGAACATGTGATGAAGTGAAGTGCTTTGAATGTAAACAAATGTGTAAACACCGGAAGGATTTTGCAAAAGTAACAAAAGTTCCTTCTTTCCCTGAACTGGTGAGTGTGTGTGTGTGTGTGTGTGTGTGTGTGTGTAGCAGATCAGTGACGGTCAGCGGTGAAGCAGCCCAAGAATTCAGTTTGTTGCATAACTTCATTGATGTTATTGAAGTGGCCACAGCGTTTCTCTGCAGGATGAGAGGTAAAACAAGACCATCTGCTACTATTTTTAGAGAAACCGCCTGCATCGCTGACACACAGGCAGTCATCCTTCGTTTGTCATCTGTAATTTAAGACACATGCAAAGCAGAATACCGCAAACACAAGCCATGTTCGAGTACTTTGATTGATTTGTTCAGGATATCACAGAAATAGACGTTGGCAAGATTGTGAAGAATGTCTCTGTTTACAAGCTGTTATCGTGTCACTTTCTGAGAGTGAGAGAACATTTTCTACTTCCTGGAGGTGAACTCAAGTGTTGTGGAGGGAAAAGTGGAGGATTTAAACTTTCACTTTGACATTATTCTGTGGAAAATGAGAGCACTGGAATCCTTTGAAGCCCAGAGATAAAAAAAAAAAAAAAACATGGATAAACATTTATATAAGAAGCTCACTTTTCTTCTTATGAACCCATCTGGGCACAAGTAGGTTGATGATATATGATCCGTGGCACAGAAAAGGAAAAAGATACAGCAGTGCACCAATATATCACTGAACAAGCAGCAAACATCTCTGTGACGCTGTACACGGGCCCAGCTGTACTTTGAGCTAAATGCTAACATTAGCATGCTAACATGCTGATTCGAAGCAGTTATAATCTTCATCATGTTCACCATCTTAGTTTGGCGTGTTAGCGTATTATTATGCTAATTGGCAATAGACACAAACTACAGCTGGCTGATGGGAATGTTATTAGTTTTGCAGTTATTTCATAAAGAAAAGTTTAGGGGATCACCAAAGTGATTATAACTCATCCTGAGGGGAACACGAGTGTGCGTACTGAATTTCAGATTCTACAAATTTGTGGCTTAAAACATTTAAAAAAAAAAAAAAAAAAACCTAAAAGCAAACTATCTACAGCCACTGAGATGAGGCTGGTGGGTGGAAACAGGCGGTTCTGGTGTCCCACATTTGGAGTAATTGAAGGCAGTTTAGTTCCCCAAAGGCAGCCACAGAAACCCGGCAGCACCAGAACCAGACAGAAACTTCAGCGAGGGATTAACACACAAAAACATGCATGTGAGCTCCAAAATAACCCCACCGTGTCCACATTAATCATGCCACTGTGAGCAGCATTTTTCCCAGGCCCTCCTGGTGTACGAGCACTCTATACACCCCGAACCCCCCGCCAGAGGGGTAAACAATGGGGGCAAGTGGGTGAGCTGGTTTCACTGCACTTTTGCCTTTGAATGAGCATTGATGAATCTGAAGGCTCCCGAGGGTGCAGGGCTGACATAGTTTTGCAGCAGAACTCTGGAAACTACTTGTCTAAACTGTTAGTCAGATGCATGTAGACTCAGAGGTGATCAGACAAACTGGTCTTTCTAAGTTTTCATCAGTTAACAAACAGGGAATGACAGAAGGGGAACACATGCTGTAAATAAAGTAAACATCGTGCAGTATTTCTTTTTCTTTTTTTTTTTTTACTCAACTGGCACGGCAATTTTAAATTCAGGCCGACAATACAAGCTTTCTGAAGTTTTTGTAGAAAGTGTTTTTAAGAGATCCTGTAAAAAACTGTGTTTGACTTTAGTTTGATTGTTCTTACTTAATTCACAACACATGAGCGGCCAGAAAATAAAATGCCACCTTTTAATTTCCTTTGAAATTCTTGGAACTTCAGCAACTTCACAGATCCTCATGAATCATTTCCCATAAATCACACAGGTGGTGTTAACAGGTGGAGTCACCAGATGTTACGTAAGATTGTTTGGTTCTTGATGTCATTAAGTTGATCATGAACAGTGTTTTTAGCCACAGCAGCAGCATGGCTGGAGGGATGGAAATGCCCATCCACCACTTTTGTTCAGACAGACTGAAATATCTCAGCAAGTATTGGATGGATTGTCGTGACATTTTGTACAGACGTCAGTGATCCCCGGAGGATGAATGACTTTGATGATCGTCTGACCTTTCCTCTAGTGCCATCACAAGGTTGACTTCTGTGCTTTTGAGTAAGTACTGGATGCACGGCCATGAGATCTGGTGCAGCCCTCAGGATACATTTTATTAGCTACTTTGGTTTACGACCGAATACCTGCAAAACTAATGATACTCAGCCTCAGCTGTACTTTGTTGTTGGTGCTAATTGCCAAATATTAGTATTGTTACAGCTGGCTCAATACAATACCAGGAGAGATGTTTACTGCAACTAAGTTAATTGGGATAAATTAATCAATTGCTGAAAAACCAGGTACCAAACACCACCAAGGTGCTGCTGCAGCAGGATGGAGAGAGAGAGAGAGAGAGAGAGAGAGAGAGAGAGAGAGAGAGAGAGAGCTGAACTAAAGGGCCTGTCTTTAGTCAGCACAGGTGCCTGCCAATCAGATGATGAACCCAGAGGAGTCAACAGGATGTAACACTCCTCTTCATAAAGGTGACACTTGAATGTGGCATCATTGGTACATACGTGATACGACATTTTCCTGCGGGAGTTTTTAGTCTTAAAACTCTTCAGTAAATGCAGCAGCATCCTTCACAGTTTTTTGTTCTCTGTTTAATTTAGAGCTGCTGGAGACAACAGATTGATCAGTCTGAGCATTTAACTCCATCTCAGTTTTTCACGTTACAGCTCACGCTGCTTCACCTGCTGCCTTTCCTTTGCCTCACACTCTAAAACAAGATGGCGAACATGGTAAACATTGTATTATGTGATAGTGACAGTGTGTAGATGCATAAAACATGGGGAGAGAGAGGGACATTAGAGTTACATGACATGCATCTTAACCACTGGGCTGATGGACACAAACAATAATATTTTATTCTCTGTTGCGGTGTAAGAAATTCATTTGTGACCAAAAACTTTATTTAATATTTTAATCACAGCTCCTTCATCATGCCAGACATTCACACAGCTACTCACACGACAATACATCAACCTGTTGCTGATCTGATGTTTGTTTTTCCCCCGTCGCCCTTTGAACCACAGCGATGCTGAAGCCCATTGTAGAAGAGACTTTATTTAGCTGGACGGTGCTGTCGGCTCGTCCCTTTTTACTTTGCTTGTTAAAGGTGGACTGGAGTTAGGTATTTTAAGGGGACAGTATCCGGCTCATTGTTGTACATTTAGGTGAGAGGCGCGGATGTGGCCTACCCACCATTCACCTTCTTGGGCAGGGGTCTGGGAATAGCATTGTGTGGCCGTTTATATGGGGAGGAGGGGGGACCTTTGTGCTGTTTGGTTGACTGGCCCCAAATCAGTGTATGATAGGAATTCAAGCTGCTCAGATTCAGTTGGATCCCGGATGTTTTTTGGCGAAATTGTAGAGGTTCCCTGAATTAATTAACATCCCCTCAATGATTAATGGAGTGTTTTGCAGCTGTTTGCTTTGGGAAGACGCTGTGGAAGTGTTCAGGGAGAGGAGAGGTCATCCTCATAAATGCTATAGTTAAAAAAACAAACATTTATGATTGTTATGCCTGATATCTGTGCACTGACTGATCAGATCCTGATCCTGATTCCAGAGGTTGTTCCTGTTAAAGTTGATTTGAGGAGTATTTTTTTATCCAAACGGAGAGTCTAAGGATGGAGGGTGTCGTGTGTTTGACTTTGATCAATATAATCAAAAACTGAACTCACAAAAGTCTGATAGGATCGTAGTTTGAGCCAAAAAAACTAACCCTTAAAACAATACTCTCATGCACATATTCCAAATGTTACTTAAGTAAAAGTATTAAAAAATGTAATTCAAGTATGAAAAGTATTCATGATGCAGAGTGTTACATGAATACATGAATGAATAAATGAATAAATACAATTTTAATGTTGTAGTTCGTCAACATGGAGCCAATTTTAGATATTTTGTATACTACTGGGTAGGTTATTAGTATAATACTGCATCAAATCATATGAGTATATCATGTTTTCTCATATAAAAAGTAACTAGTAACTGTAAGTATCAAAAAAATGTAGTGAAGTAAAAAGTACAATATTTGCATATGTACGTAAGGCAGTGGTGGAATATAACTAAGTACTTTTACAGTACTTAAGGACAATTTTGATACTTGTACTTTACTTTTGTATTTCAATTTTATGCAGCTTTATACTTCTACCCCACTGCAGTTCAGAGGGAAATATTGTACTTGAATTGTGCTCCACTACCTTTGACTTTTCAGATTCAGATTGTCAATACAAAACATCATCTCAAACTCATTCTAATCTTTGGTTTCAATGAATTAATAGTTTTAATAAACTCCCAGGCGCAGTGGAAGAAGATAAGAGCTGTCCTCACACTGCTGTCTCTATGGAAAAACACTGCGTGGAGCTGCAGAAACACAAACCTGTTTGTTACCAGGAAATAAAAAACATGACAGTCAGTCCCCCCGCCACTCCAACATCCTTTCATTGTTTGTTTGAATCTAATTTTCTGGAAATAGTCGGAGGTTGTTGGTATGTGTTTGGGTGTGATGATGGGCGCTCACTTTACAGTAAACATAGTAAATCCTCTGAGGACAAGCGGAGACAGTCAAGGGTCCAACCTGTCCTGTGACGTGTGCCCCCCCCCCCGACACACCCAGTGCTGGTAAGCAGGGGCACTGTGCCCCCATAGGAAGCCCTGTGTGTGGCGTCCTCCGGTCGTGACCAGGATGATTAAGAGTTCCTTCCTTTCCTGACCGGAGGGGCATTGTCCCGGTGAACAGACATGCTGCCGACACCTTGTCCTGGCAAGGAAGTGAGTCTCTCACAGTCCGAGGAGTAGCAGAGGGGCTGAACCCTGATGGCACGGTCCAATGTAAACAGACCTGTTCATTAAGGTTTGAAAATTCCGATGGGAATAATTAAGAAGCATTTGATTCTGTGAATCAGCTTAAGAATAGTCTGAAGCCTCCGGTCATACTTAGTTGTGCTGGTGGTTCCCAACATGGGGGTTGGGACCCTCTAAGGGGTCAATCTGAGGGGTCATGAGATGATTTACAGGAAATAAAGGGAAGAAAAACATATCTCTACAACACAAATTCTTCTTATTTTCCCACTTTTCTTTAATTTTACATTTTTTGTTATTGTGAACTACTGGATCATTTTAGTACTTAAAGCTTCTAAAAACTGTTTAAATGCAAAAACCTTGTTTTGCTTTCAAGGGTCATGAGCCAAAAAGAGTTGGGGACCACTGGTTTGATTTCAAGTATATCATCAGTCATGTTATGGGGTTTATTTTATTGGCAACACACAGTTTTATAGAAGCCCACTGAGGCGATTGTGTATATTTTAAGTTTTGTTTGCTTGCTGCAGAATCAGGAAAAGGATGTGCGTTGTACTCTCCTCACTTTGTCTTATTGAGTGACGCCATGAAATTGTTTTGTTTTTCAGCAAAACTAATTGGTCATTTTAAGCTGATTATTTTTATTTAAGTATTTAATTAATTAAATGGCAAAAAATGGCTGTAAAGCTAATTATATATATATATATATATATATATATATATATATATATGTTATATATCTACTAGGTTTTCCTCATGTAAGTATTTCAAGGAATTATGAGTCGAGACTTCAAGTAATGTATAAATATATAGATCTTTATTCATTTATTTACTTCATATGCTCAGTTAACAGTGTTGGGGAACATTACTTTCAACAAAACTAACTTGTTACACTGAACAAAACAAAACAGAAAAAGCTGCTGCAGGTCTGATTATCATGGTTATGTGTGAATAATATGCAATAAAATCCAAACACACTTCTCTTTGAATTCAGGTTGAAACCATTGAATGTTACAGTAACTAAAATTAAATCTAAGAATTATAAGAAGTGAACATACATGAACGTTATGATGTTAGGCTGGCAAGAAATAATACAACAAATACTGTGTACTAGAGTTAAGAGTTAAATACAAACGCAACATAAATCAGAAATCTTTGTAACATGTGACCCTCAACACTGTTTCATAATAATATACCTTTAGAATACAAAAATTATACTTGATATAAAGTATCAGTGCATATTCACTTCCTCTCCACATAAACACAAATTGGTCACAAACAAAACATCATTTGGAAAAACACAGGTTCAAAACATCCACTTTATACTGTTGTTTACTCGCTGACAGAGAGGGTTTTCTTTCGTGGTCAACAAGCACAAGCTAGCTGCAGCTCCACAGGGTGTGAGTGAACGAAGGTTTTTGGTCCACAGTACTTTTCAATACATCTGGTATTACAAGTAAAATGCTGTTAAAACACGGAGATTTGACATGTTAACAAATAATACAACCGTGAACCAGAGTAGACTGGTGCTAACACACACACACACACACAAACACACACACACACACACACAGGGAGTTTGTGTAGCCTGCCCTGCAAGCTTTACTAATACTTAGCACAAGATGCAGAATATCCACATACATGTCTCTGCAGGAGCACGTTCCCTCAGCTTTACTATACGTGAATACAGCAGCACAAACCACATATACATCTGGAGTGAAATGTTGGGATATTACATGTTGATATCAGGAAAACTAAGCTGGAAACTCCTTTGGTTAACTTTTAAATATGAATCTATATGAACAAACAAAGAAGTGGAGTATTAAGGGACAGTGTTTACAATCTAAATAAATAGACAATTCATTTCACTAGTGCTTTTTGAATAAACTGTTCCTGTGAAGTCTCGTGTTTTCCTCTCATTTTCTTTTTAGTCTGACCAAAAAACAACAACAACGCAGCGTTTGAGTTTCTTCAATCGGAGGAGGAATCTACATATGCAGAAACTCGTCATGGTCGCGCTGTAATGTTAAATCTGAAGCCGGCTGGTCTTCCTCTCAGCTCCACCCTGTTTCCTCCATTATAACCTGTGATTTTACAAAAACCTGGGGAGCTTAAAAAACCTCCAGCACTCGCTCTGTCACTCTGGGTCAACCTGAGTTAGTTGAGCTGATATTTTTGTAGAATTATAGGAGCAAACGACACCTCAAATAAGAGACTTTCCATAATTAATAATCAATGTTACATTGCTATCTATCTGCTTCAGGTTTTGAGCAGAACTGAACTTTCATATGAGCGGATGTAGCCACACGTTTTTTACAAATTACATTCCAGTTTTTACTTCTTCGAATATAAAAGTCTCAATCTAAACTCAGCTATCCTCTCTCTCTTATTTTCTGGATGTCATTCTTCATCATCAAAGGTTGTAGTTTATTCGGATCTGTGGTGAAGTTGGAATCATTGTGGTTTGTTTTCACAGTAGATGAAAGAAATTCCTGAGCCTGTTTTCAGCCGTTTGATATATCACAGTGAATGTGGAACGGACCAGCAGCATTAACACCTGAAAACTGGAGAGGAATCAACAGCCTACAGGTTTCCTTCTGTTGCGCAGCAAACGCCCTGGAAGGTGGAAGAAGTTACAGGCGAGAAGATTCATGATTCATTTCAGAGCGTCCTTTCTAAACACTTTAAGAGGGAATCTCGTGTGTTTTCCTCTCAAACTTGGCAGTCCAGAGATAAGAGTCCAAACAGAGGAGAACAAAGCAAAGGCCTCGAGGCTGAGGTTACACAGGTGGGGTGGAGTAGCGCACCACGTAGTTGTAGTCAGGCGGCGGGCTGTGACACTCCAGGCCGGCGTCCAGGGCGGAGTCGTCCAGACTGAAGTCCAGAGACGGGACAGAGGGGGGGAACTTCTCCTTCTCTGTGTCACTCAGCACAGACTCTTTACTCTTACTCACTGCCTTCATCCTGAAAACACAGAGGGATGCAGCATAAATATAACAGGCAAACATCACCACACTAGACTCAGCTGAAAATATATCGTTTTTCAAGGGGCAATTCAACACAAGCAGGTTTGTATCATTCACATGAAATCCACAAAATCTATCAATCAAGAAAATAATCTGCAGATTAGTTGATAGGTTAGGTTCTCCTAATTGTTCTCTTCATGAAAACAGATGCAGCAGTGTAAGTGGATAATGGCCACATTATCAGCCTTGTAAAATAAACAGACACAACAAATCAGTGTGACAGGAAGACCAGTTCACATCCTGACCAGGGCTTTTCTCAAAATGCATTCTTGTGTCCTCATTATGTGCTTCACAAAATATCCAAAGCCCCGATGCATAGATTGTTTATATTATTACAGTGTCTCTCAAAGTATTCCGATGGCATAACTCTTTATTTGTGGGAAAATGGATGGTCAGTGAGGATGGGTAAACTCTTTTTAATATCAAGTTTTTTTTTTCAAGACAACGTGACCACTCCTGCAACAGAGGGCTGTTTTGATATTCTCTGATTTAACCCTTTCATGCATGAATTATGACAGCCTCAGTCAGGATTTTTTTCCTAAGTGTTTTTATTTCTCTTTAGGCATGAAAAAAACAATTTAACTTTTTTCAAACGCTAATTTTTCAAAGTTCTTCACATGTCCACTCGGGTGGACAGCATGCGTTTGAGTTTTCTACTGAAGAAATATGTATTTAACACACCAATGAATAAAATGGAAATTTTAACAATTGTATTACTCCTTAGTTGTTACTTGATGTTACCAAATTTTATTTACCTGCAAGGGTCTCCTACTATAGAAGGATTGGCAAGTTATTCCTGAGCTGCTCAGCATTTCTGGCCTTCCGCTGGCCATCTTGGTTTTGAGACATTTGTGTTGCGCTTACAATGGCTGGCCAGTGAGTGGCAGTGTATGGGATGACGCACTAGCGTCCACTGTGGTGGTTGATGTGCAACTATACCATTAAAACCCATGCATATACAAGAAAACAGCTTTTGAATAGCTGTCCACTGTAGTGACCACTATGCGTGAAAGGGTTAAGAAATTCCCCTTGTGAAGCTGTAAAATCAGACAAACCTCTCCTTATTCATATATGATGTAATCCATCATCCTGAGCTTTTCTGCTTCATTTGACGCTCAGAATATGAGTAATTGCCTCTTATTGTCTTTGGAGGTTGCTAAGGGTTTCCAGAGCTCCTCTCTCGAGGCCAAAGGGTCAGCGCCCAGCGAGGGGTTAGTGACGCCGCCGTACTGGAATGTCGTCCTGATGAATAAACTACCTGGTAAACCATGCATCAAAAATAGTTCACAATAGTAGGGTTGCCTTGCCAATGCCAAGCGCAAGGTGCGGGTACAATCGGCAATTGAGCGACAGGAAACAGAATGAGTCAGGGTAAAATAAATTACACTGAGCTGAAACGATTAGTAGATTGACTGTTTGAATTATTATTTTAAGCCAAAATGCTGAAAATCAGGGGTTCCAGCTTCAAATGTGAATATTAGCTGGTTTTCTATGATAGTAAAATGTATATCTTTAGGGTGTAGACTGTTGGTTGTACAAAGCAGGACTAGGTTTAGTTTTTAATTTTTACTTACAGCAGTTTTGTCCACTAAAAATCTATCAAATCATTAGTGAGGTAACCTCCTTGGCAATATTGTTCAATCAACTAAAAAGCTGTGTTGTGTGGCAAAAAGAAGTCAGGCTAGAGAAGTGGTGAAGGCAGAGGGAGCAACAGGTGGACTTGAGCAAAACAAAAGGAGCACAGCGCTATAGCTAACAGGGGAGGCCCTTGTAAACCCTCCTAAGTTCAAAGGTGGCAGTGATTGAGTGGTTGCCCAGCAAGGAAGTCCTCCCCTCAAAATGCAGATCATTCTCTGCATGCCTGGCCCTGATGACACCAGCAGGCCTATATGGGGTCTCGGTAGCCTCGACTTTAAGTTTTGAGATCCAAAAGACACTAAGAGCGGCTGTGGGTGTTTGTAGAAGTGAGTTTGGTGCGCTGTAAATTAATTACAGTGCATCGGAGAGTTTCATTAACTCTGTTAAGTGTGTCTCATAAGTTACTTCCCTGGCAGTTGTTTACATGTTCCCTCTTAATAACTTTTATGTTGTTTTCACAAGTTTAGACTCTTTCCTCTCCAACTTAACAGAGATTTGGGAAACATATGAAGATTTAATTTACTGCTCTTCATCCTTTAAATCTTTTAAGTGGAAGCCACAGTACTTTGAAGGAGTATTAACAGTCGCTACTGTGCAGGGAACAGCAGAATAATACCGCAAGGTTTAAAGTGTAATTACTGAGTTCAGGGGTTTGACCCTGTAAATCAACTCTGCCACTGAGCTGCTGTAAACTTAATATGTAAGCCTGAAGACACCTACAGAGACCCTCATAAGAAAGAGTGAAGATTTACAGAAATTGGACTTAGATTTGACTTCATCCTCAAATAACTCTCACGTGAGAACACATTGTCTCAGTGTCTTTTTCCTTTTATTACAGTTTTATTTATTTGCCCGGACAAGGATCCACATCTTAAAGTCATCAAACGATCCAGGCTTTAGACCAACGTCACTCCTTTGAGATTATGTGTGTTTGTTACCTAGCATTTGCATTATACCAGACGGCCATGACTCATAAGTTAAATCTGTCTGGGAGGTATCCCATTCAGGACTTTTTTTAGTGAAAACAAAGGGATTTTAGGGTGCGCTCTTAAAACAGCCAAACCTCAAGTGACGCATCCACTCTGCTTTTGTGCTCAGTCCTTCAGTTTGTCACCTTCAAGCTTTCTCCCTCCCACTTCTCCTTTGTGCCGCTGTCCCTCCTGCATGGCTTCTTCAGACAAAAGGGAAAACTAGTCGCTGAAGAAACTTTGTGTGTGTGTGTGTGTGTAAGTGTATGACAGTTATAGCGTCTATATTCCAGCACAGTGTGGAGGTTTCCGAACAGGTATTTTGCAGTCTCTTCCAGTGTGTTTGCGTGTGCTGATTTGTCACAGGGCATTTGGACGGGGTGCTGTGTGGTGTAGAGTACATACGCCAGAGCCATGATGCTCAGAGGTCGGCCTGCCAATGATTCGAGACGCTTCAGAGTCTGCATGTTGTCAGACGACAGGCCCATCCCGCTGTCGGACTGACCGCCCTGAAGATGATGATGATGCATAGAAGACAGAAAGTGAATAATTAAAACCCCAAATATCACCTTTCCTTCTTTGTTATCTGATGTTTAAAAGCAATAAACAAAACCTTAAATTAAAGTGTAGAGAGAGAGAGAGAGAGAGAGAGATGTTTTCTGTGTCTAGAACCCGACAAACACCTTGCTGCTACATTTTGCGCCAATTGCTGCTTCACTGACTTTGCCAATATTTCTGATTTGTAGATAGCAAGACTCAACAAGACTAAATGTGATGCTTGAGGTTAAAGTATCATTCAAGAACAACTCCTGGATTTCTATTTCTATTTCTATCTAACTATTTTAAATGCACCTTAAAATAATTTTATATAGTTCAATAGAGCCGCTATAAACGACATTTATGTTCCAGGGTTGCTTGGCTTAGGATAAGTACAGCTTGTGTGTCTGTCTGGTTTAGATCCAGAATGAGTAACTCACCCCGTGGTTGTCATTTGTCCCATTCTCCATCGTAACCTCGTCGAAGGTTTTCACACTAGCGGGACGGATCTTGATGTTCCTGGCAAGAAAATATTTCCAGAGTAAGTCTCCAAAATACCCTAAAATGTTCTCTTTCGGTTTAGAGAATCCTTTTGATAACACTGGAGACAAGAGGCAAAGTTCAGCAACAAAACTGCAGGAACTTAATCACTTAAATCAACAACGTGCGGCATCTCTGACATTGTACTTTGAAAACACACCTTGTTTACTTTGCATTTCAACACTCAGAGGCTAAAACGACTGCATAATTTAGCTTAAGGGGCAACTGTCATTACTGCTTTTCAACACCTCCTCAATAAACACACTTGGAGGACCTGTGAAAACTCAAGAGCCCAACAAATATTATTTTAAGTGGACATAAATCTTGAAGCTGGCTCTGTGGTTTTTGGGGGAAATTCCTCACAGGAGCCATCAAGCTGCCGTGTGTATATTTCTTATCATGTGCCAGTCAGGTCTGACCTAAATGTTCTCCTGGTTGAGTTTAGTGCTACAGGAACCCTAATTGTTTTGGATATTATTCAGTGCAAAGTAGGAAAATGATTTAGGCATTTCCTTTGCAAAACAGACTCAGTGCTGTTTGCCTTTGAGGATAGGTTTACATGTTTTTAAGATAAGGTGATTTATTTCCCTTGAATGTCTTGGGAGTGTAACAGATTTGAGCCAACAAGGTTAAGAGTCTACAGCGCTGTGAGGCTGTACTTAGGCACAGCAGTGCTTTGAGCTAAATGCTAACATGCTGATGTTTAGCAGGCATAACGTTTGTGTTCACCATCTTAGTTTAGCATGTTGAGTCTGAGGTTTCAGGTGTCTGTTTTATGTAAACTAGCCAATGAACAATGATCCATGCTCTCACCAGGTGCTCCCTGAGTCGCGGTGGGAGACGGGTCGTGTGGGCGTCTCCTCTGACGGCACTGTGTTGGACGGGTCTCCCACCTTTGCCAGCAGGGCTGTGTTGATCGGTATGTAGTGCTTCCCCTCCTAAATCAACCAAACAGAGACAGAACATCTAAGAGTACAGCCTTATGCTTCCATGATTATAAAGAGATGAGAGGGTTAAGTAGATTGACGCTGTGTGCCCGGCACGCTGTACAAACACACATCCACAGGTCGTGGCGAGCAGCCAAAGAAACTAAGGTCATGCCTAATAAATCCAGCACAATGTTCATGAAGTTGAAGGGGGCGGCAGAGGCCGTGACCAGCCATCCTGCACTTTAACAAAAGCTTCAAGTCAAATCTCAACTGTTCTGAATGTTTTCTCATGAATATAGCTTTCACAGACTCAAGCTGTAGTTTTCGTGTGATGTGATGTGATGTGATGTGAGGCCTTGTCTTTATCTCTTATTACTTCACTGGGGTTACTACTTCATCTGCAGTCCCGTGCAGTCTTTGCAGAAGTAGTAAAACATAATTCCTTTTCTTTGTGTGACTATCTGTCTACAGTAATGTACAATCAGGACAAGAAGTCTGTTCTCTTTAGTGGCTGGAAGTGGAAACATGACTATGGGCATCTTGTAGATCCTGATGACTGAAAATGATCTCTTGTTGGAGCTCTGGCCAGTTTCCTGTCATTGGTGATAGTTACTGCTAAGTGCTCCACTTTCTTCAATTTCCACCCATGGAAACCTAATTTTTCTTACACTTCAGACTTCAAAATCTCCAGTTTGCCTCAAAAACAAAATTGTTGTTCCGTGATGATTACGACACACAATGTGACGAGCACAGAGCCCACTTGGATCCACCCTTGTATTAGACACATTGACACACAGACCCGAGACATGTGAATAGGCTGAATGTAATTTGGACTCAGCGCAACTCAGGTCCCAGGTCAGGTCTCAGTTAGCCATAAAGACTTCTAAATAAGACATTTTGACATGTCACAGTAGGAAAAATCAATAAATGAATGGTGGATAAATTCCATTTAGCTTCAGGTTCCTGGTTTTGTTCATGCTGGCTCACTGTCACACTATCATGGCTCACTGGGATACTTGAATGAAACAGAGCCATAATTATTGTTATTAGTAACATCTGTGCTTTTACTACTAAGTCAAAATGTCTGCTGAGAAAAAGTCCCATTGGACTGTCAGGTGGATAAAACTTCCAAACTGCAATAGTTTGTGACATTTGACAGCATTAACAGCAGACAATGTTATCTTGCATCACACACAAATTACATTGTTTTTCCATGTGTTTCCATGTGTGTTTTGAAGTGTGGTGAAGGGACTGATGGTGCCATTTCAAAGGAAGGCAAGTGTTTGTGTTGAGTGTTACTTCCCCTCTCAGTTACTCTGAGCACCCCGTGGGCGAGACAGCTCTCTGAATCGTCTGAATCAGCTGCAGGACTCTGCAACTCTGCTTCTTCAATATTTGCAGTGTTTGTGACTCATTCTGCAGAACTAGTGACTAATGCTGTTTAAAGTATTCTGAAAAGCCACAATATGGTCAGAAAACCCTAAATATGTGGGGATTTCAACTATTTGTCAGCTACTTTGGTGTATCACCATCCTCTTTTAGTTTGAGTTCACACCTGCTGATCATAAACTGTTCATTCCTGCGACTGACTGGATTTTCACAAATTGAAGCTTCAACATTATATGTAGTGTTCAAACAGTACGCACTCTCTCTTGTCCATCATACCTGTTGCACGCTGGCCTGCAGCAGGTCTCCCAGCCGTTCCACCAGCTCAGTGAAGGTCGGTCGCTCCTGTGGCTCCCCCTGCCAGCAGTCCAACATGGTCTCATATCTAAGAGCAAAGAATACAACACTGAACACAAACTGCAAGGAAGACACATGCAAGCTTTCAGCATACTGGATGGACACTCTTAATGCTATAGTTGATGTATTGTAAACTGTGACTGAGCACGTTTAAGAAGAAAAATAACTATCCACGGGGTTGGTAGTCCTTTGTCTTTACGTCTTCAAAAACAAACTCTTTGCATTGAGCGACCACATCTGGTCCACCGCTCAATCAGCTGACATCTAGATCATTCGTACATGCCCTGTTTTCTATTTGCAGGTTATCCTGAGCCTCTGTGGTTGTATCTGATTCTCTCTTGGTCTTGGGTGTGAAGACCAGTGAGAGCACACAGCCTTGCTCAGGTCTCTGACAAGCTGTCAGTGTCTCTGCCCATGTGGGAAGACTCAGAGCCTTTATGTGAGTTTCCATCACGGTGGCCTGTCTCATTTTGTGGAGGAATTCAGAAACAGAGCACCACGGCCGCTGTTTAAATTACTTTCACAGCGTGTAACTAATTGGGATTGCTCGATGATGGATCCCGATCCTGTTTCTGTTGCAGCAACCACCACTTTCCCCATAGGTATCTTAATGTAAATACAGTAGAACTATTATGATTCCCCATCCCCATCATACTCAGTCATTCTCAAGTTTGAGGACTTGGAAAAGCAGATGGTCTGCTGCTGCTGTATTGACACCCCCCTCTTCTGGGCATCTAGACCTTTGAGCTCCTCTCAGTGTTGTCAGGCCTGGCTGAAAGAAGCTGAGATTCCCACATTAATGAACGTTATACTCGACCAGGTGGTAGCCCTCCTAATGGTGACAGGATGTGGAGAGCATGATCACAGCCTTTATGCATATCATTGATGAGGAGGAAGTAGACACATTGTATGACTGCACAATTTAAACCACATTTCCTGCCTAGTCCGCAATGAGAATAAATAGCCTTCCCCCGAATGTTTTGGGTCTTGAGGGAGTGTGGTGTTTCTGGGGGGGTAGAGATTCTGTACAACTGAGCTACTTTGTCCGGTTGGGCAAGTGTGGTAGGATGGGAAGTGAGCATCCTATTTATTGTGCTTCCACTCTCTGAGCAGCATCCGCTTAATTCCTTTGCAATGCATCAGGACGGGGGACCTTATTAACAGGCGGAAGGCAACATTCCTGATGAATCAGTGCTGCAGTGGCACAAATTAATTGCTCAACACTGTCTGCAACCTCATGTGCTTTTCATCATTTATATATTATTAGTTTTGCGGTGAGGTTTAAGGTGTCAAAACCTGGGCTTATAGACGCATGTGATCCACTGCAGACCTCTCCAGGGGATCAGCAGCATTCACCCCACTGACTCTGCATTACTGTGCATCCATTTTAAACTGATATCTGCAGGTTATATCTTAGCTTTAAATTAGCAGCAGGCCTCACAACCATAAGTATGCATAATATATAATCTGGCAGCTCTATCTGCTTGAACCGAGATGGAAAGTACGAGAGACTCTTGGCACCAGCAGGTCTGCATCTACAGATCTTCTGTTCTGACTGAAAACTACAGTCTGGATCAGATTTTGTGTATCATTTCCAATCACTGTCTCCTTTGCAAAGCTGATGAATTAAATCAGTTAGCTTTACTTGGCACAAGCTGCTTTAAAACCCTGGACCTTCTGATATAACATCATTATTAAGCAGAAGTGCAGCATTATACTTTCAAAACAAACAAGATTTGTGGACTATATGAGTCATTTTAAATTAAAACCAGACACAACGTATGCACACATGTTGGAGTGAGTTACAGAGCTCAGACTGTGGATCGGCTGCACATTGGACAGAAGAGTCAAAGTATTCTTATTACAAAAAAAGGTTTGTCTAGCTGCATCACTGACTGACAGCACTGATACCACAGAAGAGGACTCTCTGTTCTCCCACAGATATTTATGTCTAGCACCATCCACCAGCCCCTGCTCAAAAAAAGTCTCCAGTCTCTGGCTCTCCTCACGGGGGGGAACTCGGTCTCCAGACATCGCCTTTAATCACGGTGCTCAGTTACATCTGCGCCACTGTCAGTCACAAAATGCTTCAGCCACAGGACTAATCAGTAGCTAATGTTTCCTCCTGCAACTTCAGAGCAGGATTACCCATGATTCTTGTCAGGCACCTCTGACCTGCTGTTGCAACCACAAAGCGGGAGAAAGACACAATGCCTCCTCTTAGTTGTATATCCATATGGGAACCTTTTAGTTGCGGCCTTTATTTTCTTGGCCTCTGTGAGGAGAACATACAGCTGGAGGTAAGAAGCTGGTTGGCTGGGATAAAACAAGACTTCTCTAGCTACAGGAAAACCACAAGATCTAAATAGTTGAGTGGCATGTCAGTCTTGTTTTCATTGATTAAACTATCTCTGATATATTTAGTTTTTTTCACAAAGTACAAACATTAAATGTTTGCAATCCTACATTTTTCAAAGGCAGATCTAGTTAAGGTTCCCAAACACGGTCCACTTCACTGTTCTCTTGAGGTGGACAGCATGCAGGCACTTCAGTATAGTTAATATGCATTCTCACATTTCAGAAGAAGAGTATTCTGGCGCTCTCATCCTGGTCCCCTCTTTCAGCCTGCAACAAAATTCCTCGTCAATTTGGACGCCAGGGTACGGGGAGGCACCTGGGAGTGGAAAGAGGGGGAGAGGTTCATTAAAAAGTTATTTATTGTATATAAAATTAATACATAGTCCATTTGTTTGACTTTACATGTATCTTAACGTGAAGGGAAAAATGGGGGCGATGTATGATGTCTGTTGCTGTTTACATTGTTATGTAAGGTTACATGATATTAACTTTGTGAAATCCAACTGTAAGAATATATAATACAGTATAACAGACTCTGAGTGACTGACATGGGAGGATTATTATGCACAATGTGCAGACAACACCTTCCCAGTCTCTACTGGGAACATTAAACTCCTTTTACTGGAGTGCGCACAGCTTTCCAACTCCAATATTCTGCATGAAAACATCTCGCAGATTTGTTTGCAAGCTCTTGCAGATTGCGTAAAAGCTGCTGTATATATGTTTACCCAACAAATTGCTAGAAAAAAATAAATATGAAGGATTTTTTTATTAGGACTGGTTGGATGATGTAACTGTGGTCCACTTCACACAGTGAAACTATAATGTTGTTATATTTGGATTGCTGAGTCATGAATCTGTCAAATGTATCACTCACCAACCAAAACCACCACTAATTTTATTTGTTTTTGAACTGTAATGTGGGTAATAAAATTTGAATTTAGAGCCAAAGTCTACTTCATGCTCGGCCCCCTGTGAAAACATACAGTCGCCAGTGTTGGTTTTGGAAAATAAAGCCCATTCTATGTTGTCAATACAATTTCCTGAGTCATTAAATAATATTTTTGTTTGCTTGAATCCCCATGCACAACATAAAGTACTGTCTTTGTGGCCAAATTTATAAGGAAACTCCAGATTCAGCTTGGCAAAGTGTTCGAACACCTCTAAAGAAATAAAACTTATTGCATAAGTAAAAGACGAAAAAACATTGCAATCCCAACTGCCACTGTTCACATGGTCCTTATTTCTAGCTGCAGCCGATGTGGACTTGGTGTGTAAACATGATTGTTCTCATCCACTGCAAAGTGAATTTTAACTTCAACTGACATTAATTTAAGTACTGACAGTTGATATTAAAAAATCTGTTTTTACCAATACTATTAAGGTCCCAAATCAATTTAAAATTTGCAACAAACTTCATATATATATAAACCTTTTGCTTACACATTTCTTGCAGTTTTTAGAAATATACTTTACATACAATTAACCTAACATTTGATGTATGTAATATGTGCATTTTATGGTGCTATTGTATCATATTGTATGTTATTGTATCTTATCATGTTATAAAATACCTGTACAGTCCAAAGATATTACCTGTGTGTCCTTTATATAATGTAATCTACTGATAATACTGATAATGGTGTATATCTAGTATGACACCATGCAGATCTGGCATCAACACTATACTAACAACCTTTGGATATTTAAACCCACAAAACGGAACTGACACACTTTTGGTTCACAGAGCGATCTGAAAAACACACTTGGGTTACCCTGAAACTTTTGACCTCCAAACATGATCAGGTTGCAAAGCTCACGTCTTTGCCATTTTTTCTTGGTCATTTTGTATCCTTGTTTCCTGATTTATTTTTCTGAGGCCCCGCTAACGCCACCCAGATGTGTAAGTGTTTTTTTTAACAGAAAATGTGGTGAGAATGTGTCAAGAGTGAAGAAGAGGGAGAAAGAGAACAAGAAAAAGAAGGAAAGACAAAAGGGATAGCGTCATAATGACGTCAGTGGGCTTTACATTTAAAAGAATATACAATTTGACACACTTTTCTTTCAACTGCAGTGGGTGACGACACGGTATGGCAGTGATTCAAATGCAGCACAGTCAAAAAGTGTAGAAAAGCAATACGTCCAACTTTGGTTGGCTGCTTTTTTACACTTACTCTTATGTTTCCCCTGCTTCCCATGGTGACACTTAAACATACAATATTTCATGTTGAGTCTTGCTATAGAAACGGTGTGGTGAGCTCTGTGCCATGGTGCACAGGCAATCATGGACCGCCACACAATGCTGTCTTAAAGGCTGCAGTGGTTTCACAGCAGGGGCACACTTTTACACTGATCTGGCTGCTTAGTTACAGTCAGTTTGTGTTGCCTGCTGGGAAAAAAAACGGATAACTTAAATAGGAGTGTTCTCTCGTTTTAATGTCCCATGCCTGTACTAAAAATTACAGTCTAACTTCACTAATGTTTTCTGCACAAGTGGCATGAAAACAGTTTTCTCGGGCTAACAATGCAAGCCCAGGCTCTTTATCCCAAAGGCACAATTACACAGTGGAAGAAGACAGTTATTACCCAGTGCATCTGGTGAGGCTGTATAGCCGGGGGCACCGATCGGGTCCACCAAGCTAGAGCTCTCCTCTCACTGAACATCTAGCAGAACCCCGTGTTTAACCGAGATGCCAGGCTTTATGCACATGTGGGGGATGTTAAGAATAAACACAAACTACCAGCGAATTGAATGTCAGTATTTTCATTTCACTTGGAAATATTTCTCTTGCAAACCTCTAATGCAGGTTGTGTTTGAAATGTTGCTCTTTACCTGTTGATAATTCTGCATTTTTGACTGATGCACCCACAGGTTGGATGCAGATGATTTGGGCCTTTTGGAGCTCTGTCAGCTACCTCCTGTTGCTTTGAAACTGACCTATCAAAACACTGATTAGCCCTGTTTAATAGCTGCTTGGTATTCAAACTAATATGACCCACCTTTGTAGCAGTGTTGGCAATTGATACTTGAACATTTAAGTCCTTGTATCACTTTCATTATAGATATTTGGTCGCTTTTACAAAATGTTTTTTTATGTCTGCATAAGTTTGGTAGTGATTTTTGTATAAGGAGGGTTCCCTGTATGTTAAACAGTATGAGTGTGAACTATAAAACTAGTAGTGGTCAATGCTGAGTCGTGACACTTACCCAGAGAGAAGATCTCCCACATGAGAACACCAAAGGACCAAACGTCACTCTGAGTCGTGTAGATCTTGTCAAAAATGGCCTCAGGTGCCATCCACTTGAGTGGCAGTCTAGCCTGTACAGGTATTGAGATAAAAAAATAATTTACTCCCTTATCTCACTTACACTTAATACAATGTCACTGTGTGTAATCTGTAGCAGATTTCCACTATCTAGTATTCAAACAAACACACTGATCTCAATTATTTTTGATGACATTTCCAAGAACTCCTGAACCTCCTTTTTTTCTGCCAAGCCAGTGGTAGCTTACTGTTTTGCATGTTATCTATTAATGAAAATGCTTTCGAGCATTTTTTTCTATCACACAGTAAATACCAGACCACTGGAAAAATAAACTATAATATGCAACAATTCTGGACGTTAATAAACCTACATCTCCTTTGCGCACATAATCCGGGTCTTTGTAGATGTCTCTGGCAAGTCCAAAATCACAAATCTTCACGACATTATTCTCAGAAAGCAGGATGTTTCGTGCAGCCAAATCACGATGAATGCACTAATGAAAAAAAGGTAGAAAAGAAATCTCATTCAATCCGACATTTATATATATATATATATATATATAGTCAAGCTTTCTGCATGTAATTGACTTCACATTGGTACTGCGTGCTATAAAGCATGACTGCTGGCGGAACAACACATGGTCAAGTCATCAGTGATATTACAATAGAAGATGATGTGTTCCATATCCAGGCTTAGAAATGGTCTGTAACAGGTTATTTACAACAATGGCTTCATTCTCTAATCAGTCCCATCCGGTCTCCCCCAAATTATGAATGACTTGAAAAATGAATGACTTCGGGACTGATTTAAAAAACACTGGAGTAACAGGGGCAAGATTATACAACAAACAAATGAATGAGTAAAGTGTGGCATAGCAGAAGCAAAGAGAATGCTTTTAAGTTGTTGTTATATTTATTCATGTGTAATGCAGAAACTTTCTACATGTATGTAACAACAACTTTAAAAGAGTTGACTACTCTTAAAGTACTTTGAGTGTAAATCAGTTTGCGTCTACTTGGAAATTGTTGACTGGTTTAAACAGATGAGTGGTTTAGCACGGTGATCCTTTACTGAGTAAAATGTGTCCATATTTAAATAAAAATAACATGATCTTTGAATCAAAAAACACAACAATTCCAACATGACTAAAAAAAGTACCTTGCGTGAAGCCAAGAACTCCATGCCTTTTGAAACTTGGAAACTGTAGCAAATTAAATCTTCCAGTGTCAGGACCCTCTTATATAAATCCTCAGACTCTGTGAAACAAAAGAACATAAAGCTTTCCCAGTGAGATTGTTGTTTCAAATTGGATGTACATGGCCTTTAAATTTAAGACAATAATCCTACTCATCTACACGTTTTTTAAATGCAGTCAGTGTAATCAGCAGCTCTCTACGCCTGTCAGATAAATCAGAAACGATGAAACAATAATGATTCTTGTGGGGGAAACAGCAAATCTAAAACACGCCATCTTAACAATCCGTCCTGTCACGTATGCGTCTCCTCCTACACACTGTCTTTAAAACATCCTTAACAGACGAGAGATCAAAACAAATTACAATTCCTCCTATTTTTCAGATGTCAGGTGAGACGTGTGGTTATGGGCCCAGTGTGCTGGTCGGGGGTCTGAGAGAGGAACTCACAAGGAGTCCTTCCACCATCCCACCTGAGTAAACAGCTAATCAAACCAGAAATAACACATCAGGAACAACATGGCTGACGTGCCGTGCCCCGAGCTGGAGCCCGAGAGCAGAGCGACACTCAGGTCAGGACAGGAAATAAACAGACGCCTCCCCAGACTCAGTGGGGTGACAGTGGCTCCTGCTGCAGTGATTGTACTGCTGAACAGGAGGAGGAAACGTCCCATCAGACTGCTGGAAAACAATCTGAGGGGAGCTTTCATTCCTGGGCAGGAGGGGTGGAGCAGAGGTGAGAGGAGGGAGACAGCAGGAGGGACAAACAGAGGGGGAGGGGAGTTGCGGGGGTTGAAGGGAAGCAAGACATGCTTGGCCTTTACCTTCTTCCTCTTCCTCTGAGTCGCAGTAGCTCTTATCTTCGATGAAGCCAGAGCTGGCTGAGCTTCCGGTGCTGGCCACGCTCTCCAGGCGGCGCTTCATCAGCTCGCTCAGCTCGCAGCCCGTTCCTGACGACACCACCTTGCCGTCCTGGCTCTGACCGGCACACATATATCACGTTAAATGAGATGAGGTTAAACGCTGCCGCTGACACGCATGGAGCTTTCCTGTATGATTGTCAAATGGCTGTAGAGTGCTGGAAAGTCTAAATCATGCAGCTCGTCACTCACCTTGTAGACGATAAAGTCGTCTCTCTTGCTTCTTAAATAGTTGGACAAGTTGCCATATTTGCAGAACTCCACTATCATCATCAATGGGCCTGTTAAGATGGTATATTCATTTTGAGTATTCCTACGGCATGTGATAGTTCACAATAAAGAAAGGCCAGAAAGATAGATAAAACAATTTTAAATTTAAACTTAAACTGACAATTTAACAGGCAATTAAACAGATTTTATTTATCTTATTATTTTCTATACCCAAATATCAAAACAGCAGGATTACATGTTATAACTTCCTCAGTAATGAGGCTCACCTCCAGGCTTTGTGCAGGCTCCCAGCAGGTTGACCACGTTCAGGTGATGGCCAATGTGGATCAGGATCTTTAACTCTGACATGAGAGCTTTCCGCTCATTTGACGTTGCACCTCCTGTAACAATGTAAACACACATAGAACTTGTTCAGCATCGGCTGGTGTATCATTAAACGCTTGGAATCCAAACTCCATGAAAAAACTAATATGGAACACATTTTCATTTTTATAAAGTAAAGATGGAAGACAAGACCTTTTCATTAAACAAAATGAGCAAGAAAATTCAGTTACTTTATGAACATTTTCTGTGACTAAAATAGAGCCTGAAGTTTTCTTTAAGTTTCATGACATTCGTTTCACCTATATCCAGATTTATTTTCAATAATACAAAATTCCCAGTGAATATCTGACTTTAAAATGTTTTAATTTGCAGTGAAACACTCTGTAGTTTAACCATTTATTCTTTTTACTTTGAGATACTCTGATGCGCAATCAACAGCTCATTTACATTACATTTTCTCCCCATTTTTGTTTACTATAAACTGTGGTAAACAGTGTCTTTTTTTGTCTTTTGGATGCTTATGAACTTCTGTTTCATACTGTATGACAATAACATATGAAATGTGTACATATACAATCTGAACATCCAGACGATAATATTTTTTTCTGCCTTTCCTTATGTTCCAAGAAGAAATTATGTATAGTATAGTATAGAGAAAACGCAGGAACGCCTGAACCCTGGTGGCTGGATTACTGGGGAAATTGATTTATTTTGAGAGTTCATTAAATATGATGGAAAAATAATAATATTGCTTTTGGCCAAGTGAAGCAGCTTTTGATGGAGGACATCCTCAAAGATAAATGCCAATAAAATTAGAGAAATAAAGCGGGAGTTGCTCACATTACATACCTGATTTTGAAAGTTTGACCAATGAGGTAATGCCATAACCTTGAATTATGAAAATGAAGATTTAGAGGCTGTTTTATGTTGCTTCGATCAACCAGATATTTATGAGCTAGAAGCTAAAGCAGCCAGGGAGTCTCTAGGTAAACCACGGTCAATTTGAGGAGACCTGCTGCTTTCCATTAAGTTTGACCTACAACTAACAACAGCCAGAGAGTTCCTCGCAGAGAGCACGTGATTTATGCTGAGGCATGATAAATGGTACGTAATGCAAAACAAGCAAGATTTTTTGAAAATTATCATCAGTCATTCACACACGAAGCTGTGGTGAATGAAATCGCTGAACGTCTGTAGTCGAAACTCTTTTTAGCTTGGTGGTTTTCCTGTTTTCATTTTGATCCAACATTCATGGTTTATTGCGAGTATTTGGAAAGACATTGGAACGGGATTGTAAATAATTTCTCCTAAAAATCAAGACCGGAGATGGGATAGTTTCCAAATGTTAGAATCTCTAGAATGTGGCAAACATAAACACTTTTTATTGCTCATTCTTCTTCATCTGCAGATTTTGGACATTCTGGTCTCAGCTGTCGGACCTGCATACACTCAATCTCTTCATCAAGGACAGGGTTAGAGGTCTTAGCCTTTACCTCTAACTGCTCTTTGCGAGGAACAGACACTGCATGCTTTGCTTTGAACCGACACGGCATACAAACATTAATTGCAGACACATGTGGTGCTGTAGCTCATGAGTCTGTAATGTGCACAAGAAATAAATCCTCTGCAGAAATGACAGATAGCTCTTATTCATCTGCTACCCGTTAATGCTGGTCTGTCTATCCTGAGTGGTGGTACCTCAGGACGAACCAGAGGGGCCACATGGACAAACTACAGTTATGTGAAAAATAACTTATTTTATATAAATGCCTATTATTTTCCAGTAATATAAGTTGCAGTATGAACATTAATTGATTTTTGACACCCTACCTTTCAGCATTTTGACAGCAACAGTCTTGCAGGTTGAGAGCTTGTCGATCCCAAAGGCAGAAGCCTCCACCACTTTTCCAAAAGCCCCGTGGCCAAGAGTTTTGCCTGGCAAAGGAAGAAGGTATTTGATAAGTGGGACGACATTAGAGCTTCCTGTCCCTCGGGCAAAAAAATCAGACTGGATTCCCTGTCAGCTAGGCAATGGGTCTGTAATTAAAACAACAAGCCCCCAGCATGTTGTTTTAATTACAGATCTGATCACCAGGCAGTTTTTCTAGAGAATTTATGGTTCACTTAAGGCTGGATGACAGTGCAGGTCTCCGATAAGTAATGACTCTACACATCAGCTGCAGAGAGGGGTGACAACTATTTCACGTACCTTGAAGTGGCTGTGTATGTCATTAAAACGAACCACTTTTAAAATGAGCTTTTAAGCTTTTGTTTTAAAAATCTTCATGTGTGGTTGGATTTCTTGTCTGTGTGTTGATATTCAGTCTCATCACTCTGGGTGGTAGCAGGACAATCCCAATAAAATGTGCTCAAAGCAGAGATTTCACACAGTGACGTAAATGCAAGTTAGAGTTAAATGACTTTTGTTTTGAAAAATCTCCATCATCACCACCATCTCTATCACTACATCATCACCACAAATAACAAATCATCTCGGGCATTAATAATATTGTGAGATGATATCACGAGCAAGAATCTGTATGCTCTGTTGTTGTTTAAACATAATTTCAAAAACTACATGCAGAGGATGGATTTCAGCTTCATGTTAAGCCCAAATTACACATGAAACCTTATTAACCTATTCTAAATTTAAAGGAGGTCAAGCAACTGACTGTGTCTAACGGTGGTGCCTTATCATTGACTGTAATATATGAAACTCTTTTAGTTCTCGTCATTGCTCAATGCTCACCTAGTCGTAGGCGGTCCCGGGGAAACTCCCATTTGCTGCTGTCATACTGAAGAAGGTCATTCTGCTCCTCGAGGGGACACTCATCAGGGTCAATGATGATAGACGGACCCATCTTATACTGCGCTGGCTGCTGAAGGTGTTGAATATCATGATTACCATAAAGAAGTTTTAGACAATGACAACCATGGCACAAGTTTTGAATTTATGTAGTCAGTAAGTAGTGAAAATATTGGCAAAACAATTTAAATTCTTGCTCTACACACATGTAGCAAGAATGTTTCCTCACTGTATGAGCACATTATGTTCTGTAGATTTGGAGGAAATGTGGAAATCATACACACAGGCTAAATTTATCCTTCCATTAAACTCTATTTCACAAGAAGCATGAGTCAGTCGCCTCCATAAAGCTGTTGAAGCCAAATTAGTTGAAACAGGATCTGCAAACATTTCACAAATGCGATGTCACTTGTTTGACTGTTTGAACTTTCCACATGATGGCAAATGCTAATCTCAAGTGGTTTCTGAGAGAAGTAACGTAACGCCTTACCTTCCTCAGCTTGCGGATGAAGAGGATCAGCATGAGCCAGAGGAACGTGGCTGCAGCTCCCGTACACACCAAAATGATGACCTCAACGTTTGGCTTCCCTTCATCCCCTGGAATGAAAAGAACTGTCGTAAACCACCAGAGCTCTTTGGCAAAAAATCACTGTGTACTTTTCATGATCTCAGAAGTTGTCATATTATCTTGACAGGGATTTGTGAAGAATTGTGATCAAAAGATTCTGGCCTGGTTTTTGACTGGAGAAGCTGGACTTTTATTTCACGTCATTCTTTTGTTTGTTGAGAGATTGTATACAAAAAGGAAGTACAAACACGTTCTGGTGTTTACTTCTGGTTTGTTTGAGATATGCATACCGCACTTTTTCCTAAAATATTTTCTTCCTAACACTGTTTTTCTAACCATCCATGTCGACACTCTGAAAGCTAATATCCTTTGAATGTGCACAAAGGTTTTCCAGCTCTTATTTCATGCGATCCTTGACTAAACAACCAAAGCAGAACATGCATATAGCTGGTTGCAGGAATATCTTTGTGGTGAAGATGGAATGGATAACAATAACTAAAGTTGAACATCAAGAGAAATTCAACTTAATAAGAATCAATTTAAGTGACTAGATGTGGACAAAAGTGGTTGCATACTATCTCACCTGCATTACCTTCACATATCAACGTGTAATTCATTTTACATGTAAAGGTACACAAGCGCACAAGCATTAATACACAGGCCATCTACTCCAATTATCTACTGTGTGTTTCCAGTCCCCTGCCTGTTGTAGCAGTCAATCTCTGCACTCATTAGTGGACCTCTTAACACTTCACAGAGGTCATGTCCTCAAGGTAAGGACTCTCAGCCAGAGGCCTGATCATAAAACCCGGGAAGGCATTCACTTGGCATTCCTGGCAGCCACAGATTTTCTGTCAGGGGAGACTTTTCACGCTGAAGTCGACCAGAGCTATTTGTAGTGTTGACAAGAAAACACAAGGCCAAGAGGGCCTCTGAGACGTTTTGATTGGACATGCAGATGATGATAAGAAGTGTATTTTATGTGATCTGTAGGCAGACAGACTGTAGCACACACTACTTCACACTGACCAGTATTGTAAATGCAGCAGGTGTGAGTGTTGACCTTTTTTGATGCTTAGGTAGTTAATATCTCAAGATGTCTGATTGACTTACCGAGCACAGTAACAACAGCACTTGTTTTCGCGAAACCCTCATCATTGCTGGCTACGCACTCGTACAGACCCTCGTCATCTTTCTTCACCCTCTCGATGGTCAGAACCCCGTCACCTCCCAGTGTGATACCTGCAAAACACAACTGCTCAGTCAAACTGACACCATAGAGTTTTAAAAAGTGCAGCTTAAATGCTGCACTTTTTAAAACTCATGTGGGGCTGGCGCTTGAGCTTGTAAAAATTGTGGCTGAAAACTAACCCGCTTTCACCGCAGCTGAGGTTGTGTTTATGCTGAATAAGTGGCACAGTGTACTTTCTACTCAGTAGTAAAACTTCAAACACCACTAGCCAGAAGTAATATTTTCTGTGGGAGCTCAGGTTATGAAATTACATAGAATGATTTAGCATTTTTTCTTATAGCTCCACCTGCTGATTATGTAATCCTACTAATAACAATCTTCCTGTTTGTGTAGAGCTGCGCCAGGATTGTACTGGTCACAAATAATTGCTAAAATGATTAAAATAATTCATGGTATGATGATCATAGAACATAGAATACTATTCTCTGGTCACCTGGGCCTTTGTCCACTGGAACGCCATTTTTGTACCACGTGATGTTGGGACGAGGAACTCCCTGAGCGACGCAGGCCAGCATCAAGGTGCTGCTACTGTTGACATCTTGATTAGTCAGATTTTGACTCAGCCAGGGACGTTTTCTCGCTGCACCAAACAAATTAAAAAAAGTTTGAATTAGTGGTGTGGTGGCTCTGTTATTGGCTTGTTTAGACGGCGACTTATATTGTGTTGAAAGATTATTTTCTGTGTTCCTGTGTGTGCTAACCTACAGTAGCACGCCCAGTTATCACATGACTTAACTTCTACAGAATGACTAGGTTCATCATCTAGGTACATCAGCTGACTATTATCACAACAGGAAATGGTGTTGCAATCAGTGACAATCATTTATAATAGGAATGCTTCTCATATTCTCCTCTAACTCACCATCCACATTAAGCGCAGCAGGCTTGAGTTCAACCCCCTTGGGCTTGTATGCTTGGCACTTGTAACCTGTAGTGCTACTTCGGGACACATTATGCAGATGGAGAGAAAGAGAAATGGAGTAGCGGCTAAGCTGGAGACTGGACACTTTGGAAGTGATCGTTTGATTCAAGGAATCCAACCACTGTAGGTCTGTGTAGAGGTACCGAGCTGCCCGACAGGTCAGGGTGACACTTTTCCCCTCGATGGCTTCCCGAGGTTCAATGGTAATTTCCTCAGAGTGATCTAGTGCGACAAGGAGGAGAAATATAGTAAATCAGAATTCCAATTATGTTAAATCCTCCTCAGTTTCAGATACATTCAATGATCAGATGGGGTCAACCTCAGTTACTATTTCTGAATAAAGGAGATAGAATAAAGAGCATTTGCCAGGAGTCCATGTCATCTGTTTTACATACATGAAAAGAGCCACGTATGCTGCTGGCCCGAGATCCTATTTTGGACAATAGTTTCGGACACAAAGCTGCTTGTCGCAAGGCCAGGAATGTCAAATTTGCAGTTATTTCCTGTTTCATCACTGTTAATTGGAAGCACGTTGCTGGTGGACAGCATTGCTGTTGGCGCTCCTGCACTCATCCAATTGGAGAGAAGCTGAGTCTGGGCCCCAGGGGAACCAGACTGTGCTTGTTTATTCAGATTGCTGGAAAGCATTCTGTGTTCCGTAAGAGAGGACAGCTGTTATTACAATTCTGTCCTCTTTTCTAGCAGCATACCATCATTCTCTGTCGTCCTCACCTCTGGAAGCGAGCACCATTCCTCTTGGGAATTGTCCAACTCTGGGAGACAAATATTTAGTACTTGGCATGCCCTCAATTATGGGTTCACCTACATCCATCCCGCTCCAATAGCAATCCTTCACCCCTCGGGAGATGTGATTCACTCAACTTTTAAGGAAATGTGATTCACTTTGTTGCAAACCGTGTGTGAACTGTGTTTGTGTGCAGTGACACCTCATCCCCACTACTATTACATAACTGTCTCAATGGATATCAAGTTTGGGAACATTTGAAAATGCTCAGATGCACATGAAAAAGTAAACTCCCATAGCAGAAGGTTCACAGAGAAAGAGGAATGACCTGCTGGCACCGGAGCAGGAATGCAGTTATTCATAGCTGTTTTTAAACGCGTGCCATTATAGCACTCCATATGGCTCAGGACATGTTTGCTTCTCTTCCGTCCTGAAGCCGTTCAGCTACAGTGGAAGATGGTTTCAATTAATGCCCCCCTCTGGTTTCTTTATTGCCCAATACAATCTGCACATTCCTTCGCTGTTCTTGCAGTTCATTACAGCGTGTACTGTACGTGTGGATAATTTCAAAGAATCCAGTGGACGGTATAGTGCGCTTTGGAATTATTGCAATAAACTCAGCAGAGTATTTCTGCATGCAATTTCAGCTGAGCACTTAAGATTTATTATTATATTCTGGTGACCCACTTACCATCAACGTAGAAAGGGATCGTCAATGTGCTGCTGCCGACTTCATTGTAGGCCACACAGGAGTAGTTTCCTGACGTGCTAGCCTCTCCTATCACCAGGGTACTCACAGTCTAATTGGGATTAATAAGGCAATTATTATTCAAAGCAGAATGAAACATGTTGAGATAAACAACAAATGCTTAATATCACAGACTTTCAGTGTGATTTATCCGTGGGGTTTCAATCACTATTAGAGAAGTGAGTCGCTGCTAACAGGAGGATGAGAGGTCTGGACCAAGCCTGGTCTGCTTCATACTCTTCAGAGCGTCACATTAATGAAAGGATACATCTGGAGTTTAAAACTCACTGAGTCTCCTTCAGACCTGCGCTATAGATCTAGTGCCGGGGCTCCAAGTCCATTTCCTGGAAAGCACTTCTAATGACATGCTTGATTTTGTCACCGCACCAGTACAACATTTTAATGGCTTAAATAGACAAAATAATATGTGAAACTTGGGCGAGGGCCAGACTGCGTGGGGTTCTGTTTAGTGTTCGTAGTGACATCTGTTTTTTTGAAGGCAGTCAGCAACATCAAAGAGAGTGAATGATGTGGGTGTATTGTCTGGGTGTATGCTTGCCTAAACTTCCTGGGCTTGTAGGAGCTATTGTGTTGACTCTCAGACACACACAGCTGTAGCCATGAAACAACCTCAGCGTCCCTGTACTTACAATGTGCACCATATAAGCATTCAGGCAGTAACAGCGTGTTGAAGTGCTAAAACGTAATATCATATTGTCATATTCATGCTGCTCTGACATTTGTCAAAACACTGATGGAGTGGCCTTATGGTATTATGTTACGGCTATTACTCACCATGATGTAACCCGATCTCGAAAACAGTCATTTAAACGATTGCGCACAGTCCCTAAGAGGTGACCCGACCAGACGCACTGTGACCTCTGTGCCCACGTCTTCCCTCAGTGTTTTCCTTATATTTTGACCTGGGCCAGTCTCCCTCTCCACTGGGCCTTCTGGGGAGCCACTCAAGAGGCCCGACCCTGACTACGTTCTTATTCACGGGCCAACACGATTTATGTGGGGTGACAGAGAGGAATTCACTTCCAACAAATCCCTCTTCTTTTAAACTGCTGCTTGTTATCATTGACCCCTAGTACCAACCCTCATAAAGCACCAGCGTTTGGCCACAAGTACTTGTAAATAAGTGGTGCCTCCCTATTTATGACAAGACATATTAGAAGTGATGCCCTGTGAAAATGGCCAAATATACAATTACTAGAACTGATATGATTCTGAGTGTCTTTTCAAATAGGAGTAAATAAATCACCTAGGTATGCACACACAGGTGAACAAGAAAGTTTGTATTGAGAATGATCACTGAGTCTTTCTCCTGCTGAAATCCTCTATGACAATGAATTTGTGCCCTAATGTGACCCAGCCTGCTGTAATGGGTTTCTTTGACCTAATCCTATAGACAGACTCTCGCAAGGCAGTGGAGGTCTGCTCTTAATTATGTTTGGGGTGAACAGTTTTAGTAACAGGCTCCCACAGGACATTTGCAGCAATGTTTCCTCATTGTGTGGCATGTTTTGGGTTTGCATGGCAATATGTGTTTGATGTTTCCTAAGAAAAGCTGACCGGCTGATAGATCCAACATTGATGCCTTAGTGTTGATTTTGCAGAC
This sequence comes from Enoplosus armatus, assembly GCF_043641665.1. Classification (NCBI taxonomy): domain Eukaryota; kingdom Metazoa; phylum Chordata; class Actinopteri; order Centrarchiformes; family Enoplosidae; genus Enoplosus; species Enoplosus armatus. The sequence continues at coordinate 14,727,665 of NC_092189.1, forward strand.
AACAATATTTTGAGGTGTAAGGCAACTACATCTGCTTGAATAAAAAGGGGTGACTAAGATTTTTAGTTGCTTAAATGCACCATTTTAATGATTAAATCTTGCTTCTATCATTACATTATGTACAATTACAGCAATATATGTTTATATAACAAAAGCAAAATTCCAGCTGTTTTTCAGCTTATATAATGGCTCATCTCCTCAGGTAATGGTGTCGGGTAGGATCTATAAAAGTCTGTTCTCAGCTCTTGGCACATGCATGGCTTAAGCCATATACAGTAGCTTTTGAACTGTTTATGAGGCTTAGCTCTAAGAGTCTCACCAGCCAAAAAGATTAACAGATGTCAGAATAAAAGATGTGTCTTTGGCAAGACCCAGGATGAAGCTGCAGCTACTTTATTTAAAAAAACTGTGAAATGGAGGGTGTATTTCACTCCAGTGGGGGGGAATGAACTGTGTCTGTCAGTTATGGGTGCACCATTTCAAAAGTGTGGGCCTCAAAAGGCAGGAATCCTCTAGTAGAGATCTTGCTCCTTACAAGAAGGCCTTTGTACCAAAGCTAGTATGTTAGCTCTTTAATCTATGTTGCAAATGTAAAGTATTTATTAATAAAGCATCTTCCTTTTCAGATGTAGCACATCATATGTGTGAAACCAAGTCATTTTCCCATATTTTCCTGGCTGCTAGAATAGAAAGAAATCAGGCCTTTTTAAGTGCCGCAATGAAAAACAAAACTGATTTCTTCAAATGGGACTGCTAAGGGCCTTTTCATGGGTTTTGGTCACAGTTACACAAGTCCAAACTAATGCAGACAAAATGAATCCTTTTCAGTGAGGAGAAGTACTGCATCACTGCCAATAGGAGGAAAATGGTGAGGATTTATGGATTTCAGATGTTGAATCTGACTTTCAAGCTCCAGCCACGGGAGATTTTGACTTGAATCTGACCAAGGTATTGGCTATTCTGTGGATCTCTAGAGATCTTCTTGATCCAGTTCTCATATAAATCCTACTGTTGAGTCGGCCCCTGCTATTTGTCAACTGCATTTCACGGTGAACAAAGTAGTGCATCCGTTGTTTAAAAAACATGTGGAAACAGCACACACAAAGTTAAACCACATACCTTGTTTTTTCCTGTAACCAGTTCAGGCTTGACATGTATGCTCTTTATCCAGTTGTGGGAGTAATTTCCCCTGTCATCAACGTTGACCAGGATTGGCTTGGTGTAGGCCATGCAACTGCAGGACAGAGAAAATGAAAAAAAACTGACCATCTAGACATGCTGTCAGTATGTGTAAAGACAGATGTACATGTGTTGGACTTACTAAACAATACAGCACAGAAGAAAGACTTCTGTGACTCTGATGTTGTTTTAATTGGGAAAGGTTAAAACAAATCCAGCCCAGATCACATGATTATAATGTATAGCTTGCTATCCTATTGTAAAAGCCTAAATTCAGGCTGATGGTATTTTAAAAAGACCACTGAGACTGATCTGGGTAGAGTCCAGGTCTACACCAGCCTGTCTGGGTTATAAAACCTAGAGAAAGCCTTGATTTGACCCCCACCCCCAAACTCTTCACCGCCCGTGGTGGGGAACAATCAGCCTGATGAGAGGAGAGGCAGAGGAGGAAACGGCAACAGCGACGGGAAGGGCTGTGCTCTGCATCACCTCGTACAGGAAACCCCCTCCCCCTCCCCACGTTCTGGCCAGAGGAGATAAGGTTGATCTTAAGACCTTGGTGGTCAACAAGGGACAGCTGATAACTTCTCAACCTGGTGATAAAGACACCCCCATATTTCTGCCCACTACACTATCAGCCTCATTCCACATCCAACATAGCAAGCGTCCGTCCCCACACTCTGCGTCTCCCCTCCTCTAAAAACTCTCACAGATTTTGATGAGATATGATCTTGAAGGGCTACATGTTGGATTTACAGTGACAGGTACTTTACAGGGTCAGGGCCGTATAAAACAAACATTTTGCACAATTGGCCTCCCACCAGGCTATAGCTGTTCCTCTGTCTCATTAGCTGCCTGCCACAGCCCAGCCACTGTTCATAGTGCCAGCCCTGATTATCTTTAGGCAGAGAGAGTTTCTTTGTCCCAACTAACGCTCTGCTATTATTCATCATAAATCTGACAAGTGCAAGTTGCTTTTTGAGAAATTTAAGGAGTAAAACAATGGAGGCACTGGTGGATTAACACCATCCAACATGTAACAGCTTAGCCTCTTTCTTGTGCAGCAGTCCACAATGTTATTTTTGTTAATGGTGTTTGGGCCTGATAACCCAAGGGTAATGGCCCATTGTTTTCCTGATCTTACGACTCGCAGGTCTCCTGCTGTCATTGACGAGCCAGGATCTCAGGGAATGTTCATCTTGTTTGTGGGTTCACTACCAGACCGGTATTCCTGCACAGTCACTCATACATTCAGTTCTGTTTGGCTCTGCAACAGCTCGGGGAATCTGAGATTAATATATCTCCCCTGTGTTTCCCTTTCAGCCTACACCGCCACTGACCACAAACGAGAGGGCAGTTCTCAAGGGCTGTGTTTCTTTGATTAATGTGTCATTTTCTTGGCCATAGTCAATTCAGTCAGTCTGTTTTATAGTGGGGTCCCCGGGCTGGACTGGTAACTCTGGGCCCTACACTTATTTACTGTTAAGTCTTGAAGTCTTTAGTGAGTACAACTCCAGTACGGTGGTGGTATTTAAGTTTTTGTCCTCCAACACAACTGTGGAATTTGTGCAAATGCTGTGCAATTAAAAAAAATGCATTACTTCATTTTTACACTGAAACATTTTTATGATTTACCTTTTTTGTTCAGCCTGACAGATAATAAACATACAAACTGGGCAAAGAGGAACTTTGAGCTAAGAGTAACCGGAATCAAATATTTTAAAACTGAACATACAGTACACAACAGGTAACACTCTCAATGAAGGACAACTACTTGGTAGCTGGTGGCATGTGATTTTGAATCAGATTATGTGTGACTGAAGAAATTTGAAAATCAGGAAAACTTTCCCCTTGATATGGTTTTAATTCTTCAAGATTAGAGGAAGCTAACAGACCGTGAATGCAGAAAATGTAGTTTAAACATTTTGATGCTTGGAACATAGCGGGATGGTGACTCACTTTTTAAGCGTCGGGTCCGAGTGACACGGTTGCCAGAACCAAGAGATGTGTGGCAAAGGCAACCCGTAAGCAGTGCAGGTTAGCTGATGCTGCTTGCCAAACATGTAGGGCTGCACATCCACAGAGGAAAGCTCCACCTCTGAAATAGTTGGCTTCACTGTGAGAGAGAAGTGCACATAAACAGACACAAAAACACACACACACACACACACACACACACACACACACACACACACACAGGGAGGGAGAGAGAGATAAAAAGAGAAAGACAACAGGTTAGATCAACCATCCGCAATCCCAACCCAGCACAGCCCACTGTGGAATCTCATAATGTCTTTATAATGAGGGGTGACAGTCATGATGGATAGCCATGAAAAAGGTGCCATTGACACCAGTTGTCTGTTAGACACCGTGCAGGAGAAGAATGGCAGGATGATTGGCTAGCCCGGGGCTGTAGGTCAAAGAACGACCCCGTTGTGGCCCATGGCCAGGTCAGTGAATCAACCATGTGAGGCTGCAATCAACAACAGACAAAGAGCCTTGTGCCACCTCAGGAGGCGGTCCACACTCTCCATTTTGAACAGCTGAAAAAGTCAGGCGACATCACACAGCGACATAGCTTGGGAAACCACAAAATCTGCATCCCACCACACACACACACACAGACACACTCACACACACACACAGCATCACGTAGAACACATTCATAATCTGGAGCACTGTGACAGCTCTAAACAACTGACGAACAAAGTTTAAAATAGTTCCCTAATTGATACCAGGAACATCTCTTCACTTTGTTTGTTTGTGTCTCTGTGTTGTATTTTTTTGTCATTCCATTAAATTAAAGTTTTGTGATGCGGGATAGTCAAGGCCCATAAATAAAGCTTAAACAAGCCAGAAGGGGGCTGATTTTTCCACTTTTTGGCACGCAATTGGGATTCCTAGATAATGTTTAAAGAATGCAATGAAAATAGCTCTGCCCCCCATGGTACGCTTGAAGTAACTGACACACACTTCTCTGCTCTCTATAGAAAGCAGACTTCATTCAAGTTTCCACCTAACACGCTAAAACATGTATAACCTCTAGTGTTAACAACTATCAGTACTCTCCACAAAGTCATCATAACAATGATTACATGCTCAGTCCTTGTTTTCCTCAAGCTGTATACATATTGTATGGAACATGGTGTTTATATGAGCTGCACTGTATATACACATGGTGAGGATGCAAATAAATGCTGTGGACTAAGGGGGGTCTGGAGCTGCTGGAGTCTGCGTGCAGAATAGAGCCCAGGCCATTTACACACTGCGCCAAGCCCCTTCAAAAGAGCCCCAATAATCAACAACAGCTGCCCCTGCTACGTCAATCCAGCCCTGGAATCAACAAGCCCCCAAATTCCTCTCATACTAGAGCTGCTACCTGCCGTCCAGTGAACTGTACTGAAAGCAGCTACAGTGCTCAGTTCACAGCCAAGAAAATGCTTCATTTCCTTAGGATCAGCGGCCATTATCAGGTTTATGGCAAAAGCTTACCTTCGACTACCAGAGTGTAGCTCAGATTCTTGTACAAGCCCTTCACTTGGTTGCCCAGGCTTATGGTAAAGACCCCAGCGTGCCTCTGCTGCACGTCAGTGATGATCAAGCTGAAACTAGACATCTTGTAACAGGTGGAATTCTTCATGATAGGGACCCCATCCTTATACCTAACAATTGGGTGCATAGAAATGTTTATATATTCAGGGTTTATTCAACATTTTATGAAGGTGCTCCTACATTCAATACATAATCTGCAGTTTTTATTGTGACTGTAAACCATTACTTACCACGCTAACATGTCTGCTGGTGGCAGAGCGTTGACCTTGGGCTCAAACACAAGCTTCTTTCTACCTTCTTTGACAGTCACTGTACTATGTTTCTCATGCCTATAGGAGACATTGAGGAATGGATGCTCTGGAACAAAAGGTTAAAGACAGACATTGAAATCCATGCCAGAGGGAAAAGGACGTAAAAGTCATATCGTTAAAGTAAGTAAGTAAAATGCTTTCTTTGTGTTTGTATTTTTATATTTTTTAATAGAATTTAGAGCTCACGGAAATCCAATTTTGAATTTGTTACCTGATTTTTAATCAATCCAAAGCATACTCACCATAGACAAGGACCTTTGCTGAGGCATTCTTGTGGATCGTGGGTTCAAGTTCAGCTTTGCAGCGGTACACCCCCTTGTCCTCCATCGTAATGTTTGGCAAGATTAAAGCTTTGCTCATCACAAGATCCATAGCAGGACTGCCTTTGGTCTTATTTGTAGAATGACGATTTTCCTGAGGACAAAGGAAGTATCATAAGCGCCACTGTAACAACCTGTGAGGGTCCATTTTACATTCAGTGTCAACTTACTGTCTTCTTTGGAAAATCCCATGTGAAGTTGATTCTTCCATTATAGGTGGTGTTACCAGTACAGTTGAGGACGAGGGTGTCTCCAACCAACACTCTGACGCGCTCTGGGGTGATCTTCACATCCTTAAGAATAAGAGCTGTAAAATGGAGACAGATATAAAGAGACTGTGAAATGCTGAGGAAACAGAGAAGTCTTTATATTTCAATAAGCAAGTTTGGCCAGAAAGACAACAGACTCACTCAGTCTCGTAGGGATGTACATTGACTGTATTTCACGACCGTTGACCATGGTGTTACAGGTGATGATACTGTACACAGTGTAAGGACCGTAGGGGATCTTGAATCCCACCTTTGGATCCCATACCATTTCTTTCACAATCTTCTCTGATAAAGGTGGGAGCTTCAAGCAAAAAAGTAGAGCAGAGAAGTTTTGTCAGTACCCATAGATATTTGGTGACACTGGGTCATTAAAGATCACTGAGCTGGACAGACTGAATGAGCCCAACTTAATTTAACATGTAACTCATGCTCTACTGGGCTCAGCTGGGGACAGACATCTGTTAGAGCGAAAGTGCAATTAGTTTTTATTGTTTTGTGGAGTGTAACCTCTGCAATCGTTTAAACGATGGAGCACGATGGAGAAAAGGATGTACGTGCCTGCTGCTGTTTGTTCTCATGCCAGAAGTTGGGGTGGGAGAGGAGCCAAGGGAAGGGAAGGAAGGAAAGGGAGCAGGAAGGAGGAGTGCCATAGATTTACCAACAGCAGGAAGGTCACACGACCAGTATCTGTGCCATCAGATGTGTTTGTCCACAGAAGGCTCTATGTCACGTGGACGTATATCAACGACAAAACAACATGGCAAATAGCACACACCTTTGTGGTTGGCATGGCAACACAAGCACTGCACAAAGCTCTCCTCCATCTTTTGCTGCATTCTGGTATCATATGCTACAATCCTTATGATAAGTTACCTGTTGCTTCCTGTGACTGGGCACAGTGCGTACTGTTTGTGCGTACTGCATTTCCTGATGTTTGTAAGAGAAGGGCGACTAAATTTAGTGCGAGGGTCTATTCTGAGAAAAACACTCTTGGAGCACCTTCCTGCTCTTACAGGAAGCAGACAGGATGACTCCCTTCGCCGCCCCTGAGCTTCCCTCAGACAAGCCACTGTCGGTGGTCTGTTTCTCTGTGTGCTAGAGTGGTTTAACACACAAAGGGTGTGAGAACCAGTGAGACGCCTTAAGCACAGAGTGGAAACGACAAGCAAGGATACCCTGCTGTGGTATTAATAGCAATCTCGCTTTCTCGGATCATGTACCGTGTGTTTTATGTCAAAGTTCATGTCCAACAAGGTCTATGGAACACATAAAGTGTATTACTATATAATATAAACAGTACAATAAAACAACTTAACCCACAAGTAGAAGACATGAACAGAAGGTGTGGAATGATTGTCTTACCCCTGTCAGTGTCACAACAGTATCAGGAGAGGACGTTCGGCAGGGGACCACGAGGCTGGTCTCATGCCTGTAGATGCCCAGGATGTCAGGTGTCGGATAATGAGGCTCCACAAATGGTTGCTCAGGATCTGAGGGACAAAAAAAAAATAATAAACACGATCTAAAATACAGGTCAGTCAGAAATCGCTTTCCAAAGCAGATGTGGCCCCTTACATTTTGTCCTTTGGGTGAACCATGTTTTGTTGCAAATTTACAGCTGTTGTTCTGACAAAAAAAAATGTTATGCTAGAACTGAGTTTAGTTCAGTGCAATTGAATCAGGGCAATGTCAGGGCATCCAACACAGAGATCAAATCTCGGATCAGTTCATTCTAACCGGATAAGGCAGCAGGGCAGTCACAGAGCAATCAGGCTAGTGGTGTGTTCCTGCTGGGCAGCCAGGCATCACACGGCCACTGTGGGAACTTCATGGCCACACAAACAGTCTGCGATTGGTATGAGGTCAAGCAGTAGCGGTGTGATAAAGGAACTATTATTTGAAATGTAAGCATGGAAAATTATGTAATAAACAGCTGAAGGGCTTTGAAAAGAGAGCGTTAGACTAAACACAGTCACAGCAGGCGGCCTGATAGCCAGGCAAACTGGGAACCACATTCACAGAGTAACAGTGTGCATCAAGCATTTAGTTTAGTCTGCATTGCCTAACCATTTCACATCCCACAGACCAATATTCCATGATTTTATCTTTATTTAATGTCTTTATAACAACTGTTTTAAAGTCTAAAGAATATACTTGACACTCAAAATGTGCTTTCCTTATGTTGCCCAGCACAATCTCCATTTCAATGATACTGTAACTGTAACTGGTGCCATGTGACATTTTTGGGGACATACAGGAAAACAGTAGTCAGAGCAGGAAATCACAGTCAATGACCAGGGCTTCCCATGCAATCATGCTCACCCTTCCACCACCAGAAGAAACCATAGTACCAAAGAAACCACTTCCTCTCTCTGTCTCTCTCTCTGAGAAGGTGAGCTGTGCAACTTGAGTCTGAATGCATGTGGATTACAGTCAGCTTCCTGCCTGTAAGGAATAACTGCAAAGTTCATACAATTACAAAATTCTGTCTATTTCTCTCTTTCTTTCTTGCTTTGAGACTTTCTTCCTTCTTTTGAACTTTTTTTCTTTCACTTTTATTTAGTTTTCACTGACTAATTCAGTGAGTACTAAAGTAGAAATCTTCCAGCTTTCATATCTTGCGGGAAATATCAAGACTGCTCATTAACCATTTCAGTCCGTCTGTTAAGTGCCACTGTTTGTGGGCTCAGTTCAACAACAGACCCCTCCATTGGCGTCAGTAGATGACAATCACCCTGTGAAAACCGTTCTTTTATCAGGAGTCCTCCATGACTTTCACAAAAACAAACAGTTAAATCCTGGATCGAAGAAAAACAACTCAATTCAAAAAGAAAGAACTCTTATCAGTGTCTTAGTTTATAGACCAGTTTTTTGTGTTTCTAAACAACATTGCATTCAGCTTTTCTCATGCTGGAAAATTACTTAGATTCTTGACTGGAGTGTCATAAATCTATGAGAGACTGCACAGGTTTCTGCTCTCTTATTCCCACTGTGTTTGATAAAAAAGGACCTATAATCTGAACTGGTCAGAGCGCTTTGCAGGTCTCACCTTTGACGTAGACATAGGTCGAGGTGATGTGGTCTGAACCATCTTTAGAGTATTTACAGCTGTAGCTTCCTGTGTCATTGGAACTCAAGTGTGTGACTGTCAGTCTGCTGCAGTGTGAGTGAGGGTGACGTCTGGAGTCGCACTGCTCCACCTTCACCCCCTCTGATGAGATCGATCGACGGGGATCACCAAGTGTCCAGTGCAGCAGGCCATGACCTCTGACAGAAGACAGAGAGGGACAGTTTTAGGTGAACCCAAAGACAATATTGCTTACTGATGACTGATTCTTGTAAAAAAAAAAGTCTTTGCACTCTTATTTTGTAAACAATATATACTATTAAATGCTTTTTAGGATATGACACATCACATTACTGTTGAAAACTTGATCTATTTTGAGGAAAAGGGTCACAGCTGGCAGTTAACTCACAAGCTTTCTAGTTCAGGATGGCAGCGGCTGCTTTCTCCCCTTGGGGCTTTTGGAGTTGATGTTCATTTAAAATTTATTTTGAGCTAATCTTGAGTCATCCAATAACTTGAACTTTCACATGGGAACATGTTTTTCTTGAATGATGTGCTCAGCTAACACATTCTTTCCACACAGCATCCAGTTTAAAACTCTCATTAAAGAGATCCCAGAGGAACATCAAACATGTCTTGCATACCACTGCCTGAGCCTGCAGAATTTTGGGTCAAGCAACCTCCAGCTCTCATCCAGTGACAGAAAACAAGACAGTACTGTATGGGCCAGGGGTCTTAGCATATGGCCTTGTAGGGAAGCATTACATTAGATAGACATGAGTTCCTGGACATTCCTTGCAGGCCTACAAAATGATGCAAGACCCTCTAAATTCTTAACAAATGTGAATGCAGAACACTTAGGTCCCACCATCCCTAAAGGAAATTGCAACAGACTGATAAATGTGGACCACCACTGGTTCCTGTCAAGGATTGTCCCAGCGTCTTTGTAACCAGCAAGTGTCCTGAGGCTCAGGCATGCCCTGTTTATTTTCCCCCTGGCCTTTCTGTCATGTAATGAGACCAGAGTCTTAACTTTATGGCTTCAGTGACAGTTCAGAAACAGACTCCTCTCCTTCTGACTGACCTCTGATAACTAACTGATAAATAAAGAGGAAACAAAAATGGGGCCATAAACTTGTTTAGTTATCGCAAAAACTTGTGTTTTAGAATTCCTCTGTGACAAGATACTTACCTTTGTCACACTAATCAGGAATTTACATATTCACCAATGGCAACATTGTAAAAGTACTTCAATGAAAAAGTATTTTTAGCAAAATGTACTTTATTATTTTACCCCTATGAGTGTTTTACTGTTATATATTATTCAATTTTTGTTACTGATGCATTAACACGTAAAGGGCATTTTAATGTTGTAACAGGTTGTAACTAGTGAAGACACACATATGTTATATACTGCTGGGTAGTTTCATCTGTAACAATCAATCAAAAAAAATGTAGTAGAGTAAAAAGTACAATATTTCCCTCTGAAATGTAGTGGAATAGAAGTATAAAGTGGCATGAACTAGAAATATTAATACTAATGTTGTTTTGGTTCACTTGGCGTTGACAGAAAGAGGTGAGTTGAATACCTGCATATGAGGTTTAACAAATCATCCTTATGAAGAATGAGGGGATTGTCAGAGGGCAGAATCTCAGGCGAGTGCTGTCTCTCCAAATGTCCTGTTGAACACATACATACACACACACACACACAAAGATACAGACAGACAGACAGACAGACAGACAGACAGACAGACAGACAGACACACACACACACATACGTAGAGCACTTAGAGCAAAAGGCCTTCACATTTAAAGCATCTCATCACTATCACACTAAACAACTAAATGGAAAACATTGTAAGAAATTCTGATGAATCACTTCAGCGCTGTGCATGTGGGTTCACTTTGTGCCGATATGCTCCTGCAAGTGATTCTTCCGGTGTTTCTGGTGCTGGGAGGGCAGGTTGTTGAATGACTGGTGGTCAGGGATGAGCAGAAAGAAATAGAGAAGGAATGGAGGGAGGAAGGCGACGATTTGGGGAGCAGCTGTGCCAAATTGCAGAAAGATCAAACCAGCCAGACTCACGGAGAAGACCCTGATGAGTGTCTTTGCATGCGTTTCCTCTAAATCAACCACTCAACCTCCTCTAGTGGGTGCTCCCTTCCTCTCTTTTAGGAACAAGTCATTTTTTTCATTTACCATTGACCTTGCACTCTAAATGCTATTGTTAAATGATCACGGGGGAAAATATGAGGTTGACATGTTTGATTCAAAGGTGGCCTCCACTTGGTGCGCAGCCAGCTGTATCTGTTGAGAGGTCCCTCTAACAGTGATCAACATAGGAAACACTGTGATTCTCCCTGCTGTCCAGGAGATGTCCCATATGTGATTTCCTTCTTTTCACTCAGCTCCCTGAACAACTTGTCACTGTGGTCAGAAAACAAGTTTATTAAGTCCACCCTCTGCATGTGACAGTCTTCAGGGAAACCTTTATTTGTGGCACATAATGAAGAAAGACAATGGAGTTACACAACCGCTTACTGCCAGGCTGACATGCTGACATATGATGGATTCATACATGGAATCCCATACACATACACAAGTACACCCGCATTTACAATGCAAACACACGTACACAGAAAAACGCACACATTCAACACACACTTCATTTTCCTAGTATATGTCTATTATTCAGAACAGCTGTTGTGTTAAGAATGAGCTGACGGTGCCAGTGTTGGCAGTGGCACTCAATATCGACTTCCTCACAAAATATTTGAACATCATTGTTTTATTGTTCAAGGTTATGCAGAGGGGAAGGGATGTGGCTCATGCTCTTTCATGTTGTGATACTACATGCTTTCAGCTGCATGTGACATTAATACAAATCAAGGTTCCTGACCTTGATAAACAATCACAGAATCTACTGGATTTATAATCTTCACAAGTTGATTACTCCCTTAGCTGTCACACAAATTCCCTCAAGCATGTTCTAATTCGTGTTTTTCTGCAAATTGGCGGCAAGTCATGCAACTGAATTGCTGGAAATGAGAACTTTGCAAATAATTAATCAAACAGAATTTGACCCCTGGGAGCTGTTAAATGTAAACAGCAAAAAAATACAATATATTATGTGTCTGCAAGACTTATGCATGTTCAACATGCCACTTTTTTGACTTATGTATTGATACAAAAGCAACACATGTATGAATGGTGGCATCTGCTTGCACACACAATAACAATAACAACAACCGAAAACATTATCCTGACCTCGATTTGCACTGGCAGGCAGCTCATCTCTTAAAACTGGCCAATTTTTCCCCTATTCTCCTCAGTAATACACCACAGATGGATGAATCAGCAGGGGCCCGCAGCAGCCCACTAAAAGAGAAAAAAAAAAACATCCCGCGGTTGTCCCTCTACACCCACACCCTCAAAACTCCCACCTGCCCCACTGCCTGCCCAACACTGACCTCAGCAAGCGTCCTGACACCCCTACCCCCCCGTAACAGCTGTGTGCTGCATTCCTCCAGCAGAGCGCCTGAAAAATGCCAGAAATTGTGCTTATTGTGTCGGTTCAAAGAGCCCTGAAGCTGGTTCTCATTAAGAGCCATTAAGAAGAGGACAGGCATGGAACAAACAGTGAGGGAGCCTCAGAGACTTCTGGTTCAGTTTCTCAGTCTGCTGAGGATGGAGTCTTGAGTCACACAGCATCAAACTGATTATTGACACAGGGCCAAGTCAACTAAGATTACATTTGTATGTCCTTGTCCTCACTTGGCATTGATGAAGGGAAGTGACACAGGACACAGTGTTTGGAAAACATTTGTGGTAGGTTCACTACCAGTCAGGAAAAAAATCAGTGTTGGACTCCAGGATCTACTCTATACTATTCTGAAATGTCTGCGGCCCAGAAAACGCTTAAATATTTAGTCTGAAAGAACAGCCAAACAATGACAACAACTGATAGAGTTTTTCAATTAAGCCAGAGGTTCAACATTGCAACTGCAATGGTCGATCCTAGACTACACTAATTGCTTACCTTTCATCAAATGTCTTTTAAGGATATAAGATGAGGAAAAATGTGTTTTTTTTAATTAATAATTAGAAAAATAGCATGGATTTCATGTATTATAATGCAACATGGTGGCAAGATATTTTGAGCACAAGTATGGTGAGATGAACTGAGAAAAAAGTACTTAAAAGTAAGGTGTTTTTGTTTATTACATTATTATTGTATTCATTTCTAATAATTCTGGACTGACTTGCAGCAATCTGTTTAGGTACTTCAATCCAATAACTGCACAGTTACCATTTTGTAACAACAGAGACGAATAATATGTGAACAACAACAAAGAAGCTGTGAGAACATGTGAGAGGAAAGGACATTACGAGTTGGCGTAACTGTTGGCAAGATGTCACCAGCCGTGCTCATGCTCGATGTTGGGTAATAAAAACCACTATTACTGTATGTGATGACTGTACTGTCACTGAATTCAACGGGAAACCGCAAGTCACAACCCTTCAAGTGAGGGGAATAATGTGCGTAATTCCCTTCTCTTTTGCAGAGTACATTTCATCTCCCTACTTCCCGTCCTGTAATGAAACAACGCGACTATCTTAAGATTCGGGGAAGAACATCTTTTTTCGGTGTTTTCAAGGCAAAAGTAACAATACAGCATGATGATTCCCTTGTTTAACCTTGCCAGTTAATTCCTTGTACTTCTGAAACAACAAAAGACATAGAAAGGGTGGAGAGTGAATTATTGTTTAACAAAAGAGCGGAGGGTCACTCTTGGTGAGTCATCTTCGCTGTAATGTGACCATGGCGGGATAGCATGTTTAGCCTGTTGATAGTCTGATAATTATAATAATTGGAAACCAACACACTATATAAAAAACTGTTGTTTTTTTTTAATCTTTTAATGATTAGTTTAAAGTTATTATTTCAAATGTGGGATATGCTACCACTCTACCTGTTGAGGAACTGGACTAAAAAGCAAACTTAGATATATATCCACTACATCTGAGTTCAGCACGTTAAGTAATTATACCTTCTCACAGTGTCATTGCTTCATTGCATGGCAGTGCAGCTACAGTATCCTGCTGCAAAAGTGTTTCTTGCCAGTGACCTTTCATGGTAAGTTGCCTTTAGGTTGAGATTTTCAAGACAAACAAAGAGACGAATTCACAAAAGGCTCAACACTGTTGGAATTACAAAAGTTGAAATCTTGACAAAGACTTGGGACAGGCCCACCTGCCAAAATAATGAGTAGTTACCACTGGCTCTGGCTGTGTTACATGGTCTGTGCGTCCTGGAGTATTCTCTCACACACAGCCCTTCTGAAACCCGTCCAGTTTGCCAACTGCAAGGTTAAGACAACAGTTAGGGAGAGTGCCTTTTTTTATTAGCCATATATTAGCCTTTGGAGATTTGGAGGCAAAATGCCCCAGACTCCTCTTAAAAAAGCAAAATAAAGGAACATCTGGCCATGATGGGTGGCCATTCTAGGTTATATAAAGTTGAGTAGAGCCAACAAATAGGAATCATCTGCATGAGAGTCCAGAATGGTAAACCCAGAGGATTCCTGTTCCATAATGTATGATTAAGACTAGTAGGCAAACAGAAGCTCCTCGAAATTGAAATCTCATGCAGGATTCAAAGAATATATATTGCAGGCTCAGGGTGGATATACCTAGTGTGGACCAGATGCTGCGATCATCCTATAAGAACAGCTACACAAAGCAATTTGTTAAGTTAAATATCCTTGTGTAAGGGAATGACTTTGTCTGCTCTGCTGGTAAATCTCTCAATCCAGGTGAGTGTGTGTTTGTGTTTGTGTGTGTGTGTGTGTGTGTGTGTGTGTGTGTGGGGATGTGTTTTCCTTGTGCTGCCTGCATGGACCCAGACGTACCGCCAGTGAGCAATGAGCCCCCACTGCACTTGGTTGACCTCTCATCACTCCCATTTTCCACTCCATCTCAAGTGTCTCAGCAGGAAAGAAAAAATGACTCAAAAACTATTTAGACACAATATCAACTCACTCTGCTAAAAAGACAACTTCAAAAACAACACTGTCCTCACTGAAGAAAACGACAGAAAAAGGTTTGACTTAAACAGCGTAGTGTAGACTAACAGAGAAGAACTGCAACCATGATGAGTAAAGAAAAAGGAATTTTATGGCAAAAAAATAACAAGGCAGCTTCTGGGTTCAAATTCAATCATTATGTCTTTCAATCGTCTTCCAATTGCTTCACTTGTTTTTCCAGAATTTGGCCTGCACCCTGAAACACTACTGACTAAAACAACGTACACGCAGAACTTCTTTGGGTCTTGTCTCCTAATTCTAGGATGAATTCACACATTCAGTAAACTACCTGGATATAGCAAGAAATCTATGAAACTCACAGACACTGTTCACTGACATCACTGACTTCACACCCCAAGTGATATGCAGAAGGCACACAGACCCACTGAAATAAATCTGAAATGCAAACATGTTGCAGAGAGCTGCAAAAAGGCTCTCTCCTTCAGTCTGAGCCGTTATGCTTCATTTAAATAGGTGTCAAAAGGTCACGAAGCAACACACTTGACCTATGCTTATGTTTTAATAAGAAGTAGCTACAAGAGAAGTATTTACAAATTACCAAATAGGTCAAGACTATATTTTAGACACAGCGTTTACCTTTTTCCTCTAAATATCTGATATGATTTCAGTAAAAATAAAGGCTTGAGTGAAAATATGAAAATAGAAGAAATGTGTCTCAGTATAATGATCAAAACCTCTATCAATGTGTCTATGTGATCGAATTAAAACTTTAATATTATGCCATTGCAGCATTACTGACAGGATGCAACATTAATCTTAATTTTGGTGGTTAAGCACTAATTGTTTCTGTCCAGCTCTGTGCTTTATCTACTAAGATAAATCTGTTACACACCTCAGCATGAACAGAAAGAACTTGATGCACCATCGATAACTAATGGCTCTACCAGTCAGTGGCTCCTATGCAGACACAACACCCTCCTTTCCCCCCTGCCATTGTCTTGTGGATGGAGTTTGACACAGCTCAATATGAGCACAAGGAGCTCCGGGAAGAAATCTTTGCTCAGGTAGCGTGTCACATTTCCGTGACCTTTACTAGCCAGAACAATTCCAGGCTGCCTCTTGCCCTTACGTCCGCTTCCTCCTTGTGTCTTTCCCACGCTTTGTGTGTGGACAGTGAAGGAAATCTACTTAAAAACATCGTAGACAAAGCTTCGTCGGCTGAAAGTGTGTACGAGTGTGTGTGTGTGGTGGTGGGTGGGGGTGATCGTGAACAGTATTTCCTTTGTTTGGATGGGCTGTTTATTTGGAAATGGTGAGGAAGGCTTACTGTGTATCTCAGTGGCACACTAGACCTGGCTGAAGGTGGAGGAACATCCACCTTTTATACTCCATCTTGTTTTTTGTTGAGTGACACTGAGACAATGAAGCTGCTTGTACTGCCAGAAGAAAAACATGCATTCTCTTCCCAAAATGTTTAATCCTGTTCTGCCACTGATAACAATTACTGGAATAAACGTTTTTCATAATATATAACAAAAGGCTGATTGGCAATATCTTTGAGAGTATGAAAATCGAAATCAAAATTTCATCAATAAAATCAGCCTTATATTAAAATATAAAGTCTGCCCAACCTGTCAGAGCCAACACATTTTATTAACTTGTTAATTATCACCCAGTTACAACGGGACAAGACTACCTCTAGCGGCTTGTCTGAGAACTGCAGCCTTAAACTGTTGACACATCATTTTCCTAAAACATGCAAATTGAATTGAAATCCATATACAATAAAAAAAAAGTTCTACAAAAGTGAGAATTAAATAAAAACTGGCCCCAAAAAAATCCAATCTCGGTTACAGCTCAATTAAACGTAGGAAGAATAAGATTATTATTATCGAGACGAATAAAAAGAAGTCACTCTCTGTACTTCTCCTTTTAGTAACTGACCGCTGATGAGGTCAAATGCCTGTAAAAACAAAATGCATTCAGCCACTCATTGAAACGTATCAAACAGTCAAACAGTGCGATGTTAAAATCCAGTTCTTTCATGCATAAAACTCTGCTACGCGTAAATAACGGGACTGTGTAAGCATGAATGACTTCTTACCATTTGCGAGCGATGAAGAACACAAGATGACAACGACCAATTTGAAGCAGTCGGATGAGACCATCCTGCCAACTCTTCACCGAAGCCCAAACCGTGTGTTAGAAATAAAGTAATAGAGTCCCTGGCAGAGGCTTATAATTCCGCGTGACTCACAAAAGTTTCTTCCGAAAGCGAGTAGATCAAAGAGTCTTAGTTTTCTTTTAAAAACCGTGTTGTAAATCCACAAAACCCCTCAGGTGTACACGCAAAAAGCAGTGATTCTCCCGTTTCCCATGACGCGTTTCGCAGGGGAGCTCTCCTGCGCAGCTGGGTAAGTCCGACTCCCGATCCCGCAATGAGGAGACGGATGTGCCGCTGTATCCTCGGGGCAGGTGCTCTCGAACAAAAATAAATAAATTTAATGGGGAAAAATAAAAGCTGGGTGAGTGGTATATCAGTGTCTAACTTGTGTCTGCTATAGCCCACTAAAGCAAGATCAATCAGCTCCTGCCTTCCATGCGCGCCTTGGACAATTTCTCCTCCCTTTCGCCTCCTCTGTGCAACACTTATTGCATGCGTGAGGCACGTTTTATGGAGACACACAGGAAGGACGCAACGTCACTTTTTTGGGGGGGACAAACTCCTTTCTTCAGGCTACTGAGGAAGAGATCACTTCATAAGAAATAATGATCAGGCACATCTATAGTAACCCTGCAACAGACCAATATGATGGGTAACTAATGGTACAGGGATATTATAGAAACATAATTAAACATGAAATGTGCAACAGAAATCCTAGTAATTATATACATTTCTAGTTGGAAACTCAACCCTAAAAGCAACTGAAGTGAAGCTGTTTTTTTTATAAAGTAGATCATTAAACTGACCTTTGCTGTAATGCTGCCTTTGATAAAATCAACCTACTGTGTAACTGAGGTTAAAGGTAACAGCAGTAATCTTGTCTCAAGAGGAAAAAGACTTAAACGTAAACAATCATTGTGATATCAGGTCGAATCTATCTGTGTTTAGGGTAAATATTTGCCAGATATATTTTTAACTTCAGGAACAGGATACACTGCTTTTTATATCAATGTAAATAATCCTCTTTTGTCCAGCAGTACCCTGCAGTGTGTGGATGTGCTGCAGACTGTTTTCTTTTATCACCACAACAATTACTCTGCCGTTTTAGGTCATTGTAAATAAGAACATCCTGCCTTCACCTTTCCTCCCACGTCAGGACTGAACAGCCACCATCCTGGTGGACTGGATCTTGAGTGGTGGTGTGGTTGAGGCGCAGCACAAGTGGTGAAATGTGATGAGCACCACTCTCCCATTCCTGCAGCAGGGAAATGGCACATGAGAACATGGGAAACAATCTGTAACATCCCAGTCGTGGGAGTCCCTTTGCGCTCTGGGATTCTGAGACCATAAAGTCATAGCTCAAGAATTCAAAGATTTCCTTAATACTATCAGCATTTTAGACAACCGTTTACAGTTTTATTGTATGTTTTTTCATGAAATCACTCAAGGAAGTCACAAAGTAATGTCCATATTTGGGTGTCTAGAAAGAGCGTAGACAAAAAGTTAGTTCTCTTCTGCATATTTTATTCCAAAAAAGGAGACATTATAGACTTATAGGCTGTTGGGTTACTTTTTTTCTAGATTTGAATGAGACTGTGGACACTCACTGAGTGAACTCTACATGGCATAACACTGATTCTCAAATTGTCATAATCTCAAGAAAATTGGTGCAAGACATGGGCTGCTGAATGGTGACACATTGGAAAAGATGATATGCTATGGGCTTATATATTTGAAGAGAAAGATCACTAAGCCTACAAAGTGCACAAGGAAGAGATGAGGTTTGTTTTTTTGCGGGTGCTCAAATTTAAGTCTTCAGTAAAGGAGACATTCTCACTGGACCAGGAGGGCAGCAGATAAGTCTCCTGATGAACAATTGCTGGAAGTTGCTAGCTGAGAGGGGAGGATTTAAAGTGTTTTATTTTAGAATCTGGTGTTCAAAACACACCATGGGGGACTAACTGGTTCTACACACACAGCGTGCACTGTTCCTTTTGCCCCAACAGCAAAGCAAATGAACCAGCAGAAATAAAGTCTTTCCTCAGCAGAGGAGTGGAGGGGGTCTGACTGTCTGCCCTGTTGATCAAATGACTGGAGTCGGTCTTGAGTGGAAACAATGCCACAGTCTCCAGACTCCAGTCATACTGCAGCTTTGGAAACAAGGAATATAATTTTATGCCGTAAATGTTGGTGGGAGAAAAAGATTTATAGTTCACAATATTAACAAAACAGTTTCTTGCATGACAACAATATTATGAACTGTCGATTTTCAAGCCAGGGTCATAGACAGAAGTCTGCACTAATCGGAAAACCCAATGATTTCTGGAAACCAATCATGCATCAAATTTGACATGCAAGTAGCTGGCAGCTCAAGATCTGGACTCTCTGCAAAAGATTATAAAACTATCTCAATATAAAAGACTCTTATTAAATATTTTGTGTTCAATATCCACATTGTTGGACGAAGAACAGAAGTACAACATGAAATAGACAATATGTAAAAAAGGTAATTAAACAAATTAGCGATTCAAAATTCAATCCAATATAAAGTAAATATGAAATGAAATGCACAAAATTAGCAGAAGTAGCTGTCACGGTATCACTGAAGGTCCTTTAGCTCACTCTTAATGTGCATGCCTGCTCTGATTACTTGTTAAATATGCCTGTTATGGCTGAATAAAAATAGGGTACTGGTTTCCAAAGGTAGTGGAGCGCATGTAGCACATGTTGTAAATGTAGACCTGCAGTACAGTGAAATGTACTTAAGTCCTATATATTCGGAGATGCTGTATAAGAAATGGGAAATGGCACTTAGGCCTTCAGTTTTTGTTTGTTTGGCACTGCATTAAATATGCTAAACATGAGATTAGCTCCACTTTTTAGAGACAAAACTTTAGTATCTTGGAGAGAGTAAAATATCTCAATGTTGATATGTCAGTATCAGATAATACTTTGGTTCTTATATCAATATAATTTTTATGCAAGCTAACGTTAAGCTAACTGTAAAATACAAAATCTTTACATGAGCTAACTATTAGCTAACTGTAACTGAATAACCAAGTATTATAACTTAATAACCACATTCTGGACCACATTAACCAGTCTCATTGGAAAAATAAACTAGCTTGGCACCGGAAGTCTTTGAGAGTTTGATTTTGTTACCTGGCTTCAAGCTCTTCCCCTCCAGGACAAACTTCGCGGGCATTTGTGACAGTAGTCATTCAAACGCTGATGTGGTGAGCCTGAGGCTATCTTGAGAACTGTTTTTAAGTGGTGAAACCTAAAACATGGACCAGTTTGTTTCAACTGTGAAATGTGAGTATCTATCTAAATACTAACGTTATTTGTTATATCAGGTATTGGTTTAATACAGTTCTGGCTACAAACTGCAGTTGTAAGATACTCAAGTTAGCTAACGTTACTAAACTTTCAACCTAGCTAAGTTAGGTCTATAACCGTTTGCAAGGTAACCTAAGTATAGATAACGTTACTGCCATTAGCTAAGGCTAACTAGCAAGGTTAGCTTGTTTATGTTTGCTAACACCACTAAACTTCCAACCTAGTTAGCTTTAGGTCTCTAACCGTTTGCTAGGTAACCTGAGCATAGATAACGCTACTGCCATTAGCTAAGGCTAACTAGCACGGTTAGCTTGTTTGTGTATGCCAACATTACCAATACATCTACTTCTTGTGATTTATGCCCTTTACCTTGCTACCTTAGTATCGACCAAAATAAAGGTGGGTTTTTTTTTAATATCAGAATACAGCTGTATACACTATAATGTAAGTTACACTATTATGGCAAGCTAACAAGCCTTTTTTGACACCATTACCTACCTGAATATTCAAAATGACACTAACGAAAGACCCACATTAGAAGTGAAACTGGCTATTGCCACACACACGTTTTGGGGGAAAACATTTGACTTATTTTAAGTATTTTCCTACTCAATAAGTCAGCTTAACCGTTTCTCCATCAGTAGGATAGTGCCTCCTTTTGCTGATTGGACACTATATTGCTTAATTTTTTAATGAAACCAGAGGGTAGAGAGCACATTTCCCCTTTTGTCCCATGGTGAAATGCAGGTTGCTGTCAGATTAGTGGGCAAAACGATATTGGGGTATGTGCTATACTGTGTCCGACATCAATGACCACTTGTGGAGATGTGTCTGCTGTTGCCTTGTTTGTGTCTTGTCAAGGTGTCTTGATTTGTTTTTGTTCATACACAGGTCTCACAGAGAATCTGCTGCAGAAACAGCCGGAAGATTATGATGAGGTGATAGAGAAACTCTTCTCTGAAGTCTCTGGCCTGGAGGATTTCCCCAAAATACTAGATCCACAGGTAGATAAAAGTGTGTGAGCGAGTTTGACTATAGTCCACAGTTCTAGTTAGGAATGTGCTGTAAGTACATTTTTTTTTTAAATAAGCAAAACAAAACGACCAACATTTATAAATTAGCAAGCATAAATCTAAAATTTTACAGTGCTATCACTCTTGCCAATGCAAATGCCAAAAAGCTTATTTCTACTTGACAGAGTCTGGTTCTACCACAATATATTTACTATTTAATGACTACTGTAACTGAGTCGTATATAGTTGTACATCCGATCTATTTATCTAGTACTAAGTCAAAGATTGTTTTTAGCATTATGTCACCTTTATGTGGCCAGTAAGTTGGCAGAAGTTGTAAGTTGCATACATTTTTATTTTTTCTACTTATATTACAGCTTGAGGAGTGTGCCATCCAGCTGTGGAACTGGGCAGTGACTAAGAATGTGGGCACCAGTATAAGTAAAAATCAGAAAGCCAAAGGTACACCTCTAGCTGCAGTATTTATTTACATGATAACTTTACGGATGATCTTGACACTTGAAAATACTCAGACATATGATCTGAAAGGTTGACACAAAGTAGGGATTTCAAGCAGGGGTAGTCACGATCGTGTCACGTCACATTCAAATGTTCTCACCATCCTCTCAGTGCGTCATGTCGCGTGCAGTCTGCTGTACTGCTGTGAGCCTGATAATCCAACAGAGGGCGTCATCCGCAAGCAAATCCTGGTAGGCAATATTGTAGGCACCCTCTGTGAGTGCTCAACGTTTCAGGAGGACAAGGTCTGTTTGTCAGTGTCTAATCTTTACAGATGGCCAGCAAAACAGGGAGAACCTGGCTGGACTGCAAAAATCCCCAGATGGCAGATAACTTCTTAAGGCTTGCTGTCAAGGTGAAAGAAAAAAAACACTCAAACTGAGAAAGTAAACAGAAATATGGTGGCTTTACAGATTATCCAACATACAATATCCCTAGAGCCTGGAAACCCTCTATAGCCAACTAACGTCCAGAGGTCACGGAGCTGCTGACATCACTTCATCCAAGGGGGATGTAGAGAAGGATCTGCTTCGAATTCTCTCATCCCAAGCAGAATCGGTGAGCTGTGGCGCATGTGATGTTCAACACCTTCAATGTGAATATTTGTTCTTGTGATATTTGGCAGCTGAGGAAGTGCTATTCTGACAGACTTGCAGTGTGAAGTGTGAGACAGCTAAAATGTGAACTGAGAAACAATGAGAGGGGGAAATCTCATTCTGTGCTAATTGGGAACGTTATATATTGTTTGCTGACATTTAATAGAAAGTTCACATCGCTTCTTTGCAGGCCATAAGTCAAGGGAATAACCATGAAGCCGTGGCCTACATGCAGCGCTGTAAAGACATGCTGCTTCGGCTACCAAAAGATGTAAAAAAGCCCTCTGTTATTACTATAACAACACTATATATTGTTGTTTTCACATTTACAATACATATTGCCATTGAAAGTGTGGGGGATGTTAACTGTGAATATATTTTTTCAATGCAGACTGTGTACCTCTGCCTCATGTGCTACAACTTTGGAGTAGACACTTACAATCTGAGAAAGTTTGAGGACAGTGCATTCTGGTTGAGGTAAATATAATATTTACATTCTACTGACAAGTGCTGAGAAACAATGCAGTGGGAAAGGGATTTCTTTCTTCTTCTTTTTCAGCCAAAGCTATGACATTGGGAGAATGAATATGAAATACGCCCCTGAATCTGAAGTCCAGGTAAGACGGGGGCAATACGAAGTTTAGTACAAGCAATGGGTACGAATTAAAATAGTGATTTTATTTTTTAACTGTCATCAATTTCCCTCTCAATAGGCCAGGGTTTTGAGGCTCCTTGCTACTGTTTATTTAGAGTGGGACTGTCAGAGGTTTCAGGAGAAGGCCCTTAATGCTGTCAGCTTAGCCAACAAGGTTTGATAAGATAAATCATTTTCACATTGTAATTTACAAATGCATTTTGAAGCATGCACTTACAAAAACAGCTCAGATGCTCTGTACCTAATGGCACTGTGCAATTTGACAGGAATTTGTGAGCCCCTCTGGGTTGTACTTAAAGATAAGAATACTCCTGAGATGTGGGGCCTCAGACGATCATATCAGAGCAGGTTAGTCATTATCCGACCTCATTCTATTATTTATACAGAATCTCATTAACACAGGCAGCAGCAGGGTATCAGTGGCTGAGAGGTTAGAGAAGTAGATGCAAGGAAGAAAAGTTGGTAGTTTGAGTCTCTGAAGCTACTGGAAATGAAGTGAATTTGTAAAACTCAAAAAATTCAGCTGAATAGAAATATTTTAAGTGTCTACAGTGAACAAAAGTCTACAGTAACTCCTCCCTAGGCTTTTACAGGTCAGGTGAGGTGCTCCAGTATAGCTGCTCAATCTCCAACAATAGAAGATTGTGCTTGTACTGGGGCTCTGCTCAGTGGTGATGTTTGTCTATGGATGACTTAGGTTGAGATAAATGCACGTTTAAAAGCAGATCATAAAAATGTGTTCTCAGGACTTAATGAGATGCTGGAAGCTGAAGTTTCTCTTGAAGTGTGTCTGAGCTCAGTGAAACTACTCATGTCTGAAGACAGGTAAACACCCTAGCATCTTTGTTTGTACTCTCACTTGGCTCTTTGTAGAAATGTATGACGAACATGTGCACATATATATTTTCTTTGTAGGAATGCTCAGACACATACTATTCTGAATTATATCAGTTTTGATTTTTCTAGAGAAGTGTTGGCATTTGAGTATTTGAAACGTGTGTGTCAGCACTTCGAGTCGTCCCCTGACCTGGGAACTGCTCTTGTCTTGCACATTGAGCTACTGCTGCAGAGAGGCAAGGAGCTGTTGGGCAAACAGAAGATAGAGGATATCATCACTGGTACTTTATTTTTCCATTTCAGGTTTGGAGAGTAAGTCTGATTTTAATAAAAATCACATGATGAATTTTATAGTAATGCAGGTAATGCACTGTAGATGTGCTTCTATATTAGTATTACCATTTTTTTACACCCACGCAGGCCACTATACAGGAAAACAGCTGACTCCACAGGCCCTCACAAGTCTACATGTCATGCTGTGGGATAAAGCGTCCAAACACTTTGAGGTATCCAAAACACTGCCTTGTTTATCGTTAATTCACAAGAGATGTTATAGTGTATATCCACATGCATAGTTATCAGCATGTGGTCAGCACTGCTGCCTCTCTCCGTGGACTGTTTTTGCGGTGTTTGCGTGGGATTGCTTTTAAAACCCAAAGACATGCATGTCAGGAATACTCCTATACTGCCTCTGAACAAGGTACTGACCTCAGAACCAGTGGTGGTCCCTGATCCCGGTATTGTGGCTGCCCACTGCTCCTAAATAGTTAGGATAGGTACAATGCAATAATTTCCACACAAGGATAAATAAAAGATAACTGTTCTATCTTTCTTCCCAGGCCAGGAACTATTCTGAGGCTCTTCAGTGGTATAACTACTCCCTGAGTTTCTTCAAGGCAGGTCAGATGGAGCCCAACTCAGCCAAACTGCAGAGGAACAGAGCTTCCTGTTTCCTGCAACTTAAGCAACTGGAAAAGGTGAGACAACTTGAGCCACAACAGCAAGTCAAGGAAATAAATGTGTTGTCCAGTGGCTGCAGTGGGTGGTGTGTGTCAGAACTCACCAGGTAGTTTGTCAGTGTCATCAGCCACAATGGTAAGTGCTCCTGCTACTTTTTTTACAGCTTATTCATGTGATTCATGTTTGCATTTATATGAAAACGTTTGTTTATCAGGCCAAAGAAGCAATTAAAGAAGCAGAGAGATGTGATCCTGACAGCATTTTCACTCAGTTCAGTGTTTACAAGATTGCAGTGCAGGAGAACAATGTGGGGAAAGGTATCTACAAAACATTATCTGTGATGAATATGCAGTTAAAGCATGCATGGTAGATGGTAGCTACATTTTCAGCATATTCTCGGTGGTGATGATGCTGTTTTTTTGCACCAGCTGCAGAGGCAGTGAATGCGATAGCACTTCTATCCAAGAGTCCTGTGGCCAGTGAGGACAGACTGTTGGTATCTGAGAATGCTGCTTCCAATCTCCTCAGTCTGGCCGCTCAGATTGCTTTGGAGGTAGGACTCATTACTCAGTTCTGTACACCAGTCATAACGTTTGTGGAATATATGGGAAAATAATGTTTTTGGTCTGGTTGAATTATTTTCACATTTCTCAGTCATATGGTATTGTTACGATGTTATAGGGCTTCAAAAACCCGGGTTTAGTCCTCAACAGTGGTACCTGAGGGCAAGGTCCTTTAAAGTGATTTTTATGAATAGGAAATGTGTGCCAATCTTTAGTATACCGTATGATTGTGATGAATATGACTGGTGACTGGTGGTATTAATGATGATGAGGATGTTTGTGCCCCTGTGACAGAATGAACAGCAGGAAACAGCCATGAAGGCACTGGAAAGTTTGTGTGAAAACTCCCAAGATGAAGCTCAGGTTCTGACTGCTCTCAGGTCTGTGAGAACTGGAATATACAGACGAAGAGAACACCAAAATAAATAATTTAAACAAATAAAATTACATCTATTCTGATAAACTATCTCTGACATGAAAGTCATAAAGGAGTAGGAAGCCAGCAAAATGTGTTTATTTGAGAATCTCACACAGAAAGCATAATAGACATGGCTGTGAAGGACACATACGGACATCAATCAGTAATCAATGTGTTTCACCAAGGAGGCTTTTTTAAGTTATTGGTTGGTTTCCTTCTAATTTGCTGACATTTTGGCCTTACCCTTTGCTTTCCATGCTGCTGTCTTGAACTAAAAACAAGACTTTTTTTGGATAACCCCTAAGTTTGCTTGCAGCTTTCTCTGAGAACAAAAATACCGAACAAAAAATGATGATAGAGTTTCACACATAAAATGACAACATTTAGTAGAGATGGCTTATGTGCTGAGAGATTGTAGGGAGTCTGTTAGTTTTCTATACACCTCTATGATCCACTGACCTATATTCCCTTGCTTCTCCACTGAAAGTGTGTCTCTGTATAATACAGTTAGTAGGTGAAATAAAGGAGGTCAACACCAGTTTCTCCATTCATCTTTTTATAGGTGTTTGGTTCGACTTGTGCTCTCCACAATAGAAAAATCGAGTGACGAGACAGGGTGAGGCGAAGGGAAAGTACCTAATAAAGTGCGATTATATAGTATTATTGATGCTGCTTTTAATAAAATCAAAACACAGATTTACATTTACTACCTTGCATCACTCCATGTAGGAATGTGAATATGGATGTCTTGCTGCCATATCTAAAAATGGGTGAGTATATATGCAACAGGGTTAAATTGTACTTTTGAAAGAAATGTCTCAACTACAGTATCTGCTGTGTGTTAAAACCCACAAATGTTTTGTTTGCCATCGCTGCAGCTCTGCAGAAAGTTTCACACCAGTCTCGCATGACTGTTGAGCAACGCACAGAGGAAGCTAACTGGTTCAGGAAGATTGGTACTAAGACTCTTTCTCTCCTTGTCACTTCAATCAGACATGGTATGCTATCACGTAAAATCTTGCAGCACCTTCATTTTGTGTGTGTGTGTGTGTGTGTGTGTGTGTGTGTGTGTGCTTCTGTGTGTCCTTGTTACAGCCTGGAACTCGGCTCTGCAGTGCGAGAGCAGCCCTGACAGAATGAGGGATTTCTTTGTGCTCTCTTACCAGGCAAGTGCCCTTATTAGCTTTGTCAGGTGAATTAATCAATATCTACAGTTCGTGGGTGTAGATCAATAACACCTGAACAGGGATTTAACTTTGCTGTAGAAAGATAAACATATCAGTTTAAGATAAAGAATCACAGTGGCCCACAATGATCCCATCCTGCATGTGCATTTTTTACCTTTATTCAACCCCTGAGATGTTGACTGAGGGCTCATACTTGATGTAAGTACATGCATTCATGCCTGAGAACACCTCTATACAATTAGAGGCCTCTGGTGTTGGATGTTGAGTAGATGTTTCAGGGAAAGTGGGATGAACCACTTTATATTAGGGGGAATTATAAAAAGTAGTTGTTGACTGAGGAGAGAATGTTTCCAATTCTTTCCTACCACAAATCTTCCAGTTTGTCTTCTGCTCAAAACCACAGATCACAAGCCCCTGTCTTGTCTGTACTGTAATCAAAATGGAAATACAGTATTTGAGAAATGCAATACTGTCACGCATTAGTTCCTTTGTTATACATGTGTGTGCTTCTGCATGAACTCGTAGCTCTCCCAGCTGTGCCCTCCTGATCGCACACTGCTCATGGGCCAGAAGACATGTCTGTTAATGGCTGCTGCTGCCTCTTTGGAGCTCTGCAGGAAGTCTCTCCTCTCTGCCCAGGTGTGCCACCCACTCCCTCTGCCCATCTCCCACTTTTAGCATGCTCTCCATCCACAGGGATGGAAATTTACCAAGACCAGTGGAGAAGAGAGGTGACTAACCACATTATTGGTGCTGGCGTAGGTGTTTTCATTTGAATCCCTTTGCCTTTGAAGAGGAACTGAACACTAGATGGCGATGATGAATCCAGAATGCTTGTTATGTGTTTCTGTTTGGTTCACAGAGTGAGGAGCTCACTCAGGCTCTGGAGCACATTCAGATCTGTTGGGAGGTCTGGAAAACCCTGAGAGCATCAGGTACCTGAAGTAGCTACACTACATCCGAATAACAGCCATGTTATTTATCTTTCATGAATCAAAATGGAGCTAGACAAATGTATGCTCAACCTATACTTACAGGAAACTTGCCAATGGACCCAACAGACACACTGCTGCTGCTGTATGAATTTGAAGCTCGTGCGAAGCTGAATGACCCCAAGGTTGAGACAGTACTGGAGTCTGCCTTGGAGCTTGAAAATGTTGAAACCAAGGTGCTAGAAACCATTGCAGGTAAAAAAAAACAAGAACACACCCTTGCTGTATTGTTAATGTTCTCTCTGCTGACATGCCTAAAGAAACAGACACGTTCTAGTATTTGCAGAGTGCTGGCATCTTTTTGTTTCTATATGTAGCCTTAGCCATGGAGCCTCCAGCCCACTTCCCTCTGCTGTGTAAGAAGGCCTTGAGGGTTGCTCTCTCTCTGCACAAGAAACAACCACAGGCTGACCTGGCCCGCTGCAGGCACACACCTCACTACTCTTTTTTTTTTTATAATTAACGATCCATTTCCACAAGGTGCTTATTAGGATGGAAGCATTTCTGATTGTGTGAATGTTTTTTGTGTCCCTGTCTTAGCAAGTGCGTTCACAGCCTGATCAAGCTGTCCCTCCCGAGCGGCGTGTCAGAGGTGGAGGCCCATGTGCTCAAGGAGGTGTGGGACTACTACGAGGAGGCCCTGTCCATCATTGCAGCCGCAGTGAGTCAGCACCAATCACACACCGCTATCCCTTGGCTCCCACCTCCTGTTCTCTCCAACAGAACTGCTCCCCGCTATATAATTAACCCCCTCTCTTCCACTCTATGCCTGCCTGCTGTTCTAGAAGCCTCTTTTTATCAATGGGCTTTCAGCCGCACTTCAATTAGCAGATGCTTCCATTCACCACCCCCTTCCTGCCAATTTGAATGTTAATGTGCTGTACAAGTCATCACACTGCCGGTGAGCAGCAGCTCTGAAAAAGGCATCAAATTATTGAGACATTACACTGCTTTAGAGGCAGTGCATATTTCCCCTTTCATATTGAGTTATTACTCGAAAGCTGTGGAGTTCTTTGGATCAAAGTGAAAGCCAGAGATTAAAGTGTTGTGAAAGACGAATTAAACTTTAGAAATGACAGACCTTCGAGTTTGTTTACGGTCTGTTTAAGACTCATAAGCATTAGTAAAGGTTAACATACAGTAGACACAGGATTGGATAGAAGTTACTCACAGGCTTTACCCACTTAAGTCACAGATTTCCTTCCATGCGCTTGGCTCAAGAGAGTCACCCAGGTGGCCTCCATTAAATGCCTTTTTGAACATCTTCCTGCTCTTCTCTGTAGCCAGACGACTTCCCAGAGATGGAGACCCTGTGGTTGCTGACTCGGGCTTGGAACACGGGGATATTGCTGTACAGCCTGGCTCAGTACCCCGCGGCTGAGAAGTGGTGTGGCCTCGCCATGAGCTTCGTCCGCCACCTGGGATCCCTGCAGGAGAGCTACGAGACACAGGTACAGGACTGAAGGAGAGGAAGGGAGGGGATGAAGCAGCAGTAGAACATGATAGAGCTTGAATCATCCTGCTAGTTAGGCAAATATGACAAAGGCGTTGGCCCAAGAAACACACAGGTCTTATGCTGAATTAAATATGTAACCATCATTGTAGACCTTTGAGAGCATGCGGTTATACCGTCGTTTCTTGTGAACCCACAGATGTCTGGTCTCTACAGTGAAATCCTGGACAGGTTGGACAAAGCCAAGAAGAACCTCATCATGGAAGAATAACCGAACCGGGACAGGCCAGCTTGGTGTCAACCGTCTGTTCTGAGGGTGAACTTAAATGGACTTAGTTCCAGTTTGTTGCCGCTAAATGTTACTAATATTGTGGTAAAGTGTTCAGCAGATATTCCACAGTTTGATTTTGTTGCTGTAAATCTGTATAACTGTGGGGCGTCCTGGTAGACTAGTGGTTAAGACGCATAGACCCACATTTGTTCCTGGTTTGATTTCAGTTTGGGACTTTTGTTGCATGTTAGCCCCCTTATTCTCTCTCCCCCATGTTCCGGTCTTTCTCTACTGTCTCCTGACAATAAAAGCTTAAATTCCAACTACGAATCTTTATAATTGAAATAATTCCATTTTTTTCAAAGCCACCGATTCACTTAAAGTGGAATAACAAGCACGTCAAAATCATAACTGAATCACGTATTTTATTTTCAAACAAATAAACTCTTGTCAAGTCCCAAAATAAAACCCAAACAAAAGTTGCAGGACTGTGTTCCCTCATGACTAGGACAGGGAAGACCATGAGGCCAAGTGTCCTGATAGGCTGTACCACCTGCAGTGACAGGAAGGAAACTACTGTACAATCAAAGGGTTCATGTTTGCAAGCACTTACTGCACAGATGTGCTATAACATAAACATCATCACCCAAAAGTACAAACAAGAACCCTGACCCCCCCACCCAAAAAATAAAAGCATATATGTCATCATTTCTCTCATCAGAACAAAGACCCTCATCAATTATACACACACAGAGGCATTCAGGTTCCATCTCGTTATATACCACAACCTCAATGGAAAGAGTAAAATGAAATCAAGTTCTTTGGGCTTTGACATGGCTGACTGAGGTATGAATACCACACACATTGTTAACAGTCAGCTGTATTTCAACTATACACCAGAGAGGACCAATTCTAAACTTCTAATGATGTATTGATCAATGCTCCTGGTTTCTGTGATATTGTGTAGGTTTCTGCCTGCATCTCTTTTTAATTATTTTACAATATATTTTTTTTTAAATCTATACACCCATACACGTTCCACAAGAAATCACATGTAGACAGGCCCTACTTGCAGGAATTGAATTCCCAACTGACTAGTTAAGTTTTCCAATAGGCATTTGAAGAGAAATACCAACAATACAGCACATTTGTATGGAAATTATATCTCAAGAGTAGCTCAAACTTTACTTACCTGACATTTGTGGTCTATAAAACATGTTTGTCCCAGTTTGATTCACACATGCATGAAGCACAGGTGAGGGGGATCTGCTGGGGGCTTATTTACATTGTACAGCTACCACACCCTTTGAAACAGTCTGCAAGCAGTTTATAAATGGCTCTGTTCCCTTCGGTTATTCCCTGAACTCTGGTTTTGACACAGGTAATGACAGCTGGTTTAGCAGTGGTGCCTGGCAGGTGGGCACACCTGTTCAGAAAATGCCTGCAGGTACAGGTGCTCTGTGGGTGGGAGAGAGCAGGGGACCCAGAGGTCTACGTTACCACTTCCTGTTGGGTCTGGCTCTCTGAGAAGAAAGAAAAAAAAAATCCCTTTGCACTCTTCAAAAGGATGAGGAGGAAAGCGACCACAGTATTCCTTCTTCAGACGTGCTCTCTCACATGCACACATTAACATACTGTGCCAAGATCTGCATGGGAGGGTGGAGCAGGTCATTTCAATCCTGGTGATGCCATACCGCCAACTCAAAAGGTTACCACACCAATGGCCTTGAACAAGCTCCCCGGCCTCACGAAAAAGAGAAGACATGTAATACAGCCTGATTACACGCCTTTAACTAAGCGACAGTACTGTTAGTACTTGTTTGTTCACATTTGACAGCTATGAACGACTCTGTGTCACCGCCCAAACATGGCCTTTCAGTCGCAGGGGAAATGGTATCTGTACGTTAAGATTCCTGAGCTGGTCTAGCTCACCCCAGACACACTTAAGAGCTCAACACAGTGGTTCAACACCTGCCGACGACAGACTCATTAAGAATTCATACGTTTATAGATACACAAAGCATATAGGTTTAATCAAACCCAACTTTAGTGTTGTTTTTGGTAGGGGGACAGGGGGACAATCCAAAACAGGTTATATTGACTCTTTAATTGTTAGGACATCCAATACAATTATTGTCTTGTTCTACCCGTTTTAAGGCCACCGTCATGGCGGCAGATAGGACAGTACCATGTGACCATTCAATCAGAAGAGAATCCTCTTGGAAGGCAGAGAGTGTAATAGGGTGGTCTGCTGCTCAACATGAGTTAGGAGGCTCTGGCTGTCCAAATTGTAATTCAATGGCCAAATTCTTCTTTAATTACACTGGAAGGAAGGTTGAAATACAGGAGAGAGAAAAGGCGCCCACAGAGGTGAGACTTTGTTTTATCTATTGCACTCAAGTCAGGCCCCCTGGCAGTTGGAGGACACAAAAAAAGTAAGAAAAGATGAGAATGTTTCCTCTCTTTTCCTCGTCAATTGTGTGCAGCCTCCCTAACAGACAACAGGTAGTCACAAAACAGAATTTGTATTTGATGTAAGGCAGTTTGGTGTTTTGCAGAGAGCCCAGTTACACTTCTCTACCCCCGTCCTTTACACAGAGCAGCTAAAAACCACAAGCAAAAAATCCCACAAAGAAAGAAAAAAAAAATGAAATCTAACAGCCCTCCAAATTGACAATTCTAGTGAAGTGTAAAATGTGTAGTTTTTAATATGTAGTAAAATCTCAGTGGGATTTTATCATTTATCTTGTGATTTCATAATATAAATGTAGAGATTCACGACGCATTTCTTCCTCTTGATCTGCCTCCCGAGATGTCTTTTATCAGCTGCAGCACAGACAACTGGCAGACGACCAAACAGCAAGCTGGTTTGTGATAAATAGATCACCAGTTTGTAGGCTCCACTAATTTCCTCAGTCATTATAAACAAGAGAGATGACTCCTTGAACAGTACCATCAGCAGGGCTTGATTTTATCCAGTCTTTTTAGAAAAAAAAACAAAAAAAAAACCTTAATTGGTCTTCACTTCTCATCTTGCGTGTCTTCTTAAATGTGATTTGATGAACATTTACAAAGTGTTCCAACTTGGTATGATTAGTCTCTGTTTCCCTGCAACTTCTTTTTGAATCCCAACTCCTCTCTTTCTGTAAAACATTCTGATCTTCAGTCAGTCCCAGTTCACAAAAGGATTTATTCCTTTTCCCTTTTGTTTTCATTTGACAAATTCCTTTGGAATGGCATTTCCAGTCTTGAATGGATTTGTTGAGAAACTCATGCAGGGGTGTGCACAGTCACAGTAATGGTGATAAGACTTCTTTTTCATTTAGAGAGTAACATAATGATGACACTAAAACTTGATATGAAACATATCTGCAAAAAGGAGGTGAGGAGGGGGGCTATTTGGGCTTGGGTGGGGTCTCTGGGAGGCAGGTGGGGAGCTCTGCACCGATGCAGAGGGGACGGCAGGGAGCTCAGAGCTTCTCTGAGGAGGGGATCCAGATGTAGGGACCAGACTGCTCCTCAATGATTAGCTTGATTTTGTTGTAGATCTCCTCTAGTGAGTCACCCTGTACAATAGCTGGAGACACAAAGAGCGGCAGATGCATTTGCTGAGACGCATCAGAACTGCAGTTGAAACAACATTTATCTATAAATCAATAGATAATTAATCGGCAACAATTCTGATAATTGATTTTCAGTTGTTAAA
Source organism: Enoplosus armatus (assembly GCF_043641665.1). NCBI lineage: Eukaryota > Metazoa > Chordata > Actinopteri > Centrarchiformes > Enoplosidae > Enoplosus > Enoplosus armatus. Next base: position 14,761,087 of record NC_092189.1, read on the forward strand.
TCAAGCAAAAATGCCAAACATATATAATGTCTTTAATTAATTTAATATACTTAAGTTTCGGACCGTTGATCGAACAAAACAAGGAATTTGAAGACATTACCTTGACATTACATTTCATACATTAGAGCTGAAAAGAGTAGTCAATTAATCAATTAGCTGCTTTTTGCAGCTTTTTTCAAATCGTTTGAAGTCATTTTTGAAGCAAAAGTGCCAAACATCTGGTTCAAGCTTCTCTGTTGGAAGGTTTTGCTACTTTTCTTTTTTCTTATGTCTAATATCTTTGGGTTTTAGACTGCCGGTCCTTCATTATTGACCAAACAATTAATCAAGAAAAGAATTGACAGATTATGCTATGATTTAAAAAATCATTACTTACAGCCCAACTCTGAGCTACAAATATTTATCAGTGACCCAAAGCAAAGGGCAGTGAGACCAACCTGTGAAAAACTCTCCAAAGTCTTGCTCCAGCTTAACCGCCTTGTCAAAGACTTTATTGGCCTGCTCGTACGTCTGCCTCTTATTCATTTCCCTGAAAAAAGACAAGAAGTTACGGTTAATGTCACAGACACACTTACTCTGATACGGTGTGTCAAAAAGCTCAAACTTACATTAGGGCTTCAATGGATTTTGGTTTAATAAAGATGGCAATCGGATAAAGTTGTGCTTGCTGCAGTCGTTTTATGGCATTCCCAGACACATCCAGAATGCAGTGTTTCCCCTGTAGACAGGTAGAGATAGGTTCTGTCAACTTTTAGATTTTTGTCACATAATTAGGCCACATATTCATGAAGGATTGATTGTGGTTCTTGTAATGCTGCAAAAATGACTACTGCAAAAAATTAGTAACACATTTTGGTAGTTGGGGGTGGAACTTTAATTACAAATTGCTTTCCGATTTAGCAGGCATCCTAACATGCCTCTGGTTACACCCCAAATACACCAAACCCAATCTGGTAACCCAACCCCAGAGAGAAACCCAAGTTTCTGCGCCTACCCTCTCAGCCACAGTTCTGACAGACAAGATGCTCGTCCCATAGAGGTTCTCATTGAACTGGCCAGCCTCAATGAATTTATTATCCTGAATGTCTTTCTCCATTTGCTCTCGCGAGCCCACAAAGTGGTAGTCCTGGCCGTCCATCTCGTTCTCTCGCCTTGGACGAGTCGTATCTGCAGAGGGGAATAGAAAAAGTGTATTTTTGTCGCTGCTGTTATGTTTAGTGTGCTGTCTGGGTCGGGTTGTTGCTGTAAACTCACGGGGTACACAAGAGCCAAACTTGTGGGGAAACTCAGAGATGAGGTCATCATTTACTCTGTCCTTCATTGGGCCCAAAATGATCACAGGCCTCGTGTAGTGTACTGCATTAGAGACAAAGACGGCAGTTGAGGATACATGTAGAAATATACAATATATTGACTTATGCATCATGTTTTTTGTGCAGAAGTTGTTCACTTACTTTCCTGTCGAATGACTGGCTCATAGGAAAGGATTGTGTCCTCCTGTCCCTCTGTAATAAAACACAAAAAGAATCAGACATTTTAGATCTGATTTAAAGAAATACAATACAATTATCATGGCTGATAAAACACCGAGAGGAATATTAATTTACAGATCAGTCATTTCACAGGTAAATCTATGTGGGCAGTGTAAAACAGACCAGAAAGACCATGAGAAATGAAGGTGACTCACTCGAACTGCTTTCACTGTCACTTGTGTTGGATGTCAGGCATTCTGCAAAGGCATAAGAGAGCGAGTTGCAGGTAATCTCAAAAGCAGTACAGCCACAGTTAAATTCAAACAAATTTCTCTCTTCTTATGGGTGAAAATTATTTTCACCTGCCTTTTTCCTTAGAGAAAAATAACACTGTTTCTCAACATCTAGACCATTAAAAAAAGGGGATAAAGAAAGCAGAAGTCTTGCTTGGTGCGGCAGCCATGCTCTCGCAATATTAGGGATGTGGTTTTAGGTGCAAGCAATAGGAAATTAAGTGTTTCCTGTTACAATATCCCAACTGAACCGCTATTCCCAGGCCAATGTTTCCTATTGCTAGATCTGTGCCTGTGGCAGCGGATCTCATATCAGGGAAAAGACAAAGAAAACACACAGGCGTTACGCCGTCCACAGGAGGGGGCAGGAGCTGGCTGACTCAGGGGAACTGGAGGGAAAAAGTGTTTCCAACCAGGCCTGCTCTGGTGACAGATATACTCCAGCTCTGTGTGACCTTATCTGACAAAACTCTGCTAAACATTTATTGTAAAGACCCCATGAGACATTCAGAATAAGTCTAACGCTTACTCACTCTCCCTTGGGAATGCATATTTTATATGTACTGTGACTCTACGTAGGCATGTGTGTGTTGCGTGTGAGCACGCACATAAGTCTGAGTGTGTGTCACTCTAAATGTGTGTGGTTTTAGCATTCCCAGCTGGGTCTGCAGTGACAAAGCATTTTTTTTACTCTGAGCTCAGGAGAAAGCTGCTTGACACAGTAGAACCACACACTTACTCAAACTCTTTGATCCATAAAAGTCATCGCTTAACCCTGGGAAGTCCTAGGTGTCCCGAACAGGTGAGAGCAGAAACCAAGAGAAGAGAGCAGACAGGAAGAAGAAGAGGTTAGTGAGAGTTGGGACAGAGAGGGAGAGGAGTGCTGTGTAGTGCTCGCCAGGCCCACTGACACATGGCGCTGTGCTGTACTCATTAAGCCTGAGCCCCACTTTGTTCATAGTAAGCCACGGCCTTTCAATTACACAAGCCCAATCCCATTAAAATGGGATTTTGACCTGTTAAGTGTTAAAGCTTCAGTCCAGTTAATGAGATTCTTCTTGTTGTGGGTCAGTGACTGACTGGAGAATTGATCAGGACTTATACAAGGAGTAGCATCACAGTGTTAGAAGGCCCGTGTGTTAATGCAGCCAAGAACTTATGCACACACGCGCACACACAGCTGGCAGCACACACAGCTTGACACTCCTCTGGAGCCCGTAGACAGATGCACAGACACACCAGAGAGAACCCCACATCTCCAGCCTGATGCTGGCTCTGCATGTGGGGCCTCTCTCTGGGACAGTGAGAAAGGGATGCGAGTGGTGCCATCACACAAACCATCCCTGGAGGTGAGCGGAAAGATGAAAGTTGAGTGACAGAACCGAAGCATGAAGGGGAAACGACGAGGAAAAAAAAAAAACAACCCCACCCCCCCCTTGATCACACAGCTGGTACTCACGTTCAGACTCCACCAACTCCTGCACAATATTCTCCTTGCTCTTGTAAAACGGGAACTTGCGTGAGAGGTTGAAGCTTTTTTTGCGCTTTACTTTGACTGGCTGCTTGTCGATGTGTGGGTGAGAAGGGGGTGGGGGGGCAATGAGAGGGTGAAAGCAAAAACAGAATGGGTTTCAATGAAGGTACTTAACACCCATGCAAAAAAACAAAACAAATGAAAGGTAAACAAACAATACACATCAAATAATGAAAATGAGAAGCAGGTAATGGGTGAAAATGAATGGCATATCAACATGAAGGAAACAGGCTTCTGTTTACCAACTTAAACATGTACCATTTTCATTCAACTGAATCTGCTTGCATTATAGATGATATAAACACAACATTACAGCTGATTTATACTTCTGCAAATTACATCTGACAGATCAGCCTCTGACAAACGTGCAGACATTTTGTAAGTGCACATTTCTTAATATCACTGAGTGCACGAGGCTGTGGAGGTTTACAGAGACCTCTCATCTCCACGGAGCTTCTGTGTAATCTATACAGTAATATGAGCGCTTTTTGTGCTCGCTTCAGTGAGCAGGTGCTGGTCTCTTTCCCACACTCAGGGGGAAGTAGGCCATCTCCCTGGGAGCCCAGCAGCAGCTCTGAAGACAGCCTCTCTGGCACCAGGGCAGGGAGCAGCTGGCCCTCTACACTTACCCTGTTAGACTCAATCATGCCTGTCCTGGCGTGGAACTTGACTGTTTTTAACCTGGCCCGCTCCTTCTTCTCCACTCTGGGGGGAAAAAAAAAAAAAAGAAATAAAGTTTAGGCTGGGCATGAATGGTAGTAGTCACATTAGCTTTGTCTGGCATTAACACACTGAAAAATGAAGAGCGAGTGTACCTTTTCTTGCTCGGAATGACCCCAATCTGCTCACTCTCTCCATGTGGCGTGACCAGCCTTGCCTGCCACCACTCATCATCTGAAGCATTTATGACATGAAGGATATCCCCATAAGAGAAGCTCAGGCCTTGGCTGGGCAGGCAGCTGTCCCTCGTTCGATCGTAGTCAAACAAAGCTCTACAAAAAAAAAAAAAAAAAGGCTTTGGTTACACTCCTTCCCTTCCTTTTATCTTGAATTTGTGTGTAGAGATTCCACTTGCACCATGATCAAATTACTCCACACTTGGCACAAAATGGCAGCTATGAATATTCTGCATTACATTATTGGTCTTTGTTATCTTTTCTCACACTTCACATTGCTTGCATGTGGGCTGTGACTTGACTGAATATGTGGAAATTAAGATGACAATGTAAAATCTGGCGAAAGTCATCGTTGATACATTCAGACACGTCACTTACTACATTCAAATGTTGTATTGAAACAGTAAGTGTCTATATAACCATACAAACATGAGGTGGAGAATACTGTCACATCTTATTCAGGACAACACGTATATTAAAAGCATGCCATTCATAAGTTTCCACTTGACATTTCTAACTGCTGTTGCCACATACTTTCCATGACATGCATACACTGTTTATTGTCTGTCTGAGTGCGTCAGTATCTTGTCAGACAGGTAAACCCACTGCCATTTATTAATACCTGCTTTACAGGTTTAAACTTAACTTGACCTACAAGCCTATATCTCCAGGCCACAGACCATAGTCCAGTAGACAGACATGTCGTGGCCAAAAAACATTTTCTCCTAAAGATTTCTGCTGGAGTACTCCTGCCGACGGAAACTGCAGTAAGTGCAATAAGTAAACAGTAGTGCTGAAACTGTCATGATGCAATCTACTGGAAGCTTATCTGCTCGTGTGCTTTACAGGGAAACAAGTGCACTTTTAACATATGTTGATGAATGATAGTCAAATTCCTATCTTTAACCACGTTATATAGCACCTTGACATACATATAAAGCATATTTCAGAGACAGCGTGAGCACATGTGACACAGTTGTTTTTTTTTTGAGAACACCTTAGGGGCTTAACGCCTCCACATTCCTGAGGCTGGGCTGGGAGGACATGGCGGCTCCTGCATCAGCCGGCTAACTAGACAGCTTTTCCAGCATAACTGTGGGCTTAGTCACCCGCACAGGAGCAGGCTAGGCTCTACATGCCTCATAGGATAGGAGCTGGTCTATAAGAGAGGTATGAGTCAGACCTGTTAATGCTCATCTCTCTATATCAGGCATCCAATGAGATAACACCTATATATACTTTTGATATATCCAAGTAAGGTCCATTGTTGAACTTCGGCAATCTAGTAATGTAGCCATTAGGCTTAGGTTAAGTGAAGCGCATTAGTGCTTCAGTAGAAATATGGTGGAGCACTTGGACTATGGAGTTACATCACGCAGTCCTTTCACCTTGACCTCTGCGAGTCCTTTGTGACTCGCTGCATTTGTGCGAGCAGAAGGATGCCACCTGTTTTAATTCCTAAATGAGCCTCCATCCAGTTTGGCAACCTGCCCAAAGTGTCATAACACAGGTCACTTCGACAAGCTCCACTGTCAATCTACATTACACAAAGTGGAGTCAATGTCATACGAGGCATCAACAGCAACACACAAGAACAGGGAATGCCTGTCCATCAGCTTTTTGATGGTGATGAATAGTATCAACCCAATGCCCTAAATTAAATGTTACCCTACAAACAGCTCAGTGTGAAGTATCATGTTTTATCATATGATGTATGTGCTATACGTCACGCTGCTGTACTCTCACAGTGTGGCTACTTTTGACAACATGTGCTTTCCGGCTTTATTCTCCCCCCACAGGCAGGTAGAGGTTTATTATGCAAGAGTGGCTATTTTGACAACAGATCTTAAAATTTGATGTTGTGAGTGCAAGCATGACTGTGTGTGTGTGTGTGTGTGTGTGTGTGTGTGTGTGTGTGTGTGTGTGTGTGTGTTCCAGCTTTACCTGACGTAGAGAGAGCGTTTCTCACTGGTGCGCAGGGAGCCTGATCCTGAGCTCATGCTGCTGTTCATCATCTGCTCCCTCAGGTCGTGGATCTTGGACTCAAAGCGACTGTACTCTGCATTGGAAGAAACAAACAAAACAAACTGCGTCAACAGCACCCCAAAAACAGGGCCCTCGCATATGCTACCCCTTTGGGCTTTAAGGTTGATACATCCGAGGATATGGTGGTATTGTAAATAAAAGAGGCCAAAAGCGTCTTGGACCCTGCTCTTGTTTTACTGGAAAATTGTTGGAGATCTCAGTGTCTGAGTTAGCGCTGCGGTGAGCTGGAGTGAATAGAGGAAAGGTTCTGCAAATCCTTAGGCTGATTAATGACCCCAGGAACAGATGGTTTATCACAGATCTGCCTTACACATCCAGTAATGTCTCATGTCAGGTAATTAATTATACAGATTAATTAAGTTCAACATGGGCTCTTTAGTGTGGTTAAAAAAAGGGAAGGCCTCTAACAATTTCAAATGCATGACCATTTGTCATAGGTGTGTAAATCCAGTTGCTGCTCAGGAGCACGGGGATGATATATGAATCCACCTGGACCTCCTCATTAAGAATGCTCTCATTAGCCTGCTGTGCACAGCGTGCTCTGTGCCCGGGCTGCTGGAACAAGCTAGGCCACCGCACCACACAGCACACGGCTAGATAAACAGACCAGCAGATGCACCTAGAAAAACAAGAAGGCTAGGTCGCTCATGTGAACACACAAAGGAGGTGTCAGGACCACAAAAAAGCAGCACTGTGAGCAACCAGTTTTGCCATATATCTAAATGTTTTGACTATTTTAAAGTAATGGCAGTTAGAATTAATAAGTGTTAATGTTTCGTGTTGCTCAGGAATGTTGCCGTATACGACAAACTAGAATCACATTTACAACGTACATTATTGCTCTAATGACACAACATATCTATCTGGATCATAATTAGCCTATAAAAAGAGGGCGAGAGAATATAGTTCACATTTATTCCACATATCTCTTTTACTGCCATGCCTTTAGGGGTTGACTCCTACCTTAGAGCTTAATCATCCATAGCTGGCAACATTTCCTGTAACGTGAACAACAAGAGATCAAAGTCCACATTCTGTCGAACAAGCCTACAGGTAGCCTTAAAAAACAAACACTCATGCCTACAAAAGACGATTTAGCCGAAGTTAGTCCAAGCTCCCAGAAAATTCAGGGCAGGTGCAATAACAAGCTTCAGGTCGCTGAACTCTAACCCCCCGCCAAAACCTACAGGAGACACATAGCAAACACAGAACCTGCCCCAGGCCTGGTGCCAGCTCTCCACCCTGGTCTCTGCTCAAAGGGTTAACAATACAACAGAGTGACGCTGCAAGGTGAGGTAACCAGACACCGCCTGGCTGCCTGTAACCAACAGCAACGTCCTAGCACTCCTAGAACAGGGGCAGCACATGCAGAAACAGCCATTCAGACTAGTCCACTTGGCTCTCAGGCACAGGAGACACGAGAGAATGGCAGCTTGGGAGAGGAGGGGTCGAGGGACAAGACAAAGAGAAGCTTAAGAGAGGGAGCAGTCTTAATGGCCTGCTTCACAATACCAGCAACCTGAAGGGCTGGCTGTGAGATAGTACTATGAGCAGCACAGGTGGTAGAGCCAAACACTTTGCTTCTTCACATTCCTAATGTCCAAATGATTCATCTAAATACTGTAGACAAGAGCAGCAGGAAGAGCACTGAACTACAACCAACTTTAAGCCTCTGTAGGGAGTTGGAGTGGGAATCATACACTATAGTATAAATTGCAGCCGCGCCTCGTTTATAATGAGGACATCAGAGTGCAGGCAACTCTGCAACACGATCACCTACGTATAGCACATCAACTGATCAATCTGTGGCACTTACTTCCTTTATGATGAAGTACTTTCAGTTTCCACCAATTTTATATTTCTGATTATAAGAAACCGTAAAGGAAGTATACACCTGTTACACAGAAACGGAAGGATTCTCCCAGTACTTCAATAGAACGCGTTGTGACAGGGTGTTTCCTTAACTGATTAATGATTAAAAACCCCTAAAAAAAAGGGTGCCCTTGTGGCCGAGAGGCTCAGGCGTTGACCATGAACTGCGCTGTCTTCGGTTGGCAACCAGCCTGGGACCTTTGTTGCATGTCACTCCCCATCTCTTTCTCCTGTCATTTCCTGTCATCTCGCTACCCAAACTAAAAAACTCCTATTATGTTTTTACTTCATGGAAATTTTACAGTCAACATGGTCTATTTTTGCAGCAGAACTTATATAATTTAGCTATTTGACTCAGAAATTAACACCTGTAAGTCATTTGAGTCATAAAATAAAAATGAAAAAAAGATAATGCCGTCTCTCAAAATTGCTGCTCCCACTCTGCCTGCCGTTATTTAACAAATGGCCGAACAAAACTGAAAAGACACAACATAATTCTGCACAATTTGCCATTTGTAGGCGATAGAACATGTACTGGATAGAACATGCAGAACTCAAATCTTAACCCATTCTCATATCAATGAAAAGGGCTATAGCTTCCAGCAACCAATGCTTATATAAAGTAGAAATAGGTTAGGCCACCCAATTATCTAACGACACTTACATTAAGTGTTACTTGTTTTATTTAAGAACATAACCATATTTACCTGGTTAAGAATGAGTCATCTGTGCTGTGTCAATTAATACATTTTTAAATGCTTTCGGAAATGGGAATAACGTTAAGACTCTGTCCCTTAAAGCACTTAATACACAAGAGCTAGCCTATATTTTTAGGAGTGACCCACAGGAAGAAAAGACGGCTAATAGAAACTGGAACTATTCTGTATCTCTCACTCCCACTGCGTGTCCTCATTAGTCGTACAGCTTTTTTATTTTGGGGGACGGTCGCTTCTCTTTTGATCCAGTTACGCAACACAGCAGGCATGTACTTGTAATGTGAGAGTGTGTTATGTTCTCAGGGAGAGTTGAGCCAGTGAAGGCACTAACCCCAATAATATACTGCAGGAGGAACAAGTAGACCCTGGCTGCAGTATCTACAAACTTCTGTAATGCACACTGATGTGAGTTTTGTGAGGGCGCACAGAGTTCAACATTTCCTCCACGGCCCCCCCTCCATTTCCTACATGCAAGTGTAATTACAATCCTTGATAGTGGGGCGAAACAGCATGTGGCTATACACCCCTCACTTCCTTTCCTTCGGACTGAGTGCAAGTTAAAGACTTGGTGATGCTCCAGTGAGAGTCAGGGGGGCTCCTGCTGCAGCCTGTGGGCTTCTTGTAGTCTTCAGCGCTGGCCTTTCATCAGAGGTCTGCGGACGCTCAGGTCCCGGCCCCGGCCCCTGAGAATACTGTCCAGGCAGTTTGCCCTGCATAAACTAGCATTCACCCCTTCACTTCCTCCCCCTGACTGACCTTGTACAGCTCACTAGGGGTTCCTCCTGCACCAAACTCAAACGAAATAACATGTCACACACCGCTTCAGGATGCCAGCAGATTTACTGGCGACAGATCTCAGGTCACCAGTGGGGATGCAGGAAGTCAATCATTTGCCAGAACTCGACTCGTGTGTTCAGAGAAGTTAAGCATTGTACACAAACAGATAACTGTCCTTCACTGGGTTACAAAGGGGGCGCAGAGCTGAAAGCACGATTTGGTATGGAAAACAAAGCTTCCCTTCAACTAACCACATCATTATTCAAGATGCTGCCTGATTGGTCTGGCATGTGAGACAACATCAACTCACATGGACAAGAACGAGGCATTATAATCAGCATTTTGTAGCAGAAGGAAAACCTATACCGCAATATTGTTGGTTTTCATCTCATCTCAGCCTTTAGCGTAGCTCTGTGCCAATTCACCAATCCCGTTCCACTTCAATTTCAATGACCTTGGAGAGCTATTGGACATTTAAGGCTTGTTTGTTATTGAAAGAGAAAGGCATAAGGATTGGGAGCATGCTAGAACGTATGACCCTTCACATTCCTGTCATAGCCCAACCTGAGACCTCAACCTAGATCTAAACCTCACAATATCCCTTCCATCGTTGTTATAGCGTTACTGCAGCATGCTCAAGTACACATGCAAAGAATTACAAAAACACTGAGAAAAATGCAGCTTCCAACGTAAATGTAATGCACAGCCAATCTACAATTTACTGATACAAAGAAAGAGTGGTGCCATTTTGTGAAATACGCTCTTTAAAATTTGAAAATAACTAACAGGCTGTCCAACAAATAACTTCTGCTCTAGTCAGCATGAAAATGCTTGTGGCCAGAGACTTGTATGTCCAAAGTCTGTGTGTGGCAGTGACATACAGATGTAATGTAAATGTAATTTCACAGATGAGGTCACTGTTTAAATCACCACCACAAAGCTGACACACACCTGTTTGACCACACCTGTGTGACCCCACCTTCAGGTTTAGGTTACATAAGAACAGTCAAGCAGTGATTTAAGGTGCCTGAATCAATCCTGCTGTAAATAAATAACATCATAGAGCTACTTCAACTGGCCTCAAGTAGGTATTACATTGCGAAAGGACAAAAAACAAGTCATTACACCAAACAATTGCGGATTCCAGGTAATGACAGGGGTTTACCATAGAAGTGGTTGTATTAACTACAGTAAGGGTGAGGCTATCACATGTCTGCCATGGTAACTTATTATTAAATTAAAAGCTGATTCAACTTTAACGTCTGTGTTGTCACTTGGAGGAGGCTAATTCCTGCAGACATACTTAGTTTTTATACTGTAACGTTACTACTGGAGTAAAACAACAGGTTACAGCTAGGAAGGGCAACTAACGTTAACTACCTCGGTACAGCAGCGGTCAAGATAAACCTGTTCTACAATGTACAGACTCAGTTTGTTCCCGTTTCAATGTGTGAATATTTTTCCGCGATCTTCCTTCCTCGTCTCACCTCAATTCAATGAAACTGCGGCTATTATTTCGCTGTCGCAGCCGGTAGTTTCTTCATCCAGCCATTAGGGAGTTCATGCGGCTTCTGCTCTGTTGTATTCGAGCCCATCCCCCATCCGCACAGGCTGGTAGACAGATAAAAAGTTGGAAGTTTTCCCTTCTCCACCTTCAGTTAAAACCCTTTTTTAAATTTTTTCCCCCGGTGTCGTACCGGCAGTAGAGCTCGCAGTCTCTTCTCAGTGTCTTCTTAACATCGCTGTCCGGGTTTGTGTCCACGGTCTAACAGCGGCGGCTCAAGGGAGCTCGGGGTTTGAACAAGGAAGGACAACAGCGGTTGGTTTGCCCGCCTTGCAGTTGGTTCAACACTCCGGCAGCCTGCTGCTAACGCAAGTGCCGCCCCGGAACCTGAATACGTCTTACAGCGAGCGCTGCCCTCATTTGAAGCCAGAGCTTATCACGGCCAGGTAGATCTGCAGCGTTAAAGGGGTATTCCTACATGTTTAGTATTGCAACTTTCTTGAAGTTGATGCACTTGTGAGAAATGGGTTTAAAAAAAATCCGACCTAAATCAAATCAGCAGAGGCCGGGATATCCTGCTTTTTATTTCCTAGTATGAGCTGATGAGCTTCAAAAACACTGCATCCTACACTTCCCACAATTCCCACCAACTTTCCTTAGACTTTCACTGCCTGGTAAATGCCCAGTCTTTTAAAGGAATACACACACATTTTGGGAAATGTGCTCATTTTCTTTCTGGTGGAGAGTTAGATGATGAGAAGATTGATACCACCCTACATGGTACATGATTACTGGTTGTTTTAGCTTAGCACAAAGACTGGAAACAGGGGGAAACAGCTAGCCTGGCTCTATCCAATGGTTAAAAAAAAAGACTTCTGCCACCTATGAATCTAAAACATGCTATGTTGTTTGTTTAATCCGACATGTCATGCTTTTACAGGGGTTTACATGTGCCAGACTATTTCCTGGAGTCTTGTTGTCGTAGTGAGGTTGCAAGGCAACCAGTGGAGATTCCAAAGTGACTCATTGTGTCGTTTTTACACTTTGGTTTTGGTACAAATTAAATAAAACGACATACAACATGTTCATTAGTGAGCTTTAGAGGTGCTGGAAGGCAGATTTTGTTACCTTTGGACAGAGCCAGGCTAGTGTTTCCTGTTTCCTGCTGCCAACGATGCCTTCATATTTACCTTAGCCAAGAAAGACAATATTTTCCAAAATATCAAACTATTCCTTTAACTTGCTGCCTCTAGTTTGTAATGCAGGTTTTCTGTTTATAGTTTTTAAGGCCAAGTTGAGATAGCCCCGATGACATCCTGGGTCATTTTCTATCTCCAGAGCTACAGAAGACATTTTAGACACTTTTTCCTCTGATTTTGACGTGTAAAATCAGTGTTGGGTCCCTTTAATATGCCTCAAGAACAAGACTGGATTACCAACCAGGCAAAGTGGGCAACTGCAGACTCCAGGTTCACTGTCAGTTGGTTTTGGTAATTTGATTGATAACCCTTTCCAATACATCCCATCAAAACTGTGGGTTCAAGACCCATTTGACACAATATCGTGAAGTATTCATGTGTGATACACGACAGTATGGCCTCACCTTCAGGCCTGTACTGAGCTATGATGGTGACAGTCTGTCCAGCTCTCTTCAGTGCTGCAGCAGCCTGCTCATGTGTGGCGTTCCTTAGGTTCACTCCATTCACCTGCAACAAACCAGGAAGACAAAACATCTTTTAGCAAGAAAACCCAGATTAGATGCTAAAGGTGTGCCGCTTGTCTGATTATCAGCAGAGGAAACAAGTCTGGCTGGATGGAGCAAAGCTGGATGGTTTCAGCCTGTGGAGATAACATCTGCCCTCACCATGTAAAGGCCTGACATTAAACATGTTTTAGATTATATGTATTTTTTTTTTTACCTTTACTAAAAGAAAAGTTGACTTTTACTGAAAGATAAGCGCTGATTTTGAATAAGCTTCTAAAAAAGTGAGTACCGTTTTTAGCTGTTAGTGTTGACACAATCATGCTGCAGTACAGACATTTATTCACCCTTAGATTGAATAACTTGTGTTTTTCATATAATGTGTGGAAAGCAGGCATATATTTAAATCAACGCTGGGTCCTGAAAGAGTTGTGAAATACAAGTCAAGGGATTTAAATATCTAATTTATTGAGTACTTTATTGATTCACAAAAGTCTCTTGTCTGACAGAGCACAGCTTAGCTCCCACAGAGTTGTTATGGATTTAATGTCTTGCTCAAGGACATTTCAGCTGGGCAGATGTTTGCTGGCTTTCTAAACACGAGGCAACCTTCATTCTATCATCATTATTCTGACAACAGGAGTTGGCTGAAAATCTCTGAGAGCTGCCTCAAACTTGTTATAGATGTTGATGTGGGCAAACAGAAAGCTCGAGGTTGAGATATACTGACCGAGAGAATCCGGTCGCCCCTCCTCAGCTCGCCACTCAGGTCAGCCGGCCCTCCTGCCAGGATGAAGGAGACGAAGATGCCTTCTCCGTCCTCCCCGCCAACGATGTTAAAGCCCAGGCCTGTGGAGCCCTTGTGCAGCAACACCTTCCTTGGCTCCCTGCCAAACAGAGTGACAGCGTCAGGGTGAAGGGCAGGACTGAGAGCACAGAAGAGATGGGCAGAGAGAGAGAGAAAGAGATATGACCAAAACTGAAATAGAAAGAGCATAAACAGAACCGCGCACAGAGGCTGTTTCAGACAACAGCCATCTTCTATTGGTTTACATTGTGTATGATTCCAAAATGTCGAGTGCATTCAGTTTAGGCAGCTGCAAGCAGCAGGCCTGCAGATCTTTTCTTGTAGATCCACTCTGTATATATTTGAAAGCGAATGCTTTAAATAGAGCATTTAAATGATTAATCTACATGACCACTCACCAGTAGAATACATTGATTAACTAGGTAATAATCATGTACTAATCATGGTGCTAATAAAGATAACACTGCAAGCAGTTCTGCAATATATACAATGAATGCAATAAAACAAGCAGAGTTATTAACTGGTTATAGAAGTTTCTGTTTTGCACGGCAATCTCCTGGAAATGTACACGTGTACACATTTAAACACCCACTCATATTAATGTACGCAGACACAATGAGCCACCTCCTGCTCGACAGACCCGCTGAAGCTCTGCTTTAGCTTTAGCCACTATGACTCATCCTCCAGCAGGCTATTCAGACTGCCTCAGTTTTAAGATGCTAGAGAGGCCAAACCGCTGCTATGGTCCAGCAAAAGCCCTCTGAGAACACACTACACACTCTAGGAAGCCCAACGTTGGCCTCACACATACACATGAACACACACACACACACACACACACTTTATATACAAATGCACACATAAACATACATGCATGCATGCACATAAGCCATAGACACACACAGTTTCCTCTCTTGACAGAAAACACTGCATGGTTCCCATTAGTGGTCTTCTCTCGCAGTACTCAGCCTGCGGTCTACAGGAACAATTCCTACTCAGTCCCTAATGGCTGCGCTCTAACTTGCCGTTAAGACCATTTTCCCATCGATGGCAGCCGATGCAGCATTCCAGACTTTCAGGATCATACCCATGACTGACTGGAAAAAGTGTTGATTACTCCACTTACAGAAATTAAGGAAAGTCCTGAATAGTATATCGGTGCCCACAGAAAGACTTAAGAAAGTTTAACCAGACTGTTAAACTGTATTCATTTGAAATTAAGTGAACTTATAGGCAGAGTATTTTGTAAGACCGCTAAATAAGATAGATCCCTAGCAACATCTGTCTGCAGGATTCCTTATAAGTAAGAGGCAGAGTAAACAAGGCAGAATTAGGGACAGATTCAATACGATTGTACTGACGAAGCTTAAAAACATTTGCTCCATTATGTTCCTGCTGTTTTCCAAATCCTTTCAGATGTTTTTAGCACCAGAGATGAAAAACTAAAATAGAAAAATGGCAAAAGTGGCAAATGCCTTTTAAATATGATAAAACAACTGAGTTGCCTTCAAACAAGTCAAGCTTAAAATAACCTTGCCTTCCATCTTGAGCTTTTCATCCCAGCTCAACGAGGCACACAGATCTCCATGATTACCTTAGGATCCGGAACGGGTGCTTGCTTCTGAAAGAGCATTTCCTAACAGTGCGTTCAGGCAGCCTCCTCACCAGCGACATGGAAGATGAGATGTTGACTGTGAACATGGTGTGGCACATCTCTGCTCAGCGTTACTCTGAGAGAGGGGGCTACAATTTTAGAAGCTCCTGTGTTCGGGGCCTGGTGTTCCCTATCTCATTCTTGTGTGCTGTGATGGGAAACAGCTCCTCTTCGGGCTGTCACAAACGCTCTCTGCCCATCATCACCAGCAAGGCAAGACTTAACACTTAACCCTAACGCTCCCTCGCAAATCATCTCAATTCTACAAGAAGAGTCCAAAATCACCCCTCACTCACATCTGGAATAACCAGAACCACGTTACATCTGGAGCATCAGGACTCGGCGGATGTGTCGAAATGGAGGTTATCCAAGTTTGATCCCCCTTTCACACCGTGCTGTCCCCTCGTCTCTGCTCTGATGCTGCTTTGGGTCCAGCCCCCCCTCCCACCCTCCAATACAGCACACCAGCATTCCTGTCTGTCAGCCGGGCCCTCTGGAGACTAGACAGACAGATTCCCAGAAGCTCCTTACTAATTTGTCGGAGTGTAAACAAACTGAGGAGCTCATGAACTGACTTTCAGGCCTTTGATTTGATGCCCCCAAAGTCTGTGACCCGACTACTGTGGAATAATTGGACACATACAATAAGGCCGACGTCTTTTTATTATCTTACAGTTGGTGCCTCTCTCTGAAGGAGCAGTATGCATGTGTGTGTTTCTGTCCATAGGATGTGGCCCGCCAGGCCATTTTCAAGGAAAATAGGAGTGAATTCCTACAGATTTGAATGCAAGGATCAAGTCCTCCCTCTCTATCACAAGACCTGCCTCCCCTCCCTTCCCCCCTTTGCCTTTTCATCCATGCCAGGAATGTAAACAGTTATAGAGCGGTGAAAACCCTTTCTCTGCCCAGCCATTTCTCCTGCGAAGATTTTCTCTAATTCAAAAACCCCCCACCCCCCTCTCCTACGGCTATATTTTCCCTGTCTGCTTCAGTGTTTTGGCTGAGGCTGTCGCAGCTCAATCCTAAAGCTGTGAATGGATATCTGGGCTGTGGGGTTCAGCGGGTCATGCTGCCCTGGACTCAGCCCAGTAATTGGCTCTGCTTGGCTGATTAATGGTGGACACTGCAGATGGACGCCATTTTCCACAGACAGACACTACCTCTCGCAGCACTTTATCTCTCCCTTTCCCCCGAATGGATCACATCAGCTTATGTATAGAGGCGTATACTGATAAAATTAAAACGCTGCTTTATCTACGTCTCCCTTTTCAGCCATAGATTTTCTGTGGCTGCCTCTTCTTCATGGCCTGCTATTTTCTTCTAATTTGACATAGGGAAAAATGTATTCACTGCTAAGGTGATAGACAGTTTAAGATATTTCATGCCTCTCACTGTGACTAAGAATAAAATTGGAGCGATGAATGATTAACACCTAAGACGAGTACTGAGTGGAATCTGCTGTGATTACTTTTATTTTAAATTCCCCTTTGCTTTTGTCGCTTTTAAAAAAGGCAACCAAAGGTCAAAGCATTCCTCGTCATTGATGACTGAATTCTTGCGCTGACCAGTCAAAGGTTTTGTGTTTGTGCTTGCGTGTGAGATACATAAAGTTACTGATTAGCTCACCTGCTGCTGCAGTCCACAGGCTTCTGTATACACAGGCTTTGCCTGAACAAAGCAGCCTAACTAGAAGCATTGTTGTGTATATCTAACAACTGCAGGCCCAAAAGGACCATCAGAGGGGAGCTGCTTGTTATCAAGCACACTGTCACCACTGCACACACGTATGTTTACAGCAAACACGCATATTTAAACAGAGGTTTTATCTCTTATTGAGTCCAATGTGGACAGAGACAAGGATGCAGGGGAGCTATGTACAGTACTGACATATCTCCAGAAGAAGGGGGTAATATCAGATGGAGAAGGGGGAGGGGGGTGTCGGGGGATGCGTCTGTGATGACACCACTGAGGGGGATGTGCAGATGGGCAAAGGGCCGATACAAGCTCTGACTCACTCTTCACAACCAGCCTGCTCCACTTCTTCGGAAAGCCTGTGCTTACTACAGCATCCATCTAAAATAACCCCTCGCGATTGGAGCCAATGGGGAAGCAGCCGGGGCTGGGTGGAGGTGTCCACTATCTGCCCGTCAATCTGATAGAGCTGGATGCTCATCTGCTGTGATTGGGAATCAAGTCTGCCATGATGTCCTCCGAGACAAAGCTGCACTTTTCTGATCATGCAGAGGACATGACACACAAACCCAATAGGGGCAAACAGGTGCACACACAGTCACAGCATGTAGGCTGTTCTCATTTGCACCATAATTTTGCATTGCACTTAAAGCATGCGTATCTGCGTGTGTGCTCGTACGTGTCAGCACATTATGAGCAAATGTCTCAGTGTACAGTATGTGTGTGTGATTGGTGCTGGCAGCATGGGTGACGAGAGGGGTAAGACCTGAGCGCATGGCCTGGTTTTCCCAGTGTGCAAATGAATCATGACAGCTGCAGGACTGTCTGCTGCTACTGCTCTGCTGGCCCATACCAGATCACGCTCTTACTCCCCATTACATTTATGGTAACAGCAAGGCTCTGTGTTTATATTTACATACATAGAGCAGCAGGCAAAACATTCCAACGCTGCAAAGCAGAACGTTTGTGTTGGGTGGCTGCAGTCAGTCCTGCCATCCTCCTGAACTCCCACCATCTCTGTCACAACCTGCCTTCAGTTACAGCCAAAAGCCAAGACCAGAATCTGTCCCATTCTCTCTCTCTCTCTCTCTCTCTCTCTCTCTCTCACACACACTCACAGGAAAACACATATAGGCAGTGCATGGCATATATGGTACACAACATAAGCTACGTTCAAAACAAATGCATTACATAAAAGCAATGGTTCACACACACAGAAACATTAGGGCATTCATCCATGAGGTGATGCACAATGACACGAAGACTGTGGATATAATGTAATAACTGAGTGAAACAAATAAGTGAACAAAATCAACAAACAGAAGGCCTTTTGCACATTTGGTAATGTCAAACAGTGAAAAAATACATTGCCATAAATATCATATATATTATTGTCTTCAGCAGTAACCACCAGTGAAAGTAGCTTGGCCCGAGATAGAGGCTTAGTTTTATCGAAGCCTCCTGACAGATGGAATTGAGCAGCTTGTGGGAGCATGAAGCCCTTTCGGCTGCACTCCTGTGGAGATGTGTTTGTGAAGAGCAGGTACGACTCCATTTTAAACTGCGATAAACAGGGCCCTATTGTTTTAGATTCATAGATGTGAGCAGATTAGTAGAAAATTGATGGACAATAATGACTACGGGGGTAGACCTTTTAAAATATGAAAAGGAGAGCAAATAACAAACAAACCACATACACAAAGGGCAAGAAATAAGAAGCTAATTTCTTATAAAACACTTCAGCTCCACAGTCAATTTGCTCTTATAGTATTAAGCTTTTTTTTTTAATTCATGTGAAATCATGACCAATTAAGTAGTAGCTGCATACGAGTCAAATACTGAGTATTAGAAACATAAAAAGCAACAACATACAAAGCAGTAAAGTAGACATGAGGTGGGGAAACATTTACATGCAAACAAGGAGACAGAAAGCTAAAAGAAAGCTCTGCTCGAAAATAAGATCTCAACCCGCCACCCCCTCCCTCCCTTTCATCTCCTTCTCTTCTGTCCATCTTTCTCTTCTATTTCTTCTACTCGTGTACTTTGTGCACAAATGTGGCGCAACATACTGCTGGTGAGGCAGGTGGCCTCCGTCCCTCTCTGGCCCTACTCCTGTCTGATGCCAGATCCAGATGCTGAGCTATACAGAGGAGGGTTAGCTAAGCAAGGCGTGATGGACTAGGTTAGTACCTGCCAGAGAAGGGGAGAGGACCTTGGCACAAGGGAGCAGGGGAAGGACAGAAGCCTCTGTAGAGGGCCTGGGGCACCTTGCTGTCCCCAGGTTTGTGGATGACACTGTAAATAGGTTCAGCCCTGCTGTGGGGTACAGGAATCACAGTGAACGGGACAAGTGTAGGACACAAATAAAGCACACATACCAACAAAGATGCGACAAATGCACATACAAGTCATGTAGACAGCTTGTACAAGGACATTACAGGGCCACATAACGAACACTCATCCAGTAACACATTCACCCCACAACACACAGACACGCATAAACGCCTGCATGCAGTCACACACACACAGGGGGAATACAGCCTCCGCCCCAGAGCTGTGGGTTAAGATGACTCAAGGCCTTGCGGGACACTCCAATCAAGCCTCTATGAATGCTACTTCTGATCCAGTACTTGGATAGGAGGTCGAAGGTTAAAACACAGTCATAACAAGTACAAGAAGTGACAAGCGGTCTCTCTGCAAAGTATTTGGTCAGCACACAGCCACCACACACTGTCAAGCTATAACACAGTATACACCGCCATTGTTTTGCTTCATGAAACACTCCATAAGGTCAGTTTAAATGACTATACGTACATGTATACCACACCATGACAACACCATTAAAACGGCAACAAAATGGAGGCTGCTAGGAACCAAGAGAAACCCATGCAAAACCAAAAATAACTGATACAATTAATCTTCTTATACAATTAGCTCCACAGCCATGTTTCCTCACTTACTACTACAAGAGCAACAATAAGGCCTTTAGCTGCTTTCCACAAGCAATCTACTGTATGTGCTATGATTATTCAAATCTACACTCATAAAGCCTGTATGAGTGTAATGTATGGGAGGAGAATCGGTCTGTAACCTACCTTGTGAAGTCTTCCTCCCCCAGCATGTGGCGGGGAACTGGTGAGTACCTGGACGGGGTGACCTGGGGCGGCGGGTACACAGGCTTGGGCTCCATTGCCCCCATGTAGTTGTGGCTGACGTGGTTGTCCACCATGGTGGGGAAGGCTGGAGGGAGGGCCAGGCCAGTAGGGGGAAAGAAAGAATGATTACAACACAGGCACAACAGGAACACTACATAAGACTGGCAACTTCACAAAGAAATCTGACCCACAGGTTTTGCTCTTTGAGCAATACTAGCAGCATGGCTCTCAATGACGATCACACAAACTGTAAATGAGGCAACAGTTCAGCCAGATTAAATCTATGTTAAACCACTTTATTTGGAGGTACAGAAAAAATCAAAACACCCACATTGTCAGTAGTAGTCCCTTAGTCCCTAGTTGAACCAGAAAAGTCAGAAAGGTCTGTAAGCTGTAGATTACAGTTTGGGTAATAAATGTAATGTTTGCCTTTATTTTCTCTTCCAAATAAGTTTGCTCAATCTGTGGGTTTGTTTAAAACTTGTTTGTTGTTTTTAGCAACGTCTCCCAGATCTTAGCAATTAACTTGAACAATGATATTATTAGCAATAGGAATTGTGGCCAAAAGTACAAAAATAAGACCCTGGTTGTAAGAAACCAGAATTTCCCTTTGAAAAACCAAAATGGCATTTAGGAAATTGGCTAGGATTTTTATAAACGTAAAATAATATCTGGTCTCGGTTCTAATGGGCAACTAGCACTAACTAACAATAAGATGTTTCAGTAATCTACACTTGATGTTGTCTGTCAATCCTCTTATCACCTAAGAGGAAAAATTGGGGACATTTTTCTAAAAAAAAAAAAAGTTAGTGTCCAAAAGACAGATCACAAGCATAAAAAAACACCACTTTCCCCTGAATTAACATTCTTGATGGAGGCAGCTGAGCATGATAAAACAAGCGTTTCAAATCCAGATCATCTGACCACGGGTTACACTGTCAGAGCGGGGTTAAGTCTGCATTAAGGGCTTGCTTAAACCCTGACAACTACAAACATTTAGAACACACAAAAAGCCCTCAGTAGCCCCCCTCTAATACTAAATCACTGTTCTGTGGAGATTTGAGATGCTGCAGCTCAAGATCGTGGGCTCTTATGAGCAGGTGGGATGTGAGAAACCATCCACACTCAGTGGGAGGCAGAGAACTGCGCTTGTTGTTGCTGTGGGTAGGATTGTGTGTGTGTGTGTGTGTGTGTGTGTGTGTGTCTGTGTGCAAGCATTCACTACATTCACTATGTGGGTGTCTGGGCATAGCAGTTTTCGGGAGAGAACAGTGATCCAACACTAAAATTCATGCAGGCCCACTGAAACATCTCTGATGAAGATAAAAAGATGATTCCCACTGCAAAACTCTCTAACATGGA
Source organism: Enoplosus armatus (assembly GCF_043641665.1). Lineage (NCBI taxonomy): Eukaryota > Metazoa > Chordata > Actinopteri > Centrarchiformes > Enoplosidae > Enoplosus > Enoplosus armatus. Next base: position 14,782,570 of record NC_092189.1, read on the forward strand.
CCTTGACTGATAAATCACCCTTTACCTTACGTCAAACATTTTATATAAATAAACCTGTTCCAGTTTTGGAGCTGGCCTCTTATGGATTAGTGAATGTAAAATGTAGTTTCTGAGTTGGACGGTGTGTGAACAGTGTTTGCACTATAAGCACGACAACAAGAAGAGGTAGATACGTACTGCTGGAGTAGTCTGGAGGGGCGTACATGTCATTGAGATGCACAGGTCCCGGCTTGGCCACCTTGAGGTAAACCATATCAGAGGTGTTCTTCAGCGCAGCCACTGCCTCCTCATGACGCACGTCCTGCAGCATGATGTTGTTCACCTGAAAGTGACGATTGTCAAGAAAAGAGAGTAAAAAAAAAAGAAAAAAAAGAGTCCTTGTATCAACACCTGAACACCTCGTGTCTTTGCTGCATTGTGACAACATCAGGCATCACACCAGCCATCACACCAGCCAACACAATAATGAATCATAGCTGTAAGGTATTATGAGATTTCAGCACATTTCAGCAGCAGAGTGAAAGGTTGGTGTACTGCGCAGCGTTAACAGAGGTCAAAAGCAGTAGGTAGAAGATGATCTGAATTTCTACAGTTTCTGTTTTAAGACTAAATTCCCAGGAAATATACTGTCAGTCAAAAGTTTTTGAACATCCTATAATTTAGCAGTTTTGGTTAAATCTTAAGCGATGTACATGAACGGAGAATTGGTTGATATTTTATGTTATTGCAAATTGTCTTGACCTTGATCATTCAAATTAGACACCTGAGCACTGTATAGTTGATATTACGTTGTGTGTGTGCATGTTTTCACCACACAGTAGGCCTTATAGATACCCTTTGATAATGTAAGACAGAACAAATATCTCTGTAAGACTGTATTCATTTCTCAGACGAGTAACAGCTTGCCTTTTCTCGGTCGTGAGCTGACATTTGACTTCCACAATGATGCCTGAGTTTGTATTCTATCAACTGTCAAGTTCCTGATGGTATTTTTAATCAGTGTCTTTTTTTAAACTTATTTCTTTCTTTCTATTTACTCATAACAGTTTGCAAAAATGATCTGACAAATGAAGCTGCAGGAATGAGATAAAAGGCATGAGAAGAAAAACCTATTAAAAACAAATAAAAGGTGAGTAAACAATGAGAGTAGATGGATTCATAGTAACCCTTAATTAATTAATAAAATGTGATAGAAATGTGGTTAGCTTTCCAGCACCCGAACAAATAAAGTCTCCTTCATCTGTAAGTTTCAGTTTCTGTTTCTCTAGGATCAGGAAGACAAGTTACAGAGGGCGGGTGATGACCTGATGACCGTAAATGAAAGATAGAATGAGAAAGATCGGCCTTTTTAATGAATTCAAAGTTTTATATTTGAATTTGTGCTTTATTAAAAGCAGGCGCACTGGAAAGGTCAAACCTACATATAGCATGTTAAAACCATGTAGTGCGCTGGCTACGGCTACCTAATTCAAGATGTAGGGTTTGCCTAATAAGATGTAAATAATTTCGCAGAATAAATAATGTCAGTAAATACATATTGTATTAATGAGAGCGCAGTGATGGGGGTTTTTCACAAAGACTAGTCATTAGTGATTTATTTTTTGAAATACAGCAGCCTTAAACTAATGTAATATTTCGTACTCATATGCCCAGCTGATGTGCCTTTTTATTGCCCCACGTCACGGTCCAAATGGTAGATTATCTATCATGCACAAAGTCATAAATGCTGATGTGTGTGTTGTCTGTGTCGCTTAGTTTAAAGTGACAGGATGGGGCAACCAACCAGATAATGTAGTGTACTTAACATGTCCCATAAACAGTCAGTCATCTACATGGAGCACATACCTGCTCAGCTGAAACAAAAGGTGTTTGTAATCAGTACTAATGACTGATTTTTGTTTAACTCGCCAGTGAACTGCATAAAGACAATCTGAACACTCAATGTGTGACAGAGGGAGGCTCATACAGCTAACAGGCGGTCTCCAGTCTGCAGCCGTCCGTCTTTTTGGGCCGCTCCTCCTTCTATGATCTTAGTAATATAGATGCTGTTGTCTCCTGGGATATGTTGGTTGCCGATCCCTCCAGCGATGCTGAATCCAAGACCTGGTTGTAATAATATACACACAGTAAGATAAGGTAAATATTGCCTTGAAAGTGTAGTCTTTGTCTATATTCCTAAATTTAATGCACATGTATCCTGAAAAATAACCCCACACTTGTATCTATAAATGTGTCTTCAATTAATCTAAAACATCTGGACATTCAAAATTATTGCATTCATCTTCAATAAGCTTGCATAACAATCAGCTTATATATTTCTATCTCAGTGTGTGATAAGTGGGACATGTCCCGGACCTTTGGGCCCTTTTAGCAGGTTGACCTCCAGAATCGTCTCGGGTGGGGCCTGCCTCCGTCGGACCAGCAGCCGCACCACTGGCCCCGCCTCCTTCAGGGCTTCCACCGCCCGACTGTGAACCACCTCAGACACGTCCACATCGTTCACACGCAGCACGCAGTCATTCACCCTGCGGAGGGACACGTTTTAATATATATATCACACACATACACACACACACACACACACACCACCTTGTGGGTCAACAGATAACAGCAGTGCAGTTAATTCACTGCATAAAGGCAGGGAGCCTGGCACGGCCAATGTAATCAGAAACCTCCAAAGCACATAGAAAAGCACTCCATATCATAATTTTTGCATGTTTCAGGCTTTGGTTTTTCCAGTGAATCATAACTTTGAGGAAACACACAGAGCCTGAGGGCAGAGGGCTGTAGAAACTCTGCCTCCCACACAGCACTGCCTGGCAGGACACACGGTGGTGGTGGTGAGCGTTAAAGAAGAGAGGTTGGAGGTTAGAGCAGAGAGAGGGCAGAGGAGCTTGAAAAGAGCACAAGGAAAGAACGAGGTGAGGAGGAGGAGGAGGGAGGGTAACATGGCGAGGAGGGGAACTTACCCCAGCCTTCCATCCATAGCAGCTGCTCCTCCAGGGATAATCTTGGTGATGAAGATCCCCGGATCATCAGGAATGTGGGGATTGTCTATTCCTCCAGCAATGCTAAAGCCCAGGCCAGAGTTCCCCTGCACACAGGTTATGATTGGCATTTTCAGTAGGATACAATAAACAACACACACACACATACACTTAAGTGTAAGTGATGGATCCAATGTGGGCTCAAGGTCAGTACAATATGGCTCTTAAGTGTATTGGCATCTCAAAGGAACACGTGATCGATGCAAACTGCTCCGGGGATTTCTGATGTCCTTTTTTGTGGACACGTGTGTGTGAGTGTGTCCTCGCATGTGACAAATGATAATGGCATGTATTCCATTAGAAGAGGGCACTTCATTCAAAATGTCATGCTTATTCCATCAACCCACCAAGAGGCAACAGTGTTAGAGAGGCCTTGTGTCCGCAGAAAAGTGGATTTATGATCTAAACTAAAGATGAGTTGAGGAGCGTCATTTCTATTGCATGATACAGAGCTTCTCACTCTCTGGAGGAGACAGACACTACCACCTCCCGTCTTTCCTGGCCCTGAAATGACAGAGGACCCATTTGGATCCAGTGGGTCCAGGCGCTCTGCTGCATCTGATGACAGCCGTGGCCACAGAGACAGGCAGCAAACAAGACAGCTGAGAAAAGACCTCACTTTATTATTTTCTATAATTAATGAGCAACAGTCGCAACAAATTAGGACAGAGGGAGGCTGAGGCCTCCCAGTGTGCGGCTCCGGAGCCAAGAGGAGTACACTGGGCCTTACCACCAAATGTTACACACCCACAGACCTTTTAAAGTGTGACTTCGCATAGCTTATTCAAGCTTTCTGCATGCAGAAATGCCACTTAGAGTGGAAGGGGCAGAGAGATACTGTGCGTCTCTACTGGGTTCGGAGGTGCATCTATATGTGGGTAGAATAATGAGAGCAGAAACATATAGCTCTGCCACTACAAGCTGAACCGCCGCCGACAAGTGCAGTGGTGCCTGCTGAACATTTGAACAGGAGAGCACTTTACATTTCTGGCGTCTGCTGATGACATGTGCATCAGGATTATGTAAAAAGCTACGCCTCACTGACATTATTCTGTGCTCATACTCACATGAGACATCACACATAAGATATTCTTACTGCAGTGATGTAACCGCTGTAACTTTCGTCGTATATGATCCTCATAAACTCACAGAGATTAAGATTTTTTTCTTTGGTCTTCATGTTCTTTAAACTCAATGAGCGAAGACTGAGCTGCTTACTACCCCCTAGTGGGGAGAAATCCATCCATCATGCAGGAAACACATTAAAGAGGAATGTGTAAATAGTGGGGAAAAAGCAATGGGTAAAGCTCACCCGCTCTAAAATGATCTCTTCGTATTTATACATCCCATCACTGCCATTTACCTGTCAAGATAAGAAGCATAATAGTTAGTGACATCACTGAGCCTGAATTATGTCATTTTCTAAAAATATAGTAAGAACAAAGAGAAGCATGCAAATGTTTCAGCTAAATCCTTTACATGTAATACAGAGTAGACCTCCGTACAGAGAGCCGTGGAGGACAGGATTAAAACAAAATATACAGGAAATACATTCACCAGATTGTAAAAATACCGCCATGAACTTGAAATGATTTGTTGCAATCAAAAGTGTCTTTCTGTCTTCAACAGAATATGCACTGTGACACTAGATGTGCAACTGCAGAATGCACATTCCCCACAAACAGGCAGGGTCAATAGGATAATGGATGTCGGCCCACATGGCAAACAGCATGTTGCTACCAGGAGGCAGCCTTTTCATCCACACACACACACACACACGCACACACGCTCATGCACCGACACAGAGGGAGTGTGAATGAGAGAGATGTATACTGTACAGTGAGAGAGAGAACAGATACTTACATAAGGGCCTGCATCTAGTGAGTCTGCGTTGACGATGATGGGGGGAGGGTTGGCCTGTGAATATGAAGAGATACACATTATCTCAGTGTGTGTGAGGCTGGCAGCGCACAGACGTAATGCGGTACACACACTATCACTTGGGAGCAAAGTGAACGGATGCCATGGGAACAGTCGGTGAATCTCCTTGGGGCTGAGACTGTGTGTGTGGTGGTGGTGGGGGGTGGGGTGTTGGATAGGTGTGAGGACTGAGAATGAGGACTGGGGCGGAGAGACCGCTGCTTATTAACCACCACAGCCAGACGTCCTGCGGTCACCTCATAAAACAAACCGGCTTGTGCTCCAGCCGTTGGGACAATACGTTTATCCCACATCAACCCCTCCTTTCCGCTCTCATTTCACACACAGAAATAACACACCATGTAGTATCACATACAAAATGCATGATTTCATGGTTCGGTAGCCATTCAGTTAACACGACAGGCTACATGTAAGAATACGAGACAAAATTATCTCATTGTATTCTATAATTTAGGGAGTTATGGTTATTTTATATGTGCAATTCTGCAATGATTAGCTCATTAATCGATTAGACGACGAGATATTATCTGACAACAATTCTGATAATCCATTTATCAAGCAAAAATACCAAACATTTACTGGTTCCTGTCTCTCAAATACAAGGCTTTTCTCTGCTTAATATTGTACACTTATTACCTTTACTGTTTGAATCATTGGTTGAACAAAACAAACATTTTAAAGATGTCACATTAGGCTCTGGGAAATTATTCACTATTTTCTTATATTTTATAGGCAAACCGGTTAGCCGATTAATACAAATGAAAAAATATACTGCAGCTCTAGAAATGTGTTAAATATCTCTTTAATCTAGAAAGAATGTTTTATTCTGGGGCATAGGGCAACAAGCCAATCAAACTTAATTGTCAGAACATTTGGTGTTTTCAGTTTCTCAAAATGTGACCATTTTTCTCAGTTTTATATCCTTTCAAATTGAACTGCTGGTGCGACAAAGCAAGACATCTGAAGACATCATGTTGGGTTCTGGGAAATTGTGGTTTTTTTGACAGTTTTCTGACTTTTTTTGTCTAAACAATTAGAAAAACAATCAATTAATTGTAAAAAATAATCACCAGATCAATCGATAGAATTTCTAGGCTAATATATTCTTATCTTTCTTCTGCCATTTAAAAATAAAAATATAATAACATGGATTCAGCTGAGTTTTCTTGACCCTAGATTGTATAAATGATATTTCTGACGCTCCTGTCTATGACATGAATACATTTTGGGGAAACACTGATTACTCTTCATGTTTTTGTTTTCTACATACATATTACTCACTGGCAATATTGATGCATGCTATCAGTATCAGTTGAACCCGACAACTAGTGCCACATATTAATTTTAACAGTTCAATTAGATGTCCAGCTCAGCTCTACTGTGCCACCTGGTGTTTATTTTTCCATTTCAGGCCTGCAGAGTCACCGAAGACGCTACGAGCTGAGACCTCAGAGGAAAGCTGGGCGAGCGGCAGTAGTAGCAGCAGTGTGAAGGAGGAGACCCTGGCTGGTTCAGGAGCAGCTTGATGGCCATCCTCTAGTTCAGCACACTGGCTGTCTACTTTTTATTGATTTGATTGAGCTGTGTGGGTGAGGGGATGCTGACGCCGCTGCTTGGGGACCTTACACTTCCTGAGGTCCAACAATGGAGGAGAAAATCACTAGCTGCCTATCTTACCCCTCCCCTCCCCCACCTCACCCTCTCACCTCTGTCTTAATGTATGCAGATGCTGCCTGTGTCCAAGCAGCTGATTCTGATCTTCCTCCTTCATCACATACTGCAGATTACTTATGATGCAGTTTTGTATGTCAACTGTGCTGTTGCTGCTGTGCCATTTGCTTGTATACTGTGGAACTGCTTGCAGAGATATCTGAAGATTGACAGTCTATAGCACTAGTACGATATTAAGTGTACATAGAGCTGGACAATAAATCAATATAACACGATATTGTGATATAAGATTCAATATTATCTGGGATGTGGTTATAGAAAATATCACAGTATATATTAATTTTAATTCAGGGCTGTACAGTTCAGTGATTTTATTTTCTTCCATCATTTGAGTGTTGATAAAATGAAGAGAGAATTATTGTCCTTGATACTTTCATTACATTCACATTACAATTTATTTTGAAAGTGTTTCAAAAGCTCCAGTAGTGAAACTGAGTTTGTCGATATCACCCTGTGCTCATTCCCATCTGTTTTTTTTATTTATAGACGTAAATTCTGAACTGAATTTCCAGAAAAATATTTTGGAGAGTGAGTAGTATAGACATTCACGGTATTTGTAATCTTATATTGCAATACTGATGTATGTAAATCATCGATAAAGAAACTTTGGCAAATACAGCAAATTAAATACCTGACAAGTCGAGCTATTTCATCACAGTGATCATACAAAAATCCCCATAACGCAGTCCTGCTCAGTGAATTACAAAATACCATAATGGTATAATAATTCCAGCGATATTAAGGGGATAAATTATATGATATAAACAGTACGGCATATATATATATATATATATATATACATATATATATATATTACCCAAATCTAACTATCATGATATAAAATTACATATAACATGATAGAAGAGTTCATCCATATTGCTAACCTCTACTCAGATCCCTTTGGATATGTAAGCTATTAAAAACATCTAAGATTATACTACCAGGGTTTTTAATCAAGGTGCGTGAGGCTGTAATACTTCTGTATCCACAAGACAGAAGCTTGAAACGCGCTCTTAAAGAGATCTGATCCTTTGATCAAAACCATTCATCACGTTGCAAGCTGCGCAGGTGTCGTTTCGTTTCTCCTGGTAATGACGGTTGCTCTCCAAATAAACAGGAGCTGTAGATTTGACCCGCTCCACTCGGTGGTGATGTGCTATGACTCTGGACAGCTGTGGCTGCAACCCCCCCCCCCCAGTCAGCACAATCAGGCCTTCGTTGTAATCTGCATATGGACTAACAGATGCTCACGTCTGTGCTTGTGTTTGCAAATTTCTCATGAATGCTTTGCGCTTTTCCCCCCTCTTCATCTTAGACCCCAACTCAAAACACATGCCCCAAATCCAGCAGAGAGTTGGGTAGTAACAGCATCTGTATCATGGGTGCACATCAGCCATGTTAGTGACAGTCTATTGTGAATGAAAACCCTGAAACCAAAGCCCATACAGCAAGAAGTGATGATGCCTGAGGGCAACACAGGGGAATACACTGGCTACTGTTGTCCCTTGGTGACTGACAGACTAAGCTACTGAATCCACTACTGAGACCACATGTCACAAAACACACCTGTTACAGTATAAAGCATGCAGTGCTTATCATAAGTATCATAGTGGACCAATGCTGCAATGGGATCACAGAACCTACAAGTCCAGCTGAAAGACAATAAACCCATCAGTCGTAGAAAACAGCAGTATTATCCGGGCCTGGGATTGCTGCGTAATCCCTCTATCTGAATCTCACATAACAAGCAAACAAAAAGGAATAATGGAAGATAATCTCGACATGAGTAATCTCAACATGAGTTTGTTTAACATTTAGCAATTTACTCAGGTAACTCGGATTAGGCTGGATTACCCCTCCCTCCTTGGAACTGCTGGTAACCTGCTTTTACGTTACGTTAACCTGCTGCCAAGAGGAGGAAGACAACTGATAAAAGACCATAAGATCGAACCACCACTGACATTTACAACAAATACTGGAGGTAGGATCGGTCTGTGCTATAATGAGCCCTCAGAGGACGGGCATGGGACAAACACTAACTTACAGTATCTAGATTTTCCTACCATGGGAGGCAGGTTGAGGATCACAAGACGAAAGCAGATTGATGTCAACCCAGGAGGGGATGGGAATGTCTGTCAGCGTGTTGCAGGTGAATGTGGGTCAGATAGCTGGAAGAGATTCAATAGGTGAGGCAGTAAAAGGTTGCAGAATGTGATACAGCGCCAGAGCTGTAGACTTGAGCCTGGAGACTTGGACTTGAGTCAGACTAAAGTTTCAAAAATGAGGACTTGAGACTTGACTTGATAAAATCCTGGAACAACCAAAGATAAATAAGACAGCGACAGGCCACACATGGCCACACACAGCATTTAATTAAAAAACACTATCATCAGCTTTGAAAAGAAAATGTTCGAATGCCACAATGATGAGCAGTCAGGGACGTGTCACATGACTTGGACTAACCCTCAAGGACTTTGAGAACTTGACAAGACGGCCTCATGTACACCTGATATTAACATGTGATCTGTGCCTATATTCATTATCTGGATAATGACATCCAATCCACAGGCGTTTGCATTTACACCTGGTAATAAGCATCCTTTCTGCCTGCATCTGACTGGATGCAAATAAGTCAGGCAGAGCTGGTGGACGTGGCACATACCAGGTGAAAGAAAGCAACATCATTTCATTTTAAATCCCTTTTTGAGAGGGAAGCTATGCTAGCTACTGTTACTACTGGAAGCTTTGGCCAGGTTTGCCAAAGCTAGCAGGAAGAGGAGGAGCAAGGTGACCTTTCAACTTGCTGGGTGGATTTTTTTCTTAATATTGTGGCCACGCTGTATGGATGGCATTTACACCTGGTTGAGATCTGATCACAATGAGAGCCAGCCGATCTGACCACAGCATTTACACCTGTTGCTAACAAGTGTTTTTCCTTATTCAGGTGTAAATGGGGTCGTCTTGAGAGTTGCCTCAAAAGATTTAAACAACAGCTCTGTGCGGGGCTGACACATATGGCAGGAATGAACCAAATCTAGATACGATTACTGATTACGTATGAAATCCCTTTATTTCCTTTTAATTCAAAATATTAATCATTAAAGGCTGTTTTCACAGACAGCTGATGCTCTTTACTTCTGCTCAGCTGCAATGCAGCGTTCAGGGTTACAGTAGCTTTGGTACTATATGGACACCCATACACATAGGCTGCGACATGGAAGCAAGACTGGACACAAAGACCTCATGTACACACAATGACAATGAGTCCAGACTGCTTCCCCAGCATGAGATCATTACAACAAGTCCCCACTGACCACCAGGAGCGATGAAAATTTAGTGTCTTCTTTCTCTCACTCCCTCGTCTCATCCACCCATCTGTTCATAATAGTTTCTTATTCATCAATCTATCATCTTGCTCTTCTGTCAGTTGAGACTGTGCGTCTGTCTCTTGTCTCTCAGCATCATGGTGGACGTGTATCATGTCCCGGTGGCATTGCACCACACAACACTCACTTGGCTGCAGACCCTCGGGACAGTAAAGCCACAAAGACTCCCACTGAACCTTGGCAAGTGCAGGGCACAGGCTTCATCCAAATTGTTAAATAATCAATGTGTTCCCATGGCAACCGGTGCTTGCACGGTATTGGCCGGCAAGCCCGCTTAGTCACCTCCCCCTGCTTCACCTCTCGGGGCTCTCACTGCAGTTTATGCGGCTCTGTGCTCGCACATGCATGGCCATGGGCTGGATGTGCCTGACTGCCTTCAGTGCTGCCTGTCCACACACACACACACACACACACACACACACACACACACACACACACACACACACACACACACACACACACACACACACACACACACACACACACTCAAATTCATACATCATGAGTTAAATGGTGAGAAGCTATGTTAAAAAATGACATTATGGCTTCAATGTCAGGAGGAGAGGTTTGAATGAATATCAAACATCTCTATTGTGTTTAAAGATGTGAATCTTGACCATTTGTGACACACACACATCAGCTGACAGTCCTCTTGATCTGACCATTCTGTGTTCAATATACTGTACATCATCTAGGTCAAAGGAAAAGGACCAAAATTTTGGGAAATACACTGCTGCTTGTTTTCTTGCCCAGAGTTAGATGAGAAGATCGATACCACTTTCAAATCTGTACGGTCAATATGACGCTACTGTCAGCAGCCGGCTAACTTAGCTTAGCATAATAACTGGAAGCAGGGGGAAACAGCTAGCTTGTCTCTGTCCAAACTTAACAAAATCTGCCTACCAGCACGTCTAAAGCTCACCAATTAACATCTTGTTTGTTTCATTCATACAAAAGTGTACAAACAACAATTTGCTGTTTAAGGGAGGATTTTTTTTTACCTTTAGACAGAGCAGGCGAGTTGTTCTAGATCAGCGGGTAGCTTCTTTTTTACTGTACAGGTATGGGAGTGGTGTCAATAATATCATCTATCTCAGCACAAAATAAAATAAGCATATTTCTCAAAATATGTAACCTTTTCTTTGTTTTATTAGACTTTCACAATACAACATATAGGTCTAAATATGGTTGCACACGCAATGTTTGCCAGCAACGTAATGTGGTAAACAAAAAAAACATGCTGCAGTTGGTCATCAAAACAAAACCAACACTGACCATCGCAAGAAAACACCCTAATTCAAATGTAGATTTATTTCTAAAAAACGTTGGTATATCCTGCTGATGACAATGATGTCACACCACAGGAAAGTTAAACCCTGGCTTTCTTCGTCACCTGTCAGTATTACTTGTTGTGTTTTCAAACCCTCCTCTTCCTCACAGGTAGAGTGAAAGGGAAGAACAAGAGGGTTCAGCATGTGCACAGCGACGGCCTGCTGACAGGGCAATAACCCCTTCCTCCTTAGCAAACATTTCCACATCAGTTGCCCTCTCGCCAGGCACACCGACATGGCAGCTCAGTCTCCAGTGGTGACATCGAAGTGAAATATGACAGTCAGCCCTGCTCAGATGATGCACCCAGTCAGTCAAACGATATAGCCAATGCTGAAGGAGGCTCTTCCTGGGCTTACAGTCCGAGCTAATAGCAGATAGGAGGACAAGGCGTGCTATGACGTGCTTATGTTATCTAAAAATGTAATTCCTCTGTTTTCTGATGCCTCTTGTGGTACTGCGTTTATGTTTTCCTGCAGAATGTGGGATGAGAGACGCAGTCAGTGGTGCTGCTCTGATCCCCCTGGCTCTCATTGGCCTCTCGTAGGCCACGCTGCAGTCCAATCAATACCTACTCAATTACCATGCACCCAACATCTCATTCACGCTGTGGCCCCTGTGCCGGAGGGAAGAGGGAAGGAGAGAGGCAAGGTGAGAGACGAAGTGACAGATGGATGAACACATGACAGTGAGAGATGTTTTACTTGCAGACGCCGTCGAAACTCAATGTTGCATTCTTTGTCAGGGACAAAGGCGGAATAACGAGATGTAATAAAGAAAATCCTACAGCGGTAAAGGTCAACTGCTTCCTTCTCTCCCGCTACAACGCCGGCTGAATTCAGGCATTCATTACAATAAGGCAGCCACGAGGAAATTAATTAGTTCACCCATAAAATGGCCCCATTAAAGCTCAAAGTTTTCTGAGTTGATGGCTATGATTGAGCATTGTGACTGTGTCGCAACCCCCCACCCCCCATGCCCAAACCCTCCCAATGCACACCACAGACGCACATTCATGAAACCATAATTAATAGCCCGTCACAGCTGTCAGCAGCGCTCCCTCCTCATCTTTATGTAATATTACAAAAGCATGCTCTGGCTTACCTCTCTGTCATGCTGAGCAGCTCCAAATGAGAGCTGGCTAGTTTGACCTTCACAAGTGCAGCCACAGAGGGAAAAGTACTTAGTGTAACGAATATTCATAACAGTGTTGCTCGAGAAGGCCTTCTACAAGTCTGCTGACAATCGCTCGGGTTTGAACATGACGTTAGTGTCTGTGTGTGTGTGTGATCTATTCATTGATTTTCCAAAAAGTTCAACACTATTCTTTGCTATGGTGCTGTACACGTATGTAAAGCAACATTGTGAGTGATGCCTCAGTGTTATCTCTCTGATTGAGTCATCCCTGCCTTTTGAATGTTGCTGCTAATGAGCGGGTGACAGCACTACAGGTGCCCCCCCCCCAACCATTGCCACAGTCAACTGCTGCGCTCAAGTCCGCTGTTGCAAAAATATAAATGGTGAATAATGATTATCATCTTTTAATCCGGATACATTGTTATGAGCTAATTTACATCAGTCGCTGCTCTCACGATCACACAGTCAACACCAGGAGGCTCAATCACGAGTAAGTAACAGCTAAGTTACCAATTGTGCTGTTGTGGCGAGGCTCCGTAATGAAGAAAGCCTGTCATGTGTGAGTGTCATCAGTATGCTTCACATAATCCCGCCCCCACTGCTTCCTCTACATCAGAGGTCACTGCAGCATGTTACCTCACAGCTCTTGACTAGTTGCTACCCCTTGTTGCTAAGCTGAGAGAGCTGCTAAGCTTGTTCCTCTCTGGTGTTTCGGATCCTGCGCTGAGTACCGGTGACAGTGCACAACCGCACACAACCGAGTGCTGCCATTTTGATGCTTTCACCACTGTCACGTTGCCTCCTCAGTCAACAGGGGTGTATTATTCAGCTGTCATTATGGAGAGAAGTGAATTCTTTAGATTAATTTATGTGAATTCATCTTCATTTTTTGGGGGGGGATGTGTGCTGTGTGATGATGTGAAGATGCTGATGGTGTTGCTGAGGTAACAGTCTTATTTTGACATGACAAGATGAGACATTTCACTATACAAACAGCCAATGACAGGTTAGGAAAGCATCCAGGAATTATCTATATGATTTCAGAATATTTACATCTTTATTGAGACCACTAGTATCAGTTCTGGACAAAGCAAGGAGCAACTATAAGAGGCAGGAAATGGAGGAGTGCATGAGTGAGTTAGAAATTAACGACGCAATGTAATGGATTTCTGTTTTTTCATTAAAGTTGTCCCTATCCTGTTGAACACAGTCCAGATTGTAAAGCCCTCTGAGGCATTTGCGTTTTGTGATTTTGGGCAATATAAATAAAATGGACTTGAATATATCAGAACTCATTGAGAAACTGCTACAGTTTTCTAAACTACTGTCGCAATTGCATATCACTTTACATCTCAGCCTCTTGAAATTCTATAAAATATCACATTTCCAACCTGTATTCATAAAGCAAACCTCGCTGTATTAAAGCAATAGTTTGACATTATGGGAAATCAGCTTATCCGCTTCAGAGAGTTAGTTGAGAGGATTGATACCACAGCCAGTTAGCTTAGCTTAGCATAAAGACTGGAAACAGGGGAAAACAGTTAGCCTGGTTCAGTCCAAAGGTAACCTTTAGCCTATCAGCACCTCTAAAGCTCACTAATGAAAATATTATATCTTGTTTGTTTAGTCTGTACAAAAAACAAATTTACATACATTTTCAATTTTACGAGGGGTTATGTTGGCGTTCTTGGCTGGCAGCAGTTGCCAGGCAACCAGCAGAGACTCCAGGAAGATACTGCTCCTAGCGAGGAAATAGTATGACATAACCATAACATGGTTAATTTTTTTGTTGTTGTAAGAATTAAACAAACAAGATACAACGTTAAAACTAATGAGCTTTAGAGATGCTGGTAAGTTTGTTTTGTAAATGTACAGAGCCAGGCTAGCTGGTTCCCACCGTTTCTAGTCTTTGTGTTAAGCTAAGCTAACCTGCTGCGGGTGGTAGCTTTATATTTACCGGACAGATATGAGAGTGGTATCAACCTTCTCATCTAACTCTCTGCCAGAAAGCGAATTTCCCAAAATGTCGAACTATTCCTTCAAAATGATGTTGAGCTGCCTCCGTTCGTCTCTCCTTACATCCCAAACTTATTGACTACAGGAACTCTCTGAAAAGCATCTCACTGCAGCTAAAAGGGATCCACATAAAAATTAACAATCTGAAACAAGTTACTACCAGAAAACACGACGGATGGTCCACAATGCTCTGTACTTCTTCAATGAGAGCTCTCTGCTCTGTTTCACTTTGCTCTGATGCACTTTTGTCACCTCCATTTTCCTCATTCCTTTCCTGAGCACCCCAGAACACAATCTTCTGCGCCGCAATTAGACCCTTCCAATTTTAGACTTATTCGTTTCTTTTAATTGGGAACATTGGACTGTGATTCTGCTTCATGAACCCAGTGATGTAACAAACACTCTCCCCTAAGGCCACGATGATCCTTAAACCCATCTGATGCATTTCACTGCAAAAAAAAAAAGAGGATATTTTTCTATCATTTCCTTGAAAGGCCTTTTACACCACGAGCCTTCACTTCACAATCAAATTCATAGTTTTCTGTTTCTTTAAATATTATATTTTGGACTAGAACAAATGGAAACCGCGGCCCCTCAACTGGTACTGGTTCACAAATCAAAATCATGAGACAGCGATAAAACTACTGACAGCAAATACAGACTACTTAAAGCTCCACTGTAAAAATACTACAGTGAAAATAACAAGGCTAACTCTGACCCAAAGCCCAATGAAAGCCATTCGTCCCCTCCCTCTCAGGGGGGCTCAGCCTGTCTCTCCACACAGCAGCAGAGATCCTCCTGTCATGGTTGAGGTTTCATGCTGTTCTATAAGCTCCACTCGGGAACGCCCACATATTCACATATCTCCATTCACTACTCGTGCCAGAGTTTTTGGCTCACAATAAGTGTAGGTGTTGAAAGTGATGAAGAATTACAGTAAGTAGGACAACGGGCGAGGCAACAGAAACAAGAGCTGTGCCTCCAGTTTCCCTGTGATAGTTATGAATACATGAGCACATTTATCCATATGCTGATGTATTTAGCGCCAAACAGCAGAGGGAGAAACAGGGCATTGTTTTAAACGTTTGTAGCACTTTGGTGATTGCCAAATCAATCTGCCTCCTGTCGAGGGTCCAGATTTGCCCTTCTTTTCTGCCCACCTCGGGTTGTGTTCAGGCACGACACACAGTCCCCTAAAGAACGCGTCTCCGCAGAGATTAGAGCTGCCACCTTATTGGACCGGAGAGACGACACAAAACGCTCATCTGAAAACACTCAAAGCTTTAAGGCTGGGACGCTTTTAACAGAGGTTCCTGTGATGAAACGCAGTGTACCAGCTGGCTGTCAAAGCAAACCAGCTCTGTTGGACAGAATATATGGACTCCAGCCATAAAAATACAACGTGAATGCAGTCAGATAAACAGCATTCATGTCTGTTTCAGAATGTATCAATATAAAATGAATTAAACCGAACATCCTGAGACATGAAGGTCCTGATAGATATCTGCAATGCTGAAACAATTTTTTTCTGTTTATTTATCGATTAGGCGATTGACAGAATCATTTGTTGGTTCAAACTCCTCACATGTGAGGATTTGCTGCTTGTCTCTGTTTCATCATTGTCAATTCAATATCTTTCAGTTTCTTTTCAGGCATTTTCACAAAAAATAGCTCATATATTAATCCATAATGGAAATAATTAGGGCTAACTAATAATTCTTTTCATTATGGGTTATTCTGATGGTTATTTTCCTGATTAATCGATTAATTGTTTTGTCTATAAAATCTCAGTCAATAGTTTAAAACAAATCACAATTTCCCAAAGCCCAGTTTGTTTGAACAGCTTGGTTTGTCCGACCAACAGTCCAAAACACATGTTCTGTTTACCATCATGTAGAACTAAGAAAACCAGCAAATATTCACATTTGAGAAGTTGGACCCAGTGAATATTTTGGCATTTTTGCTTAAAACTCAAACAACTCGATTATCAAAATTGTTGCAGATTCATTCTCTGTGGATCGGTTCATTCATTTCAGTTCTAAAAAAAAATCAATCATTAGTTGCAGCATTCATCCAGCATTTGTGAGTGTGAGCCGTTCAGAAGCTACAAAATCATTTTTGTGAATTTGAAATATGATGAACCGTCCTTCACCCTCAATGCTTCTTTAAACTCTGCAAATTTGTTAGCAGAGCAGCTCCTTGATAATGAAATCAACACGCTTATAAGTGTTGAGATTAGTTTCAAACAATATCATGTGATTAAAAAAGTTTCAAGGAGAATTTGTCTGCACTGTTAACAATCAAAGTTGGTTATCACTTAGCAAAAACTGTTCCACAGGGTCAAAACTGGCTTAACATTTTATCACATAATCAAATGTAATGGATGCTTTGAGGTGTAGAAATGACTGCAATATGCAAAAAAACCCCAGAAAAAATGATTTGATTTCCTCTTTGCGTCTTCTGAAAGACACACCTCACTACTGAATATCTGAAGCTTCAAAATACCTTTAGATTTTTATTTGAACCTGGTTACACCACACATTACTGCAGTAAGAAGGACAGGCCTTCTCTCTTCAGCCTCCTAAGATCTTTAATAAGATCGCTAATTTTCTTGAATTCTAGGTGCATGGACTGACGTTGCATCATTCCTCTCATTCAGACCCCCCCCTCCCCTCCCTCATTTCTGCCTGCTGAGATATTCTAGTGAGCATATGCAGGGCTTGGATTTGGCTGATTACATAATTGGAAATTTTAATGGTGAATATTAATCCACAATGGCCCATATTGGGTTTTATAAGCAGGCTGATCAGGATCTGCGGGCTCTCAGTAAGCAGCGACGGTCTACGGACAATGAAGCTCTGAGCTGGAAGAGCTCTTTATATTACACAAGTGGCATGGCTGACACAGCAGAGCACCACTACAGCGTTCAATAACGCTGTTCACCTACAGCACATTTTAGAAGGCATTTGTAGTTGCTGTCGTCATCTGAAGATAAATTTTTCTATGTATAAATAGAGAAATTGTTCCTTGACTCAAGCTCGTGTGTCAGTGCGGCAATCAAAAAAAAAGCTCTTGGAAATCCAGAAGACTTCGGCCGCCTGCGTATCAACATTGCAGTCTGTGGGTAATTAGCTAGCTGAGCAGCAAAGCTACTGTGCAGCTCTGACTGAGCCTGCACCATGGCAACACACAGGGCTGTGTCTGAGCACATGCTCTTATCTGCCCCCCCCCTCTTCTTTCCTTTCCTTTCCTCTTCCTCACTGGCTTCTCTCATCCCTTTCTTTACGCCACACCTCTCATTTCTTCACCTCTTTCTCCCCCTTCCCCTCCCTCTCTCTCTGCCCTTCTCCTCCTTTACCCCCCCCCTTACATCCCCTCCTCTCTTGCATCATCACAGCCCAAACTGACAACTGAAAAGACACTCACACTCACTGGTTCACATTCAGGGGAGGGCTCTGCGTTGCTGCTTTCCTCGACATTCAGAACACAGGACTGAGCATTTTTATGACATGTGGCAATCGATATGAACCAATCAGAGGGCTCCATGTATACAACCAAATCTCCTAAAATCTACATCACATACATAAGGCTAATTTGAAAGTGCAAATGAGCATTTCTTTAGGAAATGCTAATGCTAACTGGATTACATCTTTTTTGTTTAACAACACAACATCAAAATGTGTGTATTTAATGTATCTGCAAGCTGTTCACTGCCAGGGCAAAATGTACATATTGAACAATCTGCAAAATGTTCACTGTCAACATACTGTATTCTTTATTGTTTTCCCTACAATATCCACTCTCATGTCTGTGTGCTGAATATGAAGCTAGATGCAGGAGGAGGTTAACTTAAAGACTGGAACGAGGGGGAAACGGTAAGTCTAGCTCTACTCATATGTGAAAAAAATGTTCCTACCAGCATGGATTAAACAAGCTTAATGTATGAGTGCTAATTAGCGAGCTTTTTTCTTTTTTTTTTTTGCCTTCTTTTAGATCAGGCGAGCTGTTTCCACTTGCTTCCAGTCTTTATGCTAAACAAAGCTGACTGTCTTCTCATGGCTTCATATCTATCATATCTATGACGTGCAGATATGTGAGTGGTATCAAACATCTCATCAACTCTTGTCAAGAAAGCAAATATACATATTTCCCAAAATGTCAGACTATTCCTTTAACATTTTGAGAGTTATGTTTAGGTAACCTAAGCACTTGGTTAAGGTTATGAAAAGATATTTAACCAAAATGGCAGTGTTTTCCTAATCTTAACCAGGTGTTTCACTCTGTGTTCATCCAAGACATCCTCCCTATGACTGGAATGGAAATAATAATGACCAAAAAAGGAAATAATGTTTCCTCCAAAAGGTATTTCCCAACCTAATGACACTGTACAATGCTGCTAAGCTTGTACTTTCTGTCTTCAAAATATCAATACACCTGTCACATGGATCACTCCATGGCATTTATTTATAAGGTTTAATGGCATTTAAACCTTCATCTGTGTGATCATGAAGAAATATTAGTTTAACTGTTACAGTACCAATCTAGTCTGGTGTGGAAGAAAAGGTGTCTTGCAGCTAGCAAGAATTTACGAATCTTCTCCTCTATATGCTGAAGCAGACATGACACTGACATTTCATAATAATGTGTCCCGATTTATTTCCAGCTGCTATATAAAGCACATTAAAACACAAATGTCTGCTTTGTTCTTTCCTCACATGTCTCAGCTTGTGGGACTTCAGCTTAAAGGCAACTCTATCTGTCACTTCAACAGTGACAGATAGAGTTACCTTTTAAACCGCTGTTTACGATAACAAAAAATAATCCTATAATATGTCTAAAAAAGTAATTGTAGTTTACAGCATCTGTGTCAAGTTTTGTTTTCTTTTTCCAATGAACATTTGGGCAATTCTTCCAAGTAAAGGTTTCACAGCAGCGGGAGAGAAGGGAGAGCAGTTTTCCCATTCAGTGAGTATAAAGAAAAGCATGTTTGTGGGGTATAATCTGTAGAATCAGGTATTGGGAATGGAAAAGGGCCCAAATGCAAACTTCTTATTAGAGAGTATTGATATCACATTCTGTCAAATGCCTCGTGAGAACCAACAGACACCACAATCTACACCTATTACGGTGATTCCTGAAGCGACAACAAAACAGGTTTGAATTAATAAAATAATACAATACAGACTCAGCAAATAATTAATATTAGTGCAAAGCTGGACCAGTTTAACAAATGTGCAAATGATATTGTATTCTCAAGAAAGACTGATATGATAGCTTGTGTCATACTGTACTTAATGGGTGTGATTAGTGAATTTATTTATCTTTTTAAACACAAGTTAAATTTGACTGAAACTGTCCTTGCTTTGACATCTGCCCATTGGCTAAGTACCTAACTTGTGCTATATTTTTAATCAACTGGGAAAATTCACTTCATACAACCTCAGAACAGAGATGCAATTTCAAATCTTCCTTAGATTTCTAATTACACATTTACCCCAAAACATCCAACATAAGCACCAACACATACATAACATAAAGATAATAGTACCAGCCATGAATGAAGTTTTAATTAATACAGTACAGAAGTAAGTGAAGTGGCTGCCAGCTGAAAGGTTGGACCACCGCCTGCTAACCATGTGCTATATGCTGACACTAACAGGAAACGCAGCTTGTAAAAAACTCTCTTTGAATTTATAGTGAACATTTTCTCCAACAAGAAATTAAGAGTTTAAAAAGCTAATAGCATGTCACTACCATTGCCATATGTGTCCTGCTGGTGATTTGGAGAATTACTGTACCATTAAGAGGCTGTGTGTTTATTTGACTGACAGGTGGCTCATCCATCCATGTCCACATTGCTCTACAGTTTCAGCTACATAATCTATACAAGTAAAGGCAGTAAATGTTGTGAGGAGCAATTTTGGATTTGGCTTGTACTGGGAAAGGTTGTGTTACATTGTGAAGAAATATTAACAAAAATGCACAGTCACACAGAGGGAAACAAAGAGCAATAAATCCATAAAAGCAATTTCAAGGCAGAGATGTACTCAACAGTGTAATAAGATGTATGATATTAAGCTGGGATTGCTTGAATTGTTTATATCCGTAACAGGGTGAGGGCATGCTCTCTCTTTATCTCTCTCTCCTTCTCTGAGATCGAGATGTGTGCTTCTGTCTTTCCAAACTCAGTGAGGAGATGGGAGTCGATTTTCACTAATAGAAAATAATGACCGATGATAAACAGAGGGACATGTTTTAGGTCGTCTGTGGTTTTGTGCACATACAACAGACATACGTCTGGAAAATGTTAGCTGTACTCTCATCTTATCAGCTCAGTGGGGGGAGAACAGGAAGTCCATGTGAGCCAAACATATGTTGTCACAATATACTATTTGTCTATACTGTTCACATACCAAGAAGCTGCAAACATAAAATGCCCCCTATAGGCCCTAGTGGAGGAGGAAAATGTCTTTTTAACAACAACAGTACAAATGGATATCAGCTCAAAATCAGCTGGTTGTTTCTTCACGTGTAACCACACTGCAATGAGGCAAGAATCACATACAAGTTTTCCTAATTTTTGCCCAAATTTTAACTGTGACAAAACATTTACTGAAGAGAGGTTTAATATAATGACATTAAGGTAATCTACAGCTAAATTTGGGGTTCGTCTTGCGCTTATCTTAAAACAAATCACCATGAATGTCATCAATCCAGTTTATGTACACACAAATACGTCCAGACCTGCCCAAATTCATTATTAAAATGATTTATGCTAACCAATATGGACCATAAATGAAAACAAGATGTTTAGCCACCTTAGACTGCAACTAGACCTATATAAAAAGAATAAAAACCATGAACAATTTATGAGTCACTGAAGCATTTTTTTTCACAACCTGGTCCTTATTCCTATTGGTTAGGATAACATATCATTGTTGTATGTATTGGTTGTGTGTATCTATGTTTTTACGAAATATATAAAAAAATATTTGATTAGATAATTTGGGTAAAAGAGAGAAAATTGTGGGATTGCTCGTGCTGGTTTTACACTGCGAGAAAAACTTTGAATGTAAGATCTAGACTGCAACACACAAATTGTGTATTAGAGTAGAAGACTGAAATGTTAAAGGCGGCTTGGTTAAGAGTTTGATCCGATTTTGGCATGTGGTCAAGATCTCCATCATACATAAACTGAAATCATGTTTACCTCAAATATGCAATTAGTTACCAGAGATCCTACTGCTGTATTACGACAAACAATTCTTACCAAACTCAGTCAGCTTTAAACAATGAGCGACGTATCGGTGTAGATGTTGTATTCCTGCAAGCACTGCTTGTGCATAACATATTAAACTACACTAATCATACTGACGCACAGCTCTGGAGTTGTTTGCTGCTGCAGTATCCTCTCTGAATACTGCTCTACACCCGAAAATGAAGCCTTTGATTCGTACTATGTATGAAAAAAGAAAGAGCGGAGGAGGAGAAGGGCAGTGGAAGACGGGGGGTGGGGGGCTGATAGAAATGAAGAACACTGAAAAACAACACACACACACCCACACACACACACACACACAAATGAGAGGCCAGACCAAATGGCTGAAGGGCTGCTTGGATAATGCATTAGACAGAGATGGCACTCAGAGCAGCTACACATGGTAAGAAATGCACTGCTTCGCCAAATGTCCTCCACACACACACACACACACACACACACACACACATGTTCCCCCGAAAATGGTACAAAGAACAACAAATATTCTGTTTTCTGTGTGATGATTTACCCCCCAAAATGTGAACGTTCACTAATCAGAGCTCAAAAGATTCCCTGCACATCTTGATGTTTGGCAAGACTTGAACTACCTGTGTTCTAACTGTCTAATACTAATATTCTTTGGTAGTTTTTAGTGCTGACACTCGGGTATCAAAACATTTCAAATCAAGAGGCCTTTTTCATAAGCACAGGTGTTGCTAATAACATTAATGATGGCTCTGTTGTATTCAAGTGTACCAGTAAGCCACGACTGTCTGACAGTGAGCCAGCATGAACGACACCAGGACCCAAAAATGTAAGCTTACAGCTAAATGGAATTCAGCCATCATTAATGTTATTAGCAACACCTGTGCTTTTCCTACTGTGACATGTCAAAATGTCTGCTATGAAAAGGGGTTAGCTAGCTAGCATCTAATGCGGCTATGTTGTCCGAGAATATGACATGTAGGTAAGAACTAATTTATGTAAATGTGCTCTGAATATACCGTTAATTCTCAAATAACAGCCGATATTCAAACAGTCAAGTCTTAAATAATAGCACCACAAAATAATAAAGGCTGGTCAAAAAACTTTTGAGGAGGTGTGAAATTACCTGTACTTTGATAGCTCACATGGTAAATTCAGCATAATGTACATTTCCACAGCACTAACGCCAACAGATTACCTCTCTCTTCTCTAACAGAAATGCTCTCTTCATTCATTCATTCATTCCAATCGTTTCTACTCTGTCATAAATTATCAAGCCATGTTAAATTACTATACAAGAAAGTCAACACTTCCTGCAGATGTTTCAAATTAAAAGCCCACCTAGAATGGGGAGAGATTATGCCCTTTGCGCCACAGGAAGGCTCTTAATGTGAAACATCTGAGCAGGAAGTGTTGGGTTCCATTGACAATATCTTAAAAGCAATTTAAACACAACAAAATGGAAGTGACTGGAAGTAATTAGTGAATGAAAACAGTATTTCTGTTAGTGAAGAGGGGTGGGCATGACATGGCTATATCGCTGTACTGATGGAATTAGTGATGTGGAAATGTACATAATGCTGAATTTATCAGGAAGACAGCTAAACGAAAATACAATAAGATGTACTTATACAGGGAATAATTATAAATGAAGACTTCTCAATAAAGGTATGCACTATTGGAACGCAATTATTAGTTATTTGTGCTCATTATTCAGCAGATAGCTCCTGTTTCTTTGGTACTGCAACTACTACTGTGTACCTTATTTTTTCATTTTTAAGTGTTACCAAAATATCAGCTGATATGATGGTTGAATAAAAGCAATAAAAGCACAAGCACTGTTGAAAGCACCCACACACCCCCACAAAAATGAAGAGGAGTCAGAAGGCTTAGGGACTAGCTCTTCTCTGATATTGATTGGATATACACATATTCCATGGCAGCATGTGGGTGATGGAGCTGGTGTACTGTACTTTGCTGAGAACTCCAGCACATTCTTGCTAAAACGAGTCTGAAAAAAAGCTTTCATATCTGTACATCCAGCCTATCACACACTGACGTCTGATTCTTTTAATTGACGGCAACAGTGATATAGCATTTAACATCTCATTCCATCAGAGGCCCGGTGTCCCTCCCGCTTCTCTCTCTCTCTAACAGGAAATCTGACGCTTCCATCGCTGAATCAGGAGTCCACTCTGCCCTGCACAGCACAGTCACATTTCTAGGCCAGTCGCTACTGTGATCAGCAAAAAAAAACCTAAATAAAACAAAGCAGGCAAGCAAACAAACAAACAGCAATCCCCTCCCTTCTCCTTTCTTCTCTCCTCTCCTCCCCTGGCTGGCAGCGAGAGCCAGAGAGGGGAACAGGCGAGCTGATACGGGGCTGAGCCCTGGCAGGGCCTCTGACAATGACCATATGGATCACAGGGGCATGGCAGCCTCGGCTTCCAGCAGGACACACACCTCCACACACACGATCTGCAGCTTCAGGCGACTGCACCTGTAAACTCTGCTAAAGCCTATACATACATCACTTAGCTGTAGCCAAACTGCAGTAATGAGAAAACCACTTGATGGGCATTAAATCTGCGTTGGCAAAGGGCATAATACATTCCTGTGAATCCTGCATTTCACACAGGACCTCCATGTTGAAACAATAAGAGCATATTCAGTCTGTGGACGCGATGCAAAGGTAAAGAACAACAGAGCGACTGAGTGGAGGCTTTTAAGAGGAGTGTAGGAGGTGGGATTCAGCACAGCTCAGGGTCCTGGGTCACAGCTACAGCAGCTCCCCATCACAGATCAAACTCTTCAGCTCCAATAATGGTGGCTCGGTCGTCAAAGTCTCCCCTGCACGCTTACGTCAACGTCTGACTGGCCTTTTCTCAAGCGCTCCGTCCCTGCCCCCTCTTACAGCGTATAAAAAGCAAACTTTTGTCAAAGTGCACATAAATATTGCAGTGCACCTTGTCTCCCTTGTTTCGTAGTGCATTTGCCATGATTCACCATCCTCTCTTTACCCCCATATTTTCATAGGTAAGGAGCACTTTGTTTTTGGGTAAAGGTCTGTGTCGGGCATTGGTGGGTGTGCTTGTACAGTACTGTGTGTGTGTGTGTGTGTGTGTGTGTGTGTGTGTGTGTGTGTGTGTGGGAGAGAGACAGGCAAGCGCAAAAGTGAAGATATGATGTAGGAGGATTGCTAGCAGACAACTGAAATTAAATGATGTGCTCTGAATTTGTATGAGATCAGTAAAATGAAATGTTGGCATCTGAATCATAATTTTTGTAGCATTTTGAAAAGCTGAAATTCAGTGTAATTGAAAAATGGTTCAAATTTAGTGTTTTATGCCGTTCAAATTTACAAACACCAAAGCATTGAGTGCAAAGACATTACATGACTGGCTGAACTAAACATCGACGTTGCAACAAATTTCCTTCTCTTTCACATGCGTATCGAAACATATTGAATTAACCAACAAGTTCATATTTGTCCTTTTGCGATATTATGTACAAGTGAGCAAGCTAGGGTGACAAACTAAATGTCAAAAACACTGATAAGAACCAGTAGCTGCTGGTCCATAAAGTCCTTCTACCCAAATGCGCCAAAGTAAAAGCTTTGTGCAACTAATTGTGGATTTGGACTCCTGAAAAATGCAAATCTGTATCACATATAACAAACATTTTGAAGCTATTATATATTATGTTTTCCTTGTACAAAACCTGGTAGCTCTTCAACATGCTTGAAAGTTGTCGAAGCTCATTAAGATCATGGGGAAACTACACTGAACTGGATCTTAATGCCTGAATCCTTTCTGTGCAGGAAACAGGTCACACACGAGAGTAAAAGGTTGTGGAACAAATTTTTCCCAAATCCACTTCTGGTCTGACGACTGCAGCTGTTCTACATCCTGACTGGAACAACTTGAGTTCATAAAACTCCTGTAGAGTTGTTCACGTTGTTACCATCAGTGCTCACTGTGCTAAAATAGTTTAAAATTGCTGTGCACAGTTTGAAACAACTCTTACATGAAATGGCAAAAAATCTGTCATAATACCTTGCAGTAGTTTTAAGCACAGAGGTACATTTAAAGCTGCACTGCGTAAGATTATCAATGTAAAAACACACAAAAGTTGTTGAGGAGAAGAGCATCTCCTACTACCTAAGTAAGATTTGATTAATTGTGGTGTTGGTTGAGAACTTTTTTTTTGTGACAACTCACAACATTTTGCATCTCCTATTGTTTTAGCATCCTTTGGACTGAAGCAATCAATGTCTGTCTAGATGGTTAAACACGAGTATACGGTGTGCAGTTTACTGATATCACATCACATGGTTTCTTGGTGCTTCACAGATTTGCGCCTCCCTGGTGACATATATGTAAGTTTGTGGCTCCAAATGGGTGAGGCAGATGCAATAATGCACACAGAAAAACTCATAATACATTTGGAGCACCACATCATAAAGTCGCAGAGGGCCAGAACTGTAACATCTAACAGCAACAGTACCACTGCTCCAATAAAGAGGCCAAGTGGACAGAAATCTGAGGTCCACAAACTATCCCACACCTGGGATGTGGTCCTAATCTGCCAGGCATAAACAGACGTCATCATCTTGACACTACAAGACAGAAATATGACCAAATGGCAGCCGATGTAGAACGACGGAGCTTCACAGCCAAAACTGTCTATTAAGAAGAAAAAGCTCACAACAGAGCACTGCTTTCACAATGTCCTTTTTCCTCAAGGTCAAGGTTGCCTGGCCTTATGAGGAGTCCCCCTTGCTTTCTTTTTTTTTCTTAAGATATTTTTGGCTATTTTTGCCTTTATTGGACAGAGTGAGGTGTAGAGGCAGACAGGAAATGGGGAGAGAGAGGGGCATGACGTGCAACAAGGGTCACCGGCTGAAGTCAAACCAGCGACGTTGCAGTTCAATGGCGTTGGCTCTGTAACCACTCGGCTACCAAGGCGCTCCGAGGAGTCCTCCTTTCATGAGTACTGACAGTCAGGGAAGACGGAGTATTTATGTTGGATCATATTTTGGATCTGGCCGTCCTCACGGATCTGTGCCGCCTCTAGGTAAGCATCATCCATAACATCCACTACTGTACGTCTTATAGCTTTTCTCCATTCTTAATTTCCTTCTAACGCAGCTCTCACCTGTAAAAGTGAGGTTTACAGGTATTTATCCTGAACTAAACTGGGTTTTCGATCGACGTTCTCCCCTGTATTCCAACTTTACTCATCGCCATAAGGGCAACCTCAAGTTGGGGATCTGAGACTTGACACTTTTGTGCAGTAATTATGGGCCACATTGGACTGAATGTACAGGAACTGCACCTGCAGGTGTAATGAAAACGTCATATATCTTATGCCCTCATCATTCACACTAGATGTTTAAAGAAAATGCATGGATACGTTGAGTGCACTTTCATTCAGGTCACATCTTTCTTGCCTTTTTTTATTCTAAGACAAGCTCACAGATAAATCTCTCTTGATCTGATGAGAATATTCCAGGTTTTAGATGGAGCCTTTCAAGATCACAGTAGGGGATCCAGCTCAAGACATTTGGACATGGAGCACATGTAAATCCCATCCGTTAATACTCTCTGGGTTGCTGTTACAGGAATGGCGAATCAAATCCGACCGAACAAAATCTCATCAGACAGATGTACAAACCAATGACACCGATAAATCAATGTGACTGTAAAAGACACACACACACACACACACACACACACACACACACACACACACACACACACACACACACACACACACACACACACACACACACACACACACACACACACGTGCACAAACACTTCTGATCAAGGCCTGAATGCTTTCAAGTCGTAATCGCCTATGGGAGTGTTCCACATGGAACGCCCACCGTGCCCGTGCATTAATTTAAATCACCACTGCCACTACAGGGGCCTGTTATAAACAATGGGTCTGGCAAAGCGTTTTGGACCAAAATCTTGATGCTAATAAATAAAGTAAAATCCAATTAATATTTAAAGCTAATCATAGCCACAGAGCTGGAGAACACACAAAGACAGATTGGAGCCCGCGGGGGGAAGAGGGAGCTTTCTGACTGAAGCTCCCAGTAGACTGAGGTCTCTACTTTTCTCAGATTTAAATTCAAAAGCTCTTGTTTTAAAGAATGTTCTTATAATCCCAACTGGAATCATCCACAATTATCCAAGCAAGCTCTTGACAAAAGCAGCAACAATCGTAAATAGATGACAGAGGGGGGAAAAATGAATATGGCATCATTATGTCTTGGGGTGTCTAATGATTTCCTCACACATACATGAAATGTTCATGGCTACAGAAGCCATTTAAAAATGTCAATGATCCAGCTATAAAAAGCCAGCTCAGATAATTCTGAATGACTGTGCAAGGTTATTGCTTTTCATCGTGCTGGCATCCAAATACACGAGTTGTTATGAAAGCTATAAGATAATAGACATGTGTGGTTGGACGTGTGTGATTACTGCCCTGCTCTCCGGCTGTGTATAGGTAGTGGGGGGAGGGGTGGCGTTCACATTTCCCACCCAAGGATGAGCAACGGTGACTGAGGAGAGCTGGGAGGGTGGGGGTGGGTGTGCTTCTTCATCCATGCCGTGCTACAGTAACAGCCCGTTCATAGGAAGGGCAGCACATACTGGCCATTCACATGCCTGTTTTAAGAGATGGAGGGACAGATGCTTGTCCACAGTGTCAGGGCCTCGCTTGCTTTCTCTCTCTGACAGCACCACCAACTGCCTCCTCTTACATAACCCCCTCCCCCTCTCCAGGCCCACTGCCTGCCTTTATTGGCTTATTTCTCTCTTTTTCAACCTTAGCATTTTCACCCCACTGACTGCTGCCCCCCCCCCCCCCACCCCCAACATCCTCCATTGCTGATTTCATCCTCTTTCATTTCCAGCTCTTTTTGTTCCAATGTAGATTCTCCTGGACTGAAGCCATGAATGTCAGGTTGGATATTTTCTCTACAGAGTTTTTGTGTGGTGCACATTCGCATGATACAGCAAGGGAGCAAAGGATCCTTCGAAAGGACAGGACCAGATAGGATTCTACAGAGTGGTTTATCCTTTAATGGGGCTATTTCGAAAACATAAGATCCCTACATGAATCACGATGCAGTCCAAAAACATATTTCATCAAGCAGATACTAATTTGTTTCGTTGTATGTTGAATATTGAATAAATATTCTGGAAATGAGCAGTAGAAAAAAGATCAGGTGGTAATACTGATGGAGAGTAAAATCTCCATGTAAGCAATAAATGCTTACATAATCACATCTGCTGTGAGCTTTCAAATGTGTGAAACATGAAATAAGCCTGATTGGTCTGGATGCAGCTGATAAGAAAAGGGCTTGCAATAGATTTTAATGCAACACGAACCAAGAGAAAGTGTCAGTCTCTAAAAACCTGTCCTTGACTGTAGTAATCTGCTAATATCAGCCAGGTTGCGGCTCATATGTGGGCTCAGCTCAGGGGGATTTCTTCCACTCTGCCACTGAAATTTCAGCCTCCATTTTACCCCTGTGCTTCTTCTCACCTTCCTCCTTCCTGTTGCCTCACATTTTCTTGCCCAAAACGCGTTCAGACACAAACGGAGGAGTTACAAACAACGCAGCGGCTTCGCTTGCCGCAAATACGAGGCTACATAGACACATACTCATGCACAGCAAGAACCATTCCTTGAATCTCATGCTCAGCAAGCTACCCTTCCCCCACCCCAAGCTCACTCTCGTGCTCACATACATGCACCTTGCTTAATTAAAGACTGTGCTTCTGAAGCTGTCCTGACCTTTTATCAACTGTAATTTATAAATACGTGTAAATAAAGTGAGATAATAGAAACAAAATGGAGCGCATGTAAAGGAGGCGGTTTCATTCACACTGTGCAGCATGTATGACAGCGTTTAGACACACATTACTGCTGATTCTCTATTTTTCTGACAACACATTCATTATATTGTGAATCGTTTGAGCCAAAAGGCTTGTTAAAAAACCGAGGCCAAACAAGAATGGAACTGTTTTCAGAGATCGATTTCATCATCTCTTCCTCCACTGAGCTAATGAGACACAATCCTACAAAGCTGATCTCTGAGAAATCTATTTCTTACATCTCGTTTCTTACAAAGTCAGTCTGTAATGTCAGAGTTACCGGCTCCGGCTCCAGAGACTTAAAATAATTACAAACTGCATCTCTGTGTGCTGCTTCAATGAATGAAAATGCACCATTTTTTGGCCTATGGTAACTGCATCAGCGTAAGCCTTTGACGACATACACTAGGTGTGTTAAATCTATAAGCATTAGTCATCTGCATCAAAACCAAACATGAAGATCAGCTCCATGTGTGTGCAGTGGAACTGGATCAGTCCTGTTCTGTTCTCCTTACTCTGCTTCCAATAGAGGAACCACAGTCAACAAATGGGAAACTGGGGGCTTGAGATGAATACTAAATATGAATTCTCTTCCATAAACCGACAGGCTCAGCTGATACTTGATCGTGTCTGTTTTACTACAGCAGCGGCTCATCTGATCCCAGTCTCCCCTGCCAGGCCCCACAGGCCAGAGCTATCTAACAGCGTGAGGAAGATGAGTTACCTGGTCATACCACTCCCGGTTGGTACAGGTGCATTCGGGCCACCATCCTCCTTGTCCACTGGAGTTGTTGCCGTTTACTTTGGGGCCACCCTTGGATTGGCCCTTTGGGTTGGGGCCTCCAGGGCCCCCACCAGACATAATCTTGCCCTTACTTCTCCCCAAAGTGCCCCCTCCTCCTCCCATGCTTCCACCTCCCCCTGAGGCTGGAGGGGGTAAGGTCTGGCCTCCCCCGTACCCAGGCGGGTATCCATAGGACTCGGCCTGCCAGTCTCCTCCATACGACGGGGCGTCCATTCTACGCAGGGCAGCCATACGGGTCACCTCATAACATTCTGGGCACTTGCAGCAGTGGTGGTGTTTGTGCATGCTGGCTGTGCTGGCTGGGCTGACGCTGAGCTGAGCGGCGTGGCACTCTGTCTCTGCTGCCTCCTCAGATCTCACACAGCACGCTGTGATCGGCTCACAGAGCGCTAATGCCGACGGAAATAACACTAATCACAGGAATTTCTACAGATTTTCCCTTTTCGTCAAATCCTGTCACTCTCCGCTTTATTCCTCTCAGATGTAGAAAAAAAAAAAGATCGAGAGGGACGGGAAGCAGCAACAGGAAAACAAAAATACAAAATGGGCACGTAGTCTTTGTCCTCTTGACGTAGAAGATCAAAGGAAATATTCAAAATATTGTATACGACCACACAATCAGAGACCAGCCCCGATGATAGAAATTTCCTCTTGCTTCTCTTGGTTCACAGTGATGCTCATATAAATTCATAGATATATATATATTCTTTTGTTCATATATCATATATATTTACACACACAAATACATATAAAAATATTAATATAAACAGACAAGCACAAATACAGATATGTACAGGGATAAATGTATATATATAAATATCTATATGCGTGTGTACAAATATATATATAGATATATAAACAATATGTATAAATAAATGATATCCGCAGATGAAAATCTTCCTCTGTTAATTCTTGGTATCTTCCCGTTCTGTCAAAATCTCACGTTTTTCCTCCTGCGTTGAAAAGCGTTGTCTTTCTCTCTCTCTGTCTCTTTTCTCAGCCTGCAGAGAGGAGCTGAGCACTGGATCGCCTCTCAGCCAGCTTGCCCTAGATGTGGATTATTCAGAGGGATGCGAGCAAGCAAGAGGGAGATGGAGAGCGAGAGAGAGCGAGAGAGAGAGAGAGAGAGAGGCAGGGAGGGAGGGGGGTAGAGAGAGATACGTAGCAGCATCCCTCTAGCACCTCAGCCCTGACAGCCACAGCCAATCAACTGGCAGCACTGCCATCAGCAGCAGCAGCACCAACAGGACTGAGCGCTTCACTAGCTGCTCTTAAAGGGGCCGCAACATCTAAACCTCACTGCTGCCTGCCTGGGGTGAAAAGGTACTTGCTTCACAAATCAAGGCACAATAAAAAGCCTTGCGTCTGTCTATTTTCTCAGTAACAAAGGTCAGGAAGTCATGGGCTGCAATCTGCCAATGCCGACCCTCGACCCTGATCCACTAATTGTGAGTCTGATCCACGTTTTTCATCAGACCAATGCAGCCAAAATCCAACTTCCAGTGAGCACCCCTGTCCCTCCGACTGGTCACTGGTCACCTCCACAGTCATCTCTAGTTCAAGCTGCAGACTTAGCAGCTTTCTTGTGCTAGTGATTGGCAACCTCAGGCTCTGTGTCACAGCGCGCATCTGTAAATAATCTCACAATGGAGGCAGGTGCAGCAGATGAAAATCCTTTTTCTCCTGGGTATCACTAGACCTGCCACTCAGAGGATAGAGGATGCCTTTGAATGGCGCTGCATTACTTTACATCATTCTCTATCCATCTTCCTTTTTTAGTACTACTACTGGCAAAGCAGCACTGCTGTTGCATTATCTCAATGCTAAGTCCAGCCCATGTTTCAGGATTGGGTCAAAATAAGCACAGTGAGAGAAAACTGCACTCCTGAAGCCTCGTTTAAGAACCATAGGGGGAAATATTTTATGTTCACAATGATGACATCAACACATGTGTACGAAACCAACAAGATTACACGCTTGGGCTTTTCGAGTGGGTGGAGGAAGAGATTGAGAGTGAGAATATGTGTGAGGGGAAAAAAGAAGGAGAGACTATATGGCTTTCATGTATCTGTGGCAGTTATATTTTCAGTCATGCGATAGGACTGCCTTGTGAACCATTTTGCATGCTTATGAATTTGTGGGTTGATCACAGCTAGATATAAAACATCCTGACACAGAGGGTGAAGGTTTTTTTTTACGGAACTTACAGAGGGAATGTTACAGTGTCGCCATTAAAGCCCTGCATATATGCATTATTAATGAAATGTGACGGGGAACGGAGCTGGGTGTGTCTGCATGGGGGAGAGAGTATATTTGTACATAGTCTGCACGTTACAGTGCTCATACATGAATGCTAGTGCCTTTACAGTGTTTTGACTGACATATAATAGTGCCTTTCAAATTATATGCATGTTAATGTGAATCTGTGCAACCTGTGCAACCTTAAATTGAGCAGGATTTTAGGGCGAGGGCACACTGCATTGTGTTGCAGCCCTACCAGGAGGCACACACAGCAGGCTCAGCCACACTAAATTACATGAAACAGTAACTATCTCCATTATAATGATATTCCCTCACTGTAACCTGCAGAGATTTGCCAAGCAGAGAGAAAAAAGAGGAGAAACTTGGGCATTTTTAAACAGAGACTAAAATCCACTGAGTGCCTCCAGTTACACTGTCGGATGCAGCCACAAACCCTGCCGGAGCCAATCGGAGCGCTGAGGCGGGGCTTCGAGGCAGCGGCTTGAAAGGACGATGTAAGCATATCGATCACAGCACACATGACCGAGCACATGTTGCAACCATCCTTCCCCAGCCCCCAGTCTCTCAGTCCACATCACAATTACCACTCAGTGCAGTCAGAGGGTTTGGAGTAAAAATAAAAACCATACTGTACGGCACAGAAAATGAGGGATTGATGAGGGACATGATAAAGGCAGGAGAGATGGACAGAGAAAGATCCCCTGAACTGAATGAACACAGATCTGTCATCTGTGTGGATGAGCGTGCACACACAGACACTTCTGCGATTTGAACTGTGTATGTAGACATGTTTAGTACCTCTAGGGTGAAAGAAACCTTTCCCTTTAAATGTTACATAATATAGAATATATAAAAAAATGGTAGCTCTTTTTAGAGCCAATCAATTGCTGGTTTGCTGTATCAGGAGGATAGCGGGAAGAGGAATACAGGAAGTTAATATGCACTAATCAAATTAGAGCTATTACAGAGGACAAGAAAGGTCTTGAAGGTTAATGTATTTAGTTACATTTTTACCTCTAGATTTCCTGTTTTCATCTTTCCTTTTTGATCTGAGTAAACATTTCAGTCAAGTGTCAGTCAATCTAGGCAATTTCAAGCTTCTACAAGTGGCATAAAAGCCACATTTGTACAATATATATATCAAATACCACCACCCTGCAATAAATACAACCTTTGTGCAGATTATGTTAAATGTTTTTTTCAGACTGTGTAGACAAGTTTTGGTTGGACTCAATTACACAATTATTTCTCAGCTGTTGTTCGCAGTGTCCTTGTATTAGATTACATGATATTGTCAAACTTAATCTGCAGTTTATGACGTAATAAAGCTGTCACCTATATAAGATTATTTTTTCCTTTTGTGACACAGTGCCAAGCAGAGAAAAAGCAATATTGAGTTACTGGAATTTCTTTAGTGGCTAGACATAAATAAAAGAGACGGAAACACGTAAAACCATCAGAGAAATTTAGCAATCTTTTAGTTCACCTTCAAAAATGTTCCACTCTCAATGAAAAGTGAAAAACCTCTTTGTCATAATTACTGCAACAACTTATTGTCACAAACACTGAAACACCACTGCACAGCAGGGTATGACTGAACTGTTAGCTTGTAATTACACTCTGACTCCTCTACAAATTTAATAACAAGTATTTCTCCTGGAGAAAATACAATAAGAACAACTTGGTTTTAGTAGACCCAGAAGAATAGCAATGATGTAAGACATCATGGCAATATAAAAAATATAAAAAAACAGACATTCACCACCCATGCACAAATATAAACATGTACACACACATGCATGAGTGAGTGGTGTTTGTGTGTGTGCAGTCCTTGATAAATGTTGTGCCCAATTAAACAGCTTGGAGTGGAAAGATGTGGATCAACAGCATTAGGTGATTTATCTTGTGAAATGAAAGCGGTAACCTCTGACCTTCTGTTGACAAATGAAAAAGAAGGACCTGTGATTTATGGCATAAACGGGGAAATTATCCTGTGCTTTTGAACAGAGATGCTTCTCACCGCATCCCACCTTGCAGCTCCCCCCAACATCAGCCCAGCATCAGCCTGCACAGCCCTTATTACATAAACCCACCTGGACACCCTGTAACAAACGTACAGACATATACACACACACACATGCTAGTATAATGAGCGTTACAACCCCCAACCACTGCACAGACCATGTATTGAGCTTTTCAGTCATTTCTAGGCATTTCTCAGAGAAGCTATGTGACTACTCCTTCGTCACCTGACCGGATGCAGCACCATAAAAGGGCAGTCGGTAGTGAGGCAGTCTTAAAGAGGCAGCTCCATATCAACATGTCCTAAGCTTCTCTACTGTAGCCTTAACTAACGGCAAGAGGGGGGTGAGGAAGCAAGTCTTATGAGTCTCTCTCAGGCATCATTACATGTTTGTAGAATCCACTTGTTTCTTACACAAATAGCAGATATTGAAAGGAATGAATCCCAGAATACAGGAGAGTCTTTACAGTTAATGCTTCCACTGCTCAATGAATCATAGCTTTGTAAAGTGTGAATGTGCAGGAGGGGGTGGGGGGTGGGGGGGGGGTGCATGGCAAAGGGAGAGAGACTACAAGACAGAAAGCCAGTCAGACCGAGAGAGAATGAGAGATACTCATCAGTTTTGTACTAAAAGCCAATGTAAGCTGCTGAGGAGCCACCACGATGCTCTCCCAGCGATGCAGATGCGGAAAACAAAGGCTACACGGCTAAGACTCCTATTAATAGGCCTCAGTGGCAGAGAACAGCTGCTGCTCCACCACACACTCATACACACACACACACACACACACACACACACACACACACACACACACACACACACACACACACACACACACACACACACACACACACACAGCACCTCCAACTGAAGGAATAATGAGAGAGAGAAGCATACACATGGAGCAAAATGAAAGAAGGAGTGGAGACAGGAAAAGAGGAGTGGGAGATTGTATCAGATCTGCATGGCTAAGGAGCAGTCTTTGGCGTAGATTTTATACATGCAGAAAAGGACAGAAGCAGAAAGAAAGTTGTGAAATGGGGTGCAAGTAGGAGGTTAAGAGATGAGCTGGAAACAGACAGGAAGGTGAGAGCAGTTTGATAAAATATGATGAAGGAGCTGTAGGTCCACGACAGACGCCATAACTGAGCAGAAATGAAGCTAAGGTGCCCTGTGTGTGGGCAGAAATGTGATGACTAGAGGGGGCATTACTGAAGCATGGTGCTGAACAGAAGGGGGGAGTAAAAATAGAGAGAAGAAAATAGAGAGAAAAACAACAAAGTGCTTATGTGTCCATGAGTGCATTGGAATGCAAAATAAACTCTGTGTAATTACCCATTCACCTTGCCACAGAGAGCAATGCATCTGAAATCAGTGTGCTTGCTGAGTGTGCATCGTCACGAATGTGCTCGATGCGTGTGCGGTGTGAGAGCAGAGCCGAAAGAGAGAGAGACAGAGAGAGAGAAAGAGAGAGAGAGAGAAAGCAAAAAAAAACCAACAACAACAAAGACACGAATTAAAAGAGGAATGAAAAAGACAGGATGAAAAACAAGAGAAGCCAGGAGAGAGATACATAGAGAGGGAAAGAGAGTCAGAGCAGTCTGTAGGGATGCAGGCGGGGGAGGAATGTGGTTTCCATGGCAACCCGAGGAAGGCTGAGCTCTGGGTGTCCGTTCCAGCTCTGCACTGCACCGGCCCTCGCCTCTCAGCCGCCTTGCTCTCTCTCTCTCTCCAGCCTCCCCCACTACATCCGTCTCTCTACAACCCCCCCCCCCCCCCCCCCCCCCTTTCACTCCCTCCCTCCCGTTCCCTGCGCCTCCTCAGCTCCTTCACCTCCCTCCTTCATGTGATAGAGGGAGTCACACACACACACACACACACACAACCAGCTCCATATTATCCACACCGGAGTCAACCTGTACTGTCACTGTATTCTTATGCAGACATTATCATAAAAGCACATTGAATCCATGTGCTTACAGCTTGCATCTCCCTCTCTTTTACCCCTTCCAAGCGCCCCCCCTCGCCCCAACCCATTGCACTAGTTGTGGGCTCGGCTGAAAAGCCAACGCCTGCGGCCACTGTGCTGCCATGTGCCACTGGCCGTGTTGTAATGGGGAGGGCATGTGAACACACGGGCTTTTAACAATCCTGAGGAACACGGCTAGCCTATGAGCGATATCTCTATCATGAAATACGAGGACTGTGCTTGTTGCTCATGTTAGCAGCAGGTTGACCACAACTTCTGGGGATATATGCTTATTCGCTTTCCTGCCTAGAGTTAAATGAGAAGATCGACACCACTCTCATGTCTCTGAATATAAAGCTAGAGCCAGCAGGCGGTATAAGAGTGGAAACAGCTAGCCAGTGGTAATTAATTACCAGCCCCTCTAAAACGAACTGTTAAAAATATGAAATAGCTCACAACACAACACTTTTTTACACACAAAGACGTGTTGAGTGTGTTAGTGTGTTAATTAGTTAGCTTTAGAGGTGCTGATAGTATGGATTTTTGTTACCTTTGGGTAACAGACCTAAGAGAGCCGTTTCCCCCGTTTCCAGTCTTTATGCTAAGCTAAGCTAACTGGCTGCTAGCTCTAACTTTATACTTAGTGAAAGTGGTATTGACAGTGAAGACCGTGAATGAGCACATTTCCCAAAATGTTGAATTATTCCTTTAAATTGTTGATATTTGCAGACAGCAACAGTGAGAGCCTCAAAATGTTAAAACACATAAACTAATACTTTAAGATTTAAGTGTTTTACACATGCAGGTGAAGAGAGTGATGACAAAATATTTACAAAATGGCCATGCCACATAATTACTGTCTAAGTATGATTAAAAGCCTAAATACTATTAATTATTATGATCTGTATGAGCATAATGGATGCAAATTATCATTGTAGGTGTTGAAATGCTGAAGAGAAAATGAATAAATTAAATGTATTTTTAGCATGAAATATTAACATCACAAAATCGACACACTAGCAGGCCAGATTGAGGTGAGTCCATCTGTTCAAACTGAACAAACAAATCAATTCCTGGACCGCTTTGTGATTTAATTTATTCATGTTAATAAAATGTTCCAAAGGTCGTTAACCTTTATGAACTGTCGCAAAAGCTTCATGATGCTAGGGCTTCTCCTGTCATGGAGAATGCGTAATCATCACGTCATTGGGATCATTAATATCTGCTTCTACTGACAGCAGCTGCCTTTTCTGATGCCTACATAGAATCACTGAAGAGAAATTCAGTGTTCAGGAGACCTCTGGGAAACTCCTTTTGTTGCTTTGCTTTGCTTTGCTTTACTCACCTTCGGCATGTCGACATGGGAGCGAATCACCAAGCCAGAAACTCGCTCCACTTTGTGAGGGCTCCTCCTGCTGGTCACTCGCACCCGAGACACACCCTCCTCCTCCTCCTGGTCCTGTGGGGCACAGACTGATCAATTTTCAGACAAGAGTGAATAAAATCAGAAAACTCCTCCAGCGGTGATAAGGACATACTTGTGGATACCAGAGATGACAATCATCAGCATCATCTTTAATGGAATAGTTACATTTTGGGAAATGTGCTCATTTGCTTTCTTGCCAAGAGTTAAATAAGAAAATTGATAATCTTACGTCTGTAGGATCGAGTCATTTACTCATCCAGGTGGTTGTAAGAGTCTTTAAGGATTCTGGAAATACCTTCATAACAGCGATAAGTGTTAAACGATAACTGTAAAGTCAGATACTCCTCTGTGACTCGAATGTAATGGTACTACATGAGAGGCACAAACTGGGGTAAGTCTGTACGCTTAATATGAAGCTAGAACCAGTAGGCGGTTAGCTTAGCTTAGCATAATGACTGGAAGCAGGAAGAAACAGCTAGCTAGGGTTCTGTCAAGTATAAAAATATGCCTACCAGGACCTCTAAAGTTCCCTGATAAACACATTATATCTCAATTGTCTAAAATGTAAAGAAAGTGTGAATTGTAAAAGCGATAATTTGTGGTTTTACATACTGGAATTATCTCATATGTCACAGTGACTTCCTGGAGCCTTGCCAAGACTCTAGGAAGTCACTGAGCCTGGCTAGCTGTTTCCCCCTGTTTTTATGCTAAGCTAAGCTAACTGGCTGCTGGCTCTAGCTTCACACTTGGAGCACAGTGGTATCAATATTCTCATCAAACTGTCAGCATGTGTTGAACTATTGCTTTAGTGTTGTTAACAATCTGCACTTTTCAGCACTAAAGAACAGAGAGCAGATGGTGTATAATAATAAGAATAAGAGC
The DNA here is from genome assembly GCF_043641665.1 of Enoplosus armatus. Classification (NCBI taxonomy): domain Eukaryota; kingdom Metazoa; phylum Chordata; class Actinopteri; order Centrarchiformes; family Enoplosidae; genus Enoplosus; species Enoplosus armatus. The sequence continues at coordinate 14,821,666 of NC_092189.1, forward strand.
TGGGCTAATTGTACTTAGCAAAAAGAGAGTACCTTTGCAAAATAAAACAGTAAAGAATAACACTCAACACAGTGCTATTTGTTGTGGAAACAGTCACCTGCCAAAGCAGCTCAGAACTGGACTGGATGGTTCACTCCATCTCACATTTTATGACTTCTGAAACGCCAATATAAAATAGCAGCAAACTAATCAAACCAAAGTGACCCTTACTGCCTGTGGACAGGGATACACAGAGTCTACAGTGCCTGCAATACACTGAGATCATTCCCGCAGTTCAGACCACACAGACCCTTAACTGACAGCAGAGGGCGGCCTTCAGAGCAGGCCATCACTGGTCCAAAGTTTCCAAGTGGTGCCTTCTCTCTCAGGTGATACCGTTTTAAATTAAAATGGAAAGCAGCTCTTGAGCTCAACTTGAAAATACAATTGTTTATATGAATACACACACAGCCCTCAGCATGCAGGCTGCTGCACCTGGCATCACTGCAAACAACTGGGAGAGAGCTGGAAGGCAAAAATCAGCCTTCACAATTGCATTAATGTCAAGTAGTTTGCAGTATTCTCACAACATTTGTCTTTATCTTTGCACTGGTATGGATCAAATACACTATGTGCTATTCCAGAGATGTTCTTTGATGGCTCCATTCCCACATGGCAGCGCTGACAGGCAGGTCAACTGACACTGCCAGAGCCACCCCCCCCCCCCCCCCCCCCGGCTGCCCGCTCTGTCTAATAGTGGCAGCTAAGAGTATGCCCTCACATACACACATACTAAATTGTGCAGACATATTTGAAATGAGTCCATCAATTAATAATTTCAAGCCATACAATACTAAAAATGTACGACATGTTTCAATTTCTTGTTGGCCATTACTTTCTTCATTATTGCATGATTGTTACACAATAAAATCAAACACACTACATCAAAAGGTTCTGGCAATAAAAACACCAATGACTTTGTAATTATGAAATCAATTAGACTAATAAAAATGGCTTTATCTCTCATTTCTTTTGCAAAGGAGCTATTCTCCACTCTCACCTGCTACTCTGCACCAAATCAGGGAATTTGCAGACTCATTTAGTTTCCCTCCCATCCTCCACTCAGGTGACAGCATGGCTAGAATACTGATGAGCGCCTCACTGGGTGTCCATTAAGCAGCTCTCACTCTCTCAAACTTCGCCTTCTCACTCTCCAGGACTGTGCCTGGGCCCCACAAGCAGCTGGGATCCAGAGAGGGGAGGATCAGGAGCCATGCTGCACTGAATTAGAAGCTAGACAGGGTGGATCACAGGATACACCGAGAGGAGCTTAGGATGTCAGAATAAAGTTCAAGCCACAGTCATAGTTTGTGGTTTAGGTCTCTACTATGGGAGGGACGGACTATGAACACATGGCACTGCAACTGACCTCATGTGTTTCAGCAACAACGAAGTGCACCGACTGCTATTTTAACTTCCTGTCTACCCCAAGCCCCCAGGAAGTGCGCTGGGCTTTTAAGGCCAATTTAATATGGGCCGCACAGATGTGGAGGCTATGTGGAAGATCCGGTAAATTTTATAGCCGAAAGTGAAAGTTTTTTGGCTTCATGCACCGACACTGTATCCAGTTCTCTTTATACACCCAAAGTCTACACCTGAAGTGGGAATAAGTTACGTTGTGTGTATTGACATCTGCTGCTTGTGATCAACTTTACCTGTATCTTAACAAATATATGACCGGTTTTATAATATAATATACAGCGTGAGGGACTGACAGAGCAGAAAGGACACGACAGGTTTCATTCTACAGCCGTCAGACAAACATAGACCAATTATTACATAGAGGAGCTAATTAGATCAGTTCTCCCGCACAGCTCTGGGATCAGCTTGTCATGGACCAGTCACCATGACATGACTGTCAGTGATGGTATTTCTGTTTTATTATGTGTTTATAACAATATGATATCATAACAGAAGTTGTCTGAGTGCGGGCGTTCAAAACATTTCTTCATCCCCATCACAGTGGTGATAAGCTAGCATCAGCAAAGAAACAGCTACTGCAACACAAACTGAGCTAGACAGACAGATGGTTATAATTATATGGTAAGTACTGATAGCTAGCTAAAGGTAATGGACAAACGGTTGAAAGAATCAGCTTCTGCCTCTTCAAGTAGTAGTGCGAATGCAAACTAGATCAAACTGACCGAAACGTCGACCTTTTTCAACTGTATAAAAATATTGTAACAATACTATATTACTTTTATTATCATTACACTTTTATATAACTAATAGTGTTAAATATGATCCAATTTTAAATCAGTTCAAACTGACACATCTGGAACATGAACGGTGCTGCAGATGAAGGGGTACTTGACTTCCCATTATTTTTTAAACCTTGCATAATCACAATAGATTGTTAATATGCTCCCTGCTCTGTCCTGCACTCAAATGCATGAGAATCCTTTCTGTTGACAGTAATGTCCCTCACTCAAGCTTTATGTGTTGAGGAGCAGTCATAAACTGGACAACACAGTCTTCTGCACTAAAGCGTCCATTTAATACAGTCTAGTAAATGACCAGTTCCCCTGTTCAACTGACCGTACATAATCCAGTTCAGACTTAGCACATGAATTTCAAAAACATATTGCCTTTAAGTGATTGACTGGAGGGAGGGGCTGTTAAGCACGAAGGAATAATGTTAGATTAAAGTTCTTATCCCATGCGTGGATTGAATTGTGTCATTTCACTATCCCCTTTATATTATAGGCCTAAAAATACGGAAAAGGGGTTTGCACTATACATGACTTCAAAACACAATCGATTTATTGGGCTATGTACGAAATATAGTATAGATGCACTCAACCAAACATGCAGGGTGGCATTATTATGTAGCTTACAGTCTTTTTAGTACAAATTTCTGTCATTTTAATAACATTCAACATGCATATGGGCATGTGACTATTTTATTTACATACACTTGTTAAAAAATGTGAAGCAATCCTTTAAAGACCAGCAAAAAGCTGCAGCAGAGTAGCGAGTTTCTCAAAGCTAAAGGTTTGGGTGAAGTTGTGTTATGAACAATAAGAAATGGTACACAACATTTTAACAGGGTCTGTGTCAGAAAACAATGAAGCTATCAGTTCATTTGTAAAAGAAAAGTATTGTGAAGGATCACACAAGAGAGAAACCCCTTCCAGGGCAAATAGGTGGCAAATGGGCAGTGAGACACAATCTGGAATCAATGTCACAGTTAAACAATTCAGTAGATCATCAAGAAAACATCTGACTCCACCACAGCTGCACCCAAGTTTTCCTGATCCTCTTACTTTAACAAAGAGAACCACCTGGGGTGTCCCGGAGGCCCCCTGGTCTAAGACGTGCACCATACCACTGCAGGGGACCGGGGCCAGGGATCTTTGTTGCATGTCATGTCTTTCTTTCTCTCCATGTTTTGTTGTCTTCATCTCTACTGTAAATTGTAAAATAAAGGCCAAATGCTGAAAAATAATCTTTCAAGAAAAACAAAAGGGAACACTTCTGCTCCACCCCAAATCAAAATTGTGATATCTGCGATTTGCCCTGGTTTTTGTTTTGTATTTTTTCTTGTGCAGATACTTTTAGCTTCTTCTATGGAACAATTGTTTAGAGACTTGGTCAGCATGCTGGATGTCTCTAGATATATTTCTGTTTACTGAAGAGCTTCTGTGACATATTAAAACTGAGAAGAGCTTTAAAACCGATTTCAAGTGGGCTCTTTTCACCTCTGAAGTGTTTTGGAGTTGACAGTGAATCTTCCAACACTACCAAGACTCAAAGTCAAGGCAAGGTAAGTGCCCATTCCCATTTCTGTGGTGTTAAAGTGTATTTGAAAGGAACTGCTAATATTATATCAATAAACGGTTTGCACACCTATAAACACATTGAATACAGACCAATACATTTTACATTACCAGTCGCATTACATTTGTTCCCTTCTGGATAATAAATGAGAACAGTAAGCTAAGGGTCTGTGAGGCATCTTTCAGGCACACATAATTTGATAAAATTAGTCTAATATTTCAGCGGAATAATCCAATTTGTTGGTTCAAGTGGATCAAAGATGGCCATTGTGCCTTAAATCACTTTTTTACAATTACATTTTCAAATTTTGTGCTGAAATTGAAATCATGTTTTTGTTTTTAGCATCACCCACACGTACTGCACGTAACCTAAGGTTGCATCAGTGTGACTGCAGACAAATAACCACACACACACACACACACACACACACACACAGATATTCAGCAGAAGCTATAGTGTTTTTCTAATCTCTGCTAAAAAAAAAAAAATAACAGGCCAAGATCGTTCAGTTAATGGGCTACACAAGTCAGCCAAAGATCAATTTCATTAACATTTTGGCATAGCTGAAAGAAAGTTATGAGGCAATATTAAATCATGCAAGTGATATGAAGCCAGGGGTTCTTACGCATCAAGAGATTATTAGGACATCAGTGACATGGAACTACAGACAAAATTATCCATATTTTTAACCACTGCGTGGACTTGCTCTAACATATAGCCAGTGTAGTCTGTGATGCTCCTCAATAAACATCTGAATAAGGTTTAAATCTACACAAAATGCAGCTTTTCTCTCTTCAATTCAGTTGTTGTTTTACTACAAAGTATTCTAAATAACCATGTGACTGCAAACACTTGTTATACTGAAAGGACTGGCTGACTTCATGAGAGAAGCCCACTGATGAGCAAATGGTAATCAGCGCTCTTTTGACTCGGTTTAATTTCCTCTTCTCCTTCTACCCCCCCCCAACTTTTCCTCCTCCTGCTGACACTCACTCACGGCCGCCATGACTCATGATAACATTTTATCCACACAGGAGTGCGAGGGACACAGGTAGTGACACCTTGCGTTGGCTGCCTAGTAACCCTTTGCGTAGTCAGGAGGCAAAGCACAGCACACAACAGCACATGCGACACCAGACACAATGTAAACATTAAGCATATTTTCTCCAATCTATAATGTGAAGGAGGAAAATTACCTCCCACGCATCCTGCCTGCTGTCTTCTTTCACAACAGTTTGTTCTTTGTTCAGTTGCAAGGTCACCTCGTAACACTCTTGAATATCTGTGAGAAGAAAAAAACAATAATGAGCTTCTTTTTTTTTTTTTACTTGAATAATTACAAGCGTTAAATGTGAGCGCTTTTTCTTTATTTCTTGATCATAACTTCTCAGCCTTCTAAAGTACACTGCTTTGGTTGTGTAAAATAATCCACCGATCAATCACAGCCACATTGGGAGATGGGAGAAGCGCTGGGCGAAAACGTGGCCGTGGGAGTCGTCTGTTTACATGGAAGTTATGTCTCCACATTTGAAAGTGCTCTTCTTATCTTGTTGCTGAACTATATGACTCAGATACTGACTGAGCAAATCATCAAGTCAGCCTCTAAGAGGCCTTATAATATTTCATACTATCTGAACAACATGCATCACAAACAAAATATTTTCTTTTAACACCATCATAGATCAATTACACTGTAGGTAATTTCCAGCATCGTTGCTTTGAAGCTCCATTTTAAAGTGAGGGTGAATGAGTTCCTACACATGTTGGATAAATGTAGACACTGCCCCCTTGTTGAATAGCGGGCAATTCATACCCTGTGACATGCTTTGATTTGAGCGCTGTAGAAATGGAAGATTGGTTTTATCAAAGTTATTTCCTGAACTTTCACAATGAGGGATGTAAGATGATGCTTCAAACGTAATGTGATTGTATGAGCAGTAGAAAGGAATGTGACTTTTCATATACATATTTAATAACATGCCACAAGGTGAACAAGAGTGTAAGAGCGTAAAAAAATATCAACAAGAAAACAAGAGCCTACAGCCATGCTGGCAGCTCTGTGAGGCTGTCCTTAGCCACAGCTAAATGCTAACGTCAGCATGCTAACATGCTCACAAAGACAAAGCTAACATGCTGATGTTTATTTAGCTGGCATACTGTTTACAATGGTCACCATTTCCCTTTAGTATGTTGCTAATTAGCACTAAAAACAAAGTACAGCTGAGCCTGGTGGGAATGTCAGGTATTTCACAGGTATTTAGTCATTTAGTCAGGTTCTTCAAAGATGGCAGAGAAAACAGTATGCTGTCCCTGCATTTTGTATGTGTAAAGTGCTGCTCAACGTGTTCCTCAACTCCTCCTCCGTTCTTTTAAAGTTTTCCTTTCATACTGAACTCCTCCTCTCGTCTCCACTCATCACCTCTTGGCTCATTACACGCCCATGTCCTGTGGTCACCTATTGAGTGGCAGCCATTTGATGAGAATGCACTGGGACAATTTTGCTGATGTCACACGCAGGCCTGGCTACTGCGCTGTTGACATAAAGAGGTCGCCGGAGAGTTCATCAACTTCCCAAAGTTCAATGTCAGGACAAGACGGCCCACAAAGACACATTTGAGAAGGACATCCGGGGAAACTGAATACATTTAAAACATGTTCTATTAACAAAGTGCATCTTTTGTTGAAACAGAGACTCAAACAGAGTTCTGTATTGTGTGTGTGTGTGTGTGTGTGAGACAAGAAAGATAAGAGTCAGTATGTCCCAACAAGACGCTGCGAGAACAAAAGTGTAAGAATGGAGCATGTGACTCATCACTGTGTCTGAATGTGGAGGAGTGAAGCCATGTGTGGGCAGAGGAGTTTGTTGCCCAGCTGACTAAAGAGCAATCTCACTTACACAAACTCTTATATACACACAGACACACACATACTGTAGGCCTGCCTGCGTATACACACTTACATACAGACATGCACACAAATACCCACAATGACACTAGTAAACCTCCTTATTGCTATTTCAGTTACACAATGAGCTACTCTGCTTTTACACTGTCTGCATTATCGCTCAAAGAGTACAAAGGCATCTTCATGAGTCCCAAAACCATAAATCAACTCATCACGCAGAGTAGTTTGCTAGAGGGGAGGTTTCATGTCGAAATCCTCAGAGCTGAAATGGTTGTGAAATCATGAATACAATATTATTGTTGCTATATTTCATTGTGTTTGTAATTTAAAATTACTGCTGGCATACAGAATATGAAATGTATTAAACTATAACATAGTTACAGTATAAAGTGTTTTTATACAACTAGAGTGTATTGTGCATTTCTACAAGCTCAAAATGAAGGTATTAAGTTTTGGTTTCTATCTTCTTCCTGCATTGATCTTTTTCTTGCCACTAAGGGGGTTCTAAATAACATATCACCTTATAAAGTTGATATGGTGAAAAGTTTGCCTATTTACACATCAAGCAGACAAGGACAAACATTAGCATTCATATGGAGTTGTGTTTCTGGCCACCTGGCAAATGTTAGTCTAACATTCGCTCTTCTTTTAGGTCTGGTTTGGAGAAATATTTGGCTCTTTAGCTGCACTGGGTGCTGAGCAGGAAGTGTACAGTGGGTTTATCAGAGATAGCCTGCTGCTGTGGCTGGACACGAGGCTGATGAGAGCAGTGAGAGTGAACCAAAACAGACCCTTTGTTCATATAAAACCACTGTTTAGTTCAGCTTTCAATAAGCCTTGAAGAGGTTGCATCTGTTAAGTCTTGCAGGATTTGCACTTCAGCTGCATCCCGGACACCTGGCTTGCTTTCACACAAATAACACTTCTAATTACATCGCTCATCTATTCCTGGCAGAGGTAACAAAACAGAGGAAAGTGCTCAATCAGGTCTTGAAGTGTTTTGAGATCAGGATTCACAGTCACACAAAGTACAGAGAGTTTTCTTTTTTACATCTGTGACTTTACAAAAAAATCTCTGAACTGTTCCAACCCTCACAGACCACATAAATTCCTCGCCATGGAACAAAATACATAATCCAAGCCAGAAGTCTCTTTCACAGGACTTATTCCCAGATCTCTTTTTGATGTTGGGACTATTTTGGGATGGCCTGGTCGGAGCTCTGAGCCTCTTTGTCACAGTCACAGGGGGGTTTTCCTGCACCTTCTCCCCATCCTACAAAGACTGCGTGCAGGATTTGCGTGTTTGTGTGTGTTGTAGGCCTCATCTATTTGTCATGTACCTATTCAATTGGACTGAAGTCATCTCTGTATTGCCTGCCTGGGTGAATCATACAAAAAAAAAAAGAATGTGCCCCTGGTTCTTTACATGATGATGAGCAACCCACAGCTCACTAGAATAACACATTCACAGAAAACTAGGTCACAATTTCAAGGCAGGGCAAACAATTCACCCCCTTGTCTCTGCCTCAATAAAATAATCCCCGAGCATTTAGGGTCCTCTGTAATTTAACGTGTGTCTGTCTGTGTGTGTGCCCCCTGTGAACAGCCCCCCCCATGCCTCCCACTGCATGTTTATGTTGGAACAAAAGGGTGGGTGCACAGTTAAGGCAACCTTTGTTCGTGACTGTGCAACCATGCAGACATCCAATCAAGTGGCCAGTACTGAACCTTCCCACACTGCATCAAACACCTCTTTACTTCCCACGTCGCATCAAAGTTTAAGAGATCTATTAAAGACAAATACTGCACTGTGATGTTGGCAGATCACCGTCTTCAGATTGTAGAAAAAGCTAAACTTTCCTGTTTTGTAAATCTGAACACCAAAAGTTTTGTCAGCTCTGCTCAGAGATCTCTCCACACAAGTGAACTGGTTCACATGGCCCTGAGCATGTGAAGCCAAACATCACAGGAGAGGATAAGAGGATGAGTAATGTTTATACTGCACTGTATAGCTATTAGTGCTGTGGACCGGCTGCTCCTCCACTCTGCCGTTCATGATGAGAACCACATGTTGAATGAGGAGCGAAGCCTCATCAGCCCTGCACCTGAGACACACTGACCACAGGCCTCTTCTTCTTCTACCATCACACTCAGCGCAGATGATCCAGAGAGCCGGGAGAGAGCTGTGGAGGAGGCTTGGCATGGCAGCCAAGAGCAGTTTATTTTCCCGTCGGCAGGCTCGGCCCTGATTGAACATTCTTTGTGAGGAATGTTTGGAATCCTGATTTGGAAAACTAATCCTCTCTTGAGTCTCCCTCACTTAAAATAAATAAGAAGGTACATCTGATGTCAGTAGTTACTAGATTCAAATTATGCATAGCATCAAGCTATTATATAGATACATTCTTTAAACCTCTTTCACGTAATCTGCAGAGGCACATGAG